>NC_133125.1:46220920-47510022 GCF_048418815.1 Hemitrygon akajei
ATGTTTAAGTGTTTACCAAGTGTGCAATCTTTCAGATCAGCTACTAAGGCCAGTCTCAAGCTGGTCTGAGAGATCACTCTACTTACTAGGACTGATCACAGGGGAAACTTGATAGATCAGCAATGAGAAATATCATGAAGTGCTGAATACATTGAACATTGATCCTCCTGATATATTACTGGAAAATATAAGCAAGTTAAAGCATAATCTGGAATAAACAATAACAACATCCTTTTTAAAAAATGACCAAACTGATCCAATTTTGGTACCTCATTATTCTTTTGCAATTATACTTGTCTCTGTTAACTTAGGTCTGATAATGGTTCTATGAAATATATTTGGATGTTCTAAGGTGCTATGCAAATCCAAATTAATATTACTGATTATTCATACAAAACAGTTGTATTATTGTTACCAGGAAATTGCACAAGGACGTACAGAGACTAAGTAAATATTCATTGTGTGCAAAAGTCCATTGAAAGCAGTTTGTGAGTGAGCAGGAAACTCACTTATGAAAGATAAAGGCAGATATACAATAGGAAGACTAATGATTAAGTCATGCAGAATTCTTACTATAAAACAAACAAGTAGCTGATAATACACAATATTACTTTTTGAAACAACAAGTGCTTTTACATTGCAATACTTCAACCCTTACACTGTACTTTGATACAGTACAACACCCTTGGTCTGCTCCAAGACCTCAGATGTGTACCTGGACATTTCCTGGTATGCAGTTATTCTGATTCCAGAAAAAATAGATTTTGAGGAAAACCATATTTTCACACTGGTCACTGAATATTCCTCTTGAAAAATTTATATCATGAAGAGTTTGCACAGAACCATATAGAAATTATGTCACTGAAACAAGATATTTGGCACCACAGCTTTTGTTCAATGCTTATGAGCCAAATGAGCTTTGTTTTAACCTTCATTTACTACATCCCATCCATGTTTCCTTTTATTCCTTTCTCTCTCTGCTATTTATTTAATTTGCATTTATATAATACACTAGGTCACAAATTAGATCGATTTACTCCAAACATTTACTTGTACTCAACATTATAATCCACTTTTAAAAGCAAACCCAGGAGGTACTGGATGTACTGTACTTTGAATGAACAACATCACTAATCACTATCACTTCTGGAAACAGTACCCGCAAATCCACTGGCTCCTTGCAATTTTATGACAAATTGCAGAAGACAATTTTCACAGGGCCATTTTCAAGCTTATCAAAGTGAAAAATTAAAGAGATTACAATGGAAGAATAAAGTTAACTCAACTGATTTCACCATAACATATAGTTTATTTCTTCAATTTGTTAGTGAGGGGAAGGTTAAGTGTGAAATTCAAATTTCATGGAATGTCTGTACCAGCTCTAGTTTATTCTGATAACGTGATTCATTCAAGAACCTCAATACTGTGTTACCCCTATATTGGTGTGAATTCCAAAGAGACACTAAAAGATATTTTACACAATTATCACAAAATTGTGAAGACAGAAGATAAATGGATTAACATTTGCAGTTAATCAAAGACAAAGAAACATTTCTTTCAGTCAAAGGTGCATTAATCAAATTACATTTCATAGGTATCAACAGGGTTGCTCAAGTATCATCCCAAGTTTTGCTTCAATTTTAGGACAAAGAAAACCAATATAAATACATGGCAGGCAGCCTCTCCAATTTAGTCAGCTGAATAAGTGACTTTGTACCCAAATATATCAATGGTAAATCTCCAAAAAGCCCTCACCACCTCCCCATTTATTCCCAAATATTTGTTTGTATATCTGTTATTTTCTTCTATCTTGAATATTTATTCACTAATGAGCAGTCACATTGTCCATTCTTGATAAACCTGCTGCCATAGCAATGAAACTGACTGACTGAGGAAAGACCATATACAAAGTGATCAGTTAATTTTATTGCCTGGATGGCCTGCTAAAATAACAGTGAGCTGTCTGCCTATGGAAGGTAAGTCTGTATGAATTGGCTTATCTTACAAAATGCAAATACAATGACTGAGAAATTTTACCCAGCAAGCAGTTTGCAGAAACCATTTAAAGCATTTCTGTGGAGATGGTAAAACACAAAAGTTAACCCAGTACTAAGGACTGTGAGAAAACCAGGAAATAAACAAGCTGAAATAAAGACTAAAACACTAGAAACAAGAGGGGACAGAGAAACAGTTAATGATTCAGCTTTCATTAGAGTTGGGAGAAGTTCGAAATGAAACAAGTTGCTGAGCAAGTAGTGAGGAAAGGATGGAGAGAGAGAGAGAATAGACAGGTTGAGAGGGAGAGAGAGAGAATGCAGTACACCATATTGTAAGAAATACAAGTGAATTACAACTTCATCTAGACAGAGGGACGTATGTGGGATGGGAAGAGATGAAAGATCAGATTCCAGATTTCACTCATTTTCTTCTGCTCTCTCAAACATATAATTTGTTGCTCTCTAGCCTTTCTGAGCCCAAACAATCACCACTCAGGTCAATCTCTCTCGGTCTCCACCCTATCATAAGCTTTCTCTGTTGTTCTCCTTGCCCCTCCTCACCTTTCTCTGCAATGGAAAACTCAATTTATCTTTAACTTTTCCCATCCATGATGAAAAGTCAGCAATCTGAAATATCAACTTTGTTTCTCTTTCAATGCTGCCTGAACTGCTGAGTATTTCCAGCATTTTCTGTTTATTTCAGATCTCCATAAAGAAGTGTTTTACTATTGAATCAGTCAGGGAGACTGGGTGAGGGAATGGGGAAGTGTACACAGTATTTTTGCAGTGTCAGATCACCAGCTAATCTGACCCTACAAAATTCAAGTTACCAATTCCTTTGAGTGATCTTTCTTAAACAAGTTTCATGTTGATCTTGTAAGGGCTAGAAGAAAAAGTTGTGAGTTGAGTTATTCATAAAATTGCAATCATAATGCTTTGGATATACTGGCCCAGAAATTACTGTCACATAGGAAAAGATAGATTTGTGGAGTGTGACGTGGGTGACCTTAGACTTGTAGCTAAACTGTGTAATTGAATAATTTTGATAATGGTAAGTGATACTGTGAGAGAAAATATACAAGAGCATCTTACAGAGTATTCTACATAAAAAAAGAACTGAACAACTTGCTGTATAATTCTATAACACATAGGAGCAGAATTATGCCATTTGGCCCATTGAATATGCTCTGCCATTCGAACATGGGTGATTTATTATCCTTCTCAACCTCGCTTTCCTGTATTCTCCGTCACTTTTGATGCCCTTACTAATCAAGAACCTATCAACCTCTGCTTTAAAAAATCCATTTATTTATTTGGATACAGCGTGGAATAGGTTCTTCCAGCCCTTCGAACCATGCTGCCCCAGGAACCCCAGTCTACCACAATTTAACCCTACAACAGTGATTCCCAAAGGGAGCGGTTACATGTCCGAAGGGGCATTAGGGCAATGAAAGTCGTTGGGAGGCTTTTAAGATTCTTAGGGGAGGGGCGGAACCCTTAATTTGAGGCATGAGATCTAAACGACCATCAGTACAGCAGGCACTTCCAAACAAATGGATGAGGCACTGGAACATAGGAGGAGCCATAGCTCTGCAGGTGGTGAGTACCTGTTGTCACAACGAGTCTGAAACTTGGCAATCTCATCCAACCTTACCTATCAAACACATTATTGGGGATGCATAAATTAGCAACCAGGATGCCCAACAGTTCCCCCTGACTCGAGGCACAGAACAAGTTCATGCAAGTTACCAGTTGGTAAGTCAAATACACCCTCTCAACCTTCTTTACAGATCTACAGAAAACAGGTTGCACAATGATACAGTGCTGGTTGGAACCGAACAGTGAAATAGAGCCAATTAGCGAACTGCCGACCTCGAGGATTCCACCTGAGGTGATCAAAGCGACTTAGGCTTCATATGTGCAGTCAAGAAATATCTTTGGGAATTATGATACCTTACGGGATTGGTCAATCACGATAACTGGAATAGTATAAAGGTAGCTTGCTGAACATCAGCTCTATTCTGACTAACATTCAGATTACAATCTGAATCCTTGTAAAATGTAATTTTCGCTGTTATGATCATCTTCATCTTGCTGTTCCTTTGTGTGCCGCTACCATTGTTTCATCCGTGTCAACTTGCTACTGTTGTCAACATCTGATAGGCATTCCCAGTTTGTGTTTTTTAAATTTAAATTTAGCCCTGTTAATAATGGATAAATACGTACAGCACAATCTCTATGAGTCAGAAGGTGGAGAAGAAAGTGTGTCAATACAATGTTACATACCTGGAATGTGGTTTTATTCCATTCCCATTAGATCAGTGATGCCCCCAAGTGTCTTATTTGTAATAGTGTACTGTTTAATGAAACCATGAAACTATCAAGATTGGAAGAATACTTCCGTAAAAGACACCCTGAAAAGGCTACTTATGGTATTACTCAGTTTCAGAAGATGAAGGAAGCATTTGAAAAGTGTTGTACACTCAAGTCATTTGCTAAAAAAGTTAAAATGACCTTGGCAGTGGTCCCATTGCTTCTCAAAACATTTCCAAAATGACAGCAAAGTGTGGAAAATCTCATACAAATTATTGAAAGATTAATAATGCCCCCATACCATAGCTCACCACTGTTCTCAAAATATATACCACTATTTTAAAACCAATTCTTCTGAGTAATAACTCTGTAGCTCGTTGTATTGATGAAATGAGTAAGGACATTAAGTATCGACTGTGCAGAGCTATGAAAACAGAAATTGCTTGGACATTGTTACGAGTGACGTTTGCTGTCATAACTTGAACCAGATATGTCAACTCCTGCTAAAAACCATCAAGCTCAAGGATCACATTGATATCGAAGTTGTTGTACAGCGTACAGGTATTGTGTAAGCTAGGTTTAAACACAAATAAAAAATTAAAGCAGAATCATTTTCTCATGTTAGCAAATGGTTGACATGTTTTTACATTATGGGGGCACCAAAAAGTATATTGTGCCTAAGAGGGGCATTGGCAAATATGAAAGTGCTTTGGGAGAGCATTGGCAGGTATGAAAGTGCTTTAGGGAGGCGTTAGGCTATAAAAGGTTGGGAAACACTGCCCTACAATAATCACAAGACAATTTAAAATGACCAATTAACTTACCTGCAATGTGTTTGGACTATGGGAGGAAATCAGAGCACCCGGGGAAAACCAACGCATTCCAGGGGAAGGACACACAGAGACTCCCTACAGAGGATGGCAAAACCGAACTCTATCCCCCTCCTGAACTGTAATAGTGTCACGCTAACCACTACGTTGCTGTGGCACCCCATATACTCAATAACTTGGTCTCCAAAGCAGCTTGTGCAAATGGATTCCAGAGATTCACCAGCCTCTGGTTTAAGACTTTCCCATTACTAGAAACATCCTCTTCATGTCCATTCTGCTTTTTAATATTTGGTTGGTTTCATTCTTCTAAACTCCAGAGACAAATCTGGCAACAATAATTTTTCAATAATTTATATACGGCTATAACCACATTATAGTATTGATTGTAAGGCCGCTTGGGTAATCCCTAAGTTGCAAAAAGCAACGAATGTGTGAATGCCTTTATTTATACTTAATGTAAAACAATTGGAATATGATTGAAACGGATTTTTTTAATGCAATAAATTACCAGGATGCAGTGGATAATGCCTTCAAAAAATTAATACTTTGAAGTGTACTGTCAGTACAGTCATACAGTGTTTTGCACGGAAGTTCCAGACACAGTGGATCCTGATTTATTTGGACATATCCCGACCAGTACATTTTGGCCCAATTAAGAGGCTGCCCCAATTAGCCGAAGTTACACGGAAATAGTTAATGTAGGAAACAAAGCAACCATTTATGCACCATAAAAAGCACAGTGAAAACAAGATAATCAGTTTTGGTAACGTTGCATGGGGGAATAAATATTGACAAAAATTTCTTCAAAATCATGCAATGGTCTAAAAGGGGTATTAAACCCAACTTAAGAAAAAACAACAGATATATTGTGATCAAATTTACCCTGTAATGGATGTTTTACTGATACAGTAGATTCTGGTTAATTGGGCCATCAGTTAATCAGAGCAGACGCTTATTTTGGACAAATCAAAATCAAATCAAGAAAATAACCACAGTTCCATTTGTTTATTTGGGACAAAATTCCACTAAATTGGGGTAGGAGACTTGCTGAAAAATTTCTAACTAGTGTTAGTTCAAAGTTGTGTGTACTTGTATTCAAAAAACATTAATTATTGTCACTGATTGTTGGCAAGAAGTAAGTAGTAAGAAAATTCAAAACTGTTTTGCTTACTATAGTTTCAAGCATTCAGGCTTAGAATCTGCTGGAAGTGAAAATGAAACTATTTCTCTACTTCAACAAGTTCGGGACGACGAAGAATTTGAAGGTATTGATATGCATCTTGACACCGGACACTCAGCTCTCACCTTGGTTTAGCTATATTATTTCTGTGTCCTCTGGAGTGCTTGAAGGAGAGGGTGCAATGTATAATTAGTAGTGAGCAGGGGCACTTATGGATTTTGCAGCAGCAGATCCACAATTAAAATGGACTTTTGAGTGTTTTTAATGGTACTAATCAAATTTCTGGACCAATAGGTGTCAAATGCTCCAGAAATTACGAGTGAAGATGTGAATTTTGAAATGAGTATACCTGGTATGCTGCGAGGTAGGTGGACTACAATGAAGCTTGTGATATTGAAGATGAAAATGATGGTAAGGATGAATGGCCTAAAATTCCACCAAGCCAATGTGCAAGACTGATTAACAGTTAGTGGAAATGTTTGGTTGAAGTTATTACTGTACGGGGTGGGGGGACGGGGAAGGGGTCACATCAGTTAAAGCTTCACATACTTTTTCCAACAAATACATGTAATATTGTATCCTTTTTCTCAATAAATAAATGAACAAGTATAATTTTTTTGTGATTATTTATTTAATTGGGTTCTCTTTCTAGCTTTAGGACTTACGTGAAGATCTGATCACACTTTAGGTCATATTTAATGCAGAAATACAGAAAATTCTACAGGGTTCACAAACTTTCTAGCACCACTGTACTGGATAATGTACCCATGTATTGTCCTGGACTCAGATATCCATATATATGTATATACTGTAGATATATAGCTTATCAACAGATGGCCTATACGGACATAATGGGCCAAGAGATCTGTTTCTGTGCTCTGTGATTGTGAAATAATCTGCAATGTAACAGGTAGTCCATGATGTACATAACCTCTAAGCTTAGGGCTCATCACTAGCCCTCCTCCCATTCTCACCACCCCATTTGATGGTATCTTAAGAATGTCTGATGTCTCCTAGCTTGTCCCTTTTACATATTCTTCCTTCCCCTCCTATTACTTCCAATGGGTTGACTATCAGCTTGTGGTTCCCTTTCACACTCAGCCCCATCTCCTCCTTTCCCTTTTATCAGTTACAGTGAGATCATTGCTTAAGAGCTGGCAAGAGTTCACTAATGTGAAGAGTTGATTCTGGATTTTCTTTCCAAAATAAATGCTAATCATAATATTACCAATTATATTACACAATACATTTATTTGTCACCATCTTCTGTGCAAAACATATTCATTTACATTCCATCAACATAATACCAATTTTTCCTCTTTTTTGTTCTTCAGTGTTTCAAACAAGAGCCCAGATTGCTTCTGCCCTAACAGATAGCCCAGCATCATTTCTACGTTCTATGTACTATTCTATGAACTATGTACTATTCTATGTTCTATGTCATCAACAATGCAGTTGAAGTTGCTAGGACTGTATCCAAAGCAATGAGGGCTACTGGAAGACAGCCACCAGTTCTTTAGAACTGGTGTACAGATGCGGATAAGGCAATGTGGATAACCACCAATCGCCTCTGACTTCAATGAAAGTAAAACTGTCTCCGCACTACAGAACACTTACTCATTCCAGAGAAACAGCTTTAGTTTACTTCTCAACCACAACTGTGACCAGCGGTGACAGCTGCTGAGAAGCAGCACACCTCACTCCTGCAACAAATGGATGGAGCTTGACTTTGGCAAACTACCTTAAGGTTGCCAAGGCATATATAGATTTTAATGCTGTGCATATTAATTGATGCATCCTTTCAACTCACTGCCCTATGGACACAGTGCAAGAGGAAGCCTCTTCGTTGTAGTACACCAGATGTGTTCCCTACAATGTGTGACAGACACTTAAAATGAAAAACATGAATCGTGAATTGCGATTGGGTTGCGAGTAATTCAGCCTCTTCCAGTACATTGAATGCACATGACACTCACTTATGAGAAAAATGTGACCAAATTAATCTTGACCTGATACTTCTATGGTATTTATAACTTTCCACAATCCAAATAACTGGATGTTTTTATGACTGAATATTTTAGAATTGCCCTCTAAGGTAAAATGCTAAAACTTTATTTGTGTGCCTTTGAAATATGTTTTATGTAAAACAAGTTTGGTGAGCATGCAAATTAGAAGCAATGGTTTGACATTCAATGCTGCCAATTTCAAAGCTCGTTTGTCAGTGATCAGAGAATCATTAAATAACAGCAACATCATAATGGAGAAAAGTATGCAACGTGACTTGAGGAACTGGACTAACAGTATGGACTAATTATGTTGTAGTTGTATAAGCTGTTGGTGAGGGACGAGATGGATAGGCACCAGGGTTGGCATGGATTCATTAGCTGAAGGGTCTGTGTCAGTGTTGTGTTGCTCTAATGCTCAGTGTTAACAGAAAAATTGAATGAACCACTTGACTGGGAATGGGACAAATGTTGAAATTTGTGCAATTGCAATAAATCATTCAAGATATGATACATTATTGTTCCTTTTCTTGCCTTGTGTCACATTGGGCGGCATTTTTTGCCATTTCCTTAGCACTTGTCTGTTATTTTTATGGGGCTGAGTTGCTAGCCCAAGGTTCAACCCTGCACAGGCCAACCGGATTCGAACCTGGGACCATTCGCCTCTAAGTCTGGTGCTGATACCACTACACCACTGGCTGACATATAATATACGGTGTATCTGAATTAAATAATTTTATGCAATGGATTTTCTATTAACTTTGATGTTTGTGTGAAACATCACTATGCCAACTTACATTTATTTCATCTTGACCTGAACTGCATGGTATATTCTCTATAGGAGATCCAATGCTTATTTACAATCTAATGCTTGCACTGAAGTGGCTTCAGTCTTCTTCTCATGGGCAGCCCTTCTCGATCAATGATAATATGCTCTATTCTAGCTTTGTGCATTCTGAGGAGGCTAATGAGGGGACTTTCTTATATTTCCTTATGACATAGGAGACCATTCAGCCCACCTCAGCTTCCATTCAAATCTATTTCTCCTTTTACTCCTATAACACATGCTCAATCCTTGTCCTCCATCCATCCAACTACTACATATCCTAGGGTAATTTACTGCAGCCAATTAACCTACACCCTTGGGATGTGGGAAGAAATCAAAGCATTCGAGAAAGCTATCTGCTTACGGGGCGAATGTGCAAACTCTTCACAGAGGGCAGTGAAGGTCAGAATTGAACTGGGGTTGCTGGCGCTGAGAGGCAGCTACACTACCTGCAGGACCACTGTGCTGACGGGGCAGAAGGTGACCAATGGGATGGGCAGTGGGTAATGTTTGAGGAGGTGCACCCCTTCTATTGCTTATGAAGGACTTCAGTATACTCCTGATGCATGACACCATGGTTTTCAAAACTATCTGAATGTTTCTCTTTTGACATGTTGGTGTAGATAGTAGGGGTACTGTCTAATAACTGCAACAGCCCAAGTTCAATGCTGAATTCCACTGTTATCTAGAAGTTCTCCTTTTGACAATGTGTGTTTCCGTCAGTGCTGGTTGGTAGGATAACTGGATATTGTAAACTGTGCTTGGTGTGTGGCAAAGCAGTAACACCTGGGATGAGATGAAGAGAATGCAGAGAGAATAAAATGGTTTCAGCATAGGATTATGTAAATAGGTGCTTGATGGTGGATTAGAAGGTCTGTTTCCATTTTGTCTATAACTTTGAATGGTCACGCAACAGAGATTCCCAGTCTGTGGCGATGTTGCACTTAAGGAAGTTTTGATGACATTGCCAAATCATTTCCCTTGTTATTTGGTAATCTCCCCCATGACAGCTCTCAGTCAGAATGGAGTGCCTATTTCAGGAGTCCTGTGGTAGGCATGCAAATGATGTGGCCTCCCAATGCACCAAACAACAATAAAGGTTCATGGTGAGACCTCGGGAAAGGTAGACCAGTCCCACACCTTGTGAATGCAGGCAAAGATGACAAAATATATCCCAGTTTTCAGGTATGTTATGAACTAATACAGCCTTTGTTTGATTGAGGCAAAATTCATGTTATCTTCCTTCATGCTTCCAAGACGTTGGCTATCTACAACAGGCATTTCACAACACTGGAAAGATAGCACCCTTACTGTCTCTGCAAAATCCTGCACGTGCACGCAACGGTAAGTGCACAAGTGTTGAGCTCCTAGTTACTCACAGGTGGCCTCAATGACGAGTAACTGGATCTTTAGCAACACACATAAAATGCTGGAGAAAGCAGCTATGGAAATAAATAAATAATCAATGTTTCGGGCCAAGACCCTTCTTCAGGACCTTTCTTCACACCAGACTTTATATTCCTGGATAGTTCAAGTTAAGGAAATGGGGGCCTTAGGCTCCATCCACACTAGAACGGACAAATCCATAACCAAAGCCTCTTCTCTTCATTTTGACCCTCCATCCACACTGAAATGTCGTTTTCCTCCCCTGAAAATGGAGCTTTTCTAAAACACCCTCCAGATTGTGTAAATTTGAAAATGGCGACTGGGCAGAGCAGTGTGGAAGGGGTAACTGGAGATTTCTAGAAATGCTCTCATGACATGCCGGAACAGATAGTGGCAGCAGCATGGCATTTCATTGTTTTCTTGAATGCAACCCCCACACAACCTAACAATTTCAGAAAGATGGCAATGAGAATGAAGCCAGAAGCGTTAGAAACGTCACCAATACTTTGACCCATAACTTACTGAATAAATAAGTATACTCACTTTGCCTTGTTTTCTGTTCTTGCTTGTATGAAGGTGGTTTAACTATTTATACAAGTACTTCTCTGACAATAGATGTGTAACAGCCTAATGTAACATTGTATGGAAATACAAGATAACACTGAAGCAGACAATTTTATACATTTAACAAGGTGCTTTATTGATGCAATGGAGTTAGTCAGTTTTTCAATAGTCGTCATCAGCTGGGTCATACTGTCCGTGAACTCCCTGTCGGTAGCCTCCATACGCTCCAGTATTTGCTTTTTTTAGTTTTAAGTCCTCCTGCGTGAGACCTAACAGCTGTCCATTGTTTGGCAATTTCCTTTTAAGTTTTTCTAGTCTGTAGCTGCACAAACATGCACTTTCACAGCGAGATTCGACACTAAACATGTCGCTTGTTTTCTGTAGATGTGTTCTGCGCATGTCCAGTAGGAGGAGATTCGCCCAAATACCCATTTTAATTTTCAAAAATTCTTGGTGTGGACACCTATCGTTTTTATGCGAAACCGGCGTTTTCAAAATTATCCAGTCTAGTGTGGACGTAGCCTTAGAAATAGGAAATAATTCTGCATCTACACTATTCAAAAGATCCTAATTACTTGTAGATTTGTTGGGGATTCATTTGGAAGAGAGCTTTGGGACTGAACACTGACCCTACAAAGATTGTTGGGGTCTGACAACAAATTAATCAGGGAAAATGAGTAACATGATCACTTGCTTAAAAAAACAAAATGGTAAATGTCTGAAATAAAAATATAAAGTGGTGTGTGAGTTCATTGATCTGAAACGTTAGCTCTGCTTCTCTTTCCACAAATGCTCTCTGATCTATTGAATACTTCCAGCATTTTCTGATGATATAATGTTTTGCTGATTCATTCAGGAAAATTTAACAGGGGTGTGGAAAACACAACAAAGTTGTATATATCTACTCAAACAAAGTGGCTTGAGGAGATTCACCTGTGCTTTTTGATGTGGTTCATTTAAGAAAGAAAGCTGTTGGAAGTTACAGGACAAAGTGTGTTTGCAGGCATTGAGAGAATTTGTAACCCAATGAATAATGAGGCTGAACTGCTGGCTGACAAGCCAAACATTATGTTTCCATATGGACCTATCAGACGGAACATAGCACCAGAACAAGCAAAACTGAAAAGATTTAAAGATGCAGTCAGTAAACTTAATCATCAAACTATTGCACTTTCAAGATTTCACTCAATTAATAGTTATTTTTATTTCTTTGAATAGCTATCCTTAAATGAAGCACACTATTTTACAGCACTGTTGGAAAACAAATAACTTTTGCATAGTTGACAAAGTTAAATTGTTTTTAAGCTATTTTGAGTGATTAAAATGCTTACTTTAAATGATTGCTGCATTCTATTTCAAGTGACTGTGGTATACAAAGTAAAACTAACAGAATGGCATTTACACCATATCATTGGAAGTATGCACTGTAATGCATAAAAATAATTGAACACAAATATTTTTGCATCCTACCACATCAAAGTTCACTTTGAAAATGTGTCTGTAGGATTTCCTCCTCTTGACTAGAAGTGGCTAATGTTGTCTAGGGGAATGGTTGGGAGGGAGGTGTTCCATGGACGGAGGGTGGAATTGTTCGGGAAGTATTGACCTTGGATCATTTTATCAGCATTATTAATGCTGTATCACTGGCCAGGAAGTGGTCTTCATCTTTTGTGTGTGTATGTGTGTCAAGTGGTTTAGTTGTTATAATCTATTTAGTCTATTTTGTTGGCAAGAGTGTGAGGGGTAAATCACCAACCTTCCTTCTGATGGAGAGGGAGCAATTGCTGTTCTTTGGTTTCAGGAGGAAGGGTGGAAACTAAAAAAACAGGCTGACATTTGGGAAGGAGATTAACCCGGCATGTGGAAGTGAAATCAGATCAGGGCAGCTGAAGTGGGGATCGGAAGCAAGGGTAGAAGCTAAATGTATGATGAAATGCTGCTATGTCAGAAAAAGGTTCATGGAGTGGAAGTGAAATGGTCCATGGTGTCCAGGTAGCACAGATCAGGTAGTGCAGGTCATAGACTTGACAGATGTTTCCAAGGAACCTTGAGGATGTTTTGTAGATGTTGTGTACTGCATCTAGGTGCCCCAATGGTGGAGGCAATGAATGTTCAACAGGTCAGTGGATAGCCTGAAAAGCAATAGAACTACCATGCCAAACCAAGCATGAGCTTGCCTGGAAATCCTTGTACAGGATATGAGGGGAAGGGTTCTGCATATCTGGAGAACACAAAAGCCCTCCAGGTCAGAAATCAAGTAAGGATGGGAAGAATGTGTCAGGAAGGTCAATAATAGATGCACCTAATAACTGCAGGGATTAATGACACACATTTGGTCAGTGTCAATGATCAACAAATCTTACCTAAAAGAACTGCAATGCATCTACAATGCTTCAAATACTACACTTCCAAACTCACACAACAACAATCTCCATCAATCCACAAAGCACCATCACTTATCACTGTTCCAACACTTACACTTATCCCTCAGTATATGCTTCATGTATATTTCAAGTTATTTAAACAGGGCAGACAAATTGTACGAGCGCATTGCCAGGCATCAATGAATGTATTTTCCTCATTTTTGAAGCCATAGAGTCATAGAATACTATATAACAGAAAAGGTCCTTTGGCCTATCTTTTTTAATGCCTAGTCCCATCAACCCATATCTGGATCATAGCATTCCATACTCCTCTCACCTATGTACGTATCCAAACTTTTCTTAAATGGTGCACAAGAACCCACATGCACGAGTTCTGTTGGCATCTTGTTCCACACTTGCATAATCCTCTGAGTGAAGAAGGTTCCCTTCAGGCTCCCCTTGAATATGACATCTCTCACCCTGAACCTATGGCTTCTAGTTCTAGTCTCATCCAACCTCAGGAGAAAAAGCTTGTTCGTCTTTACTTTATCTATACTCCTCATAATTTTGTACACCTCTATAAGATCTCTCATTTTCCTCTGCTCCAAGGAATAAAGTCCTAATCTATTCAACCTTTCTTTCAAGTTTATTGGTATCTTTCCTGTAGGTAGATGACCAGAATTACACACAATACTGTACATTTGTTCTCAATAATGTCTTATATAACTTCAACATGATATCCCAACTCTCGTTCTCAGTGCTCTGATTTATGAAGGTCAATGTGCCAACAGCTCTCTTTACGACCCTATCTATTTGTGACACCACTTTCAAGAAATTATAAATCTGTATTCTTAGATCCCATTGTTTTACCGCGTACCTCAAAGGCCTTCAATTCGCTGTGTAAGTCCTACCCCGGATTTGTCTTGACAAGGTGCAACATCCCACACTTGTCTGCATTAAATTCTATCTGCCATTTTTCAGCCCACTTTTCCAATTGGCCCAGATCATGCTGCTAGGTTTGACAGTTATCTTTTGCTATTCTTTTGCTCTTAGATGTACCAATAGAATAGGGCAGCATGGTAGCGTAGAGGTTAGCACAATGCCTTACGTGCAGGTAACCTGGGTTCAATTCTTGTCACTGCCTGTAAGGATTTTGTATGTTCCCCCTGTGACGACATGGGTTTCCTTCGGATGCTCCGGTTTCCTCCCACTGTCCAAAAACGTACTGGTGAGAAGTTAATTGGTCATCGTAAAATTATTCTGTGATTGGGCTAGGATTAAATCATGGGATTGGTGGGTGTGCCTATTCTGCACTGTATCTCAATAATAAAGAAACAGAAGCCCTTGGGATTCTCCTTCACCTTGTCTATTGGAGCAACCTTATGTCCTGTTGAACCCTCTTTAAGTGTTCTCTTGCTTTTCTTATACTCCTCAAGCACCTCATTTGATGCCAACCGATAGGTGATAGGTGATACCTGACAGGGGTGCCTTCTTCTTCTTAATTAGGGCCTCAATATCCTTCATAAACCAGGGTTCCCTAAACCTGTTAAATTTCCCTTTTATTGTAACAGGAACATACAGATTCTGTACTCTCAATATTGCACTTTTGCAGGCCCCCATTTATCAAGCGTCCCTTTGCTAGAAAATAACTATGCCATATCTGCCAGATCTCTGCAAATGCTATCAAAATTGGGCTTTCTCTAATTTAAAGTCTCAACTCAAGGACCAGTCCTATCCTTCATAATTACCTTGAAACTAATGGAATTATGACCATTAGATCCAAAGTGTTCCCCTACACACAGTTCTGTCACCTGTCCTTAAGAGGAGAGCCAGTATGTGCCCATTCTATTTGAGACTGCTACATACTGACGAAGGAAACTTTCATGACCACATTAGAGAACCTCCACTCCATCTAGTCCTTTTCAGTGTGGGAGTCTCATAATCATGGTTACGATCATCTACCAACTACAGCCGCAGAGTAGCATATCCTACTGTGCTGACAGACTGAGATGTCAGAACATAGTGTTTGGGATCATAAGATCAGCTGGCAGAGAGATCAGACCAGTGGAATGAAGGTGGGGGCAACGGCTATATGTTCAAACCCAATTTTCCTACTCTTTACATACCAAATAACACTCACCTCATAATATCCTCACGTTTAGAAGATTCAGATACTTCAAACAGTCACGTATGCAAGAATTTGCTGGCAGGTGAGGGAACTGTCAATGTTACATTTGTTAAATTCACAGGGAAACAGAGAGACTTCCAATTGTTACAGGCAGCGGTTACTTATCATACATGGATATTCCAAAGGTCCACAAAGCTACTTAGTATTTAAAAGACAATTTAAATGTTTTCACTTAATAAGCCTGCCATCACCGAAGCAGCACAAAAAGAGATACACAGCAGCTAATTCGACCTTACTGGCCTATTAAGTTTGCAAATTTATGGCTGGAAACACAAATCCTGGATATTATCACTGGCAATAGTTTGAAGAGCACATGAACTATGAATATGTTGTAAACTGTGGTTTGTAAATTCTCCCTGTTTCATTTTTAACATTCAAAATCTATTATGCTGCAAGGCACTTACTAATGAAAAGATGATCAAATACCATAATATGTTTGCTAACACTCTGACAGATAAAATCCTCAGGACACTGGGAAATCCTCTGTATTTTTCAACAGTGTTATTGGATGTTTTATGTCCACTTGAACAAAAGGACCAGATGTTAGTTTTGTATTTCATTGAAAATGGACCTTAAGTTGTTTAAATCTACATGTTACTAACTAACTTTGGTGTAAGAAAGGATTTAAACAGAAAAATAAAAGCAGATGTGGTGCAGTTGCACAAACTCTTATCCATTTTTCTCTTAAAATTTTAACAAATTTCCAAACAGTGTACTCATTCGATTGAACCAGAAAAGGGGAAACAGAGACTGTGAGCATTCCAACCAGCGCCACCTTTCGTCTGTACATTGGTCCACTAATTTTTAATCGCTCCATTTGCAATTGCAGAAAGCTGATGTTCTGGACCTTGTTTTACATAATAATTTTGTATGCTATATTTTTAATAAATGAAGGTATCTATTTGGAAAATAAGTCACAATGGAAAAATTCATGATAATGGAAATATAATTTACTAATATTCAATAAAAGGTAGACTTGATATTCAATGCTAAAGGACTTGTAAAGCAACTAGAAGTCACAGTCAAAATATGACTAAAGGACTTTGGATTCTACTGACTAAAACTGGCCCCCAGCCGAAAGTTAAAGAAAACCCTTTCTTTGTTTTTATAAAGCATGGAGTTATCCTTTAGTAGTCTGAGGTGATGAGGGTGTTGGTACATGAGTATAATGCAGAACAATAAGTGAAAACTCAAAGGCTTCATTGGCTTTGATGTCAAAAGATGAAAAATGTTGCAAGGCAGTTATCTGATACACAGAATGAAGAATTACAAAAGACACGCTAACTAAAAAGAACCTACTAATCCGTGAAAGGTCAAGATACAACATTACTTGGATATCTACTTCAAGCACATTCACTTTACTCTTCATATCATTTAGTTTGACAAAGCAATTTAAAATGACAGGAAACTCAATAATTCTAAATACTACTGATGACACTAGTCTGCAGAGATATATTTTATAATGAAAGGCAATTAACTAAAGTATTTGATCTCAAGTAGCATTATTATAGATGAAGTTATTGTTGTCCTGATCTCACCCATCACCCTTTCCTTTTTTGTCTCCCGAGGTCACAATAACTGTAGCTATAGATTGATGAGGAATCTCGAAAGAAGTGTTCTAATTTTTCCCTTCTTGTGGCCTTTACACCATATCATGTGCCTTTTAGGGGTTATGTTTGAATATTTTGTTGAAGTGTTCCTCGGTTATAACAGCTGGGACACAAGTCCTATAAGATTACGTTTTTGCAGCCATTACTGCCTGAGCAAATAGAGGTCACAAGTTTGAGTTACATATAGGTCCACCCTAGACAAGCCACACCCCACCAAGACTGGGAACTATATCCTTGCAGGGAAATTTGTTTATGATGCTCAGAGGATTTGAGCTGCCTTGGCAAGGAGGAAAATTAAGAGTGAAGAGCAGAAAACTACTGATAGAATCTGAAAAGCAGAGCAAATAAATATTAGAAATTAAACAAATAAGCAATTAAATAAAGTTAAAGGCTCTGAAAGGATGATATTTTACCTCTTGTGAATCCGAGACAGGAATAGCAATTTAGTATTCCTGATTACAAAGTACTCTGACAAGAGGGAGGGAGCAACAACAAAGGAGAATGGTAGCAAAATTAGGCAAGGGAACAATCATGAGATTATACTCTCAGTGCCCACTTGATTAGGTAAACCTATTCACCTGCTTGTTAATGCATGTATTTAATCAGCCAGTCATGTGGTAGCAACTCAATGCATAAAAGCATGCAGACATGGTCAAGAGGTTCAGTTCAAATAGCAGAATGGGGAAGAAATGTGATTTTAGTGACTTTGACCATGGAACGATTGTTGGTACCAGAGAGATCATTTGAATATCTCAGAAACTGCTAACTTCCTGGGATTTTCATGCACAACAGTCTCCAGAGTTTACAGAGAATGGTGTAAAAAAAAGTATCCAGTGGGCGAAACCACCTTGTTACTGGGAGAGGCTGGAGGAGAGTGGCCAGATTTGTTCAAGCTGACAAGAAGGTGACAATAACTCAAATAACCACGTATCACAAACAGTGGTGTGCAGAAGAGCACCTCTGAACGCATACTACATCGAACCTTGAGGTGGATGGGCTACAGCATCAGAAGACCTTGAGCATGCACTCAGTGCAGGAAGTACCTAATAAAGTGGCCACCGAATGTGTACTGAAGTAAAGAATAAGTGGAAACCATATAGTTGACAGTGTGTAACAGACCTTCAAAATTCTAAAGATACAAGTTGTTAAGGCCGTATTTGGACATTGTGTTCTCCGCTGCTTGCTGCATTACAGGAAGCATATAGAAGCTTTGGAGTGAATGCAGAAAAGTTTCACAAGAACATTTCCTGGATTATACAGTAATAACTATAAGGAGAGGTTGGATACACTGGATTATTTTCTCTGGAGACACAGATTCATTTGGGTGACCAGATAGAAGTATGTATATAAAATTATGAGAGGGGTAAATAAGTCTTTTTCTCCATGATTAAAATGACAAGTACTTGAGGGCTTTGCTTTAAGGTGAGAGGGCAAAACTTTAAAGGAGATTAGCAAGCAGTTATGATAGCAATGTTTAAGTAGCAATTACACAATTTTTTAATGCTTTGCACTATATCTGCCACAAAACAACAAATTTATTAACAAATGTCAGTGATATTAAACTTGATTCTGATTCTGACATATGAACAGGAAGGGACTGGAGGGCTGTAGGACATGTGCAGGCAGATGGGAATAGTTTAACTTAGCATCATGTTCTGCACAGACATTGTGCGCCAAAGAGCCTTACAGTTAATACTGTTAATAGAGTTCTATGTTCAAAGTTAAAACTTCAATTTTAATTGTCCGAGTATTGACTGGGACATGCAGGAAAGCATTTTTAACTAGATTGTAGTAAACCCACAATTAATGTGGGGGGGGGGGGGGAGGGTGGAAGTGCATTTCTGGATTCAGTTTCAGGCAATGAAGCAGTCAAGTGAAAGGATTATCAAGAGGAGAGTACTTGTGTGGCAGTGATTCTGATTCAGTTAGTTTTAGTACAGTTATAGAAAAACAAATATAAAACAGAGATAAACTTGGGGTGTAGATGTGTTTGAGAGATGCTCAGCAAATAAATGTGCAGAGAACGAAGAGATACTGATTATGGCCATTGCATAAGCAGAAGAGATTAGTTTAACGAGACATGTAATTATTACTTAATTTGGCGTGTCATGGGCTGGAGTGCCTGCTTCTTTTCTGTTCTATGTTCCAAATAAATATTCCAAAGTGTGGAATTTTCTGGACTGAGATCTGCAAAAGTAGGCTGCAAATAGTTACTCGGAGGTAAATACATATGAGAGCAATGGTAAAGTGCACAAGGGGTACGACACAGAGCTTACAACAGCAGAAGGACTGGAACGGTTCAGAAAGTGAAATTAAAAAGAAAATTGGGAAGGCATGGAGCTGGTATGAAAAATATTGGCATGCAAAATCAAAAGGTTTAAGTATATGAAAGCACATATTATGAAAAATAAAATAGATGAACTGAGTGCAAACAGAATAACATATGCTGGTGGAACCCAGTGGGTCAGGCAGCATCTATGCAAAGGAATAAACAGTTGACGTTTTCGGGCTGAGACCCTTTATTGTGTTGGTAAATATAACCTGGTAGTCATTACAGTGAAGTGGGTGAAGAGCAACATGGACAAAAACCTACACATTGAAGAGGACGTGACATTCAGAGAGGATGTAACGAGGAGTAAATGGAGGTGTACCTTTGTTAATTAATGCTGATCCTACTGCAATAGAGAAGGATAGCCAACATTTAGGAAATCCGGATGCAAAAGTGGATTGGGTGGAGATGAGAACCAATAAAAGCAAGATGTCACAGTGGCAGGGGTGTGCAAATCCACCAACTTTACGATAGAGTACAATGGAAAAAATAATGAGGGGCTGCTTGTTAACAAGGCAATTAACAAGGTGGATTTCAATTTAAGTATGACTGAGAAAACTTGGATGGGCAAAGGTAGTTCAAACAAAGATCTCATGGTGTATTTAGGGCAGGTTCCTAAAATAGTACACTTTGGAGCCAACCAAGGCCAATCAGACAATGCCAGACATTGTATTGAGCAATGAGGTAGGATTAATTAATAAACACAGAGTAAATGTGCCCCTGTATAGCAGTGAATGTAATACAATTGATTTTTATCTTCCATTTGAGTGAGCAAAGAATAGGTCCAAGGCTAGTATTTTAAAGTTAAGTAAAGTCTAATATATGGGCAACAATGCGGACATTAAGCGATGGGATCAATTGATCAAGAAGCAGTAGAAGGTATTCAAGGGGATCTTAATGAATACACAGAATAGACACTTTCTAACAAGAAAGACAAATGTTACAGATCTACTAGTAATTAAAGCATCAGATACCATCAAATTTAAAGAAAAAGAAGACAATGCTGTAACGATAGGTAGCAGGTCACAAAATCAGACTAAGAGGTTAATAAGGAGGTAAACAAAGTACAAGACAAAGAAGCTGCAAATATAAAAACCTAGTTTCTATAGATATTTTAAAAAGATAACATAACAGAGTGAGCATTAATCCTATACAAAGCACAATGGGGAATAAATAATTGAAAATGAGATGGCAGATGAATCAAACACTTACTTTGCATTTGTTTTACCACAGAGAATACAAGCATCATCCCTGAATAATCCCTGAAGCAGTTCCCCCTTGTCCGTTCTCTCCTTGTCCTCTGGGTGGCAGGGATTGTAGCATGAGGATCTGTCGGTGGTCTTGGTGGGTTACTGAAATGTATGATGTACTAGTGATGGGAATGAATGTTCAGGGAGTAAGGTGGCTGCTTTGCCCCAGATGATGTGCTCTACCAGCATTGTTGGAATTGCATTCATCCAGGGAAGTAGCATTATTTATTGTGCAGAGGGGCTATCAATATTAGTATCTACATCTTAATCTGGGGATCCTCTAACTGATCTCTTCCTTAAGAAGCAATAGGTTACCTTTCTTGGCGTCTCCTTTGGATTGTTATCCACTTTATTTGGTTATTTATCTGTGAAGGTCCTTTGTGAGTTTGACTGTATTAAAAGTAATGTACAAAGGCCTAGACAGAATGGACACGTTTCCAATAGTGGGAGAGTCTAGGACCTGAGGGTACTGCCTCAGAATAGAAGGATGCTCCTTTAGAACAGAGATGAGGAGGAATTTCTTTGGATAAAGGGTGGTGAATCTGTGAAATTCATTGCCACAGATCGTTGTGGAGGCCAAGTGATTGGGTATAGCATAGGTTGATAGGTTCTCGATCGGCAAGGGTGTTAAAGGTTATGGGGAGAAGATAGGAAAGTGGGGTTGAGAGGGAAATAAATCAGCTATAATCGAATCATGGAGATCTGATGGGCAGAATGGCCAAATTCTGCTCCTATGTTTTATGGTCTTTTAATTTAAAAAAAATTAAAGATACTATAAAGTGTAAATCATGAATTAAAGGGAGGAGGGATCTCTGGAAAATTATGATAACTGAGAAGTTGTAATTAGCAAACCAGAGCAGCGGGCTAGCATGTTTTGGGTCCTGAAACTTCATTCCAGGGCCTTAAAATAATTAGCTAGAGAGATGGCTGATATGCTGGTTTTAATTGTCCAAAATTTCTAGGCTAATGAAAGGTTTAGCTGGGAAAATATGGAGAGTAAGTCTATTATACAGAAAGGGAGGAAGACAGCAAAAACTAGTTAGATAACTTAATATCTGTCACAAGGAAAAGGCCCCAGTGCATGATTCACTAAAGTAGGTAGATTTAGTTAGGAAAGCTAACAGAATATTGTTGTGTATTGCTAGAGGAACTGAATACAAAGAGATTATGCTTCAGTTATGAAAGAGGCTGGTGAAACCACATTTGGAGTACAATGCTTGGAGCATAGCTTTCCTTACTTAAGAAAAAAATGTTCATGTGTATTGTGAGGAAGATTCTCAAAGGATACAGATCTGGTAAAAGGTTAGGTGGAGAAATGGCAAATGGAGTTTAGTCACAAGTGTGAGAGGATGCATTGTGGGAGGTTAAATGCAAGAGGAAAGTATGCAATAAACTGGAGGATCCATAGGAGCATTGATGTACAAAGAGATCTTGGGGTGCAAGTCCTGAAGGTAGCAACACAAGCAGATAGGGTGGAACAAAGTATTATGGCATGATTCCTTTTGTTGGTTGGGACATTCAGTATAAAGGAGGTGATAGGGGATTCAATAGTTAGGGGAACAGACAGGAAATTTTGTGGATGTGAAAGAGACTCTCGGATGGTACGTGGCCTCCCAGCTGCCAAGGTCAGGGATGTCTCAGATTGGGTTTACAGCATTCTTCAGGGGAATGGTGAGCAGCCAGAAGTTGTGCTACATATTGGTACTAATTATACAAGCAGGAAAAGGGATGAGACCCTGAGAAGAGAATATTGAAAGCTAGGTAAGAAGCTGAAAAGCAGGATCTCAAGGATAGCAATCTCTGGATTACTGCCTGTGCTACATGCAGTGAGGGTAAGGATACGATGATTTGGCTGCTGAATATTTGGTTGAGGAATTGGTGCAGGGAGCATGGTTTCAGATTTGTGGATCATTAGGATCTCTTCTGGAGAAGGTAGGACCTGTACAAAAGGGATGGATTACACTGGAATGAATGGGAGGGGAAACCAATATCCTTGCAAGCATGTTTGGGGATAGGGGATGGTAGAGTTTAAACTAATTTGAAAGGGGTATGGGAACCAGAATGGTAAGTCGGAGAATGGGGAGGTTAGTGTCAAGGAACACGCAGAGAGACTGTGAGGAGGATAGTCAGTGGAGAGGGCCTAATTGCAGTAGGTTGGATGGGTTGAGATGTGTCTATTTTAATGCGAAAATAATCAAGAACAAGGGTGTCTAACTTGGATAATGGATCAGTGCATGGAATTATGACATTGTAGCAATTACAGAGACCTAGCCAACACAAAGACAGGAATGGCTGCTGGATGTTCCGGGGTTTAAAAGTTTGAAAAGGGACAGGAAGGGAGGTAAAAGAGATGGGAGATTGCCATGACTAATCAGGGATACTATCACAACTGCAAAAAGGGAGGATGTTGTGGAGGGATCGTTCACTGTGTTTGTGTGGGTTTAAGTCAGAGCAATAACTCTCTTGGGTGCATTCTATAAATCTCAACAAAACAACAGACACTGAGAAGCAGAATGGAAGACAGATTTTGGAAAGGTGCAAAAGGTTTAGATGGAGTGGAATTTGTTAGATGTGTCCAGGAAGTATTCCTATCACAATATGTAGACAGGCCTATTAGAGGAGAGACCATACTGGATCTGGTACCAGACAACAAACCTAGTCAGGTGTCAGATCTCTTCCTGGGTGAGCATTTTGGAGAGAGTAAGCACAACTCCCTGACCTTTACCATAGCTTTGAAATGGGATAAGAGGAGACAATATGGGAAAGTACTTAATTGGAGGGAGGGCGAATTATGATTCTATTAGACAGGAACTTCGGAGCATATATTGAGAGTGTTTGTAATCAGAGAAATGCTCAGCAGAAATGCAGAAGTTATTTAGGGAGAACTTGCATAGGGTTCTGGATAGGTTTGTTCCATTGAGGCAGGGAAAGGATAATAGGGTGACGGAATCATGTTTGACAAGAGATCTTGAATAGCTAGTCAAGAGGAAGAAAGAAGCATACTACAGCTTTAGGAAGCAAGGATCAAAGAGGGTTCTGGAGAGTTACAAGGTTCAAAGGCCCAACTGAATGTCAGAGAAATGTATACAATATACATCCTGAAATGCTTTTTCTTCGCAAACATTTATGAAAACAGGTAAGTTTCCCAAAGAATGAACGGCAGTTAAACATGAGAACCCCAAAGTCCCCCCCAGCTCCTAGATACCTAAGAAGGAGCTTAAGAATGGATTTAGGAGTGTTAGAAGGGGACATGAGAAGGGCTTGATGAGCGAGATTAAATAACATCCCAAGATATTCTTCTACATATGTGTGAAGATCAGAAGGATGACTATCGTGAGGGTAGGACCTATTTAGGGATAAAAGAGGAAACATGCCTGGAGTCGGAGAAGGTAGTGGAGGTTTCAGCAACTCATCAGTAAGAGGGACCTTGATGAAGGTGCAAATAGCAGAGATTCACTATTATGCTGAAACACATCAATCTTAAGAAAGTGGATGTGCTGGAACTTTTGAAAAACAATTATGATGTGCAAGTCTCCGGAGTTAGATGCGATATACACCAGGGTACTATGAGAGAGAAAAGACTGCTTTGCATCCCTGTGGAAAATGTGGGTTTTCTGCAGGTCCTCTGGTTTCCTCTCACAGTTCAAAAACTTACTGGTTTGTAGGTTAATTGGTCAATGTAAATTGTCCTGTGATTGGGGTCAAGGGTTAAATTGGGGGTTGCTGCGCAGTGTGGCTCGATAGGCCAGAGGGGCCTATCTCTAAATAAAAAGTTATTTCCTTCAGTGGGAAAATCAAGAACTAGATCTCATTGTTTAAAAGTAAGAGGTCATTCCCATCAGTCAGAAATGAGATTTTTTTAATAAGTGTGTTGAAACTTTGAATGTCACCTCAGAAGAGTGTGGAAGCAGAATATAGTATTTGAATATTTTTAAGAAAGAGGTAGACAGAATCGTAAGTAAGAGGCTGAAAAGTTATCAAGGTTGACAGGGTTGCAGATCCATGATGTTATTGAACGGTAAACTCTGCTTGCGACCTAACTACCTGCTCCCAATTAGTAAGTTTGCACGTTTGTAAGTAGAACCTATAAGGATGAAAAGGAGAGTGGCAACTGGATCCCAAAGGGATTCAGTGGCAGGAGGCAAACACTTACAGTTAACGGGAGTTTTAGTGATAAACCACTGCCAATGAGCGTTCACTGGGGTCAGAACTAAAGACTTTTGTAATCTATGTAAGTGATTTGACTACCTACAGGTGGCATGATAAAGATGCTTAAGGGTGATGCCGAAAATCTGATTGACCATAAAGAGGTAGACTGCAAAAAGATATAGACCTTTTGCAAACACGAGGAAATCTGCAGATGCTGGACATTTAAGCAACACACACAAAATGCTGGTGGAACGCAGCAGGCCAGGCAGCATCTATAGGAAGAAGTACAGTCGACGTTTCGGGCTGAGACCCTTCGTCAGGACTAATTGAAAGAAGAGATAGTAAGAGATTTGAAAGTGAGGGGGGAGGGGGAGCTCCGAAATGATAGGAGAAGACAGGAGGGGGAGGGATGAAGCTAAGAGCTGGAAAGGTGATTGGCAAAAGGGATACACAGCTGGATAAGGGAGAGGATCATGGGACGGGAGGCCTAGGGAGAAAGAAGGGGGAAGGGGAGCACCAGGGGGAGATGGCGAGCAGGCAAGGAGTTATTGTGAGAGGGACAGAGAGGAGAAAAAAAAGGGGAATAAATAAATAAAAGGGATGGGGTAAGAAGGGGAGGGGCATCAATGTTCATGCCATCAGGTTGGAGGCTACCCAGACACAATATAAGGTGTTGTTCCTCCAACCTGAGTGTGGCTTCATCCTGACAGTACAGGAGGCAATGGATTGACTTATCAGAATGAGAATGGGACGTGGAATTACAAGATGTGGCCACTGGGAGATACTGCTTTCTCTGGCAGACAGAGCGTAGGTGTTCAGCGAAATGGTCTCCCAGTCTGCATCGGGTCTCTCTCACCAATCTATAGAGGGCCACACTGGGAGTACCGGACGCAGTATATTACACCAGCCAACTCACAGGTGAAGTGTCGCCTCACCTGGAAGGACTGTCTGGGGTCCTAAATGGTGGTGAGGGAGGAAGCGTAAGGGCAGGTTTAGCACTTGTTCTGCCTTCAAGGATAAGTGCCGAGAGGGAGATCGGAGGGAAGGGATGGGGGGCGGGGGGAACAAATGGACAAGGGAGTCTCATGGGGAGTGATCCCTATGGAAAGCAGAAAGGGGAGGGAGTGAAAGATGTGCTTGGTGGTGGGATCCCGTTGGAGGTGGCAGTTGGGTAGAAGTTAGCTGGGCAGAAAAGTGGAAAATGGAATTTAATCTACGGAAGTGTGAGATAACGCCTTTTGGGGGGGGGTGCTTCAAGGTAGGAGAATACACGATAAATGGCATTATACTTAAAGAGTGGTGTGGAGAAACTAAAGGACTTTAGCATATGTTCACAGGTCTTCATGCCAGCAGCACATTAAAGTCATTAAAATGACATGCTTTCCCATATTATACAATGAACAGAATATAAGAGAAGGGAAGATACAGAACTGCTGTATTAAACATTTATTGGGCCTTAGCATGAGCAATGCATATGGCTCTGGTCATCCCCTCGTAGGAAATGTGATTGCACTGAAGAAAGTGCAGAGGATATTTATAAGGATGTTGCTAAGACTTGGAATTTTTAACTCTGAGGAAAACAAAAACCCCCCTTCCCCGATTCAGTAGGGTTTATTTTTTGGTCAGAGGAAGCTGAGGGGAAATTTAATTAATGAATATAAAATTAATTTGTGCACGATGGGCTGAATGGCCTCCTGAATTATACTTTTATTATGATGCCATGATTGCACTTGCTGCCCTATTAGTTTAAAATTTTGAGAATGTACATCACGTCACACAGCAACAAGACTGAGGATGGTTATACAGTATTAAGCACATTAGAAGACACGTGGTTTTCATTTTATGAACCCATACACAGGTGTTATGCCAATCACAGGACCTGGTTCAAACCGGCTGTGCTTTCTGGTTGGAAGACTGATGCTGCTGACAGCTTCCACAAAATATTAAACACTCAAAAGCTTGCACTATTTCAAGTAAGTCCACTCATTCAAAATGTGGCAACTAGGACCAAAGGCAACCAGCTTCATTTTGTTTGATGTGTATGGTTTCTGTTCTAAAACACTTAGATGTCAATCTACATTAGTACTTACCTGCCCTGAAAAGTTAATGGACATGTTTGAAGTGACAATTAACTTAAAATGCAATATGTTACAACCTGTAAGTGCATCTAAGAGACAAATCATCAAAAGTTATAATAATTAAAGGCAAACACTTTATTTTCCAATGGTCGACCTAAGTTGTAGTTTGAAGTGACAATTAATAAAAATGCAATATGTTACAACCTGTAAGCACATCTAAGAGACAAATCATCATAAGTAATGATAATGAAAGGCAAACACTTTATTTTCCTGTGGTTGACCTAAGTTGTAGTTCAATGTCTGTGTGATGATCAAATAAAATGGCTGTATTCTCATGTAATTTTTTTAGCTTGTTAAATTACAGTAGATGTCATTGTACAAAGCTCCGTTTCCTTTGATGTTTTATAAGACAGACACTTGCTGCAGCGGCTTAGATAACTGAAGTAAAGTTTTTCTCCTTAGAAGTACTTGTTCTCCAGGTAAAATTACTATAATATTTTTGCTAATGAAGTATCCACAACAAACAGGTCTACCTGCTGCTGAACTTGTCAGCAGTTGTTCTGGGTCTTGTGCTAATTTTTACAGCTCTAACCAGAGCAAAAACTGCCTATTCTAAAAAACTGACATTTGAGTATTGGCACACTTCCAAATAATTCTGGAATCTGGGTCAGCTGTATTAAGTAGTTAAACAAAGGTTTATAATATTCATACTGATTATGTCCTTTTATAGGAAATGGCTCAATTTTTGTTTTCAGTGCTGACATATTGATTGGAAACATCATTACCCCCCCCCAGATGTTGCTTGACCATCTGTGTTCCTCCAGCACACTGCTTATTGCTCCAGATTCCAGCATCTATCTGCAGTTTCTTGTGTCTAGATTTTGAACATGTCCCTATAAAGTCTCAGCAAAAATATTTATGAACCACAATTATTTTATTTCTTTTATGTGTTGAGTCAATTTACACTGCACGATATAAACCAAGCTTTACATTTTGCAACATGGTCAATTACATGACATGATTTTATTCCAGATTCAGTGCAAAGCAACTTCTGCATCAACAGTCCTCTATAGTCTTAAGAAATCTGAAATACGATTAATACTTGTTTCCTTGAAGGCTCACTGGTATAAAAGCTCGGAGAGTTAGCTGCACTTACTCACCGCCTCTTTATTAACCTCTTGCCTCGAAACTAACCCTCCATGTAGCAAACCTTCAAACTCAATGACTGTTTTGCTCCCTTTGCCAACTGCCAGTATCCTTGCACCCACCCCACCCAAATCAACCTGCCTGTTGGCTCTGGCCTGCAACTAAAGCACTGGAATTGCACTAGGCAATAACACCACCTGACATTCAGTGTAATTCGAAGCTGCTGCTTCTTCTCTTCTTAAATCCCTTTGATATTGCAGGCTATTCTCTCCTCCAATTTCAGTTCTGTTGCATCATTCCTTCTTAATTCCACACCTACCTCATGCTGCTTCAACATCTTATTGCCTTCAGTTTTTCTCCTTTCAGTTTTAAGCAGTCACTTCTGATGTAGTGACAGGCTCTAAATCTACATTATACAGTGGCATGCAAAGGTTTGGGCACCCCTGGTCAAAATTTATGTTACTGTGAATAGCTAAGAGAGTAAATGATCACCTGATTTCCAAAAGGCACGAAGTTAAAGATGACACTTTCTTTAATATTTTAAGCAAGATTACTTTTTTATTTCCATCTTTTACAGTTTCAAAATAACAAAAAAGGAAAAGGGCCTGAAGCAAAAGTTTGGGCACCCTGTACGGTCAGTACTCAGTAACACCTCCTTTGGCAAGTATCACAGCTTGTAAATGCTTTCTATTGCCAGCTAAGAGTCTTCCAGTTCTTGTTTGGGGGAGTTTCATCCATTCTTCCTTGCAAAAGGCTTCTAGTTCTGTGAGATTCTTGGGCTGTCTTGCGTGAACTGCTCTTTTGAGGTCTCTCTACAGATTTTCAATGATGTTTAGTTCGGGAGACTGAGGGCCATGGCAAAACCTTCAGGTTGCGCCTCTTGAAGTAGTCCATTGTGGATTTTGAGGTGTGTTTAGGATCATTATCCTGTTGTAGAAGTCATTCTCTTTTCATCTTCAGCTTTTTTTTTACAGAAGGTGTGATGTTTGCTTCCAGAATTTGCTGGTATTTAATTGAATTCATTCTTCCCTCTACCAGTGAAATGTTCCCCGTGCCACTGGCTGCAACACAAGCCCAAAGCATGATTGATCTACCCTTGTGCTTAACAGTTGGAGAGGTATTCTTTTCATGAAATTCTGCACCCTTTTTTCTCCAAACATACCTTTGCTCATTGCGGCCAAAAAGTTCTATTTTAACTTCATCAGTCCACAGGACTTGTTTCCAAAATGCACCAGGCTTGTTTAGATGTTTCTTTGCAAACTTCTGACGCTGAATTTTGTGGTGAGGACGCAGGAAAGGTTTTCTTCTCATGACTCTTCCACGAAGGTCATACTTGTGCATGTGTCGCTGCACAGTTGAACAGTGCACCAGCATTCCAGAGTCTGCTAAATCTTCCTGAAGGTCTTTTGCAGACAAATGGGGGTTTTGATTTGCCTTTCTAGCAATCCTACGAGTAATTCTCTTGCAAAGTTGTCTTGGTCTTCCAGACCTCAACTTAACCTCCACCGTTCCTGTTAACTGCCATTTCTTAATTACATTACAAACTGAGGAAACGGCTACCTGAAAACGCTTTGCTATCTTCTTATAGACGTCTCCTGTTTTGTGGGCATCATTTATTTTAATTTTCAGAGTGCTAGACAGCTGCTTAGAGGAGCCCATGGCTGCTGATTGTTAGGACAAGGTTTGAGGAGTCAGGGTATTTATAAAGCTTTGAAATTTGCATCACCTGGCCTTTCCTAACGATGACTGTGAACAAGCCATAGCCCTAACAAGCTAATTAAGGTCTGAGATCTTGATAAAAGTTATCTGACAGCTCAAATCTCTTGGGGTGCCCAACTTTTGCATGGTGCTCCTTTCCTTTTTTTCACTCTAAAATTGTATAAACAAAAATAATACACTAATCTTGCTTAAAATGTTGAAAAGAATGTTTTATCTTTAACTTTATGAGTTTTGGAGATCAGTTCATCTTCCACTCACTTAACTATTCACAGTAACAGAAATTTTGAGCAGGGGTGCCCAAACTTTTGCATGCCACTGTACTCTTTTGATGTTATCCAAAGGCTCAGACTCACTTTCCTTTGTAGACTGGTCCCCAGCACTTTGTGCTTTATGATGCCATGCAACTGATCTACAAGAGGTAAACTTAGTGAAGAACAATGTCAAATAAAGGCTATGCTATCCCAACACTTTTACTCCTTTTTTGTTGTTGTTGTAGAGCTGCAACTTACCTCCAACAAACCTCTCATGGAAGTGGAGCTTATCTTCAGAACTACTGGGTAACTATTCAAGATCCAAGATCACTTCAGTGTCAATACAACATGACAGATGCATTTTTATACACATTGTCAACTCATTCATTTAAGTACAACAGAGGTCTTGTATCACAGTATTTGAATGTATAATACTGCCCTCTGATGATAAATGTTTACCAGTGAGATCTAAAATATTTGGAAATTGATGATAAAATTCTCCAACAATTAGTCAGCAGAGTTTTTGATTAACTGAGGACAAGGGTGACTTTGCACTCTCATCAAACAGTATAGGTCAGGCACAGAGTAAAGCCCTCTCTGCACTGTTGTAACCAAAACACCCAGTACAGAGACTACCCAGAATATAGTCCTGTTACTGGGTAAAGTAAGAGTCCAGGTCCGTTACTGTGTGCCACAGAAGTGCAAGACTAGTGCTGCACTAGACTATAATATGTGTGTACGGGTCTGAGGTTGCTATTATAAAACTCTAGGGTATACATTAGAGGATAAGGATTTGCCACTATGTAATATAAGGGTACAATAGTGGTAGCTACTGTTCTGTCATTGTATATACAGTACTAGTGAGCAAGTGACTCTCTCTATTAATCCACTGGTATAGTAAAAGTAGGTACAGGTTTTCAAAAACAAAATGTTGGAGGAACTCAGCAGGTCAGGCAGCATCTATGGAAAATAATAAAGAGTCGATGTTTTGGATAAAAATTCAAAGGACTATGTTCAGTCAAAGGTAGCAAATGTAAAGCAGTGCTTCAAAATAGGAACAAATATATCTTCAATATCTGTTTTTCTGCACACCACAATATTTCTGTTCAGAACCGAGAACAGTGCATGGAACAATATAAAAAAAAGTCATAAAAGAAGCAAATGCAAAAATGCTTTATGTGCAGAAAAAAGGTCACTTTGTTTTTCTGTCTGCCTTGGTAAGGCACATATTTGTCTGTCTATTAAGGGAATAATTTTACTCCATTCCAACATCAGGGAGTCGCTCACACAAAATAAACTGAACCTATGAGTGCATTCTGTACGTAATTTTCCAACCAAAGTAGTTTTAAACAGAAATAAGATGGGGTTTCTTCACACTAATAATCATGCAAAGATTCTCCTTCCACCCTCTACTTCTCTAATGGAATTCTTTGCCACAGGCAGCTATGGAGGCCAAGTCTTTATGTATATTTAAGGCAGAGGTTGACAGATCCTTGATTGGTCAAGGCATGAAGGCATGCAGAGAGAAGGCAGGTGATTGGGAATGAGAGGAAAATTGGATTAGCTGTGATGAAATGGTGGAGCAGACTCAATGTGCTGAATGGCCTAATTCTGTTCCTATATCTTATGGTCTAATGGTAATATTTAAATATATTCTTTTAGCTGTGTGTGACTCTAATCAATTACATCTGAGTTTTTTTTATGAGAAGTAACTATGGTCTCACTATTTATCAGATGGTCTGCAGAAACAATGCAGCATTCTGAAAGCACTATAAAGTATTGAATCAATAAAGTTTCTTTGTATAAAAATAGGTAGGTTGTCTTTCAGTGATCCTCTCTCTGTGGTAATTAGATAGATAGATACTTTATTCATCCCCATGGGGAAATTCAACATTTTTTCCAATGTCCCATACACTTGTTATAGCAAAACTAATTACATACAATACTTAACTCAGTAAAAATATGATATGCATCTAAATCACTCTCTCAAAAAGCATTAATAATAGCTTTTAAAAAGTTCTTAAGTAGTATACAATACATTGAGTCCTAACCCCGGCACTTTAACATATCTTACTCCTGGCGGTTGAATTGTAAAGCCGAATGGCATTGGGGAGTATTGATCTCTTCATCCTGTCTGAGGAGCATTGCATCGATAGCAACCTGTCGCTGAAACTGCTTCTCTGTCTCTGGAGGATGTCTGTCTCTGTCTATGTAGAGGATGTTCAGGGTTTTCCATAATTGACCGTAGCCTACTCAGCGCCCTTCGCTCTGCTACCGATGTTATACTCTCCAGTACTTTGCCCACGACAGAGCCCGCCTTCCTTACCAGCTTATTAAGACGTGAGGCGTCCCTCTTCTTAATGCTGCCTCCCCAACACGCCACCACAAAGAAGAGGGCGCTCTCCACAACTGACCTTCAGCATCTCACTACAGACATTGAATGACGCCAACCTTCTAAGGAAGTACAGGAATAAGAGGCTAAATTCACCACAGAAGCACAGGTTACCTTTGTGTAAATACGTTCACAGAGAACCAGAAAAACTTGGAATGGCAAACTTCCAGCAAATATAAAGAATTGCTGCTTTATAATAATGTACTGGTTAATTTCAAAGGTAACTTGCTACTTTAATTGAGCTTTTTTTTTGGGTGAATGGTACTATAACAGATTACCAAATCAATGCACGTTTAGTTTTCCCAAGATGTAAATGTGTTTTATCCGTACAGTTTTCTGTTCATGTAGTCACTAGTATAATGTTGGAATGTGAAGCATTAGGTCTGTATCTTGTAACAGATGTGTTCTTCTGTCTGTCATTATAAGCCATATTCCTGGAAAGGTTTTGTGATTACTTGGACACACTTCATGTATATTTGTTCAGACATGCATTCTCCTTTGAATCTTGAGTCCTCGTTAAAATATACAGGAGTACCCTGGTTATGAATAGCCTGACCTGTGGAAATCCAGCTTCGTGCAACTTCTCCTAAGCATTTTTAATGAATTTATCAAACTACTAAATAATCAGTTTTATGGAATTCATTAATGACTGAATACATTATACAGTATATTCCATTAGTTTAACAATGGGTGGAATTAGGGTGATTAATCAATGAAATTAAAGAATTACACAAGTTTGTAGAATGATATGGTGTGGGTAGCTATAGACATGGACGGATGGAAGATGTGCCAACATCAACCTGACACTCATCAGCTTCTAAAAGCAGTATCACTTGCAGTTTCATATCCAACATGCTTTTCCTAGACACCTTAGATGTACTACCTCACTGGTAGTTGCAGTTGGTTTTTCCAGACATTATGGGTGAGGGAAAAAATGGAATAAATTGGCAAGGGAGCAGAGTGTGAACTAATACGTGATTGGCTGTGAGGGGCTCAGAGCATATGTAAAGCACTCTCACTGGCTGACTGAATGTTTACTGTAATGGCAGCTGCTCGAAGCTTTTAGTGTTGTTTAGATTATTTTTGAAATTTTAAAATTTCACACAGAATTGAATAACCACATTGCAACAAATCAGTGCTATCCAGAGTTTTAGAATGTATATATAAATGGACGAAGATGCAGGTGGTCTTATTAGCATGGTTTCAGACAACACAACAATTGGTGGAATTTCGGATATTGAAGATGTCACATGATACAGTACGGATCAGAATAGATAAACAGTGCAAAAAATGGAAGAATGAAGTGGTGTTCAAGGGTTTATGGATTGCTCAGAGATCTGATGACAAAAGGAAAGAATATATCGATCACTTGGTGGAGAAATAGCTCTTAATATTTAATCCAGACAAATATCACTGGACAACAAAGATTTTGCTTCCTGAATACCTTTAGGTGTATCTTATGAATTTTGGGCTACTGATCATGAAATCACCATGAAACTTCCCTATCATGTACCATTTTAAAAATAAACTTATGTTTATTATTTCAATTCATAATTCAAGTCAATTAAAATGTTGCCTACAATATAAGCTGGAAAGTTTCCTATCTTGTCCAGGCATGCTTGGGCAGGACAGGTTTTAGTAATAATTGTTAGGTTCAGGATTGTAAGGATGGAATTTGCTATCACCAGGCACAAAAATTTCTATGAAGGATTTTGATATTTGAGACAGATGCTTCCTAGAATAACTGATGTCAAGATTAAGGAAACCACTTTTGTTGGTCCACAAGTCATCAGTGACAAGCAATTTGAAGAATTTCTAGTGGGACTGGAGAAAATAACATGGAAGGCATTCAAGTAAGTTGTTGAATTGTTTCTCAGCATCTACAGAGCACTAAACTACATACAGCTGGTTGAAAGCATGCTTCAAGCATATAAAACCATGAAATGCAACATGTCACTAATGATTGATTTTCTGCACTCTCATTTAGACTTCTTCCCTGCAAATCTTGGTGCTGTTAGTGATAAGCATGGTGAAAGGTTTCACCAGGACATTGCGGTCATGGAGAAAAGATACCAGAGCAACTGGAATCCATCAATGCTGGTGAATTATTGTTGGACACTTAAGCAAGAAGCCTCAGACACTGAGTACAAATGAAAATCATTAACAAAATATTTTTAACTTAGTTGAACTATTGCAAAGCATCAGCACCATTATGCAATTAAACACATTATATTCAATAAAAGTTAATTTGTTCTTTCTCCAAATTCCTACGTAATACAAGTAGTCTGAAATTATATTTGTGTTCACCTTCAAGTAGTCTATCATAAACAAAAAAAAATTCCGAGGAAGCAACACTTTGAAAAAAATTGTTGTCCAGTGTATTTGATGTATTTTGGGGATCAAATGCAAATAGAAAGTATACAGTAAATGACAAGACCCTAAGGAACAATGATGTTTAATGGGATCTTGTGGTAAAATTCATTGCTCCTTGATATTGGCAGCTCATGTGGATAGTGTGGTAAAGAAGGTGTACAGCATGTTTGTCTTCGGTCAAGGCAATGAGCTTAAAATTTACGAAGCTGATAGTTGGACAAACTTGGATTGTTTTTATTGCAGCATGGGAGACTGAGGGGAGATGCAGTAAGAAGTATTTAAAATGAGAGGCATACATTAACAGATGGTCAGAATCCTTTTTCTATGATGGAAATATCAAATATTAGAGGCCATAGGTTTAAGGTGAAAGGGGAAAGATTAAAGGAAATTTACGAAGTAAGATATTTAGACAGTGTGGTAGGTATCTGGACTGCACTGGCAGTGAAGGAGGTAGAAGCAGATATTATAACAATGTTTAAGGAGTATTTAGATAGGTATATGAAAAGAGAGAACAGAGGGATATGGATTTTGCCCAGCCAGTTATGATTAGTTTGGATTAGCATCACGGTCAGTGCAAACATCGTTGGTTAAGGAAAGAGTACAAATCAAAATTAGGAAGGGAATTTGTCTACCTTAGACAAAACATCACGTAAGAGGAAGAATGACATAGGTGGTGAAACAATGAGGAGTGGTGTGTGTGAGGGGGACTCCCAGTTAGGAACTTCCACATCCTGAGAAGAAGGGTTATCTGCTTGGCATTCAAAAGAACTTAAGGCCAGCTGGAGAATAGGCCTAGCTCATGCCAGTGAAAAGATTCTCCCCACAAAGTGGATGATCAGTCTTGAAGAAAATTTTGCTAGGCCTAAAGAATGGAGTACTTCTGACACAGTTTTTACCCCTCCAGGAATGGAAGCTATCGTCACTGTACCACAGTTTCATAGTTTCACACTTGCTTGTTGCCTGCAATATTTAAATATGAAACCTTTCACTTTTCATATTACTCTGGAGGTTCTGGGCACTCCGGTACCTACAATAGAACACCAGACACCACATTTTTACACTTAATATGTCAATTAGTAATGAGACAATTCAGATGCTTAAATGAAATTAAATTAAATCATTCTGATATGAGTAAACAATAGCTGGAAACACACAACTGGAAAATAAAAGCCATTTGCTTACCAGTTATGATTCCTAATACATCTGAGTTTAGTCAGATACTTTAATCATTATGTTGCTGCTGTTTCTCAAACACTAATTACACTCGTGGTCTTTTCATTTCACCTTGTTTAGGTAGTTAAGATTTGAATAAGAATGTATTATTCAGAATCTGCTAGGTTGAGTGGTGTGCTAAATTTATTGGGTTCATGTTTTAATAATTCCTGAAATAACTTTATTGTTCTATCAAAAGCATTTTTGCATATCTCCCACTGTGCCAAGATCATTTTCTATTTATTGCAGAAATTCTCCATTTACTCAAGAGACACTTAGCCAGAAGGAAGGATGTTAGAAATTAAGTGAAATTAAGTTAATTAATTGGATATTTAAAAATGCATGACAACAGCAGGTTTGTCATGTTAGTCTCTTAGAAAAGTATCTAAATTTTGGATATCCTTAATTAGATAAATTAGGTTTTAAATAATGTGTAAAAACTCTCAATCATTGAAAAAGAAATTTAATAGATTAACAGTTGAATGGCTCATTATTATTTTCTGAAGGTCAGTATGTGGGTAACTTATTTGGGGGATAACATTCCTCAAATGCACCCATTTAGACGTGGAAACATCTCAATAACATGGATGATAAAGGAACATGTTTGCTAGAACTTAACCTGCATCTATACCTAACATCTTTCAATTTAGATTAAGACTACTTTGAGTAAAAAGTACCTTAATAGTGGGAGATCTGTCATTTTTAAAAAGCAGTATTCCCAGCTAATTTCATTTTATAACTCATTCCTATGTAAGATATGTTTCTATGATATAATTTTGATGTACCAAAAGAAAAATCAGTGTGTTCTCTGTGTATTGGTGTAAAGGATGAACAGTCCAACTAATGGTCTGTGAAGGATTGTCCGTGCAAAACAAGTATTTTTCTTAAAATTATTACAGGACCAAGAAGAGGAGAATACTTCAGGCAAGCCACTGGTGAGATTGCCTCAAATAGTCTGTCTCCTCTGAGCCTCAATCAGTCAAAAAAAATCAACTCAAAAATTCCATCTATCACTGATATTAAATATCTAATGATGTTTGATAATCTGGTAGTCTCTTCCATGAGACTATCATAGGCAAAGTATTCATCATCACTGAGCAAATTACAAGGAGCATTGCAACAAGAAATCAACATCCATCATTAAGGACCCCTATCATCCAGGCCACATTTTCGTCTCACTACTACCATCTGGAAAGGAGATGCAGCAGCTTTGGGTTCCACACCACCAAGTTCAAGAACAGTTATTAGCCTTCAACCATCAGGTTTCTGAACCAACTTTGAACCAATTCGACACCCTATCGACTCACTTTTATGAATTTTACATATACATACTTTGATAATAAATTTACTTTGAACTTTGATGATAAGCACACAGTATTTGAGAAATGCCATAAATGATATGTATTTACAAAACTATTTCCCTGTGAATGTTTAAATGGAATTTACTCAGACCAAAGTATTTGACTAACAGGAATTTCATTTTTGAGAGCCAACTAATGGTATCTTTCAGCCATTCGGAAGATTTCTTTTATAGTTTCAGGAAACACCCTTTGTACCAGAACTGATCAGTTCCACTATAAAGGAACTGTATTATTAATTCAGTTTGTTTTCTCCACAGACATTCCTTAAACTACTGGGCAATCAAACATTTTCTTTTTTATTTCGGCTCTCTCCAACAGCTCTGAACTACATATCACAGCTTTTATATGTCTGGTTGTTTCCTCTTTCTTCATCTACCCTCATTAACCAACCAACCTGAAGGCTTTGTTAAGAGCACTTTTCCACTACAATGGTGGCCTCATTCTGTCAGAGATATTTCCTTTGTCCGATCCATTCTATCCACATTCCCTGTGTCTTATTTCACCAGTTCTGACCAAGGGACTTGACCTGAAACATCAATTCTCAATTCTGTCTGACCTCCTGAGTGCATCAGCATTTTCTGTTTTTACTTTAGACTTCCAGCCTCTGAAATTTTATTTTACTTTCAGATATATTTTAAATATGCAATTTTGTTTCTCTGTGAGAAATACATCAATTTATCATGTGGAATTCTGCCAAGTGATACTTTAATCCAGAGGCCACTGCATACTGTAAATTCTACAAACGTTTGTAGTTGCAGAATTTAGCAGAAAAAGGATGAAATATGTAAAATGGAAAGAATATCTAAAGAATTGGAGTTTGAACTTCTCCTCAATTTTGAAAGTATTTCAACTAATAAGTATGCAGTAAATGAATATTCCACAATAATTTTGTTGTAACTGCGAGTTAATTATTTCTGAGATAGCATATTATACCATGAGCTAAGTTACCACCATTCATGTAAAATATTTATCATTCAAAATGCTGGCAATTCAGTGCTTCAGCCTTTAGTCACACTTTAGGAGTTTAGACAATTAGGGCATGACTAGATTCTTTAGAGAGATTCATTCATCATATTGGTATTTCAGAAGGTTAATGTACAGATTTTGAGGACCTTGACGAATGCACTCTTTTGATGAAAGAAAATGAGTAGTTGTGAATTTCACAAAAGCTTTTTAAACAGTGCTTCTCGTGACCTAATCTGACTCATATTGCATTACTTCCCATCTTCAATGACACCAGGAATTATCATCCTCTTCCTATGTTATAGAATTTAACTGTGATAAAATATGTTCCGGGGGAAGACAAGCAACACATGTCGAATAATACGGCTTTCACATCCTACACAGATGATGCTGAATAACTGCATAAACTTGCATTCTGAGCTCCTGCTGAGCTCATTCTTTGCTTGCCAGTCAGGATTTTCTTGATCAATATACTGTAAAATCAATAACACAGTCCATACCTCTTCTCTTTTGTTTTGAGGGAAGTACTCTCCAGTCTGCATAAAAAGGTAGAAAAATACATGAATGCTTTATCTTTGTTGAGAAATATACACACACACACAAATTTACAAACCCATATATTTCATTCTAGATGCAAAAAAAATCATTGATCCTATCGAAAGCTTTTCTCCTGCAATTTTTCTCCAAAGCCAGAATTAGTAAAAAGCATTCCCAGACAGTCTTGCATATATCTCAGTGATCATCTCAATCACTCTAACTGAAATGCTTTGGAAGTATCTAATTTACAGTAAAATAGGAGCAGTTATGCCTGCAACTTTACCACTACTTTTTTTTCTTTATGTTCATCATTTTACAAAAACATAGAGATAACTGATTGACTAAATCTCTAGATGGATATATTATAGATCAGTGCTTTAAACCAATTATTTCTAAAATAACAATCTATCTCTTCATTTCTGTTGACCACAGCTCTTTTTTTTCTTTACATTTACCCTCATCCTGAGATATATTCAAAAGAATCAGATAATGATGGCGAGAATGTGGGACCAGATGACTTGTCTGGGATGAAGGACTTCCAGAAATGAAGAATGCTTCTGAATGGATCTCTTTCCTGTTGTCACACTGAGCCACACACACAACATGCTGGAGGAACTCAGCAGGTCAGGCAGCATCTATGGAGAGGAATAAACAGGCTACGTTTCAAGTTGAGACCATTCATCAAAATGAAGGATGCTGCCAGACCTGCTGAGCTCCTCCACCATTGTGTATGTTATTCAAAATCTCTTGTGGTTTTGATTGTCACATTTTTTGGTATCTTTCAGTGTTGGTAAGAGTATGGGGGTAGTGGTGGCCTAACTTGGAGAATATTAGATATAGATATACATCAAAATTATCTCTCATTCTCTCTTGATCTGAGATTTTGACATTTTTAACATTTCAGCAAAGTGATAATACTAAGTGAATTCAACAGGCGGCTGGTGACAATTCGATGAAGAATACTATCACAGCTGTTTCTCTTCTCACCCAAATCCATAGTTTCATATTTTAGTGGGACTTACTGGCTCAGGTTAGGATTGAGAATGCATGTAATTATTGATATTTTTAGGTTGATGTAATGATGTACTTCTTCCATTACTGTCTTGAACCAGATCAGAAACTCTAACTTAGTCTGGAGCAAGGCCTTGGAACCAATTTACTTTGTATAATTTATTAGAAATGTAAAAGGACTAAGTGAATGCTGCGTGTAAAGAATGCAAAATTTCATTTAAAGGTTTCTTCAAAACATTTGAGGCTCCCGGAACTTGTGCAGGTCAATACTATTTGCTATGCAATATCAGCATGTTTTATTAGAAGTTAATTCAACAAGCAGAAAAATAAATGAGATGATTTGCATTGCAGAATTAGGCGTGTGATTGTTTTCAGTATTATTCGATGAAACCGTGAACAATTGGCTGCATAAAGTATTTGAGAAATGAGTTTGAAGAAATTTTCAAAGAAATGACAAAACACTGGGAAATCCTTTCCCAGTAATTCAACAGAATGAAGTTCGCAGATTCTAGCAATAATGAATGTTTTAATAGTGGTGCTGTTTTGCTAGATCAAATAATATCTTATCAATTTTCTTCTAGTAAATGAGAAAATTTGATTAAAGTAAACATTAATTTCCTGGTAAATTGCAAAACCAGGGCTTTTAACTAAATAGTAATTGGTGGGTTCTACAAGTTGGAAAAGTAAGGCTACAGTAAAAGGGTAGAAGAGTGTATTATGATATTACAGAAGTTTCCAGAATTAAAAATTGATGAACTGTTTAGATAGGGGTAAGAATTTAATTTTTGGTAACATGGCAAAAAAATTGAAAAGGGTAATAAATACAGGACTGAAGGTGTTTTACTTGAATGCAAACAGAATACAAAATTTGATGATCTTGTACTGTAGTTAAAAATTGGCAGATATGACATTGTGGGCATCAGTGAGTCATAGCTGAAAGATGATCATGATTGGGAGCTTAACATCCAAGGATACACATTGGGTCAAATGATAGGAAGGTAAGCAAAAAGTGGCTCTGTTGGTAAAGAAAAAATGAATTCTTAGGTATGAGTGATATAGGATCAGAAGATGTAGAAGCCTTGTGGGTGGAGTTAAGAAACTGCAGAGGTAAAAAGACCCTGATGGGAGGTATATACAGAGCTCTAAACAGTAGTCAGGATGTAGGGTACAATCTACAGCAGGAGGTAGTAAAGACTTGTAAAAGGGACAATGTGAGAATGATCTTGGGGGATTTCAATATGCATTTAGATTGGGAAAATCAGATTGGTGCTGGAATCCAACAGAAGGAATTTGTAGATTGCCTACGAGATGGATTTTCAGAGCAGCATGTGGTTGAGCCCATTAGGAAAAAAGCATTTCTAGATTGGATTTGATTAGTAAGCTTAAGATAAAGGAATCCCAAGAGGCAGTGATAATAAAATGATAGAATTCACCCTGCAGTTTGTGTATGTGAGTGTGAGAGAGGGAGAGAGGAGACAGAAAAAGCTAAATTCTGATGTTTTGGTTTTTCTGGTAATATGGTGGTGCATTCGGGCACTCTGGGTCCAACCAAAGGTGCAATTGTTCATCCTTTGTCTTTTTCACGATCGCAAGACACTTCTAGTTATCAGGAACAACAGGTCTGTCCCACTAGTGAGTTGCTTGTTGGTGCCGGAGCTGAACTTGTTGTGCACCATGTTGCAGCTTGCTTCAGCTAGCCAGGGAAACTGGCGTCAGAGGCGGTGTGGGATCCAATGGATGGTGCAGGTATTGGACAATTTCATTGTAATCACCAGACCTTGTTGAACGTTGATAATGTAGAATACTATGAGTCTGATTCACTGGTTCAGTGGTGAAGCCAAGGGAGCTGCATGACCTCAGTTTAGGCGCAGACTAGTCCCTCATGCCTCAGGCTTGCCTGTCGTGGCCGCTAGGGAAGGAGATGCCGGAGCTGGTTGCGTGTCACTGGATTCTGTACTGTGTTGAGGGCTGACACCTCCTGTTGGTTTTGCCCTCCAGTTTTTGCTAGGTGGAAAACAAGCTGGAATGCATTCATCTACGGCTGTTCTTGTGTAATATGAGGAATACTGTGGGCTTATTCTTGTGGAAACATGACTCCAGGACAGCACTCATGCACTATCAATCTACAGGCCATGACACTCCGAGACTTGGGCTACATTACTATTTTTTAATAAATTCTTTTGTAACTTTTGTTTGTTTTTTTTGTGATCATAATTATATGAACTATATGTGCTGTGTGTGACTGTTGGTACTGTGTTTTCACCTTGCCCAGAGGAACGCTGTTTCTTTTGGCTTATTCATGTGAATGGATGAATGATAATTAAACTTGAACTTGAACTTATACAATGGAGCAAAAGGCAGGAGAAAGGAGCTGACCAAAATTGATTGGAAGGGGACATTATTGGGGATGATGACAAAGCAGCAATTGCTGAAATTCAGAAGGTACTGGATTGCTTCATTCCAAAGAAGAAAGAGCATTCTAAAGGGAGGATGAGATAAGGGAAGTCGAGGTTGGCATAAAAACAGAGAGGACATACAATATGACAAAAAATAGTAGGAAGCTAGAGAATTGGGAAGCTTTTAAAAAGCACCAGAAGACAACTAAAAAAGCAATAAGGAGAGAAAAGACAAACAATGAAGGTAAACTAGCTAATTATATAAAAGAGGACCCCAGAAGTTTTTCAGAATATAAAGAGTAAAATGGATATCATACTGCTGGAAAATTATGCTGGAGAGGGAATAATAAGGGGCATAGAAATAGGGACAAACTCAATAAATATTTTGCGTCAATCCTGTTGGCCAGAAAGAATGACAGTCTACCAATCAGTGAATTCAAATGCATCGAGGAGAATGGAAATAAACAGACCAATTGTCTTCGTTCTTGTCATATGCTTGGGAATGGAGGCTGCCATTTTATGAAGATACTCTGTTTTCCATTTTGTGAGATGAAGTTGCTTGGCTTTCTGAGTTTTAAAGAAGAGACAATGATGCTCCAGGTAATCTGTTGGACCATAGATAATTTCCAAATACGAAGTTATTTGTGAAATGTTCTTTGGTTTGATATAACATGGAAGTTTTTGACTATTGGAGTCGGTTTCTGTTCTCCGTGAATCAAGCTGGTTGCTGATTGAGGACAAAGACCCATAAATTATTGATTGTCACTTGATGGGAAGAGGGCAATAAATGAATGTTGGCTTGGAGCAGAGTCAATAACGAGGTGTTAAAGGTCAGATTCATGACCTGCAGTCAATGACATTGAAATACAATATTTGAATTGATAAGGAATGGATATAAAAGTGGATGCTTCGTGTGTGCTGGCAACAGTAATTTAGGAGAATAACCAACGCAAATACAGCGTAACTGACCCTGCATGGAACACATGGAGAGTGAACCGGGACCACGAGGATGCCCGGCCAGTGTAGACTCCTTTGCCTGGGTAATACCTTTACTATTCTTTAACTACTCAGAAGAGTCAGGGAAACTTAGCAGGTGTGCAGACAAGGTATTTAGTGTATGAATTCATGTACTTGTTAGCTTAGACGATAAAGGTACTATTGGTAAATATAGATTCTATGCCTCACTGATCATTATTACAAGGGCTAATTCTTGTAACAGTCTTCACTATAGAAAGACACCAGCAGTACACCTGAAATTCGTGAGTTCAGGGGCAGAAGTGAGTGTAGTCAGTATTACTAAGGAGAATGAGTTGGCTGAAAGGTGTGAAGGTATATAAGTCATGTGGACCAGATGCACTACTTCCCAAGGTTCTGAAAGTGTAGCTGAGTAGATTGTGGAGGCATTAATAGTGATCTTTCAAGAATTACTAGATTCTGGAATGGTTCTGGAAGACTGCAAAATTGCAGATGTCACTCCACTCTTCAAGAAGAGAGGGAGGCAAAATACAGGAAATTATAGGGGTGTTTGGAAAGATATTGGAGTCTATTATTAAGGATGAGGTTTCGGGGTACTTGGAAGTGCGTGACAAAATATGCCGAAGTCAGCATGGTTTCTGAGATGCTGAGAATGTTGTGGATAGCACATTTAGTGAGTTGGTCACACCACAGTTTAAGGATCTGAGGAAAGATAGGGAATGGGTGAACTCCAGGAAGAGTAGTAGCAGGAAGGTAGTACAGGAGTCTCCTGCGGTCGTCTCCCTCCAAAACAGATATACACTTTGGAGTCTGTTGGGGGAGATGGCTCATCATGTGAAGGCAGCAGTAGCCAGGATCATGGCACTGTGGGTGGCTCTGCTGTGCACGAGGGCAAGAAAAAGAGTGGCGGAGCTGTTGTGGTAGGGGATTCCATGGTAAGGGGAATAGAAAGGAGCTTCTGTGGCCACAAACGGGACTCCCGTATGGTGAGTTACCTCCGGGGTGCAAGGGTCAGAGACGCCTTGGAGAAGCTGCAGGGCACTCTGAAAGGGGAGGGTGAGCAGCAGGCTGTCATGGTGCATGTAGCTAATAACGATATAGGAAGAAAGTGGGATGAGGTCCTACAAGCTGAATTTAGGGAGCTAAGAGATAAATTAAAGAGTAGGACCTCGAAGATAAAAATCTCAGGATTATTATGGTGCAACATGCTAGCCAGAGTTGGAATAGCAGGATAGCTAGAATGAATATGTGGCTTGAGTGGTGGTGCAGGAGGGAGGGTTTCAGATTCTTGGGGCATTAGAACCACTTCTGGGGATGGGGGGTGGGACAAGTACTGTCCGTACGGTCTACATCTGGGCAGGGCTGGGATCAATGTCCTAGGGAGATTGTTTGCTGTTGGAGAGGCTTTAAACTAATATGGCAGGGGGATGGGAACCCACACAGAAAAGAGAGGGAAGTGATGCAGAGGCCAAAGCTAGAGTTAGTGAAGAAAAAAGTAAGAGCAGAATGCATAAAAGTAAAAAGCATAAATCGCATAGGCCACAAGATTCTAAAAGGACAATGAATATAAGGGTACTTTATCTAAATGCCCGTAGTATTAGAAACAAGGTCAGTGAACTTGAGGCACAGATCAGTACCAGGGCATATGATTTAGTGGCCATTACAGAAACCTGGTTGCAAGGTGGAGATGACTGGGAATTAAATATCCAAGGGGGATCAGGTAATATGGAAAGATAGGCAGGAAGGCAGAGGAGGTGGGGTGGTGCTCTTGATTAGGGATGAGATCAGGGCGATTGTGAGAGACGATATAAGATCTACGGAACAGAATGTTGAGTCCATCTGGGTAGAGATTAAGAATAGTAAAGGGAAAAAAAAAAATCACTGGTGAATGTTGTCTATAGGCCACCTAATAAAAATGTTGCAGTGGCAGAGACCAAGAAATAACTGAGGCTTGTAAGAACGGAACAACAGTTGTCATGGGGGATTTTAACTTCAACATAGATTGGGTGAAACAGGTTGGTCATGGAAGTCTTGAGGAGGACTTCATAGAATGCATCCGTGATGGCTTTCTTGAGCAGCATGTTAGTGAACCTACAAGGGAAATGTTATCTTAGATCTAGTCCTGTGCAATCAGACAGGTGAGATTAACGATACTGTAGTCAAGGATCCTCTTGGGAAGAATGATCATAGTTTGATTGAATTTCACATTCAGATGGAAGGTGAAATAGTTAGATCTAAATCTAGCGTATTATGCTTGAACAAGGGAGACTACAATGGGATGAGGGAGGAGTTGGCTAATGTGGATTGGGAGCACAGGCTGTTTGGTAGGACAGTTGAGGAACAGTGGAATACTTTCAAAGACATTTTTCACAGTGCTCAACAAAAGTATATTCCAGTCAAAAGTAAGGACAGTAAGTGTGGGGAGAGCCAGCCTTGGATAACTAAGGAAATAAAAGATAGTATCAAATTAAAAGCTCGTGTACAAAGTCACAAAGAGTAGTGGGAGACTGGAGGATTGGGAAAACTTTAAAAAGCAACAGAGAATAACTAAACAAGAAATAAGGAAAAGGAAGATAAAGTATTAAAGTAAATTAGCACAAAATATAAAAACCAATAGCAAAGGTTTTTATAAATATATAAAGTGGAAGAGGGTGGCTAAAGTCAACATAGGTCCCTTGGAAGACGAGAAGGGGAGATTGATGTTGGGTGATAAGGAAATGGCTGAGGCAGTGACCGACTAATTTGTGTCGGTCTTCACGGTAGAAGACACATCTAATATGCCAAAGAAGGATGTTATGGATGAAATGGGAGGTGATGATCTTGATAAAATCACTATCACTAAAGAGATAGTGATGAGCAAACTAGAGGGCCTGAAGGTGGATAAGTCCCCTGGTCCTGATGGGATGCATCCCAGGGTGCTGAGGGAATTGGTGGAGGTTATAGTAGACGCGTTGGTAATCATTTATCAAAATTCTCTAGACTCTGGGCAGGTCCTGGCAGATTGAAAGGCAGCAAATGTCACACCACCTTTTAAAAAAGGATGTAGGCAAAAGATGGGCAACTATAGGCCAGTTAGCTTAAAATCTGTAGTCGGGAAAATGCTTGAAGCTGTCATTAAAGAAGAAGCAGCGAAACATTTAGAAAGGAGTGGTTCCATTAGACAGCTGCAGCATGGATTCAGAAAGGGCAGGTCCTGTTTCACAAACTTATTGGAGTTCTATGAGGGCATAATGAGTGCAATGGATAGAGGGGAACAGGTGGATGTCGCATACTTGAATTTCCAGAAGGCATTCGATGAGGTGCCATATAAGACGGATACATGGAGTTGGAGGAAGTGCATTGGGATGGATAGTGGATTGGTTAACCAATAGAAGGCAGAGAGTTAGTATAAATGGGTATTTCTCCGGCTGGTAGTCAGTGGTGAGTGGGGTGCCGCAGCTGTTTACCATTTACATTGATGATTTCGAAGAGGGGACTGAGTGTAGTGTAGCAAAATTTGCTGATGACACTAAACTGAGTGGGAAAGCAAATTGTACAGAGGATGTGGAGAGTCTGCAGAGGGATAGTGATAGGCTAAGTGAGTGGGCCAAGGTCTGGCAGATGGAATACAACGTTGGTTAATGAGGGATCATCCACTTTGGAAGGAATAATAGAAAAGCAGATTATTATTTAAATAGTGTTATTATTTAAATGCTGTTGTGCAGAGGGACTTTGGAGTGCTTGTGCATGAATCACAAAAAGTTGGCTTGCAGGTACAACAGGTTATTAAGAAAGCAAATGGAATGTTGGCCTTCATCGCTAGAGGGATTGAATTCAAGAGCAGGGAGGCCATGCTGCAACTATACAGGGTAATGGTGAGGCCGCACCTGGAGTACTGTGTGCAGTTCTGGTCTTGAGGAAGGATATACTGGCTTTGGAGGCAGCGCAGAGGAGGTTCACCAGGTTGATTCCAGGGATGAAGGGGTTAACCAATGAAGAGAGATTGAGTTGCCTGAGACTATACTCTCTGGAGTTCAGAAGAATGAGAGGAGATCTTATAGAAAGATACAAAATTTTGAAAGGGATAGATAAGATAGAAGTAGGAAAGTTGTTTCCATTGGTAGGTGAGACTAGAACTAGGGGACATTGCCTCAAGGTTCAGGGGAGAAGGGCCACTGATGATAGAAGGGAAAACAATTATTTTCTATCCTGATATAAGTTATAAGTTTATATTGCGCCACCCGGCAACCCTGATAATTTTTTTGGATGATGGAAAAAGAAGATTTTATACTGATTATCCGGATGCAGAAGAATTTGCACAAGAACTCCCAAATATTCGCTAATCACAGCCAAAGATTTAAAAGTAAAACGGATTAAAGATGAAGACAGGGACAGTGAATGGAGTTGATGGATGTTTAAGGACAGAAGAATATTTAAATATATTCTTAATTATATGATACAGGGGAGAAAGGTAAAAATTTGAGAAATATTAATGGAGAGTAGTGATATTATTTTTTCTTCTCTTATATATACTTTTTTATGTTACAGGGGAGCTGGGGGAACTTTGGATCAATTGCTACGGGATTCACGTGTGTAATCATGGCGATTGCCATGACCTGTACAATGGAGGGGGGTAATGTTGTGTTTTTTTTATTCACAACATTAGTAGGGGGGTATTTTGTTATTTTTTTCTTTATTATCTATTTTTCTTTAATCTTTCTTTCTTTGCCTGGACAATCGGTGGGGGGGGGGGGGGAGACACATAGCAACACGGAGAATTTTTAAAAGATTCTCCAAGGTACCACGAAAGTTGAAAAGTTAGGTATTACTATAGACTGAAGTAACCCTGTTAAAAATAATGACTAATTTACTGAATTTTTAAAGTTTTAATGTTAATGGGCTTAATGGACCGGTGAAAAGAAAAAGAATTTTAACATACATTAAGAAAATGAAAATAAATGTAGCTTTTTTACAAGAAACACACAGAGATAGAACATCAGAAATTAAAGAGAGATTGGGTCGGAAATGTTATTGCAGCTTCATTTAATTCAAAGGCGAGGGGAGTTACAATTTTGGTTAATAAAACTTTACCAATTAAAATACAAAATGTATTAATTGATTCTGCGGGGAGATATGTAATTATACATTGTCAAATTTTTTCAGAACTATGGACTCTTATGAATATTTATACACCAAATGAAAATGATGTAAAATTTATACAAGAGGCCTTTTTGAATTTGGCTGACGCACATGACAAAATATTAATAGGTGGAGATTTTAATTTTTGTCTAGACCCAGTTTTAGATAGATCAACAAAGGTTGTTACAAAATCAAAAGTAGCAAAATTAACTTTATCATTGATGGAGGATTTAAATTTGATTGATATATGGAGAAGAATTAATCCAAAAGAAAGAGATTACTCATTTTATTCAAATAGACATAAAACTTATTCAAGGATAGATTTTTTCCTATTATCAACGAATATTCAAGACAGAGTGAAAAATATGGAATATAAAGCAAGAATATTGTCAGATCGTTCCCCCTTGAAAATGACAATGATAATGATTGATAAAGAGGAATCGATTTACAGATGGAGATTTAATTCAATATTATTAAAACGTCAAGAGTTTTGTGATTTCATGAAGCTGCATTCCACTTGAAAAAATTACTTATAATTTAAGAGATAAATATGAAATATTTCTGAAAATTTGGCACCCTTATTTACAAAAGATAGGATTAAATATATAGGTGCTCCGAAGATAAAATTATTGATTATTTGGGGAAATAAATAAATATATATACTAAAGCTATTATGAACTCCGTGGAGCATGTGGAGATCTTCTGATATCCAGGCACTCTTTCTTTCTTTCTTTTTTTTTCTTCTCTCTTTTTTTCTCTTTCTACAGGGATATGTTAGGGGGGAGGGGTTAAGGGGAGGGGGAGAAGGGTTGATAATTTTTTTTCTATAAAAAAAATTTTAAAAAAAGGTTCAGGGGAGAAGATTTAGGACAGAGATGAGGAGAAACTGTTTTTCCCAGAGAGTGGTGAATCTGTGGAATTCTCTTCCCAAGAGAAGCATTTGAGACTTCTTCACTAAATATATTTAAGATACAGTTAGATAGGTTTTTACATAGTAGGGGAAAAGGCAGGTAGATGGAGATGATTTTACGGACAGATCAGCCATGATCTTATTGAATGGCGGGGCAGGCTGGATGGGCCAGATGGCCTACTACTGCTCCTAATTTTTTATGTTCATCTTTCTTATTTATTGCTCTCCATCATCTCTTTCTCTCCCTCCACTCCCATTTAATTCCAATAAATCTGTGGTATTGTATAGTTTGTGCAACATTTGTTTTTTTTCGTTGGCTTCCGGTGATGATCTGCAGTGGTTGGTTCTTTTCATGTAACATTTCAATGATCTGGATGATGGATTTGCTGCTTTTTTGCTAATTTTGTGGATGATACAAAGACAGATAGAGGGGCAGGTAGTGTTGAGGAAGCAGGGACTTAGACAAATTAAGAGAATGGACAAAGAAATGGTAGATGGAATACAGTGTTAAATACAGGGAAAGTATGGTCATGCGCATTGGTAGAAGAAATAAGGATGTAGACTATATTCTAAATGGAGAGCAAATTGAGAAATCGGAGGTGCAAGGGGACTTGTGAATCTTAGTGCAGGATTCCCCAAAGGTTAAATTGCAGGTTGAGTTGCTAGTAAGGAAGACACATGTTAGTATTCATTTTGAGAGGACTAAAATATAAAAGCAAAGATGTAATCCTGAGGCTTTATGAGACATTGCCCAGACAGTATTTGGAGTATTGTGAGCAGCTTTCTCATATGGGTGTTAGTTTCAGAATGGGTGTTAGTTTCTACAAATATTGGTAAATACTGGAATGATTATCATTTGCCCTTGCCACCCTAATTGGTAGATACATCTCTATCCCTGTCCATTCCCTAAGGCCATACCTTAGAATGGATCAAACCATTTAGAAAATTGAATTGCAGGGCAGGCTCGATGGGCATATCTAAAAAAGGATGTACTGGCATTGGAGACAGGCCAGAGGAAGTTCATGAGAAAGATCCCAGGAGTGAAAGGGTTAACAAATGAGGAGTGTTTGATGGGCCTCTACTTGCTGGAGTTTAACAGAATGAGAGGGAATCTCATTGAAACTTAGTGAATATTGAAAGAACTAGATAAAGCGGCCATGAAGAGAATGTTTCCAATAGTGGGTCAATCTACGACCAGATTATACATTATAGCCAGATTATAGCCTCAGTATACGAGGACATCTTTTTAGAAAAAAGGTGAGGAAGAATTTCTTTAGCCATAGAGTGGTGAATCTGTCAAACTCACTGCCGCAGATGGTTGTGGAGACTAAGTCATTGGATATATTTAAAGTGGAGGATAACAGGTCTTTGATTAGAAAGGTTATGTCAAAGGCTATGATGAGAATGCTGGAGAAAGGGGTTGAAAGGTATAATATACCTCCTTGTGCAACTGGTTCCTTGATTTCCTCACTTGCAGACCCCAGTTGGTTCAAATTAACAATACCATCTCCTTCAAAATTTCATCAGCATGGATCAGCAAGGCTGTGCACCCATAGTAGCAATGAAGTTCTAAAATTTGGCCAGTCTTTCCACATGCATTACATGTAAGATCACAGTCTAGAGGTACAGCCATCAGCCATGATTCAATTAATATAAAGGGCCGTTTCAAACGTATTTTTATTGCTGTAATATGAATCTATAGAACTGGCTTCCATTTCAAAGTCAACAAAAAGTTTATGTATAACTCTTATTTGCTGCCTAGTAGTCTGGTCCATTGGAAACCTCATTAAATCTCAACACATTTCACATGTTCTAACTCCTGCCCTTTGCTGTTTGCCTGCTCAGGTATTGATTTCCTAAGGAAGAATGCATTGCTAATTTCACAGAATGCACAGACATCACCAAGAGGAAAGTTTAATATAATTGACCTACTGGGGTGTCATGCAGCTGGTTGACACTTCCTCATGAATGCGACTCTGAGCACTCAAAGAAAAGAATAAATTGATTGTAGCTACCAGCTTTCCCAGAAATGGAGCAAAAACAAGGTGACCTAGAGTTATTAACTGATGATAAGAGTACAGAGAGTTCAGAGTACAATTTATTATCAGAGCACATATATGTCACCAAATACAACCCTGAAATTCTTTTTCAGCTGGCTACCTTTGCAAATCTATAGAACAGAAGTGTAAATATCAGGACTATAAACAAACTCTGCAAATGTAGATATAAATAAACAGCAATAAATAATAAGCATGAAATAACAATATAACAGAGTCCTTTTTGTTCAGGAGCCTGATGGTTGAGGGGTAGTAACTGTTCTTGAACCTGGTGGTGCAAGTCCTGAGGCGCCTGTACTTACTACCTGACAGTAGCAGCAAGAAAAGAGCATGGCCTGGGTGGTGAGGGTCTTTGATGATAGATGCTGATTTTCTACAGCAACATTTATGTAGAAGTGCTCAATGGTTGGGAGGGTTTAACCCGTGATGTACTAGGCCAAATCTACTACCTTTTGTAGGAATTTCCATTTAAAGGCATTGGTGTTCCCATACTAGGCCGTATTGCAGCCAGTCAACACACTTTCCACCACAAATCTATAGAAGTTTGCCAAGGTTTTCAATGACATTCTGAACCTTTGCAGACACCTGAGGAAGTAGAGGCACTGTCATGCTTTCTTAGCAGTATTTATATGATGAGTCCAAGATAGATCCTCTGAGATAGTGACACCCAGGAATTTAAAGTTAGTGACCCTCTCCATCTCTGATGCTCTGATGATTACTGGCTAAAGGGTAGTTTATCAGTGTATCTCCAGATTTTTTTCAATCTTTTGATTCTATTTTTCTTTTGATATCTTTATTCTCCTCTCTCTACATAATTTAGCAATGAATTATATTCAGATACTGTATGTTCCAATGAAGATTAAAAAGAGGATACAAAACCAAAAGACTAAAGATTCTGAAAATGAAGCAAAAAAAAAAGGCGGCATTGTGAAGAGAAAAACACAGAGAACTCAGCAAGTCAAAGTTCAAAGTAAATTTATTATCAAAATACATATATGTCATCATATACAGCCCTAAGATTCATTTTCTTGCAGGCAATCAAAGGAAATACAAGACAGGCAATAGAATCAATAATAGACCACACTGAACAGGGCAGACAACAACCAATGTGCAATAAAAAAACAAGCTGTGCAAATACAAGAAGAAAGAAAAATTATTATAATAAATAAATAAATACATAAGCAATTGATATTAAGAACATGAGATGAAGAACCCTTGAAAGTGAGTTCAGTTCAGTGGAACAATTCAGTGATGGGGCAAGTGAAGTTATCCCCTCTGACGATGGTTGAGGAGTAATAACTGTTCCTGAATCTGGTGGTGTGGATCCTGAACTTTCTTCCTGAAGGCAGCATTGAGAAGAGAACATGTCCTGGGTAGTAGGGATCCTTGATGATGGATGATGCTTTCCTGCGACAGCACTCCTTGTTATGCTCAATGATGTGAAGGGCTTTACCTGTAACGGACTGGGCCATATCAGGCTTTTTCATACAAGTGCATTGGTATTTCCATGTAATTCGATGATGCAACCATGCAATATACTCTCCACCACACATCTATAGAACTTTGTCAAAGTTTTAGATGCCATACTGAATCTTTGCAAATTTTTAGAAAGTAGAGGCACTATCGTGCTTTGCTCATAATGGCACTTATGTGCTGGACCCAGTACAGATTCTCTGAAATTAAAGGACCAAGGAATTAAAGCTGCTCCCTCCTCAGATCCCCCAATGAGGACAGGTTCATGGGCCTCTGGTTTCCTCATAAACCAGAGTATAAGTATGAGGTGAGTAGAGCAGAGAGCTAAGCACACAGCCTTCTGAACGATGGACCTATGCTCAGTGCCAGGTTTCCATGGCATTCTCCTGGGATGTCATCCCACAACACTATCCAAAGCGGTATACTATTTTTGAAGGAAATAGCCAAGGTGTACTCTGTGCTAACTGCCTATTCACATTTCTATTTCTCCTGACAGTCACCCGGCTACTCGCTTCCTACAACTTCGGGGTGACTACTTCCATGTAACCTGATTGATTATCTCCTCACTCTCCTGTACAAGCTGAAGGCCATCCAGCTGCTGCTCCAGATCCCTAATACAGTCTTCAAGGAGCTGCAGCCAGATATACTTCACACAGATGTAGTCTGTAGACTGTAGTGTGTAGGGTAACGTAATTGTTGGAAATGTACATAATTCACAACCACCGATTTCAATTCTACTATCCAGACCCATTCTGACATGTCAGTCCATGGCCTCGTCTAATGCTGTGATGAAGCCACCCTCAGGTTGGAACAGCAACACCTTATATTCCATCACGGTAGCCTCCAACCTGATGGCATGAACATCGAGGCCGGTCTGATGTGATGGCCTAATTACGTAAAGGCCTTTTAGCTTCCTTTGTGCTCAGCTTTTGGAGTTCGATAAATGTGTTATGAATTTATCTTAAACTTAAATGCCTCATATTTTTATTTGCAAAATCCTACAAACATAGAGGTTTTATATTTTACCAGTGACTATATGGGTTTTCTTCAGGTGCTCTGGTTTCCACTGTATCTCAAAGACTTGTGAACTGGGATATTAAGAGTAATATAAAATTACCCCTAATATAGGTGGGTGACAGTATTGATAGGAATGTGGAAAGCCCATACTACCTGCCATAAGTTTATTTCAGCTACTCTTAAGGCAGTCTACGTCTCACCCCAAGCAGATGCGAAGCCTACACTGAAAGAAATATAATCTGCAATCAACTGTCTTGAAACGGTACATCCTGAAGCTATGATCATCATAGTTAGTGACTTCAACAAGGCCAACTTCAAGAGCACACTATCAAGATTCTACCGGTATTTCTTAATTTCAGCTGGGGTCCAAATGCCATTGACCAGTGCTACACAACCATTCCAGACGTCTCTCAATCTATTCTCCACCTGCACTTTGGTAAATTAGATCACCAGGCTGTGTTCTGTCTCCCTGAGTACACACAGAAACTAAACGGAGGACACAGGTCAGAAGGCCATACAGCACTAGTCTGAGGAAACGGATGAGCTTTCAGGATTGTTTTGAGTCCCTATCCAAGGACTCAGTTAACAACCTAAATGAGTATTTCACTGCCATCATACAGCAGGTATGTAGAAGGCTGTGCCAAAGTGTGTCAATCTGTGTTTCCCAACCGGAAAACATGGATGACCTAGAAGATCCATTCTCTGCAGGTCTAGGTCTGCGGTGTTCAAATTAGGTGACCTTGATCTCCACAGAAAGTCGAGGTATGACCTTCATATAGCTATAGGAGATGCTAAGACACGATACCAGTCCAAAATTGAGACCTTGACCAGCTGAAAGATATGGCAAGACTTGCATGCTATATTGGGCTACAAAATGAAGTCAGGCAACAACTCCGACAGCAATGTCTGCGAAGAGTAAGAATTTCAGGTTGTATCCAGCATACACTCTCTGATACTAAATGGAATCATTGAACTATTGAACACAATCTTTCGAAAGAGCTCACTGGATTCAATGCACAGTTTAAACAGAAGGACACCCTTCCCAAGAGCCACCACACCAGCTATACCCTCAGTCTTCACTGTAAATGTCAGATCAACCTTTCAAAGAGTGAACCAATGGAAAACAGCTGGCCTGGATGGAGTTCCAGCCTGTGCTCTTAGATATTGCGTGGATCAGTTGATAGGAGATTTGTGGACATTTTACACCTGAAGTTCTCATTTACCACCCTGGTATCTTAATGACAATTGTCTGGTGGCTCTGACATGCACCATCATGAAGTGTTTTGGAAGGTTGGTCATGACACACATCAACCCTGAGCACCACTTCCCTCTCCCCATCCTACCCCACCCCAGACAACCCTGACCCGCAGCAATTCGCCTATTGCCAAAACATGTCTATGGTGGACAACATTCACCTGGCCCTGCACTCATCTCTGGAGCAGCTGGATAATGACATCTTCATCATACTCAATTATTGACTACCTTCAGTCCCATAATTTCAAACAAACTTGTCTTCTGAGTACCTCACTTTGCAACTGGGTCCTTTATTTCCTGACTGACAGACCTCAATCAGTAAGGATCGGCAGCAACACCTCTACCAAGATCATCCTCAACAACAGTGCCTCACATTTTACTCCCTATAGACTCACGGCTATGTCACCTGGTTCTATTCTAACTGCATCTACAATTTTGCAGATGGCACCTAAATAACAATGAGATAGAATACATAATGGAGATTGAGAGTCTAGTGGCATGATGTCATGACAACAACATTTCCCTCAATGTCAACTGAACAAAAGAGCTGGTTATTGACTACAGGAAGTAGGGTGGAACATGTATCCCTTTATGAGCCAATTGTGATGAAGTGAAGATGCTGAAATCTTCAAATTCCTATGTGTAAACAATAGCTTGTCCAGGTACAACCATGTAGATGTTTTGGCTAAGAAAGAACACCAGTATCTCTATTCCTCAGAAGGCTAAGGAAATCTGGCATGTTCCATTGACCCTCACTATTCAGATGTACCACAGATTGGCATGACACTGCTCTGTCCAAGACTGCAAGACGTTGCAATTATGGACACATTCCAGCACATCATGGAAACCAACCCCGTCTCCATAGACTCAGCCTACACCTTGCTGCTTCAGAAAGCATCCAGCAGAATAAAAGCCCTCTCCCGTACTAGAATTCTTTCTTCCACCGAGCAGAAGTTTAGAAAAGTTTGTGAACACACAGTACCAGGTTCAACAGCAGCTTCTATTACCTTAAGCCTCTTGAACGGACCTCTTGTATGTTAAAGATGAACTTTTGACCTCAGGCTGCCTCTTCACCTATTGTCTACCAGAACTGCATTTTTTCATGTAAGTGTAATACTAAAATTTGCATTCTGTTATTACTTTTCCCTTGTACTAACTCAAAATACTTATGTTTTTGAAGAAATACTTTTGTTTGGTTCAAAGGCTACCAAAGTTCTCAATTTCTAAGGTTTTCTATATTTTGGCAATATACCAAAGGCTGATGGCCCTAGGACAATGTAGGACAATTAGAGGGGATATTCTAATACCAATCTGGATGTCAATTTCTTAGCATGCAAACAGGCCCTAGATTACACATTTAAAGGACAGATTTAAGGGTGAGGCAGTGAAATGTTTGAAAAGTGCTCGAGGCCTTTCGTAACTTTTTGGTGGGCTGCAATCATAATGATCTCTTGGGCACTTGGCAGAGGCCAATAAAAAGAAGAGAGGTGTGAGCAAGGGGCCATTGTTGTACTGGGCCAGTGTTAGAGTGGTTGGGTTTTGCTCAACAGGCTTAGGCGAGAATAGGAGCAGGCTAGAACTTAACCTGAAAAGTTAGAGGTATGACAAGTGTAGGCAAGATGGCAGATAGCAGCTGCTCAGACGCAGGGGCCATTCTGGGTCCAATCAAAGGTGTATTTGTTTGTCCTTTATGTCTGGATCCCATCAGTGAGTTGCTCAATAGCAATTATTGCCTGCCTTTGCTGTGTTGAGATGGTGTACAGTGTGAATGATCAAAAGAGTGATTTCTACCGCTCTTTTGAATGTGAATTTTGCTTTAGTAAGGTACTGTTTTTGAATGCTTTCTTCTAAGTTTCCACAAACTAAGCAATCTCTCAGTGCATCATTAAGCCCATTACTGAATCGACAATGCTCAGATAATTTCTTCAATTCAGCCATGTAAACTGATATAGACTTCCCTGTTATTCCCTGCTTTCCCAGCAGTGTCTCTACTTTTTGCAAAGGCTGAGGAAAGTCCATCTCCCACCCCCCATCCTCATCACATTCTACAGGGGTTGTATTGAAAGCATCCTGAGCAGCTGCATCACTACCTGGTTTGGAAATTGCATCATCTCGGATCGCAAGACCCTGCAGCGGATAGTGAGGTCAGCTGAGAAGATCATTGGGGTCTCTCTTCCTGCCATCACGGACATTTACACTACACGCTGCATCCGCAAAGGAAACAGCATTATGAAGGACCCCATGCACCCCTCATACAATCTCTTCTCCCTCCTGCCGTCTGGGAAAAGGCTCCGAAGCATTTGGGCTCTCACGACCAGACTATGTAACTGTTTCTTCCCCCAAGCTATCAGACTCCTCAATACCCGAAGCCTGGACTGACAGCTTGCCCTACTGTCCTGTTTATTATTTATTGTAATGCCTGCATTGTTTTTGTACACTTTATGCAGTCCAGTGTACGTCTGTAGTCTAGTGTAACTCTTTCTGTGTGTTTTTTTTAATTACGTAATTCAGTATAGTTTTTTTGTACTGTGTCATGTAACACCATAGTCCTGAAAAACATTGTCTCATTTTTACTATGCACTGTACCAGCAGTTATGGTCAAAATGACAATAAAAGTTGACTTGACTTTTGATTCCTGTTATGAAACCTAAAGTGCTCTGCAATCACCAATAGTTTTGTTTCTAAATGTCCCTGCACTACATTCACAATATCAAAAGCTAATTTCAGCTGGTTTGGTTGGAGCAGTCAAACTTTTAAGCAAACTGTCAACTCTTCCACCAACTGTAGTCAGTAAAACTGGCACTTGTTTCTCATCAGCTATTCCATTTGCTTTAAAATACTGCTCAGTTCTTTCAGTATACATAATCCAGTTATCTGTTGTGCAAATGAACATGTCTATCTTTCTGATCTAGTCAGCCATTTTTGCTCTTTTTAAAAATTTATTATCACCAGGTACTCAGTATTTATGTTTGTTTCCTGCCTTTTCTTTAAACTCGACCATCTTTCTCTCCCCCTCACTTAGAAAAAAATCATTCTGCACTTCTTTTTTTTAAACTCGAACATCTTTCTCCCCAGCAGAGAAACAAATGTGCTGTGCTTTTTTTAAAACCTCTGTTGTCTCATTGTGCTTTAAAACATACAAACCCCATTTCCAGAAAAGTTGGGATATTTTCCAAAATGCAATAAAAACAAAAATCTGTGATATGTTAATTCATGTGAACCTTTATTTAACTGACAAAAGTACAAAGAAAAGATTTTCAATAGTTTTACTGACCAACTTAATTGTATTTTGTAAATATACACAAATTTAGAATTTGATGGCTGCAACACACTCAACAAAAGTTGGGACAGAGGCATGTTTACCATTGTGTTACATCACCTTTCCTTTTAATAATCCTTTTTAATCGTTTTGGAACTGAGGATACTAATTGTAGTAGATTTGCAATTGGAAATTTTGTCCATTCTTGCTTGATATAAGACTTCAGCTGCTCAACAGTCCGTGGTTTCCGTTGTCTGATTCTCCTCTTCATAATGCGCCATACATTTTCAATAGGAGATAGATCTGGACTGGCAGCAGGCCACTCAAGCACACGCACTCTGTGTCTACAAAGCCATGCTGTTGTAGCCCGTGCAGAATATGGTCTGGCATTGTCCTGCTGAAATAAGCATGGATGTCCTGGGAAGAGTCGTCGCCTTGTTGAGTGTGTTGCAGCCATCAAATTCTAAATTTGTGTATATTTACAAAATACAATTAAGTTGGTCAGTAAACTATTGAAAATCTTTTCTTTGTACTTTTGTCAGTTAAATAAAGGTTCACGTGAATTAACATATCACAGATTTTTGTTTTTATTGCATTTTGGAAAATATCCCAACTTTTCTGGAAATGGGGTTTTACTTGTTGCTAGTACTTTCATATATAATTTGAAATGAATTATGTAAACAACAAAATACTTATTCAAACAATATATTTACTATACTACCCAAATATAACTGAAATATTAAATACGGAACTTTTCACATCACCTAAGTAAATACAGATGCAAAAAATCCATTTAAGATCTCCTCTACCTTTCAGCTCCACGCATAGATTACCATTCTGATCTTCCAGAGAACCAATTTTGTCCCTTGCTATCTTTATATCTGTGGATCCCTTAGGATTCTCCTTTACCCTGTCTGCTAGAGCAACCTCATGTCTTCTTTTAGCCCTCCTGATTTCAAGTGTTCTCTTGCATTTCTTATACCCTTCAAGTACCTAATTTGTTCCTGCTTGCCTATACCTGCTATGCACCCACTTCTTTTTCTTAATTGGAGCCTCTATCTCTCAAAATCCTAGGTCTCATAAACCTGTTATCCTTGCCTTTTATTCTGTTTGCTTCCAGAATTTTCTGGTATTTAATTGAATTCATTCTTCCCTCTACCAGTAAAATGTTCCCTGTGCCACTGGCTGCAACACAAGCCTAAAGCATGATCGATCCACCCCTGTGCTTAACAGTTGGAGAGGAGTTCTTTTCTTGAAATTCCGCACGCTTTTTTCTCCAAACATACCTTTGCTCATTGAGGCCAAAATGTTCTATTTTAACTTCATCAGTCCACAGGACTTGCTTCCAAAATGCATCAGGCTTGTTTAGATGTTCCTTTGCAAACTTCTGATGCTGAATTTTGGCCACAATAAGCAAAGGTATGTTTGGAGAAAAAAGGGTGCAGAATTTCATGAAAAGAACACCTCTCTAACTGTTAAGCACGGGGGTGGATTGATCATGCTTTGGGCTTGTGTTGCAGCCAGTGGCACGGGGAACATTTCACTGGTAGAGGGAAGAATGAATTCAATTAAATACCAGCAAATTCTGGAAGCAAACATCACACTGTCTGTAAAAAAGCTGAAGATGAAAAGAGGATGGCTTCTACAACAGGATAATGATCCTAAACACACCTCTAAATCCACAATGGACTTCCTCAAGAGGCGCAAGCTGAAGGTTTTGCCATGGCCCTCATAGTGCCCCGACCTAAACATCATCAAAAATCTGTGGATAGACCTCAAAAGAGCAGTGCATGCAAGACAGCCCAAGAATCTCACAGAACTAGAAGTCTTTTGCAAAGAAGAATGGATGAAACTCCCCCAAACAAGAACTGAAAGGCTCTTAGCTGGCTATAGAAAGTGTTTAGAAGCTATGATACTTGCCAAAGGGGGTGTTACTAAGTACTGACCATGCAGGGTGCCCAAACATTTGCTTTGGGCCCTTTTTCTTTTTTGTTATTTTGAAACTGTAAAAGATGGAAATAAAAAAGTAATCTTGCTTAAAATATTAAAGAAATGTGCCATCTTTAACTTAATGCCTTTTGGAAATCAGGTCATCTTTTACTCGCTTAGCTATTCACAGTAACAGAAATTTTGACCAGGGTGCCCAAACTTTTGCATGCTACCGTATATGGGCATGTGCAAGCACTTGTCAGTGCACAGATGGGTTGAACCATATATATATCTAGTGCCTCTTCCTCACCCTTCCCTTCCTCTACCCTCTCCTTGACACCTCATTCTCAATCTTCCCTATTTCTTCCTTCAGTCCCAAGACCTTGCCTTCTCCTTCTCTCAGTTTCTCTATGATCCAACTCCCCCACTCTTTCTTTTGTATTTAATAATTGGTCTCCTCCTTCTCCTTCTCTAAGTACTCTCTTCTCATTCTTCAGACTTCCCTATCTCCCTCCATCCTATCACTACTGCTATGATTCATTGCAGCACAGTATCAAGTCACCACATTTACTTTGTAGCTGAAAGAGAAATGAGAAACACCTTCAGTATAGAAGTCCATGAGTGTCTTCAGAAGTTAATTTAATGCATTGTATTACTGAAGTTCCTCCACACTGTATTCGGACTTAATAATCCAATGATCAGGTTTAATTTACATGCACTCTCTCAATAAATAAAGAGTTTGATATTGGATAATAATGAATAAAATACAACTGAAGCAATTATCTCTAGAACAGAGTGTCAAAGACAACATACTGTGTGAAGACAGTGTAGAAATTTTAAAGTAATCCTGACATTTTATACTGTAGAAACTTCTCTTATAGATTAGAGAGAACTATCATATAAAAATTTTGCATTGGAAATTAAGACATGATCGTGCCTTATGAAAACCAATAGAATGTCAGCATGCATTCTCTGATTGTTGGGAAAAGGGTGCGACAGTACAGGCCAAAGGCTTTTGATAAAAGGACTTCAAAATGCTCAACTAAATATTAGTTCTCGTGATTTCTACTGCTTCTGCAGACACAAAGGATCTGCTTCAATTGGTGTTTTTGATCTGAGATTATTGGGTGTGCCCTCTGTTAGATGACAACAAAAGTCCCAACTGCTCTGTCATGAGGAAAAGGTCTCATGGCATTATTTTAAAAAAGCCATTGTCTATCCTCAGTCAACATTTTAAAAAGAGATTTTTCTGGCAAGTATCATATTGCTATTAGTCGCATATGAACATTGCACATTGCTAATTGTAAAACACAGGGACATCCTGAAATTATAATAGTAATGTAAATCTTTTATTTTACATGCTATACATCATTTACTCGTTCAACACTCCCAAGGCCTTTCCAAATTCTACACTAATCAAATGAAGTAAAATAAGGCAAGGCAGATTGCAAGGCCTGTATAAACAAACGGTATAGATGTGGTCTCATTAGGGCCCTATGTAACCACAGTGAGGCATTTCTTCTCTTGTATTCAACTTTTTTACAATAAAGGCCACTTTACTATTTATCTCCCTAATTTCTGGCTGTGTTAACTTTCCTTCTGAACATTGACATTTTTCAAAATCTTACTATTTAAAAAATACTCCACCTTCCTATTCAATCTACCAAAATCAACAACTTCATGTTGTCCACACCATATCTTCAGCCATTCACTGAACACACCCAAAGAAACTCTCATCCTCTGAGATCACATTGTGGGCTCTCTTTGTAACCACAGAAAACTAGCTCTCCTTACTCAAACCCTTAATGTAGATTGCTGGGCATCAGCTGTGCACAGTGATTCCTGTGGCACTCCACAAGTCACAGTTTCCCAATGCAAAACTAACCGATTTATTCTTACTCTTGATTTTCTGCTTGTTAACTGATCCTCAGTATTTAATTTACAATATCATGCACTCTATCATTGTTTAACAGTCTCCTGCAAGGCCCTTTCAACAAAGCCCTTCTAAAAATACACCACATTAACTAGTTCACCATTAGCTAGTTCATACAAGTATCTGGGAGTACAGTTAGACGAGAAGCTAGACTGGACTGCCAACACAGGTGCCTTGTGCAGGAAGGCACAGAGTCGACTGTACTTCCTTAGAAGGTTGGCGTCATTCAATGTTTGTAGTGAGATGCTGAAGATGTTCTATAGGTCAGTTGTGGAGAGCGCCCTCTTCTTTGTGGTGGCGTGTTGGGGAGGCAGCATTAAGAAGAGGGACGCCTCACGTCTTAATAAGCTGGTAAGGAAGGCGGGCTCTGTCGAGGGTAAAGTACTGGAGAGTATAACATCGGTAGCAGAGCGAAGGGCGCTGAGTAGGCTACGGTCAATTATGGAAAACCCTGAACATTCTCTACATAGCACCATCCAGAGACAGAGAAGCAGTTTCAGCTTCAGGTTGCTATCGATGCAATGCTCCTCAGACAGGATGAAGAGATCAATACTCCCCAATGCCATTCGGCTTTACAATTCAACCGCCAGGAGTAAGATATGTTAAAGTGCCGGGGTTAGGACTCAATGTATTTAAGTAAACTACTTAAGAACATTTTAAAAGCTATTATTAATGCTTTTTGAGAGGGTGATTTTAGATGCATATCATATTTTTACTGAGTTAAGTATTGTATGTAATTAGTTTTGCTACAATAAGTGTATGGGACATTGGAAAAAAATGTTGAATTTCCCCATGGGGATGAATAAAGTATCTATCTATCTATCTATTATTAATTCTGCTAAGTAAAATTTCAAAAAGATCCAAAGTATTTGACAAACATAATTTCCCTTTCATAAATCCATGCTGACTCTTCCCAATTCCCAAGTGCCCTGACAACATTTCCTTCATAACAGATTTCAGCATTTCCCCTACAATTTATGCCAGGCTAATTGGTGGATTGTTTCCTGTTTTCTCTCTCTGTCCTTCCTCTCCCTTCAACAGTGATATTGCATTTGCTGACTTCCAGTTGCGGGGAACCAAAAGAGTATCTCTGGAATTACAGATGCATCCAGCATCTCCACTGATACCTCTTTAACATCTTAAGATGCAGATGAACAGTCCTTGGGGATACATTGCCTTACTTCAATAATATATATGCTAAATGCTAATTCACTTATTTACAAAGTAGGACATTTGGAGCAGCAGCAAGTCATATGGTCCTCAAGACTATCTTGCCATTTCGTAAGACCATGGCTGATCTGACTATAACTTCAATAGGACAATAGGACACAAACAATTGCATTCTGCATTCTTGTCTACCTACGATAACATTTTACCCCTGCCGACTCTGAATTAAAAAGTCACCCAAAGTGCTTCCACACTTCTGAGGCAGAAGTCTCTGAGGACTCACGATCCTCTGACAGAAGTAATTTTGACTATTAGATAGGAAACCTTTTATTTTTCATTTAATCAATAACCCCTAGTTCTTGTTTTTTCCCCTTAATAGTTAACATTCTCTCCACATTCACCCTGACAAGACCTCTCAGGTCATATCATTATACTATTATAAGATTCACCAGGATGTTACTTGGATTGGATATGCATGGCCTTCTTTCCCTACAACACAGAGGCTGAGAAATTACCATATAGGCATCCGTTAATCTTGAGAGACCATGGATTTGCGCCTTGTAAAGTTTCCAGGGTGCAGGCTTGGGCAGGGTTTTATGGGAGACCGGCAGTTGCCCATGCTCCAAGTCTCCCCTCTCCAGGCCACTGATGTTGTCCAAGGGAAGGGTTGGTACAGCTTGGCACCGGTGTCATCACAGAGCAACGTGTGGTTAAGTGCCTTGCACAAGGACACAACATGCTGCCTTAGCTGAGGCTTGAACTAGCGACCTTCAGATCACCAGACCAACGCCTTAACCACCTGGCCACGCGCCAACACCAATATACATATACAGGTATATAAAATCATAACACGGTTGGGTAGGGTGAAATATTCAAAGTGTTTTTCACAGGTGGTGGGGGGGGTCTAAAACTGGTAGACATTAAAATCATGTAATAGAGGAAAAATAAAAGGGAAGAGAGGAGTAACATTTTCAACAGAGGGTAGTTGGTACAGTGCCTATAAAAAGTATTTACCTCCCCTGGAAGTTTTCATGTTTTATTGTTTCACAACATTGAATCACAGTGCAATCAATTAATTTTGTGTTTTATATTTGTGATTAATTTAGATCACTTTGTAGAGATTTGTTTTCACTTTGACACAAAAGAGTTTTTTTTCTGTTGACCAGTATCAAAAAAAGCCATATTTAATCCACTGTGATTCAATGTCGTAAAACAATAAAACATTGCTATAGATAATGTGGCCATTGCTAGATAGGCCAGGAAATCAGCAGGAAGTCTGTGATCATGACTGTTCCTTTTTCATATTCTTCCTCTCCTACCTGTTATATTATAAGTAATATGCATTTATAATTTAGGTTATGCTGGTACTCTCTGCTTCTCTTCTCTTCCATACTTTCTGCTGCATTACTCTCATCCATCCCCTTCAAACTATGATGGTGGCCTTCCAATTCTTCCGCTCTTACTGAAGTTCACTCTTCTTCTCCCTTTATGATGAGATTCTTCTCTCACTCCCACAAAGCCAGCTTACTTGCCTCATAACTTATTCTATTAGCCATCTGGTTCTTCCAGGAGAGTGAATTTCATTCTGTCATGTATGTGGGGATTTTCAAATTTGCATCAATATTCAATGCCTTTGCATGGAAATAGAAGCAACAAAATCAAAACTCTTAGCATGATTGAGAAAGTAATTTGAAATAATTTTCTGCCAAATTATATTGTGAAGATGCAGATTTCTCTTCAATATTCCTCCAAAATGGCAATGAAATTCACCATTGTCAGCACTGTCTGTTAAAAAGGGTGACTGAAGATTAAGATCTCAAACCTGGGACAAAACTTGTGGTTTACTCTTTTTTTAACCTCTTGTACTCTTCTGAGATTTGGACCACCTACAGAGGTACCTCCAACCACTGGTGAGATCCATCAGCACTCCATTCAGTGACTTCTCCCAGGTCAATATGCCCACCATTTTGTTCAGTTGGCTCTGAAGGACAGGCCAATACCCAAAACAAAAGCAATATTCTGAGCTCAATCATGGAAAAGATTGTCAAGAGAGAAAGGTCTCAAGGGTATTCTCAAAGCCTCTTTGAAAAAACTGCCAAATCCTCACTATCTCACGGAAAATCCTGGCCCATGAACACTCAAGGTGGAGAATCAGCATTTGATGATCATGTCAAGAACCTCAAGTCCATAAGACCATAAGACGTAGGAACAGAATTAGGCCATTCAGCCCATTGCATCTGCTCCACCATTCCATCATGGCAGATCCCAGATTCCACTCAACCCCATACACCTGCCTTCTCGCCATATCCTTTGAAGCCCTGAATGATCAGGAAACTATCAACTTCCCCATTATATATACCCACGGACTTGGCCTCCACCACAGTGGGTACATCTAAGGGTGAAGCTGATAAGTTTCCTGATTGTTGGGATTCCAATAAAAATAGCCAAGGTGGCACAGAATCTCCTAAGGTACCCAACTGCAGTACCTACCCTGTTAAGCATTTTAGTTCTACCTGTGGCAATATCTGCAGGTTTTATGTTGACCTCAGAACCTACAGAGGTGAGGTTGAGCATGCAATTCTCAAATATGAGAATCTGCCTAAAGATGGAAGAATTATCTAATATATTTTATCCTTGGTTTGCTATTGTCCAGTAAAATTAAGTGCTATGGGTAACCAGTAACTAAAATACATGACTTTTTATTAAATTTGCGGCTTTCTCTTGCTGTTTTACAGCATTTACTAGGCTCAAGTCTAGAACATGCCTTTGTTTTGTTGCCAATTTACTTTCTGCTGCCTAATGCCTCTGCAGCAGCATATTAAACGGCATCGATTAGTAGGCCAAAGTCTAAAAATATGTTTAGATTGCTCCCTACCAAATGCTAGTGTAAGTTTTTGTAGTTGCTTTCATATTGCATTAAGGTTTTGGCACCAGCATCCAACTAATTGTGTATTTGCTAAAATTCATGGTCCAAAAATATGACTTGAACATCCTTCTTGTCAGGTTGCAGAAGACTTAATTGAAATCACTGCCTTGATGTGATGTACAACCTGTTACCCAATCCCTTGGAGATATTTGGTTATGATTCTACTTAATGCTAAATCACACTGTCCAAGCTAAATATATTTTTAATCAGAAATTATTTACAATCTATGCTGTTCTATGGAAGTAAAATCCGTTAAAATGCTTTTAATCTATACCCAAGGCAAAGGTGCTAGAAAGCCAAGTTACAACCAAAGTATTAAAATGGATTTGTAGAAACGTGTTTTTTCCAAATTTATATTCCTGAATAAAACTGAATGTATTTATAAGCTGTCAGATAGGCAAAGGCTTACTTCAGTTGTTACAAAGGATACAGATTGTATAATTAACAAGAAGCAAAAAGAGACCTGTGATCCTCATATCAACTGACCTAAAATAGGAGAATGAGCACTATATCTTCCTGGTGGTCTCTGTCTGGCTATCAGTTAAACTGCTACCTCATTTAGCACTCGGTTTATTCTGAAGAAAGAGTGCTAATTGAATCAGCGGTATTAGGTATTGCTCTCTCACTGGTTGATCACCAATGACATAATGACATATTACACTTTCATTAGTCAAGCGAACACACACTTCAAAGCAATGTTTGGTAAACTATCTGGATTTATTTGCCAAGTTGGTAAACTGGTAAGCTGCGAAGTTTTGATAATTTTAGTAATTTTGTTGTATAATATATTTTAGTTAAGAAAATATTTTCCTTGGACCAAAAGTGTAATAATGGATCAGCATTCAAGGGAGTTATGCCAAGTGTAAACCCAGTTGCTTACCTCAGGACAGTTCTGGGGACAGTCCACTAGATTTCCTGCTTTGTTTCTTATTTCAGCGAAAAGAATAGCACTGAAGATGAAATAAAGAAACTTCAGTCAAATTAGTAAACAGCTTTGACAGCCACACATATTTTTCTGTCTTTGCAATACTAATTGAATTTAAAAAACTATTTGCACACTACATTAACAAAAAATGTCTAATCTAAACAGGTCTGTTTTTATCAAAATTTATGGAAAACTTAAAGGTAAATTTTAAAGAATCAAATCTATGAAAATTATGCTTTTTAATGCTTCTTAATACTTGATGTATTAACTTCCTTAAACTCTACCTCTCATACATATTATTACATTTTGTCAGAGAATTTTTACATTAAGATATGCCTAAAGTACATATGATTATTTATAATAAATAATGAGCCATTTGATAATAATCTCACTGTTAGGCCCAGTCTTGATGAAGAGTTTCAACTGAAAATGTTGACAATTTATTTCCTCCCACCGATACAGCTTAAACTGCAGAGTTCCTCCAGCAAATTGTTTGTTGTTCCAGATCCCAGCACCTGTATTCTCCTGTCTTCATTTGACAGTAATTCACTGATTAATCACATTTGACCTATCACAGTGCTGAATATATTCAGCAGCTCTTTGATGTAAAGAAGATCAGAGAGTCATGACTGTCTCCTCATTTCCTAAACAAATAGGTGGCCCTTTTTATGAAACTATGGTCCTCTGCTCAAGAATCCCCATTGAACAGAATCATTCTCACAGCATACTTTTAAAAACATAAGTATGGAAGACAGCAATTTGAACAAAACTTGAAGGAAAAATTATAGCTCAACATTTGCAATTGGTATATTTTTGTAGCTTTATTACAACTTCAGAATCAGTAGAGAGAACCGAGGAAGACTTTATATACTTCATATAGATTGCACAACAGCTGGTTTCCAAAATCTAATTTGCCTAATTTTGAAGTGTGGTTGCTTATACTCAATCTGAGGCAGTGTGCTGAATTTATATTACTCAATAATACTTCTCAGTGTTACTTTGAGAGTTGCATCTGTCTACCTTGTATGTTAGATATAGACCTTATGATTGAAATCCATTTGACGGAATGCTACTGCTTGCTGATGTTAATTCATGGAAAACAGAAAACGCTTACTTTTGTCTTGTGTGATCATTTAGTCATCATCGGCTAAGAATAATCAGCCAATGCATTTATTTTTAGCATGACTGCTATTTCCAGAATTGAAACATTTGTCCTGGATTGCTGAGGTTTCACGAGGAGATTTTACTTTTTCAGATGAGAATATAAAATTACCTAAAATGAACCAAAACAGAAGACAAGAAAAGTGCATCATATTATGAAGTATTATGAAGCATTTTTCTTGAAACTTACTCTTATGAAGAGATTTGCTGGCATTGCAGGTAGCTCACAGAATTTTCACTAAGTTCACTCCTGTGATGAAACAGATATCAAAAGGTTGAATAGGTTGGACCTGGACCCAATGACTTGAGAGAAAATGAGAAATGTTCTTATAGTCCTGTACCCATTTCTTATGGTGGTGACCAGTTGGCTCCAGTGTTCAAGGGCATCTTCATCCTCTCACTGTTGTGGTCTATGGTTCCCAACTGCTTCAAAAGGGCAGCAATCAGAGAAGAAGCACAAGTAGAGCAGGGTGAACTGCCTCAATGTAAAGCAGAGGAAAAGAGTGGGAATAAAGGGAGCCTTTTCTGGTGGGCTGACGGCAAGTAGTGGTTTTCCACAAGAGTCTGTTCTGGGACTGCATCTTTGTACATTATAAGTAAATGACTTGGAGGATGGAATTGATGGCTTAGCTGCAAAGTTTGCAGACAATAGGAAGATAGGTGGAAGGGCAGGTAGTTTTAAGGAAACAGAGAGACTACAGAAGGTCTTAGACAGATTAGGAGAATGGGCAAAGAAGTGGGAAGTTTATGGTCATGCACTTTGGCAGAAGAAATAAAACCATATAACCATATAACAATTACAGCACAGAAACAGGCCATCTCAGCCCTTCTAGTTGGTGCTGAACGCCTACTCTCATCTAGTCCCACCGACCTGCACTCAGCCCATAACTCTCCATTCCTTTCCTGTCCATATACCTATCCAATATTTTTTTAAATGACAATATCGAACCTGCCTCAACCACTTCTACTGGAAGTTCGTTCCACACAGCTACCACTCTGAGTAAAGAAGTTCCCCCTTGTGTTACCCCTAAACTTTTGCCCCTCAACTCTCAACTCATGTCCTCTTGTTTGAATCTCCACTACTCTCAATGGGAAAAGCCTATCCACATCAACTCTATCTACCCCCTCATAATTTTAAATACCTCTATCAAGTCCATGCTCAACCTTCTACGCTCCAAAGAATAAAGACCTAACTTGTTCAACCTTTCTCTGTAACTTAGGTGCTGAAACCCAGGTAACATTCTAGTAAATCTCCTCTGTACTCTCTCTATTTTGTTGACATCTTTCCTATAATTCCTATAAGGGTAGACCATTTTCTAAATGGAGAGAAAATTCAAAAAATTGACATGCAAAGGGTCTTGGGAGTCCTTGTGCAGGATTCGCTAAAGGTTAGTTTGCAGGTTGAGTCTGTGGTGAGGAAGGCAATTGCGATGTTAGCATTCATTTCAAGAGGACTAGAAAATAAAAGCAAGGATGTAACATTGAAACTTCATAAAGCACTGCTGAAGCCTCACGGAGTATTGTGAGTAGTTTTGGGCCCCTTATCTTAGAAAGGATGTGTTGACACTGGAGAGGGTTCAAAGGAGTTTCATGAAAATGATTCCAAGATTGAACAGCTTGTCATATGAAGATTGTTTGATGGCTTTGGGCTTGTTTTCACAATAGAATTCAGAAGAATGAGGGGGTGACCTAATTGAAACCTATCAAATGGTGAAAGGCCTTCATAGAGCGGACACGGATAGGATATTTCTAATGGTGGGAGAATCTAGGACCAGAGGATATAGCTTCAGATTAGAGGGGCGTCTTTTTAGAATGGAGATGAGGAGGCACTTCTTTAGCCACAGAGTGGTGATTTTGTCGAATTCTTTACCACAGGCAGCTGTGGAGGCCAGGTCTTTATGTACATTTAAGGCAGCAGAGATTAGATTTGTGATTGGTCAGGGTATGAAGAGATTCGGGGAGAAGGCAGGAGATTGGGGCTGACAGGAAAACTGGATCAGCCATGATGAAATGGTGAAGCAGACCTGATGGGCCAAAATGGCCTAATTCTGTTCTTCTATCTTATGAAGTACTTGAGAGGTCGGTAATGGCTAGAATTAACTCCTTTCTGACAAAGGACCTAGACCCACTGCAATCTGCCTAACATCACAACAGATCAACAACAGATGCAATCTCACTGGCTTTCCACTCTGTTTTGGAGCACCAAGACATTTTACAAAAATACATTAGATTGCTGTTTATTATTATAGCTTGGCATTCAATACCACCACCCCCTCAGTATTAATCACAAAGCTTCGAATTCTGGGCCTCTGTACCTTCCTCTGCAACTGAATTCTTGATTTCCTTATTGGGAGGTCACAGTCAGTGCAGATTGGTGATGACATCTCCTCTTTGTTGACAATCAACAGAGGTGCACCTCAAGGATGCATGTTTAGCCACTGTACATCCACACCGACAAATTCACCGATGACACTATTGTTATTGGTAGAATCTCAGAAGGTGACAAGAAAGTGTACAAGAATGAGACAGATCAACCAGTTGAGCAGTATCACAACAAACTTGTAACCAATGTCAGCAAGATGAAGGAATTGATTGTGGACTTTATGAAGGGAAAATCAGGAAAGTAAGCCCAAGTCCTCATCGAGGGATCAGCAATGGAAAGCATGAGTGGTTTTAAGTTCCTTGGCATCAATATCTTGGAGGATCTATCTTGGGCCTAAAACACTTTTGTAATCATGAAGAAGGCATGCCAGCAGTTCTCCCTCATGAGATTTGGTATGTCACCAAAGAAATCTTGCAAATTTCTACATATATATGGTGGAGAGCATTCTGATTGGTTGCATCACAGCTTAGCATGGAGGCAACCATGCACAAGATCTCACGAGGGTGCAGAGGGATATAGACTCAGCCAGCTCCACCATTGAAGGCATCTTCAAGAGGCTCCGCATGAAGTAGGTGTCATCCATCACTGAGGACCCTCACTACCTAGACCACGTCTGATACTACCATGAGGGAGAATGAACAGGAGCGTGAAGATTTACACTCAACGATTCAATAACAGCTTCTTCCCCCCACCATCTGATTTTTCAATGGAACGTGAACCTATAAATGCTACATTGTTAGTCTGTTTTTGGACTCTTTCTTTATTCTGTATATTATATGTTTTTAGAACATAGAACACAGAAAACCTGTAGCACAATACAGGCCCTTCAACTCCCAATGCTGTGCCGAACATGTACTTACTTTAGAAGTTACTTAGGGTTACCCATAGCCCTCTATTTTTCTAAGCTCCACATATCTATCCAAGAGTCTCTTAAGAGACCCTATCATATCCACCCCCACCACCGTCACTGGCAGCCCATTCCGTGCACTCACCACTCTCTGTGTAAAAAACTTATCCCTGACATCTCCTCTGTACCTACTTCCAAGCACCTTAAAACTGTGCCCTCTCGTGTTAGCCATTTCAGCCCTGGGAAAAAGCCTCTGATTATCCACATGATCAATGCCTCTCACCATCTTATCAGGTCACCTCTCATCCTCCATTGCTCCAAGGAGAAAAGGTCAAGTTCATTCAACCTATTTTCATAAGGCATGCTCCCCAATCCAGGCAATATCCTTGTAGATCTACTCTGCACCCTTTCTATAGTTTCCACATCCTTCTTGTAGTGAGGTGACCAGAACTAAGCACAGTACCCCAAGTGGGATCTGACCAGGGTCCTATATATCTGCAACATTACCTCTCGGCTCTTTAACTCAATCCCACGATAGATGAAGGCCAATGCACTGTATGCCTTCTTAACCACATAGTCAACCTGCGCAGCAGCTTTGAATGTGCTATGGACTCGGACCTCAAGAACCCTCTGATCCTCCACACTGCCAACAGTGTTACCATTAATACTATATTCTGCCATCATATTTGACCTACCAAAATGAACCAACTCACACTTATCTGGGTTAAACTCCACCTACCACTTCTAAGCCCAGTTTTGCATCCTATTGATGTCACCCTGTAACTGCCGACAGCCCTCCACACAACACCCCAACCTTTGTGTCATCAACAAATTTACTAACCCATCCATCCACTTCCTCATCCAGGTTATTTATAAAAATCACGAAGAGAAGGGGTCCCAGAACAGATCTCTGAGGCACTCCACTGGTTACTGATCTCCATGCAGAATACAACCTGTCCACAACCACTCTTTCCCTTCTGTAGACAAGCCAATTCTGATCCACAAAGCATGGTCCCCTTGGACACATGGCTCCTTATTTTCTCAATAAGCCTTGCATGGGGTACCTGATCAAATGCTTTGCTGAAATCCATATACACTACATCTACTGCTCTACCTTTCTGCACTAAACTGCTGTTGAAAAAAAAAACAAATTTCACAACATACATTCAGTATCTATTTTATTAGGTAAACCTGTACACCTGCTCATTACTGCAAATATCTGAAATAATCAGGAACTGATTATTGAGTTCAAAAGGCGGAAACTGGAGGTCCATGAGCCAGTTCTCATCAGGGGAACAGAAGTAGAGAGAGTCAGCAAATTCAAATTCCTCAGTGTTATCATTTTAGAGGACCTGTCCTGGGCTGAGCACGTAAGCACAATTACGAAGAAAGAATGGCAGGACCTCTAATTCCTTAGAAGTGTGCAAAGATTTGGCGTGACATCTAAAACCTTTACAAACTTCTATAGATGTGAGCTGCAGAGTATACTGACTGGTTGCATCATGGTCCTGTATGGAAACACCAATGCCCTTCAATGTAAATTCCTACCAAAGTCATGGATATAGTCAAGTCCATTATGGTAAAGTCCTCACTGAGCACATCTACACAGAGAGGGTGCAGCAAAGCAGAATTCATCATCAAAGACCCCTACCACCAAGGTCATGCTCTCTTTTTGCTGCTGCCATTAGGAAGGTGGTACAGGAGCCTCAGTATTCACACCACTAGGTTCAGGAATAGTTATTACCCCTCAACTATCAGGCTCCTGAACCAGTGCGGATAACTTCACTCAGCCCATCACTAAACTGCTCTCACACCTACAGATTCACTTTCGAGGACACTTCTTATGTTCTCGATATATCTATTTATTTATTTATTTATTTATTTATCTATCTATCTATTTATCTATCTATCTATCTATTTATTTATTATGATCTTTTTTTTTATATTTGTATAAGGTTTGTTCTCTTTTGCACGTTGATTGTTTGTCCATCCTGGTCAGGGCTACCTTTCATTGATTCTATTATGGTTCTTGGATTTACTGAGTATGCTTGAAAGAAAACGAGTATCAGGTTTTCATACAGTGATATATATGTATTTTGATAATAAATTTACTTTAAACTTTGAGCTTTTTAATCTGCGAATCTTGTGGCAACAACTCAATGCATACAAGTAGCCAGACACAGTCAAGAACTGCAGTTGCTGTTCAGACCAAACTTCAGAATGGGGAAAAAGTGTGATAGAAGTGACTTTGACAATGGATTAATTGTTGGTGCCACATGGGGTGGTTTGAGTATCTCAGAAACGGATGATCTCTTGGGTTTTCTTGTGCAGCAGTCTCTAGAGTGTACAGATAATGGTGCAAAAAACAAAAAAAAAATACAGTGAGTGACAGTTCTGTGGGCAAAGATGACTTGTTAATGAGAGAGGTCAGAGGAGAATGGCAGGACTGGTTCAAGCTGACAGGAAGACGACATCAACTGAAATAACCAAGTGTTACAACAGTGGTGTGCAGAAGAGCGTCTCTGAACGCATAACCTTAGAAGTAGAAAGGGGATAGCAGCAAAAGACCACTTTTTTTTTAGGTACAGGAGGTAGCTAATAAAGTGTCTACTGAGTGTATATCAATGATAATAAACCTGATCCTTCTTCTGAATATAGTAGCAGTGCTTAATAATAAAGCAAATATAATGTCCATGGAAGTCTGTTCATACTGCGTGAACTCTCAGTTCTGTACTTCAAGTGTTTAATTCATAATCAGTCACATTTGAACATTTTATAAATGGCACTTCTATGACTGAATAAGTATTAAAACAACGTCTTAATTCGGAAAAAAAAGTTGAAGCATGATCTCACTTAAAATATATATAAACAACCCAGTGCAAGCCTGCATATTCCTTGTTGTCTGCAGGCATTTCCAACACGGTGCTTTTTACAATACATAACACAACTGGACTGGACTCTCTGTTGTGAAATCTTTTTACTTTCAGCCGTTCTTTCCGATTAATCTTCAAAGTTGCTAATAATTAAAAAAGAGGGCTGAATGGAGGTCTTTTTACAATGGGTTTGTCCATATAACGGAACTCTCTGTTTGGCTGTTGTACAGGATGAGTCTATAAGGGGAAAATGGTAAAGGAACAGCTTAGAATGAAACAGGGAATTGCTGCCTTGGTTTTTTATGTGTTGCAGAATGTTATACTCCATCATACTGGTCCATCTGTCTACCAATCTTTCACATTTTCCACAGGTGACATAATACCCCCAAGATGCTCCGCATGCACACAGGGGTTTCTGCGCATGCAGCTGGCTACACATTGTAATGCCTTGGAACAATAAATTTCAAATTGTTTATACTGCTTCTCCCATTCTGTCTTTTCTCTTTGTTCTTTATAAAATGATGTTATGCACCAGTAGAAGATCATCAACAAATTAAGAATAATATTTTGTCAAATAATTATGCCTTTACTTAAAGAGTAGGAATGAATTCAAAGATTAATAAGCTAGAAACAGGTGGTACCTCTACTAACTTGACAGAGCCTCAAGTTGTAATGTGATAGTTTGAGAGATCAGTAGCTCAATGCAATGTTTCGCATTTAACCAGACAGTTCTAACATCAACAAGATCAGTCAGGTTGCCAGACCTGTTTCAAAATAAGTTATTTTGCAAATTGGTCTTCAAGGAAAAAAAAACATACGGGATATTTTCCAGCTTCAGTGCCAATTTACAAGGCATTCGGAGGTCAAACATTAAAAACATACTTGTATCAAGCCTTTTATGATTTCAGGTTCTCGCAAATCACTTTACAAAGAGTCGACTGCGTTTGAAAGGCAGTAATTGCTGCAAGGAAGCAGCCAAAATATGCATAGCAAGCTCCCACAAAGAGCAACATGGTGGACATCAAGTTATGTGTTACAATGGTCTTTGTTTAACATCTCATCCAAATGTGAGCATACCTGATAGGGCAGCTTTTCCTTTAAATGTGGTGAAATCTCAGCCTAGATTTTCATTCTCGAGTGGGACTAGAGACCAAAAACCTGGTCCTATTCAGTAACAAAACAAATAAATTAGACAGTTATGCCTTCTGCTGTATCACTGAATTATTCTAAGTAAACGAGCTGATGAAGGTTACCTGGTGTGTCCTTGAAATTAACGTTATCTGATCTAGAACTATCAGATATGGTGGGTAATGTTACATTGAGCATGACAATTCTGGTGATTAATCTTCCTTCACTGCCTGTTATTTAAGGTTGAAATATTATGATTGGGATACATCATGCTTTATGATATAAAACTATCTTTTCCTATAGAATGAATTGGAAAATTAGCTATATCTAAAGTGGTGTTGTTTAAAATTTATTTGACATCTATTTAAAGCAGCTGGTTACATGGAGAACTTATTGGTTTATTAATCATGCATTATGATAGGTGTATCTTATCCTACTGTAACTAATGTGATTTCTACATCTTTCTAAGCAGTCCCTCAGAAGTCCACTCTAGCTTTGAGAGGTCTGAAGGAGCTAATGAGCCCAATGTTGGGACAACAAACATTTCCACGAATGGGGCATGTGGTGGCTTACAGGATAAATGATAGCAACACACACAAAATGCTGGCTGAACTCAGCAACCATGCAGCATCTATGGAAAAGACTAAACAGCTGATGTTTCAGGCCTGGAAAAAAGAAATGCAAAGTCAGAGTAAGAAGGTGGGAGAGACGAGGAAGAAGTACAAGGTAGTAGGTGATAGGTGAAATGGGAGAGGGGGAGGGGTGAAGTAAAGAGCTGGGAAGTCAGATCAAGTCAAGTCAAGTCAAATCACGTTTTATTGTCATTTCGACCATAACTGCTGGTACAGTACACAGTAAAAAGGAGATAATATTTTTCAGGACTATGGTGTTACATGAAACAGCACAAAAACTACACTGAACTAGGTAAAAACAGCACAGACAAAAAAAAATAGACAACAGACCTACCCAGGACTGCATAAAGTGCACAAAACAGTGCAGGTATTACAATAAATAACAAGCAAGACAATAGGCACAGTAGAGGGCAGTAAGTTGGTGTCAGTCCAGGCTCTGGGTATTGAGGAGTCTGATGGCTTAGGGGAAGAAACTGTTACATAGTCTGGTCGTAAGAACTCGAATGATTCGGGGCCTTTTCCCAGATGGCAGGAGGAGGAAGAGTTTGTATGACGGATGTGTGGGGTCCTTCATAATGCTGTTCGCTTTGCGGATGCAGCGTGTAGTGTAAATGTCTGTAATGGTGGGAAGAGAGACCCCGATGATCTTCTCAGCTGACCTCACTATCCGTTGCAGGCTCTTGCGATCCGAGATGGTGCAATTTCCGAACCAGGCAGTGATGCAGCTGTTCAGGATGCTCTCAATACAATTGGTGAAAGAGATAATGGGCTGGTAAGGGGTATCTGACAGGAGAGGACAGAAGGTCATGGAAGAAAGGGTAGGGGGAGGAGCATCAGAGGGAGGTGATGGGCAGGTAAGGAGATAAGCCGAGAGAGGAAAACAGGAATGGGGAATGTTGAAGTGGAGGGCAGTTACTGGAAGTTTGAGAAATTGATGTTCATGCCATCAAGTTGGAGGCTACCCAGATGGAATATAAGGTATTACTCCTCCAACCTGAGTGTGGCCTCATTGCGGCAGTAGAAGCAGCCATGGACTAACATGTCAGAATGGGAACACGAAGTAGAACTGAAATGGGTGGGAACCAGGAGATCCCACTTTTTCTGTCGGACGGAGCACTGGTGCTCGGCGAAGCAGTCTCTCTATCTACATCAGGTCTCACCGATATACAGCAGGCCACATCAGGAACACAGGATACAGTAGATGACCCCAACAGATTCACAGGTGAAGCATCGTGTCACCTGGATAGACTGTTTGGGGCCTCGAATGGTAGTGAGGGAGGAGGTGTAGGGGCAGGTGTGGCACTTGTTCTGCTTGCAAGGTAATTGATCCCCCCTTCTCCTTCACCATTCCCCATTCCCATTTCCCTCTCTCACCTTACTTTGATTTTGCAGATTTTCTCTTGTTTAGGACAAGTTCTCTGCATGCTCCTAATCCATGGCATCAAGGTTTTCTAATCCAGAATGCCCTTTCTCCTCTTTGACTATACTTTGAGATGTTTCCAGAAATGAGTGAATATACTTCATTTCATCAAGGAGGAATTAAGCATCTTCTTTTCTTCTGCGCTCCTAGTATTCTCCTCTCATAACAGAGCTTGGAAATGTTTAGAGGATCAATGTCAATCCTTTAAAGGATTCTACAAAATGATTCTTTCCACAGATAACATCTCCCAAAACACTTGTCAACTCCCAGTCAAGAGGAGCTTCAGAGTTTCTATAGGTTATTGGTACCATCAAAGCTGCCATAATTGGTGCTTTGAAGAGATACTTGGTTTGTAGACAAGAAGAAGACTCAGGATTAGTTCAGTGAGAATGGCCAGGAGATGGAATAGCTAATTAACCACAACTCTGAGACTTCCCTGAATTTGAAGCTCTAACTTTTCTCAGGGGAACAGAAACATCTCTACTGGAATCTGAAGGTAGAGGTCCATCAGAAAACCCTAGAACCTAAAGAACAGATAATACATGGACAAGGATGCTGGGAATGAAAGGGTGGACCTGTACTCAAAAGAATGAGTGGAAATCTCATTGAAACCTACAGAATATTGAATGTCCCAGTTAGATCGGACATGCAGAGGATGTTTCTAACAGTGGGAGAGTCTAGAACTGGAGGGCACAGCCTCAGAATAGGACATCTCATGAGAACAGAGAAGAGGAAGAATTTTTTGTCACAGATGGTTGTAGAGGCCAAGTCATTCAGTAAATTTAAGGCAGCAGTTGATAAGTACTTAATTAGCAAAGGTGGCAAAGGTTATTTGGAGAAGGGAGTAGAATGGGGTTGAGTGGGAAAATAAAACAGCTATGATTGAATGGTGGAGCGAAATGCCCAAATTCTGTTTCTATGTCTTACGGTCTTACCACATCAAGCTTACATCAACTGACACTGTTCCCGGTCCAACTGGGAAAATTAATAAAAATGGTTCCAAAAAGTCCATAGTGTTGGGCACTAAAATCTTCGTCTATCCTCTACTTTACAAACACGTACCTTGGTAAAATCTCCCACCCACCATTTCTTTGCTGACCTCTTAAGTGCTCCAACAGTCTGATCGCTGGATTGAGATCTCAGTTTTATGCAGATCTTTACTGGGCCCAAATCAAAGAATGGATTGTTGAAAGTACACTGTGAGTCAAGCAGTACCTGTGAAGCTAAGATGATGTTTAGAGTCAAGATACTGCTTCAATCGACCTGCACCTTTTGCCTTCACAGATATTGTTAGACTTGCTGAGTTCTTCCAGAGTTTTGTTTTCTGCTCCATAATCCAGCATCTGCATTCTCCTTTGTCTTTTCCAGTTCAAATCACAGGATATCAGATGCATGGCAACTCTGGCAGGGACTGCAAGACATTACTTCCTACAAAGCGAAACCCAATACTATGAATGGCATCGATGCTTCACTACCAGATGAACTCAACAGCACCCATGCACACTTTGAAAGGGAGAACACAACTACAGCTGTGAAGATCCCTGCTGCACCTGATGACCCTGTGATCTCTGTCTCAGAGGCTGATGTTAGACTGTTTTTAAAGAGAGTGAACCCTCACAAGGCAGAAGGTCCTGATGGAGTACCTGGTAAGGTTCTGAAAACCAACTAGCGGGAGTATTCAAGGACATTTTCAATCTCTCACTGCTATGGGCAGAAGTTCCCACTTGCTTCAAAAAGCCAACAACTATACCAGTGCCAAAGAAGAATAATGTAGGCTGCCTTAACGACTATCGCCTGATAGCACTCACATTGACAGTGATGAAATGCTTTGAGAGGCTGGTTATGACTAGACTGAACTCCTGCCTCAACAAGGACCTGGACCCATTGCAATTTGCCTATTGTCACAATAGGTCAATAGCAGACGCAATCTCCATGGTTCTTCCCATGGATTTAGACCACCTAGACAACACAAACACCTATGTCAGGATGCTGTTCATCAACTATAGTTCACAGATCGTACAGGAGTGAGATATGCCAACTAGTGGAATGATGCCGCAGCAACAACCTGGCACTCAATGTCAGTAAGACGAAAGAGCTGATTGTGGACTTCAGGAAGGGTAAGATGAAGCAACACATACCGATCCTCAGAGGGATCAGAAATGGAGAGAGTGAGCAGTTTCAAGTTCCTGGGTGTCAAGATCTCTGAGGATTTAACCTGGTCCCAATATATTGATGTAGTCATAAAGAAGGCAAGAGAAGCGGTTATACTTTATTAGGACTTCAAAGTGATTTGACATCTCAACAAATACAGTCGTCCCTCAGTATCTGCGGGGGATTGGTTCCAGGACCCCCCGTGGATACCAAAATCGGCGGATGCTCAAGTCCCTTATATAAAATGGCGTAGTATTTGCATATAGCCTATGCACATCCTCCCATATACTTTAAGTCATCTCTAGATTACTTATAATACCTAATACAATGTAAATGCTATGTAAATAGTTGTTATACTGTATTGTTTAGGGACTAATGACAAGAAAAAGAAGTCTGTACATGTTCAGTACAGACGCAACCATTGTAGCTCTTCTGGGAACGCTGAAGCTGTCTTGGCATCAGCCGATGCTGATTCTCCTGTGATCTTTAAGTTCTTGAGGCTGTAGCGCTTTACATAGCTAGCCAGCCATCCCTTACTAGCCTTAATCTCCTTCCTCTCATTCACAATACAAGTAGTGAACGTATGAGGCACAAGGCGAACAATGCTCAGACGACGAGTGCTGGAGAGAGACTGAAGATTTGTGAAATGGCGGGAGGCTACAGCAGGGTATGCCTACACATCACTTCATTCGCGTGGATTCAGCATAATGCTTGATGTGCGGCAAATTCAAGTTTTGCTTTTTGGAACTTTCTGGAATATTTTTTCGAATATTTTCAATCCGCGGTTGGTTGAAACCCCGGATGTGGAACCCGCGGATATGGAAGGCCGACTGTACACTCAAAAACTTCTATAGTTGTATTGTGGAGAGCATTCTGACAGGCTGCATCACTGTCTGGTATGGAGGGGCTACTGCACAGGACCGAAAGAAGCTGCAGAAGGCTGTAAATCTAGTCAGCTCCATCTTGGGCACTAGCCTACAATGTACCCAGGACATCTTTAGGGAGCGGTGTCTCAGAAAGGCAACGTCCATTATTAAGGACCTCCAGCACCTAGGGCATGCCCTTTTCTCACTGTTACCATCAGGTAGAAGGTACAGAAGCCTGAAGGCACACACTCAGCAATTCAGGAACAGCCTCTTCCCCTCTCATCCGATCCCTAAATGGACTTTGAAGCTTTGGAGACTACCTCACTTTTTTTAAAATATACAGTATTTCTGTTTTTGCACATTTTATAATAATCTATTCAATATACGTAATTGATTTACTTGTTTATTTATTATTATGTTTTATTTTATTTATTATTTTTTTCTCTCTTTCTGCTAGATTATGTATTGCATTGAACTGCTGCTGCTAGGTTAACAAATTTCCCATCACATGCCAGAGATAATAAACCTGATTCTGATTGTGGCTCCAAAAGAACATGAGTATGGTAGATACCGTCCCATATGGGGATATTCTGTAGGTAAGGTGTGGGGAGCACTTCTTAAGTGATGAGTGCTATTGGAAGTGAGGCATTTGTAGCCCTCAACTTCAGGGTTAACCATTGTTTTCCAGATGCACTGCACTGGATCGTTTCCATTCAAAATGCTGCAAAAGACACTTTACAGATTCAGCCTTCTTTAAGGGGATTACTTTCTGTATGGAGACGAATTTTCTGTTATAATGTGTTTCTTGTCCAACAATTATGGGCTTACATGCAGTTTTAGTCTTTACTTGCGGAAATCCAGAAATCCAAGGAATGGTAGCAATGCCAGTTAAGTAGAAAATTGTTGTTATTAGTTCTTTAATGAATAAACAACATTTTAATAGGGAACATTAAATGAAAAATTGCTCCTTGTTTAAAAAATATCCAAGGTTAATTTCTTGAGTAAAAGTCATATATAAACACATGAACCTTGTAAAACTCACAGATGTTCCCCTTTGGCAAATATTTCACCAATTCAGAACATCTGATTTCTCACAAAATGTATGTTGCATGAGTCTACCAAATTTACTTACTGCTTCCTTAAGATGTGGTCATCATTGGCAAAGACAGTATTTAGTGTGTGTCACTGAATGTCTTGAGAAAACCGAGGTGGTTTGGAATTTGCTATAACTGTCTTGCCAAGATGCTTCACAGGATAGCAAAGATCTAAGCATATTTGCTTTCCCAACTAACATCAAGCAATGAATTTGCTGTGAGGATTATGAACTGCAGTATCCCTAAAGGATAAGTATACACACTGAATAACACAGGACTCAGAGGTTGAAAATATTAATTCCAAACAAACAAAATTAGACAATTAAAATATAGGAACTAAATTTATGATTAAGAAGTGGAAAAAAAAGAGAGAAAATAAAGTAAAAATAATCAGAGTTGATCAGCAAGATCTCTGCACTTCTAGAGGCAACTTCACTGATGAGAACTGATGAGATAGAAAAGGTCACAAAATCTTAATCACGGTGTATTGTAAGAAGAGTTATTGAATGTGCAGCCAAGACAAAATGGCCAAAGTCATGCATTCAATCATCACAGAGCTTAGTTGAGAGAGTTTTTACTCAACCTGCAAATCTATCCTTAGATACTGTGGTTTGGAAATTATAATTTTCTATTTGTTTTATTGGGAATGATAAAAAAAACCCTAAAGAGTCCAGTTAAGTAGCCACTATACAGCAATATATGTATTTATTTTGGAAAACTTTCAGAGAATTCTAAGGTAAATCAACACTGCTTCAAAAGAATATTTTATTTTTGAATTAGCCTGAAGTGATTTTGAAGTTGATATATTTTAGGATCAAGATGCAAAGAAAGCAGTTACTTTCATCAACATGGGTATGGCCAAGAATTTAAGTTTGCTGGTGTTTGAAGGTCAGGCACACACATCCTTTACATTAAAGGGAAAATATGTGCTCAAGTTCATAACCTCATTTAGATGATGATTTAGGGAGGCAAGGGGATGCAGTTTCCTTTCCAAAGCATCTGTTTTCCCACAAAGGCCAGACTTAATCACCGACAGCATGAATTAAGATTCTTTGGTAAAACTGGATTGTCCTTGCCTTTTGCTAATGGTTCCATATCAATAAGGCCTTTGATAGTGTCAAGCTGTCAAACAGCATTCTGTGCGGTGGGACATCAAAATCTGATGATTTCCACTGAGTACAATGAAGAAACTTCTCACCCTACCAGGATGCCTTTCATGCAGTGTGGGCTAGGTTGGCTGGTCCTCCACATCTGTAACAGATTACTGGATGTACTGTGCTGTGAGTTCAAACAGTGGACTAGATATAAAACAACAGCGTCATAAAAAGAGAATAAAACAAGAAAACACTGTAAATACTCAGTAGCTCAGGCAGCATTTGTGGTGACAGAAGTGAAGTTTACATTTTCAAGTCAACTACCTTTCATCAGAACCCCCCTGATATTAACTCTATTTTACTCTTCACAGATGCTACCTGACATTCTGAAGAGTTTGTGCTTTTATTTCAGGTTTCAAGCAATGTTTTGATTTCAACATAGTTTGTTTCACAGACTATTCAACTTATATCTTTGGTGGAAGATTGTTTACCCTCCAAACAATGTTCAGTGTAAGCAGCTGAGTACAGCTTTGAATTATACAGCTGTGAATTTACAAAAGCATTCGGTACCATTCCCACTACTATTCAAGAAAACTTACAAAACGTAATATAAACCCAAAGATATTGACACTTAAAAGTTGTAGCTCTACATGTCACTTAGATCTTGTATGTCACCACAAACACTGATCTAATGACTAAACTCTCTATGGCAGTCAGCCAGACACACAAGGAAAGCTCTGTGCTTAAACATGGGAATATAATTCTGCAATATAACTTTGGGTGTAGTTCATGGCATTTTGGAGTTATTATTCAGGAACACTTGATTCAGTCATACCTTTTTCTAGCCCCTGGCTCACGCTCAGTGAGCAGAAAATGATGCCATTTCAGGTAGATAAACCATTAGAAAGAAAAACGATTGAATTTGTGTTTATGCGGCTTCATTTTCCACACCAGGACACCACAGAGTTAAAATCTTTGAAGCACAGGAAACTGCATCGGTTAATTCTACACACAGCAAAGTCTGACAAACAGCAATGAAAGAAATGACCTAATAATCTATTTTTGACTTGTTGGTTCAGGAATAAATATTGGCAAGGATACCAGACGAAATCCACGTCTTTGAAGCATGCCATGGAATCTTTTAAGAAGGCACGCAAGCCTTTTATTTTAATATTTTTAAAATGCCACGTATTTTATTGCTTTGTACGTATGTGGCTCCACCAACAGAGTTCTGATACTTTGACCATTATTTAAATGAAGACATCACACTGGAACAAAAAACAGAAAATGGATATAGTCAGCAGATCGTGCAACATCTATGGAAAAAGAAACAGAGTTAATGAATTAGGACAAGTCAGAAAACAGATGTTTTTAAATGAAGAGAAGAGGGAAGGGTGGACATCGAGAGGAATTGAATGATGCAAAAAGTGGTGAGAAATTGGCAAACGCTTGTTTAATTGTAGGTGCTTTACATTCCGTGGCCAATTTACTAGGCATCTCCTATACCTAATAAAGTAGCCACTAAATGTATGTTCATGGTGTTTTTCTGTTGTAGTCCATCCACTTCAAGGTTCGACGTGCTGTGCATTCAGAGATGCTCTCTTGCACACCACTGTTGTAATGCATGGTTGGTTGAGCTACAGTCACCTTTCTGTCACCTCGAATCAATCTGGCCATTCTCCTCTCACCTCTCTCATTATTAACAAGGCGTTTTCATCCAAAGGCTGTCACTCACTGGATGTGTGATTTTTTTTTGTTTTTTTGTACTATTCGGTGTAAACTCTAGAGACCATATTGCATGAAAATCCCAGGAGATCAACAGTTTTTCAGATACTCAAATCACCCCATCTGGCACCGACAATCATTCCACATCCAAAGTCACTTAGATCACATTTTTTCTTTATTCTGATGTTCGGTCTGACAAAAAATGAACTTCTGGACCATGTAGGCAGTGAGTTGCTGCCACATGATTGGCTGATAAGATATTTGCAATAATGAGCAGGTATACATGTGTAGATAATAAAGTGGTTACTGACTGCATGGCTTAAATAAAGGGAGTTGAATATGGACAGGGGAGAAGCAACAAAATAATCAATAATGACACTGTGAGATACAGAACATCACAGTGGCTGAAGTCTGAAAGAAAAAAGACCATGAGCAATAACCAGCATGTTAGTCATCATCCAGGGAAAGAGCAAAAAAACAAGCAGATGACCTTTCATTTTAACTAGCTAGATCTGATACAAACTTGGTCTGGTTACAGGATATAGAACGCTATATTGTTGAGTACTTAATCAGAAGATGAGGTGCTATTTTTGAAGTTTATTTTGGACCTTGGTAGAAGGGTGAAAGAGGCTAAAAAAAAAAATTGGAGTGGAAGTAGGATGAAGAATTACAGTGACAGGCAGGTAGAAGGTAAGTCTGACCCTTGCAGGCTGAAAGGAGGGTGCTGCAAAGTACTCATCCTGTCTCCATTGGTTTCTTCAAAGCAGAGGAGACATCACCATGAGCACTGAATGCAATGCATAGAGTCTAAGTGAATTTCTACTTCCTTTGGAAGGAATGTTGAGTTGCTGGATAATTTAATGCAATTTAAACCATGCTTCTTTTGCTAACTTTGCCTTGTTCTGATAAGACGTTATCAAACTGAAAGATTAAATTTGTTTCTCGGTCTTTCCCCAGATACTGCCTGACCTGCAGTGTTTATGTAGCATTTTTGATCTTTTTTTAAATTTTCCACTAGTATTAAAAAAAATTGATGTGAAACAGAAATGATGTTGATAAATTATCCTGGAAAAGAGAATTTCAACCAACTTTGCCCTGGGAAATGAAAAGCTGCCTAAGCTTTTGAAATTTCAGGTATAGCGAACTAGAGATCTAAAGAAAGAAAAAAAACCTCATAATGGTGTCAAATCCAGCTAATTAAACTACTAACTGACAAACAAGAGTAATGCTGAAGGTACTAATGTACAAACTACCAAGAAAAGGAGCTGAACCTGCAGAAGACATATCGTAATTTACTAATACCTAATGGCTGACAAACAGGTATTGTAAGAGTTTCGTTATACTGAAGTTAAAATGCTCAACTCAGCTACAGATTGTGGCCTCTTTATACAACATGGCTAAAAGAAGAGTAAAGTTCCAAACATGCTGAGTTCCTCCAGCATTTTATATGTGTTGCTCTGGGTTTCCAGCATCTGCAGGATCTCATTTTTATGATATGCTGCTGCCTTATGGCTTTTCATATTTCTACGAATTTATCTCATCACGTTGTTGCATCTGATTTCCAACATCCTTCCCATGGAAGGGAAACCAACTTGCTGGATGAGTGTGAAATTGTGCAGCCTATATCACCTCCCAATGTCAGTAGTTGATGGCATTATGCAGACAATGAGAAAGTATGTGGGTCTTCAAAAGCCGAGCTCCAAATAATTACTCACTTATTCACGAATCACAGGAGAAGACAGGCTTATACTTAACATCTGCAAAACCAAGGTTCTCAATCAACTTGCATCTACTTTACAATACAGGCACCTATGAAAAATGTCCATAATAAAACTCTGGAAAATTCCGACTAACTCCCACATTTCTGGGGCCAATTGTCAGTGAATGTTTTCAGTGTGCCAGTGAAGTCTTAACAGTAAGTTGAAAGATTTTGCTTGTGAATGCACTGAAATGTGTTTTCAGTGAGAGTTGGCCACTCAAAGATGGGAAATAGTCTACATCTTCCTGAGTTTTGTTTGAAGGCCAAGACATAATATCTGATGCCTGGCTCACTGTTTATCTTTCTCTATGCGTCTGAGATCTGGACTACTTACATCAGGTACATTAAAGCAGAGCAGAAATTCCACCTTTACTGTTCCTATAAAACCTGTTGGCAGGATGTGAACAAATATCATCACCCATTCCCAGGCTAATATTCTTATTCCTGACAATGTAGTAACATTTAATTGGGCAGGCCACATCTTTCATGAAAATCTGTTCTGAGCTCTGTTACAGTAAGAGCTTGGCAGGTGGTTAGAGGAAGAGATTCAAGTGTGTCCTCAGAGACTCCTTGAAAATTTATGACATCCACACCTGGAAATTCCAGGCCCACATCAGCTTCAATTGAATTGATAAAGGAGCATTTGGATTAACAACCAGAACCTTGAATCAAATGGAGGCAGAGAGAAGCCCGGCATAAATGGTAGAAAGATTGCAACACATATCTGCCCTGCCAATCACCACCTGCTCTTAAGGCAGACTGGAGATCGAAGCTTGGCCGCAGAATCTAAAGAACTGGAGGGAAAGGAGGTCACTTTCAGTCACATGGGACTGCCTAGTAGGAGTCAATCATTAACACCTTCCATGTGCAAGGACATCATAACACCAAATCATACAGAAGATAACATAGCAAAGAGTTTATTTAAATCAGACTGCTTTAATTAACAGGCAATTTTATTTGAATTTCTTAAACTTGCAATTTGATTTCTAAGTCTTGAGCAACAGCATGATTTCTTGTGTTTATGAGCATAATTTCAAGTTAAGGATCTCCAAAAGGCCACAAAGTTAGCAAACTGTAGGATTTCCTCATTATGAGCAAGACAGCACCTTTCTCTCTGAAAAGGTCAGTTGAAATTTTACTCCTACAAGCATTCCGAAACACAGATAAAGCTGCAGCTACACCCACTTGATGCGCTCATGATTCAACCACAACTGTTCAGTATCAGTTCTGAGTATCTGGTAAAGGATACATTTTACTTCTGATAACCTGAATGCATTAAAACAAGTGCAACACAACAGGTATCTCTTTCAACAAAATAACTCTGCATTTTACCTGCTCACATCTTCAATTTCAAACTGACTCATCTCTTTTCAACCGTTTAGTAAAATAGCTGACTCACTGGTAACCAGAGCTAACATGAAAAAAACCACAGACTGTGTCGCAGAAAAATATCCCTTCTGTAGAATGCATGCGCAGATCATTTACAGCAGCTGTGAAAACCCCAAGTAAACAGAACTGCTGAAGAGATCAGAAGTTTTAGATCCCATCTGTATCATGAAAAGGTCGAATGTGTTTCCCTGTCAGCCAACAACCCCCGCTTCCCCGTCCAAATGTACCACAGAACACTAACACTTCAGTTTGCAAAATATGTCTTTTGAGTTTCTTTGTTTAATCAGCAACCTTTCTACATTATCTTGCTCATTAAAGATATTTTTTCTTCCTAAACTATCACTAAGTGCCCAACTAAACCCTGCACTGTTAAAAAACACATTGCAAGATTTCCAAAAAAAAACAATGTCATGGCATGTTAAGATCTTGCATTTGGACCTCATATGTAGTTAATGCAATTTTTTTTGTCAGGAGCAGTTAAATATCTTGCTGTTTGGATTTTTGCAATTTTAACTCCTTCCTTTGTCTCCCTACTTGAAAGCAGTAGCCAGCAGAAAAAAAACAATCAAAAACTTAAAGCTTCCTGTATACAAGAGTTGTAATATAATTTATATATTATAAATACAAAATACAACTTTGTATGGCAGTTTGCCCATAATATCCACTGAAAGATGACATGGAATCAGTTCTATACTTCAGCCCAAGAGTGCTCAGCCTGGCAACAACATGAGTTACACTCAACCTACATGAATCCCTGCTTTGCTACTCTGCCAACATATGGGTCTACTGCCTCTGCATAACTTTATTATTTCGAACAGCTTTTAAAGTAACTAAGATAACAGCAAAATTAATTAAAATCATCATTTCTGGCAATGAGGAGAAACAGCTGCAGCAACTCAATCTACCCCTAAAGTCCAAGTATGGAGAAATCAAGCAAAATCAACACCAGTATTTGAAAAGGAAACAAAAACATGCTACAGCTCCTTAAAGTGGAAAGCATAAGGAAAAATATATTACCGAGTTGACTTTAGGCTTCCTGACAACAGGAATTGGAAGTGAGATTTTGGGGACAAGGAAGGAATCCACACCAGCACTATTTTACAAGTAAAGTCAAATACTTAATTTGTCACTAATTGATTTTGTCAGGCGATCCTTCAGTTGTACAAGAATGTTTTCTCAAGTTGTTTCGGGTTGTAAAAGTGTGAAGGGATTGGTGTGGCAGGTGCAAGATTTTTCTGCTGACTTCTATATGAACCAATTGTTCCCAATAGTGAGCTGAGCTGCGATGTCTGACTAGGTTGTGACTCAAACTTAGTTCTTTTTTAGTATTGTAGGGATGGTTTGGGGGTCAGGGTGAGGTGTAAGGGGTTAGGTCAGGTTAGCTTTTAGGGACAGGTATGTGGAAGAGTTAGAGGTCAGGCCAGAGTTCGGACCGGAGTGAGCTCCGTGGCTGTAAGCCAGCGATCCTCGTGGATGGATGTCAGGTCAGCAAGTGTTGTGGACCAAGACCAGTAAGGATGAGTGCTGGTGAACTCCCAGGTTGGCAAGATTAGTGGGTCACCGGATCAGAGGTACATGCAGGCAGGAGGCACGAGGGCCACTGACCTGCTATGTTGGCGATTTAGGAGTTTAGGGCCTGGAGTTCGGTGTTCCTGCATTGGCAAGTTCAGAGTTTGAGGGCCTGAGTTTGAAGTCCTATCATCGGTGAGCACCGAGGTCAATACCAAAGATCGAAGCCTGAATGCCGAAGACCAAAGTTGGTAAGTCCGTAAAACGAGGCAACACCAACAACAAAACAACAGCAATGTGATGAAAGCCCTGGGTCTGCAAGTCCATTGGGGTTAATTGGAAGCTCAATGTCTGAAAGTCTGAGAGTCCACTGAGGCGGACGGCCTGGAGAAGGTCTGTCTCTGTGAGTGGGTGGGTGGGAATTAGGAAGGGGGCTTGCTTTGCTGTTGTTCTTTTATTTTGTTGCTGTTGCTTGTGCTGTTCTGATGAACATTGTGGCTATGTTATGATGGTGTCAGAATGTGTGCTGACAATGTGGGCTGCCCCCAGCACATCCTCAGGCTGTGATGGTTGTGAATGCAAATGACGCATTTCACTGTTTGTTTCAATTTACATATGACAAATAAATAAATCTGAATCTGAACCAATCATGTGTGTATTGATAGGCATGGAGATTAGCATGGTTGTAATGTTAAGAGTGCATGGGATTAAGTTAGAGGAAGAGGAAGAAGGTCTTGCACATCATTCTATATGGATGATGTTTCAAAGCTCAAAATAAATTTATTATCAAAGTACACTTATGTCACCATAAAGAATCCTAAGATTCGTTTTCTTGCGGGCATATACAGTAAATTCAAGAAACATAATAGAATCAATGAAAGGCTGCACCCGACAAGATGGACAAACAACCAATGTGCAAAAGACAACAAACTGTGCAAACACAAAATAATAATAAATAAATAAGCAATAAATATTGAGAAAATGAGATGAAGAGTCCTTGAAATTGAGTCCGTAGACTGTAGGAACAGTTCAGTGATGGGGTGAGAGAAGTTATCCCCACTGGTTCAAGAACCTGATGGTTGAGGGGTAATAACTGTTCCTGAACTTGGTGCTGTGGGTCCTGAGGCTCCTGTACCTCCTTCCTGATGGCAGCAGTGACAAAAGAGCATGACATGGATGGTTGGGGGTGGGGGGGGGGGGGTGGTGTCCTTGAATGTGGATGCTCCTTTTCTGCTACAGAGCACCATGTAAATGTGCTTAATGGTGGGGAGGGTTTTACCCGTGATGGAATGGGCCATATCCTCTACTTTTTGTAGGACTTTCCATTCATATAGAATGATATGCAAGACCTTCTTCCTCTTCCAAGCTAATCTAATCCCATGCACTCTTAACATTACAACTATGCTAAACCTCATGCCTATAAATCCACCCATGATTGGTTTAGATTCAGATTTATCTATTTATCTAAGGTATATTGAAACAAGGCAACCTGAACTTTTAGAAACGAACAGTGTGTGAAGTGTCTGTGTTTCAAAGAAATCTTCATCCTGTTCCAGACATAGCTTCAATCTCAGGAGAGCAATACATCATGTTTGTAATGATAGAAACTGTGGAAATGAATTTCTATGTAACTAGTTCCTTCCGGATTGGAGCAAGAGATATCTGGAAACTGAGATGTAAGAACACCTAGAGAATGCTAACCATGTTTGTTTCCCTTATCAGAAGTTTCAGAGGACCAGAGTGCAAAAAAAACCTGTGCCAATATTGCAGACATCACCTTGATGCAGAGTGCCCTGGTCCAAGCACATCACTTGACAGGAGCTGTTATTTCATTCTGCCTACACCAGCACTGAAGTGAATTCCACTCCACTGGCATCCATGCAGTGTATGACTAGAGACAACAAATACTACAAGCCTTGCCTGATACACCTGGAACTGTACTGATGCCTTTATTCTGCAGTAGTCCATTGGTCAGCTGTACTTGACCCACAACAGCAAAACAAATTTGTAGTTCTGAGCTAAGAAGGGCCGTCAGCGAATGATAGTACTGATGCGCCTGTGTAAGACACACAGACCTGTGTATAACATGCTGCAATACGATATCTGATGCAGAACAGATTATTAAAATGCTGAAATTGACTGGTCCAGAAGTGTACTGCAGTGATTGTAGATGTCTACTGATTTGTATTCTCATCAATGCAAGATGAAGCCCTTACCACCAGATTTTCAACAAGTAATGGAAAAGCAGCAGCAGAAGAGAATCTAGTTCCTTTTGCTAAACTGTCCATGAACAACAGTATGCGAGATGCTAATAACCATAAGCCTAATTCCTCACATGCCAAAACACCAATGTCTTATTATCTATGTCACAGGCCACCATACCATTTACTAGAATATGATACAAAATTAAAAGATAGTGCAAAATAAACAATCTAAATCAAATTTAGAAGTGAGATCTTGCCAAATGGAAATTCAAATGTCATTTACTTATTTCCTGTCTTTTGCCTGCATTGATACTACTATCCTAGCACTTGGCTGAGCTAGATGGCTGACAGGGCATTGATGCAATGCAAAGAATTGATGTCATCTTCATTTGTGAAGTCAGCTGAAGATGATCCATACAGTCACTTTCACTATCCTGGGAAAATCCTCAGTAATTCTTGTAATGTTGGAAAGTTAATTACTGGCCTATCGTGACAACCTGGAAGCCAATTAGTACACTGCAATTCAATGTCATGACAGGAGCTATCCAAATTTGTCTGGTAGCAAGCTGACCTTAGATGAGCACAGCCCAAGTTCCCAGGGCACCAGGAAAACACTGACCTCTGATTGTGCCATAGTGGACACTGAGACACTGCAACAAGGTTTGGTTCCTGAGTGCAAAAATACATTTGCCCACTGTTTCTGCATCAAATCATGGGGATTTTTCATGCATATCCACTAACCTTTTGTAAGGTGCAACATAAATTCCCAGTTAAATCTTTAAAATCTCTTTTGCAACTTCATTCTTTGGTGACCTGAAACTATCCTTTCCCCATGCTGGCTGCTGGCTGTTTGTGTTGAATTTTTCATCATGCAGATCCTCGAAATTACATGCATTGTCAGTATCGGATATGATGGCCACGAGTGCATTATTGAATGATGGTTTATTTTATTGTCATGCTGATCCTCCACTGTCTGACGGGTTTGCAGTGTTTTGCTATCTGATGGGATAAATGATATGAGGTTAAGGTTTACTGTGTAAAAAAAAAGAAAAAATGCAAATTATTATGTCCACACCTTCAGTAGCTCATCAATTCAAAGAGAGTTTGGACCTGGTAAACAGATGGATGGTGAGAAGATCTAGATTATGAAAATGCCAACAGCTCTCCAGACCAGACCTGTTGCTGGACATATCAACAAAACTGAATATTACACTCATTTCTCCACGAGGATCAGACATGCAGATGTCCTGCCCCTCCCTTATTCACACCTTCTTGTTCCAGCTTGTCCTGTGACACAGAGGGCTTGTAATCTATTTGGTCATGTGGCTGTCATGTTTGAATAAGTAGCAGCGTCTGAGAATAAAGTACAGTTCATTTTGGACACATTTTATATTGGCATCAAGCAAGTACAGCACCGATGTAACAGAAAGATACCATGGCTAAAAGAGTTAAACTATAGCATAAACTGAACAAGTGGGCCTCCCGTCCCATGATCCTTTCCCTTCCCCAGCTCGGTATCACTTTCGCCAATCACCTTTCCAGCTCTTAGCTCTTAGCTTCATCCCACCCCCTCCAGTCTTCTCCTATCATTTTGCATTTCCCCCTCCTCCCACTACTTTCAAATCTCTTATTATCTTTCCTTTCAGTTAGTCCTGACAAAGGGTCTTGGGCAGAAAAGTTGACAGTGCTTCTCCTTATAGATGCTGCCTGGCCTGCTGTGTTCCACCAGCATTTTGTGTGTGTTGTTTGAATTTCCAGCATCTGCAGATTTCCTCGTGTGTGCATTTGTTTATCTTCAGTTCAGAAAAATTGGTGGCTGATCTAATTTACGTATTTAAAATTGATTTGAAAGACTGAAAAGAAAACACTTTCTCTGGTTATGAATCCTGAACAGAGAGGGCTTGAAAATTAGAACTGAAGAACTGACAGTTCCATAAGAGGTCCTTATTCAGGATTCTTCTCAGTCGTCCCATATAATCCTTCAGCTCATGCTCAGTTCAGATGAGGTATTACTTCTTGTGGAAACATATCAGACAATTGTCAAAAAAATGTTTTTCAGTTTCAGTTAGTGTTTCATACTCAGCCCAGAATTAAATGAGATATTGTGCTCAATCTAATAGGAAGTTTGTACCTTGATGTATTTTTATAAATTTAGAAAGCATATGCATATTTTTTATAGACTGTTTCAAATAAATAAAGGTGGTTGATATTCCAGTTGAAATGAAAATTCAAATCATTAGAGCAAGGTCTGCAATCTACAGAAAGAAGAAAAGTGCCAACAGTAACTATGGCAGAGTGACACTTTGATCAGTGACCATCACTGCTTGGTACGGAAACTGCACTGTGGCAGACAAGATCACTCTACAACAGGTAGTTAAAACTACCCAACGTATTATTGGCACCATTATGTTTTTGTTTTGTGCTGCATCAGATTCAGAGTCCAATTATTTTGTTCTCCTTTACACTCGTGTACTGGAAATGATATTAAACGATCTTGAATCTTGAAATATCTTCATCCTCTCAACTATCCATAACACAATCTGGTTGAATGAAAAGTATGGTAGAGAGAAGCTATTCGTAAAATTAGGTTTTAGCTGGACCCTTTGGTGAGTGATGTATTTGTGACATTTTCAACTGGAGTTCTTTCAGAAGTTGAGATAAGTAAGATTGCTTGCCATGTTTTCAATCCTAATATCTTAGAATGTTTGTACAGCATTCTTGCAAGTTTTCTTGGCACATCCTCTAAGACATCTTAAAGCTTACAGCAGCCATTCATTTTAGGGTCTGAGGAACATTTGTCAGTTTTCATTACTTAATGCAAGGTGTGATGAGAAATAATGAAGTAGATTGAGACACCACAATACATAGGTAACTATTAAGTATAATTATTTTAAGTAATTTACTTTATTTAGAGATACAGCATGGAATAGGACCTTCAAGCCATGCCACCCAGCAAACCCTGACATGCCCCGATTTAACTCTAACCTAATCTAACTCTAACTCTAATCTAATAGACAATTTGCAATGACCAATTAACCTTCGGTATATCTTTAAGCTGTGGGAGGAAACTGGAGCACCCGGAGAAAACCCACATATTCCACAGGGAAAATGCACAGACGTCTTAGAGAGGATGCTGGGATTGAACTATGAACTCTGACACCCTGCACTGTAATAGTGTCATGTTGACCACTACGCTACTGTACCACCAGATCAACTTAAATGGTTAAATAACTTACTTTATCAGGAATTTAACTAATTGGTTTTAAAAAATTGGGTGCAGCTTGTGCTAATTTAATAGGTGAATGTTACTATTGGGTGGTGTAGATTTTAAAGGAAAGTTGTGATATTTATTCAACACCTTTCATGTTCTCAAAGGTTCTGAGGCACTTCTGCAGCCAACTACTTACAAAGTACTGTTAGGATGAATGCTACTACATCACGATAATTTCCTTCAGAGTGCTATGGGATTTCCTATGCCCAGCTGAATAGGTAGATGTCTCTCAGTTAAATACCTCATTAGATATTACCTTCAACTATAAATTACTCCAATCATGCTAACTGGACAGGTCAGTTGTGCGCTTAGTCCTGGAGTAAAATACAACCTGAGAGCAAGGTTTTCGCCCCTCTCCCACCTTCTTGTTTTGACTTCTCACCTTCTTTTCCAGTCTTGACGAAGAATCTCAGCAAGAAACGTTAACTGTTTACTCTTTTCCATAGATGCTGCCTGGCCTGCTGAGTTCCTCCAGCATTTTGTAGGTGTTGCTTGGATTTGCAGCATCTGCAGATGTTTCTGAGAGGATATCATGCTTTCAGTTGATCCACCTACTGCTCAACTCACACGTGCTCAGTAGAGTTAAAGTTCAGCTATCTGAACCCTTTCTCCTATCTGCTTGAATCAGATGGAACTCCTGCATAATCTGTTTCAGGAACCAGAAGCAGTGAAAACTAAATATACAGAGTAAAGTTACTGTTCAGAGAACAGAAAAGGTTCAAAGGTTAATTTATTATCGAAGTATACAACTCTGAAATTCTTCTCCAGAAAGCCACAACACCAAGAAAGAAAAGAAAGGCAGCAAGATCATCAACCCCCAAATCCCCCCTCCCCACAAAAAAAAATGGAATAGGCACATTGACCCCCAAAGCCCTCTGCCCTGCACACAAAAGATAAGGAGGATTGGGCGAAAAGCACAAAATATAAAAAACTATAAGACTGATAGAAGTCCATATTCATATCCATATCCAAAATGCAGAAAACATGAGTAACATTCTCTGAGCACAGCAGTAGTCTCTCTTATTTGGCAGTAGAGCGATCCCACCAGCGAGAAAAAGGCAGGCAGCTGGTGCTCACCTTCCGCATTCAACGAGCAATGGAAGCTTTAATCGGGAAAATGGAGTCGAACATCGGCTCGTGCCTCCCACAGCCTTCTTGCCACCAGGTTCTCACATGCTGCCTCTGCCTCCCAGAATCTTCTCGGAGACTGCAGAGCGCTGGAACACCCAAACAATCTCCAAACTGCGAATCACAGGCTCCTACAGTTCCAAAATCACAAATGTAAAGACCTAAAAGAAGTAAAATATATGATTTCATGGTCTATCCAAAGACCATGGGAGCATTGTATATAGGCGCCACCTTGACTGGAAGATTTGATAGCAATTGCCAGAATTTGGAAGATTCAGATCCCTAAATTTAAAAAAAGTAATGTAGTAATCCACCTTAGGTGTTTTTACAATTATTGTAGCCGAAACTAGATTCCTAAAGGTTGTCATGGCTGAGGGTGGGGGAGGGGTGGTTGTGGTGCTGGTAGTAGTGGTGAGCTCTTACTACCCATTAGATGCCCCCAACAGCGTGAGTCTCAAATAGTCTCTGACAACTAAGACCAGTTCCAGGCCTTCACATATGGCTTAGCTACTAAGCCCAGTGGGACCATTTCTACCAACAGAAGAGGCAAAGGCGAGGTACTGGCGCCTTAAAATCAGTTGCTTTGGGCCGAGGGGCTCCTCAGCTATGGTTGGCAGCCCCTCTAGGAGAAGGAAAACTCTGATCTCAAACCTACACTGCACTGTGGCTATACCCATTCATTGGGAAGGCTTTAGGAATAAACCCTGAGGCAAAATCCAGAGCTGGAGTCCCTAAGGCAGTCCCAAATTGAGTTCAGTGCTGACTGGCAACTCCTACGACGCTGCTAGTGCCGAACTGTATCGGTCCCTGTTCCTTTGGATTCATTAGCTGTGTAGAGAGAGGGAGCCAGCTGCATGGGCAGCAACTTGCTCTCCATATTGTACTGCCCTAGTTTGCACATCGATTACTTAGACAGTTAGGACACATGGTCGACCCTCCACCAACAGAGGGCCTCCTAATCAGATTACTTTTGAAGATGGTCCTGCAAGCCATCAGAATGTTGTACATCACTTTCAGTATTTTCGTGTAAGCGTGGTTTATTTACACAGTAAATTATGGAGCGTATCCGTGTATGTCTTCCACAAATATACTGTTATTATACAAACATTCCTCTGTCTCCTCTTTTTTAGTGTCAACAAAGTTTGCACTGAAGGAAAAGAACATTAATAGCAAGAAAAGAATTTGCGAAGCAGAAAGAACAGAAAATTCAGGGAGCACACAGAGTCCTCATTAGGTTAATACTGCATAATTGATGGTTTACTTGTTCTCCATCACAGCAGACCTTTATTGCTATTTGTCCTGTAAGGCAACCTACTCATATACCAGGTTATAAGGTTGGATCATACGTGAAGCTGAGGATCTGCTATAAATGCAAACATTCTGAGAGGAAAACTGGGCTCGGCAAGGACCTATTTCTTGGTATCCTTTTTATCTTCAAACTGGCTTCCATAATGGTTGCATATAATTACGAGGCAAATTGTGCCTCACTTTATTGGTGAGATAGTTAGCGTGCGTGCAGTCACATCTGCCACATGGCACAGGCAGGTTATAGTATTCATCAGCATACAACACTGGCCTGATACTACTGCTGTTTGTGGAACTTAGAACTTGAAAAAGGATCTGCCAATTCCACAAATTTATGGCTCATCATCTAACTACTGATTAGCTGCTGGTAATTTTTTTCTAGCTGTGGCTAATTATTCAACGCTTCAGCGAATACTTTCTCCTAAACCTACAAGCTAAACACATAAGCAGGTGCTGGGGATATCTTACATAGAGGCATTTAAAGAAATCAAGTATTTACTGATAACTGATGAGTGATTCTTTTGCTTTATTACTAATGATACTGCAAGTTTCAAGTATTTGACCTTTACTGCAAATGATTCAAGCTGCTAAAATCTACAGAGAATGATGCGGCAGGTATGGAAAGACATACTGCTGACTTGATTATTTGACAGAAACCCGGTGCTGAAGGACAGGGGCTACATTTGCAGGTGTATCCTTCGGAGTACAGCAAGACTGAAAGACTGAGCAGAGGATGTCCAGGACAGGGCAAATCGTTGTAAGACATTTTAATCTAGGGAGTTTGGAGAGAATTTCCTTTGTCCTATGGCTTGATCAGGAGATCCTCAACAACTTCTGCCAACCTCTTATAACAGTTATAACAACTCTGAAGCAGTGAGAGGACTCCTATGGACTGTTGGGTGTTCCAGCCTTTCAAGCATTTTCTCCCTCCAGGATTTAGCTGGAGATATTTGCAAAATATTTGCGTGCGTGCGTGTGTTTCATACACATTACTTTGATGGCACCACATTTCAATTCTTCCAAAACAGGATCCCACTTCTTTATTACCTTCCCATTCTCTAGTGACCTGGATTCAGATTCTGACATCCAGTGCTGTCTGTGCAATGTTTGCATACTCTCCTTGTGAATGAATAGTTTTCTCCATTGCTCTGGTTTCCTTGCTTATTCCAAAACTGTGGAACTTGGTAGGTTAATTGGCCACAATAAATTATTCTGACTGTGGAAATCTAGGAGGAATTGATGGTAATTGTGAGGACAAAAAATCTGATAGGATAGTGGTATTGTTATGATACCAGCCCCCTCCTTTGTGAGAATTGCAAGAGCCCTAGTGAAGGGGGGGTCAATGACCCGAGAGAGAGAGCAAGAGAGAGAGAGAGAGACAGGCTGAATGGACACAGGAAATGGAAAGACAGCAACGTGCTGGATACCGCATTCCACTGGGACAAAAGCTGGGGACTGTGGCATTGTTCTCAGGAGACACCTGGGAACTGCAGACGTGCCAACTCGCAGGGACATTGTAAAGCCCTCGGGCAAAGTGGGCTGGTTGAGAGAGATTGCATCACCTGCAACCTGATTGACACCTGAGATCCCGTGAGGCAGTATAAAGAAGGGTCTGAAAGAGGACGACCCTCAGACGCACCAAGGAGACACCAAGAAGCACGATAACGCTTCCCGTGGGAACGGGAAGCCATTTTGAAATAAGCCACGTGCGTTAAATTCCGAATGCGGGGTTTGTGGCTGGAACCAACGGAAGATCGCTTTAAAATAACAACGGGGAAGATCGCTCCCCTGATTCCACGGATGTAAACGGCAAGTTTTTCCGTTTATCTCTCTCTCTCTCTCTCCAACACGTGAAACCAAAAACCAAAAGCCTGCAGACTTCAGAGTGACTCTTTATATTTCCAATTGGACTCAGTATTATACCCTAGACAACGAAAGAGCTTATTTCTGAGTGATTATTAATGTACCTGCGTTTTAGATTGAGTATTGACGCATGTTATCTGAATGTTTGTATTAACCTTAATTTTTGTGCCCCTTTATTAATAAAACTTTTGAAAATAGTACCATTGGACTTCAACTGACATATCTATCTTTGCTGGTAAGTGAAACCAGTTACTGGTTTCATAACAAGTGGGGTTCTCGTCTCGGGATTTGACACCAAAAAGGGGGAGGTCAGTCAATTGGGATTGTAAGTCAAAAAAAAATAATTTGGATCTGGTACGCAGGTAGCCAGACAGAAAAACCAGCAAAGATGGACGTGTGTGAATTTATGAAAAACGCGACTGTGGCGGCGCTAGAGGTGAGCACCAAAGCAGACTTGTTAAATTTGGCGAAGGGGTTAGAGATGGAAAACGAGCAGGATCAAGCTGAGAGGCAAAGACAGCATGAAATTCGGATCAGAGAGTTAGCAGCAGCCGAGAGAGCGGCAGCGGGGAGAGAAAGAGAGAGGGAGGAGCTAAGGAGAGAGCGGTTTAATGTTAGTCGGGAGCTGAGAGTAGTACCTCCGTTCGAAGAGACGGATGTTGATAGTTATTTCTTGCTTTTTGAAAAGGTGGCAGTGAACCAGAAGTGGCCACAAGAGCAGTGGGTCGCGTTGTTACAAAGTGTGTTAGCAGGAGGGAGGATTTGGGCAGCCATGATGCCGACCCGCCGACCGGCGAGTACGGTGGCCCCGCCCCTAGAGTCCCAAAGCTATCGCGCATGCGCGGTCACTCGCAGCCTGTCGGAAAAAGCGGCTGAGAAAGAGGACAGTTTAAATGAAGCCAGCGGTGATCTGGCCAAGATGTTTTTACCGACCCTGTACCATGAGGGTTCCGAGGGTGGTAAAACAGAAAGCAGTAAAGTAAAAGGGGGTAAGGGAGAGGAAATAGCCCTGCCCTTAGTGAAGAGAAAGGTCCTAGAGGTAGGATCTAAAGTTGAGAAACGGATAAAGTTGTTAAAATGTCCAGAGTTGGACATGGTTAATCTGTCTGGTTTGGCAGAATTGTTTGAAGAAGTTCAGAGTTCTAAAGGTGTTCTCGATGGTCCCGAGAGTGAAATGAGGGCAGTCTTAGAGAGGAAGGGTATCCTTGCTGTGGAGAAGTCAGCTGAAATGGCCGAGGAGGTTGTTTCAGCTCGCAGGGTTGCGCCTTCCCCAACGGGGGGCTGCCTAGAGAGTAACTGGAAGGATCGGGGGACGTTAGAATTTGAAAAAGGTACGGGTATTGAAAGCCTGGAAGGGGCCAATGTCCCGTTTGAGTGTGTCCAAGATGGGGGCGCACGTGGTGCTGAACCTGGTAACAGAGCTCAGGGGAAGTCTGAGGTGTTTGATTCAGGGGGACGGGGCGGCCGTCTTTGTGGATCAGATAGGGTTGGTTCAGTAGGAAAAGGGTTAACCTTGGTAACCGTGGGAAGTGTGAGTTCCACGGTGTTTGTATTCGAGAGTGGGGCCAAGGTTAATGCCGAATTTAAGGGGGGAATGAGGATTGTTATTGAAGGAAACGGAAAGTCTGTAGTTCCCAAGTCGAAGGAAGAAATTTTAAACCTGGCAGATCGCTCACAGAGTGAGTCGGGAAATAGCGGGGCCCCCCACTCTATTGTTACGCCAGGGTGGGGTGTGAAGAGGTTGCATTCGAAATGCTACCTGAAAGAGGAGTTGGAATTAAAAACAAATAGCCTGAAGGGTCTTGACAGTTTGGGGCATGGTGTTGAAAAAAAATAGCCCCGATGAACGAGGCGGGCGGGAGTTCTCGCCAGAAAAGAGGTGACGGTTAATGGGGATGCCATTTTTTTTTAAACAGCAAAGCAGGTTTTTACGGGTTGCGCCAAAGCCTGTGAATAATAAAGACAGACCTTTGGAGACCTGCCGGCGAAGTAAACCGACCGAAACGATTAGTATTCGCATAAACTTTTGTAGATGCACCTAAGCTAAGATCACACCTCCGCAGTTTTGTTGCTGAAAACAATAAATAAATAGGTGGTTATTGAATTGAAGTCTGATGCTACAAGACTTTAAGATATTAAGATGTTAAGATATTAACTAAAGGGGCACTGTACTTGTTAACTGTTTAGATGCTGACTTGAATGTATAACTGTATTACTCTGTAGTGAAAAGAAAAGCTTCTGTATTGTATTAGATTCAAAATTTCTGTAAGACTGTACCACTCTGGGTTTTAACCGCTGGTAAAAACCTTTTTAAGAGGGGAGGTGTTATGATACCAGCCCCCTCCTTTGTGAGAATTGCAAGAGCCCTAGTGAAGGGGGGGTCAATGACCCGAGAGAGAGAGCAAGAGAGAGAGAGAGAGAGACAGGCTGAATGGACACAGGAAATGGAAAGACAGCAACGTGCTGGATACCGCATTCCACTGGGACAAAAGCTGGGGACTGTGGCATTGTTCTCAGGAGACACCTGGGAACTGCAGACGTGCCAACTCGCAGGGACATTGTAAAGCCCTCGGGCAAAGTGGGCTGGTTGAGAGAGATTGCATCACCTGCAACCTGATTGACACCTGAGATCCCGTGAGGCAGTATAAAGAAGGGTCTGAAAGAGGACGACCCTCAGACGCACCAAGGAGACACCAAGAAGCACGATAACGCTTCCCGTGGGAACGGGAAGCCATTTTGAAATAAGCCACGTGCGTTAAATTCCGAATGCGGGGTTTGTGGCTGGAACCAACGGAAGATCGCTTTAAAATAACAACGGGGAAGATCGCTCCCCTGATTCCACGGATGTAAACGGCAAGTTTTTCCGTTTATCTCTCTCTCTCTCTCTCCAACACGTGAAACCAAAAACCAAAAGCCTGCAGACTTCAGAGTGACTCTTTATATTTCCAATTGGACTCAGTATTATACCCTAGACAACGAAAGAGCTTATTTCTGAGTGATTATTAATGTACCTGCGTTTTAGATTGAGTATTGACGCATGTTATCTGAATGTTTGTATTAACCTTAATTTTTGTGCCCCTTTATTAATAAAACTTTTGAAAATAGTACCATTGGACTTCAACTGACATATCTATCTTTGCTGGTAAGTGAAACCAGTTACTGGTTTCATAACAGTATAAAAGTGAATGTTTGATGGTAGGCACAAATGGTGGGCCAAAGGCCTGTCTCTTAGATGTATTTCTCTACAATTCTCTATCCAGTGGGACTGCACCCACAGACAGTGGGTGAACAATGCAGGTCAACACTCCATAGCAAAGCAGTGATCCCAGGAGTCCTCACACTGCTTCATTTTTGCTAGGCAGACCACAGCTACCTGCTCATCTGAGACCCTGTTTGGAGGAACTCCTACTCCACTACTTCTTTTACCAAGACTCCCTGCACGATGTTAAGAAACAATGAAGAATAAACTTTCTCCCAAAATATGCCGCCCTTCAAATCCAACTCACTTTCAACCAAATTGGCTACACTTATACCATCCACACTTGATTTTCTTAGCATGGGACTTAATCTGTAAGCTCTGATTGCAAAAAGTACTCATGATATTGGTTGCATGCTGACGTGACTAGCCAATAAACAACCTGCTGGATGCTGAAATCCACTGCAAATGAGCATCAGGAATTAGTTCTACATTGTCATCCCTATGTCTATTTACTGGGCTATCAAATTTAGTGCCTTTTCCCGTTGTGAGAACATTATTGATCTGCTGTGGGAAAAACATATAAGCATAGAATGTAGAACAGTACAGCACAGTAATAATACTGATCAGTAGATTTAACATCTAGAATGCTGGCATCTTCAGTGCTGACATTATTAGTGTTCAACCCCTATAGTTCAATGCCAAATATACGACTGTTAACTTATTATCAGGAACAGCCTTATTCTTATAAAATAATCTATTTCTGCTAAACATCAGGACATTGTTATACATAAAATAAAATGCATTCTAAATGTGCTCCATCATTGGCACAACCCACCCCGCCACTGACAACATCTTCAAGAGGCAGTGTATCAAGAAGGCAGCATTGAGGACCCTCACTGTCTGAGACATGCCCTCTTCCAGTTACTACCATGAAGAAGGAGAGCCTGACGACCTACACTCAATGACTTAGGAACAGCTTTTTCTCCTCCGCCATCCAATCTCTGAAAGGTCCATCACCCAGAAACACAACCTCTATTTTTCTTTTACTCTTATTTATTTGTTCTTGTATTTTATAGCACCATACTGCTACCACATAACAACAAATTTTGCATCATACAGTACGTCAGTGTTAGATAATAATTCTGGTTCTGATTCTCATCTTGTCCCAGCTATTTTCCTTTCACCACTCTCTAAACTTTTCATAACTTTCAGTTTACTTTCTACTACCTGTTTCATGTAATTTATTTTTTCTTATTCTATCTCCCATTTCCTCTTAAAAAAGTTGTCTCTTGGTTAAATAGTATCAAAAGTAGGAAGAGTTTGCTGAAAATCTACAAACCAGATGGAAGTCCAACAAATACATTCATGCATAATGTGAAACACTTCAGAGAACAGTTTTGATTAAATCAACAATGATGAATATTTAAGACTGGGCTAAAAGTATTACTCAGATATCATGTTAACATAAAATAATATGATTTCTCATACATCACATAACATGACATAAATGTGCAGTACTGATGTAATTGCAATTTCTATCTTTACTATCAATCACACATTGTATGGACCTTCACAGTGAAACAATTCATTGAACTGGCATGTTTAATTGTAGAGTGAAAGGTTATTAAATTGCTAATGTTTCTGACTTGCAACTAGATGAAAGTGTTGTTGGTATGAGAAGACATTGAAATTAAACTGCAAGTCACAGCAGTGCTGAAAGAGTCCTGTACAGGTGCAGTGTATATATATGGGTCATTTCCTCAGGTATGCTGTCAGAGAACGTTCTTTTGAATATGCAAAGTTCACTTAAGACCCTCATACACAATCACTGAAAGCTGTTTCAGCCAACAGCTCTAAGTTTACCTGATGTATCATTAGATCTGATTTTTGACACCTGCATCATATAACCACACAAAATCAAAGGTTTCATAAGTTTTGTTTTGTGTAATCAAGGTTGTTTTTTTTCAGCTCAGGGCAGAAGTTCATTTGAATCAAATGACATCACTGATTCATACAACGTGGTATTGCCAGTCAAGGGATGGCGTAGTTTTCATTATAACAACACAGTGGCCTTAAGAACATTCAACCCTTAGCTTTAATATTGCATGACTTTGGACTGTTTCCAGATATTTTCAATGAGATAGGAGGTAAGGTGGCATTTTGAATATTGGCTGCTTTTTTTCCCAGCTATAATATGGGTGTGGCTGAGAAGGCAAAAATCATTGGGAAGAGGTGAAAAAGGATGGAGGCGGATAAGAGCAGAAGAAGATTTGTCAGGGATAGCACACTTTAGATGCAAAAGTGGATGATGCAATATTTAGCTACAGTCAGAAAAACTACCTGAAGAAAGGTTCTACTTACTTATACAAATTAAATAACGCCACATGCTGAACAACAGTTGCCACTTTCAGATATACTGTTCACGAGCAGAAAATACACAGTCCTATTAGCAGTGCCTATTAGTTCATTGTTATGTTATGAACCCCGTAACTGGGTCACTTACCAGCAAAGATAGAGAGGTCCGTTGAAGTCTGATGGTACTATTTTTAACAGTATTTATTAGTAAAAATACACAAAAATAATATCAATGCAAACATACAGATAATATACGTAATCAATACTAAACCTAAAAGTGCGGGTATAATAATAATCAATAAGAAATACGCTCTATCGTTGTCTAGGGGATAATGTATTGTCCGATGGAAATACAAAAGTCACTCAGTTCATGCAGGCTGCAGCCTTTGATTGGAGAGAGAGAGAGATTTTTAGAAACTTGCCGGCTTTCCTTTTTTATGATTTTGATCCGTCAGAAGTCCAGTTGGTGTGGCCGTTCACTTGTGGCCTCTCCTTTAGCTAAGCCGTTCTTCCGTGGTAAGCCCGCCAACCCAGGCAAGGGAGGACGCACACGGGCCCCACCGGCTTTGGCTATCAAACGCTGTCACTGGATTTCCAGCGTTTCTCCTGGTGCATCTAAAGGGGTTGTTCCCCAGACCCCCTTCTATCCTTACTCACGGGGTCTCAGATGTCAATCAGGTTGGGATGATGCAATCCCTCAACCAGCCCACTCTGGTCATCCCCTGAGGGCTTCAATGAATAGTACAGTACTCAATACACAATTCCGTCTCCAAGAGACAATAGCCGTTATCAGAGGTTTTGTTTTCGCTGAGGCCAGGACACATTCCAAACCTTGTGGATTCTCTCTCATTTCCTGGGTCCCAGACCCGAATTAATAGCGATCTTGTGATTCTCAAAAAGGAGGGGGCGACTTTGTACCCTTCGGCCCCTCAGAGTTGTGGCACATTCGTAACACCCCCTTCCTTCAAAGATTTTTACCATCGGTAAAAATGAATTAATACAGAGTCTTACAGGATTTTAGAATCTAACACAATACAAAAGAGTTTTTTTTCTACAGAGTAATACAGTTATACATTCAATTCAGCATCTAAACAGTTAGCGATTACATTGTCACTTCCTTTAATATCTTAACAACTTGTACCTTAATAAATTCTTGTAGCATCAGACTCCAATTTGATAACCACCTTTTTTTTCTTTCCTTCAGCAAACAAAAACTAAAGAGTTGTGATCTTAGCTTACGTGTATACTACAAAAGTTCATGCAAATACTAATCTTTATGTTACTTTCAAACTTAACAGTCAATCTTCCATGGGGTTGTCTTTATTATTCACATGCTTTGTCGAAATCCCTTAAAACCGGATCTTGTCAGTTAAAATGGCATCCCGTCAACCCTCGCCCCTTTTCCAGTTAACTCCCACGTGGTTAACTTGTATACTAGTGTGGAATAGGTTTTCGCATGCTCCTTTCATAGGAGTTATTTTATCAACAATGTGTTCCAAACTTAGACCATTTTCCGAATTTCCACACGATTCTTTAATTTTAAGCATGTTGTTAGTTTTATCTTCAGGACCTTTCATGCTATTAGTTTTCAGTTTAAACTCTTGGTCCAAACAGCATTTCAGATCCTGCCTCTTCACAGCAAACTCTTGAATAACAATAGCGTGTGGGGCACCCTTACATTCCAAATCAGCCTGTAATTGATTCGCAGGCACCGTGTTACCAAGCCATTGTCTCTGCAGCCTGGTTGCTGCTTCTGACATCAATCCAGACTTTAAAGTTTCTTCATTCAATTTAGGAACTACACTTTTCTCTTTCCCTTCAATAATAATATTCACCTCACCACCTTTTATCTCCTCACTAACTTTTAACACACCTTCAAACACAAACAACTGGGAATTCTCACTTCCCACTATTACGAAGGTTAACCCTTTCTTCACTGAACCAAGTCCATCTGACCCACAAGGACTGCATTCCTTTTCAACTGAATCAAATACCTCAGACTTTTTCTGAGCTCCATTACTAGGTTCAGTACCACGTGCATCCACATCTTGAACACACTCAAACAGGACATTTGCCTCTTCCAGGCTTTCCATACCCGTACCCTTTTCAAATTCTAAATTCCCCTGATCCTCCCAGTTCCTTTCTGGGCAACTCCCTTCTGGAGTAAACTCAACCCTGCGGGCTGAAACAACCTCATCTGCCAACCCAGCAGACTTCTTCAAGGTAATGGCATCCTTTTCATCTAGGACTGCCCTCATTTCATTATCGGGAACACATTTAGAATTTTCAACTTCTTCAAACAGTTCTGCCAAACCAGACAGATCATCCATGTCCAACCCTGGACCTTTTAACAGCCTTATCTGTTTCTCATCTTGACTCCGTGCCTCTATAAATTTCCTCCTGGCTAAGGGCAGGTCTACCTCCTCTCCCTTACTCTCTTTCACTTTCCTATTCTCTGTTTTACCACCCTCTAACTCCACAGGGTACAGGGTCGGTAAAAACGTCTCGGCCAAATCGATACTGGCCGGATTTAAACTGGTCTCGTTCTCAGCTGCTTTTCTCGACATGCTGCGAGTGGTCGCGCATGCGGGATAGATCTTGGAATCTAGGGGCGGGACCTCAACACTTACAGGTTGGCTCATCAGCTTCATTGCTGACCAAACCTCACCACCTGCTAAATCGTTACCAAGAAGGACGTCCACGTCATTTCTCGGGAATTCTGATCGCACCCCTATTTCAACTGGTCCAGATACCAGCTCACAATTTATAATGATCCTATGCAAGGGCACCGCTTCTGTCCCTTTTCCTATGCCTCTCAAAGCCACCTCTCCAGTCTTGCGACCAAAATCCAGTACCTTACTGCTAATCAATGACAGCTCAGCTCCCGTGTCTCTCCAGATCCGCACTGGAACTGGTGTGTCACCCTCTCTCACAGACACGGTTCCTTCTGAAATACATTTCTCAGACCCTTCTCGTACTCTGTCTACCTGGGGCTCTCTTGTCGATTTACTGATCACCACAACACATCCTGTAGGGACTGCTGCTTTCCATTTTCCTGTCTCCTTCCTCGGAGCAAGGCACTTAGATGCAATATGACCCACCTTTCCACAATTAAAACAGGTCAAGCCAGGACCTCTCTTGCTGTCTTGCCTTTCATCCTCCTTAATTTTACCACTAGCTCCCGGCTGAATCTCTACCTCAGCCAGCAGGCTTTCTCTACCGTTCCCACGGTCTCTCTGGTAACTTTTATTTGAGGAAAACTTTGTCTTGTTGGTTAGGACATATTCATCTGCGAACCTAGCAAATTCGGAGATGGACTTATTCGGCTTCTCATTCAAATACATCCGGATATCATCAGAAACACAACCTTTAAATTCCTCAATCAGAATTAACTCCCTGAGATGCCAAAAATCTTCTACTATTTCTGCTGCACACCAGTGATCCAAGAGCACACCCTTCCCATAGGCAAACTCGGTATATGTCTGATTCCACCCTTTCTTTAAATTTCTGAACTTTTGTCTATATGCTTCAGGTACCAATTCGTAGGTCCTAAGAATGGCCTCCTTTACTTTCTCATAACTCTCAGACTCCTCCTCCATGGACAATGCCGCATATGCCCGTTGTGCCTTCCCTTTTAACACACTTTGTAACAACGCCACCCATTGCTCTTTGGGCCACTTCTGACTCCCTGCCACCTTTTCAAAATGCAAGAAATAACTATCAACATCCGTCTCCTCGAACGGAGGTACTAACCTAAACTCCCGACTAACATTAAAACGCTCCTCTCGGTCAGACCCTTGAGCTCTTCGCTCTTGCCTTAACTTCTCCATGTCCAAGTCATGTTGCCTCTGTTTCTCTTTCTCCTCATACTCTCTCTCCTTCTCGGCGTTCTCCCTCTCCTTCTCGGCTCTTTCCTTCTCTTTCTCAGCCCTTTCTTTCTCTTTTTCAGCAGCTTACAACAGTTTTAACTGAATTTCATGCTCCCTTTGTTTCTCAGCTCTTTCCTGCTCCCTCTTCACCTCTAACTCCTTTAGCTGGAGCGCATGCTCCCTTTGCTTTTCGGCTCTTTCCTGCTCTTTTTCCTTTTCGGCTCTTTCTTTCTCTTTCTCAGTTCTTTCCTTTTCCTTTTCAGCTGCTTCCAGCTGTTTTAACTTAATTTCATGTTCCAACCTTAATTTCTCCAACTCTAACTGAGCCATCCCACTAGCTGGTACCTTTTCAGGGATATTTTCCAATACCTCAGCCGAAAACACATTCTTCACAATATAATACTGAGTTATGGCCCTCCGCACCTCCCGCTTTTTCATTGACAACCTCACCTCTGCGAGGTTTAGTCCTTTCGCAATATTTATCAATTCCGACTTTGTGGCTGCCTCTAGCGCCTCCAGAGTCGGGCTTTCTATAAATTCATCCACGTCCATCTTTGCTGGTTTCCCGTCTGGCCACCCGCGCAACCAGACCCAAGTTTGGACTTAAGCCCGATTCACTGGCCCTTAGCTGGAAATTAGCTGGTATCTCATTTTCCAGCAAAACCATAACTTTTATTGCATTATTTTATGAATCGGCAAGGTATAATAAACTCCCTCATCATAGATCCCCAATCTGAAACACTACCTCTGCTAAATCCTGTTATGTACTTACAGGGCTGCAAAGTGACTGTCTTGCCTTAACATTTAGTGGGTTCTCTATTTTCAGAAGTTTACGGTATAAAAGGAAAAAAACTGTACTTTTCCCCCAAAGCAGGTACTATAGCCCTAGGCTGTGGGATGTATTAAGAGTTTTTTTGAAGTCCAATTATGGAGCTGTAGTTTAAAAAAAGAGATTAATAAAATACATGAAGAGAAATTGTATTTCAGAATTGTCTTCACAAATTGTAGAACTGCAGTCTTTTGCACTTGCAGTGCCATGGAATATTCCTCTGAAGGATTGCATCCATAGTTTAAGGGATTTGTTAATTAGCATTGGATATACAATCTTGCATGTACTGTACACAGATGTAAGTACCATGTAGTTAACTTCTAATACTGGATTTCTACAAATGGCTTAATAGTTCATTGGTTTCCATGGGGAAGCACAACATTCAGATAGACATGGCTTTCAGTTGCTATAAGTCTATAGTTATTTATTTTGGCATTTAGTGTCAATTCTGGTGTACTGGTGTCAGTTCTTTGCTGAGTAGGTCTCACTATCTTTGCACATAATTAAGAATATTGAAGAAATGGTTACTAACAGCTGAAGAAATGTAAGTGAAATGAAGTACATACACTGATGGGACCAACTACAGTAATTCATTAGTTTCGGGAGTTGATCATGTTGATTATTTTTTATAAATATGAAAAAACTACAAAGAAATTCAAGGGAAAGGATATAAGTAAACTATGATGACAAGAACAGTGAGGGAAGATTTCTAAAACAACATAATGTTACAAAGAAAAACAACGAAGACAATAAATTCTAAAAAGTGAAAGCAATGCCTCAAAATATGTTGTATTCACTCTTTAGGTTGTTAGTAATATAAAAGGATTAAATTGTATTTCTGGGAATTATTAGTTCAAATTATTTCAATGACAAGTGGTTGTTTGCATTGAAAATATGAACAGAAATATAAACAATGAGATATGAAAAAGAATAAAAGATACTTTCATATTAGAAAGTTGCAATGTATAAAAATGGGTTGCAGTTGTGATGTCCAGAAATATAGCTGGATAAAAGTATCTCTAAAGAAACCAAATATAATATTTTATCTATCCATGGTTGGTTACAAGGTCAGCCTGAGAGTCCTGGTACACGTTTTAGATTTGGTTGTATAACAGAACTGACCCTATGAATCTGTGTTACAAACGTCAAACTAGAATGAATGTATTACTTGTTTTTTCATTTTTCATTTTTAGAATCTTTTTATTGGTACATAACCTTCTACAGCTATAAAATGATACATAACTTCAACAAATTGATATATATACACAATTAATAAAGCTGAAGAGAAAAAAAAGCTGATCATAGTATATGAAAATTTAAAAAAATTATATATAAGGAAAAGAAGGAATAAAAAAGAACCCCAACTGGAAAAAACCCCACTGACTACAAAAAAGGGAATAAAATACCCATTAGGAATCAACCCCCAGAGCAATACATCTTAGTATCATCTATATCTATATATATACATATATAAAAAGAATCACCAACCGCCACTTCATGTTTACATAAGATTGGAAGGAAACCATATAAAATAAATCAAATTAAATGATAACATTTGGCAAAAGAGACCCATCTTCTCTCAAAATCTAATCGAGGATCAAAAGTTCTACTTCTATTTGTTCCCAAACTGAGACATAACATTACTTGAGAAAACCATTCAATTAATGTAGGGACAGAGGTATCTTTCTATTTTAATAAAATAGCCCTTCTTGCTAATAATGTAACAAATGCAATTACATGTTGATCTGAAGATGAAATACCCTGAATATGATGCAGAACTATTCCAAATAGAACAGTCAATCTACTAGGTTGTAAATTAATTTTCAGAGCTTTAGAAATTGTAGAAAATAAAGATTTCCAAAAACATTTTAATGAAGAACATGACCAGAACATATGTGACAAAGTAGCTACTTCAGTTTTACACCTATCGCAGTAAATGTCTATACTAGGAAATATTTTGGATAGCCTCTCCTTTGTTAAATAATAACGGTGAACAATTTTAAATTGAATTAAATATTGATTGGCACATATAGAAGAAGAATTTACCTTTTTCAAAACTCGCAACCAATCTTCATTAACAAAAGTCATATTAAGTTCTCTCTCCCAATCTTGCTTAATCTTTAATGAGAGGTTCTCTTTCTGTAGTAAAAATAAATTATAAATTCTACCAATGGAACCTCTCACTAAAGGATTCAAATTCAAAATGGTATCCAACAAATCAGATTCTTGCAAATATGGAAACTTAGATAAATATTGTAAAAAATGTCTAACCTGAAGATATTGCAGAAAGTGTGTATGAGCGAGAGAATATTTGTTAACTAACTCTTCAAAAGTCATCAATTGACCATCACAAAATAAATCTGTAAAAGAACGGATCCCTTTATTTCTCCACAGGAGAAAATTGGGGTCAGTTATTCAAGGTTTAAATAAGAAGTTTTGATATAAAGAACTAGACAATTTAAGTTGTTTAAAATTTTAAAAATTGCGAAACTGAAACCAAATCCGTAAGGACTGTTTAATAACAGGGTAAGAATTTAAATTTGGAAATTTAGAGAGCTGTAAAGGTAATGGTGCTTCTAATATTGAGGTTAAATGAAATTGTTTAACAGCTTTTAATTCCAAATCAACCTAAACTGGTTTTTGGCTCTTGTTGAGCCAATATAGCCAAAAACATAATTGTCTGATATTGGTGGTGGCATCCGTTGGGTCTCGAGAGACCATGGATCTGCACCTGGAGTTTCCAGGGCACAGGCCTGGGCAGGGTTGTATGGGAGACCGGCAGTTGCCCAAGCTGCAGGCCTTCCCCTCTCCACGTCACCGATGTTGTTCAAGGGAAGGGCACTAGGACCCATGCAGCTTGGCACCGGTGACGTCGCAGAGCAATGTGTTGTTAAGTGCCTTGCTCAAGGACACAAACACGCTGCCTCAGCTGAGGCTCGAACCAGTGACCTTCAGGTTACTAGTCTGATGCTTTGCCGACTAGTACACAAGTATTGTCTGATATTAACAGCCCAATAATAGTCTTAAATTAGGAAGTGCAAGTCCACCAAGTTTTTTAGATTTTTGTAAATTATACTTATTAATTCTTACTCTTTTATTGTTCCAAATAAAGGACGAAATAAGAGAGTCAGTTTGATCAAAAAAATTTTAGTTAAAAAGATAGGTATATTTTGGAAAATATATAAAAACCTAGGTAAAATAATCATTTTCACAGCATGGATACAACCTATTAAAGAGAGAGTAAGTGGATTCCATCTAGAAAATAGTTGTTTCATGGAGTCTATAAAAGGAACTATATTAGCTTTATAAAGATATTTATATTTTTTAGTAATTATAATACCTAAATATTTAAAAGAATTAACAATTCTAAATCGAATATCATTATATATAAAAACAGAGGCATTTAATGGAAATAATTCACTTTTATTCAAATTAAGTTTATATCCTGAAAATTTACCAAAACCTTTTAGTGTTTCCAAAAGATTAGGAATTGATTCCTCAGGATTCGAAATAAAAACCAAAAGATCATCTGCATAGAGAGAAATCTTATGTATGGTTCCATTCATAGAGATACCATGAATATTTTTAGCTTCACGAAGTGTTATAGCCGAAAGCTCCAATACGAGATTAAATAATAAAGGGCTTAATGGACATCCCTGTCTAGTACCACGTGAAAGTGGGGAAAAAAAAGAGGACCTGAAATTATTAGTAATAACCGTGGCAACAGGATTCTTATAAATCATTTGAATCCACCTACTGAAATTATTACCAAAACCAAATTTTTCTAATGCTTGAACAAATATGGCCACTCAACTCTATCAAATGCTTTTTCTGCATTGAGAGAGATAACACATTGGGGTTGCTTAGATGGTGATGAATATATAATATTCATCAATCTCCGAACATTGGAAAAAGAGTAACGGCCTTTAATAAAGCCTGTTTGATCCATAAAGATGATTTTAGTTAAAATATTTTCCAAGCGGTTAGCCATTATCTTAGAGGGAATTTTTGCATCCACATTTAATAGCGAAATGGGTCTATATATAACCATATAACAATTACAGCACAGAAACAGGCCACTTCGGCCCTTCTAGTCCGTGCCGAACGCTTATTTTCACCTAGTCCCACTGACCCGCACTCAGCCCATAACCCTCCATTCCTTTCCTGTCCATATACCTATCCAAATTTTACTTTAAATTACAATACCGAACCTGCCTCTACCACTTCTACTGGAAGCTCGTTCCACACAGCTACCACTCTCTGAGTAAAGAAATTCCCCCTCATGTTACCCTTAAACTTCTGCCCCCTAACTCTCAACTCATGTCCTCTTGTTTGAATCTCCCCTACTCTCAATGGAAAAAGCCTAACCACGTCAACTCTATCTATCCCCCTCATAATTTTAAATACTTCGATCAAGTCCCCCCTCAACCTTCTATGCTCCAAAGAATAATGACCTAACTTGTTCAATCTTTCCCTGTAACTTAGGTGCTGAAACCCAGATAACATTCTAGTAAATCTTCTCTGTACTACCTCTATTTTGTTGACATCTTTCCTATAATTTGGTGACCAGAACTGTACACAATACTCCAAATTCGGCCTTACCCATGCCTTGTACAATTTTAACATTACATCCCAACTCCTATACTCAATGCTCTGATTTATAAAGGTCAACATACCAAAAGCTTTCTTCACCACCCTATCCACATGAAATTCCACCTTCAGGGAACTATGCACCATTATTCCTAGATCACTCTGTTCTACTGCATTCTTCAATGCCCTACCATTTACCATGTATGTCCTATTTGGATCATTCCTACCAAAATGTAGCACCTCACACTTATCAGCATTAAACTCCATCTGCCATCGTTCAGCCCACTCTTCTAACTGGCCTAAATCTCTCTGCAAACTTTGAAAACCTACTTCATTATCAACAACACCATCTACCTTAGTATCATCTGCATACTTACTAATCCAATTTACCACCCCATCATCCAGATCATTAATGTATATGACAAACAACATTGGACCCAGTACAGATCCCTGAGGCACACCACTAGTCACCAGCCTCCAACCTGACAAACAGTTATCCACCACTACTCTCTGGCATCTCCCATCCAGACACTGTTGAATCCATTTTACTACTTCAATATTAATACCTAACGATCGAACCTTCCTAACTAACTTTCCGTGCGGAACCTTATCAAAGGCCTTACTGAAGTCCATATAGACAACATCCACTGCTTTACCCTCGTCAACTTTCCTCATAACCTCTTCAAAAAATTCATTAAGATTTGTCAACCATGACCTTCCATGCACAAATCCATGTTGACTGTTCCAATTCAGACCCTGTCTATCCAGATAATTATATATACCATCTCTAAGAATACATTCCATTAATTTACTCACCACTGACGTCAAACTGACAGGCCTATAATTGCTAGGTTTACTCTTAGAACCCTTTTTAAACAATGGAACCACATGAGCAATATGCCAATCCTATGGCACCATCCCCGTTTCTAATGACATTTGAAATATTTCTGTCAGAGCCCCTGCTATTTCTACACTAACCTCCCTCATGGTCCTAGGGAATATCCTGTCAGGACCCAGAGATTTATCCACTTTTATATTCCTTAAAAGCGCCAGTACTTCATCCTCTTTAATCATCATAGTTTCCATAATTTCCCTACTCGTTTCCCTTACCTTACACAATTCAATATCCTTCTCCTTAGTGAATACTGAAGAAAAGAAATTGTTCAAAATCTCCCCCATCTCTTTCGGCTCCACACATAGCTGTCCACTCTGATTCTCTAAGGGACCAATTTTATCCATCACTATCCTTTTGCTACTAATATAACTGTAGAAACCCTTCAGATTTATTTTCACCTTACTTGCCAAAGCAACCTCGTATCTTCTTTTAGCTTTTCTAATTTCTTTCTTAAGATTCTTCTTACATTCTTTATATTCCTTGAGCACCTCATTTTCTCCATGCTGGCTATATTTATTGTAGATATCTCTCTTTTTCCTAACCAAGTTTCCAATATCCCTTGAAAACCATGGCTCTCTCAAACTTTTAACCTTTCCTTTCAACCTAACAGTAATATAAATATTCTGTACCCTCAAAATTTCACCTTTAAATGACTGCCATTTCTCTATTACATCCTTCCCATAAAACAAATTGTCTCAATCCACTCCTTCTAAATCCTTTTGCATCTCCTCAAAGTTAGCCTTTCTCCAATCAAAAATCTCAACCCTGGGTCCAGTCCTATCCTTCTCCATAATTATATTGAAAATAATGGCATTGTGATCACTGGACCCGAAGTGCTCTCCAACACATACTTCCGTCACCTGACCTATCTCATTCCGTAACAAGAGATCCAACACTGCCCCTTCTCTAGTTGGTTCCTCTATGTATTGCTGCAAAAAACTATCCTGCCCACATTTTACAAACTCCAAACCATCCATCCCTTTTACAGTATGGGCTTCCCAGTCTATGTGTGGAAAATTAAAATCTCCCACAATCACAACCCTGTGTTTACTACAAATATCTGCTATCTCCTTGCAAATTCGCTCTTCCAATTCTCGCACCCCATTAGGTGGTCTATAATACACCCCTTTAAGTGTTACTACACGTTTCCCATTCCTCAATTCCACCCAAATAGTCTCCCTAGATGAGTCCTCTAATCTATCCTGCCAGAGCACCGCTGTAATATTTTCTTTGACAAGCAACGCAACACCTCCCCCTCTTGTCCCTCCGATTCTTTCACACCTGAAGCAACGAAATCCAGGAATATTTAGTTGCCAATCACACCCCTCCTGCAACCATGCTTCACTAATAGTTACAACATCATATGTCCATGTATCAATCCATGCTCTAAGCTCATCCACCTTTCTTACAATGCTCCTAGCATTAAAATAAATGCATTTAAGAAATTCTCCACCTCTTCCTCTCTGTTTATCTCTAACAGTACAAAGAACTTTACTGTCTTCTTTTTCTTCCTTCTCCCATACATCTGTTCCTACACTCTGGTTCCCCTCCCCCCCCCATATCTAGTTTAAATCCACTGGAGCCTCTCTAGCAAACCTACCTGCATGAATATTTGTCCCCCTCCAGTTCAGATGTAAACCATCCTGCCAGAACAGGTCCCACCTTCCCTGGAAAACTGCCCAATTATCTATAAATCTGAAGCCCTCCCTCCTGCACGATGTCTTCAGCCACGTGTTGATCTGCACTATCTTACTATTTCTAAACCCATCTGCATGTGGCACTGGTAGCAATCCTGAGATTGCTATCCTGGAGGTCCTGTCCTTTATCTTGGCACCTAGCTCCCTAAACTCACCTTTCAGGACCTTCTCACTCTTTCTACCCACATCATTGGTCCCTACATGGACCACGACATCCGGCTGCTCACCCTCCCTCTTGAGAATACTGAGAATTTGATCCGCTGATCTCAGAGGCCAACCTTCACACGCTTGCGCAATCTTACTGAATATGATGAACATTAGGTAGGATCTTTACTTCTCAAGGGATTCATGAAATATTTCCAAAAGATACGGAGAAAGTAATCTTTCAAATTTTTTGTAAAATCCTACCAAATAACCATCAAGTCCAGGAGCTTTACCTGATTGTATTAATAAAATAGCTTTCTGAATTTCATGCTCAGTGATTGGAGCATCATACTTGTTTTAAGAATGGTTCCACCTCAATATCAAGAGTACTGAGATACAATGATGACCAGATACACCTGGTATCCAATAGTGTAATCACAATTAATGCAAACCTGATCAAACTTGTAGGTTCCTGGGAGCATGCTCCGATAAGACTTTTTTCCACAGGGCTGTTTCATTTCAAGTATGTGTGTATTCAATTTTCCATATGATATCTTAACTTGTGTAGGTCAGTCTGACAGAGCAACTGAAGAATAATTAATGAAACTTGAGTAATAATGGGCGTCTTTACTTCTTGTTTTCATTATGTACTTTAGTTTTAAGTAACCTTGATTACAAATTTGAAAGCTCCATATACTGCAATATTGCCTGTCAGGTAATACATAAAGTACCATATTATGTCAGTAGGTCTACCCTATCATTTGCTATTGATACTGTCAATTTACATACAATGAGGCATAGCAAGGTATACTATAATCAAAAAACACACAACACAATGATTTTGCTCTTCACAGGTCTATCAATATTTATTTTTTCCCAACGTACATCTAACAAGCATTTATAGTGGTAAAAGAACCCTGCCACTTTAAGAGAGCTTGGCTTATCAAAATGCATAAAAATCATGAATTTAAGTTAACCCATCAGGAAAAAATTCTATTAACATAAATAAGACTGGAAGAATACCAAGTTTTGCAAACAATTGCTCTCCAGCTCTATAACAAATACAACTGCAGCATGATTCATAATGCTGGGTACCCAGGTTTTGTCAGCAGAAATCTGCCACACTGCTCTATTACTAACACCTGCAATCTGCCCCACTTAAAAAGTTGTCCAGGCAACATCAATGTTGCCTGTTATCTTCATTAACTTGATCCAATTCACACCATTTAGAAGCTTTCTCCAAATTTATAGGGCTAATTTACACCTCTGTATTATGTCCAGAAATTCCCTTAGTTAACTCTTAATTCTAATTACATTGAGAGGTTCTCATATTTCACAGCCTCTATAAAACCTGATTTTTGCGAAGTTATTGTCTTGCTTCTTTTTCTTGTAAATAATCTGAAAACAATCTTTGATGCAAATTGAACCAAATGATAGTCATTTCACCACAGAGCATTTGGCTGCCTCTCAGGAAATATTACGATTATTTTTCAGGTAGAAGAAATCGAGATATGACAATACCAGTCCAAAATCAAACCCTAGATCATCTGTCAGTTTTGTCAGGGCTTACATACTATAAAAGGCAACAAAACAAACTTCGGTAGCGTTGCTGACAAGAGTGCATTCCTTTCTGATAAGGTTAATACATTCTATGTGCATTTTGAACAGAAGGAGAATGGAATGTGCCCATTTGCCCTGAGAGTCTCCAATGCACCTGTACCCATAGTCATTGCTGCAGAACTTAGATCAGTCTTCTGGGGGGCAAATCTGCAAAAAGCATCCTGCCCATACAGAGTACCTGGCCAAATTCTTAAAATCTGCATATGTCATTTGGCAGGGGTATTTGCCCACATTTGCTAACCTCTTCCCACTTCAATCAGGGCTCCCATATAGTAAACCGATGAGCAAATTGCACTAATGGATTTACAGAAACTAAATAGGTTATTATGTCCATTACAACAAATATGCTGAAGAAATCAGCCAATCAAGCAACATTTGTGGAAAGAAAAAAGAGTGGAACTGGGATAAGAGTGGAGGGTTTGCAGTTTATAAAGCAGTGCTGGAGGAAGGAGTTTAGGTGTAAGACTAAAGGCTGTATGGAGCAAGAAACACAAAATGGTGGTGGAACTCAGCAAGTCAGGCAGGATCTATGGAAGGTTACCAACTGACTCTCACAGTTACCTTGACTATACTTCTTCCAATCCTGTCACTTGAAAAAATGTTATTCCCTTCTCTCGGTTTCTCTGTCTCTGCCACATCTGCTCTCAGAATAAGGGCTTCCAAATTTCACGACATGGTGAGACCGCACCTAGAGTATTGAGTGCAGTTTTGGTCCCCTAATCTGAGGAAAGACATTCTTGCCATAGAGGGAGTACAGAGAAGGTTCACCAGATTGACTCCTGGGATGGCAGGACTTTCATATGAAGAAAGTCTGGATCGACTAGGCTTATACTCACTGGAATTTAGAAGATTGAGGGGGGGATCTTATTGAAACGTATAAAATTCTAAAGGCATTGGACATGCTAGATGCAGGAAGATGGTTTCCGATGTTGGGGAAGTCCAGAACCAGGGGTCACAGTTTAAGGATAAAGGGGAAGCCTTTTAGGACCGAGATGAGGAAAAACTTCTTCACACAGAGAGTGGTGAATCTGTGGAATTCTCTGCCACAGGAAACAGTTGAGGCCGGTTCATTGGCTATATTTAAGAGGAGGTTAGATATGGCCCTTGTGGCTAAAGGGATCAGGAGGTATGGAGAGAAAGCAGGTACAGGGTTCTGAGTTGGATGATCAGCCATGATCATACTGAATGGCGGTGCAGGCTCGAAGGGCCGAATGGCCTACTCCTGCACCTATTTTCTATGTTTCTATATGCCGGTTCTATTAAAAACCTGATTCTGATTCATTCTAGAACATCTGAGATGACCTCTCTTTTAAAGAAGAGGGTTTCCCTTCCACCACCATCAATGCTGCTCTCACCTGCATCTCCAATCTTTTCCCATCCTCCTACCATCATAATAGAGGTAGGATTCCTCTTGTTCTGACCTACCGTCTCAGGAGCCTCCATATCCAGCACTACAACTCTGTAACTTCAGCCATTTTCAATGGCATCCTATTATTAAGCACATCTTTCCATTTTATCCCACTCTCTGCTAATTGTAGGGATTGCTTACTCTGTGACTCCCTTGTCATCCCTCCCCACCAATCTCCCTCCAGGCACTTGACTGTGTCATTGTGACAAGTGCTATACCTGCCTTTTCAACTCCTCTCTCACAACCCCTTTTATCTCTTCCCTCATCAGCACTTAGGGCACCAAATGGTCTTTCTAGGTGAGGCGACAGTTCACCTGCGAGGTTGTCAGGGTCCTCTATGTATCCAGTACGCTCCTGGTGCAGCCTCCTTTACATCACTAATGAAATAAGTAACTATCAAAGGGATGAAACGATTTTCCATTTCTGAATACTTTCTGTAATCATCAAGAGCTTGTCAGCAGTTGCAAGAGAATACATACAAAGTAAACATTAAAGTTTATCAATTCAGTTCAACAATATGCTCTGGCCTATTCAGAAGCACAGCTGCAGGAGCATTAGATGTGTCTTTTAGCGATGTGCTACACACAGCGCTGAAATAATGACACGCAGTTGGTAAGTCGTTTCGAGACTAGTTTATTCAAACTTCGCGGCGCTGGCATTTAATCCCTAGCGCCCGCCCTCTCCGGGCGGAAATGACATCAGAGGTGCATTACCAAAGTCTCCCCCCGCGCGCTGGCTATTTGTGAGCCAGTTCGCCTGCACAGAAAGTGGGTCGCCACATAACCCCCCCCCCCCACCCCAGAACCGGCGATACACCCCCCAATGTCCACAGTCTGGTTCAGCCTCTGTTTGGGAGGTCTGCCTCTGCGTCGCGGTGCCTGAACCTCGACCGGCTGCACCAAGTCCACATGGGCTAGTTTGAGTTGGTCCACCGTGAAAACCTCCTCTCTCAACCCCAATGTCCAGAACGTACATGGACCCGTTGTTGTTGATTACCTTGAATGGCCCCTCGTACGGCTGCTGTAGCGGTGCCCGGTGTCCGCCCCTTCGTACAAACACAAACTTACAGTTCTGCAGGTCTTTGGGTACATGGGTCGGGGTCCATCCATGCTGTGAAGTTGGTACGGGGGCCAGGTTGCCGAGCCTTTCACGTAGCCTGTCCAGGACCGCTGTGGGTTCTTCCTCTTGCCCCCTTGGGGCTGGTATGAACTCTCCTGGGACGGCCGGGGGGTGTACACCAACTCAGCAGACGAGGCGTGCAGATCTTCTTTGGGCGCTGTGCGAATTCAAGCAGGACCCAGGGAAGCTCGTCCACCCAGTTCGGTCCTCTCAGGCGGGCCACCAGTGCCGACTTCAAGTGACGGTGGAAGCGTTCCACCAGTCCGTTCGACTGTGGGTGGTAGGCAGTTGTGTGGTGTAGCTGCGTTCCCAACAGGCTGGCCACAGCCGACCACAGGCTGGAGGTGAAGTGGGCGCCTCTGTTGGAGGTAATGTGGGCCGGTACCCCGAAGTGTGCTACCCAGGTTGCGATCAGTGCTCGGGCGCAGGAATCGGCAGATGTGTCGGTGAGCGGGACCGCCTCTGGCCACCTCGTGAACCAGTCTACCATAGTTAGGAGGTACCGTGCTCCTCGGGACACTGGTAGGGGGCCCACGATATCCACATGAATGTGGTCGAACCTCCGGTGGGTGGGTTCGAACTGCTGCGGCGGGGCTTTAGTGTGCCGCTGCACCTTGGCTGTTTGGCACTGCGCGCACGTTCTGGCCCATTCATTGACCTGCTTGCGAAGACTGTGCCACACGAACTTGCTGGAGACCAGCCGGACGGTTGTCCTGATAGATGGGTGCGCCAAACCGTGTATGGAGTCGAAAACTCGCTGCCTCCAGGCTGCCGGGACGATGGGGCGAGGTTGGCCGGTAGCCACGTTGCACAGGAGGGTCCTATCACTTGGGCCTATGAGAAAGTCCTGCAGCTGCAAACCCGAGACTGCGGTTCTGTAGCTGGGCATCTCGTCCTCTGCCTGCTGCGCCTCCGCCAGTGCTGCATAGTCCACCCCCAGGGACAGGGCCTGGACATTGTCCTTTCCCGAGACATGCTGGATGTCCGTCGTGTACTCGGAGATGTAGGACAGATGTCGCTGCTGGCGAGCAGACCAGGGATCGGACACCTTCGAGAACGCCAAGGTCAACGGTCTGTGGTCCGTGAACGCGGTGAACGGCCTGCCTTCTAAGAAGTACCTGAAATGCCGGATTGCCAGATATAGTGCCAACAGCTCCCAGTCGAAAGCACTGTACTTGAGTTCGGGTGGTCGTAGGTGTTTGCTGAAGAACGCCAGGGGTTGCCAGCGCCCCTCGATGAGCTGCTCCAGCACCCCACCGACTGCTGTGTCGGATGCGTCCACCGTGAGGGCGGTCGGAACGTCCGTTCTGGGGTGCACCAGCATCGCGGCATCTGCCAAGGCTTTCTTGGCTTTAACGAAAGTGACCGTGGCCTCCTCGTCCCAAGTAATGTCCTTGCCTTTAGCCGACATCAGGGTGTACAAAGGGCGCATGATACGGGCTGTTGGGGGGAGGAAACAGTGGTAGAAGTTCACCATACCAACGAACTCCTGCAGGCCTTTGACCGCGTTGGGCCGGGCAAAGTGGCGGATTACGTCTACCTTGGTGGGCAGAGCTGTTGCCCTGTCTTTGGTAATCCTGTGGCCCAGGAAGTCAATGGTATTGAGACCAAACTGGCATTTGGCCGGGTTGATTGTGAGGCCGAAATCACTCAGGCGGGAGTAGAGCTGGCGGAGGTGGGACAGATGTTCCTGACGACAACTGCTGGCTACAAGTATGTCGTCCAAAAAGATGAACGCAAAGTCCAGGTCGCGTCCCACCACATCCATTAGCCGCTGGAACGTCTGTGTGGCATTCTTCAGGCCGAACGGCATTCGGAGGAACTTGAACAGGCCAAACGGGGTGATGACTGCTGTTTTGGGGATGTCTTCAGGGTGCACCAGGATTTGATGGTATCCCCGGACGAGGTCTACTTTGGAAAACATTCTTGCCCCGTGCAGGTTTGCTGCAAAGTCCTGTATGTGCGGCACGGGGTAGCGGTCTGGAGTGGTAGCCTTGTTCAGTCTGCGGTAGTCGCCGCATGGTCTCCAACCCCCGGCTGCTTTGGGCACCATGTGCAGGGGGGAGGCCCATCGGCTGTCGGACCTCCGTATGATCCCCAATTCCTCCATCCTCTTGAACACCTCCTTCGCCAGGCGGAGCTTTTCCGGGGGGGAGCATTCGTGCGCGGGCGTGGAGGGGTGGTCCCTGGGTCGGAATGTGGTGCTGTACCCCGTGTCTGGGCATGGCTGCCGTGAACTGCGGTGCCAGAATCGATGGAAAGTCCGCCAGGATTCTGGTGAATTTGTTGTCCAACAGCATGATGGAGTCCAGGTGTGGGGCCGGCAACTTGGCTTCACCCAGGGAGAACGTCTGGAAAGTCTCGGCATGTACCAGTCTTTTCCCTTGCAAGTCAACCAGCAGGCTGTGAGCTTGCAAGAAGTCCGCCCCCAGGAGTGATTGGGCCATGGCGGCCAGTGTGAAGTCCCATGTGAACCGGCTGGTGCCGAACTGCACTGTGCGGGTGCCGTAGGTCCGTATCGTGCTGCCATTTGCGGCCCTCAGGGTGGGTCCTGGCTTCCTGTTGCGGGTGTCGTATCCCGTCAGGGGCAAGACGCTGATTTCCGCTCCGGTGTTGACCAAGAAGCGGCGTCCCGACTGTTTGTCCCAGACGTACAAGAGGCTGTCCTGGTGGCCAGCCGCCATAGTCATTAGCGGCAGCTGGCCCTGGCCCTGGCCCTTGCAGGGCGGGCGACAACGGCGGGCTTTTGTGCCCCACCGCTGGTGGTAGAAACACCACTGTTCACTGGCCTCCTCACTCCTGCCTCTGTGTTGTGTGCGCCCCCCTGCCGGGCCTGGTCTGGTCTGCTGTTGGGCGCGTGGCCTGGTAATCTGACCAACAGACACTACGGTCTCCCTCTTGGCTTTCCACAGCACGTCTGCCCGGGCCGCCACCTTCCGGTGGTCGCTGAAATCTGCGTCGGCCAGCAGCAGATGTATGTCCTCGGGCAGTCGCTCTAGGAACGCTTGTTCAAACATGTGGCAGTGCTTGTGTCCATCAGCCAGGGCCAGCATCTCGTTCATCAATGCTGACGGCAGTCTGTCTCCCAAACCGTCCAGTGAAGCAGGCGGGCACCTCGCTCACGCCGTGAGAGGCCAAAAGTCCCAATGAGCAGCACTTTGAATGCTTCATATTTGCCTTCTTCCGGGGGCGACTGTATGGAATCTGCAACCTGGGCGGCCGTCTCCTGGTCAAGGGCGCTCACCACGTGATAGTAATGCGTGGAATCAGAGGATATCTGCCAAATCTGGAACTGGGCTTCTGCTTGGCTAAACCACACGCGTGGTCGCAGTGTCCAGAAAGTCAGCAGTTTTAGCAAAACTGCGTGAACAGATGAAGAGTCGGTCATCTTTGGTCCAAATCCCGTTTGGACCGTCGGGGTCACCAATGTAGCGATGTGCTACACACAGCGCTGAAATAACGACACGCAGTCGGTAAGTCATTTCAAGACTAGTTTATTCAAACTTTGCGGCGCTGGCATTTGATCCCTAGCGCCCGCCCTCTCCGGGCGGAAATGACATCAGAGGTGCATTACCAAAGTCTCCCCCCGCACGCTGGCTATTTGTGAGCCGGTTCGCCTGCGCAGTAAGTGGGTCGCCACAGTCTCTCCATTTCCCACATAGCTCATCTTTGGTCCATACATAAGTGTGGCAATTAGGTAAATATTCTGCAGAGCTCTGCTCTGTTGACCTATATTGCTAAATTCACATTAATCTTCTTATATAGGGTATAAATAACATTAGTTCTAAAAGGTCAATATATAGTAGATATACAAAATAGACTGCATTATGGATGGCAACAATAAAAGTAAGGGAGTGCTTCCTCGTAGTATGACTGCTTCTGACTTCCATATTTTCATTCTTTGTTGCACCTGAAAGTTAAAGGTAATTGCCACTGAACAGGCACAATGAGGTACAGGTAAAATGACAAAATTACATGCAACACTATCACAGCCATGTAGGTGCAAATAATATACAAAATATAAATCAGACAAGGCAGTGAAGGGAGGGGATAAAGTGTGCAAAACCGAGATCTTAGTACAAAAAAATGTTGAAGCAAACAAGTGTTATGTGGTACAAAATCTGTTATAAATAAAATGTGGTAAGGCTTATGATGTTCACTGATATTTGTTTGCATATGAGATTTCAGGTGAGCACTGACACAACGTTAAAGAAGGAAATCTGCAAATCGATCCTAAGAAGGGTACTGTTCTGCCATGAACTGTACAGAAACTGACATCGACCAATGTGGCTCATGAACTGTAGACACAGCCTAAACTTGCTACAGAAAATGGCATGACAGTTTTAATAATTGTGAATATTCTCCTTGACATTCAAGTATTTCTTTACAAGTACTGCATGGAGTCTCTTTGCTTTTGATATAAATTGCAGAATTTATTTTTTAATTTTCTCACATACTTTCTTAGACCAGTCTTTCTTTCCCTTTCAATAATCTATTTTAACAAAATGAATTGACCTTGAGTTTGCTATATGAATTCATACTTTCTGATTCAGAGTGAAATGCAAAGGATGAGATACCTGGTTACTGAATTGTTCACATTAGTTGCAGAGCTCCAAGGGGACAGCATTTTCTATCTCAATCCCTCATTATAGCAACTCGCATGTAATATCTCATAGAAATTTAAAAGGACAAGTGTAGCAAATGTTGGGTGTTGTTTTTTTCACCAGATGCAGCAAGTTCTGGCTCGCTGCTCATGTGAAGACTCATCATCCTGTAATTAGCTGTAGTTTTCTGCAGTACTCCAAAACTTTGAAAAAGTACAGCTTTGTTTTTGAAAGTTTCAAATTTTGTCTTGAGAACAATTCTAACAGTAACAGGGTACACACCTGGTTTCAGAAATAGTTTCTTTTTGTAAGATAGTTTAAATCAATAAATTAATTCTATAATTAGCAGAAAATATGAAAACCTGCAATTTTGTTCATAAAATATATTACTTCTTAATGATATGAAGTCAATCATACTAATTAATGTTATGTAGCATCCTAGATTTTGAAATTAAGCATGTAGTCCACAATAAATATCTTCAAAATGGATGTCTGTTATGCATAAAGCTTTAAAGCAGCACCAAATAATCAAAACATTTAGAACATAGAACACAGAATAGTACAGCACATTACAGGCCCTTCGGCCCACAATGTTGTGCTGACCCTCAAACCCTGCATCCCATATAACCCCCCACCTTAAATTCCTCCATATACCTGTCTAGTAGTCTCTTAAACTTCACGAGTGTATCTGCCTCCACCACTGACTCAGGCAGTGCATTCCATGCACCAACCACTCTCTAATATCCCCCTTGAACTTCCCTCCCCTTACCTTAAAGCCATGTCCTATTGTACTGAGCAGTAGTGCCCTGGGGAAGAGGCAGTGGCTGTCCATTCTGTCTATTCCTCTTAATATCTTGTACACCTCTATCATGTCTCCTCTCATCCTCCTTCTCTCCAAAGAGTAAAGCCCTAGCTCCCTTAATCTCTGATCATAATCCATACTCTCTAAACCAGGCAGCATCCTGGTAAATCTCCTCTGTACCCTTTCCAATGCTTCCACATCCTTCCTATAGTGAGGCGACCAGAACTGTATACCGTACTCCAAGTGTGGCCTAACTAGAGTTTTATAGAGCTGCATCATTACATCGCGTCGCTTAAACTCTATCCCTCGACTTATGAAAGCTAACACCCAATAAGCTTTCTTAACTACCCTATCTACCTATGAGGCAACTTTCAGGGATCTGTGGACATGTACCCCCAGATCCCTCTGCTCTTCCACACTACCAAGTATCCTGCCATTTACTTTGTACTCTGCCTTGGAGTTTGTCCTTCCAAAGTGTACCACCTCACACTTCTCCGGGTTGAACTCCATCTGTCACTTCTCAGCCCACTTCTGCATCCTATCAATGTCTCTCTGCAATCTTCAACAATCCTCTACACTATCTACAACACCACCAACCTTTGTATCGTATGCAAACTTGCCAACCCACCCTTCTACCCCCACATCCAGGTCGTTAATAAAAAATCATGAAAAGTAGAGGTCCCAGAACAGATCCTTGTGGGACACCACTAGTCACAACTCTCCAATCTGAATGTACTCCCTTCCACCACGACCCTCTGCCTTCTGCAGGCAAGCCAATTCTGAATCCACCTGGCCAAACTTCCCTGGATCCCATGCCTTCTGACTTTCTGAATAAGCCTGAATTTAATTCTGATTCCCATTCCTGTACCAACATGTCGGCCCTTAGGCTCCTCTTGTGACATGATGAGGCCACCCTCAGGGTGGAGGAGTAACACCTTATATTCCACCTGGGTGTCCCCTAATCTGATATCGATTTATCTGATAGGGTGTCCCCTAACCTGATATCGATTTATCCTTCCAGTAAAAAAAATCCCTCCCTCACCCCTCTTCTTCTATTTCCCTCTCTGGCCTTTTTACCTCTTCTCACCTGCCTATCACCTCCCTCTGGGTACCCTTCTCCTTCCCTTTCTCCTGTGGTCCACTCTTCTCTCCTATCAGATTCCTTTCTCTTCAGCCCTTTATCTATCCTACCCACCCAGCTTTACCTATCACTTTCTAGCTATTGTCCTTCCTCTCCCCCCCCCCCCCACCTTTTTATTCTGGTGTCTTCCCCCTTCCTTTCCAGTCCTGAAGAATGGTCTTGGCATAAAATGTCGCCTGTTTATTATTTCTATAGATGCTGCCTGAGCTGCTGAGTTCCTCCAGCAGTCTGTCTGAAGTAATCACAGACAGAAGGAAATTCTGACTATAGTTTCTGGGTTTTGCTAAGTAGAAAGCACCTTTTACAGCTTTTACTGTAAATATGCCGTGCACTGTCGATAAAAGGAATGTGCTGCACACCTAGTTTCTCAGCAAAGTTTGCAAACAAAACTAACTTCCCCCAATAGATAATGAGGACTCTCTAGACAATGACAAACTGCACAGTAAACATAAAACAGGACAGGGAAAGGCCAAGACTTTCCAATAAGGAAGTTCTCACAGCATTCTCCGCAAAGTTACTTCTGAAGGCCATGTCAGCAGAGAACATAAATAGTACTATATTTAAAGGCACCAAACAATCTAACTTCATTAATGATTTTGCACAGAAAGAATTCAGCATAACTTTGACTATGGCAGTATTTATATTCCACAAGCTTCCTCAACCCTTCCTTCAACTAATCTCACTAACACGGTCTTCTGCTCTTCCTCCTTGTATGTATACTTTATTTTGCACTAGTTTTAGAAGACCAAGTTTACAACAGAACAAAATTGCTCTATTCCTGTTCTTAATAGGAGCAATAGTCCATACAGCCTCTGACAACCAAGTACAACTCCTGGCCTTCACGTGTGGCATAGTTCTTATGCCTGGCGGAGCTGTTCTCACTGACAGGTGAAGGGGCAAAGGCGAGCCACTGGCGCCTTAAAACCAGTTGCTCCAGACAGATAGGGCCCGTTAACCGCAGATGGTAGCTGATCTAGCAGAGGGAAAACTCCGATTTCAAACCTCCACTGCCTTGTAGCTATACCCGCTCATGGGAAAGGCTTTGGGAGTAAACCTGAGGAAAAATTCGGAGTCAGGGTTGTGAAGGCGGCTGGCACCTAACTGTATCGACTTTCGTCATTCCTTTGGACCTGTCATCAGCACAGAGAGGGGGGTCCCAATACATGGGCAACAGACGGATCTCCATATCAACTCTGCCTTGGAGAGCCCACTCCAGCTTCGTTACCAGAGGCAAGGTACCCATGGTTGACCATGACCGACGGAGGCCACACACAGGCCATATGGCTCTGTCATTCAGTAAGACCACTTTAATTTGAATTTGGCCCAACTTCACAATCCTGTCTGTTAGCTTAATCCTTGCCTTCCTCTATCATGAAAAACCCATCTTGATCTTTAATATATTCAATAACTCTGCTTTCGTGGCTCCCAAAGATTGAGGATATCTAATGCTCATTCCTGTGAGAAAAGAAAAAAATTCTTATCTCTATTTTAAATGACCAATCTGCTATTTGGAACCTATGCTATTTCTAGCTTAGCCCAGGAAGGAAAACTTCTTCTCAGCACCTTCCGTGTCAAGCTCCCTCTGTAACGTACATTTGAATAACTCATCGGGGATGATTGCTAAATTTGTGGCCTCAGGTAGAAGGAGATGAGTTATTAACTTCAAACTTTCTGTATAATCACTCAAAGAGTTGAACATGTGCACGTAACGAGAGCTGTATAACTCATCTCCTTCTACCTTAGGCCACAAACTTATCAATCACCCCTGCTGTGGTCACTTTCTGGAGGTCCAAGATCCGTATGCTCCACGACCGCTGGATTAAGTGTGTAAATGTAGGAGGGGACTATGTCGAAAAATAAATGTGCTAGGTTTTCTAAAATTGACTCCTTCTACCTTTGGCCACGAACTTATCAATCACCCCTCGTACATGCTTGACCCAGGACAAACCCTCTGAGGTGACAACACCGAGGAATTTAAAGTTGCTGACTCTCTCCACCTCTGATCCCCAATGAAGACTGGCTCATGAGCCTCCAGTTTCCTCCTCCTGCAGTCAATACTCAGCTCTTGAGCTTTGCTGACATTAAGTGAGAGGTTGTTGTGGTACCACTCAGCCAGATTTTCTACCTCCCTCCTATACGCTGATTTGTCACCACTTTTGATTCGGCCCACAACAGTGGCGTCGTCAGCAAACACTAAATACGGCATTGAAGCTGTACTTAGCCTCAAAGTCATACAGTGGCATGCAAAAGTTTGGGTGTCCCTGGTCAAAATTTCTGTTACTGTGAATAGTTAAGTGAGTAGAAGATGAACTGATCTCCAAAACTCATAAAGTTAAAGATGAAACATTCTTTTCAACATTTTAAGCAAGATTAGTGTATTATTTTAGTTTTGTACAATTTTAGAGTGAAAAAGAGGAAAGGAGCACCATGCAAAAGTTTCGGCACCCCAAGAGATTTGAGCTCTCAGATAACTTTTACCAAGGTCTCAGACCTTAATTAGCTTGTTAGGGCTATGGCTTGTTCACAGCCATCGTTAGGAAAGGCTAGGTGATGCAAATTTCAAAGCTTTATAAATATTCTGACTCCTCAAACCTTGTTCCAACAATCAGCAGCCATGGGCTCCTCTAAGCAGCTGCCTAGAACTCTGAAAATTAAAATAAATGATGCCCACAAAGCAGGAGAAGGCTATAAGAAGATTGTGAAGCATTTTCAGACAGCCGTTTCCTCAGTTCGTAATGTAATTAAGAAATGGCATTTAACAGGAATAGTGGAGGTCAAGTTGAGGTCTGGAAGACCAAGTAAACATTCTGAGAGAACTGCACATAGGATTGCTAGAAAGGCAAATCAAAACCCTTGTTTGACTGCAAAAGACCTTCAGGAAGATTTAGCAGACTCTGGAGTGGTGGTGCACTGTTCTACTGTGCAGCGACACCTGCACAAATAGGACCTTCATGAAAGAGTCATCAGAAGAAACCCTTTCCTGCGTCCTCACCACAAAATTCAGTCAGAAATTTGCAAAGGAACATCTAAACAAGCCTGATGCATTTTGGAAACAAGTCCTGTGGACTGATGAAGTTAAAACAGAACTTTTTGGCCGCAATGAGCAAAGGTATGTTTGGAGAAAAAAGGGTGCAGAATTTCATGAAAAGAACACTGCTCCAAATGTTAAGCACGGGGGTGGATTAATCATGTTTTGGGTTTGTGTTGCAGCCAGTGGCACAGCGAACATTTCACTGGTAGAGGGAAGAATGAATTCAATTAAATACCAGCAAACTCTGGAAGCAAACATCACACTGTCTGTAAAAAAGCTGAAGATGAAAAGAGGATGGCTTCTACAACAGGATAATGATCCTAAACACACCTTAAAATCCACAATGGACTACCTCAAGAGGTGCAACCTGAAGGTTTTGCCATGGCCATCACAGTCCCCCAAACTAAACATCATCGAAAATCTGTGGATAGACCTCAAAAGAGCAGTGTATGCAAGACAGCCCAAGAATCCCACAGAACTAGAAGCCTTTTGCAAGGAAGGATGGGCGAAAATCCCCCAAACAAGAATTGAAAGACTCTTAGCTGGCTACAGAAAGCACTTACAAGCTGTGATACTTGCCAAAGGGGGTGTTACTAAGTACTGACCATGCAGGGTGCCCAAACTTTTGCTTCAAGCCCTTTTCCTTTTTTTGTTATTTTGAAACTGTAAAAGATGGAAATAAAAAAGTAATCTTGCTTAAAATATTAAAGAAATGTGTCATCTTTAACTTTATGCCTTTTGGAAATCAGGTCATCTTTTACTCGCTTAGCTATTCACAGTAACAGAAATTTTGACCAGGGGTGCCCAAACCTTTGCATGCCACTGTAAGTATAAGGTAAGTAGAGCAGGAGGCTAAGCACACAGCCCTGTGGTGCTCGTGTGCTGATAGTGATTGTGGTAAGTAGAAGAGTGAAGAAAAAATTGGGATAAACTAGTGGCCTCCAAAGTAGAGCCGGAATTACTGCAAACCTACTTTAGGCTGTCTTCTCAAATCAGCCATTATCAGCTACCTATCTAACCACTCACTATTATCATTGCACACATATAAATAGATGTGCCAACTCCTAATGGAAGCATTGCAATAATTCTTTGGATGCAAGACAGGATAAATCTCTCAGAATCATTGCCTTTGGGTTTACCAAACTGCTTTGGAGAGCTGTGTCTATACATCTTAGGAATTTCTGTTCATTTATATCCACATAACTTGATCTTTTTGGGAATAATTTTAAGGTTACAGTACACCAGCTGACTCGGCTAATGTCTGAGCAGAAAGCAGAAGAGGACATCCCGCTTAACCCATTCTCTGCTGAGGATGCAGACCTGAGAAAGCATTTCCAGGCCATAAAAAATTTACAACTCCTGCCCAACATATTGGCACTACTTGGTTAATTTCCAGATAGCTCATAACAGGTTGAAATAGTTACAGTGTTTACATAATGCAATTTCAAGAATGCAGTAGAAGTATTGCATTTTGACAGAGGGAATGGGAAGCTTGATTGCATCAGTCACCATGTTATTTAACCATTTCCCTATCAGTTTGTCCTCCAAGAGGACCACAACCTTGTTGCAGGGTTTGGAGGCTTGTGTGTTTCGATGACCCAGAGAGTTATGTTGGCTGGAGTCAGGGCTTAAAGCTTTGGCTCTTGTTAGAGTCACCCATGCCAAATAGGTCAAAGGGTAGATGCCAGACTAAGAGTGGTCCATTGATCTCCAGGCTCAGGGGATCAGCTCAGGGCTAACAACCCTGACTGGTAAAACAAAACTGTTACAGAAACAGCAATGAAGAATCCTTCTACAACTGAGTGTGATGGTATTCCTGAGTCTCCACCCGGGACTTACATGACTGACAGTAGTGAAAACCAAGAGGAAGCTACTGACATGATAAAGGAAGTGCTGAATATCACTGGAGATGGAGGACCTTTATTGCTGCCCTAAATGACAGCAGTGTAATGGGCAGAGTATCAGCTTTTACTGAGTTACGGTCCAGTTGTAACTATTAATTGATAGAGATTGTTCAGGCTGGTACTGTTTTTCCTGAAGTGCAGAAAGTTAAGTGATAACCTTACATAAGTTTATAAATTTATGACAAGCACGGATAGTTATAGTTTTTTTCCTAGGGTAGGGGAGTCTAAATCTAAATGGTACAGGTGACAAAGCAATGACTTAAATGGGATCTGTGATGTAAGTTTTTCCAATGGATGGTGGGTTTCTCGAACAAACTGCCAAAGCAGGTGGTAGAAGCAGGCACAACAACGGTGTTCAACAAACAGTTGGATCAGCATTGGAAAAGGAAAGGTTAAGAAGCATATGGCCAAGTTGAAGCAGAGGGATTGTCTTACGTAGACATGAGTTCAGCTGAAGGGCTTGACTCTCTGCTGATAACTCTGAATTCCAAGTGGCTACCGTGAGATGGGCTGTCATTAGGCACATACCTTGAATTATGCCTTATTTATTTGACAGGCAGTTACGCCGTGTCACCTTGTCACAGAAGTATCTTTCAGCAGTCCAATAGCAACAATGGTCTATTTGGACAACTGCATTTCAGCAAATTGTCTAACTTGAATCTAGGTCTAAAGATCTTGTTCAACTTTTCTGGTTGGAAAGGTACATCAGTGCAATAGCTCTGTACAAAGTCAGCTACTTAGAACCTAACTAGCCTAAGCACATGAGGGTTCAATGCAGGCAATAACATTTCTCATCTATTTATTTGTACAAAGTGAGTTGTATGGGAACCTATAGGTAGGCAGAATGAATACATTTCACTAGGACCTCCGGCTGAAGATTCTGGAAACAGTGAAAGATTTTTGTGTCTCCAATGGGACTATTATCTTGGATTCTTATTTCACTCCCAATATAGCTATGGAGGGAACTTACTGGAAGTCATCTGTATTTCTAGGTTAATCCCTTTTAAACGTTTCCCACAAAGTATAAAGTAAATTTATTTATCAAAATACGATATGTCACCATATACTACCCTGAGATTCATTTTCTTGCAGGCATTCACAATAGAACAAAGAAATACAATACAATCAATGAATAATGACAGACAAAGACTGACAAATCAATGTGCAAAAGGAGACAATCTACAAATACAAGATGATAATGATAATAATAATAATAATAATAATTAAGAAAATAAATAATACTGTGAACATGAGTTAGGGAGTCCTTAAAAGTGAGTCCATGGATTCTAGAATCAGCTCTGAGCTAAGCTTCCATTTAGAAATCAGGATGGGCAGCAATTTCAGATAATTTTGAGACAGTTAACATTTTGGTGTTCTATACATGTCTTTTGAAAGTAACTCATAAACTGACCAAATTAATTTATTTTGACTGGTTATTTTAAAGCAACAGAGATTTGAGATATATGTAACAATGCCCCCATAATCAGGTTAGTGAAAAGTTGCCCTCATGGATTTTATATGTGAACATAAGCATTGTTAGATTGATGGATTTATCGGTGATGATGATAATGATTTTTATTATGCAGGCCCCCATTCAACACTTTACACCCATGCAAAATTAACTTCAATATGCTGACTAACATCTCCAGTGATCAAAAACTAACTGCATATATGAATTCAATACATGGCTTAGTTAAATATTTGATAACATTTTGTTGTTTAACCGTTTTGTACTACACTTACATTTGATTTTTCATCTTTAACTCATATTTGATTTTTGAAAGCACAGGAAAGTACAATAGCATCAGAAAGTCAAGTTTGTTTGGGTTCTAACTATACAACTCAAAGAAAGCATGAATTTAATACAGACCAGTGGGAAAAAAATACACTAAAATAATACTAAATTTGCAATTCAATTATTGCCATAAAAGCAGTGCGAAAAGAAAGTTCTCTTCCTGATAGGCTGAATGTCTTTTTTGCTCGATCAGATGCACAGAACAATGTGCCAGCAAGGAATTCCTCCCCATCACTAATTCTATTCTTCTCCCTATCAAACTGAGCAACTCTCAACCCCCCCCCCCCCACCCCCACATAGCAAGCACTACCTTAACCTAACAGCAAATGGTAATTCTATCTGTGGGTCACACTTGTCACTGGCTATCAATCACTAAACCTGACTGGCAATTGCAGCTCTACCACAAACTAAAGTTCCAGCATTCAATATGTTGATCCTTCCCCAAACTCCTCTTAAAAATCACTGGTCCATGGCTAGTTCACATACATCCCCAATAACCATTATAGTCCCTGGCTCAGCAATAACAGATCACAGTCAATGATTTCTGTACCGTCTTCCATCACTGTAGCCCAGGTTATGTCTTTTTTACTTACTCCCCCGATCCACAACCCTACTAGCTTACCATCCATTCACTCCTAGCTCCAACCACAAACTGCTCCAGCTGATACCACCCAGGAAACAGTAATGCAGTATTAAAGCCAGGACCAACAGGCTCCGAGACAGCTTCTTCCACCAGGCCATCAGACTGATTAAATCACGCGGACACAATTATATTTCTGTGCTATATTCTATGCACAATTGTATTTCTATGACTGTTCTGTTGGATATCTTACTGTACATACTATTTATTACAAATTACTATAATTTGCACATTGCACATTCGATGGAGACATAATGTAAAGATTTTTACTCTGTGTATGTGAAGGATGTAAGAAATAAAGTCAATTCAATTCATTTCCCTTTTGATTCAAGATTCAAGAATCAAGTATATTTATTATCAGAGAATGTATAAATTATACATCTTGAGATTTGCTTGTTTACAGGCAGCCGCAAGCATGAAGTCCAAAGAACGCAATTTAAAAATTAGGCCATAAAAAAGAGAAGCAATAGAAGTAAATGGCAGCATTCTGAACCAGAATGAGTCCTTGGATCTGCTTCCCAGCGCAGCCAGAGTAGGCTCAAGCTTCAATAAAAATCTCAGTTCACCATATTAGCAAGGCAAAAACATCATGCAACTCACAGAGATGACAGTACTAGAAAGAGGGATGAACATTGCGGGAGAGCAAGTGAAGTCAGCCTGACACTCAGGCTTTCCAGTCTATCTGGGTCGATGTTAAGGATGTTCAAGCACCGGGTACTGCCTCACTCTAGGACCCAGATCCCAGCACTGCGACACGTTTGGGGCTCACAGCCCAAAGCCGGTCTTGATCTCACTAAATCGGATTGGTGCTTAGAGCGATCCAGCATCGCATCAACTCCTCTCCAAATCGTTCACTCCCAGACCTAAACTTAATCCTGATCCAGGATTTGCAGAATTTCTTTGCATGCTCTGGTATTGGAATAGGTCTCGTATAGTGGCCTAATGACCGACAGATGAACAAAATGTGCCCATTGCAAGCAATGATGAAACTTCACACAAAAATACCTTCCCTTTATGATATTAACTGATGAGTCAACTAAAAGAGGCAACAGATTTTCATTTCTGGTCAGCCCACTTACATTCCAATAGCATTTCAAAAACTTGAGGTAATCAGCTGCATAATTTGCAGCTGATGGAATTGAACTGTTAAGGATTCCCCCAGCACAGCTAAAGATGCTTTTTCAAGAATTATTACAAAACTTCCACACAACAAAGACATTTTGCTTTCAAAGCAACTAACACAGCTCCATTTTAAATTCACAGATGACAAGCTGTAAGTTCTTACCATGTAAAATGTAAAAATATCACAGGATGTAGAATAACACCTATTTCTAGGAAACATTAAATAGTTTATTGCTGACAAAGAACTTTGTGAAGTCGATGATATATCTGTTAGGTCAAAAAAAATCACGTAGTAATCTGGGTTCTCGGCTTTGGTAATTTTACATCAGGTCTCACACACAAGCATTAACACATGCATATGCACACACTCATACCCACACACAATACAACAAAACCATAGTAACTTCACATAATAGTTTGATCTGAATAACAGATACTTAATAACAATTATAATATTCTTTGGTACTTGTGTTAAGCAGGCATTAAAAACTGCCAGCGTCTATTACTTTTCCATCAACTTTGGCACACACCCAGAAACCCAGGATCATCCTGTGATTGCATGAATTTTCCCTGGGTTCTCTGATTTCCTGCCACATCCCATAGATGTTTAGATTGGTAGGTAACTGGCCAATCTAAGTATCTGTGTGAGGCTGGGTGGTAGAAACCAGGGTACAGTTAATGGGAAAGTGATGTGTGTAAAACAAGACATTGTAAAGGGGTGGCCGAGAGTCAGCACAAAACCAATGTACAAATGGGCCTGCTTCCATGCCATAGCCCCCATGTCTCTGAAATCCTCAGACACTAATACTTAGTAGAGGGTAAAACAGCGAATAACTTCTTGTCCAGGATCAACTTCACTTAGGCACTCACAGGATAACAATGTTAGCAAAATACTGGAAATATATGGTATAATAGGCCAATGAGTGGTGAAGAAATAAAAGACAAATGGCTCTTTCAAACAGAAATCACTTGCCACAATCAGGAAAGAGGCGTACTTCTATTTTCTCAATTTAGATGAAGTATCTCTGACTGGGCATTTAACTTCTTTGATTTTTCCCCCCCAGATACAGATAAGCTCACCTTTACTATTCTTAGTCGTCACAAACCATTTTGTTTCTCGTTACTGCTATGAGTCATAAAATTAACCCATCACCGCTCTGCATTCTTGATGATGAGATAAATTTTCACCTCAAATTTGTACATAGACCAAAACTGTGCCACTATTAAAAAAATAATGGGCTATAAATTCTTCAGTGCATAAAATAAAACTGCACTGCTTGCAATATTCAAAGTGCTGTGAGCATTAGATTCAGCAAATACAGGCCTTGCACATGTATGGCCACATAAACCACATGACAGGCTTGGCTCTGCAACACTCACCATGAAGGAAGGGAAAGGTATCTGTGCCAAGATTAGGGAAGTGCAGAACAGACCTGTAGAAGTTAAGAGAGAAGATGGGAGAGGGGTTAGGATAGGGAGGAGGGAATGAAGTTTGTGTATTCTCCCAGTGACTGTGTGTTGCCCTGGGTTCTCCAGTTTCCTCCCACATCTCAAAGACATGTGGGCTGGTATGCTAATTGACCACTGTATTTTTGCCTCTAGCAATTAGGCGAATGATAGAATCGAGGGCTGTTGATGAGTGGGGGGAAATAAAAATGTCATTAACGTGAAAATAATAGATACTATATGGTTGGTACAGCCTCAATGGCTGGAGGGCTTGTTTACATGTTGTATTTCTCTATGACTCTGAGGACTTGGAGGGGAAAGGGGATCAAAGATATGGTAGAGGTTTGGATCAGAGGGGTGCTAGAAGTTCTCAGTGGAGAAAGTGGGGTATAAAATCAGCAGATAGTGACATTTCTGGGATATTTCCTTACAGGCACTCCATCCTTTCTCTAATTCTCTCTATATAGAGTGCTCAGGTGGACAGCAACCCTCTAGTCACTCTCCCCCACTTTAATGTAGCTTCGTGATTAGAAGTTCAAAGAGAGAAGCATGGAGAAAGACAATTAATGACAAAAAAACTTGAGAAAATCAGATTAGTAGGGTGAAAAGATATTGTGTGAAGAACGGAGTGTGCAAGAGAAACAACTGGGATGATGGGAGGGGTATGAATGTCGAGGGGAAGATTGGGGACAGTGGAGAGCTGATGGCGAATGGGTAAAGCATATCACCAGATGGATGGAAGCAAGAGGGAGCAGGGTTTCATGCGGAGACTTTGAAAGGTCAAAAGAAGGTAATGCAGTCTCATTACAAGAAAGTGATAGCAATACTTCAGCGTAACACCATTTCTTGGAAAAGGGACTTACTGCACAGAAGAACAACCAATTGTTCTGGTACTTTCACTGTTGGACACCAGGGATAGCATAGGCTGGTTTAGGGCTTAAAATACAGGCAACAGCACTCTGGTAAGCTTGAGGAAATGCACCCAAGGCTGTATCATTCATGTATGATGAACAATCATATTAACCAATTGGGTATTAATAAAACTCCCTAAAGTAACACAAAGAACATTTCCCCAATTAACAACATGTCTAGGTCATAGATCCGACATTCCAATTAGGCCTTTTACTGGACTTGCGGGGCACTGACTAGGTCAGGAAGAGAAAACTGCTTGCCATTCTGGCAGCTCTTTGACTTGAACACATCACGATGCTGTATTAAAGCGGAAGAGGGAAAAATGAGGACCGCTATCCACATGAACCGTCTACACAAAGATGGAGAAGGGGATAGGGTGAGTTTAGGGAAATTCTAATCCCAGCAGTATCTTCATCATACAATGCATTCATTTTTCATGTTTATTACCGTTGCTTTATACAATGTGAAATTTATCTTTGCAGTAGCAGCACAGTACAAAGATACGAAATTGCAATAACTTACAAAAAATAAATTGCACAAGACAAAGGAATAATAAGGATACATGAGGGTACCTAATGGTGAACTGGAAATACCAGACCTAAATTACACTGCTGATTTCTGAAGAAGAGTACAGCAATCTACCTTGCATGTGAGCATCAAAAGCTGAACTGGAAGGTTTGCTCGATATGTGAGTAACTAGAAAGAGTTTTAACCTTTGTTTTCTCCAATAAATTGTAGTTAAACAAAGTTGAGGTATGTAGATATAAGTTCGATGGGGCAGAAACAAGCAGAAACAACGGGTCTACGTGAACAGGCATGTTTGAAATTTGGGTAGGAGGTAGAAACGGGAGGTATGAGGTAAGGCAACCATGAGGTCACTGGCAGTTGATGGGAGCTGGCAATGAAAAGATCCAGAGCAGGCAGAAGATCAGAGCGGGGTATCCAGGAAGAGGAAGAAGGTTGAAGACAGGAAAAGGGGTCATCAGCGCTGGCTGGACAGTCCTTATCAAAGAAGTCGGCACAGAGGCGGAGGCAGTGAAAGAAGAGCTCAGCATCATGGTGGGTGTAGGGTTACAAAGGTGAGACCTTTATTGAGGACAGAAAGTTATGACTCAGAGAGGTGAAGGTCAGAGGGAATAGTGAAGACCTGGCACGGATAAGAGCTAGGATTAGAGAGGGGAAGAGAATTGGTAGTGTCTGAGGAGAAGGGAGGGTTGGGGTTTTCAGGGAAGGTGGGTTGGGAGGAAGATGGAGTCTCTGAGGACCCAAGAGCTGACAGTGGGACCTGCGAGACATGGAATTGCAAAGTAGTGGTGGGAGAAGGGGAAACGGGGGCTCCAGTGGCAGCACGTGCAGACCTGGCCCAGAGGTGCTGCTGGTTTAGGTCCAGACTAGACTTTGCAAATGACACCTCCTTGCATCAAAACAAATAATATAGTATAATTTCTACAGAAAATTACTATTAATGAGCATATAAAAAGTCAGGCAACATCATTAAATACAGTTTAACTGGAAATAATCAACCTTTCCTTCAGACTTGCATCAGAAATAGAAATATGCATGAAATTTCACCCAAAACATGCACTTTAAGAAGAAACTTTCAACTTCTTATTTTACACCATTTCACATGCTGCAAAATTTATATGCAGGGGAGATGAATGAATATAAAGCAGAGAGTTATGATTCATTTTCTATATTTTATTCAAAATAATTATACACAGCTTCTACACCATGCCATTACACTTTATCACGTCAAAAATGGGAAAAAATATTAGGAAGCCTCAATGATATTCTGGTATTCATAATCTTTATTTCAACAGCTAGAAAGGCCAGAATGAAACGATATACAAGTGAAACATGTGCTCCGGGTTATAGGCCACCAATAACTTGATGTCGGTGTGGTCAGATCCATGGAGTGGAATAAGCACAGTTTAGTCTTGACAGCTGGTGCATCAAGTGATGAACAATGGCTGCACTCACTGTTATCAACAAAGAGCATACTGTCAGAGACACACGCAATACTTCTGTGGTGACAACAAAGAACCCTAAAGCAGCACAGGTCTGCCATCACCTGGCCACTGTGCAATAACCAAGTATTTCAGTTCCAGTGATTCAGGATTCAGTTATTGAGCTTTATGTTGTGGTAGGAAAACCACTTCACAACATAATGCTATCCACAGCAAAAAAAAACAAAAATTGGTTCAATGTTCAAAGCAGCATTTTTTTATACTGATGCTCAAAGCAAGTATATGTTAAAGTAGGAATTCAGTTATCCAAAAACAATGTTGTTTACTAATACCTTAAGTATGTGATGGCTAGAAATGGCATTATACAGTTTAGATCTGCCAAATTGAAAGAATTCTGGTAATAAGCAATATGGGAAAGATTAATTTTAACTCTTGCAACAAACAAGTTTAAATTAGAGTTTAAATATAGATTGTTCAATACTCTGAACAGTTGACAACACATACTTGCGCCATCACCCACTACGAAAATGAAAGGCTGAAACACAGAAGGTATTAATAGAATATTCAACAATGCCTCATAAACCAGGTCATGTAATACATTTCTCAGAGCAATCATTGTTACAAAATTAAAAATAAATGCTGCATTCTACAGATTATGGCAGCATTTATTCTTTACAACATTCAGTCATATATTTCTCGATCTTGGACTTGTTTTATTAACAAGTCACTAAGAAACCCTGTACAAAGGTTGTTCTAAGTTTTAGAATTAATTTTATAACCTAAAGGTAACTATGTCTTGCCTACTCTACGGGGAGGGAAACTGCTGTTTGCATTTTATCTTTATTCAGTCAACCTCATCTATCCCCACTTTCACCAACCTCCCTCCCCAAATTGAAATATGAATAAAGGCCAGATGTTTCTCTGTTTATTAACCTCACCAGGGGAGGGACAAAGTAGGGTCAGGTGATAAAAATATTTGTTTCTGCCTTTCAGCTATCCTGACGTTTGACTACCTGACTGACATTCCTGTCAGTTTTCTGCATGTGGTTAAAATAGTGTAATACTTTCTGCCTCATTTAACCTACAATACAGTTTCTCAGTATTTCAGATGTGACTTCCATGGAAAACCTCACACAACATAACAGGCAGAGTGGTGTATTTCCATAATTATGTGAAAAGGATGTCATAGGCATTTCGTGACTGCAAAGCCCTTCCTTACCGAACTTCATATTGGTGCACTTTGTTGTGACAGAGGCCAACAGAAGGCAATTCAAGCCTAACGAATCAAAAGGAGTCTTCCTGTCAGTGTTTTGGTTAAGAAAATTTAAATTTACACAGAAATGTGTCTGTTCTGCAAATTTGCACAGAATTCTTTAGTGCAAGAGTGGGATAATTTTGCCTGTTTGTCATAGTTTTACTCTTGATGATACAAGTGTTGGAATTACTTCACTTCTGCAGTAAAATTATTTCTGGTTGTCACTGGATGATGCTGGGATCAATATGAATTTTATTTAGAGACGCAGTGCAGAACAGACTCTCCTGGCCCTTCAAGACGTGCTGCCAGCAACCCCTGATTTTACCCTAGCCTAATCCCTGACAATTTACATACGATGACCAATTAACATACTAAACGGTACTCCTTTGGGCTGTGGGAGAAAACCAGAGTGCCTGGATGAAACCTGCACTTTCGACAGGGAGGACAAAGAAACTCCTTACAGAGGCCATTAGGATTGAACTCCAAACTCTAATGCCCTGAGCTGTAAAAGTGTTGTGCTAAACACTACGCTATCATGGCGCCCCGAAGTATGTATACCATAGACAACCTTGAGCTTCATCTTGCAGGCACTGACAAAACAAAGAAACACAACAGCATCCATGAATGAATTGTATTTTGTCATCTACAAGAAACCTTGGATTTATGTGGTGTCTTATATATCTCTTTCAAAACAATCTAAAAATACTTTGTAACCAATGATGTACTTGTGAGAAGTAGGGAAGGTGATGTGCAGCCAATTAGTGCACAGAAAGGTCAAACAGGAATAGAATGACTGTTTTTGACGGTGCACATTGAACAATAACTAATGAAAACAATGCTAGTAGTCGTTGAGATAATCTATGAGCTTTGATGTCCAAAATTGAGAGCAGAGGAAGCCCTGCTTTAACTCTTCACCTGACGGGCAACACACATGATGCAAGCAACACACACAAAATGCTGGAGGAACTCAGAAGGACAGGCAGCATATATGGAAAAGAGTAACAGTTGACGTTTTGGGCCGAGACCCTTCAGCAGGATTGGAGAAAAAAAGATGAGTAGATTTAAAAGGTGGAGGGAATGGAGGGGGAAACAAAAAGTGATCGGTGAAACCAGGAGGGGGAAGTAAAGATGCAAATCTCCCCCAGTTCCTCACAAAAGGATTGTCCAAAATTAGCCGCTGTCAACTGTACTGAATGTAAGTGAGTTTGATATAAATACTGCCACTCATTCAATGGTTACATTTTGAAAGGAAACCATTAAGCCTACTGTGCAAGAACACCAGCTTCCCCCACCTTTTCGTGGCCCTGCAAATTCTTTTGTTTTAGACACCTCTCCAGCACCCTTTTGAATGCTATAATTAAATCTATTCCTACTACGTTCCCTGGTAGTGCATTCCACACCTAAACCAGTGTAATCTTTTTCATCTGTCACTTTTGTTAATTTTTACCAACTAACTTCATTCTATCTCCATCATTTCTCAACGCCTCTGCCAATGGGAACAGTTTCTCTTTATCTATTCTGCCCATACCCTTCACAATTTGACATAGCTCTTTATCTCCTCAAATATTCCTTCATTCCAAGGGGAACAACCTTAGGTTTCACCAGTCTACCCACATAACTAAATTTCATTTGCACTGCAATCTTTTCAGTAAATCTTTTTTGAAGTCTCTCCAAATTCCTTATGTACTTTCTGAAGTGTGAGAATCAAAACCGTACATAACATTGCAATTACGTTCAAAGCAACATTTTATCAACGTTCATCAGGATACTGGGTGTTTTTTCAATTGCTTTGCCAGTTCCAATGATCTATGCAAAAAAACCCTCCAGGTCAGTCTGGATATCAGGTTTACATAGTCTCTTCTCATACTTACAATCAAAATATCAAACCTCACATTTCTCTTAAATTTCATTCCCCATTGCACCTGCCTGTCTATAATCACCTTGAAGTCTAACACCATCCTTGTCAGTTTCACTATGCCATCAAGTTTGATGTCATCAGCAAATCTAGAAATCACTTCCAAAACACCCATTATACTCATAGATATATATTACAGAAAGCAATGGCCCAATTACACATTGGGGAACTCCACTGTGTAAATTCCATTCAATCTGAGAAACAACCTTTCACCCCTATTTCTATTCCTATTGTATAGCTGCTTTTCTACCTTGCTGCTACAGCACTTTTAATTTTATGGTCTTCAATCATAATGACAGAATTCTGATGACACTTTGATGTGGCATTTTATCAAAAATCCCTGGAACTCCATTTAATACATGTCAATTGCATTTCCACAGTGGTCCACTCTTTTTACTTGCTGAAAAAATGTCTTACTACATTGGTGGTGGTTGTCCGTCGTATCTGACGATGACCTCTGGTATATCTCTTCGAGAGGCAGGCTAAAGCACGTGAGGATAGCCAGTGGGCCTCACACCCCAGTGAGACTGACGATGACAGGAAACCTGAACAGGAGGTTTTTAATTGCACTGGAGCATTCCACTCTCACGATCTCATAAATCTGGGTCCAGTGGTACGAGTAGACATCATAACTGCGGTCTTCCTTGGTTGCAGTGGATGACCATGACTTCTTCTGTGCCTCGTCATGCCCTTCGCTCTCCAAGGAACATTGCAGAACTGCCTTTTTGTCCACTAAATCTCACTTTCCTATCCACTCACTCTGCCGGAGCTGACTTCGCACACTAGGACAGGCATGTCCTTATCTCACTGGGGTGTGAGGCCCACTGGCTATCCTCATGTGCTTTAGCCTGCCTCTTGAAGAGGTATACCAAGTTGCTGGTGTCTCTGTCACATGCAAACAGCTACTTGAAGCCAGACGTGAGAGCTGAGTGTCCAGTAGGGGTTAAAGGTGAGTGAGCTGCCACAGATTAGACACAACTCCTTTCACCAGAGATGCTATACATCCCTGTATATCCCATATTTCATTAGTTCAAGTCAAGTCATTTTTATTGTCATTTTGACCATAACTGCAGGTACAGTACATAGTAAAAATGAGACGTTCTTCAGGACCATGGTGTTACATGACACAGTACAAAAACTAGACTGAACTAAGTAAAAAACAGAGAGAAAAAAAAACACACAACAACTACACTAGACTACAGACCTACTCAGGACTGCATAAAGTGCACAAAACAGTGCAGGCATTACAATAAATAATAAACAGGACAATAGGGCAGTAAGGTGTCAGTCCAGGCTCTGGGTATTGAAGAGTCTGATAGCTTGGGGGAAGAAACTGTTACATACTCTGGTCATGAGAGCCCGAATACTTCGGTGCCTTTTCCCAGACGGCAGGAGGGAGAAGAGATTGTATGAGGGGTGCGTGGGGGTCCTTCATAATACTGTTTGCTTTGACATTTACCAGTCAGGAAGTCTAGGATCCAGTTGCAGAGGGAGGTGTTCAGGCCCAGTAGGCTCAGCTTTCCAATCAGTTTCTGAGGGATGATTGTGTTGAATGCTTAACTGAAGTCTATGAACAGCATCAGAACGTATGTGTCTTTTTTGTCCAGGTGGGTTAGGGCCAGGCAATGGCGTTGTCTGTTGAGCGGTTGGGACGGTACGCAAACTGCAGGGGGTCCAGCAGGGTCTTGATATGCCTCATGACGAGCCTCTCGAAACACTTCATGATGATGGATGTGAGTGCAATGGGGCGGTAGTCATTTAGACAGGACACTGAAGACTTCTTCGTCAGGTGTGAATTGCACAGAAATTTGAAATCATTGAATTAAAGAAATGTAAACTTCATCCATACTTATGCTAATGCCATATTCCCATTCTAGGCCTGTACCATTTATGCCTTTGTTATCTATCCAAGCACCTTTTAAAAGTTATCAATTATATCAGTCCCTTCGAAGGGTCTCAGCCCGAAACGTCAACAGTGCTTCTCCCTATAGATGCTGCCTGGCCTGCTGTGTTCCACCAGCATTTTGTGTGTGTCTACACTTCATCATCTGACAGCTCATTCTAAAATGTGGGAAAACATACCTCTCAGATCTCCTTTAAATTTTTGCCCACTCACATTAAACTCATGCCTTTGAGTTCTAGACTCCACTGCCATGGGAAAAAAACTCTATCTATCCTATCTACACCCCTCATAATTTTGTAACCTTTAAATCTACCTCGAGGTCTCCTACATTTCTGTGATAATAAACCGACTACCCAATCTCTCTTTACAACTACAGGCCTTCATACCAGATAACATTAGATTAGATTAGATTCAATTTTAATGTCGTTGTGCTGAGTACAGATACAAAACCAAAGAAATGCAATTAGCATCTAACCAGAAGTGCAAAAGAATAGTGTTATTTACAAAATAACTGCGAATAAAAAGTAAATGCTACAGCATACAGATATAAAAGTACAGAGACAGTACAATATGGGTGCAATACTGCTTCATGCTGTGATGTGAGGTTCAGCAGGGTCACAGCCTCAGGGAAGAAGCTCTTCCTGGGCCTGCTGGTACGGGTGAACTCTCTCTATTGCTTCTGATTCTTCCTGTGGTGATGACCAGAAGTGACACAATACTCCAAAAGGATTGTACAGCTGCTACATGACATCCTAACTCTTATATTCAATGGCCCAGTCTGCAAAGGTAAGCATGTCAAACGTCCTCTTCACTGCACCATCACTTCCAGAAAGCCCAAGGTTCCTCTGAGCACACAGTTGCAAAGGTTTCTGCCATTTACCAAATATGTCCTACCAGAATTTCACTTGTCCAAGTGAAATTTATCTCACATTTGCCCAGATTAAATTCCATCTGCCACCACTCCACTCAACTGTCCAGTCGATCTATATTCTGCTGTATCCTCAGATAACCTTCTTTAATAATATTTTTTGTTGCCACCTACACTCTCATCCATGTTAGATAATAATAAAGGTTCCAGCACTGCTCCCTGTGTTACATAACTTTTTACAGACTTCCAGTCAGAAAAACATCCATCTGCCACTCTTCTCTGCCTTCTATCAAAATCTCAAGTATATTCATGTCCAAGGCAAACTTGAACTTTAAAAATGTTGATAATTAATAAAGGAGATATACAGATAGATTTATTATTTTAACTGGACTGGCATGCAATCTCTTAGGCAGTCCCATGGGACAGCTTTGTAAAGGTCTGAGACCAGTGAGAAATTTGCATATTCCTCCACAAGATAGACAGGAGATGCACAGGTGAGATAGGAGGAGGGAGGGTCCATGGTGAATATTTACATCTATTACATATTTCATCAGCAAGCTCCCAAATCAAGGATACTATGTTCTTAATGCTATTCTGATACTACCTAACCATTTTGGGTATTCATAGGCTAGATATTCCCCATGAGTCAGTGGATAGGTTACATGTTGTCAGAGGGTTTGACAGCATACTTTTACTACTTCTGTTCTCCTGGTGATTTCTCACCACAATAGAGTGGAATATCTGTTTCGGATGTTTGGTGGTTCTACCCAATCCACTGGATTCATCCAAGTGTAATCAACTATTAATTTCCAAGGATGCTGGTCTGGGAGAAATTGCTGAGATTGATTTGTTTTTCATGCCAACAGATTTGAAGGATGTTGTGCAGACTAAGTTTGCAGTACCTCTCTCCAGTGCCTTGGGATATAGGCTGTCCACGTCTCAGAAAAATAAGGAAAACAGAGATTACTAATGCCTAGAAGTTTTGAACCAGGTTTGAGGTCCCGACCTACAACCACCTTTTCACGAGAGGAAGAGATGAATTTCATCAATATCTTTCTTCACCGACTGGTGCTCTCTGTGATATAGAAAGTGATTCACGTTTTCTAAGCTTCCATTAACTTTCCATCAGGATAGGGGGGCAGATTGATAAACGATCTTTATTTTGTGAATGTTTATTGTAAATTCTGATCTCTTAAATGCTTCTGTGACCAAGCTAACAAAATGTAAGAGAATACTTAATGAAGTCAAATTTCTGGTAGGTTTTCCATTTTTTAAAAAATACAGTCAGTAAACATCATCTCAAATGTAAAAATTACCACGGACAATTGGAAAGCAATCTTTACTGAAATGCATAAAAAGTTTTTTTTTAAAGAATATTTTGTGCTGAAAGTCTGGTGACTTTTGGACATGTAATTTCTACTGCAATACATTGGTTTAAAAATCTGTTCTGCATCTTCTTTGTTAATATTAACTGGTAGAGTAAGCAGGTACACACTTATTCACTGGAGAGAACTTTTCCACTATGTAAATAAAAACACCGAACTACAATTGTATACATAATAGTATCTCCACTACTTCATTTGTCTTTACTTCCCAGACCACTTCTGGACAGTTTTTCCATGCCTCTGCAACCTTTCTACTTGAAAAGGATGAACATCAATAAAAGTCACTTATAAGATTTGAGAGTACAATTAGCAAAAGGGATGCAATCCCTGACATGAGAGGCCACAATGTTAACTATTGTTGGCTATCAGTGGCAGGGCAGCAATAGAAAATGCCTCCTGGCTCCCATCCTCCTTCCCTTTCTCCTATGGTTCACTCTTCTCTCCTGTCAGAGTTCTTCTCCAGCCCTTGACCTTTACACCCACCTGGCTTCACCTATCACCTTCCAGCTAGCCTCCTTTCCCTCCCCCCACCTTTCTTATTCTGGCATCTTCCCAATTCCTTCTCAGTCCTGAAGGAGGGTCTCGGGCTGAAATGTCAACTATCAATTCATTTCTATAGAGGCTGCCTGACCTGCTGAATTCCTCCAGCATTTTGTGTGTGTGTTGCTTTGGATTTCCAGCGTCTGCAGACTTTCTCGTTTTGAATCTCATGGAAATTATAACACTTACCATTTGCACAAAAAAGGCACATTTTTGATATACAAAAGAATACACTTTCTGGGGCCTAAAAAAAGTTTGAAATTTTTTTGTAGATCATGACAGTTATTCTCACTGCAGTAAAAGTACATAAGAATGCGTTTATTCTGCAACACTGACTTCCTGATGAATAAATGGCATGCCCAAGCAGAGTTGCACATCCACACCATTTACCACTGCACCGTGAACTCAAAAGAGCAACACTAATTAAACCGCCAATCATTAATGAGGATCAGGTGAAGAAATTTCAGTTACTGTGGTACATTTGTCCAAAGCTCCTGCTCAGCAACAATCAAAGTGATTATTTTGCTGCAAAATTAACTATTGAGTAATAATAAGAGGATCCAAGACAGAATAAAACTTCAAAATCTGCTATTCAATTGTGCTCATATTTTCATTTCTTACAACATGGCAGACAATTATTTAGCTTATTGAGTCTGTGGGTAATCCTTTCAATCCCAGCCCATCATTTACTACTCTATAACCCAGGCTTTCTCACAGACCCATAAAGAGAACCAAAATCAGGTTCATTATCACCAAATATTTGGGAAAATTGGCATTTTTGGCAGGACTGTGCAAGACAAGGTTGGATAAATGTTTGTATAGTAGGGGAATTAAAGGGTTATGGGGAAAAAGCAGTTAGGTGGAGATGAGTCCATGGCCAGATCAGCCATGATCTTATTTAATGGTGGAGCAGGCTTGGCGGGCCAGATGGACTACTCCAGCTCCAATTTATGTTCTTATGATATAGGAATTACTGAAAGTAACAAAATAGGCAAAAGAGAAATAGCAAGGTAGTGTTCATGGGTTCGTGGAACATTCAAGGATACTCCCCTAGATACTTCAGTTTAGCTGACTGGCACTGAACAACAAGCAAAAGCAGGCACTGAGTAGAGAGGGAACATTTTTTGAGGAAGGTTGTCTGCTCTTGGTAAAGTCTGTCGCACGATAAAGAATGGAGAATGTCGGCCAATCCCTGAGCGACACACTGGGGTAATTTCATCTCATGGAATCTGTAGCCTATTGCAAAGGTTCTGTTTTGCAAAATATATAGTTTGGTATTTTACTATTTTTGTTGACTTTGTTGATAAATAGGGTTGGTTCAACTTAAATGAAGTTATTAATTGGAGGGTGTATCAATCAGAGTGTTGGCTCATAGCCAAGTGGTTAAGGCGTTCATCTAGTGATCTGAAGGTCGCTAGTTCGAGCCTTGGCTGAGGCTGCATGTGTGTCCTTGAGCAAGGCACTTAATCACACATTGCTCTGTGATGACACCGGTGCCCAGCTGTATAGTTCCTAATGCCCTTCTCTTGGACAACATTGGTGGCGTGGAGAGGGGAGACTTGAAGCTTAGCTTGGGCAACTGCCGGTCTTCCGTAAAAAAAAACCTTACCCAGGCTTGCACCCTGGACACCTTCCAAGGCGCAAATCCATGGTCTATCGAGACTAACGGAGGCTTACACACACATCAGTCAGGGGGAGTTTTTTGGAGAATGCCCATTGGCTGTTTGATAAATAACCACTTATCCTTTAAAAAAAAATACAGATGGAGGCCATTCTGCCCTATAGACCCAAGCAGACTTCCAAGGAGCAATTCCATTTGCTCCATTCTCCTGTCATTATTCTTCTATATCCCTGAATGTTATCTTTTTCTCACACATACTCATAACTTGCATTAACATCTTTGGGATGTAGGAGAATACTGGAACATGTTAAGGAAGCCAATGTGATCATGGAGAGAATGTGCAAATTCACACTTAAAGCACACAAGGTCAGGACTAAACTTGCATCCTTGGAGCAGTGAAGTAGAAACAATAATTGCTCCATCACAATGCTACACTGAACACCAGTTCACCTCTCAATGTGACAAAGTATTATGCCCCTTTAAAAACCTACTCCTGAGAGTGCAGGCACTACACCTACTGTTCTCTATAACTGAACACACAAACTGAGTAAGGCAACTACTGCCACCAAGTGGGTTGTTTAATATATTGCAGACATTATTTGAACTGAAAGAACATTTGGGAATAGACAGAATTTTCAGGTCAATGACTTAATTTTGAAATGATCTGATGAAACTCATTGAAACAAAATATTAATCTCTCTCCACAGATGCTCTTTTCTCATTGATACCCTCTGACCTGCTGAATATTTCCTACAATTTCTATTTTTTTCAGATTTTCAGCATATGAATCGTCGGAGTTGCATGTTATTTGATGTCACTGGCTAGCTCCTTCACCAATTTCTCAAATCCCTATCCCGTTGTCTTATTGGATTCAAAAGAAGTGTGAACATTTGTCTCCTCTTCCTTCATTTCTAGAAGATATTTTCACCAATTTGATGCCTTTCAGCTTGATACTAAATGTTCACATTACAATTCTGAACTCTTAGCTGCAACTGCAGGAAAAGATATTTATTCCTTTCCTCACAGAATTTCCCAACACTTTAACATTTCTACTCTTCTGGAAACCTGTAGGGCTATGAGTCACATCTGTTTGATTGAAGCTATGACACGTTATCTAGATGGGAAGATTTTGCCAGAAGTTACAGAGCAAATATTTCAGAAGTAGCATAAGGCATGACTAAAAATTCCACCAATAGGGCTACATCTTGAAAAAATTATATTCTTGGCAAATTAATCCAATAACCATGAGAAAACTTTATGTTCATATCTTTAAAAATAAATGATATTTAAACATAAAAACGCACCATTCCTTGGAAATAGTCCTTACTGCAGTTCAGAAAACTTCGTGTATGCTTAATTGAGTGACTATTTTATGAATACTTTTTCTTTGGAAAAATTGCCCAGATCTCTTTCATATTATATTCATTGTCATTAAAATCCTTAATTTATGAGCAGAATTTTGAAGTCAAATCTAACGTAAGCTAGAATTCCTTCTTGAGGTTTATTTGCATAAGGGAGCAATATCTCCTTAGCTGATAGAAGACAATGTGCAGAATATAATTATGTGTACTCAATTTTCAGTTTACATTTTTAAATTGCAATTAATCCTGACAGCACTTAAGATATATAGACATTACAGGTCCTTTCTATTTCATTAATGGTTGTTAATGTTCTCAATGTGATAATTATGTAAAATAATTCACTGTTATGAATGATCAGTTAACATTGCTATTGAGAAAATTAGGTTTTCTATTAAATATTAAACCATTTCAATGATTGTTAGTTCAGTTGATTAATATTATATTTATGCATCATTCTAATTGATAGCCATCTAACTTGTTGCACATGTGGATTTATTTTTAAGGATTATGGAATGAATTAGAACTGTCAGGTTATCAATCATCCAGGTTATTTTGAAACATTTTGGGTTAGAGATACACTTCCTGCCTCTGACTGAGAAACCCACGGACTAAACTGACCGTGTCATGAGGTTGATGTAACTGTGATCTTATCTTTTTTAGTGTTCAAGCAGAAATAATTATGGTAATACCGTAAATGCAAACAAGTAGTTATTCTACAAATAAAACCATAACTATATCTTTTATACAGTCATGTAAAATGGCGTGCTGTTGGTTTTAAGGTAAATGATCACAAGCAATGTCATAATTTTCTGTGCATTTTGTCATAGGTATAATGATAACAAACAGAACTATTAATATGGAATATAATGAAATAAAGAGGAAGATGGGAAATCTTTAAAGATCAGGGATGGGTTTTTCAGCAATGTGTAACTTGTGAGCTCAAAGTAACAGGAATTTATAAACTATTGAGAATTTAACTAGTATAAGCTATAAACCTACATAAACAGACAGCCTTTATAAGGTTTGAAGTTCATCTCAGGATCAAGTTTGACACCAAGATTGCTGACTGTGGTTCCACCATCAATGCATGACTTTCTTATTTATGTTCCTCTGTAAATATTTGTTTGATAGGTAATGATGTGAAATGAAAGTGATTTTCATCAATAAATTGATTTTCCATGATTTAACATAAAGCTAAAAATGTCACGAATGTGTCAAAGCTCATCTTACTTTAGGTCATTTAGGTAAGAAACAAATATAAGTTGTAGCATAAACTAGGAGCAAAAGCAGAATATAAACAGCCAGAATGTTAAACCAAAGTTGCTTACTGGTATTATCTGTGAACAGGACAGAACTTATTGCTGCAGAATTTACTTTGTTTTCCTAAAATACTTACATAGGAACTCGGAGGAGCAGTGGACTTTCCATTTCTCTCCATGATACTGCATGACCCAGAGTTTCTCCAGCAGTTTGTTTTTCTGATTTAAATAGGTTAAATCTCATTGGAGTTTAGAATACAAGAGACAGTCTTACTGAAATATGTAAGATTTGCCTTTACATGTACTTTCTCCTTCATTTGTCCTCCCAAGGTGCAATGCCTCATGCTTGGATTAAACTCCATCTACCATTTCTCTGCCATATCTGTAAATGATCTATATTTCACTGTCAACAACTCCATCAATCTTGGTGTCATCCACAAACTTGCAAATCCACCCATCTACATTTTCATTCAATCATTGATATACTGTACAATATATAACAAACAACAGAGGTCACAGCACTGATCCTTGTAGAACACTGTTGCTTCAGCCATAGAAATGGCCTTCCACCCTTACATTTGTCTTTTATGAGCAAGCCAGTTTGAAACCCAAACTTTCATTTCACCCAAGATCTGTGCAACTTTTTCTTCTGAATTAAATTACCATGAAGGAACTTATCAAATGTCTTACTGAAGTCCATGTGACTAACATTCACTACCTTAGCCACATCAAGTGCTTTTGTAACCTCCTCAAAAAACTATCAAGTTTATAAGGCATAACTTGCCTTACACAAAGCCATGTTAACTGCCCCTAAGCAGACCATGCCTTTCTAAGACAGGGTTGAGGAGGAATTTCTCCTCGGTGAGTCTTTCGAACTTCTTGCCAGAGAAAACTATGAGGTCCAGGTGCATATGAATATTTAAGACTGAAATAGGTTCCTAATCAGCAAGGAATCAATAAACATGAAGAAAGCATAGGGAAATGGATGAGGAATGTCAGATGAGTTTGCAAGTCATTACTTCCTAAAAGGTGAAAACTAATATCAGAAATGGCTGTGTTGCTTCACTCTTGGATGAGCTGAATGCCTTTTATGGATGTTTTGATTGGGAGAATAAAACTATACTGGTTTGAATCCCTGCAGCCTCTGACGATTTCAAAATTATCTGTCTCAGAGGCTGATGTATGAACATTTTTCAAGAGAGTAAAACCTCACAAGGCATCAGGTTCCAATGGTGTACTGGTAGAGCACTGAAAATCTATGCCAACCAACTGGCTAGGGTGTTTAAGGATTTCTTCAATCTCTCACTGATGCAGTCAGTGCTTAAAAGGGGAATCAATCATACTGCTGTCCAAGTGGCGTAGGTTGAGCTGCCCCAACGATTATTACCCAGTAGGACTCATACCTACTATGATGGAGTATTTTGAGAGGTTGGTCATGGCTAGAATTAACTCCTGCCTGAGTAAGAAACTGGACCTGCTGCAATTTGCCTACTGCCAGAAGAGGTCTGCGGTGGATGCAATCTCATTGGCTCTCCACTCAGCTTTGGACCACCTGGACAACAGCAGTACATGTATCAAGCTGCTGTTTATTGATTACAGCTCAGCTCATAGTAATCAATAAGCTTCAAAACCTGGGCCTCAGTACTTTATTTTCAACTGAATCCTTGACTTACTTACTAGGAGACCAGTCAGTATGTATAGGAAATAAGATCTCCTCCTCGCTGATAATCAACACTGGTGCACCTCAAGGATGCGTACCTAGCCGACTGCTCTACTCTCTCTGAACCCACATCTGTGTGGCTAGGCACCTAGAAATTTGTTGATGACATTATTGTTAGCAGAATCTCAGATGGTGACGAGGAGGTGTACAGGAGAGAAGTAGATCAAGTGGTTGAGTAGTATTACAACAACCACCTTGCAATCAGCATCAGCAAAACTGAAGAATTGATTGTGAACTTCAGGAAGGGGAAGTCGAGGGAACACACACCAGCCCTCATTGAGGGATCAGCAGTGGAAAAGACGAGTAGCTTCAAGTTCCTGGGTATCATCATCTCTGGGAATCTATCCAACACATTGATGCAATTATGAAGAAGACTAGCGGCAATATTTCTTACGGAGTTTGAGGTGATTTGGTACATCACCAAAGATTCTCACAAACCTCTACAGGTGCCTCACTGCCTAATACGGAGGCGCAAATGCACAGTATCATAAAAAGCTGCAGAGGATTATAACTTCAGCCAGCACAATCATAGGCACTAGCTCTCCATCATCGAGGATACCTTCAAAAGGCACTGCCTCCATCATTAAGAACCCTCACATCCAAGACATGCCTTCTTTTCATTGGTACCATCAGGGAAGAGGTACAGGGGCCTGAAGACACACACTTAATGTTTTAGAAACAGCTTCTTTCCTCTCTGCCATCAGATTTCTGAATGGTCCGTGAACATTACCTCAGTATTTTGTTCTCTTTTTGCACTATTTATTTTTAAAATACTCCTTATTGTAACATAGTATTTTTTTATGTATTGGACTCCACTGCTACTGCAAAACAACAAATTTCTCAACATATGTCGGGAATAATAAACCTGATTCTGAATGGCAAAACAGGCTCAAAGGGTTAAGTGACTCATTCCTGTCTTGACATTTTATGGCTTTAATATGAAAAAGATGCACATTTGATAAGGGTTCAAAATGTGTGATAATCTGATACAAACCCACGAATTGTTTGATTGTCAGACACCACCTCATTGAATTGCCAGTACTCCTGAGCACAATTCTGCTGCATAATGGAGTCATGGAGAGGTAGTGCAGTGAAACTGGGTCTTTAGCTTACAGAGTCTGCACTGACATTTGTACTAATCCTAAACTAATTCCATAGTTATTCTTCCAATCTTGGCACTCTTCTTTCCCTAGATTCTACTACTCACTACACACCACGGGTTACTAACAATGGCCAAATAATTAACCGATCAAGGTGTGTTTGGGATGTCACAGAGAAGATGTGCAAACTCTACAAAAACTGCACTGTGGCTGGGACTGATCCTAGGTTTCAGGTGCAATGATGAGCAGCTCGACCTCTCTTCCACCATGCTGTCTGTGTGTTGGATACATCCTCTTGCCAATCAGCATCAAACTGGGAAGGAGCAGGGGCTGCTCATGAACCGATGAAACTCGTTGGAGCAGGTAGATACACAGACCCCAACCACACTTGTTGTCTGCATCTGACCCTCCTCTGTACATGAATAACCAATGGTGGTTCTTTACTAGTGACCTACAGTCAGCAATATAATGCAAACTTATCATTTAACAAAATAAATTATATTATGAAATGCTAAGTACTCAATGCAGATAGTGGATCACCTTTAAAACAAAGATATAGCATAAACCTCATGTTTCCTGGATAAGTTATATAAAATGCGATGGATCACTCAGTATGGTGCTGGACTGTGATGATGCAGTCATGAGTCAACTTGATTTCAATATTCAAGTGCTTAATTTGAAATATGAAATACTTAAAAGTGCGTAAGTTTATTTTGAAAGGTACAATATCTCACCAATGACATGGGTTGGGAACTTACCAGAGCAAAAGAAAACAACATTGCTGATGAATTAACTTCAGATGCTGGAAACAGTGGATTAGACAGGATTAACATTTTTGGTTAAGAACGATTCACTGGAAAGAATAAAGGTTCTTTAATCTGAAGTTTAAATCTTTCTCCACAGATTCTTGCTGGGCTGCTGATTACTTCCAACATTTTTGATTTTTATTTCCCTTTCGCCTTTCAGATTCTAAGGAGTTAATTTGCATTAGAAATATTATATACTTGTTGGTCATATGGGTTCATTGTACAGTAGCTGCAGTGCTAAAAATGATGCACATGATGACAATGGTAATGTACACTCAGTGGCCACTTTATTAGATACTCCTGTACTTAATGAAGTATCACTGAGTGTGTGTTCATGGTCATCTGCTGGTGTAGCCCATCCACTTCAAGGATACATACAGAGATGCTCTTCTACACACCACTGTTGAAACCTGTGGTTATTTGAGTTACTGTCACCTCTCTGTCAGTTTGAAACAGTATCACCATTCTCCTCTGTCTTCTCTCATTATCAAGGCATTTTCACCACAGAACTACCACTCATTGGATGTTTTTTTGTTTTTCACACCATTCCATGTTTACGCTAGAGACTGTTGTGTGTGGAAGTCTCAGGAGATCAGTAATTTCTGAGATATTCAAACCATCTTGTCTGAGGTCAATAAGGAGTATTTATGAGCAGGTATACTGCTGTACCTAATAAAGTGTCCATTGAATATAATCTATTATTGTTTTTTTCCTTCTTCTAACAAGTAAACATCATGGAGCAAATGGTACTCCTATGCAGGTCAACGCTTCTGAGGTGAATTAGCTTGCAATCTCTAGGAGGAAATTGTCTGTTTAAGCTGTTCTTTAATTTTATAATCACTTAGATATAAATCCTCAAAGGATGCCAAGTTTGACTGTTGTCTTAAAGGAAAATAACAAAAATCATCAGATGATGAAAACCTAAAATAAAAATGAAAATGCTGGAAATATTTAACCGGTCAAGCTACATTAATGGGAAGAAATATACAGTTAATGTTTCAGTAAGCGAAGGTAAAATTAGTGTCAAAGTTATTTGTGTCAAATAAGCGTCCAGCCAATGAATAGTGAAGTTAGCACCAGTGCAAATTTTAAGTATATTTGGGATTATTTCAATAGGTGTGTATGAGACCCATATATCTGACACAATTGAAATTTTAGACCAGAATGTAATCAACATATTACAATTTTGCACTATGCATTCCCAGCAGGTTAGGCATCACCAATGACTCACAAAATGTCAATGTTTTGCACAGAAAGATCACAGGCCTGAAATGTTAACTGTCTCTCTATTCTGCCTGATCTGTTGAATGCAAAGAGCATTTTCAGTTTTGTTAAAGCATATAGTACATGCATTTCTGGTTTTAGGTGTACTTAGAGAAGAACACTGTCATGAAGGTTTCTTGGGCTACTCATGAACATCTTCACTTCACTCAATAATTCCTGAGACATCAGTGTTATGAATACCAGTGACACACTTATCTTGATCTTCAGCAGAAACTGAGCTACTCGTCTCACATAAGCTATCAAAAGTCAGAAGGGATTAGTCAGCGAAGAAGCTAAAAAGAAATATTCACAAATGGGTCTTTCTATGAAGCTCCCTGCATATGCAGAAATTAGATAAAAAGGAATTTAGGGTTAAAAAAGAGATTACTCACAAAAAGGCAATATCATCCATGGCTTAAAATGGAGTTATGACAGAATTATGAGACATACGTGTATGTAGGAAAACAGCATTGCAATGAGCCTCTATAGGCACAGGTAATTGTAAGATAAACTATGAAGCAACAAGCAATCTGCTCAGCAGGTTGAGAACTATTTGTGGGAGGGAAGGAATTGTCACTGTTTTGGGTCAAAACTCTGCATCAGGTACAGAGTGTTCCTTTTCCCAAATAAATAAGGAATGTGGCCAATTACCGTAGATGCCGGATTATAAGCCGCTACTTTTTTCCCACGCTTTGAACAGCTTTGAACACTGCGGCCTTTACTACGGTGCGGCTAATGCATGATTTTTTTTCATGCCGCCAAAAACATTTTGCCTCGTAACAGTAGACCAATAAAATTGATGAGTAGTTCACAGAGGTCCAATGAAATTGTACGATAAATCAAGCGCACTTTCACAATTAAATTATTGTAAATCAGTCATTTGTACTCACCCTCATCAACATGGAAAACACTCGAAGAAAAGCACTGTGCTGCCTTTATGGCAGTTATTTAGTTTATAATATTTTCGCTTAGTAATTCATTTGTTAGTATTTTCTAGTTAAAGTTAGAAGTGTTTTAAATATATTTGTTTTCTGTACTACATCCCGGGATACTATGACGTCACATCCGGTTTCGCCGCGTCTTGTGGGAAATACCGGTTTGCGATAAACGGGAAGGTGGGGGCGAGCGGCATTAGACCCGCGCGAGAACGCTGCTTTTAAGTTAAAGGCGATCAATAACTTTTCCTGGTAGGCTGCAGTATATATTTTTTTACCAGTCGTTAGGAGATATTGGAATGTTGTTCGTGCACTGTTCAGTAAAAAAGTATACGCAACGTAATTTGTGTGTTACCGATACGTATGTATATTTAAAAGTAGCTGTGTTACAGGCACGGTTCGAAAAAAAGCATTTGCAATATGTATTTGTTTATGTTACCATATGGATTTAATTAAAAGTTAAAAAATCCTCACGTGTAATATCTTTCTGTGTAAATATCTCATATTACAACGTGGGACACCTGCGGCCTAAAATCCGGTGCGGCTTGTACAAGTACAAAATTGATTTTCTTTCTAATATTAGAGCTTGCGGCTTTTAATCGGGTGCGCTCTGTAGTGCGAAATCTACAGTAAATGCCTTGGTAATAATGGTGGAATAACCTGTCAATTTGTGAAGCTGTAAGCTTTTGGTTATACTTTATTGAAATTTTCCTATCTGGCTTGATCTGCAATATAATTATCATGTGGTGGGTTCTCCTCCACGATACGTGACCGGCCTGTGACTAAATCACCTGCATTTAGGAGTGACAGGCAATTTGCCACTGCCCAAAATAAAAAAAAGGGCACTGCTGTAGAAGACAAATGCCTGTCACAGCTTAAAGAACAAAACAGTCCAAGGCTGTAACGCCAATGGACCTGAGGGCTGTTAGGGTTAATGTTAGGGTTAATTCGAGACTGCCATTACAGGTCAGGAGTGGCTCACGTAATGAGAGGGAGGGGGGAGCGAAACTGGGGACCCCGCTACATCGAAACTACTAGTGTCACACGATTCAGTAAACAAAAGAAACAGGTAACTCGTGAGCATATGGCTGCAGGCCAATAAGATGGACACAAGTGCCCGATATTACCTAATATGTAGCGGGGGGTTGTGCTGGGGGGAAAAAGGGATATAAATAAGAGCAGATTGTAAGGGGAGGTCGGAACGCGCCTTCTCCAGCGACTCCGTCGATTCGCTGTACCAGTTACGAATTCTGCGATAAACCTAAGTTTTGTAATATTCCGGTGTTGGTTGTCTCTCTTCCTAAACGAACACAGGGCAGAATTTCAAGCCCAATAGGGCCTAAGACCTGTAGGGCTTGTATAATAGCCTCACAAGCACCTCACAGGCATATTGATTCAGGATGAAAAATGAAGGTCTTTGATGCATGATAAGAGAACATATTGAATTGATTTCACAATGAATGCAGACAAGGATGTTTTCATTGAATGTTTTCATTGTATACATCATGAAAAATATATTTTTGAAATTAACAAAATCAAAGTAGTTTTGGAAAAGTAATATTTTTTCTAAGAAACAAACACAAAATAGTGGAGAAACTCAGCATCCATGGATAGGAGAGGAGCGTGGACCATAGGAGAAAGGGAAGAAAGAGGGAACCAAGGGGGAGATGATAAGAAGGTGAGAAGAGGTAAGATGCCAGAATGGGGAATAGAAGAAGTGGGGAGGAGAGGGAATTTTTTTTATACCAGAAGGAGAAACCAATAATCATAATATTGGGCTGGAGGCTACCCAGATGGAATACAAGGGGTTGCTCCTCCATCCTGAAGATGGTCTCATCGTGGCACAAGTGGAGGCCATGGACCGACATGTCAGATTGGGAATGGGAAACAAAATGTTTTGCCACTGGGAAGTTGGTGTCTGCTACCCTCAGCCTGCTGCCCCAGCACACAACAGCAAACATGATAGCAGAGGCTGTGGTGGCCAGTGCTATCATTGCTGTTGTGTGCTGGGGCAGCAGACACCAACAGAATCAACAAACTCATTCGGAAGGCCAGTGATGTTGTTGGGGTGGAACTGGACTCTCTGACGGTGGTGTCTGAAAAGAGGATGCTGTCCAAGTTGCATGCCATCTTGGACAATGACTCCCATCCACTCCATAATGTACTGGTTAGGCACAGGAGTACATTCAGCCAGAGACTCATTCCACCGAGATGCAACACTGAGGGTCATATGAAGTCATTCCTTCCTGTGGCCATCAAAGTTTACAACTCCTCCCTTGGAGTGTCAGACACCCTGAGCCAATAGGCTGGTCCTGGACTTATTTCCACTTGGCATGATTAACTTATTATTATTTAATTATTTATGGTTTTATATTGCTATATTTCTTCACTATTCTTGGTTGGTGTGGCTGTAACAAAACCCAATTTCCCTCGGGATCAATAAAATATGTCTGTCTGTCTGTCTGTTCTGCTTTTGGTGGATGGAGCAGAGGTGAACAGGCAATGAATAAACTAAAATCAAGTTTACGCGATTACAACCAATTTTGCACACACTTCTGAAAGAATTCATGTCAGTCATTTATATGGTATGGTCAATTTTCTTGTAATAGTGCTCTTTCTCTGCTTTTCAGCTAGTCCAATCCACAATCATTAATAACAACTTAACGCCCAAATCTCACCTCTAGTAAGATGATCAAATATGCATAAAGAAACAGCTTTTTATATTGCATAAGTATCTAGAGCAGTATCATTTATGGAGCCATTACTCCTACAGTCACAGGCTGAGTGCTACGTAATTCATTGCAAAATAGTCAGGTAAACTGATCCAAGCAAGGACCTACGTCATTGTACTGCCCGGTGGTTTCAGTAGGTACTTTTCAGAGTTAGGGACCAGAAAATGCCAGAAGAAATTGCTAATAAAGAAACAGATCAATTTCATTAGATGAAAAATGATAATACAGGAGGCACAGAAATCCTTGTCTACCCTACTTACACTGACAGCTTTCTCCCATCAAGAGTATACATTTATTCTTTGGCAATGCTCTCCAATAGCTGGAATAGTGCTGCTTCTATTATGGTTTCACTTTTTAAGAATTGTTCCTAAGGTTTGAGCTGTGAAGATAAATGCCAGTAATTCAAGACATTTAGCTGGAAATGCCACTGTTCCTGAAACAGAGGAGTGTTATGTAAGGATTGCTGCATCATTTATCAGCAATGTCTAAGGCTTCCCATGCATCTCAGTCAACTTCATCTATACACCTAAGAAATATGCACTGAAGCAATCACCAACCACTCCACTGCAAGGAGGTAAATATTGAAGAGCACATCAGACTTAGCTACTTTTGCATACCTACTAGTCACCAGCTGCAGATCAAAGTTTGGCAAAGTTCTGACGAAAGTTTGATCTTCCTTCTTGGTCAAAAATCTGAAATAGGATAAAAATAGGTGTGAATCAGACAATTTGTGTCCTGACATGCAAATACTACCTAGCAAAACAAAGGGTTAACATTGCTAGGACTGAAGTAGTGAAAACTTAAGGGTCAAAACTTTTGAAAACTCTGTAATTATAAATGATCAAAAATGTTAATTAATACAAATTTCACTTTGCTTTACTTTGTTATGACTAAGCATTTATTTTAGACATCTTTCAGAAATTAACTGAAGTATACACGTTAATTTTAGTATCACATATAAGGCAATTCATGGAGGAACTGTTTTATTTTTTGCATAATTTCTATTCCAAATGCAATTTACTTTTCCGGGCTACAAGTCCTCAGGCACTTGATATTCTGTTGTCCAAATTTCTAAAGAAGATACCAAAAAAAAGAGGTTGGATCAGGCAAGACTGAACTTTATTCAAAAGTTTGGTCTTCCTGTTCGTTTTCTTTGGAAAGAATCTAAGGTCCACTTTAATAAAGATTGCTAAAAGTACAAAGAGGTTTGATAGGCTTAATGATGATAAGAAATTTCCACTGCTGGGGAAAAAACAAATTAGCTCCAAAAAATACAATTTAGTCATTAATAAGTTCAACAAATAATTCAAGAGAAATTCCTTTAGTCAATAATTAGAATGTGGAACATGGTACCAAAATATAATAAAAATTTAAGTGTTGGAAATATTCAACAGGCTAAGGCATATCACTGCAGAGAAACAAGATTAACATTTCAGGCCAATCTTTTCTCATGGGAATTTACCAGAAATGACAAAAATGATTTTCTTTCCAAAGCCTTGTCTTTTGAGTATTTCCAGCATTATTTCAGTCTTCTAGCATCCACAGGCAGCAGAAGAATCAAGATGAGATTACGCAGTAGTAGTCAGAGGGAATGCGATTTATGACCTTCCTTCAGACAACTTCAGTATTTATAAAAGAAGATATCTAGACAGTTGTTGTTGAGATGAGCATAGATTTGGAGCACAAAGAGAATCAAAAACTTCAGGATAGCAAAACTGACAATATCGAAGTTAGTTAAGCTAACCAAAGCTGAAAAGATCCTAGTTCATTTTTGCCTCCTTGTTAGCAGCTGTACAGCTGGACCACAGTCATTTGAAGAATCAAAAGCTGCTCTACCACTTTATCTTGGTATGACAACAGATGAATCTGAGAAATTATATTCCTATTAATCCCAAGCAAACTCATGGAAGTAGCTATCAATAGTTCTATAAGGTGGCACGTTCATGAAGAAACTGACTAGCAATGTTCAGTCCAGGTTCCATCAGCATCATTTGTATCTCATCTCTTGAACGTGTCGATTGAAATATGAATACAAAATAATGAATGGTAGTGAGGGGATGTGAATAGTTATTCTCAACATGAAGGCAGCATTCAATCAGCAAAACAGGAGCCAGCAATGGTTAGTGGGAAAGAGGTTAATGGACAGAATCAGGCAAAATAAGAATTTATCAGCGATCAATTACCTAAATTCCAGTTATCTAAAACCAGAGATCTCACCATCTTCTACTACTTCAGTAACAATTATGTCAAAAGGTTTAAAAAAATCAGATACTTCTATCATCCATGGCTTTAAATAACGGACAGGACATCCAAGACTACAATGTGAACTAGATTGCATCAAGACTTAGACTGAATAGTGTCTGTTTTACATAAGTCCAAGATGACCACCTCTAACACAAAACAAAACCATTTTTCAGAACTGTCAAACACCTAACACCAGTCTTCTCCACCATCAACAAGCTGCTGCCCAACAGTCACTATTGGCAAGAAAGAACGTATTAAATATTAACATTCAGAAAGTCAGGATGTCCCATATTGCCTCAGCAACCCTTCACTACCTTACTACTAGTAACAAGTTCCTACCACGAGGATGAGGGAATAGAGTTAAGATGGTGCCATTAGGGGGTGACTGTTTGCTTGCCGCTCGAATGGGAGTAATCTTTTCACTTAAGACTACTAAGCTGAAACACACAGCCATAGCTATGGGTACTTCAGCAAACAGCACCACTTTAAGACGTTTAAATAAGTTTTTGATACTCGAAATTGACAAACCTTGGATGGCAGACTCAGGTTGTGAGAGCAGTTTCCCTTTAAGAAAACAGAACTGGGGATGGCACACCGGTCTGCAAGTGCGATTGAAACTTTAGATCCCCACTCCCGATTATCCTACTGGCAAGTGTTCAGACCATGGAAAATAAAATTGAAGAACTCAGAGCACGATTACTGTACCAGAGGGACATCAGGGACTGCTGTGTACATTGCTTCACAGAAACATGGCTATACACCACCATTTCATAAGCAGCGTTGCAGCTTGGTGGCTTCACAATTTTCTGCAAAGACAGTACAGTTAAGCCTTTTAAGGGCAGAGGAGGTGGAGTATGATTATGATTAACTCATTGTGATGCACAAATGTGGCAGTTCTCTCTCAGCCCTCCTCACACCAGCTGAAACAACTAGTGGTCAAGTGTCATCCATTTTATCTGCCAAGGAAGATTTCCACTATCATCCTGGTAGCGGTGTACATTCCACTTCAGGTAGGCACTGGAGGAGCTAAGCAACATAATCAGCAGGCACGAAACTAAGCACCCTGATGCCTTCTCTATCATTGCAACAGATTACAACCAGGTCTGCTTGAAGAAGTCTCTGAACAACTATTACCAACATATCACTTGTGGAACCAGAGGAGCCAACACACTTAACCACTGTTATACCACCATCAAGAACACTTACCATGCCACCCTACGCCCACACCTTGGAATGTCCATCATCTGGCTGTACTTCTACTCCCAACATCCAGGCAGAGACTAAAGACCGTAGCATCAATAGTGAGGACCAAGAAGGTATGGTCAAGGCAAGTAGAGGAGTGTATACAGGATTGCTTTGGACTGGGCAATATTCAGGGATTCAATCTTTCAGTCTGAGTGAAAATGTCACAGTTGTCACAAAATTCATCAAGACCTGAGTGAACGAGTGTGTGCCTTTAAGAACATACTGGACATACCAAAAGCCATGGATGAAACAGTAGATTCATAGTTTGCTGAGGGCTAGATCTATAGCATTCAAGACCAGTGATCTAGAACTATACAAGAAGTCAAGGATTGACCTATGGAAGGCTATTTTAAGGCCAAGAAAACAATTCCGAATTGTTTAAAGGCCAGAGATGGAGTTGGATGCATGTCAGCTCTGGCGGGGTTTGCAGGCCATTACTTCCTACAAAGCAAAACCTAACGTCATGAATGGTTGTGATACTTCCCTGCAGACGAGTTCAATGCCTTTTATGCATGCTTTGAAAGGGAGAATAAAACTACACCTGTGCAAATCCCTGCAAAACCCAGTGACCTTGTGATCTCTGCCTCTGAGGCCGATATCAGAACAGCTTACAGGAGGGTGAACCACAAGGTGTCAGACCCTAATGATGTACTTGGTGGGGCTCTGAAAACCTGTGCTAACCTACTGCAGCAGTGAGTGATCGAAGAGTGTTCAAGGACATCTTCAATCTCTCTCTGCTGCAGCCAGAGGTTCTACCTGCTTCAAAAGGACAACAATCATACCAAGTGCCCAAGAAGAACAGGGTGAGCTGCTTCAACAAATATCACCCAATGGCACTCACATCTACTCTAATGAAGTGCTTTGAGAGGTTGGTCATGACTAGAATCAACTTCTGCTGAAGCAAGGACTTGGACCTGCAATAGTTCTACAGCAGATGCAATCTCACAATCTCTCCACGTAGCCTTGGATCACCTAAACAATTGCAATCCTTACATCAATCTGCTGTTTACTGACTACAGCTCAGCTTTCAACACCATCATACCCCTCAGTTCTAATCATCAAGCTCCAAAACCTGGAGCTCTGTGCCTTCCTCTGGAAGTGAATTCTTGACTTCCTCACAGAGACCACAGTATGTGTGGATTGGAAATAACATCTCCTCCTTGCAAGCTTGAAGATTGATAAAAGCTGCGGGAAGTTGTTAACTGTGCCAGCTCCAACATAGCACTAGCCTTCCCAGCATCCAGGACAACTTCAAACGGCAACGCATGAAAAAGGTGGCATCCATCATCAAGAACCCCCATCACCCTGGACATGCTCATTGCCACCATGACAGAGGAGGTCCAGGAGCCTGAAGACACACATTCAATGTTTCAGGAACAGCTTCTTCCCCTCCACCATCAGATCTCTGAATAGACAATGAACCCATGAACACTCCCTCAGTAATTTTTTCCCCTCTTTTTTCACTACTTACTTAATTGTCTTTTTCAAAAATCTATATGTATTGCATTTTATAGTTTTTATTATTATAGCAATGCACTGCTGCTGTAAAACAACAAATTTCACAACATATCTCAGTGATTGTAAACCGAATTCTGATTCTATTGAACAATTGGGTGTGTAATCTAAAGTGAATCCACTATGTGGCACTGTAACACAATTAAATTCACTAGCCATGAAAATGTAAACATCACTTCTACCACTTAAAATGTCTGCAGATTTTTGAAAATAATTTTACAAACTGAAGATGTCCATATTGTATATTAATAACTTTAATAATAAACAATGAGCTGCACTGACATTTTTTCATAAATCCTGAATCTATTTTAACATTTATATGCCACAGAATAGCATACATTCCAATACAGTATATCTAGTCTATACTTCCTGAAAGTTAATGGCATGTAAAACAAAGTGATAGTATTTTCATTAAAGTACCAACAGCACACTTTTCTCTTATTGCAATATTAAAATATTCAATTTAATTACTTTCAGTTTATGTGACTTGACTTCACCCACACCAAAACATTTATTCACTTTACCATATTAGGACAGTAACTGCAGTTTGTATAATCTATAAAATGTACCACAGTCACTCGCTATGGCTACTCCAAAAGTTTCTGTGAATTCTACTGCTTGCTGAAATGTATACGTATCCTCAGAGTTAGAAGGAAGGTTCGCAGTGTTCCAAATGATTCACAGCATATTACACAGTCATAAACAATGAGATAAAATTGAAGACAAGCATAAAATGGTCCTACAGGAAGTGAAGTTAATAGTGATGGGTAACAAATCAGGCAAAAAAAAATGTAAATTTTAAAATTCTTTTGGCTTATCTCTCATGCACAGGAGTTTCAGAACTTGCTGGAATGATGAATACTGGGCAATCTTTCCATATCATAGAAGTGTCAAATTGGACAGATAGAAATCACAACAGTAGTACAATGTGCCTGCTTATCCATGTGGATTGCATGCCCTTCCATTGTTTCGCACTGACTGAGCCAAGACATACTTAATGAAAACAAAAACCTCCCTTATCAGTGTCAGTTGATCACTTTAAGATCAATAATTGGTTATTTATGTCTCCAGATCAATATCTTGGTTTGGCATGAGGGCTTCCAAGTCCCTTTGCACCTGTTATGTTGATTTTTCGTCACATTTCAAAAATAATCTATGCCTTTATTTCTTCTACCAAAGTGCGTGACCATACACTTTCCAACACTGTATATGATCTGCCATTTCTTTGTCCATTTTCCAAATCTATCCAAGTCCTTTTGCAGATTCCCTGCTTCCTCAACACTACCAGCCCTTGCACCTATCTTTGAACTGTCCGCAAACTTAGTCACAAATTCATCAATTCTGTCATCTAAAGCATTGATATATAACTTGAAAAGAGTGGCCCCAACACTGATACCTACAGAACACCTCTAGTCACCAGCAGCCAACCATAAAGGTTCCATTTACTCCCACTCTTTGCCTCCTGCCAGTCAACCAATTTTCTATCCATTCGACATATACAAACTGTTGGAGGAACTCAGTAGGTCAGGCAGCATCTATGAAAAAGGGTAAACAGTTAATGTTTTGGGCCGAGACCCTTCATCAGATCCAGTTCTCTTTTACTCTTTTCCATAGATGCTGAGTTCCTACAGTATTTTGTGTATGTTCCTTGGATTTCCAGCATCGGCAGAATTTTCTTTTGTTTCTATCCATGCTAGTATATTTCCTGTAATTCCATGGGCTCTTATCTTGGTAAGCAGCCTCATTTGCAGCAGCTTGTCAAAGACCTTCCGAAACTCCAAGTAAATAACATTCACTGGTTCTCCTTTGTCTATCCAGCCCATTATTTCCTCAATGAATTCCAACAGATTTGTCAGGCAAGATTTTCTCTTAAAGAAACCATGCTGACTTCTGCCAATTTTACCATGTGCCTCCAAGTGCCCCAAAACCTCATCTTTAATAATGGACACCAACATCTTCCCAACTACTGAAGTCAAATTAACTGGCCTAACTTCTTTTCTTCTGCCTCCCTCCCTTCTTAAAGAGTGGAGTGATATTTGCAATATTCCTGTCCCCCAGAACTATTCCAGAATCTAATGATTCTGTAAAGATCACTACAAATCCCTCCACAATCTCATTCAGAGCCCTGGGGTGTAATCCATCTGGTCCAGGTGACTTATCTATGTTTAAACCTTTCAGCTTTTGAAGCACCTTCTCCTTTGTAGTACCAACTACACTTACTTCTGCCCTGACATTCTCAATTTTCTGGCCCACTGCTAGTGTCTCCCACAGTGAAGAATGATACAGACAGACAGACATACTTTATTGATCCCGAGGGAAATTGGGTTTTGTTACAGTCGCACCAACCAAGAATAGTGTAGAAATACAGCAATATAAAACCATAAATAATTAAATAATAAGTAAATTATTCCAAGTGGAAATAAGTCCAGGACCAGCCTATTGGTTCAGGGTATCTGACACTCCGAGGGAGGAGTTATAAAGTTTGATGGCCACAGGCAGGAATGACTTCATATGACACTCAGTGTTGCATCTCGGTGGAATGAGTCTCTGGCTGAACGTACTTCTGTGCCTAACCAGTACATTATTGAGTGGATGGGAGACATTGTCCGAGATGGCATGCAACTTGGACAGCATCCTCTTTTCAGACACCACCGTCAGAGAGTCCAGTTCCACCCCCACAACATCACTGGCTGCTACCCTCAGCCTGCTGCCCCAGCACACAGCAAACATGATAGCACTGGCCACCACAGACTCGTAGAATATCCTCAGCATCGTCCGGCAGATGTTAAAGGACCTCAGTCTCCTCAGGAAGTAGAGACGGCTCTGACCCTTCTTGTAGACAGCCTCAGGGTTCTTTGACCAGTCCAGTTTATTGTCAATGCAAAATACTTATTAAGGTCATCTGCCATTTCCTTGTCCCCCATTACAACCTCTCCAGCATAATTTTTCAGCAGTCCAATATCCACTTTCACTTTACTTTTATTCTTTATATATTTGAAAAATCTTTTTTGTATCCTTTTTTATATTATTGTTCATATTATTGACTAGCTTACCTTCATATTTCTCTGCTTATGACTTTTTTAGTTGCCTTCTGTTGGTTTTTAAAAGCCTTTCAATCCTCTAACTTCCCACTAATTTTTGCTATAATATATGCCCTCTCTTTTGTTTTTATGCTGTCTTTGACTTCTCTTGTCAGCCACATCATTCTCCTTTTTAGAATACCTCTTCCTTGGGATGTATCTATACAGTAATACTGATAATTCTTTACTACACTGGAAACTGTGCACTGTGACTCAACCACAAGCTGCACTATAAAACCATTTCATGGGCTTTCTCTTGGGATCCAGCACCATCCCCATTTTCCCAATCGACCTGCGTACTGAAATTCTACATGACTATTATAACATTGCTCTTTTCACATGCCTTTTCAATCACCCATTATAATTTGTGCCCCACATCCTGACTATTGTTTGGAGGCTTGTATATAGCTCCCGTCAGGGTCTTTTTACCTTTGCAGTTTCGTAACTCTACCCACAATAATAGCATTGATAGTGTTCTTATTTGTTTTGTACTTCAGCTGCTTAATTGGGACAAAATGTACTGGCCCTATGTGTCCCAATTGAACAGAATCCACAGATTCACCACCCTCTGGCTAAAGAAATTCCTCTTCATTTCTTTCTAAAGGGCCCACTCCTATTCTGTGCCCTCTGGTCCTAGACTCCCCCATAATAGTAAACATCCTCTCCACATTCACTCTATCTAGGCCTTTCAATTTATGATAGGTTTCAATGAGATCCCCCATCATTCTTCTAAACTCCAGAGAACATAAGCCCAGGAGCCATCAAGCCCTCCTCATACGTTAACCCTTTCATGTCTAGAATCATTGACATGTACATACTACCTCTGGACCCTCTCCAATGCTATCATATCCTTTCTTAGATAAGGGACCCAATACTGCTCACAGCACTCCAAGTGCAGTCTGACTAATGCCTTATAAGGTCTCAGTATTACATCCTGGTTTTTATTTTTATTTAATGTAGTGATGCAGAACAGATTAAGCCCTTCTGGCCCTTCGAGGTACTCTGTCCCAACAATCTCCGACAACCCCCATTCAACCCCAGCCTAATTATGGGACCCACTACACCTTTGGAATGTGGGAGGAACCCTGAGCACCTGGGGACAACCCACACATTCCATGGGAGGACATACAGAGACTCCTTACAGACGGCACCACAATCAAACTCTGAGCTTCAACACCCTGAGCTGTATTAACATTGCACTAACTGCTACACTACTTTAGTCCTCTTCAAATGAATGCTAACATTGTATTTGCTTTCATTACCAACAACTTAACCTGTAAATTAACTTTTAGGGAATCCTGCACAAGGTCTCCCAAGTCCCTTTGCACCTCTGACTTCTGAATTTTCTTTCTATTTAGAAAATAGTCTGCACCTTTATTCCTTCTACCAAAGAGCAAGACGATACACCTCCCTACACTAGATTCCATCTTCCACTGCTTTACCCTTTCACCTCATTTTCTAAGTCCTTCTGGAGAATCCCTGATTCCTCAACACTACCTGCCACTCCACCTATCTTCGTATCATCTGTGAACTTGGCCATAAAGCAATCAATTCCATCACCCAAATCATAGACATATAGCCTGCAAAGAAGTGGTCTGAACACCAACCCCTACAGAACACCACAAAATAACCAGCAGCCAACCAGAAAAGGGCCCCTTTACTCCCATTCTTTGCCTCCTGCCAATCACTCAATCTTCTATCCATTCTAGTATCATTCCTATAATACCATGGGTTCTTAGCTTGTTTAGCAGCCTCACGTGCAGCACCTTGTCAAAGGCCTTCTGAAAATCTAAGTAAATAACATCCACTGACTCTATGTTGCCTGTTATTTTCTCAAATAATTCCAACAGATTTGTCAAGCAAGATTTTCCCTTAAGGAAAACATGCTGACTTTGGCCTATTTTGTCATGTGCCTCCAAGTACCCTGAAACCTTATCAGTAATAATGGACTTCAACACCGTACCTACCACTGAAGTCAAACTATCTGCTCTATAATTTCCTGTCTTTTGCGTCCCTCCCTTCTTAAAGAATGGAGTGTCATTTGTGTTTTTCCAGCCTGGAACAATTCCAGAATCTAGTGATTTTTCAAAAATCACTATTAATACCTTGACAATCTCTGTCTCTATTTTCCATATCATGTTTATATGAATAACTCTAATAGATTCATTAAATTACTGATTTTTTTTGTTCAAAATGGCCATTCTAACAGGTTTATCAAGAAGAATAAATGTATAATTTCTGAACTGAATAGTTATTCCTTTAGAGTATGGTTTGTGCTTTTTTGACAGTAGCCTTTTTTGGCTTGATAATTCTGAAAGCATTTACTTGTACTGCTTGCTCTCACAAGTTGCATTTTCTGACACTTCAAAAGTAACCCTTTGGCTATAAACCAATAACAAGCTCCTTTCTTAAATGCCCATGGCAAGATAGTAGAACAAGGAAATGCTCATAAAGTCCCATTGATCCATTGTTACTAATAACGCAGTTTTGCTTGTGTCAGACTCTAGGACCAAGGAGCATTATGGTATATAATTGACAAACCCCATTTCCAGAAAAGTTGGGATATTTTCCAAAATGCAATAAAAACAAAAATCTGTGATATGTTAATTCACGTGAACCTTTATTTAACTGACAGAAGTACAAAGAAAGGATTTTCAATGGTTTTACTGACCAACTTAATTGTATTTTGTAAATATACACAAATTTAGAATTTGATGGCTGCAACACACTCAACAAAAGTTGGGACAGCGGCATGTTTACCATTGTGTTACATCACCTTTCCTTTTAATAACACTTTTTAATCGTTTTGGAACTGAGGATACTAATTGTAGTAGATTTGCAATTGGAAATTTTGTCCATTCTTGCTTGATATAAGACTTCAGCTGCTCAACAGTCCGTGGTCTCCGTTGTCTGATTCTCCTCTTCATGATGCGCCATACATTTTCAATAGGAGATAGATCTGGACTGGCAGCAGGCCAGTCAAGCACACGCACTCTGTGTCTACAAAGCCACGCTGTTGTAGCCCGTGCAGAATGTGGTCTGGCATTGTCCTGCTGAAATAAGCATGGATGTCCTGGGAAGAGACGTTGCCTTGATGGCAACATATGTCTCTCTAAAATCCTAATATACGCCTCAGAGTCAATGGTACCTTCCCATACATGCAACTCACCCATGCCGTGGGCACTGATGCACCCCCATACCATCACAGATGCTGGCTTTTGCACCTTTCGCTGATAACAATCAGGATGGTCATTTTCATCTTTGGCACGGAGAACTCGATGTCCGTTTTTTCTGAAAATTAGCTGAAATGTGGACTCATCTGACCACAGCACATGGTTCCACAGTCTTTCGGTCCATCTGAGATGAGCTCGGGCCCAGTGAACTCGCCGGCATTTCTGCATAGAGTTGATGTATGGCTTTCTCCTTGTGTAATACAGTTTCAAGTTGCATTTCTGGATGCAGCAACGGACTGTGTTAAGTGACAATGGTTTTCCGAAATACTCCCGAGCCCAGGTGGCTATAATTGTCACAGTAGCATGACGGTTTCTTAGGCAGTGCCGCCTGAGGGCTCGAAGATCACGCGCATTCAACAGTGGTTTCCGACCTTGCCCTTTACGCACTGAGATGTCTCTGAATTCTCTGAATCTTTTCACAATATTATGTACTGTAGATGTTGAAAGACCTAAATTCTCTGCAATCTTGCGATGGGAAATGTTCCTTTTGAACTGACTAACAATTCTCTCACAAATTTTGGCACAAAGGGGTGAGCCACGACCCATCCTTGCTTGCAAAGACTGAGCCTTGATGGACGCTACTTTTATACCCAGTCATGATACCTCACCTGCTACCAACTAGCTTGCTTAATGTGGAGTCTTCCAAACCGGTGTTACTTGAATATTCTGTGCACTTTTCAATCTTATTTTAACTCTGTCCCAACTTTTGTTGAGTGTGTTGCAGCCATCAAATTCTAAATTTGTGTATATTTACAAAAAACAATTAAGTTGGTCAGTATAACTACTGAAAATCTTTTCTTTGTAGTTTTGTCAGTTAAAAAGATTCACATGAATTAACATATCACAGATTTTTGTTTTTATTGCATTTTGGAAAATATCCCAACTTTTCTGGAAATGGGGTTTGTAAGTTCCAAACATGAACAAAGATTGTCTAAGGTTTCACAGAAAACCTTAGAGGCCAAAAATATTGGTCAAGCAGTAAAGTAAAAAAAAGGCAACCATATTCTGTTAATCCCTTTAGTTTTAACCACATCAATCCTGCCCTGTATTTTTTTTAAGGTGCCACAAATCTTCCCAAATTTCTGACATTAAACTTCATTCCTAAACTTCAAAACTCTTGGACTTCACAACTTTGTCATCCACGGAACGGAAATAAAGGGCTAAATAAGGAAGTTCAAGTTTTTGAATTTAAATTCATGGTTGGGTGGTGTTGGCAGGAGAAGATATCAAGAACAGGAAGAATAACAACAAATATTTATACACATCTGGTGCAGCAGAAAACCTGAATGTTTTAGAATGTTATCGGACAGAATTTTATTGCAAGCTACAAAAAAATAGCATATTAGAACAAGCTACCAAACGCTTGCTTAAAGGACCAAGACATCCAAGAGAGGAAGGGTGATGCACTAAGGGGAATTTCAGACCTTTAACACTTTATGCATTAATGGTGTAGCCCCCAACGTGGAGCCAAGAAAACTGGAATCGTGCAAGAGAGATACAGCATATAAACAGGCCCTTCAGCCACCAAGTGAATCAACCACCATTTACATTAATCCCATTTTTAAAGTTCTGCCTACATCCTCCTGAACCTTCCCCCTCACCAGATCTACCAATCATGTACGTCGTAGGAGCAACTTAGAGGGTCCAATTGACCTACCAACCCACATGTTTTTTTTGATGCAGGTGGAAACCAGAACACCTAAAGAGAATCCATGCAGTCACAGAAAGAGCAAGCAAACTCCATATAGAAAGCACCCAAATCTGGCACTGTGAAGCAGCAACTCTACTAACTGTATTTTCCATTGATTAGTGGGATTGAGGAAACTACTGAGACAGGGCACAGAGGGTCCATGAAAAAAATGAACATATGGATAAGAATTTGACAAACCATCAGTCTTGAAGTTACCATGAGTTTGGAGCATGTTTGAAGCATGGAGGTGTCAAAGAGACAATAAAAAAAACTCAAGATAAATAAGAAAAAAACCCAAGATTTAGTATGAAACCAGAAAGGTGTATAAAAAACCCCCACAAAATTGCACAATTGTTCTGGTAAGTGGGAAATCCTTCAATTGTCATTCAAAGCAGGTCAGCTGGTGCCAATTCTATTAAACGTGCAGAAAGCTGCTATTCAAAGGTTTTGTTTCTTATTTCCTTCAAAATGAAAAAGTGACACTACTACTTCAATGTTATAGCCTGACACTTTGTGCACTCCTTCATGTTATATAGAGAGCAATCCATCATCTGCACACATGGTTCGAAGCAATTCTACAAGGAGATAAGCAGTTCATTCATCGTGACATGCAACTGTAATCATCTCAGTAGTCTATAAAGCAGCTCTAAATATAGTAGAGTAAACAAAACCTATTTATTAAGTTTATCCCATAAGTATCAGGTACCCTTTAAATGCAAGCTTCATCATGAATGGCATGTATGAAATGGCAATTCTGAATATACTTAATTTGTAAAATTCAGAATCTTTAACTCTGATACAACAGAGTTTAAGAGGCTAGCACACAGACACATGAATACACAAGGAATGGGGATCACCTACAAGAGATTTAGCTTGATTAGTCATTCTATTTGGGATTGGCATAGTGGGCTGAGGGTCTGTTCGGAATGTAGTGATCTTAGCATGAAGATACTTTGCAACAGGACATTTTACTGACTACTTTTTTTGGAATAAATGTCACAGTTCAATTTGGACCTGGGTCTTGAGCCAATGACCTTTCATCAGAAACATCATATTTGGAGTCTTCAAATCAGTTTAAGTGGTGGTGCAGTACACTACCTCAATTCCAAGACTCAAATTCAAATTTCACTTTTACATGGCCTCATTCAGAAATACAAATACAATTAGCATACTAACGGATTTACTCAACTGTTTGTCACTTTACTCAGCAATCTGACAATGAGAAACATTTGGCATCCAATTAAATAAAATATCAGGAAACTGTCCTCGGTCTCAAATACCATCAGACACGTCAACTTAACTGAATGTCTATGACCGTCTTTCATGCAACATTCAAAATCACTCAGAATGCATTCTAAATGAAGCAATATTAAAATTAATAAAAATATAATTAGTTGGAACAGTGGTTCTCAACGTGTGCCATGTGGCCACTGGGGGGGGGGGGGGGGGTGTGATGCTGGATTTTGTAGGGTCCACAAGTAAAAAACAAGAAATTCCACAAGAGTTTCTAAATGGGCCACGATAGATTTACTGTTTTTATGAAATAGTACTAAAACATATAAATTAAAGAAGAAATTAATATATGTAACTTAATTAGAACCCTGAATGAAATGATTGGGAAAACATGTTAGATGATGCAAATAAGGCAGCAAAACAGCTGACACATTTTACTTGTCAGATACATCTGAAAATATGAATTTATTAAATGGTTACAAGAAAAAAATCTGCAATCTCATATCATACAAAGAGGCTATTACCCCTTTCCTTGGAAAATGCAAACTTTTCAGCAGCAATATGGGACGTTGCGAGTTTATGCAATTTCCTTCACTGGCCACTCTTAAAATAGAATTACAAGATGATGATCTGATTGTATATCTTGTTCATTTGAAGCAACTGCACACTGATATGGAATTTCAGTTCAGAGATGGAGATGGATATTCCAGATTGGGGTGATGGATCCAATGGAAATGAATGTGAGTCATGTTGACACCACATCGCAAGAATGTCTTATTGAGTTAAAATGATACAACACCTCAAGCAAGATTCAAACACAGCAAGCAGAATTTCTGGATAACTAGTGATATTCAAAGTAAGTTTCCACAGCTCTGGGAGAAAGCAAAGTTGTTTTCAATTGGATTTTCCATCTCTTATCTAGCTGAATATGGTTTTAGTCAAGCTTTTCACCTGCCATCATAACTGTCCTGATGTTGTGAAAAGAGGTGATCTTCGATTATCTTTAACGAAGTTGCAACCAGATATTCAAACACTTGCTAGTTTGCATCTATCGCAAGGATTTCACTCAATACCCAAAGTAACAATATTAAGTACTTTTTCATTGCTGATTGGAAGACTATAAAAATATCCCTTGCAGAGCATTGAAATAGTTTTATTTTTCACATACACCTGTAACATTATATTTAACAGAATAATACCTATAACCTGTTCAAACATAAATATTGACTGCATATCAGAATAGCTACTGCAGTTGACCAAAAAAAACCTAGCAAATAACAGAGTCTGTGGATAGTAGGGGCCACAAAGGTAAATGGAAGTCTCAGATGGCAACGAGCAGAAAAAGGTTTTGAACTACTGAGTTAGAAGACTAAAGTCATTTTTTTGTATGAAATCTCCTGACAGACAATTAACCAATTTCTCCCAATAGTTTCAAAGCAGTTGTTGCACATACACAGAGTTAAACTGGCACAGGTTCAGCAGGACATGTTAGAGCTGCACTGATTTAATTTCTGAGTTTTCAAAATGGCATTCAGCAGTAATATCATGATATCCATGAAGCATCTTCTTTATTCAACTTTTCATAAACAAATATAATAATCACTTCCAAACACATTCTCAGCATCCATCATAGTATTTATAGACACCCACATTCTTCTAAGCTCAACTGCCATCTTCATATATGCTTTTCTTCATATTTTCATCTATATTCCAATGTGTGCATCTGTGCTTCTTTTACTTCAATGTGGTTGCAAGTCTTATATTCTAACCATTCTCTAGTTTTATAAGATTCGCCAGAGTTTCCTTTTGTATGAGTGACTATATATTATTGTTGTTGACTGGTCATCCACCCAAAACATTGAACCTATCTGCCTCCCAGAATTGGTTGATCTTCTGAGCATTTCCAGCATTCTCTCGGTTTTAGTGCATGCTTTACTTAACTATCTATAGTTCAGTGCTCAACCCAAGTTTTAAAACTTTTCAATAAAGAGTCTTACTGGATTTTTTTTCCACCTCTTTTCTGAAGAAAAAATGCTGTTCATTCATCCCTGAAACATTCAGTCAGATCTTTTATTTCCGAAAAACAATCCTCCTGATTTAACAGGAGACAAACAAATACAATGTAAATGCTTCATTTTTCAACTTGATGACATACTTATCTTGGGATATTCTAAACTAAGGGTTCCCAACTTGGGGTCCATGGACGCCTTGCTTCATGGTATTGGTCCATGGCATAAAAAAAGGTTGGGAACACCTGTTCTAAACAAACCAGAATCAGAATCAGGTTTATTATCACTGTCATATTTAATGGAACTCTGTAGTTCTGCTGCAGCAGTACAATGAAAAGACATAAAATGACTATAAATTACAAAATACATAAATAAACGTGGATAAAAATGAACAAGGTAGTGTTCGTGGACCATTCATAAAAATGTTGGAAGAAGGGAAGAAGCTGTTTCTGAATCACTGAGTGTGTGTCTTCAGGCTCTTGTACCTCCTTCCTGATGCATATTGCGGATGATGAGGGGCCTTAGTGATGGATGATGCCTTCTTGAAGCACCACCTCTTGAAGATGTCCTCAATGGTGGGGAGGGCCGTGCCCTTAATGGATCTGGCTGAGCCAACGACCCTCTGCAGCTTCTTGCGATCTTGTGCATTGGGGCCTCCATATCAGTCTGTGATGCAAGTAGTTAGGATTCTCTCCACAGTACATCTATAGAAATTTACAAGTCTTTGGTGACATACCAAATCTCCTTAAAATCCTAACAAAGAAAAACTGCTGGCACACTTCTTCATCATTCCATCAATGTGTGTTAACAGCCCAAGCTGTTAATGCTCAGGAACCCAGAAAGCAGATGAACCTTTCCACTGATGACCCCTCTATGTGGACTGGTATGTGTGTTCCCCCGGCTTCCTCTTCCTGAAGTCCACAATCAATTCCTTGATCTTGCTGTCATTGTGGGAGGTTATTATTGTGACACCACTCAACCAGCCGGTGTACTATATCTCACTCCTGTATGCCTCCTCATCGCCATCTGATACCACTAACTTCAGTGGTGTCGTCAGCTTAATTTATAAACGGCACTTAAACTATGCTTATCCACACAGTCAAGAGTGTAAAGAACAGATCAGTGTACAAGAGTAGAGCATGTATCATGTAGGTGCACTTGTGTTGATGGTCAGTGAGGAGGAGACGTTTTTAGCAATCCACAATGACAGGGTTTTCCAATGAGGAATTTGAGGACCTGTTGCAGATAATCATATTTTCACCTACTGTGGTTCCATTTCTCTAAGCACATACATACACTTTATCATCTTGTACATAAATTTTGTGGTCATGGTATTCTGAAAATTATTTGTGGGATTCATGCCGTCATACAGCATAAATGCAATCCAGACCACAGATTAGGAGCAGATTCTAAAATTTTGTATGATTTATAAATTTCAAGAAGCTTGCTTTTATAGAATCTCTATTCAGAATTTTCAAAGGTTAAGAACTTTCATCCCATATTGTTCATCTTTAATCTGAGTGTAGTCAAGTAGTTTTCAGGCAAGAAATTTGTACACATTGTAACCATTCATCTAAATAGCTAATAATGTGGTCAGACTGAACTCTTCAACCAAGAGACATGGATGACGAGTGCACTTTGCAACGTATTAGTTAAGAGATGTGATTTGGCAAAAAGCTAAGCAGGTGGCGGTTCCTTTGTGTAAGCAAAGAAGGGAGCTACAAACTGTTTGACAAACCCACATGAGCAATCCCGGTCTCTAATGTTACTCTGGATTCATACTGTTTATCTTGAAACAGTGGAGAAAGGAAAAATAATAGGCTTATGTGGACTTTTACAAGCAATCATGGAATGGCGTATTATCACATATAACGCCTGCAAAATTTGTTCCAAAGTAGTCCAGAAGACTTTCAGCAATTAAACAGCATCATTCAAACCTCTGCCAAGCATGAACTTGCCAGTGAGAAGCCATATGAAATGTAGGCCAAACCACTGCATGTCCCCTAATGTGCTGTGACGTTTGTAGATGCCCTGATAACATTCATTTCAATCCATCAATACAAAATACTGTAACAAACTAGTGCTATTCCCTGGATAATCTGTGACCTTGAAAAATAAAACAGTAACTCAGTGATGAATTTTACTACTCCAAGAAAGCTTCCATTGGAAATTAAAGCAAGCTGTATTTTATCAGCAAGCTTTATTTCAATTTTTATTTTATTGACCAGATTCTCTATTTTAATTAAAACCTTCTAGTGAATTATAATTTGATCCCTTTAAACTAGCAGCATTTGTTTTGAATAAGTGTCAAATTTCAGCCCATTCTGCAGCAAATTTTTTAAGAAAGGCAAGGAACAGTACAGAAATACTGCACATCTTTACATGATTCAGACAGGGTAACAGATGGCAGTCGATGATATTCTCAGTATTAATAGAAGAGAGACATTCGGATGATACTGTGAATCAGTAAAAGCAATCAGCAATTACTGGAACGTTAACATTAAAGTCTATCAACAAACAATTTGCACTGATGATCAGCATAAAAAATGGCATTCTTCTGAACTCAACACCATTCAGATGGAGAAAACATTCAGGGAGTTTGAGGGATTTCCAGAAAACTGAGTGCAGGAAGTTGAGAGTTCTTCTCAGAAATGGTTTGGAAGTTGACGTGACTGTGGCTGCAAGTTCTTGATATTGTAACTTCTTGCAGATTCCTACACCAAACTCATAGCAGTGAAAGGCCATCTGAAGAATACTGTAGCAGAACAAATGTGGTTTACACCACAGCAAGCAATACGGCTTACACTAGAAGTGAACGGCAACTTACTTATAATGGAATTGGACACTGGTTTGGTTCTTTCAGTCATTCCACAAAATGAGTCTGAATGGCACTTCAAAGATACTGAACTGAAACCTTCAGATATCCAACTAAGAACTTACACTAGCGAAATGATAACTTTTGTGGAAATGACATTTATAACTGAAATATAATAACCAACAAGCCACACTGGGCTTTTATGTGATAAAAACAGGAGGTCCAGCATTGTGGGGATATGGGCAGCTGAGACAACTACAACTTAATTGGAGGAGATACATCCACCCTTTGCATGCCACATCCCCTGCGGTAGAGTCAACTAAAAGCAAATTAGGGAAGGTACTGGGATGATGCCAAGGCAGTGTTCAAGGATGGTGTTGGAAAACACAAACATATCAATTGTAAAATAATCTTAAATTAAAGTGCCACACCCAACTTATGCAAAGCCCGTCAGTTCGTTATATCATCCATGATAAAGTAGCCAAATGAGGCAGATTGTATGGAGACCAAAGGAATTGTTTCTGAGGTTGAATGGAGCCTATGGGTAACACCAGTAGTCCCAGTATTAAGAAAAATGGGTCTATCAGGATCAGTGTTGATCCCATCAACCCAGTGCTGAAAGTAGATCAAAATCTTCTGACCAGGATAGAGGATATCTTTCTAAACCTTCAACAAAGTGGATTTACTGTAGCTAAGGCCTACTTACAAATGGAGATGGAGGAAGAGTTCAAAGTGTTATGCACCATAAATACTCACAAAGGGCTTTATCACTTTAATGGGCTTATTTTAGGAGTAGCATCTGCACTTGTATGCTGACAGAAAGCTATGGACTAGGTACTGTAAGGCTGCCCAAGCACTCAATATTAACTGGATGACATCATTGTTACTGATAAGCATGACAAGGAATACCTCCAGAATTTCAAGATAATGTTAAAAAGATATGAAGATTATAGGTTCAGTAAGATGCAACATGTATGAATTCTTTAAACCAACCATCACTTATTATAGTAACACCATTGATGCACAAGCATTTCACAAGTGTGCTGAGAAAATTCAAGTAGTGGTGGTTGCCCCAAGGCCAAAAGATGTATCACAGTTCCACCCCTTAAACTCATTACTACAGTTCGGGAAGAACTGGCAATTGACAAAATAGTGTGAGATGGCTTTCAAAAAGGTAAAGGAAATGGTGACATCAGACACTACTCACACATTATGATCCACATTACCCAGTGAAGCTTGCCTGTGACATCTTGTCTCATGTTATGGGTGCAGTCATGTCACATACTATGAGTGATGGGAGTGAATACCCCACAGCCTTTGCATCATGTTCTTTTTCCACTACAGAGAACAATTACGTACAGATTGATAGAAAGGCCTTGAGTCTGGTTTGGGGTGTAAAACATTTCAACCAGTGCTTGTATGGGAGAGAGTTTACCCTTGTGTTATGAGTGATGAACAGACCTGATGGACAATGGGGTGCAGAGTTAACCATTCCCAACCCCCCCTCCTGAGAACTACGAACTATTGCTGTTGCTATGCTGCTCATGAGAGACAGAGATAAAGCCCAGGCAAGAACATTTGCTACAGATAAGAGGGGGAGACAGACTGTTGATTTACTGTATTATGACTCTTCCTGGATTATTTACCTTCCACTACAAGGACTTTACTTTGCTTGTTAACATTCCTCAGGAGATAGCAGGAGTGGCCTGATTTGATGGACACGGTCATTCAGAGTTGATGGATAGCTGAGACCCTGTGAGTGGGGATAAAAGACAGGTCTGCAGAGACACCCTTCAGACACACCAGTAGACACTGACTGAGTGTTGGGAACCCACAGAAAGGTGGGGGCTTCGGAGACCGAACCAGGAGATCGGTCAGTAAAGCTCACAGTGTTAAAGCAGGGCCGGTGGGGACTTGTGTGTGTGTCCACTCATGCCAGAGTGACGAGTCCACCACAGAAGAATGGTCTAGCTGAAGAACAGAGGGGTCATAGCTGAATGACCACAACGATACGACGGATTAAGAAAGCAACGGAAGGTTTGGCTGCTGTAGCTGTTACCTCTCGCTCTCTCTCTCTCTCCCCAATGATTTCGATACAACCATAACCACCTCAGCATTTATGAACTGAACTCTATCCTATGACAATTAATTTACCCCCTAGACATCGATAGAGCTTGTTTATTATTGATTATTATTATTCCTACACTTTTAGGTTTATTACTGCTAACTTGTTTTATATGTATATTTGCATTTTTGATATTGTATTGTGTAGTTTACTAATAAACACCTTTAGTTTGGTACCACCAGACTCCAACGGATTCTTCTTTCTCTGCTGGTCAGACACCCAGTTACGGGGTACGTAACACTTGTTATTGATCATCAACCACTTATCCACAAAAGGATCTATTCCACTGACAGCAGCATCACAAATGTACAGATGGCCCTGTTTCTTGGAGGACACAATTACAAGATCAAATTCAAGAGGACAACTAATCATGGAAATGTTGGCAGTTTGTCCTGTTTCCCTTTAGAAAAAGAAATAACTGAAAATATTACAAAAGAGGACATTTCTCTTGACATGTTCTCGCTAATGCAAAAATCTCCCTATTACAGCAGAGATGATCCAAAGGGAAACTGCACTGTCTCAGGTCAACATGGCCACCTAAGATGGCTGGAATGTGTAGAAGAAACTCCAGTTCCCCTATTTTTACTAATGCTGGGGTGCAATTGCCCTTGATGGAGATTGCTTTACTTAGGGTCACATAACATAAAAGGAGATACGCAAGAAGCTAGGACGGGATAGGTAGAAGAGGTAAAGGGCTGATAAAGAAGAAATCAAATAGAGAGGACAATGGACCACGGAAGAGAGAGGAGGAGGGGAAACAGTGGGAAGTGATGGGCACATGAGGAGAAGGGGCAATAGGCTAACTGGAATGGGGAATGTAAAAAGAGAGGAGGGAGGGAGAGAACAGAGAGGAGATTCAGTTTAATTTTTTTAAGTGAACCTTGGCTATAAATTCAATCCTCACCAGTCACACTGAGATAGCTGGATAGGAGCAGCAGTTTGCTATATTTTATTTCTGACATTCAGTTACCCTGGATGAGCCAGGTAAGAGCCAGGTTCCTTAAAGAGCCCCAACCTGCAATTAATTCCAATTGATCAACCTCATGGGCTGGGACCTGGGATTGTCAGGACACTGAAGCCGCCCTGATAAGTGCAATCAAGGCTTGCTTCTGCTTGTGTGGACCATGATCTGAATGGAAAATTGCACTCTTCATGCAGCTTGCAGCAAGTTTCTGATTTTCTACTGAGTTTTATCTTTCATTGAAACTATATCGTGAAGCATTCAAAATATGGCAAAAGACTCTGTGGTGTTATACAGAATTTATTAAGAACTACAGAAAACTAGCTCTGGATTTTTTTGCTGCCCTGAGGCCATTTTCATAATGTCATCATTCTGAAAATATGCATGAATGCAGCAGAGCAAGATTCAGTGGTTTATGAATTGCAAAATAAATCATAGCTGTAGTTAGTGTTAAAGTGCATCCCTGAGGAATTAAACATTACAATCTTGGCAAGAATGTCATTCTAAAATTTTAATTAATCCTGTTCAAGTTTGATAATATTGCAATTAAATCTGGCAAACTTATATTCCAATCTGAATGCTCTTTATCCATTATTTGATTTTCAATAGCAACAAATGTGACAATATATGATTGTGAGCTTCCTTTTAAAAATAAAAGCAGCTATGACTATTTTTGAATACAACAAAGCTAACTGAAAGCTCCATGCAAAATAGTACTTTTGCTTAAAAATGCTTTCAAAAGTATGCTTTCTAAAGTAAAATCGGTGGCATAAATTACAAATGGAGTAAGAATTTGAGAAAGCCAATCTCTGAAGTCAGAGTCATTTATATATCCATTATGGAAAAAGGTCCTTCGGCCCAATAAATCTGCAATGACTATCAACTATCCATTTTACTCCCTCCACATTCTCAACTCCACCCCCCGCTCCCACATTATATTTCATACTTATATACTAGGGGCTAATTAACCTACCAACCTATGTCTTTGGAACGTGGAGGAAATGTGAGGACCTGGAGGTAACTCCACAGTCACAGAGAGAATGTGCAACCCATTAAACTAAGCTAATTCACACCAGAGCAAGGCTCAAGTGTGAGAGTCTCAATGTGACCAACAGTCCCGATTTCACCCATCACCCGCCACCTTGCACTTCTTCCTTCATTCCCCACCCCCCGCACCTTCTTACTCTGACTTCTCTTCTTTCCAGTCTTGAAGAAGAGTCTCAGCCCAAAACAGTTTCTTTTCTATTGATGCTGCCTGGCCTGCTGAGCTCCTCCAGCATTTTGTGTGTGTTGCTTTGGATTTCTAGCATCTGCAGATTTTCTCGTATTTGCGGCAGTACACTAAGTCAGACAGTTATTGCAGAATAAGATAATTAGCAGAAGGAGGGATTGCAAACTTTGATTGGCTGTATATCTGGAAGGTTGATTATGTTACTTCTGAAATCAACGGTACTGATTGAACCAATCTTCTGGCTTAAATGAGAACTAATACAGAAAACCGTTCAAAGAAAATGAAACAGAAGGTATTTTAAGATTTAATCCTGGGATGTCTAGAAATTAAGGGTCATCATAGAGTTCTTAAAAGAGTTCAAAGAGTTTGCTTTCAAAGAGTTCATAGAAGCCACTGAGCTTACATGGGAGTGATGGCTCATTTTTACTTATGCCTGCTGAACTCACCATGCAGGAAGTTATATTGTGCAAGTCCTGCCACAGCTATAGTGTCCATCTCTGATTCATCTTTAGTCTAAAATTGCCTCTTTGTGCTTGACAAGAGGGGTGAAACATGTGTTCTTCATTCACATGCATGAAAAACAATAGGATAACAGGACTGGATTGCTCAATGATAAAGGAGGAAACATGGATTCAGAGGAGGAAGGGGAGGTCCTGAATGAATATTTGCTTCAATATTCACCGGGGGAGGGACCTTGATGAATGTAAATTCAGTGAAGAAAAGGCTAATGTGTTAAGGTTAGGTGGGGGCTTCTGAAAAACATTAGGATAGATATTGCACCAGGTCAGATGAGATATACCCCAGGTTACTCAGGGAAGTGAGGGAAGAGATTGCTGGGGTATTGACAATATTTGCATCCTCAATGCCACAGGACTGGTACCAGAGGAAGGAAGGATGGCAACCAAAGGGAGATAAGAAGTGATTTGATAGAGGTGCATATGATTATGAGAGGCTTAGACAGAGTCAGCATCTTTTCCACAGGGCAGCAATGGCCAACACCAGAGGGCATCTGTTTGGGGTGACTGCAGGCAAGTTATGGAACAAGTTTCAGGCAGGTTCTTTTTCACAATGAAAGTGTTAAGTAGTGCTCTGCCAGGGATGGTGGTAGAGACTGATACATTATAAACATTTAAAAGAAAAAGGGAGAGTTAGGCTGTTTAGGAGAGAAAGGTTAGATTGATCATAGAGCAGGGGTGTCAAACTCATTTTAGATCACGGGCCGGATTGAGCAAAATGCAGCTTCATGCGGGCCGGATCAGTCGGACGCGTGCGAACGCAGCTTTCGTTGCCTCCATTTTTTCAGCCTGCTCTCATGTGTCTCAGTCTCTGCTATAACTACAAAGTGTTTCACTTTACAAATTCCGTTTCTTATGAAGAAGACTGCCGAGCAAGACTGCCGAATAAACACTAAAATCCTTGAAAACCTGGTACCTGAATAAACTCAGCATTAGCCATATCATACGCCATTGGCGCTTCGATTACTGGGGCCAGCTTTAATAGTAATTAGATATTATCTCGCGGGCCAAAGATAATTCCACCGCGGGCCTTGAGTTTGTTTACATAGGTTGCCATGATATCGTGAGCTGAAGAGCTCGTGCTATGCGGTATTGTTCTGTGTTATAATATCTTCAAGTCCTTAATCATCCGTTATTACCAGCAATCTTTCCTAGTCCCTCCATATTGATGTGGTGATCCAAAAAGCATGTCAGTGTATGTACTTCCAGGCTTCAAAGAAAATTCAGCTTGTTTATGCAGGTTCTGTCAAACTTCTACAGATGTGGCATAGAAAGTACCCTGACGGGTGATTCTTAGCTTGGGATGAAAGCTCCTCTGCTCTGGACCGTTGGAACTCGCTGAGAGCGGTTAAGACCGCCCAACACGGACACGTCAGCCCTTCCATCCAGTCCATCTTCATGGCATGTTACATTAGTGAAGATAACAGTATCATCAAGAAAGCCAGCCACACTTTCAGGCGATTCTGAATCAATCACCTCTTTCACAACCTCTGCCACGTTCTCGAAAACAGAATTCTAGTCTCTCTGTTTTTGTTACTTTAACATTTATTTTTGCACTACCACTGTTTACACTACTATTCACCATTCCATCATTTTTGTAAATGCTGTATTTATTGTTGTTTTAATTATTATCATGAACACTATTTACTCTATGATCTGCACATGAGCAAGGAATCTCATATTGTTATAAACATCCTGGTGTTTATAACAATAATCTAAACTGAATCCAACGCTAGCTCTCACCCAATTCCCAGAGCCTAACCCCTGTCCCCCCCCAATGATCCTATCCAACCCTTGAGTCATGAATCCATCCCCTTCCATTTCTATGAGCAGCCCTCCAGCCCAGTTCTGCACTTGCAGCTTAGAAATTTTCTTCTGTGCAAGGTATATGCGAGTGCAAAGCCTATCCAACAGCACCCAAAATCTTGGGTCTCATGCAGAAGAGAATCTTTCACTGATCGGGCCTTGAACAAAGTTTTAACCAGCCTGGCCAACATTGTACATTTTCTAGGGCCATACAATTGGTAGCTCCCTTTTTTCAACAGATTGCAAACTCTGAGAGTGATGATACAAAAATCTGAATTTATTTCAATGGAGAGCATCCAAAAGGAATATGATGTTAGTTTAAAATATTATGAGAGACGTTGCTTATGCAGGTCGAAAAATAACTACCGTATCTTAGACTACAAAAAGAAATATTTTAAGCAAAATGTGATATTTTTCCTTTCTCAAATGTTATAAGATGAACAGTAGTTGTTTACCTTAATTCAATAAAAAGTGTTATTTTTTAATCCACACACACCTTCCAGATTATTATTAAAAATGTTTTTTTTTGTTGACTGGATCCCAGTTTAAATCAGTAACAGCATTTATTAAATATACTTTCAATAAATGTCATCTTGCATTATAAAAATTAGGTTTTCATAATGATATTTGGGCAAATAAGTTGTATTACAAACATATTATCAAAAAGATGCAAAAATAAGATGCATTGGTCCTTTACATTTAAAGTTTGGTCAACAATTCTGAATTAAAAAGAAACAAGCAATCAAGAGGGCATGTCTTATGAGGAAAGGTTGAGTGTGCCATGGCTTCTTCTCTTTGGAGCAAAGGAGGATGAGAGGTGCATTGATTATATTCATTTATTGATTCATATACATTGCAGAATAGGCCCTTCCAGCCCTTTGAGCCACACTGCCCACCAATCCCCCAGTTTAATCCTAGCCTAATGTTGGGACAATTTACAATGACCTAGCGAATTGTATGTCTTTAGACTGTGGGAAGAAACTGGAGCCCCTGGAGGAAACACATGCAGTAACAAGGAAAACGTACAAACTCCTTACAGGCAGCAGTGATAATTTTGCATAAGATGATAAGAGGCATAGATAAAGAGTGGAGAGCCAGCACCTTTTTCTCAGGTGATTTGAGGAAAGTATAGGGGCAATGTCAAAGGTATTTTTTTACAAGAGTGGTAGGTGCATGGCATGCACTGTGTGGGGGGGGGGGGGGATTGTAGCAGCAGATACATTAGGGACATTAGCAAACTCTTAGATAGGCACATAGATGAAAGAAAAATGGAGGGTTATGTGGGAGGGAAGTGTTAGATTGATCTTGGAGTAAAAGGGCAGCACAATATTGTGGGCAGAAGGGCCTGTACTATGTTGCACTGTTCTATGTTCAGTTTTCTTTGCTGTTATTTCTAACCAAATAGGGCTGTTTTAAAATGGATCTAAATATTAATGTTTATTTTATTTGTTGCCCTCGTTTGTAATTAAGGCAACTTGTACACCAGGTAATTAATTAAGAATTCATGACTTCAAATGACTTCAACCTTGATCAATTATGGCACTTAAATGATTGAACCTACTAATTTCTGAGCGAGGCTCAGGTAGGAATATGACCAACAAGATGCTGGATTGCCTTAAAAATCTAACTGACGTTAACATCCCTCAGGAATAGAAAGCCTGCCACCTCTACTGGTTTCATCAGCATTAGACTCACACTAAGTACTTAAATGTTAATGTGTTTGAGGCAACTACACACAGTTGTGCTGCCTTTTCATTCTCAGACTGATCTACGATACTTCAGTGTAATACTGTCAAGGCAAGGCAAGGCAATACTTAAAACCCATCACTGGTTATTCTGAAGACAAGAAATCCTGCTGTTTCCACTTTCCACCTATTTTAAACTCGCTTTGATGAATGATTATTAAGCACTCACCTGTCAAAGCCTATTATATCTCTAGGACCATCATTCCCATCAGCTACACTTTCAAACCCCAGGCCTAACCTTAAGCCACATTAAAATAAAATATTGAATAACTTATTTTAAAGACAAGCAGTAAAAGAAATACATTAAGATTTTTGAACAATAACGTTTCACTTTTCTTTAGCATCAAAATTAGGCCAACATCTGAAATTTCTATCTAAACTTCAATATGTTTTCTACTACAATGATATAATGTTAATTAGTTTGAATTACATAAATACTATTTGGCTTTTCTGCTTAAATGAATATTTATTACTTTAAGAGGCTACTTAATGATCAGGTTCAAATGGTTTCATTAACTATCAGAGAATGTATATAGTATATAACCTGAAGTTCTTACTTTTCACAGACATCAACGAAAAACATAAAAACAGAAGAATCCCAAAAGAATGAACAGAAAAACATTAGAACCCCAAAGCCGCCTCTTGAAGTGCCAAATACCTTTTCTCTCACATCTTTTCTCTCATCTTTCATCAAAAGAAGCTGCATCAGAGTAAGGCTCTGTACATTAAAAAATTGCATCTGAACTAAAGAACATTATTTAACAGTATCATTTTCTTATTTTAAGGTGCTATATTAGAAACATTTTCTGAAAGCTGGGTTTCAAGTCAAATAAACTAATTTCACTAGATGAAAACTTTGGAGTATAGAAGTTTGAAGGGGGACTTGATAGAGGTATTTAAAATTATGAGGGGGATAGATAGAATTGACGTGGATAGGCTTTTTCCATTGAGAGTAGGGGAGATTCAAACATGAGGACATCAGTTGAGAGTTAGGGGGCAAAAGTTTAGGGGTAACACGAAGAGGAATTTCTTTACTCAGAGAGTGGTAGCTGTGTGGAACGAGCTTCCAGTAGAAGTGGTAGAGGCAGGTTCGGTATTGTCATTTAAAGTAAAATTGGATAGGTATATGGACAGAAAAGGAATGGAGGGTTATGGGCTGAGTGCAGGTCAGTGGGACTAGGTAAGAGTAAGTGTTCGGCACGGACTAGAAGGGCCGAGATGGCCTGTTTCCATGCTGTAATTGTTACATGGTTAAAATCAAAATAAATACAGAAATCCTGGAAACACATAGTAGATTTGGCAGCTTTTATAGGATGAGAAACAAGAGTTACATGAATCCTGTTTCCCTTTCCACAGATGTTATCTGATCTGCTGAGTGACTCCACAAATAAGAGAAAATCTGCAGATACTGGAAATCCAAGCAACACACACAAAATGCTGGAGGAACTCAGCAGGTCAGGCAGCATCTATGGGAAAAAGAACAGTCGACGTTTCAGGCTGAGACCCTTCAGCAGGACGTCCTTTTTTTCCATAGATGCTGACTGGCCTGCTGATTTCCTCCAGCATTTTGTGTGAGTTGGTGAGTGACTCCAGTATTTTTTTATTGCAACCAGGGCCTTACAGCTCATAACAAGTGATATTTACCTTTGTAGATTACATGGTATATAGTATGACAGTTACATATTCAGAACTCCATTTTTGATATGGTTAACCATGACTGTACTAAATACTGTATTCAAATGCAAAATACATTATATTCCATTACATGAGTCCACAAAACTACTTTTGTTGGAGCATTCCACGATCTAGGAGAATTCTGTTTCTTTGACTTCAGATTCCATGCCAACATTTAGCAAAATTAGAAACTGAATTGGGCCAATCAGAGCAGCTGAATACATGAGAAGATTCTGTTGTTGGGAGCGCTTATAAACAGTGTTGAGTAAATACATTTTTATAGCTCTAAAATAATTTAGAAAATAAATACCAATCATTCTGGTGGCTACAAAGGTAACTCTAAGATAAATTATTTACTTCAACTGAACAATACTGACAAGTGTTTTGAATACACAACACATAACACACTGAACAAGAAATACATCATTAAATAGCTGTTCAAAGTAAGCTTCTCACTTACAAGAGTTTATACCCAAGCCAGTTCTACTTATTATCCACATTCTTACTTCATCACATTTTCCTTTATTTCCCATTTTCTTTTCGCTAAAATTAAGGTTATAGATTTATTATTTATAGGTTTTCATTTTCAAACATTATTTAAAATCTTATTTTGTAAAAACCGAACTTTAAGTTCTAGTTAACTGCACATCAGTATCCACCAGTACATTCCTAACAATGTTAAATTAAATTATTTGTAATGTTTCTTTTGAAAGTTAAAAAGTAATATTGCCTCACGCCCATTTCAATTCTAACAGGTGTTTTGAGAGCAGACTCTCAGGAGGCAGTTGGGTCAGTATTATATTTCAAAATGATTTTTTTGTCTTAAGCCTTATCAACCAACAGAGGGAAGGAGATATAAAGGTGGAACAAGAGGGGTAAGATCTTCTGGCAAAATACCTTTGGTAAATTACAGATCGTATGGACGAACTGCCTCTACCAGCACAACTACTGTATCTTTCAGTACTATGCCAATCTGTCACTCTTGTTAATTGATGGGCAGGAAATCTGAAAAGAAATGTAAACATGTCTATTCACTCCTTTCAAAGATTCAAGAATTACCTAGACCCATGTCATGTCATTATCCGTTTCAGCAGGTCCGATAGTTCACTTTTGACACCTTGAACATTTTTTGCACCTTTTATACAGTTTTTTATTCTCTGCTTCTTTCGATTGAATATCAGTAAGAGGATCATTGAAGTTTTGCAGACAATTTTGTTATTGCAGCATATGAAAGGAAAATAAGCATCAATGGCTGCATTAATAATTAAACATTTTCTGCACCGTCTATTTGCTTATCTCCAGCAGTCTGATTGATCAGGATTTTACTCTGGGATACTGAATTTTCTTTTCCTTTCTGCAGTATGATTCACCCTTGGATATTCTTGGACACAGGAAGCAAATTACATGGCAGTGCAGAGATGACTACGAACAGGCGGTCACCTGAACTCTGGTGTGAAGCTAATGGCATGTGTTATTTGAGCAGCTTCTGAGTACATCAAGGTCCAGCTTTAACATACCTGTGGCTGTCAATCACGAGTCATTCATATTGGTTGGCACTGCTTTTCAACCTACATATGTGCTATAATTTAAGCAAGTGCAATCAAATCTAATCAACAGGAGAACAGTGTCAAAGTGAAGGGCTCCTGAAACTAATCTAAGCACTAAGCTTCATAATGTACCAACGGTATCGCACCAATTTTGTTGTCATGGAGATTTTGGTCCATTCCTGCTTGAGTAAGCTTTGAGTGAATCTAATTATTAATATCAACTCTCAATGTGTCAAATCAAAAAGTCAACAAAGGAACCAATTATGAGATAAATGCGGCAGATCTGCTCTTCAGCAAATTTATGTACGTTATGCATGTTTCCTATGTGCTGTTAGTTAAACAAATATTCATATATTTTTGCCTGGGCTACTGATTTTTTTCCAGAGATTTTTAACTTAATTATTGTATGAATAGTCTGCATATTTTAAAAAGTATAATAATCTACACTTATTTTAGAATCACAAAAGGAAAAAAAATGGAAGATCCTACTTAAGCATGAAAAAAATTTTTGAACAAATAAACATACAGGCTCATGAAGACTGAGCTGGGAAAGGCCACAAACAAGGGATCCCCGCTTATGTTCAGGGAAGTTTCATTAATCAGTACATAGAATTCCCAATGAGAGAATGTGCTCTTTAATCTGCTATTAGGGAATGAGACAGTGCAGATGACAGAGTTTGCATAGGGGAACATTTTGCATCCAGTGACCATAATGCCATTAGTTTCAAAGGAAATATGGAAAAAGCCATGGATGACAGCGGAGGTGCGTGCGCTGTTGAGGACCCGTGACTCCGCCTTCAGAGCAGGCGACAAGGCAGCCCTAACAACAGCAAGGGCCAAACTGTCCTGGGCCATCAGATAGGCAAAGCGTGCACATGCCCAGCGAATCCATAGCCACTTCCAGGACAGCGGCGACACGTGGCGCATGTGGAAGGGCATTCAGGACATCACCAACTATAGGACAACATCACCTGACAGTGCAGGGGATGCCTCCCTCCCAGATGTGCAGAATAACTTCTACGCTTGTTTTGAGGCAGAAAATGACGTGGTGGTGTGGAAGTCCATCCCTCCTCCAAATGATCAGGTGCTGTGTCTCACCGTGGCCACTGTGAGAAGAACCCTGTGCAGGGTCAACCCACAGAAGGCTGCTGGACCAAACAATATTCCTGGTAGAGTGCTCAGAGGATATGCAGACCAGCTAGCAGATGTTCTCACTGACATCTTCAACATCTCCCTGAGCAATGCCACCGTTCCAACGTGCTTCAAGGCCGCCATCATCGTCCCAGTGCCGAAGAAGTCTTCAGCGTCCTGCCTCCAATGACTACAGTCCCGTTGCACTCACATCCATCATCATGAAGTAGGGAGTGATCCCTGCGGAAAGCCGAGAGTGGGGGGGAGGGGAAGATGTGGTTGGTGGTGGGATCACGTAGGAGGTGGCGGAAGTTACGGAGGATTATACGTTGGCTTATACTTCCGCCACCTCCTACGTGATCCCACCACCAACCACATCTTCCCCTCCCCCCACCACTCTCAGCTTTCCGCAGGGATTGCTCCCTACGCGACTCCCTTGTCCATTCATCCCCCCCATCCCTCCCCACGGACCTCCTTCCGGGCACTCATCCCTGCAAACGGAAGAAGTGCTACACCTGCCCCCACACTTCTTCCCTCACCACTATCCCAGGCCCCAGACAGTCCTTTCAGGTGAGGCACCACTTCACCTGCAAGTCAACTGGGGTGATATACTGTATCCGGTGCTCCCAATGTGGCCATTTATACATTGGGGAGACCCGCCACAGACTGGGAGACCGTTTCGCCGAACACCGGCGCTCGGTCCTCCAGCAGTGGCGGGATCTCCCTGTGGTCACACACTTCAATTCCACAGACCACTCCCACTCCGACATGTCTGTCCACGGCCTCCTCTACCGTCAAGATGAGGCCACACGCAGGTCGATGGAGCAATACCTTATCTCCCCCCTAGGTAGCCTACTTCCTGCCGGCATGAACATCCAACTCACTGACCTCCGTTGATACTCCTGCCCCCCACCCTTACCCCCATCCCTATCTATTATTTTAATCTGGTTCTCTTTCTCTCTCTTTTTCCCCCCTCACTATAATCTCTCTCCAGCCCTACCTTTCTTTCTCTTTTATTTCCCATAATTCTCCACCTTCCCCCAGCCCATTTCCCTCCAGCCTATCACTTCCCAGCTCTCTACTTTATCCCTCCCCCCACTTCTTATCCCCCCTCGACCATCCCAAGTTACTTCACTCCTGATGAAGGGTTTCGGCCCGAAACGTCGTTATTACCTCCTCCCATAGATGCTGTCTGGCCTGCTGAGTTCTGCCAGCATTTTGTGTTTTTTATATCTGTGAGTCTTATGTTTTGTTAATATCAGTTCAGGAACAGTTATTACCCCTCAACCATCAGGCTATTAAACCAAAGGGCATAACTTTACTCAACTTTACTTGCTCCATCACCGAAATATTTCCACAACCTATTGCTATAATCCTGAAGACTTGTTATCACAATAACAATATTTACTGTTTGTTTGTTTATTTATTATTTCTTTCTTTTTGTATTTGCACAGTTTGTTGACTTTTCAGCACTAGTTGAACACCAAGCTGGTGCGTCCTTTCACTGATTCTATTATGGTTATTATTATACTGTGGATTTATTCAGTATGCTCACAAGAGAATACAGACAGACAGACATACTTTATTGATCCTGAGGGAAATTGGGTTTCGTTCCATGAAACTCAGGGTTGTATATGGTGACAAATATATGACATATATTTGATAATAAATTTCCTTTGAACTTTAAACGTTTAGTAGATATGTGTATTTTATGTTTATTGCTATTAAGATATTGCTGCACTATGAGTTTACTCTTATTCACATGGCATAGTTATGGAGTGTTGTGTATGTGTATAACCTTGGTTAACACCAAATGTGAAAATAATCAACAGTAATGGTATATTCAGGTGCACAAAGATACTGTAATGAATTTAATATGTAGTCTACTTAACTTTCTGCAGTTTTATTAAGTAAAATCGCAGTTAAAACCCTTGAAGGAAGCTTCTATCTTGGGTGATTTTTGAGAAGGCGTTTAACTCATTGCATAGCTTTATATATGCACAATGCAAGGGCAGTAGAACAAATATCAGCATTATGTATTAAGGGAAAAATTGAAAGAATTTGTGTACGCTAAACAAACAATAAAGACAAGGATGATAGAAAAGTAATTTCAAGATTAGTAGTTAAAAAAGATAAAAGGAGACCACTTATGAATAATGGGATTGAACAAATAATATAAAAATAAATGATGTTTTCAGCAGGTCATATATAACAGAAATTAAGATTTTACATTTTGTGATGGCATAAAACAGGCTAGATCTAACATTAATGTACATGTATTAGTGGATCACTCTGGGGTTGCCATGGTAAGTCAGCTGACATAATTTGTAATGGTAACAGCAAAACACTGTACAATTCAGATTGTACTGCTGCTTTTGGTGATTTGTTCTTTTAAAGCAAAGAAATTTAAACTTAAATAAATAAAGTCCCATAAAATAAAGGCTTGATTAGACATCTTGGAATGTGGTGCATAGAAGAGATCCTATTTCAAAATAATTAATGGCACATATAATGACGTAGCTACAGTAACCTCAACTTGTTCCTGTTATTTATCAGTTAAATGTGTTAAATTACCCTGGAGAAACATAATTTTAGTAATTCCTTTGAAAATGAGTTTTCTTTTCTGTTTTATTATGCTTGATGTTTATGGAATCTTGTAATTATCTCCTATATTCTCTACTCCAATATCAGATCTTTGATAATCTGTACTCTAACCTCATCAGTCTGTACAAGTGAACTGCATTTCAGCAACTGCATCTGTGATCTCCTGGCACTGAGAAATATTGTAAAATTCATTTTCTGACAGAAGAATTTCTATACTAACTTATAAAGAGAATCCTTCATACTGACCACTGTACCAAGATTACTTCCAAATCCTTTACAATCTCTGCCATTTTCCTTTTATAGACATATGCCATTATCTTTAAGCATAACATGCATCTACACAAAAGAGAAATCCTTCAGATTACAGACACAAGACTGCAGATGTTGGAATTCTGGACTAACGCACAAAATGCTGCAAGAACTCAGCAAGTCAGGCAGCATCAATGCAGGTAAATTGACAGTTGATGTTTCAGAACAACGTGAATCCTAGCAAAGGATCTCAACTAGAAACACCAACTGTCCATTTCTCTCTTAGGTGCTACCAGACCACTCTCCCCTCCTGAGTTCATTAATATTTTGTGTGTTCCTTCAGATTTCAGGATGTGCATAATTTGATTCAAATCTTTCCAAAGATGATCAGTAATTCACTATAATTCACTATCTGAGTAACACACACAAAATGCTGGTGGAACAGAGCAGGCCAGGCAGCACCTATAGGAAGAAGTACAGTTGATGTTTCGGGCCGAGACCCTTTGTCAGGACTAACTGAAAGAAGAGATGGTAAGAGATTTGAAAGTGGGAGGGGAAGGGGGAGATCCGAAATGATAGAAGACAGGAAGGGGAGGGATGAAGCTAAGAGCTGGAAAGTTGATTGGCAAAAGGGATACAAGGCTAGAGAAGGAGAGGATCATGAGACAGGAGGCCTAGGGAGAAAGAAAGGGGGAGGGGAGCACTAGAGGGAGATGGAGAGTAGGCAAGGAGTGATTGTGAGAGGGACAAAGAGAGGAAAAAGAGAGAAAAAAATGGAGGGGGATAATAAATAAAGAAATAAATAAATGAGGAATGTGTTAAGAAGGGGAGGGAGGCATTAACAGAAGTTAGAGAAATCAATGTTCATGCCATCAGGTTGGAGGCTACCCAGACGGAATATAAGGTGTTGCTCCTCCAACCTGAGTGTGGCTTCATCTTGACAGTAGAGGAGGCCAAGGAAAAGTACAGGTAGGTACTAGATGGTTGCCATTGATATGGGTGGACCAAAGGGCCTTATGACACTATCATAAATTTTAAGATTGAAAACCTGGAGCACAAGGATCAGTGCTCAGACCAGTAAGTACATGGAGGCCATGGATAGACATATCGGAATGGGAATGGCCCTCCTCTACTGTCAAGATGAAGCCACACTCAGGTTGGGGAAACAACATCTTATATTCCATCTAGGTAGCCTCCAACCTGATGGCATGAACATTGATTTCTCTAACTTCCATTAATACCCTTCCTCCCCCCCACCCATTATTTATTTATTTATTTATTTATTTATTATTACTTTCCTTTTTCTCTCTCTCTCTGTCCATCTCACAATCACTCCTTGTCTGCTCTCCTTCTTCTCCTGGTGCTCCCCTCCCCCCTTCTTTCTCCCTAGGCCTCCCATCCCATGATACTCCCCCCTTCTCCAGCTCTGTATCCCTTTTGCCAATCAACTTTTCAGCTCTTAGCTTCATCCCTCCCCCTCCTGTCTCCTATCATTTCGGATCTCCCCCTCCCCCTTTCAAATCTCTTACTATCTCTTCTTTCAGTTAGTCCTGAAGAAGGGTCTTGGCCTGAAACGTCGACAGTGCTTCTTCCTATAGATGCGGCCTGGCCTGCTCTGTTCCACCAGCATTTTGTGTGTGTTGCTTACCTTTCCAGCATCTGCACATTTCCTCGTGTTCACTACCTGAGTACCTAGTTTCATGACCTACTGTGTGGTTTCAATCAAAAGAAATAGCTCTGTCTCCATTAGTGTTCCCTGTCCAAAACAGAAAGACTTACTATTTGGAGATGGAGTTTGAATCACCTCTTGCAAAACAAAAAAGACTCTAAGTTCCAGTACTTTTTAAGACCAACTACTGGATTCTTTCTTTATGCAATCGCTTCAGTTTGTCAAATTTATGATTGTAGAATTGGTTCAAGCTGCAGAAACCTACTGGGAATGGTGTATTAGGCACTGAAGGTTACTTTGCTGACTTTACGCATCTGCTCAAACAAATTCCTCCGAGACATTATTATTTTAGTAGAAATTTCCTCTGTGATACAGGACTGGGAGATTAAGTAGAATATAATCAGAGGAGAACAAGCTGCTCAAACAGGGATATACACATTAAGTTATCTGGAAGCAATTCTTCTTTCTCAGCTACAGTGAGGACAATATATAAGATGCGTAAGCTTCCATAAGAGTAAAGCACGTCATTGTGAAAACTGCAAATGTCAGTGCTGGGCAAGGATTGCATTGGCAGTGATGGCAACGTACTCTTCTTCTTCGCCCTGGAATTGGTGGTAACTTTTAAAGAGGTTACTATCCAAAGTACAAGGGATTCTACTTAAAATCTTTTTATAGACAGATGACAACATTTCATTTGTTCTAGTCAATGTCTAATTTGCAATGAGATTAAGATGTTACACAAGCATTAATGTAGTGATTTTCTCTTTCTCAGTTCTGACAAAGGGTCTTCCACCTAAAATTTTTAACTACATTTTCTCTTTGTTAGTTGATGCCTGACCTGCTGAGTGTTTCCAACATTTCTGCTTTTAACTTTCACAATTAAAACCGTTTCAGCATACAAACATGTTGGGAAGATCTTCTATGGCCCTGAAATTGTTGTTCTCAGGCCCCCATGTCAAAACATCGCTTCCAACATTTTTGTCACCAGATCCTAGCACGTGAACATGGTAAGGTGCAGATCCGAGGTAATCTCAGCACAAGCAAGCAGCTGCACTCACAACCTAGCTCTCACTCCCAAGGAACTCTCGCCCCCAGGCTCATGCTGTCAAAGTCATTAGTGTTATTCAATATTTGTCTATCTTTTTGACATGCACAAACATTCACTAACACTTGGAGCCTGGTTTAAAAAAATAAAAAGCTGAGAGTAGAGTAATTAAAATTTAAGTGTAGATTAGAAGTTCAATACATATGAGCAAACGCACACATAGTGAGAAACAACTGAATTAAGTTAAACAACCGAGTAAGTTCCACTTCATTTGAATGGGATGGCTATGCTTGCACTAAATTGGATCAGCAGGCTTTCTTCCCATGAGGAGACCAAATGGCACAATGCAACAGAGGTTGACAGCATTGCCAGCAGAGCAGAAGATGTGCTATCAGTATATAATCACACCAGTTCTAGAAAAAGGGCATCAGCACTGGACCATTTCCTCTTAAGAACGACTTGTCAAGATCAGCTGCACGACAACTGCCAGCCAGAAAGAACTATAATCTAGAAATCAGCAAACAGGAATGAGGCAATGGCGATAGAAACAGACAAAACTAAAGGCTTTGTTCTTGCCATGTGGTTGCGGGAATGCAGACGGCCATCTTGAGTGATTGTCCTTGGAGCTGCCTTCTAACCAATAATTTGCTATCTAGTGACAGCTGACAACTGATAATGTGGCCGCTGATGTTGGTGCCTAATCCACGTATATAAAGGCAACAGTATTACAATGAAAAGCTTACAGACACTTATAATGTGAAATAGTACATTCATTCCAGATAGAATGACACTTCAGTATTGAGGATTAATCTGAAAGAGCCTTTACTACTCAACAAAATGTTGCTCATTGTTGCGTTGGTCTGCTGTGGGCCACACAATCTCATCATCAGGATGCTCAGTCAATAACAGCAGCTATCCAACCAGCAAATAAAAAGACTAGATACAGATTCCATTGTTGACATCCTTTGGTTGTACCAAAGTGCCTTATAGCATGATTAATGAGTATACACTCAATAAAGAGCAGAAGCAGGAAGAAAGGGGGAAGCAAACTTACCAGGGTGTATTTCTAAGAACTACAACTCTTGTTCAATCCTTTCCTCAGTTAATTATGTCATGGCATTCCCTCAGTTACATCACAAAATTAAGACATCATAAAATAATCATTTGAAAGGAAATTTTAAGTGAATTGTGCAATATTCAATGTAACATTCAAATAATCACCATGAATGCTTTGCATTTATGTATTTTTGTCTATCCCAGTACTCCTACCCAATACTACCTCACCAGCTGCAGCATAACTAGCACAAAGTTGCTGTTTTTAGTGGTGGAACTAGTATGTTACATTGGAGGAAGACAAATATTTATTGACTTAGAAGATCTGGCTGCATTTGTCTCCACATTTAGTTTGACAGAATGGCAGCTGGAATAGCTAACAGGAAGAGTGCTGAAGCAATAGTGGAGTTATAATGAATTCTGTCTTTCTGAACGTGGACAGCAAGAAAATACTCCCCAGACTATTGGCACTCACCAAAATGGTGGATCAGCAGTTCTAGTGACCTTTTTAAGAACTGATTCCTAGACTGGTGCAAAACCTTGATAGCCCCTTCACAACATAATGACGGAACCTGAGTTTTCAGAGCAGCTCTCAGTCTGTGGTTAGCTTTTTCGACAATGGAGAGCACAAGATTGGTCACAGAAACTACTTCTTGTTTGAGCTTCACATAAAGTTGGTCATTATTTTCATGCTACCAAAGATAGCTCCAAGCCTGGCAAAACTCTGAGCACTGAATCCTTCACACCGAAGGGGAGCATTAAAGCATCTTTCCCAACAGACCAGAGATTTTGATGCATGTACCTATTAGATTTGCTTGTAAACTGCCCAATTAATATCCTTATCTGTGTGTTCTTTAGCAGATCTTGTCTATGGTATCACTTGCCACATGGCACTCGCTCCCTTCATTGAAAGCAGACCAGCCATGCCCAGCATAGGAGTATGGTGAGATCCAATGTTGTCCTCTAAGTTATACTAAGTGCCAATATCTGGGTAGGGACTGCAAATGTGGAATTGTGTGGTGCTGTATCTTCACCATCAGAACTTTCTTCCACTTCTTACAATACTTGGTCAACTTGTAGTTCATGAATATCTGAAACAAAAAGTAATACCTGTGACGGAAGGAGAGAGAGAGAGAGAGAGAGAGAGAGAGAGAAAGTTAAGAAGTGCCTGCTTACATCACCTGTGCTTATAAGGAGGAGCACTGTGTTAGTTAATGGGCAGTAGGATATAAAATAAATGACTAAGATCAAGGATCCATCATCCTTGATGGATTTTGTCTCACTGCGAGCCACAAACTCAAAGGGAAGTCTCAATGATGGCAAGCCCTATGTGAGGCTAAGGATGTACAAGTATACCCTCATCTCTGGATAGCTCTTGCTATATCTACTTGTATATTCCTTGCAAGATGGGAGTGTGTCAATAATGGTCTGTAATGTCTGGGAAATGCAATCTTCATGACTGAATGGAAAACAAAAACAAAATGCTAGAACCTGAAACAAAAACAATGTTGGAAGAACTCACCTTTCAAGAGGCATCTGTGGGAAGGGAAAACTGTCAACATTATTGAATAGCTGGATGTGTGTGCAAACTGAGAGACAACAAGTGCTGCAGAGGTAATCGGACTGTGAGGACATGATGGAGCTAATGAATGCTAGGCATGGATTATAATTAAAGATGAGAAGAATGAGGAGAGTTCGAGGCCTATGGTCCGGTGTTTAAAGATGCATCCATTGACACTGACCACTCATAGGAGGTCAATGAACTTTGTTTTGAACTGCATTCAGGCACTTCAAGCAGCACCTAGTTGTAAATGTCATGGCTATCTGCTTCCACTGCCTTCATAGCATGTGTCTGAAGTGCCTCCAGAAGATACCAGAGGCTTTTTCTTACTTCCCACTTTCTCCACCAAGCTATACAACACAGTGTTTAAACACCCAGGCTCCATTGACTTTTCTTCACTCATTTCTCGGTCAGATTCATTGATTACAGCATATGTACCACCTTCTCTTTTTCCTCGTCTTCAGGGTATGCTGTCATTTACATGTTCCAAATTGGAGTACAATGGTTGGTGCCCACAGTATGATCCCCTTTACATGGAGAAACATGCAGATTGGGTTATCACTTTGCCAAACACCTCCTTCGGACCATGAAATTGATCTATCACTTTAATTACACCTTATTTTGGCCTCTCGTACTGTTCCAACAAAGACCAACATAAGCTCTAGGGATGGCATCCCATCGTCCAACTTGGTATATTAGAGCTTCAGGACTTTATAGTGAATTGAATAATTCTAGAGAACATATCTTTCTAGTTTTTATGAGCACTGACTGGCTCTGATAAAAAGTTATCAAAATGTAATATTAACTGTGTTTTTCTTTGTCTGCAGAGGCTGCTGTCTTGCTGAGTATTTCCAGCATTCTTTTTTTTTTATTTCCGATTTCCAACATTTGCAATATTTTGTATCTCAGTTGCAGGGTTATTTTTCCTCTCCCTCCCCAGTCTTTATTTATCTCCTTGTTCTCACGTCTCTTCCAGACAGATCAGCTGTGATTAACAATCATCCCTCTGTTGGCACTGCCACCACTGTGTACTTCAGTTTCACTTGTTCTCCCCTCTATCAGAGACACTTGTTTTGTCCTTTCTATCTCACATGTCCCAAACCTTCAACTTAAAGCATGTATGATTTCAAATTTTTCCAAGTACTGGTGAAAGATCAACCTGAAATGATAACCGTTTCTTTCCTCAGGCACTGCCGAGAGCGTGCAGTTTTCTGTTTTTATTTCAGGTTTTCAGCATGTTCAGTTTTGACTATATTCATGAATATTTGATTCAAAATATGACCAATGCTTTATAAAATGACCACATTTGAAATAAGAATTTATTTAACATGCAATGTAGGGACAAGTTGAGCGAGAGATCAGAAAACACGTTTGTCTGTACTGAGATTACAGCAGTAAAAACCTGTCAGAATCACCAATGGGATTAGATAAATATGAACAATTTGTTTGTGAACTGTTATTCTCAAAGGGCCTATATGCATAACACATACTTTAATGCATACAAATAAAATTCAAGCCTGAGATCAGTTGTATAATATTAAACTTTTGCAGTCTACTAAAATTAAATTATTTCAGATTCGAAAAGTATCTCAATGCAGCTAGGAAAAATTAGTGACAGAATGAGAAAGAATGAATATGCATAAACTTTGTACATTTTATCTTAGAAGGACCAATAATTTCACCTGCTCACATCTGGCTAATTATGTTAAATAGGGAAATTGCTTCCCCATGCTTTGAGGTCCTGTAAGTGTTTGCTTATTGCTTGCTAAAGTCCGGAAGAATGCTGACTCAGCCAAGGAGGAGAAAGAACTTGGAGGACAGATATAGAATTAGAATTAAGAAAACTGACAGAGAACATCAAAACTGAACCTCATGAAAACTACCTCTTTTCTACTTTGGCAGTATTGTTTATTTCCACTCCTGTCCCACCTACAAGAACCAAGAAATAAGAGCAGAAATAGTTCAATCAGCCCCTTGGCCCTGCTTTGCCATACAATGAGATCACAGCAGATCCAATCTCTACATAATTTCTCTTCCATTACTTGAGATCATCTACAAATCTGCAGTATAAGTTCCATTTTGCAATAATTCTTAGTCATTTCAACTTGTACTTAATGGTCTGTGCACTGACCCTTGTGCTCCTGGTTTTCAATCTTAAAATTTATGATAGTGTCTTAAGGCCCTTTGGTCCACCCATTATCAATGGCAACCATCAAGTACCTACCTGTACTTATCCATGGCCTCCTCTACTGTCAAGATGAAGCCACACTCAGGTTGGAGGAGCAATGTCTTACATTCCGTCTGGGTAGCCTCCAACCTGATGGCATGAACATTGATTTCTCTAACTTCTGTTAATGCCTCCCTCCCCTTCTTACCACATCCCTCATTTATTTATTTCTTTATTTATTATTCCCCCCATTTTTACTTTTCTTTCTTTTTCCTCTCTCTGTCCCTCTCACAATCACTCCTTGCTTACTCTCCATCTCCCTCTAGTGCTCCCCTCCCCCTTTCTTTCTCCCTAGGCCTCCCGTCCCATGACCCTCTCCCTTCTCTAGCCTTGTATCCCTTTTGCCAATCAACTTTCCAGCTCTTAGCTTCATCCCTCCCCCTCCTGTCTTCTCCTATCATTTTGGATCTCCCCCTCCCCCTTTCACTTTCAAATCTCTTAATATCTCTTCTTTCAGTTAGTCCTGACGAAGGGTCTCGGCCCAAAACATCGACTGTACTTCTTCCTATAGATGCTGCCTGGCCTGCTGCATTCCACCAGCATTTTATGCGTGTTGCCTACCTGTACTAATTTAATTGATCTGCACATAACCCATAGATTTCAATGTCATGATATTTATATAAATATTTCATTAATGTTATGAGAAAAAACAGTATGCTCTAGACTTCACACACCTAGGATGTGAAGAAATTCTTCCTTGACCCTTGGTGAAACCTTTACCCTCTGTTCATTGATGCCTCTGCTAAGAGAAAAAAATTTCCCATATCTACCCCACGTAAGCTACTCATAATTTTATATACATTCGTACATTCTGTACCCATGCTAATGAAGAACGGTAACATGAATGCCTTCTTAATCATCTTATTTACCTATGTAGTTGCCTTCAGAGACCCTTGGAAATGTATATCAAGGTCCCACTATTCCTCAGTACTTCCTGCTAAATATCCTAGCCTTATTAGTCCCTCCAAAATATAAGCCCAGGCACTTTTTACGATTAAATTCCATTTTTCTGTGCATCTTGCCAATTCATATCATTCCAAGGCCAAACGCTCCCCCCCTTTCTATCAACACCACCACCAATCCTCGTGTCAACTGTGAATTTATTAATCATTCCTCCTACATTCACATCCAGATCATTAATGTAGGTATCAAACAGTAGGGGTCCCAGCACTGAGCCCCAGGCCTCCACCAGCAAAAATAAACCTCGTCTATTGTCCTCTGCCTCCCATCACCAAGCTTGTATCAAATTCAATTTGCCAAATTGCCTTTATTCATGTGCTTCCACACGTTTCACATGTGGGCCTTATTAAATGTCTTACTGAAGTCCATATAGACCATATTCACTGTACTATCCTCAATGACACAATTGATTACTACCTCAAAAAAGTCAATTGAATTAATCCAGCAGGTCTCCCCTTATCAAAACTATGCCGATTACCCGTAAGACACCCTATCCTCTGAGCGCGAATGTATCCTGGTTTGTGCTCATTGACTTTCTTGTATAAAGTTATCAAATTATTTATCCTCCATTTACTTGGCACCTCTTCTGTGGCGTGAGAAGATTAGAAGTCCGACACTTTGGTCCCGAACAGACTCTACTGTTTCCTTGCCCTTAAAGTTTATTAAGAGATTTTCTTAAATTTGTCTGCCAGATCTATTTTCTGCCCTCCTAATTCTGTATTTTTATATGCCCCTTGCACTTTCTATAGCTCTATAAAGCTTATTTTCACTACTCAAAACCTGCCATAAGCTAACAATTTTACTGAAATAAGATTCTTTCATCTTGGGGCCTTATCTTCCACCATTATGGGCAGATCTTGGCCTTGAGAATTCACTACTCCTCTAGAATGGCTCCTCTAGTTACCTGCAAGGTTACTTTCAAGCAGCTGCTCTCAATCCACTTTAGCCATGTCCTATTTTATAATATTGAAGCTAGTCTTTCTCTAATTCAGGCCCATCTTTGTCCTTCACCAGAACTTCCAGAGTTATCATCACTATCTTCAAAATGGTCTTCCACTAATACATTCTCTACTCTAGGGGTTCCCAACTGGAGTCCACGGACCCCTTGCTTAACAGTACTGGTCCATGTCATAAAAACAGTTGGGAATCCCTCTTCCACTCTAATGGTTACGTTACCCTTCTTGTTATGACTCCAACAAAGTGCTTCAAACTCTTCTTGAAACACTATAAAAACTCTGTTCCTCTAAGCTTTTCACACTAAGGCAATCTTGCTTAATATTCAGCATAGTGAAATCCCCTATTACCCTAATATTTTTATACTTCTTTATGATTGTCCTACCTATCTATTACTCAAACTCCTGCTGACTGAAGGCCTTCAGCACACTTCCAACAATGTGATCACCCCCTATGATTTTCCAAGCTCCATCCAGGCATCCAGGAGCTCCATCCAAGCTCCTCCCACAGCTAAAAGTTCTATATGTTGCAATATGGAGTTGCCAATCCTGCCTATCTTTCAATCATGTTAGTGACATTGTCATATTTCCACCTTTAGTTCATCAGGCTTACTTGTCAAAATAGATGCAATCCAACCCTGTGTCTTCCCATGCAGCTTTATCAAGCCTGAGTCTGCCCTGCTTTCTGGACCTAGTTTCACTTCCTATATTTGGCTATTGTTTCTTTTTCATAAGACCCTCTCCAACAGTACTAGCAAAATACATATTCTGTGTGAGTACATTCTCATTTGGACTCAAATGGCACGTACAGGTTTCACCAATTCCACAAATAGTCCCAGTCCAGGAGCTAAAGCTCTCCTTTGCACCTTCTCTCCAGGCACATATTTGTCTTTTCCTATACACAGTAGCACATGGCATCAGAACTTATTTGGAGATTACAAATGTGGAGGACCTGCTTTTCAATATGCTACCCATCTCCCTAAATTCAAGTTGCAGCATCTCATCCATCATATAATTTATGTCATACATAACAATGTGAACCATGACGTCTGACTATTTATAACCCCCTCCCCTTTAGAATGCCCTGTAACTATGCCTGGATATCCTTGACCCAGGAAGGCAAGATGCCATCCTGGATTCAGGCTGACAAATGCAGAAGGTTGCTACCACTACTGCCCTTGGACTTTTCCTCCTCCTCTTTTTTGCAACTGAGCCAACTGTAGCCTTGGCTTATACCGTACTCCTCAGATGAATATTTAACTCCGCTAATTCCCAACATTGAAAGGTGGTTCTGAGATTAAATACACTTTGAGGTTTCTCTGGCTACCTATTGGCTACCTTTCTCTCCCTGACTGAAATTAATTAAGTTCCTTTATCCTTAACATCCTTATGCAAATCCCTTCAGCACTAAGGCCAGCCTACCTCTGCTCCAACCCTCTAACTCTCCAACGTCTACTTAGCTACAAATATGGCCTTACACAGGCTCTGTTTAATTTTCCATAACTTTGCAGGCCAACCCTTCTTTTCTGATAAACACAAGAGATCCTACAGAGCACCACACATCTCCTCCATTTCTCAAACAGCTACCTTCACCTCACCTTCCTGGCTCCTTAACAGTGATGAAGTTCTTTTTGTCCATACCTACCACCCCATGAGCCTTCGCATCCAGCACATTATTCTCACCAACTTCTGCCATATTCAACTGGACCCTAACACCAAACACACTCTATACTTTCTACAGGGATCACTCACTCTGTGATTCACTTGTCCATTCATCCCTCCCCACTAATCTCCTTCCTGGCACTTAGCCCTGCAAGCAGAAGAAGTGCTACCTCCTCTCTCAACTCCATTCAGGGCCCCACATAGTGGTGTCAAGTGAGTTAACACTTCACCTGCAAATCTGTTGGGGTTGTCTACTGTATCCAGTGCTCTCAAGGTGGCCTTCTCTATTTTTGGTGAGACCTGACGTAGTCTGAGAGACCACTCTGACGAGCACCTTCACTCCATCTACAAAAAGCAAAATTTACAGGTGGCTAACCATTTTAATTCCAATTCCCATTCACATTCCAACACGTCAGTCCATGACCTCCTCTACTGTCACGATGAGACCACTGTCAGATTGGAGGTGCAACATCTCATATTCCGTCTGGGTAGCCTCTAACCTGATGTCATGAACATCAATTTCTCCATCTTCCAGTAATTTTTGCCCTCCCCTTTCCCTCAACTCCAGTTCCCCACTCTGGGCCCCACTCATCTCTTTCTTCTTCTCACTTGCCTATCACTTGCCCTCTGGTGCCCCTCCTCCTTCCTTTGCTCCCATAGTGCACTCTCCTCTCCTATCAGATTCCTTCTCTGGCCGTTTACCCTTTGCACCTATCACTTCCCAGCTTCTTGCTTCACGCCACCTCCCCCACCCACCTGGCTTCACCTATCATTTTCTAGTTTATACTTCTTCTCCCTTCCTCTACCTTCTTATTGTGGCTCCTTCCCCCTTTGTTTCCACTCTTAATGAAAGGTCTCAGTCTAAAACAACAACTCTTTACTCTTTTCCACAGACGCTGCCTGACCTGCTGAGCTCCTCTAGCATTTTGTATATATTGCTTATTTTCTGATCTCTTTTTTCTTTTCCCATCCTGAAAGACATTACTTAAACCTCTCAGTCAATTATTAGGTCACTAAATCTAAATTCTTATTTGGCTCTGTGTCACTTCTTGTCTGAGGATAGAACTCTTGATATGGGAATACAAATTGTTGATAGTGTGGCATATGCTTCCTTTGTCATTTAATGTCTGTATTTCACTTTCTTCCCTGGATTTTATGATGCCTTCCTTCTTCAGATTTGTATTTGATCTCTTTCCACTTTAGCCTACCCCTCCTTCTACCCTAGTCACTGTTCAAGTTTTTTTGGTCTGTTTCTCTCCATTCAAGTTCTTTCTCAGTTCAATCAAAACTTGTATTTACATAGCACCACTAACACAGCATAACATCCTCAGGAAATTTACAGGAATATTATCAAATGAAAACAGACTCCGAGCCACATGAAGTGATATTATGGCAGATGGTGAAAACTAGTTAAAGAGAGGATTTGACAAGCAACTTAAAGGAAAGAGAAGCTTAGGGTGGAGATTTATCTCGGGCCTTTACAACTGAGGCCGCAACCATCAGTGGTGGACTCAGGATGGTCAAGATATTGCAATTCAAGGAGCAGAGGTTTGTAAGATGGAATAGGATGCTCTTCTTTCCTGTTATCAGTCATCTTCTGCTATGTTTTTCTTCCATGATTTGCTCTTCTTCCTTTCTCCCCTCCTTGTGCTGTCTGGCGATTTCTTCAGTCTGGGCTACTTAGATTTTCTCATTTCCAGAGGCTATATTTTCCTTTCTCGTATTCCTATATTACACTTCCAATCTTGCAATGTCCCAACCTGAGTTTTGCTCTTTTCCCTATGCACTTTCCTCTCCCTACCTTTGCCCTATCTTTGTTTTTTGTTTCATTTTACAGGAGCATCATCCTTCGATTTGTTCCTGGTCCCTCCCGTGTTTTCTCCCCCATATCACTCCACTGTGAGTAACTACTTTTCCTCCTATATCACTGCATTTCTCTCTCCAACTGCTAACTTTCCTCATGCTCTGCTGTTTTTTAACTAGTTCTCTCACCAACACAACTTCTTATGCTCTTAATGACATTTCTTTAGTGATGTTTCCCATCTATCCTGGTCTTCTTTCTTTCCCTCTACTTCTTTTTTTTCTTCTTCTCTCAATCTCAATAGAATACAGGCAGGGAAGAGAAGTAAAATGGAGAGACCAGGAGCAAATCTAAGGATGTATGTGTTTTATCAATTTCTCATTTGTCCCCACATATCTTCCACTGAGGCTGTTTCTCACTCCTTTTATCCCCGTCTACTTACAAACGTTTGTAAATTTATTTATCCCCTTTTCTCTATTTTTGTCATCTTTTTCTTATTCCTGTCTTCATGTTGCCACCTCCCTTTTCTTACCCTTCCCTTTATCTTCCTCTCCCTCTGATACTCTCTCTCTATCCCCACCTCCCACACCCTCAGTTATTCTCTGTTCTTTCACCATGCTGTTCATGTCCATTTCTAATTCTATTTTAACAACCTCTGTAGCTTCACTTTCATTTCTCACTCACAACCTGCCTACATTGCTCTCTACATCTCTGCTCCTTTTAGTTTCCCTTTATCTCCTTCCCATTTATTACAGGTCTCTTATCTTTCACTCTAAAATTCTCTATCTCCACGTGAATGAGAGTTGCTGAGATGAGCAGTAAAAGAGACATAGAAAAACAGGGAATGGCTATGAGTGGAAAGGAGATGCAAAGGAGATTTGTCTCTTGCCATTCCTCTCCCCTATATTCAATATACATTTCTCTCTATTCATTTACAGGACACTGATTGACATGGCAGTTAAGAGTCAACCATTTTGATGGATCCAGAGTCACTTAACGGTCAGACCACTTAAGGCTAACAGATTTCTTTCTCTGACAGACACCAGTGAACCAGATGGATTCCAGGTTGATTCAACTACTTGAATTCAAAATTTTCAGCAGCTGTCACAGAATAAACACATGTCTGAATCAATGGTCAGAGTTTAGTACCTTAATCACTATGGTTTTGTACTCTAGTCCTTTACCTCTTCAATGAATACTTCTCACTTCCACTTTTACTTCTCCTGTCCTTCAGCCTAGATTTGTCCATTCCCCTCTGTCCACTTCTTCCTTCCTAGCTTTCTGAGTCCATAAATGTCTCTCAGATTCTCTCTACAGTAGTCCTTCCCTTAGTCTGGCCATTTTTTATAACTAAGTTCCTTTCTTGCGGTTTTTCCATTTCTCTCTATCCATTCCCCTGCCTGTCAATCTTTCTGCATCTCCATTCCACAATGGCAGATTCTGTCAACAACTTCTCTTTTATACCCGTCCACTTCTCTCTCTCCATTCCTCCGCATCACAGTCTGTGAATGTCTCTCCCCCTTTTCCTTTCATTTTATTCTCCCTATTCACCACTGTCTCCCTTTGCTAATTTCATTCTTTGCATTCTGTATGCCTTAGTCTGTCCATTGGTCTCATTCCACTCCCAATGGTCTGTTTCAATTTCCCAGAACCTCCCGTGGTCCATCCCACTCCATTACTGTGCACTTATGTCTATTGTCATTGTCTGAAAATATCTTCTCATTTTCATGGTCTCAATCTGTTTATTCATCCTCTTCCACATTCTTTCAATACATCCATTTCTGCCGACACCCACCACCTCCTTCAAATCTGTCATTTTCTGTCCCTCCAGTCCCACTGTCTTGATCTGTCACTTTCTCTCTCCATCCCTGACCAGCTCAACCTGTCTAATTCTATTTCTCCTTTCCCTACTGTATCTGCTTGTCAATTTAACTCCCATTTTCACTTTCAGTATGTCAATTGCCATCTCTTCATCCCAATGTTTTCTTCTCCCCCTTCCCTATTCTTTATGATCTGTCCACTCTATTCACCTATCAATCTGTTCATTTCTTTCTCCATTCCCCACCGATCTGTCAGTTTCCCCCCATTCCCTACAATCTCAAGCTATAAATTTATGTATCAGTTCCTCTCCATTGCCCACTATAGGTTTCTCAGTTTGTCCATATTTCTTTTTCTTATTCAGTTTCTCAGCCAGCCACTTCTCATTGCATTTCCCCCCCCCCCCCCCCACCCCGTCACATTCCCTCCCTGCACTCCACCCTCCCCGAACTCGAGTGAATCCCCGGCGTTGATTTCAGCGGCGGCCGGCGGAGGCGGCGAGGCCTGGGGCTCGGCCGGTGCCCCTTGGTCGGGCCGGGCTTTCCCTGGCGCGGCTCCGGCCACTGCCTGCTCTTACCTGGGTCCACGGAGCGAGCGGAGGCGGCGAGCTGGAGTAGGAGGCGGTGGCGACGAGTGATGGAGAGCGGGCGGCGAGCCCGGCACCGGCTCCGGCAGCCGAGGAGGCGAATGAAGCGAGGCGGCAGCACCGAGAGAGAGAGAGAGAGAGAGCGAGAGAGAGAGAGAGGCGGAGAGAGGGGCAGAGGGAGAAAACGGAGGGGAGAGTCAGCAGCCAGACGTCAGCAGGAGAGAGATACTGGGGGGAGGGAAAGAGACAAGGGGAGAAATACAGAGAGGGAATGGGGGAGAGTTACAGATAAGGGGGAGACGATGAGAAATCTACAAGGATAAGAGGAAGGCAGTGAGATTGAAAGCTAAAAGGGGAGGGGGAGAGAGTATAGAGACAGAGAGTGTGAGATACACAGGGAACGACAGGGAGAATTATAAAAGGGGAAGGGAATGGGCAGAATACTTACAAGGAGAAGGTGAGTGGGAGATACAGGAGAGAGGGAGTGTGATGAATGCAGAGAGATACAGGAGAGAATGTGAGGGGTGTGAGAGAGCTGAGGAAAGGTACATATGGCAAGTTAGAAATATGGGACGAAGAAACAGGAGAGGAGAGTGGGGAGATTCAATTAGAGAAAAATCAAATAATGGGCTGACTGAGCGAAGAGAGTGTAGAAGTGAAGTTATAGAGGGAAAGAGAGATACAAACGAGAGATGGTGAGGAGGGGAAAGAGTTGATGAATGCGAGTCAAGAGGTATGGGGAGAGAGCAGGGAGAATGGATTTGCAAATGATGCTGGGTCAGCCCAGATCGCATTGAATGGTAGAGCAGAGATCTGGGGCTGATTGGCCTAGTCCTACTCTTATGTAAGTAGATAAAGGAAGAGATACATGGAGGAAAAAGTGATTGATCAAATTAGGGGTGAGTGTAAGAATCAAATGAAAGGTGAAGTTTACAGAGAAAAAGGGATCTTGAGGGAGAAAAGAAAGGCATGGGAATGGGGGGGGGGGGGGTAGTGTGAGATACAAGGAGAGATCATTTATGAGGCCATCCTTTAAAAGACCAGCATTTACTGCCCTTGCATAATTGTCTCAGTGGAGGTGATTTGAGCCATATTTTTGAATCACAACTGTCTTTCTGGTGAAAGTGCTCTAATGTTGTTGGGTAGGGAATTCCAATCCCTGGACCCTATGTCAGTGAAGGAGCAATGATATATTCCTATGTCATAATGTGTGATTTTTGAGGTAGCCTGTAGGTGCTGATATACACACACACTTGTCGCCCTTGTCCTTGGGTTTGGGAGGTGCTTCAGAGTAGCCTTGATGATTAACTACGGTGTGCTTTGCTGATGGTAACAATATGAATGAATGCTTTAATTCTTGAATGAAGTGCAAATCAAGCAGGCTGCTTTTTCTTGAGTGATATTGAGCTCCTTGAGTGTTGTTGGGACTATGCTTTAAGAATAGATGAGTCACTTACAAATATTCCATTGTTCTCTTACATTGTTCTTTGTAGATGGTGGAAAGGTGATTCAAAGGTGTATCACTTGTATCCTTCAGCATTTTGTGTGTGTTGCTTGTATCACTTGTTGCTGGATACCTAGCCTCTGACCTGTAAACACAGTATTTATATGGCTGGTCATGTGGAATTTCTCGTCATGAGTGACTCCCCTCCATCCATCCACAAATGGCTGAATGCTGACGGTGGGGCACAGAGCAACAATAATGCATTGAATGTCAGGATTTTGCTTTGTGTTGTTGGAGATGATCATTGTCTGGAATTTTAATCACACAATTGTTGCTTACCACCTGATGAAGACCAAGCTGTAAGAAAGAACATGGCTCAAATGTGACTCATCAGTAGGGTTGAGCAGTCAATGAACAATCCCGCACAAGTAAGTGCGTGTCCAACAGCACTTATAGATACAAGAAGTATGCATGACAGAACAGCCTACTGATTGGCAAATCATCCACCATCACAAGCATTCATTCCTTCCAGCATCAGAGGGTTATGGTGGCGGAGAGAGTGAATGGTTGTGGACTGGGTGCCTGCCCAGAAAGGTGCTATGCTTTGTTATGGCATCGAGCATCTTGATTGTTGTTGAAGCTGCACTCACCCAAGCAAATGGAGAGTATTCCATCACAGTCCTGAATTGATTGTGAGCTGTATAGATGGTGAACATGATTTGGAGAGTTAGGAGGTGAATTACTCACTACCAGATTCCTAGCTCTGACCTGCTCACTCCACAGCCGCAGGAAGTTGAGGCCAGATACTGAGAGGCCAATACCAAGATAGGAGAATTAGGCTGTGCTGGGACCTTGTTCAAAACTAGAGAGATTGAAGACATCTCGAAAGAGTGTTTTCCAGGGCCGGACACCATTGAATAATGGTCTTCATGGTGGGGGTAAGGACGGCTGAGTGTAGGAATTGTGTGCTTAGAGTGGGTTCAATATTTTTGAGTTCAGCAATGACTAGTATGAACCCTACATTGTATATTGGCTCCTAGCAGTGAGGGTAAAGGGCATTGCTAAACGGGTGAAGAAATTTTTGAACAGGTGGGCGCCATAGTAGCGCAATGGTTAGCACGGTGCTGTTAAAGCTTGGCACCCCAGAGTTTGGAGTTCAATTCCGGCACCATTCTGTAGGGAGTTTCTGTACGTCCACCCTGCAGAATGCATGGGATTTCGCCTGCTGCTCCAGTTTCCTCCCACAGTCCAAAGATGAATCCGGTAGGTTAGTTGGTCATTGTAGATTGTCCCGAGATTAGGCTAGGATTAATCGGGGTTGTGGGGTTGCCAGGGTGGTGTGGCTCAAAGGGGTGGAAGGGCCTACTCCGCGATGTATCGCAAAATAATAAATAGAATGAATAATTGTCATGGTTAGGTTAAAATAGGTAATGGCTAGGTCATGCGTTCAGTTACTGGAGCTGGGAAGGATATTAAATGGCAGGACCACAAAATGTATTAAATGATGGATTACTCTCACTGCCACATGTGAATGAGTGCAATGATTTACTGGGTAGGAGAATGAGTTAACAAGTAGCTGGCAAAATTTGACTGGCAGTTTCGAAGCATGTTGATGTCTGCACTTCAGTGGCACGTGGACAATTAACTGGTGGTGTGGGAGACGAGTTAAAACTTATCTCGTAGGTTAAATGGGTATCTAACTATGGAGAAAAGCAACAAGGAGAAAACCAGACTGAGAGAAATAAATAGCAAAGAAGAATATTTCAGAAGCAGAAGAGAGCAAATTGAGGAAAAATAGTGGTATTCCAAAACAGATTTGTTATTCGTGTACATAATGCAATGTAGTATATGATGCAAGTTCAATAAGCTGTATGTGGTTACTGTATAATAGCAGCAACAAACATCCAGCCCTATTAAGGGACTGATAATGCATTATTCCTGGTATTTTGCAAAGATGTATATGAACAAAGAGGTGGGGCAGTTGGTGGCAGTATTGGTCAAAGAATCTTTTAAGGATATATCATTTAGAGGTTAAGGATAGAATTGACTTATTTAGAATCAGAATCAGGTTTATTATCACCTGCATGTGTCGTGAAATTTGTTAATTTAGCAGCGGCAGTTCAAGGCAATACATAATATGGAAGAAGAGAGAAAAAACAGCAATAATAATAATAATAATAATAAGTAAATCAATTACAGTGTACATGTATTGAATAGTTTAAAATTGTGCAAAAACAGAAGTAATATATTTTTAAAAAGTGAGTTAGAGTTCACGGGTAGAATGTTCATTTAGGAATCAGATGGCAGAGGGGAAGAAGCTGTTCCTAAATTGTTGAGTGTGGGCCTTCAGGCTTCTGTACCTCCTGCCTGATGGCAACAGTGAGAAAAGAGTATGCCCTAGGTGCTGGAGGTCCTTAATGATGGATGCTGCCTTTCTGAGATACCGCTCTTTGAGGATATACTGGGTACTTTGCAGGATAGTACTGAAGATGGAGCCAACTAAATTTACAACCTTCTGCAGCTTCTTTTGGTCCTGTGCAGTAGCCCCCCCCACCCCCACCAACCCATACCAGACAGTGGTGCAACCTGTCAGAATGCTCTCCACGGTACATCTACAGAGGTTTTTGAGTGTTTTTGTTGATATGCCAAATCTCTTCAAACTCCTATTGAAATATAGTCACTGTCTTGCCTTCTTTGTAACTGCATTGATGTGTTGAGACCAAGTTAGATCCTCAGAGATCTTGACACCCAGGAACTTGAAACTGCTCACTCTCTCCACTTCTGATCCCTCTGAGGATTGGTATGTGTTCCTTCATCTTACCCTTCCTGAACTCCACAAAATGCTCTTTCATCTTACTGATGTTGAGTGCAAGGTTTTTGGTGTGTCACCACTCCATTAGTTGGCATATCTTGCTTCTACAGTCCCTCTCATCTCCATCTGAGATTCTACCAACAATGATTGTATCATCAGCAAATTTATAGATGGTATTTGAGCTATGCCTAGCCACATAGTCGTGGGTATAGAGAGAGTAGAGCAGTGGGCTAAGCACACACCCCTGAGGTGCACTAGTGTTGATTGTCAGCGAGGAGGAGATATTATCACCAATCTGCACAGATTGTGGTCTTCCAGTTAGGAAGTTAGGATCCAATTGCAGAGAGAGGTACAGAGGCCCAGGTTCTGTAACTTCACAATCAGGATTGTGGGAATGATGGTGTTGAATGTTGAACCAGAATCGATGAACAGCATCCTGACATAGGTGTTTGTGTTGTCCAGGTGGTCTAAGGCTGTGTGAAGAGCCATTGAGATTGCATCTGCCGTTGACCTATTGTGGCGAAAGGGAAATTGCAATGGGTCCAGGTCCTTGCTGATGCAGGAGTTCAGTCTAGTCATGACCAACCTCTCAAAGCATTTCATCACTGTAGATGTGAGTGCTACTGGGCGATAGTCATTAATGGCAGCCCACATTATTCATCTTAGGCACTGGTATAATTGTTGCCTTTTTGAAGCAAGTGGGAACTTCTGCCCATAACAGTGAGAGGTTGAAAATGTCCTTGAATACTCCTGCCAGTTGGTTGGCACAAGTTTTCAGAGCCTTACCAGGAACTCCATTGGGATTTTCTGCCTTGCAAGCGTTCACCCTATTTAAAGACAGCCTAACATCGGCCTCTGAGACAGAGATCACAAGGTCGCTGGGTGCAGCAGGGATCTTCACAGCTGTAGTTATATTCTCCCTTTCAAAGTGGTCATAGAAGTTGTTGAGTTCATCTGGTAGTGAAGCACCGCTGCCATTCATGCTATTGGATTTCGTTTTATAGGAAGTAATGTCTTGCAAACCCTGTCAGAGTTGTCGTATATCCAATGTTGCCTCCAACATCGTTCAAAGTTGGCTCTTTGCCCTTGAAGTAGCCCTCCGCAAATTATACCTGGTTTTCTGGTACAGACCCGGGTCGCCAGACTTGAATGCCTCAGACCTAGCCTTCAGCAGACAACGTACCTCCTGGCTTATCCACGGCTTTTGGTTTGGCGATGTACAGTAAGACTTTGTAGGCACAAACTCATCCATACAGTTTTTAATGAAGTCTGCAGCATACTCATCCAGGTTCGAAGGTGAATCCCTGAATACAGTCCAGTCCACAGATTCAAAGCAGTCCTATAAGCGCTCTTGTGCTTCTCTTGTCCATACCTTCTTGGTCCTCACTACTGGTTCTACAGTCTTCAGTCTCTGCCTATACTCAAAGAGTAGAAGTACAGCTAGAGGATCGGACTTCTCAAAGTGAGGGCGTGGAATAGCACAGAACTTTCCTTTGCACTTCACCATATTCTGCTCCCATTCTGTTTTAAAATCATTAGCCTAGAATTTGGATTTCACTACTTTGCATTCACAGACCTTTTTTTAGAATTAAGGGTGTTACATACTAAAGGATCCACTATTTATAAATGTCTATTGCAGACTATGAGAGTAAAATTGGATGGATTGTCAGAGAATCAAGAGTGTAAGATTTAAGGCAGGGAACTGTGTTACAAGATCAGCCACAATCTATAGAATAACAGTATTCATGAAAGGTGCCAATGGATCACTACAGCTTCTATTATTTATGTTTTTAAAAAGACGTAAGAACTATGAAGACAATAGGAGATTGTAATTATGCTAAAAGAGCATGCAAATGTAAAGAGCAAGGAGAGTTGAAACAACTTTTGCCTTAAAATTGCATTCCCACCAGGTTATACTTTCCACCATATTAATCTTGCTTAAGCTAATGAGATGGTGGCGTAGCTCTGACCTCATCTCTATAACTTTTCTGGCAACTTTCCTTTTGCACCTCACCACATTCCATTCTCATTCTGTTTTTAAAATCATTAGCCTAGAATTTGGATTTTACTACTTTGCATTCACAGTCCTTTTGTTTTGCTTTAAATGCTAACAGCCAATCAGCTCTCCTTTCAAAAACATGAAATTTCTGAAGCTGTCATAATGACATTACTATCATTAAGATGGTTTACAAACCAGACAATCCACTAAAATAGAATCTGAGCAATTTTTGATGGACTACAGTAATTTGGCGGCTGATGATATTTTGTTGCACACCAAGATGAAGGATACCACCCCTTAACAATTCAATTTCCATGGTGACCAAGCACAAGCAGACTTCATGGCTACCATTATGGAGAGAGACACAACAGGAAAAATGGAAAGTGAATGAAGGTTTATTTGCCATAATAGAGAACTTCTTATACAGAATAACTTCTTGTATAGGATAACTACACTCACCTATTGAGATGTTCCCGCAGCCAATGATGTCACTTTAACTTCTTCAACTTGTTATATCATGCTCTTGTTATTTATTGCTATTTATCTATATTTGCATTTGCACAGTTTGTTGTCTTCTATACTCTTGCTCTTTCATTGATCCTGTTTACAGGTATGATTCTATAGACTTGCTGAGTATGCCCGCAGGAAAAAGAATCTCAGGGTTGTGTGTGGTGACATGTATGTACTCTGATAATAAAATTTACCTTGAACTTTGAACTTTAGAATATCTGGAGATAAAGACAGAAGGGATGCCCTGTGCAGTGCTGGATGGACTGTGGAACCTCAAACGCAATTCCAACCTGGTTGAACAGAACCATTCCCATACATTTTCCAATGGCCCAGACATCACTCAATGAGTCTCCAAGTAGCCAAATGCAGCTTGTTGGAACTGTGGTGCATGGCATTATGCAAGAAGCTACCAATACAAGAAACACATTTGTAGCAAATGTCAATGCTGTGGTCACAAAAAAGACTTTTGCCATCCTTCAGTGTCTTCTAGGCCAGTGAAGCACATGGAGAAGAAGTTTCAAAAGCCATTAAAATCTACAAGGAGTTTAATGGTCGCATTCAAAATTGACTTCACCCCCAAGGGATGATATGTCAATGTATTTATCAACAATCAGTTGGTCAAGCTACAACTTGCTCAGGTGTCAGACACCACCATTATCTGCAAATGCACACGGCAGGCACTTGGGTCTCCAGCAGTCAAATCAACTCATCACTCCACCTGCAATGAATTAGGTGGAACCTTCCAGCTGACTGGCAAACTGCACTGCATGGAGAGACTGAACAGTAACTAAGTCAATGTTGTGTGTTACCTAACAGACCAGCCTTGGCATTGACTGGATGAACAAGTTAGATCTCTGGAGCATTCCTCTGGATGAGGTCTGTACCAAGATTTGCCCATTCAAATCTTGTCAGTCGATGCCATGTCACCATTAGTACGTGAGACCATACAACATCTACAACAGTGTTATGCAGCAGTGTTTCAAGAAGGTTTAAGTTGCTGTACCAATCTGCAAGCAGAACTTTGTTTCTGTCCAGCCACAATGCTAGTCTTCTGTCCCAAAGACTGGTTCAAACAAAGCCTTAGCAATTGGGGAACAAGAGCTAGATCAGCTGCAACAAGCTAATGTGATCAAAGCCATCAACTACGTATTCACATTTGGCAGATCCTGTGGTCATTATCGCGAAAGCCAATGCTACAGTGAGGTTGTGACTTCTCAACTGATCTCAATGTGGCTCTGGAGATACACCAGTCCCATTACTGGTATTGTTAGATCTCACAAAATCGAACAGTGGCCACTACTTTGCAAAGTTGGACTTGGCTGAAGCTGACCTCCCGCGGAAGTAGTGGAATCTTCACAGGAGTTTCTCACTGTCACAACACATAAGGGGTTGTTTTCCTTCCTTCCTTATGCTTTTTGGGTTAAAGGTGGCTCCTTCAATTTTCCAACAGCTTATGGACATCATGCTGAGTGGTAATGACAGTGATGCACTTGCCTGGATGACATAACTGTGATGGGCACGGATCAGGTAGAACTATGCCAATGTCTGGACCAGGTTGTGAACAACTACAATACTTTGGATTGCGACTTTGGGCAGAAAAATGCAGCCTCCTGATGTCTTCAGTTAAGTATCTGCAATTCATTATAGATGAGTACAGTTGGTGCCCAAATCCTGAAAACATCACTTACGAATTAAACATACCTCCACCATCAGATGTTACCACTTTATAATTTTTGGGCATGATCAGTCATTATTTAGCATTGCTCCCAGCAATGCACTGACTGAGGGAGCTATTCAGTGCTCTGCTCAGCATCGGTGCATGTGAAAATGGTCCAAACAATGGCGAAAGCCTTTTGATCAGGTGAAGATTCTGTTCTCTTAACACATTTCAACCCAGAGTTGCCAATCATCATTGTGGCGGATGTATGCAACTATGGGGTGGAAGCTATCATATCCCATATCTTCCCAGATGGTTCCATAAAAGCTGTCAGGCATGCAGCAAGATCACTGACCTCAGCAGAAAGGAACTATGGACAAATTGAGAAGGGAGCCTTTGGAATCATCTTTGCTGTGAAGACATTCCACAAGTTACTTTCTAACAAACACTTTATCTCTTTACTGATCAGGAACAACTGTTTGTCCATCTTCAGGTCTAAGAAAGGCATCCCAGTGTATACAGCTAATCATCTCTAAAGGTGGGCAACAATGTTATTAGCCTACAATTTTGAATTCAATTACACATTAACCCCAGGAACCTGGTCAGGCAGATGCCTTCTCAGGTTACTGAACTCAAAGATGCAGCTGTAGCTTTGATTTCAATTGATTGTGAAGTCCACCGGGTTGTATAAGATGCTGCTGAAGGTCTTCCTGTGACGGTGGACAAGATCAGAGCAGGAGCGACTGCAGATCCTCTTCAGTGTATCTCCAGATACCTCGATGATGGAGAGCCAGTCAAGGTTAAGGAGGATGTCATACCTTTCTACTTACAAAATACAGTACATCGCTCTCAACTGTAGACTCCTGCTTAACGTTCGGGGATGAAATACTGACTCCTCTAACACTTTGACTAAAGTACAGAAGCAATTCCACTGTGACTTTATTTATGTGGATAGACTGGAGAAGCTATGGTGGTCCTCTTTAAAACCAGGATGCAATCAAATCTGACAGATGTATGTCAACTTCAAGTTTATTGTCATTCAACCATATACATGTATACTGCTAAATGAAACAATGTTCCTCTGGACCAAGGTGCACAATACAGTGCATGTAACTCATGCACAATACGTAAGGTAATATTACCACAAATAAATTAACAAATAATAAGGTGCATTTATGACACAAATTAAAAAAATAAAACAGTATAATACTACTGGTGCTTCATGTGTAATGAGACCTGGGTGGTGGCAGGGATTTCCATAGTCTTGCCTGATGATGGGGGGAAGGGGGGTTGTTCAAACAAATTGTTGGATGGATGGGAAGGATCATTGACAATGCTAAGGGCCCTACATATGCAGCGCCCCTGATAAATATCTCAGACAGAGGGAAGAGATCCCATAATGATCCTTTCGGCAGTCCTTACAATCCTCTGTAGGGTCTTGCAATTCCTGTTTCAGATGGTGATGCAGCTGGACACTCTCAATGGAGCTACAGTGAAAATTATTGGTTAGAATGGCAATGGGGGTGTGGGGGGGGGGGTCTCGCTCATCTCAGTCTCTTCAGGAAGTGGAGATGCTGCTGTGCTTTCTTGGCTAAAGAGGTGGTGTTGAGGGACCAGGTGAGAATGTCTGTTATTTGCACTCCCAGAAACTTGGCGCTCCTAAATCTCTCCCCAGTGGAGCCATGTATGTGCAGTGAGGAGTGGTCAGCCTGCACTTTTTAAAAGTCCACAATCATCTCTTTAGTCTTGAGACCATTGCGATTCAAGTTGTTATGCTTGAACCATTTTATTAGCTGCTCTACCGCCTCTGTGTGCACCGTGTTTTATATATATATGAAAAGCTATAAGACTGGAAAGAAGCCTGTAGTCCAAGTCCACATTCAAAACGCAGAAAACCTGGGGAACACTCTCCGGGCCCAGTGGCAGACCTTTCCCTCTCCGGTACAGGCAGGCAGCCGGCGCTCACCCTCTGCACTCGCCTCGAAGCTTCAAACTCCCTCGTTGCTTTAATTGGCAAACAATGGAAGCTTTAATCAGCAAATTATGGCTCTTACCCCATCCCACAGACTTCCTGTTACAGAGTACGCCTTTGGGGATAGAAACCCAACAACCATCACTCTGACAAAATCTCATTTTTGTAGAAAGAGCCTTACTCCATTATTTATCTTTACAGTAATAGCATGTTAATTTGTACCTTCCTTAGTTCCTAATCCCCCATAAAATGATTGCTCTTTTTCTCCCCTTAGTAATGGCATGAAGGCACCACGGTAGCATAGCGGTTATCACCAGCTCGGACTGTCGGAGTTTGGAGTTCAATCTCAATTCTGTCTGTAAGAAGTTTGTATCTCCTTCCCATGAGCGCGTAGGTTTCGTATGGGTGCTCTGGTTTCCTCCCACATTCCAAAGATGTTAGTCATTGTAAATTGTGCTGTGATTAGGCGAGGGTTAGAGAGGTGGGTTGCTGGCTGGTGCAGCTTGAAGGGCCAGAGCGGCCTGCTCTGCACTGTAGCTCTAAATAAATAAATAATAACCCCCAATTCTGCTCCTTTGAATTTTAACAACTTTGACAGAAAATAGTGATAATTCCTAACAACCAGATATTAGTTCTGCTTTCCATTGATAATAGCCAGACATATTAAGCTCCTGCTTTCTACTGCCATAACTAATTATTATTCAGATATTTTTCAGAATGTGAAGATGTAAAGATAGCTTCTGAGTTGTATTCTCAAGCACATCCATTTTCTTAATCTTATCTCCCCTTCTTTCAGCCTTATGAGAAATTTACTGTTAATTCTGTCTCTTGGATTAATCCTAACCATTCACATCCTTGACACATTCCACTGCTGATTCAGCAGTGGCTTCCCCCCTCCTGACACCCCATTTTCCATTTTCTCCCAGGAGCAAAAGCTTATCTCCCTCCAGATTTTATCCCTTATCTTGCTCTCCTCTCTGCGGTCTCATATTGTTCCACGAAGCCAGCTTTCTCCTCCCTTGACTGTGTTAGAAATGAACTGTCAATTATCTCTGCCTATATTCTTGGCTCAAATCTCAGATGATATTGTTAAAAGTTAGCTGTCATTAAGTCTTTGTTTTTCCCTGAAGTGGGATATGAAGGGACATAGATAAAGAAAATACAGTAGTGAGAAACATTTTCTCCAAAGCAGAGTTGTCTACTATCAATGGCATTCCGTAGATTAAGGTAAGAGGTAACAGATTCTGAAGGGATTTGAGAAAGATCTTTTAAATCAAGGAGGGAGTTGAAATATGAAACATACTGCATGAGAAGGTGGTAGAGATAGCTAATCTCACAACATTTAAGTATAGCAGAGAAGTTATGGGCCAAATGCTGGAAGAGGGAATTAGTATGGTTAAATACTTGCTGGCTATTGGGATATATTATGCTGAAGGGCTTGCTTCCGTGCTGTATAACATTATGACTCAATGATTTGCCCCTGGCTTCAAATCAGAACATACAATATAAGAGCAATAGAAAATAAGATCTGCTGAAACCTTTAAAACATTCAGAGACTCTTAATAAAGATAAATAACTAAATATTACATTAATATTTCAAAAAGAAAATCACCTAAGGTACTTCAATTATATTTGAAAGCCCTCTGATCATGAATAAATAATGTACCTGATTACTCCTTGACCAAGCCATCCCAGACACCTTTTTCTTACCTAGTCTGGCAAGCCCTTTGAGAGTTATGCATCCCTAACAGCCTCTAAGAGGACCATAACCTTGTCGTGGTTTAGTGGCTTTGTGCCTCAATGACCTGGAGAGCTATGTTGGCTTTTGCTTTGCCTCTTGTTAGGGTTACCCATGCCAAGCAAGTCAAAGAGCAGAGGCTAAGCTAAAACTGGTCCACCGGTCCTCCAGATTCAGGGGTTCAACTCAGGGCTAACAACCTTGACTGTTGAAATAAAACTGTAATTCTTCATATGACTCAGATTTTACGCCGAATAAACTTAAGGACTGGACAACTAAAGGAATAACAGTTCTTTGCAATATAATGAAAGAAGGAACACTGTTCAGTTTTGAAATGCTTGAAGAGAAACAGTTATTAGAAAAACAAGACTTTTATTGGTATTTGCAGATGAGACAGTATGTTAATAGGAGGGTTAAAAATGAAACCAAGGCAGGTACGTGCTTGATAGAGCTATTTAGAAAAGCATATAATTCAGATAATGGTAGTAGAATCATTTCAAGTGTGTATAAGGGTTTGTCAAATCTTAAAACATATTGAGCTTCATACATTAAAACAAAATGAGAGAAGGAAGGAGGGATAATTATATTTGAGGAAGAATGGACAATAATATGGAGGTATCAATGGAAGTGTACCAGTTCACAGAAATGGAGGGAGTTTGGATGGAAAAATTTGATAAGATTCTGCATTGTACTTGTTGATAAGATACTTTATTACACCCTCTCAGAAATCCCATTATGATAGTAACCTCCCTGTTTGCTGGAGAAATTGTGGAAATCAAAATGCAAACCATTACCAAATTTTCTGGGAATGTCCCGTTATCAAAGACTATTGGAGTGGACATTTTTAAATGTGAAATACCCTTAGAAAGTAAGACCATTTATTTTGTGTAAATACCTCAAGAATGGTTGAAAAGATATAAATATTTAATGAATATACTGCTGGTGGCTGGTAAAAAGACTCTTACCAGGAAATGGTTATCACAGGAGAGCCCTAACTTAAATGCATGGATGGAAATTACAATGGACATTTACAAAATGGAGAAGGTAACAGCATCTGTTAATCATAAGTTGGAACAATTTGATTCATACTGGGAAAAATGGTTTAACTACATAACACCTCATAGACCTGGTTTTATTTTCACAAATCAATGAATATGTTGTAAAAAAAAATCACTCGCTACTTGTACATAATTTTCTTCTTTTGCTTGTCTTTTCTTTCCTCTCTTTTCTATAAGTGTATACCTCAGATAAATATTTTGTGGAGATTTGTGGCAAATATGAATATATGATATATATGCACAGTATCTGAAATATATCTTATGGAAATGTTTATTTGATGATGAACTTCAATTAAAAATAAATTACCAAAAAAACTGTAATTCTTCTACATCTGAGTGGGTCGGTATTCCTGAGTCTCCACCCAGGACTCGCATGACTGACAGTAGTGACAACTGAGAGGAAGCTACTGGCACAATGAAGGAAGCTCTGAACGCAGCCAGAAATGGAGGATGTTCATTGCTGCTCTAAACGCCAGTTGTGTAATGGGCAGTAAATTAAATATCTTTAAAATCATAGAATATAGAACAGTACAGTGCCGGTTAGGCCATTTACCCCATGATGTTGTGCCACTCTTGATGCAAATTTATACTAAATGTCCTCATCGTATCTGTCACTCATATCCCTCTATTCCCTTTATAAGCATGTGTCTATCGAAATGCCTCTTAAACTCCATCAAATGCTTGCTTACACTACTATACAACACCTCCATCACAATTATTCTAAATACTGGTGTGGTGCTCCACAAGGTTGTATCCTCAGCACCCTATTCTCTGTTCACTCATTACTGAATAGCCAGAGTTTACCGTATCTCTGTCTACAAGTTTCAGATGATACCACCAAAGCAGGATGTATATTAAATAACAATGAGTTGGAGTACAGGAAGGAAATAGAAAGGTTAATAACATGGTGTCATGACAGCAACCCTTTCCTTAATGTCAGCTAAATAAAAGAGCTGGTCATTGACTTCAGGAAGGGGGTGGAGGGCATGGTGCATACTGTCCTCTCTACATCAGTAGTGTTGAGGTTGAGAGAATTGAAAGCTTCAAGTTCTTAGGTGTGAACATCACCAATAACCTGTCCAATCACATAGACGCCGTGGACAAGAAAGGACACCAATGCCTCTACCTTCTTGTGAAGCTAAAAAAAATCTGGCATATCCCCCGCCATCCCTTACCAATTTTTATCAATGCCCTATACAAAGTATTTCATCTGGAAGACTCAGAAGTATGGTGATATGGCAACTGCTCTGCCCTCGACTGCAAGAAACTGCAGAAACTCACCTTTATACTCTGTCTATATCTCCCGCTACCTCAGTAAAGCAGCCAGCGTAATTAAAAACCATGCCAACTCCATGCATTTTCTCTTCTCCCCTCTTCTATTGTGCAGAAGATACAATGGCCTCAAAGTACAGTATGCTCCAACAGGCTCAGGGACAACATCTATCTCACTGTTATAAGATTATTAAACAGTTCTCTAGTATGATCAAATATATTGAATGTATGTTGTTATGACTTAGCACCTTTCCGTTTACTTGCACTTCACTTTCTCTGTAGCTGTTACAGATAATTCTGAATTGTTATTTTTTTATCTTGTTTTACCTCATTGCACAGTGTAATGATTTGATCTGTATGAACAATATGCAAGATAAGCTTTTTACTGTATCTTGGTACTTATGACAATAATGAACCAATTGCAATTCCAACTCCAAGTACCTTGGGACTTAACATTGCTCACCGAGAACATACTGCATCATGGCATCTTATGGCCTTCCTAATTACCTGCTTGAACACTTTCCTGCTATCTTTATATTCTGCAAGGGCCCAGTCTGATTTTAGCTTCCTAAACCTTATGTATGCTTCCTTTTCCTTTGACTAAATTTAGGACCTTCTGGGTCATTCAGGGTTCAATACCTTACCACCTTTGTCCTTTCTGCCTCCCGGAACATGCCAAGCTGGTCTTTAAACAACTCTCACATCTCAGATGTGGACTTGACAACAGAATTCCTCCCAATCAATGCCCTTAGCTCCTGTCTTATCCTGTTGTAATTTCTCCCAATTTAATACCTTCCTTCAAGTTCCAACTTTATCCTTACTCGCAGCTATTTTAAAACATAATGTGTTGTGGTCACTATTCCCAATATTCCACTACCAGGTCTGTCATCTGGCCTGGCTCATTCCCAAAGCCAGGTCCAGTATGTTCTCTTCTCTAGATGGACTCTCCACATACTATTTGAGAATCCCTCTTGGATGCACAGAAAAAATCATGTCCTGACCTAAGCTCCTTGTATCAAGTAAGTTCCAATCAATACTGGGAAAGTTCAAGTCCCCCCTTGTGACAACCCTGTTGTTTCTGCACCTTTCCATAATCTGCCCACACATCAGCTGCTCCACCAGTTGGTAGATATTGGGGCTTTAAAATATAATCCTATCTGCACCTAACCTATTTCTGAGCTCCACCCAAATTGCCTCTAAATACTGCTGTGACCTTCTCCTTTATCAGTAATGCTACCCCCCTCGCCTTTTACTCCACTCTTTACCACATCTGTGATAATGAAACCCAGAATGTTGAGGTGCTAGTCCTGCCTCTCACGCATCCAGGTCAGAATAATGGCAACAACATTGTAATCCCATTTACCAATCCAGGATCTAAGTTCATACTCCTTGCCCAGAATACTCCTAGCATTGAAATAAACACTTTTCAGTCCACCAGATCCAACACGTTTGTTTGCCTGTCGCTTGCTGTCCTTCCTTTCAATCTTACCTGTCATGCCATCTTTCTTACCCTCAACCCTTCCACTTGGTGTCCTGTTGATGTGGTTACCATGCCCCTATCACTCCGGTATAAACGCTTCTGAGTAACACAAGCAAACCTCCCAGCAAGGATGAAAAAAAAGGAAGGACTTTGGTTCCCTTCCAGCTCAGATGCAAGCTGCCTTTCTTGTACAGATCCCACTTGCCCTGGAAGAAAGCCCAGTGATCCATAGATCTGAAGCCTCCTTCCTTCACCTTGCTCTTTAGTCTCATGTTGAACTGCACTAGGTATCCATTTCTCAACTCACTAGTACATGGCACAGGTAGTAATTCTGAAATTACAACCCTGGAAGTCCTGTCTACCTCCCCTAAAATCATTTTACAGGACCTCATCCCTGCTCCTGCCTATGTGAAAGGTACCCCTATGAACCACATCCTCTGGCTGCTCACCCTCCCCTCTCAGAAAGTCCTGTTACCACTGCAAGACATTCTTGACCCTGGTAGCTGGAAGGCAACACACATCCTGGAGTCTTGATTGTGGTCAGTGAAACACCTATCTGAGCCCTTACAAATGAGTTCCCTGTCACCGTCACTCTGTCTGACTTCATCCTTCCCTTCTTTTCCTCAGAGCTGGGCATGGTGTCATTGACCCAGCTGGCTCTAGGAGTCACAGAGTCAAACAAATAGATAAAATCCCAGGCTAATTAGTGAAGAAAAGAAAATACTCATCTCCAATTCTGTAGATTTATCATGACATGTCTAGGGAATCGTATTTGTCCTGATTTATGTTAAAGGATAGTTATTTCTTATACAAAGTGACCCCCTCCCACCTCATCAGAAAGAATTCAAGCTCTTTTTTCCCTTTGAAATCTGCTTTGACAAATATTGGCAATTTAGATCTTCACTTCTATTACAGTATATTGTCCTAGATGGAGGCTTTGAGTTTATGCTGGTTCTCTATCGTTTCATTCCCCCTTATTTCCTTGGAAACTTTTCTCTGTTTACATTACCTTTCCCTCATCTTATTGAATCTCCCATCTGGAAAAGGATCTAGTGCTTTCCTGGCATAAATGACGAATAAGCTCTTCTCGGACTTCCAGCCGGGTACAAGTATCGATTATAACTGATGTTTCAATGACAAGCTCTTCTATCTTCCCTGATGAAGATGGCAGAGTTTGCCATCGAAACATCAGTTGTAATTGATACCTGTCCCCAACTGGAAGCCCAAGAAGAGCTTATTCAAATCTCCTATCTGCCATCTGCATACATGTAATTTACACTAACTAATTAACTTATCAACATTTGTTTGAGATGTGGTATGAAACTGGAAAACCCAGGGGAAACTGATGTTCTCAAAGTGAAAAAGGTACAGTGTTCTTATGGACAACTGGCAAGGTCAGGATCAAAGCCAGGTTGCTAGGTCTGTGCAGCAGTAGCACTGCCTGTTATCTCAATGTACCATTCTCTTCAGATCTTCTTGTGATGGCACAGTGTTATTTACAGTCCTAACTCTACACATACCTTGCTATCCTCTGCATGCCTGTGTATTATTCCCCCAACACATTATCAACACCATTGATGAATGTTGTTAATGGGTCACTGTTATCGATCCCTATGGCCCATGACCAGCAATCTATCTCCAAGCAAATCCAAATCGATTGGCCATCATTTCAGTTTATGGGCAATGAGCATACTTAATTCATCACAGCATTTGACTGCAAATTGTACAATGTTCTATCGCATAAAGAAGCTCATACCATTAAGTGGACTATTTCTGACTTGCTGTAATGTTCAGAAATAAACCATTAGATAAATAGTAAGTGTATTTCAAGCCAGTTCTTTATTTGTAACCACAAAAATAGAACATTGTGTGTGAAATCAGGCTGTCAGTTGAGAAGTGTGCTGATTATTCCAGCAGAGCTAAAGAGAGGGATGTGGAGATTGAGAATATTTGTGGAGGAAGGTGTCAGAAACATAAGCAAAGAATGTAGAAGTATAACTAGGTCACGGTGTCCATTGAGTTTACTCCTTCATTCGTTAAAAACATGGCTAATCATATCTCTCATTCGCCTTTGTGAACTGCCAGTCCTGTCCCTTATACAATCAGGTCTGCAATCTTTAGCTGAGATCCCTTCTCATTTTTCTAAGCTCTGGTGAACACAGTCCCAGTCCGCTCACTGTGACTTCACACACAAAACTGGCATCCTGCAGACGGCGTAAAGATTATGGCACTATAAAAATAACCAAAATACTTGTAAAACCAAGAGACAATTCAGGCTACAGATGCTGGAGTCTGGAGCAAACATAGAGTAGCTGGAGGAATTCAGTGGGTCAGTACACATATCTGGACTTATCTGGACAGGTTTAAGGTGCTGGGGAGTAGGTACAGAGGAGATGTCGGGGGTATGTTTTTTACTCAGAGAGTGGTGAGTGCGTGGAATGGGCTGCCGGCGATGGTGGTGGAGGCAGATACGATAGGGTCTTTTAAGAAACTTTTAGATAGGTACATGGAGCTTCGTAAGATAGAGGGCGAGAAGTAAGCCTAGTAATTTCGAGGGTAGGGACATGTTCGGCACAACCTTGTGGGCCAAAGGGCCTGATTGTGGTGTAGGTTTTCTATGTTTCTATGTTTTCATGTTTCAATCCAGATGGGTTATGAACTGAAATGTTGACTGTTCACTTCTCTATATATTCCCTTTGCCTGACTTGCTGATTTTTTTTACTTGTATTCATGCACCCTGCAGTATTTTACCCCCGTTTAAGGTTTAACAGGATCAGACACTACCCACAAATACAACTACGTCTCCAGACCAGCACAGTGAGATATGCGCCAATTACATTGATTAGGGGCCACTATTAAATATTCTCTTAATCTGTTAACCACACTGAGGATGTATTTAGAATGCATTTCATGTTAAAAAAGTACTTAAATTAACTAGTCCATCCACTGAAACTAGTAATGTACAAGCATACTATTAGAATCACCTTTGGCAATTTTAAATCCAGTTAGTTACAGTAGGACCAGATACTTCTATTAGACTGTTTATTTTTGAGATTATCCCATTTTCAGTTATATTATTAAAGTTCCCACTTGAAGTTCAATAGGCAGTACTTTTCAGTAAAAGCAAATAAAAATGCTGATATACGATCATAAACATAGAAAACCTACAGCACAATACAGGCCCTTTGACCCACAATGCTGTGCCGCATATGTACTTACTTTAGAAATTACCTAGGGTTACCCATAGCCTTCTATTTTTCTAAGCTCCATGTACCTATCCAGGAGTCTCTTAAAAGTCCCTATTGTAATGAATACTTTGCTTCAGTATTCACTACGGAAAATGATCTTGGCGATTGATGACTTAAAGCGGACTGAAAAGCTTGAGCATATAGACATTAAGAAAGAGGGTGTGCTGGAGTTTTTGGAAAGTATCAAGTTGGATAAGTCACCGGAACCGGACGAGATGTACCCCAGGCTACTGTCAGAGGCAAGGGAGGAGATTGCTGAGCCTCTGGCAATGACCTTTGCATCACCAATGGGGACGAGAGGTTCCAAAGGATTGGAGGGTTGCGGATGTTGTTCCCTTATTCAAGAAAGGGAGTAGCGATACCCCAGGAAATTATAGACCAGTGAGTCTTACTTCAGTGGTTGGTAAGTTGATGGAGAAGATCCTGAGAGGCAGGATTTATGAACATTTGGAGAGGAATAATATGATTAGGAATAGTCAGCATGGCCTTGTCAAAGGCAGGTCGTGCCTTACAAGCCTGATTGAATCTTTTGAAGATGTGACTAAGCACATTGACGAAGGTAGAGCAGTAGGTGTAGTGTATATGTATTTCAGCAAGTCATCTGATAAGGTACTCCATGCGAGACTTATTAAGAAAGTAAAGAGGCATGGGATTCAAGGGGACGTTGCTTTTTGGATCCAGAATTGTCTTGCCCACAGAAGGGGATGAGTGGTTGAGGACAGCATGGAATTCGGTGACCAGTGGTGTGCCTCAGGGATCTGTTCTGGGACCCCTTCTCTTTCTAATTTTTATAGATCACCTGGATGAGGAAGTGGATAGATGGGTTAGTAAATTTGGTGATGACACAAAGGTTGGGGGTGTTGTGGATAGTGTGGAGGGCTGTCAGAGGTTACAGCGGGACATTGATAGGATGCAAAACTGGGCTGAAAAGTGGCAGATGGAGTTCAACCAGATAAGTGTGAGGTGGTTCATTTGGTAGGTCAAATATGATGGCAGAATATAATATTAATGGTAAGACTCTTGGCAATGTGGAGCATCAGAGGGATCTTGGGGTCCGAGCCAAAAAAATTCAATCAGGCTCCAAATGTTCATAATCCTGCCTCTCAGGATCTTTTCCATCAACTTACCAACCACTGAAATAAATTGCAGCATAAATAAATTCCTTTATCTGGTGTATCAAAATTTTTCATCAAAAATGCGAAATAGTTTTGGTTCAAATTTCACAAGAGACCTGTAGTGGAAAATCTTCCGGAGGGCCACAGGTTCTGCGAGCCTGCGAGCATGCAGTCTGCCTCAACCTGTTAATGGGAATGGAACAATTCCAGGGATTTACATTCTGTGGTCTCTTTCCAGGAGAGGTGCAAAATTACTGTCCAGCATGGGGTGAAGAATTACAAAGATTAGATCTCCCAACATCCCTTAACTTCCTACATCTTATGTTTCCAAGGTAGCTAAAAACATTGTGCTGGACTGAGCTCCGTCCCCTGTGTAATCCCAGCAACAGCCTTTTGCAGCCGTGTGGCCAGGCTGATGTAGTAATCACATCACTGACTGGGTTCGGGGAAAGCGTGCAAGTAAGTTTGTTTTCAATTAAGTTAGTATTTGAGCTCACAGCTTCAGCATCATATCGCAGAGCAGTTCATACCTCAGAGATATTTAAAAATATTGAAAGAATCGATTTAAAAAATAAAATACTTAAAAGCAAACTTATTAAAATATAGTGGTTAAAATTTTAATTTAATTGAAAAGATTTTACTTGCACCATTTTTTCTAACCCAGTTAGTGATGCCATTACTATATTGGCCTGCCTAACATGCAGCCAAAGGTTCAATGTGAAATGAATCTGCTCCTTCAGGACAGTGTCACTGAGGTTCAATTATGTTATATTCACTTTGGTCCAAACAAGATACACCTGCTTCTTCACTAAATAAAATGACTGTTGGCTACTTCAGAAGTTACTTACTGAAGACTTGCATGTTTAATAATATTTAGTACATAAATATAAAGCAATATGAATAATTTTTTATGTGCACACCATAGAAAGAATCTGACTGAAAATTGCTATCAAAAATACCCTTGTAACTTCAATCAAAATGGATTAAATATGTACTAAAATTCTATAAACTGAGTCTGGCAAATATTTACAAAAATATCAGTATGTTATCAAACAAGCAAGTCTTTGTTTTGTCCTAAGGTAAAATACTGAATGTATCTTAATTTTATCAGCAATACCATCAGTCAGTTTTTGAATTATGCATAAAATGTAATTGCATTTTAGTTTGAAGGGCTAATCATTGCATTATCACTCTGTCAAACAAAGTAATTAAAAAGTAATTGTTATAATAATCGCAAATAACCCTTCTGGCCAAAAGAAACAATCCTGTATTGGGAAGCCACCAAACTCTTTCATTATTTTGATGAGTATCTTTTGCGACTTAAATTTTAGCATTACTGGCAGTGAACATTTTAGCCCAAGAGTTTTCACTTTGAACATAATTACTGATATAAATTACATTAGTTGCTAAAGTACTTTTTGCTCAAGGTTTTGCTTCAACATATTGCCATGCACCACAAATAAATTTTGCTGAGAATCAGAATAGTTTAGCAAAGGTTTAGAGTATAACTTGTTTATAAACCCAGAACCAGCCTGTTATATTTGAGAGGGCATAATACATCTGAAATGGGTATCACAAAATATAAGGAACTCAGCAGGCCAGGCAGCATCTATGGAAAAGAGTAAACAGTCAACGTTTCTGGCAAAGACCCTTCTTCAGGACTGGAAAGGAAGGGAAGAAATCAGAATAAGAAGGTGGGGGAGGGGAGGAAGAGGTACCAGGTGGCAGGTGATAGGTGAAACTGGGAAAGGGGGAGGGAAGAAGTAAAGAGCTGGGAAGTCGATTGGTGAAAGAAATAAAGGGCTGGAGAAAGGGAAATCTGGTAGGAGAGCATAGAAGACCATGGAAGAAAGGGAAGGGCCAGGGGCAGGTAAGGACATAAGGTGAGAGAGTGAAACAGGAATGGGGACGCTCTGCTTACTCATTTCCAAAGATACTGCCTGGCCTGCTGAGTTCCTTCAGCATTTGTGTGTGTTGTTTTGGATTTCCAGCATCTGCAGGTATGTTCATGTTTGTGATCACAAACTATAAGGTATTTTAACTAATCTTGTTCATATGCAAGTAATTCAAAGTTTTAAGCAAGAGAGTTCCACATTAGACTTCTTACAAATGGGATTAGATAAGAGCTTGCAAGTAATAGAAATATTTTTGTCATATCTGAAATTGTGATTTCAACCTTCCCTCCCAAACAATCTCTGAGATGTTTATGACCATTGTGTCAGAAATTGGAAACTTTACATCCAAATGCACTTTAGTTGCCAGGGCTGAACACAAGAAAGAATAATGGCTGTCTGTGTACCCACCTTCATACATTCAAGTAAAGTCAATGATTTTCCATTTGAAATACTTACAAATATTCTTAAAATATAAACCTCATTTTAGATGAAAGTCACGCTAATATAATTACTGTACTTTATAATATGTCAATTCTTCCCAAGTAAAGGAAATATCAGTTCAAATTCAATTTGAGGCTTTCCATATCTCAGTGAAAGGGCTTTGTGGTCAGGTCACTCTGTAGAGACTTGAGCATATAGTCTAGACTGACAACTCAGTGCTGTACTTGGGGATTATTGTACTCTTGGGAGTGCTACTTTGGATGAGATGTTAACCTGTCCACTTTATTAGAGGAGCATATAAAATGCTACTCCAAAGAGCAGCATCCTGTCCAATATACTGTATATTTTCCAAGCAACAACACAAGAAAGATTAATCAGTCATTATAACATTACTGTTTAAGAGATGTTACTGTGTATAAATTGACTCTAAATGTTTCTACATTACAATAACATTCACATTTCCAAAATAATTCTGATTCTTTGCATGACCTATTATCATGTCTCTCAAACAAAGTGAAATGCATTACAGATATGCAAGTCTTTAAAAATTTTTTTTTAATATAATTATCGTTTATTTTGTAACCCTCTCACTGGGGCTCATATACAAACTTAGCTCATTAACCAGTTCTGCTAACAGCTATGTAACTCACCTTTCAGAATCAATAAACGTCTAGGGTCTGTATGATTTGGGGTTCAAGCAAACAGGAATGTGGTGATGTTCTGATTAAAGAAACCTCAATTTGAGCGAAGCTTTGTAAATACTGCCCAAACATGATTATCAGTCGGCAAGAAATAACAGATTGTACACTGCATAAAATTATAAAGAAGGTATAAGGTGTGCCTGAAGGTGTGCTTCAGGGATCTGTACTGGGTCCAGTGTTGTTTGTCATATACATTAATGATCTGGATGATAGGGTGGTAAATTGGATTAGTAAGTACGATATGCAGATGATACTAAGATAGGTGGCGTTGTGGATAACGAAGTAGGTTTTCAAAGCTTGCAGAGAGATTTAGACCAGTTAGAAGAGTGGGCTGAAAGATGGCAGATGGAGTTTAATGCTGATAAGTGTGAAAAGTGCTACATTTTGGTAGGACTAATCAAAATAGGACATACATGGTAAATGGTAGGGCATTGAGGAATGCAGTAGAACAGAGTGATCTAGGAATAATGGTGCATAGTTCCCTGAAGGTGGAATCTCATGTGGATAGGGTGGTGAAGAAAGCTTTTGGTATACTGGTCTTTATAAATTAGAGCATTGAGTATAGGAGTTGGGATGTAATGTTAAAATTGTACAAGGCATTGGTGAGGCCGAATTTGGAGCATTGTGTACAGTTCTGGTCACCGAATTATAGGAAAGATGTCAACAAAATAGAAAGAGTACAGAGGAGATTTACTGGAATGTTACCTGGGTTTCAGCACCTAAGTTACAGAAAGGTTGAACAAGTTAGGTCTTTAGTTTTTGGAGCATAGAAGGTTGAGTGGGGACTTGATAGAGATATTTAAAATTATGAGGGGGATAGATAGAGTTGACAAGGATAGGCTTTTTTCATTGAGAGTAGGGGAGATTCAAACAAGAGGACATGAGTTGAGAGTTAAGGGGCAAAAGTTTAGGGATAACACGAGGGGGAACTTCTTTTCTCAGAGAGTGGTAGCTGTGTGGAATGAGATTCCAGTAGAAGTGGTAGAGGCAGGTTCAATATTGTCATTTTAAAAAAATTGGACAGGTATATGGACAGAAAAGGAATGGAGGGTTATGGGCTGAGTGCAGGTTGGTGGGACTAGGTGAGAGTAAGTGTTTGGCACAGACTAGAAGGGTCGAGATGGCCTGTTTCCATGCTGTAATTGTTATATTGTTATATATTTACCAATTTCAGCTTCATCAAACAGTTAATAGGAAAAGAACATAAAATAAAAGGTCCCATTACAGTTATACCAATCCAATGTGCACATAATGTTGGAGCTCATACTGGAGTATTCGGGGTGTATCTCTTACTCATGCACTTGACTCACAGTCTGTGTGAAAACACCTGCCACATTCTGAACTTCCCTTGAAGTCCAACCGAACAAACTGGTTCCCTCTCAGGAGCATGGGCCCTTCCTCCTTAGAGCTATTCATCTGCACATTGCACTTCTTGCAATGGGGACACTCCTTCCAACGACATTCTGTGGCATCTTCCCTTCTGTCCCGTTCCATGGCTCCTGCCAAAAGACTCCAAACCAGAGACTGTCCATCACAAATCTCTCTCCACCCAGCTCTCTCAAGAGCCTTCTCCCAATCCTATCATCCTGATTGGTTGACACAACATTCCTAAGTTGAACAACAAGGCTTCTTATCTTAGTCAAAACCAAAGCATTCTACCAGCAGGACACACTGCGTTTGCAGAAAACCGCTAAAGTGAAATACCTTATGACTTCAGAATTTATTAAATCATTATTAATAACACAGTATTCAAATGAATTTTGTGATTTCAGAAACCCGAATCGATTTGTAAATGGAAGTAGCATACCTCACAATGGGAATGGACGTAACACTTTGTTCTCAGCTGCATCATATGTCAGCCTATTTGGGAGTTTCCTGACTCTCTGAAACCTCTTTATCTCATCTTCCGCTTCTCTAGCTTCAGCCACTCCTTGCGACCTTTCCTTTCTACTAGAGGATGCCCCTCCCCCCACCCTCCCGACTATCAGTTGAACCTGCCGGTAGCTTAGGTCCTCCTGCCCCATGATTGAGTTTAGCTTCCTTCAGTTTGAGCAGGAGCTGCTGAACATCTTCAACCTCTGCTGATGCTAACTGGTGAGACATCTCTCAGAAAGGCATGTTCTTGGTTATTCTAGCTATATCTCCAGGATAGAATGTGACAGATTTAGACTGGGTGTGGCACACAGTTCCTTGTTTATGCTCATCATCCTGCTTAGGAGGAACTTGCACCTTCTCAAATGCAGCTCTGAACACTGGGTGCAAGGACAAAAATTTCTTTTCAAAAAATTCTCTCCATTTCTCTACTTGCATGCTCCCACAAACCTTCTCACAATGGGACTATTGTCTCTCACAAGAATGGAAGCTCCACCTTTTTCAGTCAGATCTAGGCAGACCAACATTGGTGTGTCAATAGTCTCAGTTACCCCAACATTTGCCTCTGAAACCTCCAGTTCCAATGACAAATAACCATCAGGTACTCATCAGTACTAAGCCCCCAGATCTCAAGGGCAATGAGTGGCGTCAATGGTAAATGTGTAAAATACTGATTGTGAAAGGACCTATAAAGCAAAGTAACTGAGAACCTGTGTCAATCATAGCTCTATCATAAACACCTTCATCAGAGCTTGGTCCCACTAAACATTCAGGAATAGTTTTTTGCACTTCAGTATTTCCATTTATACATTGATTGGAGCGTACCCTTCCTTTACTGGATTCCTTTGTAATTTTGCTTCTTTTCTTCCATCTGACTAACTGCTGACTTACTTTTCGAAGATTTTCCTGTCCCTTACAGCCTTGCTTGAAATGTCTATCTTCTCCACAGTTGTAACAGAACATATGTCCAGGGTCAGTATGATTTGGGGTTCAACCAAACAGAAACATTGTGATGTTTTGATTAAAGGAACCTCGATTCGAGTGAATGATGTGTAATTACTGCCACAAAAGATGTGTAAATACTGCCCATTATTGGTTGGCAAGAAATAACATATTGTACAGCATATAAAGTTATAAAGAAAGTATATTTACTTATTTCAGCTTTATCAAATAGTTAATAGAAAAAAGGAAAAGAAAAAGGTCCATTACAGTTAAACCAGTCCAATGTGCACATAACATTAGAGCGCATACTGGAGTTGTTGGGGTGTATCTCCTTACTCACGTGTTGGACCTATGACATTCTGTGGGATCTTCCCTTGTGTCCTACTCCGCAGCTCCTGCCAAAAGACCCCAAACCAGACTACTGTCCATCACAAATCACTCTCCACCTAGCTCTCTCTAGAACCTTCTCCTGATCCCATCATCCTAATTGGCTGACACAAGCACAACCCACATTCATTTCATTTATTCTGACGTTCTTGTGTTTTACATTATAATCAGCCTCAGTTTATGCCAGCATTCCTCACCCAACATGGTGAGCTCTTATAATTGTACACCAACCATTTACATGATCCTTTCTCAAATGCCTTTTGGAAATTGTAATGCATAATATCTACAAACTGTGCTTGTTACATCTTCGAAGAACTTAAGCATGGCTGTCAAACATGATTTACCTTTGGTAAAGTATCTTGAATTGCTTTGATTAAATTATGCTTTTCTAATTAACTATATTGTAGCGGTGTGCTACACGCAGCGCTGAAATAACGACACGGAGTCGGTGAGCCGCAGTTGCAAAAAAAGATTTATTCAAACTTCGCGGCCTCGCTTTAAAGCCTTCCTGATCCCGCCCTCCCCGGGTGGGAATGCTATGGGGGGCGTGTATTCATAGTCCCGTCCCGCACGTAGGCTTTTCCCCTTGTTGGTGAAGCAGACTTGGCGCCCTCTTTGGGACCGGCCTCAGTGCCGGCGCGCGCCAATTTGTGAGCCGGTTCGAGTGCACTGGGAAGTGGGTCACCACAATATCATATTTGATTGCTGACTTCAGCACTTTGCCAATAATGGATGGTAAGATAACTGGTTTAACAATATATTTTCTAACTACAGTGTGTGCTGATTAATTGGAACTCATTGGGACCAGTACATTTTGGCCCTATTAAGCAACTGCTCTAATTCACCAAAGTTTATGAAAATAGTTAAAAAGATATTAAAAAAAAGACAAATTACCATGTATTTAAATAAAATACAGAACAAATTAGAACACTACAAATACTTCCAGAGTACTATAAAACTCTGTATTAGTTCCTAATAGTTATCAACAGAGGAATTCATTAGATTCCCGGTTCCTTGTTTTTTGATTGACTGCAAATGGACAAGATCAGCACAGACACCAAGTGCAGATAATGGACTCACTTCATAGAATGTTTTTAGTGATTGCATCTTCCAAATCATCATTTTCACGTAACGTTCAAGATGATTGTCGATAGCTTTAAATTGTTCATAGTTCCTAATATGCTGAAGTATCCCTGGCATCTCCAAGCATGAGTGCTTGAAACTGCAGTGGACAAAACAGTCCAGAATTATCTGAATGTTTATTTCTTGACAGCTATAAGTGAATAAAACTATTGCTTTTTGAAGACAAAGACGTGCAACTGGCACCATTTAAAAACTGTTTGCTCTGAGCACGGTGTAGTCTCTAACGGCCATACAAGTACATGTGACTGATTCTAGATGGATATTGTTCAGCAACAGTCTCCTGTCCAATTTAAGCGGAACAGTGTCCCAAATAAACAAAGGGAATCCTGGCTATTTTCTTGATTAAGTTTTGTTCTTTAAGAGTTGTCACAAATAACCTGCTGCTCCAATTAATTGATAGCCCAATTAAGCAGAATATAGTTTACAAGTTAACTATATAGTTAACCAGTTATCGTTTCCCAGCTCAGCTTTCTTTCTTTACAATTAAGCATTTTTAGAGTCATAGAGTTATACAGCATGGAAACAAGCCCTTGATAACCAAGTTAGCTATCCGAGCTAATCCCACTTGCCTGAGTTTGGCCCATAGTTGCACTGCTTCAGGGAAAATGAAGGGACATAGTGCAATTCAATGTTTATTCAATATCAATGCAAGTCAACAATGATCCACTGCTTAAAGAATCAATTCAAAGATGGAATTTGTACAAGTTTTAAGTTGGAATAAAGAAGACACGTGCTGTAATAAAGGGGTCAGGGTGGCAGTTCAGTGATGTGTTTGTAGTTTCGGTACTGGAGATTTTGTGGAAATGAAAAGAGGTTCTTTTAATTCAGAAACTGCAACTGTTGCAAAAGGAGGGATGGCTTAAAACTTGCAAGAGGTCAGCAGCTGCAGCATTGCATTGTGTTTCTGTATTCAATCCAGGAAGAGCTTTAGACCGTTTAGGAAAGATGGGTACGGTAGTATATTTACCCCAACCCATTGCTGCATTTCCAAGTCTCCTCACTCTTGCCCTCTCAAGCTTCATTAATTCTCGGCCTTTTCATACTCACCGTTTATATTTTTCAATCATACTCATCCATTCTCAATGGTTTTCTCACAACCATATCCCTGCAGTTATATTCACTCGCATCCTAATGTTTTTACGCTTCTCCCTCATTATCACCTTTATCAAATATAATGGCTTAATTAAATAAACATTGCTCATTACAACCAATGCGACCACATCTCAAGCCTTGAACCCCTTTTTAGGGAGATACATCATCAGAAATGTGTGTCAAATGGTTGTTGTGACCTATCTACTGTGGTAGTGTAATGGGAAGTGCTTGCCGATTTCACTTTCAGCTTCCACCGCTGGCTCGCAGTCACATGAAACGGAGAGATGAATATGTAAGTCTCTCCCTGCCATTACATAGCTTCTCCAACAGCAAGCCTCATGTAGTGCCTCCTTGCTGGCAACACACGAAAACTGAACTATTCCAAAATCTCCATACTTTCCTCCCATTGTATTTCCATTGTCTTTTGAGACAGACGAATGCCATCATCATCATATCATCAGAAGGTCTCTGCATTTGAATGTTCACTCTGTCCATCAATGCTGTGGGAGGATGGTAGTGGAGACCTGGGTCTTGGGCAAAGTTTTATCAAACCAGTTTGTGATTTAGAGTTTGTAGTTCACGTTACAATGTGTTTCTGGTTGCTCTTTTTTGTTTGTTGCTATTTTGGGTGATTTTGATTGGGGGGGGGCTGCAGATAACAAACTAGAACTGAGCTGAACAGAATATGCCTGGACTCTTTTGATTTTATGTTTTATATTCTGTGCTTTTTGCTCATTTTATTCGCCGTTCATACAATTTGTGTTTTTTTTCGCACTGGTAGGGGGTGTTTGATGTTTTTCTTTGAGCAAGTTCCTTGGTTTTCTTTAGCTCATGGCTGTCTGTGGGAAGACAAATCTCAGGGTTGTATACTCCATTTACACTTTGATAATTAATGTTACTTTGAATCTTTGAATTTTTGGAGGCATTTCAGGGAAAGTTCACAAGGATGATCACAGGTATGGACAGATTTTCTTATGAGGACGGATTGTACTAAATGAGGTTTGTACTAAATAGAATATAAAAATAAAGTTCAAAAGTGGATGACATGTTAAATATTGAGAAGGCGTTTCCCCTCATGGGTAAGTTTAGGACTAGAAGTCATAATCTCAGTATAAGAATGTCCCCGTCTTAAACTATGGTTACTTTAGAGAAACCAGCAGAAAATGAAGCACAAAGGGACAGCACAGTATCTTATTGGTTGGTGTAGTTGCTCTACAGTGGCAGGTGGAAGTAAGATTGGGGCTTCATTCCTGTTGCTGCCTGTAAGGAGTTTGTACATTCACCACCTGACCATGTGGGTTTCCTCAGGGTGCTCCAATTTCCTCCCACATTCCAAAGATGCACTGCCAGGGTTACTGGGTCATGGGCATTCTATGATGGTGCCAAAAGTGTGGCAAAACATACAGGCTGCCCAGCACAATCTTTGTTGAATTGATTTGATTTGCAGCAAAACGATGCATTTCACTGTAAATTTCTATGCACATGTGACAAAGAAAGCTGCCTTAAGGCGAGGTGGAATTATGAGGCTCTCAATAGTGATTCCTTCAAGCTCAGCTACACAAACAGCTTAATTTCTCCATTTGACCTCTCTTTTTGCTTTTCAGGGTGGATGGCGTCCTGTTAAAGACCCTTACCTGGAGGTTCACTTGGGTTTCGGTTCTATTCGCTGGTGGGACCTGCTCCTGGGGGCTTGCCACCGGACTGCTTTTCAAAATTCCCAAGGACACGGCCTAGAAGACGAGCGCCTTTGGGGTTCTGAGGTTTTGTGGCCATGTGGACGGGCTGATTCCACGCAGGTGCTGCTGATTGAAGTGTCGCGAGACATAACGGAACATCGGGAACAATGGGTTGGCTGTTGGAGGCACTGTACTTGGCGAATTGCGCTCTCTCGCTCTCATTGGTGGGTGAGCATTTGTTGCTCATTCTCTGGTCAGAGAACCCAAAAAAAAAGTGGTGCACCAGATTTTTTTTTTGAATTTTTTTTTTGTTTTAAAAAAAAAATATTTATTTATTAAATTTTAGAAAATTACAAAGAATAAATGTGATGATAAATAGTAAGAAAAATAATATTAACCCTCCCCCCCTTAACCCTTATCTAAATAAAGAAAAAAAAAGAGAAAGATTGCCTGGATATCGGAGGATCCCCACATGTTCCATGGAGTTCAAAATAATTTTAATATTTATTCTTACTTTCCCCAGTTACTTTATAATTTAATCTTCAAAGGACCTATGTATTTAATCCTATCTTTTGTAGGTATGAGAGCCAAATTTTCAAAAATATATCATTCCTTTCATTTTCTTAATATATGTTAAAACTCTTTTTTTTTCACAGGTCCATTAATTCCATTAACATTAAAACTTTAAAAATTAAGTAAATTAATCATTCATAATACCTTGGGAACTCTTTAAAATTCTCCATGTTACTATGAGTTTCTCCCCAACCATCCAGGCAAAAAAGAAGAAAAATAGAAGAAAGATAACTAATATATAAGAAAAAAAACAAAGTACCCCCCCCACTAATGTTGCGAATAAAAAGAACACAACATTACCCCCCCATTTTATGGGTCATGGCAATCACCATGATTGTACACGTGAAACACGCAGCCATCGATCAGGAGCTCCTCCAGCTCCCCCGCAAAAAAACCAAAAATATATTAGTGAAGAAAAAAAAATTAATGTCTCTACTCCCAATTAATACTCCTCAACTTTTTTTTTATATAAATGTCCATCAAGTTCAACCTTGTTTCAGTCTTCATCATTAGTCTATTTCATTTCTATAATTCTTTACTTCTTCGTGGACATCAGGTAATTCTTGTACAAATTCCTCCGCTTTCCGGTAATCAACGAAAAATCTTCTTTCTTCGTTATCCAGGAAAATTATCAATTTTGCTGGATAGCTCAATAAAAATTTATAGCCCTTTTCCCATAAAGATTTTTTTCACTGAATTAAATTCCTTCCGCCTCTTCAGAAGATCGTAACATATGTCTGGATTAAAAAAAACTCTTTTCCCTCCTATTATCAATGGCCCATTTCTCTTTTTAGCACCTTGAATAGCTGCCTTCAAGATCATTTCTTTATCTTGATACCTTAAACATTTTATTAAAATTGATCTTGGATTTTGATCTTGTTGAGGTCTTGATCTTAAAGCTCTGTGTGCTCTTTCAATTTCAATTACTTGGCTTCCTTTTTTCATTTCTAACATTTTTGGAATCCATTCTTGAAAGAATTTTATTAGGTTTTCTCCCTCTGTACCTTCCATAAGACCAACAATTTTGATATTATTTCGTCTTCTAGAGTTTTCAAGCGCATCTATTTTTTCCAACATCCATTTTCTTTCTCTTGTCCAGGCAAGATTATTGTCTTCTATCTTATCTATTCTTCCAGTGTTTTCTTCCACTTTTACTTCCATCTCTTTAACTTTATTATCCATCTTCTTTTGTTTTTCCACCACATTATCGAATTTATTCTGCATCCTTCTTATAGCTTTTAATTCATTCATAATATATATCAGAATATCTTTTATGTCTCCTTTAATCTCTTCCTTCTTTTCCTCTTCTTCTTCCTCTGAATTTCCCAAAGAGTCTGATTCCACTTCCGATTCACTTCCAACCGTAGTTGGGATTTGTAGTTTTGTTAATCTCTGTTCATGCATACTTTCGCGCATGCGCTGTTCTTGCCGTTTCTTCTTGGAGACCGCCGACATTGCTGCAACTTCCGGTCCCGCATCATCAGAAGTGCCATGCACTTCGCCGGGAGGAGATCCAACTTGAGTCCGAGGCTTCACCGAGACGGTTAGGCCTTTTTCTCCGCCGATTTGCGCAGTCTTCGAAGTAGTAGCTTTCTTCTGTCTCAGTTTAGGAGCCATGTCAAAAGATAATCCTGAGTTACTTATAAATAGTTTCTAGTAGTTATTTGTTAACTCTTCTTCATTTAAACCCTATTTCATTACTTTTTACGAGGGAGCTGGACTCCCAACGTCTCGACCCTACGTCATCACGTGACGCCCCCGTGCACCAGATTTTTAACACCGTAGATCAGCGAGTTGTTTTGTTATGTCTCCCCTCTCGCTGTGAAAGAGTACACCTCTTTTTCCCTTTATTAGGGGGAGAGAGAGAGAGAGAGCCTGTGGTATATTGAATTCTTGGATGAACAATTAGTTTTTGTTGTACTGTAGATCATGGTCTTTATTACGGTCTTCGCTATTGCTTGCTTGGTGGGTGGGGGGGGTTGTATCCAGAGATACCGGCCAGGTGACAGACACACTGCCACCTGGCTGGTCGGAGGACACACCACACGCCAATCAACATTTTGTCCCTCCCAACTAATCAATGCGCACCTAAATTATTGGTCACCTTAATTGGATTATCACGCCCAGCCCCATGCTATAAGAGGTGAGACATGTGCCTGGCTTGGTCTCTCTTACAGACCACCTCATTGGAGGTAAGTGCATTGATTTATGTTTGGGAAGGTCTATCGTTTGTCCTGGTAAGGGAGCCGCAGCTATCCAAGGTCAAGGGGGATAGCTGTTGTAGTGCTTTTCCCTTGTTCTTTGTTTGTGTAACCATACCCTGTCCCCACACCGCTTCCTGTGTATTGTAGTTGCTTGTGTTGACCCGACTTCCCCTTGTAAATAAATTCCTTATTATTAAAACTGTGTGTGTTCAGGCCTCTACTGTTGAGACTCAAAGAACCAGTTATTTTCCATCACAACAGGGGTGCTGATGCTTTTTTGTGGAAGTGGGTGGATCATTGTTTTGCTGCAGTTCGTGCATGGGAGGGAGAGTGGGGGGCTTTAGGTTTCTAACGTTCAAGTTCAAGTTGCTTTTATTGTCATTTCGACCATAAACTCCTGGTACAGTACATGGTAAAAATGAAACAACATTCCTCCAGGACCTTGGTGCTACATGAAACACCACAAAACTACACTAGACTATGTGAGACAGCACAAGGCTACGCTAGACTACGTAAGACAACATAAAAACTGCACTATACTACAGACCTGCACAGGACTACATAAAGTGCACAAAATAGTGCAGGGCAGTACAATAATTAATAAACAAGACAATAGGCACAGTAGAGGACAAATTACAATGTCAGTCTAGACTCTGAGTATTGAGGAGTCTGATGGCTTGGAGGAAGAAACTGTTGCACAGTCTGGTCGTGAGAGCCCAAATGCTTCGGTGCCTTTTCCCAGATGGCAGGAGGGAGAAGAATTTGTATGAGGGGTGCATGGAGTCCTTCACAATGCTGTTTGCTTTGCGGATGCAGCGTGTGGTGTAAATGTCTGTGATAGCGGAAAGAGAGACCCCGATGATCTTCTCAGCTGACCTCACTATCTGCTGCAGGGTCTTACGATCCGAGATGGTGCAATTTCCAAACCAGGCAGCGATGCAGCTGCTCAGGATGCTCTCAATACAACCCCTGTAGAATGTGTTGGGGTGGGAGATGGACTTTCCTCAGCCTTTGCAGAAAGTAGAGATGCTGCTGGGCTTTCTTGGCTATGGAGCTGGTGTTGAGGGACCAGGTGAGATTCTCCGCCACGTGAACTCCAAGAAATTTGGTGTTTTAACTGTCACTCATTCTTTGAAGCACTCTTCTTCTCTCATGGATGTCTGTGAAGAACAGGAATTTCAGGATGTATGTTGGAAACATTTCTCTGATATTAAATGTGACTATTGAACTAATAATCAACATGTGAAATATGAAGCTGTTCATAATAAGTACACTGTAACATAATTACCTTGTCAGTACTAATTCTCAGCTTTCCTACCTTGCTGTGCCTTTACATGGGTAGTAGGAATCTCTCAGCCTCATGGATTAAAAAGTCTCTGATATCTCTAAAGGTGCATCAGCTATTTGCTGTAACTAGTCAGACTATTCATGCAATTTCTACTTGGTGAAGCACACTTTAAAAATGAGCAAGCGGGGGTAGTGACTGGGACAACTATGAAAATTCCACAAAAGGGGATATACAATTCTCCAAATTCAGCATGGATGGAACACAGAGATGTTGTACCCCAGGAGCCATTGGCAAAGAAGGCAATCATTGATAAACAGTAAAGAGCATGAGAGGATGTCTAAATATACTGACTAGGAATACATACAGAATGGAGCAGAACACTTTCAAGTAAGCGTTGCAGGGAATGTAATATGGAATGACATACTTATGTATGAAATGATCTGTCTGGATGGCATAAAACAAGGCTTTTCCCTGTCATCGGTGCATGTGGCAACAATAAACTAATTGATAGTTTATTCTTGTATAGATTCAGAGTCCAACTCTGTGGAGCATGAACTGTGACAGTCAAATGAACATATTCAAGCCTTGATCACAACTTAGACTACTATGGAATGAATTCCAATTACAGTATGCAAACCATTGATATTCCTATATATTGTATTGAGTGTTTGTGGCCAGGAATGGATTTCCTCACAAGGCTTAACTCTGAGTTTCCCAATGCTGTGATAGTGAGGAAGAATGGATGGTTTTCACTGCAGTTTGGAGGAATAAGTGGTGATCTCAAAAGAATTCAGGATTCTGAGCAGGACTGTCAATATAGGTGCTCCAAGACTGTTTTCTGCAGATGAAGTGTTGAACTAGGGGTATAATCTCAGTGGAACAGGTTGGCCATTTGGGATTGTGTGCAGAAGAGCCATTTTTTCTCAAGAAGCTTGCAAATCTTGGGATCTTTCAGTGGTCTTGGGCCTTGCTAGTTCATTCCTGGACTGAATGATCTCAGAGCTCTTGCCTTTTAGAACATAGAACATAGAAAACCTACAGCACAATACAGGCCCTTCAGCCCACAAAGTTGTGCTGAACATGTCCCTACCTTAGAAATTACTAGGGTTACCCATAGCCCTTTTTTAATGCAAAAAGAGAGCAAAAAAAGGTGATGTAGGGTACATCAGACATCTGATGGCGGAGGGGAAGAAGCTATTTCTGAAATGTTGAGTGTGTGTCTTCAGGCTCCTGTATCTCCTCCTTGATGGTAGCAACGAGAAGAGTACATTTCCTGGGTGACTGGATCCCTGAATGACAGATGCTGCCTGGACCTTCTTCAAACTGGTTATCTTGTTTTGCTCTTTGGTCTCCTCTCAAGTGACTAGAAGAGATTAGTTTGGGAAATGGGTTGGTGGTGGTAGTGACAGTGCCAGTAGAGTGAACTTTTTGCAAGCATCAGTGAGTGGGTGATCTTAAGGACTCTGACAGAACACTCAGTGAGGAAATCTCTGAAGAAGGATCTCAGCCTGAAACATCAACTGTTTATTCATTTCTGCAGATGCTGCCTGACTTGCTTGCCTCCAGTATTTTGTGTGTGTTGTATTGGATTTCCAGAACCTGCAAACTTTCTCGAGTTTAGGACATCTCTTTGCTAGTTTCTGCAAGGTCTTCCTCTATTATGATGGATATTCACGTCCTGGGCCACTTTCTCACATTTTGCAAAGCTCACTTTCTAAACACAGCAGCTGTTACTTGTAAGATCACAAAATAAACTTCCAACTAGCAGTTGTTTGACTTCTGGTTGTAAATGGGAGTCAGTCTTCGTTTCTTAAAATGTAAATGGTAAGCCATAATCAGCTTGAAGTTAAACCAAGTATTGTCTATTGAGCAGCTTTGCAAACATAACAGACACTTTGTTTGTGAGAAGTAAGATGTAGCTCATTCCACTTGATTTACTGTGCTTGAGAGAGTAGTATAAGACAATGGGTTGTTTAATTGGCTTCTCTCAAACAGACAAACTGATTCTAAGTTATCTAGTTCCAGGAGGCCTGTAGACCAGATGGATATCATTTAGCATATCAAATAACTGATGTTTATAGTTGGAAGGCTTATATACTCAAGAAAGTTAGCTATACAGCATTAATTGTGAACTATGAGCATTAAGCTGACATCTATGTGCCCAAGATACCTTTAGACCATTTGTGTAAAAATTTTCTCTGCGGAAGTCACTCAAATGGGAGAACAAGTTATAAATGTAGAGAGACGTTCAGGCTTATTAGGAGTGGTTAAAGACCATCAAGAAGAATGATAGGAAGATGGACACAAAATACTCTGTAGATGCTGGGGTCAAAGCAACATGCATAACACGCTGGAGGAACTCAGCAGGTCGGGCAGCATCCGTGGAAACGAACAGTCTACGTTTTGGGCCGAGACCCTTTGTCAGGACTCACGAAGGGTCAATAGGGCTAAAGGTCTTGATGTGAATTTAGAACTATGCCATCCTGACGAAGGGTCTTGGCCTGAAATGTTGACTGTTCATTTCCACAGATGCTGCATAGGAAGATGGAGTTACCGGGGTCCATTCCTCTGGCTTTGATTTCTGTCACGGATTATTAGTTCATCTGTATTATTGGTATTTCATTTTAATTCATAGGAATTGTACGTGTGTTTTGGAAATCCTTTGTGTTTCAGAAATGATTTGCAATTTGGAAATGTTTTATCAGATAGAAATCCTCTGTGAGTTTTAAAAGTATTTAAAGAACACTGCTTGGATTTAAATCTGTATCACTGAAAATAAATGAACTGTGTTTAAACTACTTTGTTAGCTGGAAGCATCTTCTCCTTGGTAGGGAGAGGAGACCCACTGCTCAAATAATGGGTATTGACAGCTAAACCTCGCCATGGAGAATACACAGGGAAGTAAGCTAGTCTTTGAAGTTTGGTTAGTTACAGTATAATCTCCCTTTGGTGAGGGTACTCCTGGCTAGTTATATCCAATAGGGCTTAAGGTCTTGATACGAATTTAGAACTATGCAGTCAGCAAACCTAATACCAACACACTATCCTCTGCCTAAGGATCTCAGACAAAGACTAAGTCATCCTTTGCCCAAGCTGCACAGGAAGCTACAGGCAATAATAATGTTTGTACAGTAGCCCTCTGGGCAGAGTGCTTGGCAGACCACGCTCTAGCACCTGACTCCCAAACCAGATCAACAATCTGAGCTCTGTGCTGGGAAGATGTTACCACTTGGACAGAGAGAAAGGTTCATTGATGAGCTCAAGCCTGAGTGAAGAAGTGCAACATTATTACTAACTCTGGAAGCTTCTGGATAGGATTGAGAACCTCACGGTCAAGTATCGGGCGCACGCAGGAACCCTGCGTAAGTTTGAAAAGGAGCACATCACCTCATACGCTAGCTGACTGTCTCCTCCATCAGACACTTCCTGCTCCATCTGTGAAATAATCAGCAGTTCTCATAATAGCTTCATCAGTCACTTCAGGACCCAAAAACCAGAGTTCAAGTAAGTCCTCCTGAATCCCGAGAGAGGAACAATAATAATATTGAAAATAAATTACACCATCAGAGTCCATGAAATAATTTAGCATGCTTCCAGAGTGCTACAGATATGTAAATCACATCAAGGATCCAAATGGCATTATTCACAGGGACCTAGTGTTTCATGCTTACCTCAATTATTAACAATTACAATTACAGAATTTGGAACAGAAATCTGAAGACAAGGGAACATAGACCATAGAAATCTACAGCACATTACAGGCCCTTTGGCCCACAATGTTGTGTCGACCATGTAACCTACTCTAGAAACTGCCTAGAATTTCCCAAGGGCATAGCCCTCTATTTTTCCAAGCTCCATGTCCCCATCTAAGAGGTTCTTAAAAGACACTGTTGTATCCATTTCCAACACCGCTGCCTGCAGTGTATTCCACCCACCCACCACTCTCTGTGTGGAAAAACTTACCCCTGACATCCCCTCGGTACCTATTTCCAAGCACCTTAGAACTATGCCCCCTCGTGTTAGCCATTTTAGCCCTGGGAAAAAGCTTCTGGGTATCCACATGATTAATACCCCTCATCAGCTTACACACCTCTATCATGTCACCTCTCATCCTCCGTTGCTCTAAGAAGAAAAGGCCAAGTACACTCAACTTATTCTCATAAGGTACACCCTCCAATCCAAACAATATCCTTGTAAATCTTCTCTGCACTCCCTCTACAGTATCCACATTCCTCCTGCAGTGAGGTGAACAGAACTGAATGCAATACTTCAAGCGGGGTCTGACCAAGGTCTTACGTTACCTCACAGCTCCTGAAATCAATCCCATGGTTGATGAATGCCAACACACCCCTAACAACACTGTCAACCTGCGCAGCAGCTTTGAGTGTCCTGTTGACATGGACCCGAAGATCTCTCAGATCCTCCACAATGCTAAGAGTCTTACAATTTATATTATATTCTGTCTTCAAACTGGACCTACCAAAATGAACCAGTTCACACTTATCTGGGTTGAAGTCCATCTGCCACTTCTGCATCCTATCGATCTCCCACTGTAACCTCTGACAACACTCCAGAATGCCCCCAACCTTTGTGTCATCAGCATACTTACTAACCCACCCTTCCACATCTTCATCCAGGTCATTTATAAAAATCATAATTAGGAGGGGTCGCAGAACAGATCCCTGTGGAACACTACTGGTCACAAACCTCTATGCAGAATATGAACCATCTACAACCACCCTATGACTTCTTTGAGCAAACCAATTCTGGATCCACAAAGTAAGGTCTCCTTGGATCCCCTGCCTCCTTACTTTCTGAAGGGGCCTTGCACAGGGAACCTTATCAAATTCCTTACTGTCTTGAAACTCTTGTCTGTCACAAAATTTCTGCTTGGAAGAGACCTTGATGATGCAGGATGACCACCTTGTGTCTTGTTGCTATGCTCACTCTTACTATGGTGTAATGATTGATGATGTGTAGGTTAAGCTGTCAAATCTGTCACATCTTCACCTTTTACTTTGGTTGTCCTTTGCCCAGTTTGATTCCTTCTACACCCATCTCTATTTCAGTTAATCAATTTTGTTCATTCAACTCATTATGTCATTGACTATTAGCATCCTGTTTGTTATTTTTTTTAATCATGCACTGAATCAGATGGGATACCTCTTATGAAGACCGTTATGAAGACCATGGAGCGGCTGATAATACAGAATCTGAGGCCACAAACCAGGCACGCCCAGGATCCTCTTCAGTTTGCGTATAAGGAGAAGGTGGGAGTGGACGATGCTATCACGTATTTGCTGCACAAATCACTCTCTCACCTAGAGGGGGTCAGTTGTGCTGTGAGGATTACATTCCTTGACTTCTCTGCGCCTTTAACACCATCCAGCCCAAGATCTTAAGGCACAAACTAACGGAGATGGGAGTAGACTCTCACATGGTGGATTGGATAGTGGACTACTTGACAGATAGACCTCAGTATGTGCGGTTGGGAGACTGTAGGTCTGACACGGTGGTCAGCAGCACAGGGGCGCCGCAGGGAACCGTACTCTCTCCGGTCCTGTTCACCCTGTACACATCAGACTTCCAATATAACTCGGAGTCCTGCCATGTGCAGAAGTTCGCTGATGACACGGCCATAGTGGGGTGTGTCAGGAATGGACAGGAGGAGGAGTATAGGAAACTGATACAGGACTTTGTGATATGGTGCAACTCAAACTACCTGCGTCTCAATATCACCAAGACCAAGGAGATGGTGGTGGACTTTAGGAGATCTAGGCCTCATATGGAGCCAGTGATCATTAATGGAGAATGTGTGGAGCAGGTTAAGACCTACAAGTATCTGGGAGTACAGTTAGACGAGAAGCTAGACTGGACTGCCAACACAGATGCCTTGTGCAGGAAGGCACAGAGTCGACTGTACTTCCTAAGAAGGTTGGCGTCATTCAATGTCTGTAGTGAGATGCTGAAGATGTTCTATAGGTCAGTTGTGGAGAGCGCCCTCTTCTTTGTGGTGGCGTGTTGGGGAGGAAGCATTAAGAAGAGGGACGCCTCACGTCTTAATAAGCTGGTAAGGAAGGCAGGCTCTGTCGTGGGCAAAGTACTGGAGGGTTTAACATCGGTAGCTGAGCGAAGGGCGCTGAGTAGGCTACGGTCAATTATGGATAACTCTGAACATCCTCTACATAGCACCATCCAGAGACAGAGAAGCAGTTTCAGCGACAGGTTACTATCGATGCAATGCTCCTCAGACAGGATGAAGAGGTCAATACTCCCCAATGCCATTAGGCTTTACAATTCTACCGCCAGGACTTAAGAACTTTTTAAAAGCTATTATTAATGCTTTTTGAGATAGTGATTTAGATGCATATCATATTTTTTTACTGAGTTAAGTATTGTATGTAATTAGTTTTGCTACAACAAGTGTATGGGACATTGGAAAAAAAAGTTGAATTTCCCCATGGGGATGAATAAAGTATCTATCTATCTATCTATATCTATCTATCTCCTCTGGCCTGGTACTTAAGGGGGTAAAGATAAATGCTGAAAAAAGTCTTTGGTATGTTGTCCATGTTCTCTGTCTCCAAGCTTGGATCTTTTAGTCCCTAAGCTCTCCCCCCTCACCTCTTGACACTGTTTATGCCTATGGCCAATTTTTGGATTTTAGCCTGAAGATCGGTCTCAGCCCAAAACATAGAATTAATTTCCATAGATGCTGTTTGACCTGCTGAGTTCCTCCAGCATTTTGTTTGTATTACTTTGGATTCCTTCTTTTGTTTGCCTCATTTAAGTCCCTTTTAACTTTCTTCTCAGACGTTCTGTTATTGGCCTAATTTTTTCATGTGTTACCAATCCGACATCTGTCATATGTCACATGCCCTTTTCTTCTGCTTTGCTTTACTCTCTGTCTCTTTCTTTGGTCACACAGGGAGCCCTGGTTTTAATTGACCCAAATTTCTCCCTTATGAGAAGACACCTTAACTGTATTTGCCTAGCAATCAATTACTATAACTTAATCAGGCTAAAATTGTTCTTATCGAATTGCAACTGGCCCTTCTCAAATTGACTATTTTAACCTTATAATTCCAGAATCCGAGTCAGGTTTAATATCAGCGGCATATGTCATGAAATTTCTTAACTTAATAGCAGCAGCACGATGCAATACATGATGAATACAGGGAAAAGCTGAATTACAGTAAGTCTATATATGTACAGTACATTAAGTAGTTAAGTTAAAATAAGTAGTTTAAAAACAGAAATTTTAAAGGAAGTAGTGAGATCATGCTCAAGAATGCAACATCTGTTAGAAGTAGGTTGGCAGAGGGTTGAAGTTGTCCCTGAGTAACTGTGTGTGTGTGTGTGTGTGTGTGTGTGCCTTCAGGCTTCCATAACTCCTTCCCGACGGTAACAATGAGAAGAGGGCATGTCCTGACTGGTGGTGTCCTTAATACTGGATGTTACCTTCCTGAAGCACTGCTCCTTATAGATGTCTTAGATACTACGGTGGCTAGTACCCACGATGGAGCTGACTAATTTGATCCTGTGCAGTAGCCTCCCTCACCTCAACCTCCCCCCCCCCCCCCCACACATACCAGATGGTGATGCAGCCAGTCATAATTACATGATTCCTTTTCCAGAATTATTCTACACCATATGATAATTATATTTTGTTTGGCAATAGAGCTACAGTGGCATTCATAGTGCAGCAGTGAGCAACAAAATGGGAAATCTGAATTGGAATTATTACTGCCTCTTCCTGAAATGATCTAGGAACTAGGAAGCGCAGAGGAACAGTGAGCCTTGATTTTTATGGATGCTGCAGTTCCTAGATGGGTGCTTGGCAGATAACTCTGCTCACAGATCACAGATTATTCTCACTGCTGACTAGGAAAACCTTAGCTTCTGAAATAATGGTCGCTGAGAAGCAGGAGGCGGATATTCTGTACATTCTTAGCAGACAGGGAAAATGGCTCTGCAGATATAAATTTTTCATGGGGGGGGGGGGGTAAGAGAGGGCCAAAGCCCAGTAATAGAGATAGGGGAGGGGGAAGGGCTAGAGGCGCCATGTGGAGAACCAATCAGAGGAAGGATAAAGGGGGAGGGGATAATCATGAAAGAACTGTAGAGATAAAGGAGCAGAAAGTTGAAAGGGGGAGAGAGGCAGAGAGGGACCTAGGGGAGGGGGGAGGGGGAGGGAATTACCGGAAATTGGAGAATTCAATGTTCATACCACCAGGCTGGAGGCTACCCAGATGGTAGATGAGGTGTTGCTCCTCCAACCTGAGTTTGGCCTCATCATGGCAGTACAGAAGGCCACGTATGGACATATCTAGATGGGAATGAGAGGCAGAGTTGTAGTGGGTGGCAACCGGGAGGTCCTGTCTATTGTGACGGACGGAGCGGAGGTGCTCAACGAAGCAGTCCCCCAATCTGCGTCAGGTCTCGCCGATGTAGAGGAGGCCGCACCGGGAGCACCAGATGCAATAGACAACTCCAGCAGACTCGCAGGTGAAGTGTGAATGGTGGTAAGGGGGGAGGTGTGGGGATAGGTGTAGCATTTGCGCTTACAGGGATAAGTGCCAGATGGGAGTTCTGTGGGGAGGGATGTGTGGACCAGGTAGTCGCAGAGGGAATGATCCCTGCGAAAAGCTGAGAGGGGTAGGGAGGGAAAGATGTGCTTGGTGGTGGGGTCCTGTTGAAGGTGGCGGAAGTTGCGGAGGATAATGTGTTGGATCCGGAGGCTGGTGGGGTGGTAGGTGAGGACAAGGGGAACCCTGTCCCTGTTGTGGTGACGGGAGGATGGGTTAAGGGCTGAAGTGCGGGAAATGGAGGAGATGCGGGTGAGGGCATCTTTGATGACGCCAGAAGGGAAACCACGATCCTGAAAGAAAGAGGACATTTGAGAAGTCCTGGTACGGAAAGCCTCATCCTGGGAGCAGATGCGGTGGAGACGGAGGAACTGGGAATAGGGAATGGCATTTTTGCATTGGGCAGGGTGGGAAGAGGTATAGTCAAGATAGTTATGGGAGTCAGTGGGTTTGTAGAAGATGTCAGTGGATAGTCTGTCTCCGGAGATGGAGACGGAGAAATCAAGAAAGGGGAGAGAAGTGTCCGAGATGGACCAAGTGAATTTAAGGGCTGGGTGAAAGTTAGAAGCAAAGTTGATGAAATTGACAAGCTCAGCATGGGCGCACAGCTCGGTTTTACCTCCTCCCCAAGATCCACAAGCCTGACTGTCCCGGCAGACCCATAGTTTCAGCCTGCTCCTGCCCCACCGAACTTGTGTCTGCCTACTTGGATTCCATTTTATCCCCCATAGTTCAGACTCTCCCCACCTACATCCAGGATTCATCCCATGCCCTTCACATCTTCAATAACTTCCAATTCCCCGGCCTCGACCGCTTCATTTTTACCATGGATGTTGTGGGTTATGTGGAACAGTCTATGCTCCAAATCTATACTGACACCACTCCCCAACTTTTCCTCCGCTACATCGACTACATTGGTGCTGCTTCCTGCACCCATGCTGAGCTCGTCAATTTCATCAACTTTGCTTCTAACTTTCACCCAGCCCTTAAATTCACTTGGTCCATCTCGGACACTTCTCTCCCCTTTCTTGATCTCTCAGTCTCCATCTCCGGAGACAGACTATCCACTGACATCATCTACAAACCACTGACTCCTATAACTATCTTGACTATATCTCTTTCCACCCTGCCCAATGCAAAAATGCTATTCCCTATTCCCAGTTCCTCTGTCTCCGCCACATCTGCTCCCAGGATGAGGCTTTCCGTTCCAGGACTTCTCAAATGTCCTCTTTCTTTCAGGATCGTGGTTTCCCTTCTGGCGTCATCAAAGATGCCCTCACCCGCATCTCCTCCATTTCCCGCACTTCAGCCCTTAACCCATCCTCCCGTCACCACAACAGGGACAGGGTTCCCCTTGTCCTCACCTACCACCCCACCAGCCTCCGGATCCAACACATTATCCTCCGCAACTTCCGCCACCTTCAACAGGACCCCACCACCCAGCACATCTTTCCCTCCCTACCCCTCTCAGCTTTTCGCAGGGATCGTTCCCTCCGCGACTACCTGGTCCACATGTCCCTCCCCACAGAACTCCCACCCGGCACTTATCCCTGTAAGCACAAATGCTACACCTGTCCCCACACCTCCCCCCTTACCACCATTCCAGGCCCCAGACAGTCCTTCCAGGTGAGGCAACACTTCACCTGCGAGTCTGCTGGAGTTGTCTATTGCATCCGGTGCTCCCGGTGCAGCCTCCTCTACATCGGCGAGACCCGACGCAGACTGGGGGACCGCTTCGTCAAGCACCTCCACTCCATCCGCCACAATAGACAGGACCTCCCTGTTGCCACCCACTTCAACTCTGCCTCTCATTCCCATCTAGATATGTCCATACATGGCCTCCTCTACTGCCATGATGAGGCCAAACTCAGGTTGGAGGAGCAACACCTCATCTACCATCTGGGTAGCCTCCAGCCTGGTGGTATGAACATTGAATTCTCCAATTTCCGGTAATTCCCTCCCCCTCCCCCTATCCTAGGTCCTCTCTGCCCCTCTCCCTTGTCAACTTTCTGCTTTTTTATCTCTACAGTTCTTTCATGCTTATCCCCTCCCCCCTTTATCCTTCCTCTGATTGGTTCTCCACCTGGCGTCTCTAGCCCTTCCCCCTCCCCACCTCTATTACTGGGCTTCGGCCCTCTCTTCCCCCCCATTCCTGATGAAGGGTCTCGGCCCGAATCGTTGTCTACTCTTTTCTCACAGATGCTGCCTGACCTGCTGAGTTCTTCCAGCGTAGTGTATGTATTCATAAATTTTTCATGGCCGTCTGGTCTCTGATGCTCCAATTAATGCAGCACATCAGCTGCAGCAAGGAAGTAATAAGTGGAAGAACAGACACCAGGCCCAGTGTTAGTGTGGTCAACAGTCTCCTGAGTGAGCTGGTAGCTTCAAGAACTGTCCTGGGCTTCTATTTAATTCTAGTTCCTGGGTCATGGTTAATGAGAAAATTGAAGAACAGAGCTTCAATCGAATGTGTAGCCTTTTAATTCACCATGCTTCAGTGATGGGAGTGCTGTAAAATCCAATTTCTTAGTAAAGGCCAATGATTTTTCTGAAGCAGAAAAATGTGACCCAATTTCAGCCAACAAAGCTTTAAATGAGCTTTGCATCAAAAATATCGTGGCTGCTCATGCATTCAATGTGTTAAAATCCAAAGTGCATTCATGTGCATTACAATGGAAACTGCCAGCTCCAACTCCCCAAAGTCATTCTCCACAATGGTCAGATATTTGAGATCTGCAGACAAATATGCCAATTTTGTCTAGTGTATCACTTGAAAACACTACGATGCTATCCAAGTTTCAGACATAATTAATTGAATTTTATAAGATCTTTATGGTAATTATAAGAATGTCATAGGAGAAATGCTTTACATTTCTGTATTTTATTAGAACTTTGAGGAGATTTGGTTATCTTCAAAGATTCTAGCAAATCTCTACAGATGCACCTTAGGGAGCATTCTGACTGGCTGCATCATTGTATTGTAAGGAGGCACCAATGCACAGGATCAGAAAAAAACTGCAGAAGTTTGTAAACTCAGCCAGCTCCATCATGGACACTAGCCTCCTCAACATCGAGGACATATTCAACAGGTGATGTCTCAAGAAGGTAGTATCGATCATTAATGACTGTCACCATCCAGGATATACCACCTTCTTATTGCTACCATTAGGGGGAAAGCACACACTCAATATTTTATGAACAGCTTCTTCCCTTCCACCATCAGAGTTCAGAATGGACCATGGACCCATGAGCACTACCTCACCTTTTGCCCTCTCTTTGCACTACCTATTTATTTTTAATATATTTTTTATGTATTGCATTGTATTGCTGCTGTAATACAACAAATTTTGTAATATATGTCAGTTATAATAAATCTGATACTGATTCTGATTTCAGGTACAACAACTTGGCCTCCAAACTCAACTTCTAAATGTACTGCAAATGAAAATAATTAAAGTTTCTTATGGCTTTAACTCTAGAACTTAAAATTATCAGGGTTATTTCAGCATTCAAGAACTGTTATTTGTTGCAATTAAGTACAAGACTTGTGATGTATAAATTAATAGAATAAAATACTTTATTGCAAATACTTGCAGTTCTGAAGTTGACAGACTAGAAAGCTTGTGTTCTGAGAATTGCAGGAGTTTGTGCTGACACCACAACTTCTGGTCAGTTTTCAGGTTCTGAGTTCATAAGATACATTTGATCATTTCTCACCACTAAGAGAGGACCCAGGCATAAAACCCAGTGATGGAACTATGGCAGCAGCATCAGAATGGGTTGCTGTATAACCGCAAGGGCAAAAGCATCCCGAAGATCAAAACTTCATCAAAAAATTGAGGCATGCAAAACAATGAAAATGGAGATCAGGGTAGAAGGAAGGAAATATAAAGTTTCCCTCACTCTTTGAAGCAACTAACAGCAGCCAAAAGAGCTTTCCTGGGACCTACCACCACATTTCCCATGTTGCCTCCCAAAGCAATGAGAAAGCTAACACAATCTAAGGCTCCACACTGATTGACTACCTGTGGAAAAGAATTGGCCGGGGCCAGCGCTTTCTGGGAGATAGGGAGAGAACTCATACCAGACTACGAGCCAGAAGTAAGCTTCAAATTCTGAATTTTTAATGATTTTCTACCTTCTAATTTTAGGATTGTAGAAGAAAATCAATCTGATCTGGGGTCACTGACTCTGCCTAATTTACAAATATTGCATTTAGAACTCAGAGGAATAAATATGAAGAGATAATTTAGTTTAGTCACTTATGGCAAAGGGAAAAGTGAATTATTATCTCCTCTTAAAATGCACTCTGGTTACAATATATTAATGCAATAATATCCAAATTTGCTGCATTATCTGAAGATCCTATTATCTCAACAAATTCATTTGCATATAAGTGTCATTAAAATGGATCTATACTGAAACATACACAATTACTGGAAATACCTATAACTTTTATTAATCCACTATGCAGAAACAATACCACATTTTATTGTCAGTTACAAAAAATAGGTTGTTCAGGACTTAATTAAAAATCATTTCTGCATGAAATTTGATGATCATGTTCCAAACTTCCTCTGCATAGACGTGCCAGAATTCTGTACTTATAACAACATTTTGTTTCTTCACACTGCCACAATAAAAGGGATTATTTCTCGATATCAAACTATAGTGAGTAGGAGCTTGCTGTGCACAAGCTAACTGCTTGCTCCCAATATTGTGACAGCCTCTTTCTTATTCTACCTCTTGGGCACCCAGATGTGCTCTAACACATGTGGCTTTTCACAGCACAAAGCACTGCTTACCACTCAGTATTGTATATATAAGCATACGACTGAGATTGGTTCTGTAAGTTTGTTATAACTGGGAGGGTTAATGGGGTCAAGCTTCCATTACCTATTAAATATTCCCAATGGCGTGCATCTCAAATAGCTTCTGACAACCAAATCCAGCTGCTGGCCTTCAGGTGTGACTTAGCTACTGAGCCCAGCAGAACTGTTTCTACTGACAAGAGAGGGGCTAAAGGTGGTTACTGGTGCCTTAAAACCAGTTGTTTCAGGCAAATGGGGCTCATCAGCTGTGATTGGCAACTCATCCGGAAGCAAAACTCAGATCTCAAAACTCCACTGCCTTGTGGCTATACCCACTTATGGGGAAGACTCCGGGAGTAAACGCCAAGGAAAAATCTGGAGCTGGAGTCCCCAAGGCAGTTCAATGCTGGCAGTCAACTCCTCCGAAGCTGCCGGTACCAAACTGTACTGGTCTCTGCCGTTCCTTTGGGTTCATCAGATGCACGGCGAGGGGGAGCTTGCTCTCCATATCGTACTGCCCAGGCTTGTGTATCTAGACAGCTAGAATGGAATAATTAAGCTCAACTCTCTGACCGATGGAGACCCTCACCTCACAACTGAGGTTGGGGACCTAGAGGAAGTAGTACATACTGTAACTAAAACATTGCCTTTCCATCCACTGCTGTTCTAAATATTGCACTACCACCCTGCTCTAGTTCATCTTCAATAGCACTTCTGGAAAAAATGAAGAGGCTGGAACAATCTCACTAATGAGTGATTTGCCAGAATACAGCACTTCCAGAATGTAATAACTTGATTTATAAAGTAGTTAATCTGGAGGAAGAACATTTTATTGATTCAATGAACATATAGGTTTGGAACTCTTCCATTGAGAATATTGTCTAAAGTTAATTTAGTTATTGGAAATTAAAATATCAATGTAATTTAGATGTTACACAGAAATGCATATGATAACACTCATTGTCATATGGAGTCAGAATTCATCTTTCTCTAAATAAGTTCATCAAGATTTGTTTTATACAGTGGGGCCCTAGCTTTATTCCATCCCTTGCTTGGTCTACCTGAAATGCATTCTGGATCAGGGCAGAGCAATATTGTATTTCTGTAGAGGGCTATTCTTAATGGAGTTGAAATGTATAACAACATTCATTAAGAATTAGAACTTGACCTTCACGTTATTGTCAGATGAACATAATTCAGATGTTAGCAGCTGTAAAAGAAAATAAGTTATATTTAGTGCAAGAAGCATCATGAACAAATCAGATGAGCTTAGAGCTTGGAGCAGTACTTGGAGCTATAATGTTGTGGCCATTACAGAGACTTGGATGGCTCAAGGGCAGGAATGGTTACCTAAAGTGCCAGGCTTTAGATGTTTCAGAAAGACAGGGAGAGAGGCAAAAGTGGTGGGGATGTGGCACTGTTGATCAGAGATAGTGTCATGGCTGCAGAAAAGGAGGAAGTCATGGAGGGATTGTCTATTGAGTCCCTATGGGTGGAAGTTAGGAACAGGAAGGGGTCAATAACTCAACTGGGTGTTTTTTATAGACCTCCCAATAGTAACAGGGACATCAAGGAGCAGATAGGGAGACAGATTCTGGAAAGGTGGAATAATAACTGGGTTGTCATGGTGGGAGATTTTAATTTCCCAAATATTGATTGGCTGTAGAGCAAGGGGTTTAGATGGGGTGGAGATTGTTAGGTGTTTTCAGTAAGGTATCCCAACACAATATGTAGATAAGCCTACCAGAGGAGAGGCTGTACTTGATCTGGTATTGGGAAATGAACCTGGTCAGGTGTCAGGTCTCTCAGTGGGGGAGCATTTTGGAGATAGTGATCATAATTCTATCTCCTTTACCATAGCATTGGAGAGGGATAGGAACAGACAAGTTAGGAAAACGTTTAATTGGAGTAAGGGGAAATAGGAAGCTATCAGGCAGGAACTTGGAAGTATAAATTGGGAACAGATGTTCTCAGGGAGATGAACGGCAGAAATGTGGCAAATCTTCAGGGGATATTTGCGTAATGTTCTGCATAGGTACGTTCCAATGAGACAATTGGTAAGGTAAGGTACAGGATCCATGGTGTACAAAGGCTGTTGAAAATCTAGACAAGAAGAAAAGAAAAGCTTACGAAAGATTCAAAAAGCTAGGTAATGATAGAGATGTAGAAAATTATAAGACTAGCAGCAAGGAGCTTAAGAATTAAATTAGGAAAGCCAGAAGGGGCCATGAGAAGGCCTTGGTGAGCAGGATTAAAGAAAACCCCAGGGCATTCTATAAGTATGTGAAGAGTAAGAGGATAAGACATGATAGAATAGGACCAATCAAGTGTGACAGTGGAAAAGTATGTATGGAACCAGAGGAGATAGCGGAGGTACTTTGGTTCAGTATTCACTACGGAAAAGGATCTTGGCGATTGTTGGGATGACTTACAGTGAACTGAAAAGCTTGAGCATATAGACATTAAGAAAGAGGATGTGCTGGAGCTTTTGGAAAACATCAAGTTGGATAAGTCACTGGGACCGAACGAGATGTACCCCAGACTACTGTGGGAGGTGACGGAGGAGATTGCTGAGCCTCTGGCGATGGTCTTTGCATCATCAATGGGCACGGGAGAGGTTCCGGAGGACTGGAGGGTTGCAGATGTTGTTCCCTTATTCAAGAAAGGGAGTAGAGATAGCCCTGGAAATTATAGACCAGTGAGTCTTACTTCAGTGGTTGGTAAGGTGATGGAGAAGATCCTGAGAGGCAGGATTTATGAACATTTGCAGAGGCATAATATGATTAGGAATAGTCAGCATGGCTTTGTGAAAGGCAGGTTGTGCCTTATCAGCCTGATTTAATTTTTGAGGATGTGACTAAGCACATTGATGAATGTAGAGCAGTAGGTGTAGCGTATATGTATTTCAGCAAGTCATTTGATAAGGTACTCCATGCGAGACTTATTGTGAAAGTAAAGAGGCATGGGATTCAAGAGGACGTTGCTTTGTGGATCCAGAATTGGCTTGCCCATTCTGCATGGAAGTCGGTAACCAGTGGTGCACCTCAGGGATCTGTTCTGGGACCCATTCTCTTTGTGATTTTTGTAAATGAACTGGATAAGGAAGTGGAGGGATGGGTTAGTAAATTTGCTGATGACACAAAGGTTGGGGTGTTGTGGATAGTGTGGAAAGCTGTCAGAGGTTATTGAGGGACATCAATAAGATGCAAAACTGGGCTGAGAAGTGGCAGATGGAGTTCAACCCAGATAACTGTGAGGTGGTTCATTTTGGTAGGTCAAATATGATGTCAGAATACAGCATTCATGGTAAGACTCTTGGCAATATGGAGGATTAGAGGGATCTTGGGTTCCGAGTCCATAGGACACTCAAAGCTGCTGCGCAGTCTGACTCTGCCTTTAAGAAGGCATATGGTGCATTGGCCTTCATCAACTGTGGGATTGAGTTTAAGAGCTGAGAGGTAATGTTACAGCTTTATAGGACTCTGGTCAGACCTCACTTGGAGTACTGTGCTCAGTTCTGGTCACCTCACTACAGGAAAAATGTGGAAACTATAGAAAGGGTGCAGAGGAGACTTCTAATGAAGTTGCCTGGATTGGGGAGTATGTCCTATGAGAATAGGTTGAGTGAACTTGGCCTTTTCTCCTTGGAGCAACGGAGGATAAGAGGTGACCTGATATAAGATGATGAGAAGCATTGATCGTGTGGATAGTCAGAGGCTTTTCCCCAGGGCTGAAATGGCTAACATGAGAGGGCACAGTTTTAAGGTGCTTGGAAGTAGGTACAGAGGAGATGTCAGGGGCAAGTTTTTTATGCAGAGGGTGGTGATGGCATGGAATGGGCAGCCAGTGATGGTGGTGGACGGGGATACGATAGGGACTTTTAAGAGTCTCCTGGATAGGTACATGGAGCTCAGAAAAATAGAGGGCTACATGTAATCCTAGCTAATTTCTAAAACAAGTCCACGTTCGGCACAGCATCGTGGGCTGAAGGGCCTGTATTGTGCTGTCGGTTTTCTATGTTTCTATGTTTCTATTTCAAAGAAATATATCTTATTTTCAAATGCAATTGCTTTGCTAGCAGTAAAATAGCTAAAATAAAGAAATAAAAGCAGAATAATCCTGGAAATATGTAATATGTCAGAGGGTTTCAGTGGAGGTGAAACAGAATTAATGCATCAATTAAGTTGCCAGCACAAGATTAAATATACCGTTATGACCCCTCAATGCATTCTAGATCTAAGGGGAGGCAATCTTTTATTTCTATGAGTATCTACTAAAGCTGAATCTGAGATCACATGCATGATATATGGTGAAATGCAGAGTGCTGTCTGCTGATTACTCAGGGTGCACATTCATTTCCTCAGATAGATCCATGAAGGTTTAAAATTCCACAGTTTCTTATTGCATGTGTACACTCAGTAGACATTTTATTAGGTACCTGTACATTCTGTACCTAATGAAGTGGCCACTGAGTATATGTTTGTGGCCTTTTGCTGCTGTAGCCCGTCTACTCAAGGTTTGATGTATTGTGTGTTCAAAGATGCTCTTTGGCACACCGCTGTTGTTACATGTGGCTATTTGAGTTACTGTCACCTGCCTGGAAGTTTGAACCAATCTGGCCATTCTCCTCTGATGTCTCTTTATTAACAAGGCAATTTCACCCACAGAACTGCTGCTCAATAGGGTCTTATTGTTTTTTACACCATTGTCTGTAAACTTTAGGGGCTGTTGTGCATGAACATCCCAGGAGCTCAGCACTTTCTAAGATACTCAAACCACCCCATCTGGCTCCAAAAGTCATTTCATGTCAAAGTCACTGAGATCATATTTTTTTCCTTTCTGATGTTTGGCCTAAACAACACTGAACCCCTTGAGGCATAAAAGCCTGTGTGCTTTTATGCGTTGAGTTGGTACCACATGACCGGCTGATTAGATATTTGCTTTAATGAGCAGGTGTACGTGTGTGGCTAATAAAGTGTCCACTGAATATATATTTCCTTTTATTTATTTTGCAGGGCCTATATGTTGGCAAGGACAGTATTAACTGATCGTCCCTTATTCTCTTTAAAAAAAAAGTGATGCTGTGTCCACATTAAACCATTGCATTTGTTCGGGTAAAGGATCACCCACTGTCCTGTTAGATGGGGAATTCCAGGACTTAGACTCAATGAGGTCCCATCTATATAATTCTGAGTCAAGATGGCACATGACTTAGAGAGAATCTTCAGATGATACTTCTCCCATGTACTTGTTCAACGTTTGATGTATTGTGTTCTAAAGGGCAATGGATTGGGATTTACTATTGATGTAGCTAGGACAAGTATCTGCACTACATTTTGCAAGTTGTACACACTGGAGACACTAGCAATTAACTGTTAGTGAAATTTATGTTTAGAGTGATTGATGGGTCTTAATTCAGAGGGTTTTGTTCTGAACTGCATTGAACTTCTAAAGTGTTGGAGCTATGATCATCCAGGGAAGTGTATCTAATACCACTAATTGGACTGCTATTCCAACCTTGGTGTGAAATTGCTTGAGAAAGAAATAACATGTATAGAACTTTATGGCACAGTAGGAGGCCAATCATATCATCACACCTTGGCAAGCTGCTTTATTGGTCAAATTCTTCACACTCTTTAAATGTTTCAAAATATCTGTCAACATGAACCATATTATCCTCTGTACTGATTTCAAGTAGAATTGGATCAGTTGGGTGAAGGCCCTGTTCCCATGCTGTGTAACGGTGAAACATGTCTGCCACGAGGCCTGTTCCCATGCTGTGTAACGGTGAAACATGTCTGCCACGAGGCCTGTTCCCATGCTGTGTAACGGTGAAACATGTCTGCCACGAGGCCTGTTCCCATGCTGTGTAACGGTGAAACATGTCTGCCACGAGGCCTGTTCCCATGCTGTGTAACGGTGAAACATGTCTGCCACGAGGCCTGTTCCCATGCTGTGTAACGGTGAAACATGTCTGCCACAAGGCCTGATGACATTCAGGATTCTGCTGAAGCATAGAAAAGCAACACTGATAAGACAGAAGCACTGAGTGCTGATTATATCCAGCAAGAGGGAATTTGATCAACTAATGTTGGGATTCAACACTGTTACCAATTCTGAGTACCTAGAAAGAAACTCTGGAAACCTAACTTTGTATTCAGAAGTGAGTGACTAACCTGAAACTCCAATGTCTTTTCATTATGCATGTTTCAGTTTATGCGATGGAACATTCTCCACTACAGTAATTAATTGATAATTGATTAATTGAGGCAATCTCTATGTTTCAGGACTGTTGTGAATGGACTAATTTGCAGATGCTCAAGGAGGCCAAAACAAACGGAGAAGTCATGGACCTCAAGGAATATGACTCACCCGTTACTGGTTACATCTGTAAATGTGTAGATGTCATTGGTACTTCAAGAATGGTCATTTTACAGCCCAACCAGAAGCCCTGGCTGAACGTAGAGATGCGGTCTTTACTAAAATCCCAGGATACTTAGTTCAAGTCTGGAGACATAACAACTCTCAGAGCAGCCAGAACAATCCTCGTCTTAGGAATCAAGAGGTCAAAGACCACCTATAATTCAAGAACACCTGTCTGATAATGATACCTGGTCTATGTGGCTGGGCATTAAGGGCATTATTGACAACACAAAGATAAACAGCATTGACTGCGCCAGTGGCTCCTTCATCCCTGACACCTTTTTATGCACGCTTCGAGGCATGCAATGCAATATCAACCACGAAAGCCCCCACCCCCTGCATTTCCAGGTGAGCAGCCACTGTCTGTAACAGCAGCAGATGTGAAAATTACTCTGCAGGGAATCAACCCCTATAAGGCTGCCAGGCCACAAAACATCCCAGGCCAACGGCTCAGGCAGTGTGCACATCAGCTCACTGATACCTTCATGGACACCTTCAACACTTCACTCATCTAGATGCTGTCATCACATGCTTCAAAGCAGCCACCATCATTCTGCTACCAAAGAACTCTACCAGTGTTTCCCAACCTTTTTGAACCCAATGCCCTCCTAAATACACTTCCATATTTGCTACGCCCCTCTTAGGCACAGTATACTTTCCGGCACCCCCATAATGTAAAAACATGCCTACCATATGCTAACATGAGAAAATGCTTCTGCTTTAAATTTTTATTTGTCTTTAAACCTAACTTACACGGTACCTGTGCAACGTACAGCAGCTTTGATATTAATGTGATCCTTCAGCTTAATGGTTTTTAGCAAGAGTTGACATATATCAGCAAATGCCTTAAGTCTCCATGCATAACAATGTCTAAGAGGTTTCTGCTTTTTGTGAGTATGTGGTTCATTGCACTAAAGCCTCTTTCAACTGGTAGGAGGATCGAAATTCAATGAAGAGCAGCTTGGCTCTTCTCCAAAGACCAGGAAAATTTCGTATGACAGTGTAGTCCCATACCACAAAAGCCAACAGTTTTGAAAAACATTTTTGCTTCTTCATCATTCTGAATTTCGATCATTTCTTCTCTTCATGTGCTTCCACCTTGCAAAGAAATGGGTTAATTACCCAGCATGGAATTTCCAGATCATTCAAATTCTTGATTCTGAAAATCCTTCTTCAGTGACTGCAGGTGTAAGCAATACTCTTGCAAATCTGTGAAAGAGAGTGCCATACTTTCCATGCAGGGAAAGTGAGAACTGTGAGAACATTCTTCTCCCAATGTTTGCTTATATATTTTCAATTTTCTGATAACAGCGGACACTGCACATTTTGCCTGGATTAAATTGAAATTCTCACTCTGCAGTTTCATATTTAGAATGTTCATTTCGCCATACAGATCAGCTAGGTATGCCACATCAACACATAGAAGTTCAATCCTGTTTTCCAAGCTCTTGTCGATTTTGAGCAAGAATTCAACTACATTGTCAAAAAGATCAAAGAAACGTTTTAATCAGCAGCCTTTTGATATCCAAAGCACATCAGTACGAAGAAGCAAGAGTTCAAACTCTTCATTATTACATCGATCCATGAATTCCATGTATACACAGTCTCTTTCTTTAGGTTTGTTATATCTAATGGCAGCTTACAAATGGACCCCAATAAGACTTGGGTTGTGTGGAATTGGCCACAACCTATCTCTGTGAGACAATTCATCTGCAATTTCAATTCAGTGACAGAACCACTCACCAACCACACCAAGAGATCTACTGGGCCCTTCCGCTGGACCCCAGAGGCCAAGGTAGCTTTGGCAGAGTTAAAGTAAAGGTTCACTTTCGCACCTATCCTAGTTCCACTGGACCCGGACTTGCCTTTCATGGTGGAGATAGACATGTGAGACATGAGAATGGGGGCCTTCTGGTCCCAACGACCTGCTTCTGACCACAATCTGCAACCCTGTGACTTCTACTCAAGATGTCTTTCTCCCACAGAGGCAAACTATGACATCGGGAATCTGGAATTGTCGGCCGTTAAACTGGCACTAGAGGAGTGGAGGAACTGGTTGGAGAGGTTCAAACATCCATTTGTTGTATGGACTGACCAGAAAAACCTCATCTATATCCAGGATGTGAAGAGGCTGAATTCCAGGCAGGTATGTTGGTCCTTGTTCTTTAATAGGTTCAACTTCTTTATTACTTACTGCCTAGGAAAAAAAAATCAAAAATCAGACACCCCTTCTTGAACAGGGAAGAGAACCTTCAACTATAGTTCCCAGCTCAAACATAGACTCTGCTGCGGGGTCTACAAGCCCGTGCAGGTGGGTTGCAGAATAGGTTCGGTAATTGTGCTCAGCTGATCAGTGTTTCATTATGGTGATATTTAACTCCCTTCTTTTCATTCTAGTCTTTTCGAGACTTGCGGGAATTTATTACTCAGTGTAAGTTGACTTTCCAAGCCCAGCCTGGTTGGTTTGGTGATGATGTACATAAACTGGTGTAAATCTCCTGGATGGACCTCCACTCAGCCTGTCCAATGCACTATGGGAGCAAGGCTCCCCTGCAGCCCAGATACCTTGACATTTTGTTGCTGAGTTAAGAGAGATTTTGACCTTCCAGGATGGGGTCAGGAGACTGCCCTCTGATTCCTAGACCTGTGCCAAGATAGAGGGACCACAAGGGACCATGCAGTTAAATTTTGCATGCTTGCAGTGGAGACAGGATGGAATGAGAGATACCTCATCACTGTCTTCCAGTGCAGTCTGAATGCAGGAATCTGGCATGAGATTATTGTCCATGGCAATGTCACAATAACGGATTCAGCAGTGCAGTAGATACGGCAATTGCGCTTCTGAATTTGCACGTGTCAGCTAATTATTATTTAATCGTGATAGTATTTAGCTCCATACTTGTCGTCATAGAGCTTGTTGAGACTTGGACAGAGCATAGTAGCACTTAGCACTCGGCCTTCCCTGAGATACTGGACTTTCAAGTCAGCTGACTCTGAAGACTAATAGTGTTCGTTTAATGTTTAGATGTTCTTTTCAGCTGCAGAGTAGGCTTTGTTTTCCTCTGAAGAGTTTTAGTTAACAGCCCTGTTTGGCCTAGTGTTTATTGTTTTATTTTCCCTTTAACACTGTTCATATTGAAGTCTGAGAACCATCGACCTGCTTCAGTCCATACTTGGGCCATATCTGAACCTGATGACAGGGAGCAGGACAGTCAGGCTGACCTGATCAATCTGGTCATTCGAGTTGGCGGCTGGGTAATTGAGTGGCGCAGGGAAAGAATGTCCCGAGCTTCCTACTCTTTGGATCTTTGCCTGCCTTCACCTTCTCCTTCATAACCCGGTACCCAGTACACAGAGGAGCCTTTACAAGTGGGGGGCACGCCCCTATTTCGGGTGGAACAAGACTGGTGCAGGAGAACAGGTCCTTGCCTCTATTGTGGCGATCCAGGGCATTTCCAGGCTTTGTGCCCTAAGTGTTCAGTAAAAAGGGATACCTGTCGAGGGGGAGGTTTCTGATGGGTCACTTCTCACTGCATTTGGCTTCCTCTGATTGTGTGATGCACCCAGCTTCCCTGTTGTGGGGGTCTTGGACCTATGAAGTTCAGGCATCTATGGACTCTGGGTCAGCAGGGAATCTCTCTGGCTCAAAGATGGGGAGTTCCACCAAACCCTCCCAATTTGTGCTGGAAGGGAACAACTTTCCTTCTATCTGGTTGATTTGCCTGAATCCCCACCTGTGTTAATTACTGATTTGAATTGACTTTATTGCTTACATCCTTCACATACATGAGGAGTAAAAATCTTTACGCTACGTCGCCATCTAAATGTGCATTATGCACTCATAGTAATTTATAATAATTGATAATAAATGGAACAGTCAATGTAATAGAGAGTACACTCAAATCAACGTGAGTTCATCAGACTGATGGTCTGGTGGAAGAAGCTGTCCCGGAGCCTGTTGATTCTGGCTTTTATGCTGCAGGACAGCTTCCCAGATGGTAGCAGCTGGAATAGATTTTGGTTGGGGTGACTTGGGTTCCCAACGATCCTATGGGCCCTTTTTACACACCTGTCCTTGTAAATGTCCTGAATCATGGGAAGCTCACAACTACAGATGCGCTGGGCTGTTCACACCACTCTCTGCAGAGTCCTGCGATTGAGGTAGGTACAGTTCCCATACCAGTCAGTTACGTAGCCAGTCAGGATGCTCTCAATTGTGCCCCAGTAGAAATTTCTTAGGATTTGGGGGCCCATACCAAACTTCCTCAACGGTCTGAGGTGAAAGAGGCACTGTTGTACTTCATTCACCACACTGCTGGTGTGTACAGGCCACGTGCAATCCTCGGTGATGTGGATGTCGAGGAACTTGAAGCTGTTCACCCTCTCAATCCCAGATCCATTGATGTCAATAGGGGTTAGCCCATCTCCATTCCTCCTGTAGTCCACAACCAGCTCCTTTGTTTTTGCAACATTGAGGGAGAGGTTGTTTTCTTGACAGCACTGTGTTAGAGAGATGACTTCTTCCCTGTAGGCCACCTCGTTATTGTTTGAGATAAGGCCAATCAATGTAATGTCGCTGGCAAATTTAATTAGCAGATTTGAGCTGTGGGTGGCGATACAGTCATGGGTATACAGGGAGTAAAGGAGGGGACTCAGTACACAGCCCTGAGGGGTATGGAGGGGATGTGGACCTTTCTGGCATTCCAGCTGAATATGCTGACCTTCTCGAGGTCTTCAGTAAAAAGGAGGCCACCTCCCTGCCTCCAACACTGGCCATACGACTGTTCCATTGATCTCTTAACCAGTATTAGTCCTCCCTGGGACCGGCTCTTTTCTCTCTCATGTCCTGAAGTGATGGCTGTGGAAGAGAGCATCAAGGAAGCATTGGCCATGGGGTTTATCCATCCATCAACCTCGCCAGTGGGCGGGCTTCGTTCATGTGAGCAAGGAGGATGGCAAGCTCTGTCCCTGCATTGATTATCGGCTCCTAAACATATCACAGTGAAGGAGAACTGCTACTCTCTACCCCGCTTGCCTCTGTATTTGAGAATCTCCAGGAAGCAATCATATTTGCTAAGATAGATCTGCGTAATACTTATAATCTTGCTCATATCAGAGAAGGGGGTGAGTGGAAGACAGCTTTCATCACCTTCAGTGGTCACCATGAGTACTTTGTGATGCCCTTTGATCTGGCCAATGCCCCAGCAGTTTTCCAGGTCCTAGTCAAAGATATGCTCAGGGACATGTTGAATCAGTTCATTTATGTGTACTTGGATGACATTCTCATTCCCTCTCTCACCTGGAATATGTCCAGCGTGTATGGAGGGCTCTCAGATAGCTGCTCAGAATATCCTGTGTGCCAAGCCAGAGAAGTGTGAGTTCCATGAAGACCAGGTGTCTATTTGGGCAGTATACCGCCCCCTTCCAGTGTTCAAAAGGACCCAAGTAAAGTTCAATGGTCACGGAGTGATCCAAACCAACTACGGTCAAACAGGCTTCATGGGGTTTGTAAACTTTTATTGCTGCTTTATCTGAAATTTCATCCCTATCGCAGCACCATAAATGCACTCACCAGGAAGACCTCTGCAGGATTCATAGGACAATCAAAGCAGACCCAGCATTCTCAGAACTAAAGTGATGCTTCACTGCCCCAGTGCTGCGACACTCAGATCCAGCCCAGCCATTTATTGTCGAGGTGGATGCATCAGATGCCAGCATTGGAGCTATACCCTCTCAACACTCTTCTGAAGATAGTTGCTGCATCCCTGTGCCTTTCTTCTCCTCTCACTTGACCTCAGTCAAGGGTAACTATGTTGTCGAAAAACAGGAACTTCCGGCTGTCAATCAGGCCCTGGAAGAATAGTAACACTGGCTAGACGGAGGGAGAACATCCCTTTTGGTTTGGACAGATCACAAGAACCTCTCCTGCATTTGGGATGCTAAGAAACTCAACTCCTGTCAAGCCCGATGGGCTCTTTTCTTCACTCGATTTAATTTCATCCTCCCCTATTGTCCCAGCAGCCAAAATACAAAGGCCGATGCCTTCTCCTGGCAGTTTGTGTCTGAGGACAACACCAATTCAGGGCACATCCTTCCTCACTTGTCCATTGCTGCTCCGGTAATTTGGGGAATAGAGGCAGAGGCGAGGGTCACCTGAATGTCAGATCTAGGCTCGGGCGAGACCTCCCATCTAGCTGTTTGTCCCTGCTATGGTGCATCCCAAAGTGTTGGAATGGGGTCACTTCTCCCACTTGGTTGGCCATTGGGGAATTTGATGGACTTGTTGAGTTCATCAAGAGATGATTTTGATGGCCATCTATGTCCCAGGACGTGCATGACTTCATCTCTGCCTGTTCCACTTGTGCTCAGAACATGACGTCATGCCAACATCCAATGGGTCTGCTATGTCCACTGCCTGTGCCTGGACTCCTGGTCCCACCCCTTGGTGGATTTCATCACTGGCTGCACCTGTCCACCATTCTGATCATTGTGGAGCGATTCTCCAAGACTGCCCACTACTTTACTGTCCCTAAGCTCCCACCGACTTGTGAGACTGTCACAGTCACGGTTTAGCATGTGTTCAGGCTGTATGACTTCCCTCAGGGCGTAGTGTCTGATCAAGGATAGCTTTTCATGTCCCGTTTTTGGTAGGTGTTCTTCTGAAGATAGATACCTTAGAGGCTACCCCCAGCCTCTTGTTTGGTTTCCACCCCCAATCTAACAGCCAGACTGAGAGAGTGAATCAGGAGTTGATGATGACTCTGTGTTACCTTGCCTCTTCCAACCCCACGTTCTGGAGCTCCCAATTGGCGTGGGCAGAGATTGCCCACAATAACCAGTTGTTCTCCACTGGCATGTACCCCTTTGAATGCCAGAAGGCATTCCAACCACCTCTCTTCCCTGACCAGGAGATTGATCTGGATGTTCATGCTGCTGAAAAGTCAATCCAACACTACAAATGCAAGTGGAGATGAACCAGGGCTTCTCTGTTACATGCTCAGAAACAACATGCCCAGCAGGCTAATTGGCTCCGCTGACACTTGAGATCTTTAAAGCCAGGAGAAAAAATCTGGCTGGCATTAATGGATCTTCCCCTGAAAGTCAAGAGCCATAAATTAGCCTTGTACTACATGGAACAATTCGTAGTGGAAAAGGCTGTCAACAGGTTCTTGCATAGATTGCACCTACTATCATCAATGAAGATTCACCCAATGCTCCATGTTTCCCAGCTCAAGCCTGTAACTACCTTTCCCCTGGCTCCAGTCACCCACGCCCCCCTCATCCCCGCTTGGTGGATGATGCCCGGGTCTGTACTGTGGGGCACCTGCTGGCATCTCACCAGGTGCAGAGCAAAGTCCAGTACTTTGTGGACTAGGAGGGATGTGGTCCTGAGGACTGCTTCTGGATCCTGGCTGATGACAACCTGGACATATCTGTCATCCGGGACTTCTAGCGGGAACAGGTCTGGGTTGCCTTGGGAGCTGCATTTGGGGTGGGGGGGGGGGGGGTGGTGGTCCTGTCGCAATCACGGACTCTGCTGTGGGGTCCGTGCACCAGCACATGCAGGCTGCAGAACACGTTCAGTGATTATGTGGATGTGTATGTACCTTCCAGCTAATTAGAGCTTCATTATGGTGGTATAACTCCCTTTTTGTTCTAGTCTTGTTGAGACTTGACCAAAAGCACAGCAATATTTACACTTCCCGTGGAATGGCCCTCCCGGATGTATCTTTGTCCCCGAATCTGTTTGTTTGGAACTGCTCAACTGCGGACATGGGTGGCTCACACCCTAGAGTTCATCAAGAGATGCTACCGGTTTCCAGGCTTGACTGAAGACATCTGGGAATATGTTTTAGTGTGTGATGTCTGCGCACGGAATAAAGAACTCCAAGCAGAGCCTCAAGGTCTCCTTCAGCCTCTTCCTCATTCCTACTCACCCTTGGTCCCACACTTCTATGGACTTTCTCACTTGTCTTCTGGCATCTTGGGGTAATCATGGTGGTTGTAGACCACTTCCCCAAGGCCTGCTGTCAAGCAGCCCTTTTCAAACTATTATCGACTTTAGAGGCCACCAAACTCATGTTGCAACACATCTCCAGGGTTCATGGTTTCTTCCAGGACATCATCTCTGATCATGGCCCCTAGTTTGCCTCTAGGTTTTGGAAAGCCTTTTGTGAGCTCACTGGGGCCTTTGCCAGTCAGTCAATTATTGCCTGCCACATTCCTTCATGGAAAGTCTGTACTTAAAAGCTCAATTGTAGGAATTCCATTTCTAGTTCTACTGTCTGTGATTTCATCTTTGGATTTCATTTGTGTCATCTTGCTTATTTCTCGTCTGAGTTGGAATTAATTCTAGACCTTACTTTGCGCTTGAGTTCACTACCATCCATAGCTCTCTCGATACACCTATTAAATTTCGGCTGCAAACTATTAACATTTTGAGATTGTGGTTAAAGCATTAAAAAGTACATATGAATTAAGATCAAATCAAAACAAAGTCATGAAAGCAACTACAGAATCACCAGTTACATGGGAGCAGATAACGGAGGTTTTAAGCTCCTTCTTGAATAAAATATTCTGGTTTGATAAGGTTAATGAGAGAATCCAGACCAGAACAGACCATCACTGTTGAAACTAATAAAACCTGGCTCCTAGATGGTATGGTCAAAGTATGTGTTAAGATCCAGAAAATGCCTGCTGCTGGTATAGAGATAGATCATGTGGTCAAATTGAGTGAATGTGTGAGCAATTGAAAGAGTTAATGGGATGAGTAAAGTCTTTTACTAATCGAAAAAAAGCAAAACTTGCAATAAACTATAAAAACAGCATGATAGAGACAGTAATAAGTCTATAAAGCAAATCTTTGCATTAACTGAATGAGCAAAAGAATAACATGGTAATTCAATTGAAGTGCATTGTGCAGAGCTCAGACGCAAACTAAACCAAAATGGAAAAGTACAGGCATGACTTCAAGTATGCGGTCCTGCTTGTGAAGCTTCCAGTGACACTACTGCTGGTACTCTACCCTGCAAAGCACCTATTTCTGAAGCTCCACCCAAGGAACTGCAGCCCACATCAAATAGTCCCCAGAGACAGCGAGACCATCTGAACTCTGAGGAATTACGGGATGGACATGACATGGATTCTACAGCGGCCTCTAGTGACTCAAGTGAGGATGACAGTGATGGACAGGATTGACAACTGTGTCACAGCTTGCTCCAAAAAAGACCAAGAAAGTGAAGACATACAGGACTGAAGATGAAACCATTGTTAATCAATATATTGACTATCTTTTGGCAGATATCTTTTGACTATTGCTTAACCACTCGACAATTTGCTGAAAGGTAGTAAATGTTCAGATGACTCTGTGACTCTTCATGAATAAAAAATGAAAGTGTATCTAAACTTAAAGGCAACATTGTGTACTCCATCTGCAAGAAGAATCCCTGATATAGGTATACCATTTACCCTGTATGTTAATAAGAAACACATGTTGGCAGCCTTAAGTCAAGAACACAGAGACCAGCAGTGTCCTGTTGGTTATTGCTCTGCTAAAGATCTGATTCTAAACAGATAGCTCCTCAATGATTGAAAAAGATATTTGAATGGTTGGATGGGCTTTTGGTTCTGAATTTGAAGTACTGGCATCAGGAAGCATGACTCCCGGTATCTGCGCAACAGGCAGAACTGAGAGCTCTAATGAGTTGACATAAGTAGAGGTCTAATAAGCTCTAATAACTTCTGTAAGTTGACAGAAGGAAGATATCTTCACTGATTCTTGGTGTGCTTTTGGAAACTAATGGGGACATGGAGGCTTTCTTATAGTTCTAGGAACCCCAATCAAGAATACCCAACTAGTCCAAGGACTCATGGATGTCACACATGCCACCTGAAGTTGTATTAAAACGTAAAAGCCACTCCAAAATGACTAAAACAAAAAGCCATGGAAATGGATTTGTGGATGAAATTTTAAAAAGGGCAGCATGAAAAAGAGTGAAAGTAATAAAGGTAGTACTAAGAACATATATAATGAACCTGTGATGCACCATCAATAACTCTCTCTGAGACGTAAAGGCGAGATATCAGCTTTTATTGACTGGAAGAAGGAACAAGCAGTGGTTGACCACCATACTACATCCTGGAGACAGAGAGGCCGGGCTCAGGCCTCAATCACCTTTATACCGGGGTCTGTGGGAGGAGCCACAGGAGCAGTCAGCAAGGGAGCGTGTCCAGACAGGTATATGTAGTTCACCACAACCTGACAACTGGAATTATGGAAACAAAGTCATAGGTGAACATATAAGATATTTGAGAAATAACAATCAATGCTCTAATCATGAAAAATGGTTCTGTCTGAGGAAGGTGAAGGACTGTGGAGATATGTCACTAAGCATAGGCTAGTAGCTCCAGCTATGTTGCTTCCTGATCTGGCATTGCAGACACATTCCCTTAGACATATTGGAGTGGGAAAAATGATTGACAGATTCTCCCAATGATGGTGGAATCCAAATTTCAGGGCACAAGCTTGATGAATGTTTGAAAATGCATGACATGCCAGAAAATGAATCCTGGAGCTGCAGAAAAGCTACCATAATTAAGTTCTCCTGCCCCACCTGGTCTGTCTTTATATTTACATGTGGACTACATTACTTTACCACTGTGTCAAGGATATTGGTAATAGTGGACAAGTATTCAAGATGAGGGGAAGCTACTCCAGCAAGGAAAACCACTATCACACACGCAGCTAAAACTTTGATCAAGGACCATATACCTAGAAGAGTATTGCCATGTCACATCATCTGTAACCATGGAGCATACTTTACTGTAAGTGTTTGTCAGGAATTACGTTGACTGATATCAGTGAATGGTCTTTCCATTGTCCACATCACCCAGAGTCATTTGGACAAGTTGAAAGAATGAATGGAATCACCAAACAATGATTGACTAAGTATCATGAGGAACACATACCATGGCCTACAGCTTTTCCTATTGTCTTGCGCAACCCAAACAAGAAAACTAAACTACATCCATTCGAGGTGGTAACAGGATGCCCTATGTCATTGCAAGAAACCCTTGATCTCAGAAAGGCAGGTATACACATTATAGCAGACAGTTTAGCTAACTGTTATGTGAAGTTAACTCAAGCTGTCCAATCTGCTTCTCAACAGGTTTCTACCACTTGAAGTGATCCACCAGAAGGAGGACATACCCTGATTTTTGGTAAGTGGGTGCTGATTAAGAAACTGCATAGTGAACCACTAGGGGCTCCATGGGCATGTCCTTATCAAGTGCTGTTAATTACCAACTCTGCAGTGAAAGTACAAGGTAAAAACAAATGGATACATGTCAGCCACTGAAAACAAGCTAAAATGGTACCCGACGAGAGCCACAAGCACTATGGTTAATGAGCTAGTAACCTCTTGGTCACACTGTCTACACTGCTGGGCTACAGTGAGCAAACTACTAACCAGGAAGAAGACTTCAAGCAATTCGATGACTCCTGGAGTTTATTCTAATATTTTTGTTGTTATATTTTGCCCTTTTTCCCTGCTCATAATGTGTCAGTTAAGATGACTCATGATGTATTCTTGCTAGTATCACATGAATTTGCTGATGCTGTTAACAACTCTAGCTGTTGGGTATGTCAATATATACTGTGCTCTTCAAAATATTAACCAATGTTAGGAATGTCTGCAGATGCAGAACAAACATGAGCCCTCTTTATTAAACATTCCAGCAAATGCGATGTTGACATTATGTCTGTGATTCATTATTCTCAAGGGAGACATAAATATATAATAATCATGCCCTCTACATATCATCTTAAACTGCATCATTTATGTAAATATAATCAACATGATTTAAGGAATATCATATCTGGCAATATTCATTTCTTATCCTGGGAAATATCTACATCTAATGTTCATGACAAAGCTATCACATGTTTTCATCTGTTCACTGTAAATGCTATCTTTTGCTTGAATTCAGAAGGTACCGTTCCAGTTGGGCATAGTTTATGCAATTATATTCTACTTTGTCCTAATTGGGGTAACGACTCTGGAATTTTCACTGATGGTCAGAAAATCATTACAATTCAACAAAGCTCCTGTCAAGTAATAAGAAATGGTCTAGGCTTCTGGAACTGCATGTGTTTAATGTGCAGAACTCAAACCTTCCACATAAGTGGTTAGGATCTTGTTATTTAGGGTATGTTTTTTCTGCACATACACACACTTTATCTTTTCCTCCCAAGTCTAGAAGTAAACAAGATATTTCAGACAATCGTTTTGCATCAATTTTGTTCCCATTTTATGGTGTTGCAGGGAGTATAAGAGAGGTTAAAAATGTTGTTGAAGCATCAGGAAGAGTAAACACTGTCCACACCGTCGTGGGAAGAAGTTGCAAATTATGTACACCCAGCACCACGACTGAATCCAGGCAACGGTGCAGCAGCAGCTGTGATGGTGTGTCACTGTGTTAGCCAACTCCCAATTTAGTAATCTTCATCAATAGCTGCTCAGTCTCACCTTCTCAAGTGAAATTAGGTTTAGATATTAAATGCAGGGCTACATTGTGTTAGGAAATTTTTTAAAAATCTGGAAATCTTTCATTGAGCATATATATAGTGAAACCTCTACTTTGGACTTTTGTTCTAAATTTCTACCGTATATTCATGCCACTCTGCCTCACTGGCTGCCTGTGTACCTCTCAACATTGGGTTAACCTCACATTCAGTCAGTGACACAGCATAACCTGGGAACTGACTGATGACTGTGCTGAGGTTTAGTAACGTCATTTCAACAGATATTTGTTCATGCACTAATGTCTCGGTTGCTGCCATCTTAAAGACTAAAGCCATTTAATCAGATTTAAAAACCTGTCCCAGATGAACTTTTGAATCAATTCAATAAAAGGTATTTTGCATCAGCCATGCCCTTGAAAGCATAAAGATCAATGCCTGGAAATGGGAACTTACACATTTCTGATATACTGATTGAATACAGTGTACAGTATCAGCATCAAAATAGGATCAAATCAGCTCACACTAAAAATTACAGAATCAGGACAAGGCATTCTTTCTTTAAGAGATTGTTAATATGGTTGTTCTTCCTTTAGAGCACTCAATGCTATGAGCTTCACAGACTGTCAGGGAGATCAGAACAAATGGGGAGGTGGAGAGTCTTCCTAATCTCCATGCAAGCTGTGTGCACTGATTTCCTTTTAATAAATAATTTAGGGAAGCTCTTTATCTATATCGGCAAAGTACTGGGGATGAGTTCATGACTTTCAAAATGCCATGCTCCTATTTTATTGTTTATAATGTATGAAAAATTGTTAGTTGTAATCTCTTCATCCCATTTCTGCTGCTGTAAATAAAGCCCCATCACAGGGATGTAAATCAAACAGGTACAGTAAATGAAACCTTCTTTGCTGTGAATTGCAACAAGCAGTCCCCAGCCAACTTTCACAATTGGTTGGATTTTAATAACATAAGAAACAACCACATTTGAGTCCAATTTCTAGGAAAGCAAAGCAGACTGTTCACCCCCCCCCCCCCTCCCCAACACATGATCTACAAGTGTGTGTAAAGTTATAAGCTCTTACCCTCCCTGTTGAGTGTGCAATGTAGCTGCAGTTAAGGACATTAATTGAATGTGTTGTGTTATTAAAACTCACTATGCACCATTATTTCAATACCAGCTATCCCCAGGCAATAAGCAAGTCCCATTTTTACCTATGTTCATTCAGTGAGTTTGCTGTGAATTGGAAAATACACAAAATTCACTCAATATGTTAGCCATACCTCCACGGTGTTGTAACAAATGGGATTGAGCACTTAGACTGACAGGAAAGAAAAATTACCTAAAGTGGTGAGACAAAGAAAACTAGTTCTGCTGTCCATAGGAATAAACATTTACCTCAGACTTTTGTATTTAATATTATAGGAAGGGCAACTTGTATATGGTTACTTTAAAAAAAATGAATGGAACTCATAATTTCTCTTTTTCTTTAAACAATAAAAAACTCTTTTTTTGCAGTTGCTAACCTGATACCAACTTCAGAAATCCATGGTTCTTAAACTTGGGACTTTGGAAGGTCTGATTCTCTTAGAAGATTCCTGACTCCAGGGAATATTAAGATTTCCACAATTTAGCAATTGAGTTCCATCCTCAGACTGACAGCAGTAATTTTTGCTTAAAAGCATCGATAAGATAATTCAAACTGTAAAACATATGTTGTTAAGACACCATAATCAAAAGCAAATATAAATGATAATGGGAGAATTCATGAACAAAATATTGAGGGTGCCATTAACTGAAAATGCTGGAAGTATTCAATGTGGATCATTGAAGATAGAAGTACAGCTTATGGGCTGAATCTGACTGGTTCAGGCCCATCACCTTGAATGCCAGTGCACATCCTCATCTGTGTTTATCAAATCAATGAACTAAGACTCAAGTCGCACAGCTTGAAATGGTCTGAAGGAGCTACAACTCATAGTACTCCGAGAACATTTGACAGCCAAGAAAGCCAGACAGCAGCTTTGTGGAAGCTGCGACAGTCATAGAAACATAGAAAACCTACAGCACAATACAGGCCCTTCAGCCCACAAAGCTGTGCCGCACATGTCCCTACCTCAGAACTACCTAGGTTTTACCCATAGCCCTCTATTTTTCTAAGCTCCATGTTGCCATCCAGGAGTCTCTTAAAAGACCCTATCGTTTCTGCCTCCACCACTGCCGCTGGCAGCCCATTCCACTCACTCACCACTCTCTGCGTAAAAAACTTACCCCTGACATCTCCTCTGTACCTACTTCCAAGCACCTTAAAACTATGCCCTCTCGTGCTAGCCATTTCAGCCCTGGGGAAAAGCCTTTGACTATCCACACGATAATCAACTTAACAAATTTTAATTGTCCTTACAGTAATTAAGAGGTAATTAAAAGTTTTTAAACGAAGCAAAAGAGGTAGCAAGCCAAATTATCAATAAATTTTTAAGTATACAGAAGAGTATTGAACAAAACTAGAATAATAAAAAAGAACTTAATTAAATAAAGCTGGAATAATAAAAACAGGAACTTACTTTCCCTTTCCTTTATGTTTGCAGCGCACAACCCCATTGATATTAACTGGGTTGTGGTCTTGCACTAAGACTGGGAAGTTATTCCTCAGTGCAAGTGCTGGGAATTGTCAGCAAGATGGATTTGAGGCTGGGTCACATGGAATCCCTGTAGAGTTCAGTAGCAGATGAACTGTCAGGTTTTGCATTGAAGTTCTGTCTGTAAGTTTGTGATTTATGGTTTGACAGAGTTTGTGGCTAAACACAGCTCCAATACCATATTGAAGCTGCTGACAAGACTACTGTCGTAGGCTGAATCAAAGGTGGTGATGAATCAGCATATAGGAGGAAGATTGAAAATCTGGCTAACAACCTCTTATTCAATGTCAGCAAGAACAAGGAGCTGAATATTGACTTCAAGAGGAGGAAACCAGAGGCTCATGAGCCAGTCCTCATCAGAGGTGGAGAGGGTGAGCAACTTTAAATTCCTCAGTGTTATTATTTCAGAGCAGCTGTCTTGGGCACAGCATGTAAGTGCAATTACGAAGAAAGCACGGCAGCTTCTCTGCTTCCTTAGGAGCTTGTGGAGATTTGGCATGACATCTAAAACTTTGACCAACTTCTACAGATGCGCGGTGGAGAATATACTGATTGGTTGTATCACAGCCTACTATAGAAACACCAATGCCCTTGGAACAGAAAATCCTACAAAAGGCAGTGGATATGAGTCCAATCCATCATGGGTAAAGTCCTCCCACCATTGAGCACATCAACATGAAGTATTGCTGGAGGAAAGCAGCATCCATCATTAGGGACTCACTCTACCCAAGACATGCTGTCTTCTCACTGCTGCCATCAGGAAGAAAGTTCAGGAGCCTCAGGACCCACATCACCAGCTTCAGGAACAGTTATTACCCTTCATCAGGTTCCTGAACCAAAGGGGATAAGTTCATTCAACTTCATTTACCCCATCAATGAAATGCTCCCACAACCTATGGATTCACTTTCAAGGACTCTTCATTTCATGTTCTTGATATGTATTGTTTACTTATTTATTATTATTATTTCTTTCTTTTTGTGTTGGTCTTTTGCATACTGGTTGAACATCCAGTTTGGTGTGGTCTTTCATTGATTTTATTATGGTTATTACTCTGCTATTGATTTATTGAGCATGCCTGCAAAAATGAATCTAGGGTTTTACATGGTGAGATTTGTGAACTTTAATAATAGATTTTCTTGAACTTTGGATGATTTGGATGTCTTCTACTTAAACATCTAAAGACTGACGGCTCAGTTCTAATTCAGAGAATTCATTTACAGTCTTCTACATTTAAATAGGATAGAGGAATATCATTTATCATTATTCATATCTCTCATTGGCAGTAAATGTTGCTGTAAGCTGTCACTAATGAGGCTATTACCATAACAAGGCCATTTGAGGAACTGCTGTTGGGGCTAGAATTTCTTTGCTTACAATAAAAAATATCTGCTGTTGCATTTCTTTAGCTCCACCAACAGCAAAATTAGATTTCTCAAATACTTTTATGTATTCTTATGTTATGAAGAGAAGATTCTGGGCCAAGGGGCAATAAAGTTAAGCATCACCAAGCATCTCCAGAAAGCCATCTCCAGGCATGGTAAATCCAAGCCAAACTTGAATCACTGAAGGACACTTGACAGCTGTGGCAGGGCTTGAATGCTACCATCTCTTACAAAGTGAAACCAAGCAACATAGGTGATACCAAGGCTTCACTCCCAGATGAGTACAATGCCTTTTATGCTCACTGTGGCTAAAAAAACCATGGAGGAACCTTCACAAATTCCCACAGCCCCAATGATCCTGTGATTTCAGTCTGAGGCTGACATGAGAGCATTCTTCAGGAGGGTGAACCCATGGAAAGCATCCAGCCCAGGTGGAGGTACCTGGCTGAGTACCAAAGACGTGTGCTGATCAATTGGCTGTCACAAGGGGACATGGAGATTGAACCCAAATGTAGGACACAGGCACTGAAGTACTAGGGGCAGGACAGGAACAACTAAAGGATAGAACAAGATGGGGAGACCGTGGCATGCAACGGTGATCCTGGGGTTCAGAGAGTTCATGGCAAAGGCAGGACCCTGGCTAGGCTAAAGGATGGGTCTATGGGACAAGGAATGCTGGGAGGATATCCCCCTGGGCAGGCCACAGCCTCCCAGGCAAGAACACAGGGGCCTGGGCAGGTTGTAGGGCACAACCCATCAGAAGAGGGGTAGGAAAGGGGCAGAGTCCCCCCACCAGGCAACAGCAGTCCAGCCTGCTTACCCAACAGAGGCAAGGGGTCAGAAGGTAGCTCAGTCCAGGGTGACTACAAGAACAGAATTACAGAACTAGATGATTAACAGTAGTTACTCCAAGCCAGGGTCAAAACAACCCCCAACTAGACTCAGTCCCAGAGCCCCTTATATACACCTGCCAGCCAATAGGTCTCAGGTGCACCTCCTTAAGCCAAGATGATCCTACTTGGGCTTAAGGGTGAAAGGAGGGACAGCTACAAGACCTGGAGTCTGTGGACTGGATCAAGACCCAGAATGCGGTCTACGGATTGAAAGGATTGTCAGATGAAGTGCGTTTGATGGTTCCGGGCCTGTATTCACTAGAATTCAGAAGAATGAGGGGTGGCCTAATTGAAACCTATCGAAAGGTGACATAGTGGATGCGGAGCGGATGTTTCCTATGGTAGGGGAGTTTATAAGATCAGAGGGCACAGCTTCAGAATGGAGGAACATCCTTTTACAATGGACGTGAGGAGGAATTTCTTTAGCCAGAGACTGGTGAATCTGTGGAATTTGTTACACAGGGTGCTAAGGGGGCCAAGTCATTGGATATGTTTAAGGCAGAGGTTGACAGACTTTGATTAGTCAGGACATGAAGTGATATGGGGACAAGGTAAGGAACTGGGGCCGAGAGGGAAAATAGATCAGCCAGATGAAGGGGCAGAGCAGTCTTGATGGGCCAGTGACCTATTTATGCTTTTATATCTTATTGTTTATGGTCTTAAAACAGATATTCCAGGAACCTGGGTGTGGATGGGTTGGGTGACGTTGCAGTTATTTAAACCTGTCTTGTTGAGTGAGAAAAGAATGCCATATGATTGACCATTTGATTTCCCCCTTGCTTGATTTTACTTCTGATTGAAATTATATTTCCCATTCTAATTGATGGTCCATCCATCCTTTATGATATATAATATTCAGTTTGGAACTTGATCCATATCTGGTATAAAATCCTCCTGGGAATGATAGGAAATTTGGCAGTAGTTTTGTCTTAGAAACCCACAGTAGCAATATATTTCTGACCCACAGGAAAACACTGGCAAATACCTTAACACACTGCCACTCTCCAGTGACAGAATGCCACTTATCCTTGACTCAAAGACAGAGCTGGTCGGAAATACAATTAATTTGTAATTGAAGTTGAAATTGGTTTATTCAAAGTCCAAAATTCATTGTAAATTTGTTATCTAAGTATGTATATGTCACCCTGAGATTCATTTTCTTACAGGCACTCACAGCAGAAGAAAGAAACACAATGGAAATAATTAAAAAACCTACACACAAAAACTGACAGACAACCAATGTGCAAAAGAAGCCAAACTGCAAATAAAAAACATAACAATTATAATAAATAAGTAGATATATAACACTGAGAACATGAGTTGTAGAGTACTTGAAAGTGAGTCCATAGGTTTGAAAATCAGTTCAATGTTGGTGTGAGTCAGGTTTTCTACAGTGGTTGAGGAAGACTGACAGTTGAAGGGCAATAACTATTCCTGAACCTGGTGACGTGGGACCTCAGACTCCTGTATCTCCTTTCTGATGGCAATAGTGTGTAGAGAGCATGGCCTGGATGCTGCGTTTTTGTTCCAGTGTTCGTTGTAGATGAACTCAGCAGTAAGGAGGGATTTTTCTATGACGGACTGGGCTGTATCCACTACTTTTTTGTAGGCTTTTCTGTTTGTGGGTATTGGTGTTTCCATACCAGGCCGTGATGTAACTAGTCAGGGTTCTCTCCACTATGTATCTATAGAAGTTTGTAAAATCTACTCAAACTTCTATGAGAGTAGAGGTGCTGCCATGTCTTCATTGAAAGGGTCTTTTGGTTCCTGGACAGATCTTCTGATATAATAATGCCAAGGAGTTTAAAGTTACTGACCCTCTCCACCTCCAATCTCCTAATGAGGACTGGTTTATGAACCCCCGGTTTCTTCCTGCTGGTCAATAATTAGCTCCTTGGTTTTGCTGTCGTTAAGTGAGAGGTCGTTGTGGCACCATTTAACCAGATTTTCAAACTCCCTCCTTTATTATTGTTACCTATACCAAAATACAGGCAAAAGCCTGTCTTGCATCCTGTTCTTACAGATCAAATCATTGCAGTGCATTGAGGGAGAACAGTGTAAAACAATAACAATTGTTATGACTGTGCCCCAACTCTGAGGGGGCCGAAGGGTACAAAGTAGCCCCCTCCTTTTTGAGAATCGCAAGATCGCTATTAATGCGGGTCTGCGACCCAGGAAATGAGAGAGAGACACGCAGAATCCACAAGGGGTTTGGAATGTCCTGGCCCCTCAGCGATACAAAGCCACGGAAAACGGCCATTGTCTCTTGGAGACGGAATTGTGTATTGAGTGCTGTACTATTTATTTGAAGCCCTCAGGGAATGACCAATAGTGGGCTGGTTGAGGGGTGGCATCATTCCAACCTGATTGGCATCTGAGACCCCGTGAGTAAGGATAAAAGGTCTGGGGAACAACCCCTTTAGACGCACCAGGAGAAACGCCAGAAATCCCGTGACAGCGTAACAGCGACAGCCGGTGGAGAGCCCACGTGCGTCCTTTTCCATTTGCCTTGGAATTGGTAGGCCTCACCACGGAAGAATGGCTTTAGCTAAAAGGGGAAACCAGCCCCAATGACATTTCGAAGGATCGACATCATAAAAAGGAAAAACTGGCAAGTCCTAAAAATCCGTTTCTCTCTCTCCAACCAAAAGCTGCAGCCTGAATGAACTGGAGTGACTTTTATATTTCCATCGGACAATACATTATCCCCTAGACAACGATAGAGCTATTTCTTGTTGATTATTATTATACCCGCGCTTTTAGATTTAGTATTGACGACGTATATTATCTGTATGTTTGCATTGATATTATTTTTGTGTATTTTTATCAATAAATATTGTTAAAATAGTACCATCAGACTTCAACGGACCTCTCTATCTTTGCTGGTAAGTGACCCAGTTACGGGGTATGTACACAATGCTGAATAAAGTGACACAAACACAGAGAGTGCAGTGCAGGTGAACAATAAGGTGCATGATTTGGCTGGAAAGTAAAGACTTTATATGGTTCACCCATATCGAAATCAATGGCTGAACTGGCTGCTGTCTTAAACATGTAGGTCTGTGTGCCTCACACTGAAGGGTACATTGGTTAGGACTCAGAGGGAAATGTTAAGGTCAGATGAAGGTTTAATCTGTCAATAAAGGACTCACCCACAGTGCAACAGTGTGGGAGAGGCAGGTGCTGAATAAATTTCCACGGCTGTGCAATATACAAATACTAAACATATCAAAATCACTTTTGTGAAAAATTCAACAAGTTGTTTTAATAATTCACAAAGGGCACCCAAAATACCCAATTTTCAACAGCCTAACTGAGGCTGCTTGAGTACCCCATGTATTTCCTCCATGAGAGTGATTGAGTCATGGCTATACTTATTAATTGGAACCAGGTTTATTATCACTGGCATTTGTTGTGAAATACACTCAAGTATTTACCACATTATTAGGAATACCTGCTCATTAATGTAAGTATCTGTTTAGCCAATCATGTGGCAGCAACTCAATGCATAAAAGCTTGCAGGCATGGTCATGAGGTTCAGTTGTTGTTCACACCAAACATCAGAATGAGGAAGGGACATGATCTAAGTGATTTTAACCGTGGTATGATTGTTGGTGCCAGGCAGGGTGGTTTGAGAATCTCAGAATCTGCCGATCCCCTGGGATTTTCACACACGACAATGTCCAGAGTTTATAGAAAAAGGCGCGGAAAGCAAAAACAACAAAAAAAGAAATCAGGTGAGTGGCAGTTCTGTGGATGAAAGCACCTTTTTAATGAGAGAGCTCAGAGGAGAATGGCCAGACTGGTTCAAGCTGGCAGGAAGGTAACAATAACTCAAATAACCACACAACGGTGGTGTGTAGAAGAGCACCTCTAAATGCACAGCGCATCAAACGTTGAAGTGGATGGGCTGCAGCAGCAGAAGACCATGAACATGCACTCAGTGGCCACTTCATTAGGTATCTCCCGTACGTACTACAGTGGGCACTGAGTATATGTTGCTGTGTGGTAACAGTACAGCGCAAGACAAAAATTACTGTAATCACAAAATAAATATGCAGGCAAAAGAGAAATAACAAAGCAGTGTTCATCAGAAATCTGATGAAGGAGGGGAAGAAGCTGTTCTGAAAATGTTGAGTGCAGGCCTTCAGGCCAACGTGCCTCCTCCCAAAGACGATAACGAAAAGAGGCCATGTCACAGATGATGAAGGCCCTTGCTGAGACGCAGCAAGTTGAAGCTGATTACCCTTTCCACGCTGAGCTTCACTGAGGGCGGTGTGTTCTCCTGACGTTCCCTACCTAAAGTCCACAATCAATTCCTTGGTCTTGAGGTGGTGGAATGTGAGATTACTGTTGCCACATCAGTTAACCTGCCAATCTTCCTCACTCCTGTATGCCTCCACATCACCATCTGAGAACAACAATGGTGTCATCAGCGAATTAGATGCCATTTGAGCTTTAATTTGTAATAATATTTAAGTCAAGCTTTTGAATTCTGTGTAAGAGCTGTTTGGGCTGGTTTAAAATGTTGTCAAGAAGGTCACACTCTGCATTAATCACCAGGGATTGAGGTGTAAACGCAACTACTTTATTCCTAGCTCTTAAATTGCAACAGTCACACTAAATTCGTCAGCTGGAAAATACAGGCTCTGATCACTAATTAATTATTTGTTTTACTGAGCATTCATTTTAATTACATCTTTATTTTAATTAATATCTTGTGGTATTTGTTTTCAGGATGAATCACTTAATACCTAGGCAGTCATCTAATTTTATTGGGATAAAAGAATTACAGGCTTTTGGTGAACAATATTATAGTTATTTAGAGAAGATCAGAGGTGGAAATGCCTTGTTCTCTGAATCCCTGTTGGTTCATCAGCGTTGGGGCCTATTTAGCTTTTTAGTAATCTCCTAATAGTTAAGTAAATGGCATGTCTGATTCTTCAGGTAATTCTGAGGAGATTCTAGAAGCATTTAAGACTTTTCACTGTGAAAGGGATGAAAAGTAATGAGTGGTATTTTATCAATGTGTGGAAACAGTAAACCTTATAGAGAAGGTAAATCTGGATCATTGCTTTAAATCTTTCTATGACTAAGGGAATAGAAGCATAAAATGGCAAGCTTCTTGGCAAAGCACAGACAAAATGTAGCAATTAATGTGAAAACTGATACTTTAAAAGTTGTTAATATGTGAACAAGCAGAATGTATTACATAAAAAGAATTTAAAAAATTGAAAGACCAGTAATTACTCTAGGTCTGGTAATGTGGCGCTTCAAAATTATTGTGGGCGGAGAGGATTGATTTGACATAAGTTTGCTGTACTCCTACACCCTCACTTAACATAAATTATTCATTGGTGAAAGGCTCTTAATATTCCTGACTCTAAAGCTAACCTCAGAAGATGCACTTAACTGCAAGAGGACAAGTAAAAATCGAATGCATGGTTCCTACCTCCCACACAATACCCGTAATAAGATATGCTGAAAACAAACCATTGGAAATTAATTCTGGGAAACATACACTGATAAAACAGTCTGCTCTACAACATTTAAAGATTTAGTATATGGATCTATGTTCTTGACAATTTCAAATGTTCTATTCCATAAATAAGAAATAGAGCCTATGAAAAGCTATCACGGTTCAGCAGCTTGAGGACAGAAAGGGTACAAAAACATATTGAAAAAAGGCAGAATGTATAACTTTGCAATAATATAAAAGCTGATTAATGCTACTGTATGAATGCAAGACTCTTGTAACAAAATATATGGAATAGCTCTTATGAAGACATCTTAGCTTGCATTTAAGATTAAGAGTGGGCCGATGTGCTGAATCACTTGGCTGTGTTTTTTTTGGACAATATTGCTTCTATTGGAGCTCTGGCTTAAAAAAGAGCATGAAAGCTGAAGATGAAGCATTGGCGGGGCAGATCTGCAAAGGAAGGGAGGAACATTGCACTCCAGAATCTAAAGAATGACTGTCTGGGGAAATATCTCTTAAAATACACGGAGGGCTAAATTGGATGCTCCTGAAACCGAAAGTGATGATAATGAATCTGCACTCTGTTGGCCTGATTTAGACAGCGCAACAATTCTTTGCTGCTTGCTCACTTACATAATTGCTCTGTGCAGCCAGCATGAGTCATCGTGGGCTTTGGCATTTCTCTTCAGCAGAGGGCTCAGACTTGAGTGGTTATCATTCATTAACGAGAGGAAATCTGCAGATGCTGGGCATCCAAACAACACACACAAAATGCCGGAGGCACTCAGCAGGCCAGGGAGCATCTGTGGAAAAGAGTATTGTCACTGTTTCAGGCTGAGACCCTTCAACAGTACTGAGAAAAAAGATGGGAAGTCAGAGTAAGAAAGTTGGGCGAAGGGTGGAAGAAATACAAGCTAGCAGGTGATAGGTGAAACTGGGAGAGGGGGAGGGGTGAATTAAAGAGCTGGGAAGTCGATTTGTGAACGAAATAAAGGGCTGGAGAAGGGGTATCTGATAGGAGAGGACAGAAGGCCATGGAAGAAAGGGAAGGAGGAGGGGAACCAGAGGGACGTGATGAGCAGGTAAGGAGATAAGGTGAGAGAGGGAAATGGCAATGGGGGAAGGAGAGGCAGTGGGGTATCATTACCGGAAGTTTGAGAAATTGATGTTCATGCCATCAGATTGAAGGCTAGCCAGATGGAATTTAAGGTGTTGCTCCTCCAACCTGAGTACAGCCTCACTGTGACAGTAGAGAAAACCATGGACTGACATTTTGGAATGGGAATGGGAAGTAGAATTAAAATGGATGGCCACTAGGAGATCCCACTTTTTCTGGCAGACGGAGCATAGGTGTTCAGTGAAGCAGTCTCCTAATCTACGTTAGGTCTCACTGATATATGTTAGGCCACACTGGGAGCACTGGATACAGTAGATGACTCCAACTGACTCACAGGTGAAGTGTCACCTCACCTGGAAGGGCTGATTGGGGTCCTCAATGGTAGTGAGGGAGGAGGTGTAGGGACAGGTGTAGCAGTTGTTTCACTTGCAAGGGTAAGTGCCAGGAGGGAGATCAATGGAGAAGGATGAATGGAATTTGAAGTGCCTTGCACAGCAATTCATTAATCTGTTCACCAGCAGGTTATTATCTTTGCCGAATTTCTATTCTGAGGGGGAGTGATATATTTTCCATGAAACACAATCCTGTAGCTCTCTCAGGGTATCAGATTCCACATGGTAAAGTGCTCTGAGAATTTAGATCACATTGAATCCAGGAAGATCTGGCTAATTGGCTTAATGGTAGGCAGCAGAAGGACAGCCTTGACTAGCTGTGTGCCCCAGGGTTCATTGTTGTTTATCATCTATATCAACAATTTGGATATAAATGTACAAGGTATTGTTAGCAAGTTTGTGGAAAACACTAAAACAGGTGGTATCACTGGCAGTGAAGAACGTTGCCAAAAATTACAGTGAGACCTTGATCAGCTCATTAAGTAGGCTGAGAACTGGCAAATAGTATCTAATTCAATTAAGTATGAGGCGTGACATTTTGGGAAGTCATATTGTTAGGACTTTCACAGAAAATTATATGGCCCTTGCAAAGAATATGTGAGATACTTAATGAGTACTTTGCTTCAGTATTTACCAAGAAAAAGGATTTTGAGGACCAGGAGATCAGTGCTGAAAGCATAAGTACATTGGCGTGTTTAGAACTCAAGGAGGAGGAAGTGTTGGGCCTTGTAAGAGGTATTAAGGTGGATAGGTCCCCAGGGCCTAATGGGATTTACCCTAGGTTATTGAAGAAGGCAAGAGATGACATTGCTGGGCCTTTGACCAGTATCTTTGTGTTCTCTCTAGCCATAGGTGAGGTTCTGGAGGACTGTTGTGCCTCTGTTTAAGAAGGGAACAAAGGAAAATCCTGGGAACTACAGACTGATGAGTCTCATGTCTGTTGTAGGGAAATTATTGGAGAACTTTCTTGGGGATAGGATATAGAGCGTTTGGAAACCCATGGCCTAATTAGGGAAAGCCGGCAAGCCTTTGGACATGGCACATTGTGCTTACCAACTTGATCGAGTTTTTTGATAAGGTGATGAGAGAGATTGATGAGGCAAGATTTTGACTGATTTTGACAACTGATTTTGTCTACGTGGACTTTAATAAGGCATTTGACAAAGTCACTCATGCGAGGTGAATCGAGAAGATTAAGATGCATGGGATCTGAGGAGAATTGGCTGTTTGGTTTCAGAACTGGCTTGTGCATAGGAGACAGGGGATAGTGATTGAAGTGACTTTTTCAAGAAGTTCCTCGGGATTCTGTGCTGGGACCTCTGGATAGTGTGTATAGTTTAACGCTAGGAATATTTGGATAAGGGTGATGAACTTAGAGCATGGATCCAGGAGCAGTACACTTGTTAGTAAATTTGTGAATGATACCAAGATTTGGTGGAGCTGTGGATAATGTAGAAGACGGGCAAAGAATGCAGCACAATATAGACCAGTTGCAGACCTGGGCAGAGAAATGGTAGATGGAGCTTAGTGCAGATAAATGTGAAGGATTGCACCTCGGTAGGACAAATGTAAGGAGACAGTACACTTAAGGGAAAGATCGTTAATGGTGTTGCTGAGCAGAGAGATCTTGGGATTCAAGTTCATAGCTCCTTGAAAGTGGCTACACAGGTTGATATGTTGGTTAAGAAGGCTAATGGAATGTTTGCTTTTATTAGTCAAGGTACTAAGTTAAAAAGTCATGAGGTTATGTTGCAACCCTATAAAATTCCGGTTAGGCCACATTTGGGATTATGTGTACAGTTCTGATTGCCCCAGTATAGGAAGGATGTTGAGGCTTTGGAGAGGGTGCAGAAGAGGTTTACCAGGATGCTATCTGGTTTAGAGGGCATGTGCTATCATGAGAGGTAGGATAATTTTGGGTTGGTCTCCCTGGAGCTTTGGAGGTTGAGGGGGGATCTGATATAGGTTTACAAGGTAATGAGAGGCATAGATAGAGTGGACAGAATATATGTTATTCAGCATTGAAATATCTAATACCAGAGGGCATACATTGAAGGTGAGAGGAGGTAGGTTCAAGGAGAAGGAGAGGGGTAAGTTTTTTACTGAGAGTTGTGTTTGCCTGGAATGGTGTTAGAGACAAATACATTAGAGGATTTTATGAGACATTTGCATAGGCACATGGATGTAAGGAAGGTGGGGGGATATGGACAAGGTGTGGGTAGGAGCAGTTAGTGTTTGGGTGTTTTGGATTTGCTTTTTAGCTGGTTGGACACGACACTGTGGGCCGAATGGCTGTTCCTGTGCTGTGTTCTATGTTCTGGTAGTATAAAATTATGAGGGGCATAGATAGAGTGAATGCACTCAGTACTTTTCCCAGAGTTGAGAAACCAAAGGTATAGGTTTAAGGTGGGAGGGGAAAGATTTAATAGGAACATTAAGGGCAATTTTTTTACCCAGAGGATGTGAGTATATGGGATATGCTGCCAGATGAAGTGATTGAGACAAATGCATTAACAACTTTTAAAAGGTACCTTTTTACAGCACGGTAATATCAATGTGGGATCAGCTGCCAGAGAAAATAGTTGAAACAGGTACCATATCAGTTTTTAATAGACAGTTGGACAGGTACACGGACAGGAAAGGTTTAGAAGGATATGGCCAAACGTGGGCGAATGGGACTGGCTTGGACGGACATGATGATTGGCATGGTGCAATTAGGCTAAAGAGCCTGCTGTTGTGCTGCATGATTCTATGATCCTTATTTGTGATGCCACTGTCACCATTGCTAGCTGCTCCCTGTCAGTCTGGCACTGTGGGCAGCTGACATCTGTACTGCAATTAAAGCCTGAACTCGGCCTTCCACGTTCAAACCCACTCATGGCCCTTCACCAAAGCCTTCTGCATGTCAGCCTTCCACCATCCACCCTGCAGTCACTGGAGGAGACAAGGTTGAGTTATTATGACAGCTAACGGTGCTTGGAAAGCAGTCACTAATGATGAGATTAAGGGAGGCAATTAATAGTAGCATAACCAAAGCACAATCTTGTTGAAACAATAAAGGAGAGGATTTAGGTCATTAAGAGTATGCCAGATTGTAGCAAGTGATCCTGTCAGTGCTTTTCCTATGCTTGATTCCTCTAGTCACCTTATCTGAACCAGTCATCATCTTTAAGTGTCTGTAAAATTTCTTCTCACCTATTTGTTCCTAGAACCACTCCCATTTCTCCAGTTTAACTTTAGAGCCAAAAATCACATTCCTCAGGACTCTTGTGTCAGTAGCAATGGTGGTACCACAAACATAGATTTGTGTTTCATGGATGCATTAGCACTCCACTGTAATGGCATCCTGGCAAATATAATAACCTATTGGACAGCTGAGTGAATATGGTGTATTTTGTAATTGTGAGATGATCAGCAACAGAGGATCATATCTTCAATGGAATGGAAAAATTGGATTTTTTTTCTGATTCGAATCTCTAGCTGTTTTAGGTAGCTGATTGCCAGAAAGTGGTGTCAAATCCTGAGCCCTTCACTTCCCCCTTTTCTTCTTTTCCTTCTCCTCTTCTCTGTTCCTACCTTTCCCCTATGACCTGGAACTACTGGGAAGGCCTGGATCTGCATTAGTGATGTTTGTTGTTGATGAAACAGGTGAGAGCAACAGGCCACTTTAGTACAAATAACCTGCTTTGCTTTGGAGACATCTATGGTTAATCAGATTGCAAGTGAAAGCATGTGTGAACTTCAGAGTGATCAAGACAGGAGGTCAGAGTACATTGTTTGTTTCTGAACAGTTACATTTTGGACTAGTTCTAAAAGAAGAGATCATAAAGTTTAATAAATTATTTCTGCTCCTTAATGTTGGGTAATGACCATTGCAATTTTCTAAGCATTCAGGGAGTTACATTCCTGAATGTTTCGCAGCACTAGTAAAGTGAAGTAGCTACAGTAAAGACTCTCTGCACTATTGGGAAATCTATGCTTTCCCCAGGTCTAAGTGTACAGTTTGCTGCAGGTTCTTTACAGTGAAAATGAGATTAATTCTGCTTTCCAGGATTAGAAGTTTCCCTCATTGCAGTGACATCCTATAAATGGCAAAACGTTATTGAAGTTCTTGGCATTAATCTGGAAAGACTCAGTGTTATTTGGCACATTCATTGCTACTGGCATTGGCACCCAGCCCAGTTCTGGAGCTACTGTTGTGACATATCAGACTGAACATCTTAAGAAACAAAGTTTCCTGACATAACATTGGTTTGATGTGCATGTTAGATTACTACTCAGTAAAGACTGTTGATAGATGGGATATGTCCTCCCCACTTGCCTCTTCCTAATACAAGTAGGCATGTGCTATGGCCTTTATGTTGATTTCTTTATTTCTAAGGCAATGGTGTGCAACAACAGTGATTGGCTAAAGTTTGGAGATCTGCTTTGAGCTTTGCCACTCTGAAAACTCTGAGGCTGTTATGTATTACAAGTATCAATGATGTCATTTTACAGCCAAATCTCCTTTCAATCAATCACTATAAGACCTACAAATAAAATTCCCTTTAAATTGGATCTGTGTAAGTGTAGTGGTGATAGAATTGTCTTTCTTATTCTAGGTATTAGGTTTCTTCTTTGTGATTTGCTATCAACAAGTTCCCCACCATTAACACCCTGGAGATCATCAGAAATTCATCTGGAACAGTCACATAAATAGTTATATGAGTGGATCTGATATGAGATATTCTTCAGTGAGTGATCCATCCCCTGAACCCCCACAGCCTTGTCCCCACGTGGTAGGGGAATGACAATAACCTTGACTTGCTTAGTTCAGTGCAGCTCCAGTAGTATTTAAGGTGCTCAACACCATCCGGGATAAAGCAGCCCTCTTGACTGGTATTCACCACAACTCTAAACAATCTTTCTCTTCATCACAGCATATGGTGGTTGTACTATCTACACAATACACTACAGTTACTCTTCTTGAACAGCATCTCCATAACCTACCATCTTTATCACCAAGCAGGGCAATGGCTGTATGTTCATGGGAACACTACATTGAAAAGTTGGATATGAATGTAGAGGGAGTGATTAAGTTTTCAGATGCCATTGTGGTGTTATTGACAGCGAATAAGATAGTTGCAGGCTACAGAATAATATTTATCAATAGTTAGGGTGGGTAGTGCAATAGAGGATGATGCAGTTTAGGAGGACGAATGAAGGCCAGGTACTTACTATGATGAGAAGGGTCCTAGGGAATTCTGAGGAACAGTGGCGTATAGAGGCAATAGATAAGATGGTAAAGAAGGAATTCCAAGAACCTGTCTTCATCAACTGGGGCACAGAATGTAAGAGTAAGGAGACTATTAAAACATTGATTAGGTCACAGCTGGTGTACTTTGTACTGTACTAATAGCCATACTAAAAGAAGAACCAAACTACGTTAGAAGGGATGCAGAGGAAATTCTCCAGGAAATTGTTAATTGTTTCCTCAATTATGAGGAAAGGCAGGATAGTTTGAGTTTATTCTCCTTGGAAAGAAAGGAGCTCAGGGACAGAGGTATACAAAATGATAACAGATAAATAGCTGGTAGGAACTTTGCCCTTAGAAGAGTTGTCTAAAATTAGAAGGTGCAGGTTTAAGGTAAGAAGTAAAACATTTATAGGAGATCTGAGAAAGAACTTTTTCACCCCAAACATGAGAATAGTTTCCTCCACCACTGCCCAAGGGGTGGTTGTGACAACTCTCTTATAACATTCAGGAAGTATCTAGATGAATATTAGATTTACAAAAACATATTAGGCTACAGACTAAGTGTAAGTAAGTGTGATGAGTATTGTTGGGTATTTGATGGTTGACGTGGACATGGTCATGGTCGGCTTAGTGGCCCAATGACTATCACCCATGGGTTCCCCTTTAGGTTGTATATCATCCTAAAATGATCACTGTTCCTTCGTCACTGTTGAGGGTAAATCTTGGAATTCCCAATTCAAAAATATGGCTGGAGCGGCTTCAACAGAAAAGCCTGCAGGGGTTTAAGAAGGAACTTTATTTTTAAAGGCAATTAAGGTAGGCAATAAATACTCAACTTTATAATCAGACTCAGATCACCAAACAATTAATAAAAGGAGAAAAGACATTAGTAAGATTATTGGGGAACAGTTTAGCTGACTGCTTAAATCTAAATTATGTATCGCTTAGTGTCACAATCTAGCTATTGCACACATTTTTGGAGAGCTACTATAGTTTCTTTCCAGAAAGCCCAACAACAATCCTGATACATTACAACCCTGAATGATGAAATTAGCATTTCATTATGTATGATCTATGTGGAATGGTTCGGAGATTACATTGTCTGTACCCTTGTCCCTTATGATCAGTTGTGTGCTTGCTATAAACTGATGTGAAAATCCTGGGACCTGATTACATTTGAGGCTTATTAAATGTCTGATTACAAATAACACCAGGGATTCTACAGATGCTGAATTCCAGAGTACACACCCAAAACGTAGGTCAGGTAGCTGCTACAGTATGGAAAGGAATAGAGCTAAGAGCCTTCATCAGGACTGGCAAATAAGGGGGAATATGCCAAGATAAGAAGTTGAGGGGATGGAAGAAGTACAAGCTGGGAGGTGACAGGTGAAGCTGGGTGGGGGAAGGTAGATGGGTGGGGATGGGAGTGATGAAATGAGATGCTGGGAAGTGACAGGTGGGAAAGGTAAAGGGTTGAAGAAGAATAAATCTGACAGAAGAGGAGAGTGGACATGGGAGAAAGGGAAGGAGGAGGGGTACCAGAGGGAGGTGATAGGCAGGTGAGGAGAAGAGAACAGTTAAGGGGGGTGCCAAAATGGGTAATGGAAGAAGAGCAAAAGGGGAGGGGGAGAAATTATCAGAAGTTAGAGAAATCGATGTTCATACTGTCAGGTTGGGGGCTACCCTGATGGAATATGAGATGTTGCTCCTCCAACCTGAGAGTGGCTCCCGATACTTATAATTATCTGATTATCTGGGTAACACTCATTCTGTTTACCCAGGGCAAAAGAATAGCTCATTTGATAAGCATCTTTATATGCAAGGGTGCCATTGTGGTGTAGTGGTAGCACTGTGCTTTTACAGCTTGGAGTGCTGGGGTTTGCTGTTCAATTCTGGCATCCTCAGTAAGAAGGTTTGTACATCCTTTCCATGAAGCACGTGGGTTTCCTCCAGGTGGTCTGATTTCCTCCCACAGTCCAAAGACACAGCAGCTAGCACGTTAATTGGTCATTGTTAATTGTCCTGTGACTAGGCTAAGGTTAAATTGATAAGTTGCTGGGCATCATGGCTCAGTGGGTGGATTGGCCGGTTCCACGCTGTATCTCTGAATAATAAAAAATAATTTAAGGTCGATATGCTATTTTCACTTCAAACCTTGTGAAGAGTTTACAGGCATCTTCTTATATGTAATATTATCTCATGATTTTGAGGTATTAGAAACTTCATGGGTCATATATGAGATTTCTCAAGGTTGTGCTGCAGCTCTGTGCCTGTTTTAACTACTGAACCTCAGGATGAAACTCATCTGTGTGCATCCCTCTTTATTTGAACATTCTGAAGGGGATCATTTGCATTGTTAATGTCCTATAATAGATGTACATTGGGACCTCTATCCATGGATAAAGAAAGCCTCTCAAAATAGGACCATTCAGAAGACACCTGCGTAGGTAGCCTCAAATTTTCAAACCATATCAAATCAGAACAGAGAAATTTCCTTTAGCTGGGGGGAAAAACTCAAAAGGGCAAACGGAGGCTGTGAAACTGAAAGTTACAATGCTTTGAACGCTTATGGGGAAGTTAACTTTGTAAGTACAAGTAAATGCAAATTTTGTAGCCCTCAGTGAACACAGAAATTAAGCAATGGAACTCCAGATCATTCTGGAGGCTGAGGACTTGATTGATAGAGGATACAGGGAGGCAGTTACATATAAAGTGCAGGTCACAGGTAACTGGGTGACTGTCAGGGGAGGGAAGGGGGATAGGCAGCCAGTGCAGGGCACACCTCAATAACAGATAACAACACACACAAAATGCTGGTGGAACACAGCAGGCCAGGCAGCATGTATAGGGAGAAACGTTGTTGAAGTTTCGGGCCGAGACCCTTCGTCAGGACTAACCGAAAGGAAAGATAGTAAGAGATTTGAAAGTAGTGCGGTGAGGGGGAAATGCAAAATGATAGGAGAAGACCGGAGGGGGTGGGATGAAGCTAAGAGCTGGAAAGGTGATTGGCGAAAGTGATACAGAGCTGGAGAAGGGAAAGGATCATGGGATGCGAGGCCTCAGGAGAAAGAAAGGAGGAGGGGAGCATCAGAGGGAGATAGAGAATAGGCAAACAACTAAAAATGTCAGAGATAGGGTAAGAAGGGGAGGAGGGGCATTAGCGGAAGTTAGAGAAGTCAATGTTTATGCCATCAGGTTGGAGGCTACCCAGTCGGTATATAAGGTTTTGTTCCTCCAACCTGAGTTTGGATTCATTTTGCCAATAAAGGAGGCCATGGATAGACATATCAGAATGGGAATGGGACGTGGAATTAAAATGCGTGGCCACTGGGAGATCCTGCTTTTTCTGGCAGACCGAGCGTAGGTGTTCAGCGAAACGGTCTCCCAGTCTGCGTCAGGTTTCACCAATATATAAAAGGCCACACCGGGAGCACCGGATGCAGTATACCACACCAGCTAACTCACAGGTGAAGTGTCGCCTCACCTGGAAGGACTGTCTGGGGCCCTGAATGGTGGTGACAGAGGAAGTGTAAGGGCAGGTATAGCACTTGTTCCGTTTACAAGGATAAGGGCCGGGAGGGAGATCGGTGGGAAGGGATGGGGGGCACGAGTTATATCAATAACAGATATACTGTTTTGGATACTATTGGGGAAATGACCTAGCAGACAAAAGTCACAGTGGTCAGGTCTATGGCACTGATTATGGCCCTGTGACTCAGAAGGGAAGAGGGGAGAAAAGGCAACCTGTAGTGATAAGGGATTCATTGGTTAGGGGTACAGACAGGAAGGTCTGTGGATGAGCACGTGATTCACGGATGATACATTACCTCCCTTGTGCCAGGGTTAGGTACGTCTCAGATCAACTCCATACCATTTTTAAGTGGGAGGTTGAGTAGCTAGAGGCTGTGATTGACATCAGTTACCAATGACACAGGCAGGAAGGTTGACAAGGAACTGCAAAGTGAGATCAGGGTGTTAAGTGCCAAGTTGAGGACAGGGCCTGTGCAGGTTGTAATCTCATGATTGCAGTCCATGCCACATTCTAGTGAGACCAGAAGTAGGAAGATAATACAGATTAGCATTTTGCCAAGGAAACAGTGAAGGAGGGAGGACGGTTTTTGGATCATTGGGCTGTCTTCCAGGGAAGATGGATATGTACAGATATATGGTTCATATCTGAACTGGATGGGTACTAATACCTTTTTAGGTTGATTTTAGTGGATAGAACCCCAGTTCTGACAAGGCATCCCCTCAGACGTTGTGGGAGGCTAGGTAATTTTGCTTCAGAAAGCAGCAGAAAGACTCTCCAGTCAAATATGATGGAAGAATATAGTATTAATGGTAAGACTCTTGGCAGTGTGGAGGATCAGAGAGATCTTGGGGTCCAAGTCCATAGGACACTGAAAGCAGCTGTGCAGGTTGACTCTGTTGTTAAGAAGGCAACATCTGCTGTCAATATGGTGTATTGGCCGTCATCAATAGTGGAATGGAATGGAATTGAATTGTGCTGTAGGTTTTCTATGTTTCTATGCTTCTACTAGGTGACAGCAGTTCCAAAAATGCAGAGCATCATTCATTGAAGGCATCTAATGTAAGCCCTCTCCCCACTTTTACTCCATGTTTGTTTGTTTCTTTATTTATTTAGGGATACGGTGTGGAATAGGCCCTTCTGGCACAACGAGCCACACCACCCAGCCATCCACCTGCTTAACCCCAGCCCAATCATGGTATAATTTATAATAACCAATTAACCTATGAATCAGCATGTCTTTAGACTGTGGGAAGAAAGTGGAGCACCTGGTTGAAACCCACATGCACACGGGAAGAGTGTATCATTAATAAATAGGCCAGGATGACGTAAATGTATGAGTTGTCTGTAACATTCAGCACAATATTTCCCACGTTGGTGTTTCTGCACAGGCCCTTCGTTCCAAAGTAACTGGAAAACGATGCCAGGCTTTGAGTTAATTCACCATATGGTCCAGGATATGTTTAATTTATTTTGAACCAATATAACTCTGGTGATATTTTAGGTTGCTTTCTCAGTATATACTTCCTTCATGTGTTTTCCTGTTAATTGAATAAATTGTGGAGAGAGGATCCACAAATGCAGACACTTGAATGAGCACGTTAATCCAAGACAGCTATAGAATACTGGGAAGTGAGTTAGCTTGAATAAATCCACTGTTTTGGCTAATTTGAAGTCAATTGGCTGGATTATATTCTTTACAATGTGTAAATTTCTGTGATTAGATGACTGGATACTGAGGTGCTGGATTTTCCCCACTCCCTCCCCCAATAGATGACAAAAATGGCCTGAAATCAAAGCCATTATTGAAATCAATAAAGAACCTGCTTTTAGGTTGTCTGGGTGAAAACATGAAATTATTTGATTGTGATTATTTGTTAATATTTCTCTCCTGATTGTATGTACTGTTCAATTTGCTAGGCTGTCAGAGAATGTAAAGGGATCTGTTAAAAAGAAGTAGTTTTGTTCTTTAGCGATGTGCTTGATTTTTGCTATTGCCAAAGGTTAGAGCTCAACTTGGCAACTTTAATTGACATCACAGAAGAACAAAATCATTCACATTTACTTAGAAGAATTCCCATTCAGAGAAGGGAACTGAATTTAATTCTTTATATCGGTGGATACAGTTCATGGTGAAGAACAATATGTATGTGTTGTTTTAAAATGTTACAACTTAAATTGGCAACTTTAGAGTCTAGCTCAACTGTACTCAGACTGCAGAAGTGGATGTGACAATATGCTCTCTGAACTCATTTTCTCCATATCTGGCTATCTCATCATAGAACATAGAACATAGAATAGTACAGCACATTACAGGCCCTTCGGCCCACAATGTTGTGCCGACCCTCAAACCCTGCCTCCCATATAACCCCCCACCTTAAATTCCTCCATATACCTGTCTAGTAGTCTCTTAAACTTCACTAGTGTATCTGCCTCCACCACTGACTCAGGCAGTGAATTCCACGCACCAACCACTCTCTGAGTGAAAAACCTCCCTCTAATATCCCCCTTGAACTTCCCCCCCTTACCTTAAAGCCATGTCCTCTTGTACTGAGCAGTGATGCCCTGGGGAAGAGGTGCTGGCTGTCCACTCTATCTATTCCTCTTAATATCTTGTACACTTCTATCATGTCTCCTCTCATCCTCCTTCTCTCCAAAGTGTAAAGCCCTAGCTCCCTTAATCTCTGCTCATAATCCATACTCTCTAAACCAGGCAGCATCCTGGAAAATCTCCTCTGTACTCTTTCCAATGCTTCCGCATCCTTCCTATAATGAGGCGACCAGAACTGGACACAGTACTCCAAGTGTGACCTAACTAGAGTTTTATAGAGCTGCATCATTACATCGCGTCTCTTAAACTCTGTCCCTCTATTTATGAAAGCTAACACCCCATAAGCTTTCCTAACTACCCTATCTACTTGTGAGGCAACTTTCAGGGATCTATGGACATGTACCCCCAGATCCCTCTGCTCCTCCACACTACCAAGTATCCTGCCATTTACTTTATACTCTGCCTTGGAGTTTGTCCTTCCAAAGTGTACCACCTCACACTTCTCCGGGTTGAACTCCATCTGCCACTTCTCAGCCCACTTCTGCATCCTATTAATGTCTCTCTGCAATCTTCAACAATCCTCTACACTATCTACAACACCACCAATCTTTGTGTCGCCTGCAAACTTGCCAACCCACCCTTCTACCCCCACATCCAGGTCGTTAATAAAAATCACAAAAAGTAGAGGTCCCAGAACAGATCCTTGTGGGACACCACTAGTCACAACCCTCCAATCTGAATGTACTCCCTCCACCATGACCCTCTGCCTTCTGCAGGCAAGCCAATTCTGAATCCACCTGGCCAAACTTCCCTGGATCCCATGCCTTCTGACTTTCTGAATAAGCCTACCGTGTGGAACCCTGTCAAATGCCTTACTAAAATCCATGTAGATCATATCCACTGCACTACCCTCATCTATATGCCTGATCACCTCCTCAAAGAACTCTATCAGGCTTGTTAGGCACAATTTGCCCTTCACAAAGCCATGCTGACTGTCCCTGATCAGACCATGATTCTCTAAATGCCTATAGATCCTATCTCTAAGAATCTTTTCCAACAGCTTTCCCACCACAGATGTAAGGCTCACTGGTCTATAATTACCTGGACTATCCCTACTACCTTTTTTGAACAAGGGGACAACATTCGCCTCCCTCCAATCCTCCGGTACCACTCCTGTGGACAACGAGGACATAAAGATCCTAGCCAGAGGTTCAGCAATCTCTTCCCTTGCCTCGTGGAGCAGCCTGGGGAATATTCCATCAGGCCCCGGGGACTTAACCATCCTAATGTATTTTAACACCTCGTCTCCCTTAATATCAACATGCTCCAGAACATCAACCTCACTCATATTGTCCTCACCGTCATCAAGTTCCCTCTCAGTGGTGAATACCGAAGAGAAGTATTCATTAAGGACCTCGCTCACTTCCACAGCCTCCAGGCACATCTTCCCACTTTTATCCCTAATCAGTCCTACCTTCACTCCTGTCATCCTTTTGTTCTTCACATAATTGAAGAATGCCTTGGGGTTTTTCTTTACCCTACTCGCCAAGGCCTTCTCATGCCCCCTTCTTTCTCTTCTCAGCCCCTTCTTAAGTTCCTTTCTTGCTACCCTATATTCCTCAATAGACCCATCTGATCCTTGCTTCCTAAACCTCATGTATGCTGCCTTCTTCCACCTGACTAGATTTTCCACTTCACTTGTCACCCATGGTTCCTTCACCCTACCATTCTTTATCTTCCTCACCGGGACAAATTTATTCCTAACATCCTGCAAGAGATCCTTAAACATTGACCACATGTCCATAGTACATATCCCTGCAAAAACATCATCCCAATTCACACCTGCAAGTTCTAGCCTTATAGCCTCATAATTTGACCTTCCCCAATTAAAAATTTTCCTGTCCTCTCTGATTCTATCCTTTTCCATGATAATGCTAAAGGTCAGGGAGCGGTGATCACTGTCCCCCAGATGCTCACCCACTGAGAGATCTGTGACCTGACCCGGTTCGTTACCTAATACTAGATCTAGTATGGCATTCCCCCCATGTCGGCCTGTCAACATACTGTGACAGGAATCCATCCTGGACACACTTAACAAACTCTGCCCCAACTAAACCCTTGGAACTAATCAAGTGCCAATCAATATTAGGGAAGTTAAAGTCACCCATGATAACAACCCTGTTATTTTTGCACCTTTCCAAAATCTGCCTCCCAATCTGCTCCTCAGTATCTCTGCTGCTACCAGAGGGCCTATAGATTACCCCCAGTAGAGTAACTGCTCCCTTCCTGTTCCTGACTTCCACCCATACTGACTCAAAAGAGGACCCTGCTACATTACCCACCCTTTCTGCAGCTGTAATAATATCCCTGACTAGTAATGCCACCCCTCCTCCCCTCCCACCCACCCCATCCCTTTTAAAGCACTGAAATCCAGGAATATTGAGAATCCAGTCCTGCCCTGTTGCTAGCCAAGTCTCCGTAATGGCCACTACATCATAATTCCATGTATGTATCCAAGCTCTTAGTTCATCACCTTTGTTCCTGATGCTTCTTGCATTGAAGTACACACACTTTAGCCCTTCTACCTTACTACCTTTATACCCTTTATTCTGCTTCTCTTTCCTCAAAGCCTCTCTATATGTTAGATCTGGCTTTACTCCATGCACTTCTTTCACTGCTCTATCGCTCCGGGTCCCATCCCCCTTGCAAATTAGTTTAAACCCTCCTGAACCATGCTGGCAAACCTACCAGCAAGGATATTGCTCCCCCTCGAGTTCAGGTGCAACCCATCCAATCAGTACAGGTCCCACCTTCCCCAGAAGAGATCCCAATGGTCCAAAAATCTAAAACCCTGCCCCCTGTACCAACTCCTCAGCCACGCATTTAACTGCCATCTCCTCCAATTCTTACCATCACTATCACGTAGTACTGGCAGCAATCCTGAGAACGCCACCCTTGAGGTCCTGTTCTTCAGCCTTCTGCCTAGTTCCCGAAACTCACACTTCAGGACCTCATCCCTCTTCCTGCCTATGTTGTTGGTCCCAACATGTATCACGACTTCTGGTTGCCTTCCCTCTCATACCAGGATGTCATGCACCCGGTCAGAGACATCCCGTACCCTGGCACCCGGGAGGCAACAAACCATGCGGGTGTCCTTCTCACATCCACAAAAATCTCCTGACTATTGAGTCTCCAATGACGACAGCTCTCCTCTTCTCCGTCCCATCCTTCTGCACCACAGAGTCAGACTCAGTGCCAGAGGCCCTGCCACCATGGCTCACACCTGGTCGGTCATCCCCACCAACAGTATCCAGGACGGTAAACTTATTGTTCAGGGGAATGGCTACAGTGGTGCTCTGCACTACCTGTCTACTCTCCTTCACTTTCCCCCCTCGGACTGTCACCCAACAACCTGCTTCCGGCAGCCTAGGTGTGACTACCTCCCTGTAGCTCTCATCTATGACTGCCTCATTCTCCCTTATGAGTCGAAGGTCATCCAGCTGCTGCTCCAGATTCCTCACACTGTCTTCCAGATCGCCCAGACGCATGCACTTCTGGCAGATGTGACTCTGCGGGAGAGGGGAGCTCCCCCAAGACTGCCACGTCTCACAGGAGAGGCACATCACCATCTCAGGAGGCATTGTAAAGACTAACTGGGAACAAGCTCGTCCTCCGCCTCTTCTTGTCGTCAATTTCTCCAGTTTGGCCCATAGTTTTCTGCAGTAAAAGTAGTCAGATCTCTAACACCTTAAAGGCATTGCAGGGGTAAAAACACCTATCAAGTAGGAAGCAACAGCTCTTTTAAGAAGTGCTGGTAACCAATAATCTATCTACTGCTTTCTTTGTGCTCTTCTACTTGTAGTGCCCACTATTTATTTCAATGATTGACCTCATTTATTGATGAATAGTCAACCAAATACATGCTAGCCCTCATATGCTAGGATCTACATTAACTGCACCTTACAATATTCACTGTGAACATACAGAAGAGCATCTTATTCAATAGTTTATTTGAACTTCTACTTCAAAAATGAGTGCACTGTTAATAGATTCCTCCTTCTAAAGCTGATTCACAGATTTTCTCTCCGTATTAATCTTGAACGTTAGAATGGCAGCTTGATAACTTACTGTTAATTGCAAATTGTAATATTCATTCTGATAATATTCAACAGGAAATTAATTTTTATATGTTTATACTTCTAGACCTCTCACACTTAATGAAGCAAAATGATATTTTACATTCAATTTAAAACACAGTTTTGGACTGGTGGGAAGCAACATTGTTTGCATGATTTGCGTGAGTAAACAGTTGACATTTCAGTCCGAGACGACTCATCCTGATGCTGGGTCAGCCCAAAACGTTGATTGTTATCTTTTCCACAGATGCTGCCTGACCTGCGCAGTTCCTCCAGCATTTTGTGTGTGTATGGCTTTGGATTTCCAGCTTCTGCAAATTTTCTCGTTTTTGATGTGTAAATCTGTGAACCAGTTTTTGTATGAATGTCACATTGCTGGACATGATCAGGAACAATGCAAAGCTGGCATATCATATTAGTGTGAAATACCAATAGAAGGTAAGGTACCACCGTCAAGCATAATTGCTCCAAAATTAGAGCACCATTTTGAAGCTCTAAAGACAGTTAAATTGTCAAGGAAACAGGGTCTCAGCCAGAAACATTGACTGTTTATTCTTTTCCATAGTTGCTGCTCCGGCATCTTGCGTTCCTCCAGCATCTTGTGTGTGTGTTGCTGAGATTCACAGCATCTGCAGATTTTCTCTTGTTTGAGATTCGACTACTAAATCTAATTTCTTTCTTTCTGGATCAGCACACTGGCTGTCATTTGACTTGTGAGGAATGAAGGGAAAAAATCTCAAGGCGTCTGCACTTTGATTTGTGACTAAGTGGTGATTTTTTTTTGGGTCCATGAGATTTAATGAATATATTAATCAGAGATGGCACACCTCCAGTCTGGAGTGAGATCAGGTTTCACTGAAACGTTCAGGGATGAATGGATCCTTCTCGCGTTTTTAAAGGCATTAGCTCTTTCTGTATTCTGACGGCTGTGAGAAAAAATTTTAATGGATTATGGAGAGACACACAGAAAATGCTGGAGGAACTCAGCAGGTCAGGCAGCATCTATGGAAATAAATAAACAGTCAATGTTTCCAGCAGAAGCCTTTCTTCGGGGTTTGAAAGGAAAGGGGAAGGTGCCAGAACTAAAAGACGAGAGAGGGGAAGGAGTATAGCTAGAAGGTGATAGGTGAATCCAGGTGGGTGGGGAAGGTCAAGGGCTGGAGAGGAAGGAATCTGACAGGAGAGGAGAGTGGTCCATGGGAGAAAAGGAAGAAGGAGGGACACCAGGAGAGGTGATAGGCAGGTGAGAAGAGGTAAGGGGCCAGAGTGGGGAACAGAGGAAGAAGGAAGGCGGTAGGGAAAAAAATCACCAGAAGGAGAAATTGATGTTCTTACCATCAGGTTGAAGGGCTACCCAGATGGAATTTGAGACGATGCTCCTCCACCCTCAGAGTGGCCTCATCATGGCACAAGATGAGGCCATGTACTGACATGTTGGAATGGAAGCAGCAGAGATACCGAGTTGCAGATTGGGAGGCAGATTTTGGAAAGGTGCAAAAATAACGGTGTTGTTATCATGGGTGACTTGAACTTCCCTCATATTGATTGGCACCTGATTAGTTCCAGTGGTTTAGATGGGGCAGAGTTTGTCAAATGTGTCCAGGACGGATTCCTGTCACAGTATGTTGTCAGGCTGACTAGGGGGAATGCCATACTAGATCTAGTATTAGGTAATGAACTGGGTCAGGTCACAGATCTCTCAGTGGGTGAGCATCTGGGGGACAGTGACCACTGCTCCCTAGCCTTTAGCATTATCATGGAGTAAGATAGAATCGGAGAGGACAGGAAAATTTTTAATTGCGGAAGGGCAAATTATGAGGCTATAAGGCTAGAACGTGCAGATGTGAATTGGGATGATGTTTTTGCAGGGAAATGTACTATGGACATGTGGTCGATGTTTAGGGATCTCTTGCAGGATGTTAGGGTTAAATTTGTCCCCGGTGAGGAAGATAAAGAATGGTAGGGTGAAGGAACCATGGGTGACAAGTGAGGTGGAAAATCTAGTCAGGTGGAAGAAGGCAGCATACATGAGGTTTAGGAAGCAAGGATCAGATGGGTCTATTGAGGAATATAGGGTAGCAAGAAAGGAGCTTAAGAAGGGGGCATGAGAAGGCTTTGGCGAGTAGGGTAAAGGAAATCCCCAAGGCATTCTTCAATTATGTGAAGAACAAAAGGATGACAGGAGTGAGGGTAGGACCAATTAGAGATAAAGGTGGGAAGATGTGCCTGGAGGCTGAGGAAGTGAACAAGGTCCTCAATGAATACTTCTCCTTGGTATTCACCAATGAGAGGGAACTTGATGACGGTGAGGACAATATGAGTGAGGTTGATGTTTTGGAGCATGTTGATATTAAGGGAGAAGAGGTGTTGGAGTTGTTAAAATACATTAGGATGGTTAAGTCCCTGGGGCCTGACAGAATATTCCCTAGGCTGCTCCACAAGGCAAGGAAAGAGAATGCTGATCCTCTGGCTAGGATCTTTATGTCCTTGTTGTCCACAGGAATGGTACCAGAGGATTGGAGGGAGGCGAATGTTGTCACCTTGTTCAAAAAAAGGTAGTAGGGATAGTCCGGGTAATTATAGACCAGTGAGCCTTATGTCTGTGGTGGGAAAGCAGTTGGAAAAGATTCTTAGAGATAGGATCTATAGGCATTTAGAGAATTATGGTCTGATCAGGGACAGTCAGCGTGGCTTTGTGAGGGGCAGATCATGCCTAACAAGCCTGGTAGAGTTCTTTGAGGAGGTGACCAGGCATATAGATGAGGGTAGTGGAGTGGATGTGATCTACATGGATTTTAGTAAGGCATTTGATAAAGTTCCACACGGTAGGCTTATTCAGAAAGTCAGAAGGCATAGGATCCAGGGAAGTTTGGCCAGGTGGATTCAGAATTAGCTTGCCTGCGGAAAGCAGAGGGCTGTGGTGGAGGGAGTATGTTCGGATTGGAGGGTTGTGACTAGTGTCCCACAAGAATCGGTTCTGGGACCTCTACTGTTTGTGATTTTTATTAATGACCTGGATGTGGGGGTAGAAGGGTGGGTTGGCAAGTTTGCAGATGACACAAAGGTTGATGGTGTTGTGGATAGTGTAGAGGATTGTCTAAGATTGCAGAGAGACATTAATAGGATGCAGGAGTGGGCTGAGAAGTGGCAGATGGAGTTCAATCCGGAGAAGTGTGAGGTGGTACACTTTGGAAGGACAAACTCCAAGGCAGAGTTCAAAGTAAATGGCAGGATACTTGGTAGTGTGGAGGAGCAGAGGGATCTGGGGGTACATGTCCACAGATCTTTGAAAGTTGCCTCACAGATAGATAGGGTAGTTAAGAAAGCTTATGGGGTGTTAGCTTTCGTATGTCGAGGGATAGAGTTTAAGAGTCGCGAGGTAATGATGCAGCTCTATAAAACTCTGGTTAGGCCACACTTGGAGTACTGTGTCCAGTTCTGGTTGCCTCACTATAGGAAGGATGTGGAAGCATTGGAAAGGGTACAGAGGAGATTTACCAGGATGCTGCCTGGTTTAGAGAGTATGGATTATGATCAGAGATTAAGGGAGCTAGGGCTTTATTCTTTGGAGAGAAGGAGGATGAGAGGAGACATGATAGAGGTGTACAAGATATTAAGAGGAATAGATAGAATGGACAGCCAGCGCCTCTTCCCCAGGGCACCACTGCTCAATACAAGAGGACATGGCTTTAAGGTAAGGGGTGGGAGGTTCAAGGGGGATATTAGAGGAAGGTTTTTTACTCAGAGAGTGGTTGGTGCGTGGAATGCACTGCCTGAGTCAGTGGTGGAGGCAGATACACTGGTGAAGTTTAAGAGACTATTGGACAGGTATATAGAGGAATTTAAGGTGAGGGGTTATATGGGAGGCAGGGTTTGAGGGTCGGCACAACATTGTGGGCCAAAGGGCCTGTACTGTACTGTACTATTCTATGTTCTATGAAATGAAAATAGGAATTAAAATGGTTGACCACCAGGAAATTCCACTTTTGGCAGATGGAGCTTGATATAAATTCTGGACTGTTTAAAATACATCTTCTGAAATGCTTTATTATACGAACTGTGTTTTGATGATAAAGTCTTCATTGATTGCTGATGTATGGCTTATCAATTAAATCTATTTTTCTTGAATGCTCCTATAATTTTTAAAAGAAATTTATTTATTTATTTTTTGCTCAGCATAACAGAACTTTCAATTTCCAGATACATTTACATTTCCTCCCCTCACAGATATCAGCTATCAGAACACTTCCATCAAAATATAGAAATCACCACAACATCCTATACAAAAGCCCTTATTAGTATAGTAGACAGGTTTACATCTACATATTGTAGAAAAGGTTGCCATGTTTTATGAAAACTATTTGTTTTTGAGTGTACCATACATGTTAAAAAGTCCAAAAGAATGTATTCCATGATTAATTTACGCCAACCAAAAAGTCCAGGGGCCTTATCGGATATCCAACAAAGTAAAATGTTCTTCCTCGCACAAAAAGTCAGGATGTTAAAAAGTTTTTTTTCTGATGTGCATTAATAATATGAATGTTGGGTAAGCCTAAGAGAAAAGACACTGGGTCCAGTTCAAGCTGCATCTTCAGAATCTTTTCCATTTCACCCAAAATATCACTCCAGTATGCCCGAAGTTTGGGACAAGTCCAAAAATAGTGGGTGGAAGTTCCAGTATTTACTTTACATTTAGAACACATTGGAGAAACCTCCATCTTAAATTTCGAGAGATGATCTGGAGTCAGATAGGCTCTGTGCAGAATTTTGAATTGCAATGCTTTAGTTCTATTACAAACTGAAATCTTCTTTGCATTATCACAGATGTCTTCCCATGTTTCAGCTGTAATTTCTACTCCCAGCTCTTCCTCCCAGACTGCTCAGCCTCTCCACAAGAACATTCCCTCAGGATGCTGTAAAAAGTACTAATGGAGACTTCACCCCTAGAACGAAGCACCCTCTTTTCGATGCCAGAACTATAGAAATCAGTTAACAATGATGTTTTTTTTTCTGTATATAATCTCTTATCTGATAGAAATGAAAAAGATCCTCGTTGGGAATGTTAAATTTCTGGACTATTTGACTAAAAGACATCATCGTTCCTTCATCAAAAGTATCTCCTAGATGGAAAATACCCATAGAAATCCAAAGTTTAAATCCAGAATCCATTATGTCAGGCTGAAAATCTGGACTGCCGGTTATTGGAGTGAAAGGTGATATTTTTGCTGCATTGCCCTCAATTTGTCACACCGCCCTCCAAGCCCTGACTGCGTCAATTGTTATTGGATTGCGACAATGTTCCTTAACTAGTTTCATCTTATTGAGGAAAAGCAAAGAGGGCATTTTGCTCGTGAAGCTTCAATGTCTAGCCAAATTGAGGAGGGGTCCCTGCAAACCCAGTCAACCACATAAGATAAAAAGGAACTTAATTGATATATTTTAATGTCTGGAAAATCCAGTCGCCCTAGACTACTGGGAAGCTGTAACTTAGATATTTTAATACAGGGTCTTTTTTCGTTCCAGATGAAAGAAACAAACAAGCCATTTTTTAAAAAAGTATTTGTTGGGTAAAAATGACTGGAATCATTCGTATTGGGTAGAGCAGATGAGGAAGAATGTTCATTTTGAGCAAGGATATTCGGCCAAGCCAAGAAATGGGAAGAGTGCTCCATCGCTCAAGATCCTGTTTGATTTTGTCAAATAACTGTGTAAAGTTAGCTTTGAACAATTGATCAAACGTAGCTGTGATAAATATGCCTAAGTAAACAAAACCTGTCTGCGACCATTTAAAGGGGAAAACAGCCTGAGTGTCAGGTACCTGCTGCAGATTCCCCAGAGGCATAGCCTCTGATTTAGTAAAGTTGATTTTATAATCTGAAAAGGCGCTAAATGAATTGATGCACTGTATAAGATGGTGCACTGATATAGCAGGGTTTGATAAGAAAATTAAAACATCATCAATGTAATTTTATGTGCCTTTAGTCCTATGTCTGGAGCAGATATTTTGGGGTCTCACTGAATAGCCTCAACCAATGGCTCGATTGCTAGTGTGAAAAGTAGTGGTGATAAAGGGCAGCCCTGCCGGCTGCCCCTCAGAATACTAAAATTATCCGACCTAATACCATTAGTGAGAATCGCAGCCAAAGAGTCATTATAAAGAACCTTCACCCACTTAGTAAAATTATTGCCCAAACCAAATCATTCTAAAGTGAAAAAAAAGTTATGGCCATTTGACACAAAGACCTTTTCTGCATCTAAGGAAACCACCAAGTTGTCCACTGCCTGTTGCTGACATGCCTGAATCATATTAAGTAATCTTCTGATATTGTTAAGTGACCTACGGCCTTTTACAAAATCCATTTGATCCTCTTTTATGATAAAAGGTAACACAGTTTCTAATTGCAATGCTAAGGTTTTAGATTAGATTTTAAAGTCAACATTTAACACTGAAATAGGCACAATCTTCAGGGCTCTTTCCTTTCTTAAGAATTAGGGAGATATTAGCTTCTCTCAATGATGATGGGAGGAGACCACAATTAAATGCATGATTGAACATGTTTAGCATAGGCTCTGATAATAACTCTGTGAACTCTTTATAGAATTCACTAGTGAGTCCATCTGGACCAGGGGCATTCCTACTTTGGAGCTGTCTCACAGCTTCCTGTATCTCATGTATTGATAACGGAGCATTGAGGAGGGACTCTTGTTCAGAAGAAATGCCCAGGAGATCTAAGTTCCTGAAAAAGGATTCCATCCTAGATTGTCCATCATTACATTGCCCAGATTGATACAGTTTAGAATAAAAATTCTTAAGCACAACATCAATCATTTTAGAATTACTAGTGAGGGCTGCTGTCCCATCCCTAATTCAAGTAATAGTCTGAGAGGCATTTTTCTTTCTAGCTAAATAAGCCAAATACCTACCTGGTTTTTCACCATGTTCAAACAATTGTTGTTTAGCAAATGTCAATTTTCTTTTGGCTACTTGTGTAAGTAAAGAGTTTAGTGTACAGCGTAGGGCTGTGATATTCTGTAACTTGGCTGCAGAAGGCTTACTAATATAATCCTTTTCAGCTGCCACAAGCCTTGCTTCCACTAGGCGCTGCTGTTCTGCAGCTTGTCACTTCTTACTAGCGGAGTAGGAGATAATTAATCCCCTTGCATAGGCTTTAGCGGTTTCCCAGAGCATCGATGGACTACTGGCTGATTTGGAATTAATAGATAGGAAAGTTTTGAATTTGGAAGTAAAGTAGTCTATAAATTTATTATCTTTTAGAATAAAAGGATTCAGCCTCCAATGTCTAGATCGTGCTGAATTATCTTTGGGCTTAATATTTAAATATACTGCCTCATGGTCAGAAATAGTGATATTCCCAATTGTGCAGGATACAACTAAATCTAGGAGCGTTTTGGGGGTTAGACAAATAGTCTATTCTAGTGTAACACTTGTGTGGATTAGAAAAAAATGTGAAGTCTTTGTCTGAGGGATGTAACAACCTCCAGATATCCACAAGTCCTAGTTCTCCACATAAGCCCATGATTTGTTTGGACTGTGAGGAGAGCTTTGGAGGACCACTAGGCACTCTGTCCATCAATGAGTCCATGAGACAATTAAAATCCCCACCTACAATAACGTTTTGTATTGAAAAGCTTGTAAATTTGGAAAAAGCATCTGTTAGGAATTTGAGAGGACGAGCTGGAGGGCAGTAAACATTGAGAACACCATATTCCTGTCCATATATTGAGGCCTTAACACTCACAAATCTCCCATATTTATCCTTAATGCAGTCTAATAACTTAAAAAGTATGTTCTTCCTAATTAAAATGGCCACCCCATACTCCTGGTATTAAAAGATAAAAAATAGAATTGATCAAATCCACTCTGTTGCAGTTTTAGATGTTATCATTTAAATGTGTCTCCTGCAAAAAGGCTATATCCACCCTTTCCTTTTTCAGATTTAGTAGGATTTTCTTTCTCTTGATTGGTGAATGACGCCCCTTAATGTTCCAAGTGCACAATTTTAATACATTACTGGTCATGACCCTTTATAACAATCATTTGACTCCGGAGGAGAAGAAACCTGACTTAAGATCAGCTGAGCAGCAATAAGTATATTAAAAAAAAAACACAAAAAAAAGCGCCAACAGCGCTGAACAAGAGGACTTACCCCATACTTAAGGGGGATACCTGAACCTTCTAGCAGCCCATATTCTGCCCCACTACCAATATGGCATTTAACATAGTCGAAACTGAAAACAGGGCATAATTTATCAATCCACCGATTTGTTACCGTCATGTTTAAACTCCTTCAGGCTGGAGCAGCACTGCCAGTTTAAATGCATAATGAAACTGTATTAATCAAAACAAACATGTTACCTATCCCATAAGATATCTTGCCGTCGAGTAATGAAAAGGTAAAATAAAGCGACCATCGAGCATGTTATTGCCCATAACCAGGGCTACACAATTTACTGTATACATTCTTTAGCCCAACGTGTCCACAAAAGTTTTAGCTTTGCCAGGAGAATCAAATATCTTGGTGGTCCTGTTGTAGGTGATTTTCAGCGCCGCTGGATATAGCATAAAGAACTGGATTCCAGATTCTCTCAGCCGCTTCTTTACCTGGTCAAATTCCTTGCACTTCTGAATAATGGCTGCCGAAAGATCTTGAAAATACATAAGCCTGCATCCCTCATATATTAAAGCCTGGGCATCAGTCCTGCGGTGCCTCGAAGCCTCCGTTACTCTTTGCTTATCTCCAAAATTGTGGAACTGCAAGAGGACAGGTCGAGGGCGTTGGCCTGGGCCTAGTTTTGGCGCCAGCATACGGTGAGCTCTTTCCACTTTAATGCTTCCAGCCTTGGTTTCGAAATCAAGGAAATTAGGCAGCCAGCCCTCAAAAAACCGCTGGTTGGCTGCCTTCTGTACCTTCAGGTAGACCGATGATTACTCCTATCATCGTTAAAGGCACAGAAACTGTGTGAAACAATGCTCAATCTCTGAAGATGGTACTGGTTCCGTGCTAAAACACACATTTAAAAAGGCACTCATTCCCATCACTTGCTCATACTTAATGTCTTTTTTTCACTAATAAGGCAAATGGCACACTTTTAGCTCATAATAAACACACATTTCCTGCCAGAATGAAGACAGGTAAGTCACTGAGCATTATCAAGACAGAGCAGATGGAATCAAATTTTAGACCTCTAACTTTTAGTGTATAATTTTAGACATATTAATGTATGAATAAAAACTGGATCACAGTATTTCCCAAGAAAGCTTTATTGCCACACCCAACAACATCCAGATTTAGCAATGATGTGCATGTATTGCAAGTGAGATGTAATTAGTTTAGCTGTTTACTTAAATCGCCCTGAAACAGTGCTATGGATTAGCATCGCACAGAAGGTAAATGCATTTTATTATTCTTAAGAACTGAGTAGTTTAGATAAGTCAACCAGATACAGATTTTGTCTGATTCAGTGACTTCTGGTTAAGGCAGATGTTAAATATTATTGGCAATCAAATTATTTTGTTAGCTATCTCCTGTCACTATTCCTCTGGTCCTTTGATTAAAGAATCCTTTTAAAGGTCCACCATATTTTCTGTCAATCTTATCTCTCTATGTTAATCTATCTTAACTGATCTATCTACAAAGGAAATAAGACATAATTTCATCTAGACTGGATCAGCTTTTAAAGATTTCTTTTTATTCTACCAGAGACAAATAACTGAAATGTTCAACACAGACCAGATAATCTGTTTTGGTACTGTCAGATATCTATAATCCAAAGGAGATAGATGTTTCTATTTATCTTCAAATAGTGCAATTGGACCTTTTACAGATACTAGTGAGGGCAGATGGGTTCTCAGTTTAATGTCTTGGTCATGACATGGAACATAAGAGGAAAAGAAAATTATTTGATATAATTCTACTGTATTTAAGCACTTGACTACAATGCTGTTGACATTAACAGAAACTTCAAAGATTATTAATGATGTCATCTGAATTATTTTTTATATCACATATAATAGATAGCTTTGACCTCTGATTGGGAAAATAAACACTGGGGCCTTGGCCCGAAATGTCGACAGTGCTTCTTCCTGTAGATGCTACCTGGCCTGCTGCGTACCACCAGCATTTGTGTGTGTTCCACCAGCATCTTGTCCTTAGTTGTTGTGAGCTTCTTTGGCTTTTAAAAATAATTAATTGAGAAGTTTCTAAATAGCAGAAAATTTACTGTAAAGAGCAGTCAATAGTAAAAAAGTAAATCAAATCAATATTTGGTGTGACCACCCAATTCTCTTAGGCATATTGATAGATAGATAGATAGATAGATAGATAGATACTTTATTCATCCCCATGGGGAAATTCAACTTTTTTTCCAATGTCCCATACACTTGCTGTAGCAAAACTAATTACATACAATACTTAACTCAGTAAAAAAATATGATATGCATCTAAATCACCGTCTCCAAAAGCATTAATAGCTTTTAAAAAGTTCTTAAGTCCTGGAGGTAGAATTGTAAAGCCTAATGGCATTGGGGAGTATTGACCTCTTCATCCTGTCTGAGGAGCATTGCATCGATAGTAACCTGTCACTGAAACTGCTTCTCTGTCTCTGGATGGTGCTATGTAGAGGATGTTCAGAGTTATCCATAATTGACCGTAGCCTACTCAGCGCCCTTCGTTCAGCTACCGATGTTAAACTCTCCAGTACTTTGCCCACGACAGAGCCCGCCTTCCTTACCAGCTTATTAAGACGTGAGGCATCCCTCTTCTTAATGCTTCCTCCCCAACACGCCACCACAAAGAAGAGGGCGCTCTCCACAACTGACCTATAGAACAACTTCAGCATCTCACTACAGACATTGAATGACGCCAACCTTCTTAGGAAGTACATTCGACTCTGTGCCTTCCTGCACAAGGCATCTGTGTTAGCAGTCCAGTCAAGCTTCTCGTCTAACTGTACTCCCAGATACTTGTAGGTCTTAACCTGCTCCACACGTTCTCCATTAATGATCACTGGCTCCATATGAGGCCTAGATCTCCTAAAGTCCACCACCATCTCCTTGGTCTTGGTGATATTGATATTGTTGTGCAGTTTTGTAAGAAAATCAGCTGGCAGTTCATTCCAAGCAACTTGTAACAGTGCTCCTTCAGAGTCTGGCTATCTAGCTTGCTTCTGTCTCTTCAGGTAATCCCAGACATCCTCGATGATGTCGAGGTCAGGGCTCTGTGGAGGTCATACTATCTGGAACTATATAAAATAACTAGGGAGCCAAAGACTTTTGCACAGTATGGTATATCTGCTGTAACTGGATAAAATGGATTAAACCTTTTGTTTAGTTTGATCATCTGGAACCAAGTGAATGATTCTTGAGCCAGATAGGAGATAGTTCTGTTAACATATGATCTGTCTTCTGCTTTTGAGGTTTTCTTTCAGCATTGCCTTTTGTTATATGTGGTGAACTACATATACCTGCCTGAACACACCCCTCTGCTGACTGCTCCTGTGGTTCCTCCCACAGACCCCTGTATAAAGGCGGTTGGAGGCACTGCTCCCCCCCTCAGTCTCCAGGATGTTGTGTGGTCGTTTTTTGCAGCTAATGAAAGCCTGTCGTTTGCCTCCCGTCTCCGAGAGTTATTGATGGTGCATCATTATAATCACAAACAAGGGAAAGTCTGCAGATGCTGGAAATCCAAAGCAGCACCCAAAAATGCTGGAGGAACTCAGCAGGCCCCGCAGCATCAATGGAAAGAGTTAACCCTTCCTTGCTTTTGTTGTAATGTTCACATTCAATATTCATGCTAATAATACTCACGAGGAAGCAGTTAAATTTAATTTTAAACTGGATAATTAAATTACTTTACACAATAGTTAAGCTTCTTATATTATCTTGAGTTTGCTATCACACTTAAAAGTAAAGTTTGACAAGGCCAGAATATTCACAGCCATAGTGAAGGAAAAATTCAACACTAGTATAGGTACAACATAGTTTGACAACACTTTCTGCATCCCACCTTACACTATTTTCAATTAATATCATCATCTATGGTTAATGTGTAACATTCAATGTAACTGAACATCCACAGATCAGTTGGTGCATAGTGAAACTACCAAAAGTAATCTTCCATACCTCTGTGTTGGTGAGTCAATCATAAATTCATCAATAAAGACTTTTCTAAATGGAAATAGATAAGCTTACCATTATAATCTTCAAAAGGGCAACTAAAATTCTCTGCACAAAAGCAGCTAATGGCATAGTCCGCTGGTAAGATGTTTTCCCTCAACTTTTCAGCTGAAGGATGTGGAAACCATAGAAAGGGTGCAGAGGAAATTTATAAGGATGTTGCCTGGATTCAGGAACATGCCTTATGAGAATAGGTTGAGTGGACTCAGCCTTTTTTCCATGGAGCGACAGAGGATGAGAGGTGACCTGACAGAGGTGTATAAGATAATGAGAAGCATTGGTCGTGTGGATAGTCAAAGGCTTTTCCCTAGGCCTGAAATGGCTAGCAGAAGAGGGCATAGTTTTAAGGTGCTTGGACGTAGGTACAGAGGATATGTCAGAGTTAATTCTTTTACGCAGAGAGTGGTGAGTGTGTAGAATGGGCTGGTAGCAGCGGAGGCAGAAATGATAGGGCCTTTAAAAAGACTCCTGGATGGCTACATGGAGCTTAAAAAAATAGTGGGCTATGGGTAAAGTCTAGGTAGTTCTAAGGTAGGGGCATGTTCGGCACAGCCTTGTGGGCCGAAGGGCCTGTATTGTGCTGTAGGTTTTCTGTGTTTCTATGAACGACCTTAGGAGCTTCTAGATTCTTGGTGAATATGGAATTGAAAGTCCAGCTCCTTAAGCAGGGAGATTTAAGATTCAGAAACAATTCTAGATAAATCGGTAACAGAGGTAGAAAAAGAGAAACAGAAAATTTGAATGAGGGATAGGTAAAAATTTCAAGGAAAAATCAGAATAAAAGTTAAGTTCTGAAAACAGATAATTGCTTGCTGGAATGGGATCCCACAATTTCACTTTCCCTTTGCGAGCTTAGGAAATTGAGCATTATGGTAAGTCGGGTATTCTTGTCTTTAAGGAGATTTTTTACAATTTAAGTGTAGTCCTAACTTCCTCTGATGAAATTTAATTGCTAATTATAGCACAAAGACAGTGTTGTCAAAAGAACTTACAAGAACATTAAGAAGAGCAACTATTATTACAGGCTAAGAGCTGAGTGATTTATATCGGACAGCAATTATGTCCTTCTGAAACACAACTACAGCATATTAATTAAATTTGTTAGAGGCATTTCCACACTTAATGGACAAGTCTCTATTTTCCACTAATGATTTGGGGCCATAACCTTGATCATGTTATAAGAACACTGTGGTGTCAACGGCTATGGATCTGTAGCATGCACATACAACTGAAAGGCTGTCTAAATGTCTGAAAATAGGCTTGCTAATTGCCTGGAAACTTTCAGGATAGATGCTTAATTGGCCTGTTCATTTGCTCTGGGTTTCTGAGCCAAGGGGATATGACGTAGAATTTGACAGTGTTTCATGATCCTGCCTGACTGCAAGTTTTCCAGTTGTGACCCTTGTGTAAGGATCAGCAGTACTGCCAAATGCTCAGGATTCCAGTTCCCAGGATATATAGATAATTGCTTAAATATAACAAATCTAGAGTTTACTTTGGGCTGGATTTGGGTGACTAAATGGAATGTTTTCAGTGGCAGCTGAAATTCTAAGGGTGGAAATACGGAGAGAGAAATAAGTTGTTGCATCTAAAGGATACAAATATTTAAACAATACATTTACAAAACTACATAGGCTGTAAACATTTTCAGGGTCTTTGACTTTAATGTTAGTGCTGGTATTAGTCTAATGAAAATCACTCTGCAAAGTGTGAATGAAATGTGAATATCAAAATGCTATCACGGTATAGAGGCTATAGAAGTATATAAGATATTAAGAGGAATAGATAGAGCGGACAGCCAGCGCCTCTCCCCCAGGGCACCACTGCTCAGTACAAGAGGACATGGCTTTAAGGTAAGGGGAAGGACGTTCAAGGGGGATATTAGAGAAAGGTTTTTTACTCAGAGAGTGGTTGGTGCGTGGAATGCACTGCTTGAGTCAGTGGTGGAGGCAGATACACTAGTGAAATTTAAGAGACTACTAGACAGGTATATGGAGGAATTTAAGGTGGAGGGTTATATGGGGGGCAGGGTTTAGGGGTCGGCACAACATTGTGGGCCGAATGGCCTGTGCTGTACTGTATCGTTCTTTCTTCTTTGATCTTTAACCTGTTTGATGTTTACTGCTGTGCTGAGCAACTGGAAAACAACTTTCTTTCTTTTCTCAAAACCATAGCTTTCTAGTATTGAGAGGATTGGTGCAAATCATGCCAATGGCATAAAACATGAAACTCTCTTTAGAAGGTAGTAATTGCCTGGCATTTGTGTGGTGCAAGTGTTATTTAGCAGTCCTTGTGTGACTCTTGTCAAAGGCTTGCTGCAAGAGATAGGTGCAGACATTCATCTTTGCCTGATTTAGAAACAGGTTTGATGCAGAGGCATGAATGAAATTAATGAGTTTATTTTGGTGACTGCCTCAAAAAAATCAACAGTAATTACTACATAATGACAGCTTTTGAGATAGATAGGGAGAGGGTTGAAAATTGAAATGTCCCAGTTTTTCGCAGCAACTGTTTCATTAATTGTGCACCAGTAATTCTGTCAGCAACGTGGGAGTGCAGATATTCAGTCGTGACATCTCTGAGAGGGGCAGAATGGGTGAAGGATCCTCTATTTAAGCCAAAACTTAATGGAAATAGACCTAGGGTGATATGGAATGACTGAAATTTCTAGGATGTCTGCTTACATAACAATTTGTTCCAATTGAGAAACAAAGCCATTTTGAAGGTGTTCTTCCTTCACCGTAAGCACTTGATCACAGTGACATTGTCAAATGAAATGTTGTCTCCAGCTGTCATTGTGCTCACCCTCTTCCTATATTACAGACCTTCAATTCCAGGGACCAATCTGCTGTCCTTTATTATGGCCTCTCTACAGCAAGTGTATCCTTTATTACGTAAGAAGACCAAACTCCAAATGAGTTCTCACCATAGCCCAAAGTAATTGTTTAGTAAAATTCCTTTAATCTGGCAAATTTGGAACCGTGTACCAGACTAGCAGATTTTCCACACTCTCTACTGTCCTTCCTTTCAATGCTTCCTCATACATCTAATGCAGTTTTTCTTTAAATATTACGTAGTTGGTTCATAGAGTTGGCAATCAGGTAGTCTACTTCAGCTAATCCCATTTCCCACTAAAACGTTTCCCTTTCATGCATCTGTCCAAAAATCTCTCTGAAATGTTGTCATGAACCGCAAAAGGATAATGGTGATGTTCACTCACGGGAGCTTGAAACCCTCAACCCTCTTGACCTCAGCACCATTGATGTAAGCAGGAGCATGTGCACTGACTCTTTGTCTTGCTGCCAAGCGTTGTTGTTATTGACACAATGTCACTAAGCTCTCGATCTCCTTTCTGTACATTGACTCATCATTTTTTGAAATATAATTTACCATGCTGGTATCTTCTGCAAAATTTTAGATGGAGTTAGAGCAGAATCTGGCCATGCATTGGTGAGTCTAGGCTAGGGGGCTGGGGACACACTTTTGTGGGTGCCAGTGTTGTGAATAACTCTCAGCCGGTATCAGCTGCAGGCAAACTGCATTCGGTTGAGGTTGTCTTGGAGGCTGAAGTAGGTGTGTGCCATGACCAGCCTCGCAAAGTAATTCATAATGGTAGATGTCAGAGTCACTGGGTAGTATTCATTAAGGCACATTATTTCAGTTTACTTAGGATTGTATGTTTTCTTAGATGATATTAGTATTTTTACCACCTTAAAAGCTTAAAGAAACTTGTCATGTCCTCTTCGACTCTTACCTACGCATCATAGAAAGCATCCAATCCAGATGTACCACGGCTTGGTGTGGTAACTGATTTGCCCGTGATTGCAAGAAACTGTAGAGAGTTGTGGACACAGCTGAGACATCACAGAAACCATGAACTCTGTTTACATTTCTTGCTCCCTTGGTAAAGCTGCCAGCATAATCAGAGATTCCACCCTTATCCCAGACATTCTCTCTTCTTCCTCCTCCCGACAGGCAGAAGATACGAAACTTGAAAGGGTGGCAGGGTAGGTAGTGGTTAGCATAACACTTTACAGTGCCAGCATCCCAGGTTCAATTCCCATCACTGCCTGCAAGGAGTTTGTACATTCTCCTCGTGACCATCTGGGTTTCCTCCAAGTGCCCCGATTTCCTCCCACATCCCAAAGATATACGGGATATTAAATTAATTGCTGGAGTGGTATAGGCTCATTGGGCCAGAAGGGGCTGCTACCATACTGTATCTATAAATAAAAAATAAAACACAAAAACACATACCCCCAAGCTCAAGGAAACCTTCTTTCCCACTGTTAAAAGACTATTGAATAGTTTCTGAGTATGTTAAGAATGACTTGACATGACAATCTTGCTCATTGTAACCTTACACCTTATTGTCTACCTACACTGCACTTTATCTGTACTTTAACACTTCATTCTACACTCATGTTGTAGTTGTTTTACCTTGTACTACCTCAGTGCACTATTGTAGTGAACTGGGCAGCGTGCAAAACAACTTTTTCACTCTATCTCAATACATGAGACAAACCAATTTACTAATTTACTACTCTCTCGGCTCTCACCATTCTATCAGTCTCTCACCTTTTAAGAAATACGCTGCTTTCTTTTCTGTTAAACTGGATAATCTTGCTTTTTTGACATTTCACTCTACGAGGGGTGATGATAAGTTTCTGGCCTAAAGTAGGAGTCAATTTTAGAAAACCTAGCACATTTATTTTTCAACATAGTCCCCTCCTACATTTACACACTTAGTCCAGCGGTCGTGGAGCATACGGATCTTGGACCTCCAGAAAGTGTCCACAGCAGGGGTGATTGATAAGTTCATGGCCTAAGGTAGAAGGAGATGAGTTATACAGCTCTTGTCACATGTACATGCAGTTCAACTCTTTGAGTGATTATGCAGTAAGTTTGAAATTAGTAACTCATCTCCTTCTACGTTAGGCCACAAACTTATCAATCACCCCGATGATTGACGGCATTTTTTTTAGCAGGCTTTCTTATTTTTACGAGGCCGAGTTGCTAGCTCGACGCTGAACCCAGCACGGATGGAAAGCTGGGTTCGAACTCGGGAGCCTTCGTTCCGAAGTCCGGTGCTGATGCCGCTACGCCACTAGCCGGCTTAAGATTGGTATAAGTCAGCAGAAACACTGATCCCTCCAGTATCACACTAAATCACAGCCTGCCAGTAAGAGAAGAATCATTTAATCCCATTCTTTGTTTTCTTTCTATTGACAAACTCCTAATTAATTCTAGAGTAATATTCCCAATGTTCAAACATTGCTTAGTACTCTCTAGTGTGGGACCTTAATGAAAGCCTTCTTTAAATCCAAAAATCCTTATCCACTGATTCCTTCTCATCTATTCTACTTGATACATCCTTATCAATTCATTTTAATAAATCCATGCTTGTTTTGCATAATCATATCATTAATTTCTAGATGTCTGCATATTACATACTTTGTTATATATTCTAGGATTTGCCCTGCTGTTGGTGATAGGTCAAAAGGTTGGTAAATTAAATCTCATTGGTATTGAACTTAATGTAAAATTTTATAACATTATGGTCACTTTTTCTCCAGGGACCCTCTACATCAAGATTATTAATTAACCCTTTATTGTTTTCACTATCAATGTGACCTACCACATCTGGTTTATCACCTCTTCCTTTCTGGGTGCTCAGCGTCATTCAGTAGCAATTAACCTTGGCACCATGAAGCTACATATCATTCTAAGTCACATCTATGGCCACAGAAGCACCAGCTGGACCCAAACAGACCCCTGAATCCTTCAGCCCTGCTGCTCTCTTGCCTATTTTCCCTTCCTCTGCAGCAGAGCCACCCATGGTGTGAAGCTCTTGTGGCGTGCCCCGTGGAACCTTACTGTTAATGTTTCTGGCAAATACACTCCAGAAATCAACAAGCTGACAGTTTCAGCAAGTAAACATGCCTTTGGCTTGTTCTGTACATTTGGGCACAGCTGAGTGTGTGTTAGAAATACACAGGAGGTATTTCCTGTTGCTGGAGACAACTGGTAGTTGGTGTCTGGCTCCAAGGCTGGTGATGTTGTGCCAGAGAAGTTGAATGACCTAATTAGCACAGTTAAGATCAATGAATGATTCATCAAAGCCCATCTCTCAGGCACTATACGACTAGCCTTGCACACCATTCAAAGCTCTGTAGGTCTATCAACAACTGCTTAACAATCACGATCTATACCGCAATTGTACCTCATGTTTGCCACTACATACACAACACCACTGCAAGACTCATGCCTATATTTGAAGCATACACACATTGCCTGTTATTCAATCATGACAGGCATATGATCTACATACTTCTGGAAACCTGCTGCATGTTGTCTTTTCTTTTTCCCCTGGTCATACTACACGTGGAGGGACGCCCATGGGTCTACTTCAGATGTGGTGGGAGGATTCTCTCAATCATCACCTAACAAAATGAGGCCATGGATCCACGCAAACACACTTGCCATAAAATAATAAGAATGCACTCTGATTCAGTGTGAATCTGAGCATGCCCTCTGGAATAAGCAACACTAGTTTATTGTGATGTACTGAAATCAAGACCAAATGTTTTAGCACCAAGCATCCTGCTAAATTTCAATATTGCCTCATTGAGGAATACACGAAAGCACTGAACACTTGTAGACTCATAGCAACACTGTGTGGGTTTCAGTGAATTTGCAAGTGGTTGATGATTTGTTTATGTAATGCAATTTGCTGGCCTTTCTATTGTTGCACAATTGTCCCTCCTGCCCTAACCATTGTAATGGCTGGTGTACCTCATTGTTGAGGCACATGTGGGGATTTGGTACTTTATCGGAATTTATTTCTTTACCCATAGTGCCCAAGTAATAGGAATCATGAAGTTGGATTTTATGATGAGAGACACACACCTACTTAGCAAAGGAGGGAGAAGGAAGATGAGCAGGCTGAATATCATGACAGACATCAGAGCTTTATGATGTACTGAGTTTGGACTACCAATAAACGCCTCATAGCCTTCATAGATTTCCTGAGGTTAGTGAGAAAGTGCCTCAATATCTATGTAGCCCCCCCTGGGAAGCCTCAGGCTCGCTCAGCTCACTTCTGTCTTGGGGGAGCAGCCTTCGACCCCACCAAACTGGGTAATCAGTTTGTGTAGACGCTGTGTGATGTCCCCACCTCGCCAAATAACAGACAGTATACCATATGTGATTAAATAATTACACTTTATAGATCTTACTGGAACTATGTACTTAATAGAGATACAATATAAAAGTCAAAGGCGCCAAACTTATCAAAGTCCAACCACTTCATGCACAACCCGTTGGAGCTCAGTTAACGAAGTCTTCTTGCCACCATTCGATCCCCTCCAACCTCCTCGACCCGCCGCCTGGGACCAACCACGTTGGTCGACCAGACGCTCCACACGAATCTGTCCTCGTCTCCTCTCCTCGCCAAAAACCCTGGGCCTCGGAACCCCACTCGGGGTCCGTTCCGTCGCCCAGTTTACAACATCGTGACTTCTCCCTCTAACCTCCTCGCGCCGTCTCCCCAAAAGTCCGCACAACACTATCTTACAGACCCACAAGAAAGAATAACATTTATCCCAATTGGTTAACAAATGAATACAATTCTCGTTATCAGTAATTATAACCCAAACAAGCTGTGTGAGAAAGCTCTCTCTCACTAGTTAACATAACAAAGAAGCATTTTTACATTTAACATAACAAAGAAGCCATTTTATTAGCCTTAGCAGTAACATAAAGAGGAAACCCCTTACATTTAATACCATCATCCCTACAGTCCTGGTTGAAACACTACAGAACATGGGCCTCTGTACCTCCCTCCGCAACTGGAGCCTCGACTTCCTAACGAGAAAACCACAATCTGCGCTGATTGGTAATAATATCTCCTCCTCGCTAGCAATGAACACTGGTGCACCTCAGGAATGTGTGCTTAGCCCACTACTCTACTCTCTCTACATCCATGACTGTGTGACTAGGCAGAGCTGAAATGTCATCTGTAAATTTGCTGATGATACAACCATTGTTGGCAGAACCTCAGATGGAGACGAGAGGGCGTACAGGAGCGAGATGTAGCAGCTAGTTAAGCCGTGTTGCAGCAATAGCCTGACTCTCAATGTCAGCAAGACCAAAGAGCTGATTGTGAACTAATCCTCATACAGGGATCAGAAGTGGAGAGAGTGAGCAATTTCAAGTTCCTGGGTGTCAATAGTCTCTGAGGATCCAACCTGCTCCCAACATTTTGAAGCAGCTATGGAGAAGGCAAGACAGTGGCTAAATTTCATTTGGAGTTTGAGGAGATTTGGCTTGCCACCTTAAAACACTTGAAAACTTCTACAGATGTACCGTAGAGAGCATTCTGACTGGCTGCATCACCATCTGGTCTGGGGGTGGAGGGAGCTACTGGACAGGATCAAAGGAAGCTACAGAGAGTTGTAAAATTAGTCAACTTCATTGTGGATACTAGCCTCCATTGTATCCAGGACATCTTCAAGGAGCGATGCCTCAAAAAGGCAGCATCAATCATTAAGGATCCCCACCACCAAGGACATGCCCTCTTCTTGCCATCAGAAAGGAGAACAGAAGCCTGAAGGCACATACACAGTGATTTAGAAACAGCTTCTTCCCCTTTGCCATCCGATCTCTAAATGGACATTAAACCCATGGACACTACCTCATTACATTTTAAATTCTGTTTTTGCACCACATTTTAACTTAACTATTTAATATACACATATTTAATTACTGTAATTCAGTTTCTTTCTATATTCATGTATTGCATTGTACTGCTGGCTCAAGTTTAATAAATTCCACAACACATGCTGGTGATATTAAACCTGATTCTGATTCTGATCAGGATGGAATGGGTCCTCTGCTTTACAGCAGTGACATTCCAGGTCTTTGCACATGAACCAGTTGTCCTTTTCCCAGCCTCAAACTCAGTTGTCCACAATCAAGAGAAATACCGATACTGGATATCTAAAATAAAACTGCAAATGTCGGAATTATTCAGCAGATCAGGCAGCATCAATGAGGAGAGAAACAAAGTTAATATTTCAGATTAAAAGGTTGATAAGCTGAAGGACTAGCCATGTTTCTCTTTACAGGGTTGACTGTTGACCTGTTTTAGTACATTTCTTGTTTTATTTTAAGGATATTTCTATTTGTTTTGTCCACCTGTGTTATTGGGAAGACATTTCATTCTTTAAAATAATATGGGCACTTCTTCATTGAGCTTCTCTAGTTCCCAAAGACGATCCTCACCAGCTAAACCTGAATCAATTCCTGCAGAACACAAGACAACATCATCCTCCACTGATATGCCAACTTCAGACTAAACCAAGAGAATGGGAATGTCAAATGTAAGAATTTGTTTCACTGATCTTCACTTATCCTATAAAGACAGGATGCAGGCTCCACTCTTTCAAAGCAAAGAGGAAACTTGCGTACATATAGGAGGCCTAACACAAGAAGCAGAAACTTGATGCATACTTAGTGCTTGGATTGCAACCCAACAGAATAATGATGACCCCCCCTGAAACATTTCAGATCATTCTTCAGCAAGTAAAATACCTAAGGGTAATCTATCAGATTGGAGAACAGAGATAGACATTTGTCAAATATTACAAGTAGTGTCCAAGTAATAGAAGCAGTGACCTGGCGAAAGGAAATGTGGATTTTGTGTCAACCCATATTTCCAACAATCATGTTCAGCCTTAAATTTCTTATTCCAATCCCCTTTAACTCCAGGCAACCCCAGAACTGTCTGCTATCTTCAGCAAGGAGAACCAAAAGACCAAATGAATACCATACAAATAAATCTAACAATTGTTCCAAATATATTCAAATAAATTGACCATAGAATTCTGGAACCAGAGGAAGATACTGCGTGGAAAGAATTGGGGAGATGCCAAGGTAAGGAATGTATCAGAAGCTTTTCTGTGATCCCTTGAAACTGTAAAGAACTGTATTTCAAGAAGCCAGCTAATTTGCTCTAACAGCATTCAATGACAGCACAAAAGGAATATATTTTCAGAAGAAAAGGCTTCAGCATGGGCAGTAATGCATTTTCAATTTTACCTTTTTCTCATTCAACTTTGTATGACTGCACAATAAAATGACTGTAATGGTAACAGATGCTGGCAGTGCTCACGTCTTTCTTGCCAGTAGACACTATATTAGATTTCTGAAAATATATTGATAATTTAGAAGAAAGAATTTGTCAGCTTCCTTCTCTCTGCAATCTCAGTTAAATTTTCTTTCTTATCATTTGAAAGTTTTTTCTACTTTTCCTGCATAATTCCCTCCTTTTTCTTGTAACACATGTTCTTCCAGCACATCTCTGCTTGGCTCCTTGGTTAAAACCGTTAATCCTCTTGACCCTATGATCTCCCTTAATTTTAGGCCTAATTTCCTTTATACTAAGAGGTCCACTACCCTTTCCAATATCCTAAAAATTTTTCCTTGATTCCAGGATTGCATCTCCTGAAAAAATGATCTAATTTGCTCCACAGTTGACAGACCAAGATTCTGTTGAGACCAACACTAAAAATCACTATTAGCACTATGGTTCAAGAAAATGAGATCCTGATTAACAATCTCATCATAAAGCCTCTGCAGATCTTTCCAGCAGCATCGTGATGTGCAATAATTTAGAAAAAAAGATTTGACTATTTCCTTCTTTCTGCAGTCTGGGCTAATGTTTACATCTCCTCATATGAACCAGTGATTGCAGCCAATGTGGGTTTGCTGAACACGAAGTTCTAAACTCAAACAAAGACCTTAAGCCCAATCCGATATAAATAGCTATGTATGCCTTCCCCAAAGGTAGGTTATACTGTAACTACCCAATCTTCAAAGAGTAGTTCATTTCCCTGTTTACCTTCCATGGCAAGTTTAGCTGCCAAGACCCACTGTTGCGCGGTGTGTGTCCCAAGAAGAATATAGCAAAGTAGTTTAAACACAGTTTATCTATTTTCAGTGATTCATGCTTAAATTTAAACAAATTTTTTTAAACCCTTAAAACTCACAGAGGATTTCTATCTTATAAAACATTACAAGCTATTTCTAAAACACAAAGGACTTTCAAAACACAGGTGCAATTCCTAAAAGCTAAAATAATATACCAACAAGCTGCAGATGAACCAGTTGTCTGCTGCAGAAATGAAAGACAGGAATGGATTCTACTTCACCCCATGTTCCTGTCATGCTTCTTGATGTTCCTGGAATGTTTCTAAACAGACTGGACTGCTTTTCAAATTTATACTATTTCTCTGTCACTTGAGTGACTTCTTTCAGATACCTTTTCAACCAAATAGTCTAAAAGCTTCTGAAGACAGAGTTTCCAGGTCCCCACAATAAATGCTGTGCTGACTCCATGAGTATACACGCCTTCTAAATTATTCACAGATCAGTTATTGATATGCTAAATGATAATATCAATGTGGTCTGCAAGCTTTCTCGAACGAAACAACTTCGCCAGTGTGTCTGTTTTGAAACATGCCAAATTAAGTAACCCATTGCCTTATATTGCACCTCTTCAGCAATATGCTCAGCTGCTATGAGCCACCAAGTCTGATCTGTAGGCAATACTTGTTGGCAAAGCTGCCTTTTTAACTTCAAAGGCAACACGAGTGAATCTGCAGATGCTGGAAATAAATAAAAACACAAAATGCCGGCAGAACTCAGCAAGCCAGACAGCATCTATGGGAGGAGGTAGTGACGACGTTTCGGGCCAAAACTCTTCATCAGGATCAGGAAGGGTTTCGGCCCGAAACGTCATCACTACCTCCTCCCATAGATGCTGTCTGGCCTGCTGAGTTCTGCCAGCATTTTGTGTTTTTATTCTTTTTAACTTCAAATTGATTACTGCTTGCCATTTACATTCATGAACTGAAATCTGCCTCCTGTTAAGACAAGAAGCTAAACAAAGGTTTAACTTATTCAAAAGCAACACTTTGATCTTTACAAGTGGCAGAAAACTGAGTTTGGCAAAAAACAGAAAGCCCTCTGGCCCAGGGCTGTAAATACCTATCACAAGTTGTATGATGTGTTGATGACTAAGATTATCCTTGCTTTCTAACCCAAAAAACTGAAGTGCCTCTGGTATAGATGCTTCACTGATTATGAACTTGAAAGTGTAAAGTGAACTGCCATTACTTTTTTTCCTTTGCTCTCTCTTCAAAGAGGAGTCTGCTGTCAGAGACCAAGTCTAGGGTGTTCAGAGCATTGGCAACTGGAGAGAAATTATGGCTCAGAATGCCTCATGAGAAGAGGATCAGTTCGGGGAAGTGGGGTGGCCAGTGATTAGGAACTGGGTTTGTGGAATTGTTGGTCATCGGGATCGGAGCCTGGGAGAGGAGGGGTTAGCGATTCTGATCATATTGTATTGCTGGATGTGACAGGGCAGGTTTGGGAGGTAGATGATTTTAATATTTCAATAATATTTGAATAATATTGTAAATATTGTATGATTAAGCATTGTTAGTGTTTATAATGTATTACCAGTATATGTAAAAGTATGTGAATGGCATATGTTATGATACCACCACCCTATAAAAGCACACCTTGCTGAAGTAACGGAATGATACATACACATTCTCCCAGTCTTCCCATGTTTTTCTTTTGATTAGTTTTATGTTTTGGAGTTTCAAAATCTAATAATAGCAATGAGGAAGTTTTAAATGAACCTGAGATGACTACCAACTTATTGAAGCAAGGCAGACGTGTTAAAAAAAGGCAGCATTTGTTTTTTGAAAGGAAAGAAAGATAGTAAGGTTAAAAAAAGGCAGAAAACAGACAAGCTCATGGGTTCATAAACAGTGAGTGCTGGGTGATAAATAAACATAAAAGCAGAAATGGCTGGCTACATTGGAAAGATAAACAGGTTCAATTGCACTACAGATAACTAGCTGATGTACACTGAGCAAATTGAGCAGTATTTAAAAGAAAATGGAATACCCAATGAGAAACTAGAGCCAGTTTTACTGAGGGCATTTGGTGAAAGAGTATAAAATTTGTTTAGACTTCTAACTGCTCCAACCCAATCAGTTAACATGAGTTTTGCTGATATTGTGAAAGTAGTGTGGGAACATTTAGAACCAAAACCATTTTTGTTGATTGTAGATCACTTTTAGGTTTCATAAGCAGAATCGAAAGGAAGGGGAGTCCATTTCAGCATACCTGGCTGAATTGAAGAAATGTTCTGAGAATTGTCTGTTCAGTAATGGCCTTAATAATGTATTGAGAGATCACTTAGCTTGTCGAATATTCAAGGAAAACATTCAGCAATGGCTCCTTACTGAAGCACAACTTACATTTAAAAGAGCAGTTGAAATCACTGTATCAATGGAAACAGCAGACAGAAATGTGATTGAGTAGCTTTCAGGAATGAAAGTAAGTGTGATCAAAACTGTAACATCTAAACAGTAACTTGCCAAGCTCAACAAATTATGTTACCATTGTGTTAGGGGCTCACATTCACTAGACCAATGCAGATTTAAAGGAGAAACTTGCAGAAAATGTGACAATGTAGGACACAAATAAAGGAGCACATTAGGCAGACAAAAATAAATGGAGTGCACAGGGAAGAGAAAAAGATTTTTTTAAAAGTCCAGTTTAATTTTCAGAAAGACCACTAATCTGCAAATTCTTAGTGAAAAAATTGATAGTGATGAGAGTGACATGGGACTGGGTGGCTTTGAGGTTTAAAACTGAGAACTAACAAAAGACAAGCAATATGACTTATAATAGAAGTGAAGGGCAAATTAATTAAAATTGAATTGGATACTGGCTCAGCATTGCTGTCATTCCACAAAATGTGTTTGAATGAGATTTCAATGGTAATAAACTGAAGCCTGCAGATATCCAACGAAGAACTTATACTGGAGAAAAGACAATGCCTGTGGGTATGACATAACAGTGAAATACAACTACCAACAAGCCACACTGGGCTTGTACTGTATGTAGTGAAAACAGGAGGACAAGCATTGTGGGGACATGAGTGTCTGAGACAACTACACCTTGATTGGAGATCCATCCACCATTTGCATGTTTCATTCCCTGTAAAAGAGTCAACTGAAAGCAGATGATGCCACAGCAGTGTTCAAGGATGGTTTTGGAAAATTCAAATATATCAAGGGTAAAATAGTGTCAAATGAAAATGCCATTCCCAAGTTTTGTGAAGCCAGATCAGTTCCTTATTCCATTCATGATAAAGTAGCCGGTGATCTAGATCACACGGAGGCTGAAGGAATTCTTTTAAAAGTTGAGTGGAGCCCACATGCAATGCTGGTGGTCCTATTAGTGAAGAAGTATGGGTCTATCAAGATCTGTGGTAATCTTAAGGGCACGATCTACCCAGTACTGAATACCCTCTTTGCAAACCTATCTGGAGGAAAACTCTTCAGCAGAATGGACTTAGCTGAAGCCTACCTACAGCTAGAGATGGGAGAAGAGTCCAAAGTGTTTCTCACCATAAATATTCACAACCGGCTATAGTAAGTTTATTTCCAGAGTATCATCTGCACTTGCACTTTGACAGGAAACTTTGGACCAGGTGCTGCAAGGCTGACCAGTTTTATCTGGATGACGTCATGTTTACAGGTGAGGATGGCAGGGAACATCTCCAAAATCTCAAGACAGTGTTAAAAAGATTAGAAGATTAAGGGCTCAGAGCATGACACAACAAGTGTAAATACTTTAAAACAAACATAATTTACTGTGGTTATATCGTTGATGCACAAGTATTACACAAGTGCTGAGAAAATTCAAGTAGACGTGGATGCCTCAAGGCCAAAGGATGTGTCCCAGTTGTGGTCCTTTTTACAATTCATCAATTACCATAACAGATTCCTGCCAAACCTGGCTACCGAGCTGCACCCCTTGAACTCATTACTACTGATTGCGAAGAAATGACAATGGAGAAAGCAATATGAGGTGGCTTTCCAAAGGTTAAAGGAAATGGTGACATCAGACTCTGTACTCTCACATCATGATCAATTCATCCAGTGAACCTTGCCAATGACGCCACACCTTATGGTATAGGTTCAGTTGTGTCACATGTTATGAGTGATGGAAGTGAACACCCCATAGCCTTTGCATCACGTTCCCTCACCGCTGCAGATAAAAATTGCACTCAGATCGACAGAGAGGCCTTGAATCTGGTTTTGGGGTATAAAACGTTTCAACCAGTACTTGTATGGAAGAAAATTTATCCTCATTTCTGATCATCAACTACTGGTGTCCATTTTCTATCCACAGAAGAGTGTTCCACTAACCGCAGCAGCACAAATACAGAGATGGGCTCTGTTTCCTGCAGACACAATTACAGGATTGAATTCCCTGGTTATCCAAAGGGGAATCAGAAAAGACCCCACACTGTCTCAGCTCTACATGGCAACACAATATGGCCGGAACGTGCAGCAGAAATTCCAGTACCCCCATCTTTACCAGTGCCAGGATCAACTTGCCCTTGACAGAGGGTTGCCTTATGTGCATATTGAGAGCTGCTGTACCATCTAAGCTAATAGCCAAAGTGTTGAAGGAGCTACATGTTGGCCATCTAGGCATGATCAAAATGAAAGCATTGGCTCGAAGCTTTGTCTGGTGTCCTGGGATAGATCAGCAGATCGAGCAGCTTTCCATGCACTGTTTGTGAAGCCGGTATGCCCAAAAGATGCCAAGGCTAGCACCTCTCCATCCCTGGCATGGCCTGCCTTGTCCTGGCAGAGGATTCATGTGGATCTGGCCAGACCATTCATGGGCACTAATTTCTTAGTAGTAGTGGATGCAGCTACAAAGTGGCCTGACGTTTTCCCAACTACAGCCTTGCACACAGTTGATATTTTGAGAATCCTCTTCTCCAGGACACGTGTTCCAGAACAGTTAGTAACATTGGACCACTGTTCGTTGCAGAACAGTTTCAGTCATTCCTGAAAATGAATGGAATAAGACATATTACATCTGCACCTACAACCCAGCTACAAATGGCTTGGCAGAAAATTTTGTCCAGACTCTAAATAATGCCATACGAGGAATGTCAGCAGAACACAATATGATAACACTGAACCAAAGATCACCAATTTCCTTGTTGCATTTTGCAATGCAGCACACTCCACAACCAACAACTCACCAGCTATGTTGTTCCTGAGTTGTCCCTCGATCTCTGCAAACCCACTCTCAGAAGGAGTGAGCAGGACAACCAGCTGAGACAAGTTGAGGGCTCCTCAAACAAGGAGGTTCAATGTTTCACTCCTGGACAAGCTGGCTGGCAAGGAGGTGATCAAAAGTGTGTACCTGGCATGATTTAGGACAAGACTGGACTACCTCTCACACAGCGGAAATTGTGTCTAATGTTATCTGCAGATGACACATCAATTATTTGAGGAGAGCAGATTCAATTGTTAGAGAAGAAAGGTGACCAGAGAAGTCAGAACCACTTCTGGCAGTTCCAAAGTCAACTCCTACAACCGCCATAGAAGAGGACCCAGATCATGAGATTGTTTCACAGCCACAGCAAAGTGAACCCCCTTGTCAGGAAAGGCATTATCCTACAAGAGTAAGAAATCCTCCACATGATTAAATCTTTAAGCCCCAAAGGGACAATTTAAAATTTTCTATACATAGTTGTTACTTTATATGATATGCTGTATATGTATTATATTGAGTTGGAATTCATTGCTAAGTGGTGTTGTGTATTTAACATTTCAATAATTTTTGAGTAATATTATAGATCTATTGTTTGATTAAGTGTTCTTTGTTGTTTACATAATGCATTATGGGTTTTATGTAAAAGTACGTGAATGGCTTATGTCAGCACGATACCACGTCATACTCGCTAAAGTAAAGAAACAAAATGTAGATGTTCTCCTGGTCTCTCCGTGTTTTTCTTTTGATTAGTACAATGTTTTTGCCAGTTACAAAACATAACAGATTGCAGCTGGAGGATCAAGGCCAGGAGGGTAGAGATTGGGGAATTCAGTTGTAAGGACACACAAAATGCTGGAGCAACTCAACAGGTCAGGCAGCATCTACGGAAAAGGGTAAACAGTCAACATTCCGGGTCAAAACCCTTCATCAGGACTGGAAAGGAAGGGGGAAGGAGTCAGACTAAGAAGGTGAGGGAGGGGTGGAAGAAGTACAAGGTGGTAGGTTATAGGTAAGAATGGGAAAAGGGAGGGGTGAAGTAAAGAACTGGGAAGTTGATTGATGAAAGAGATAGAGGGCTGGAGAAGGGGTATCTGATAAGAGAGGTCAGAAGACTATGGAAGAAAGGGAAGGGGTGTAGCACCAGAAGGAGGCAATGGGCAGGTAAGAAAGGGCTTGAGAAAGAAACAGGAATGGAGAATGGTGGGGGGGGGGCAATTAACAGAGGTTCGGGAAATCAATGTTGGAGAGTACTCAGAAGGAGAAAGGATATTGTGTCTGCATACCTCGACTATTTTATCCCCACCCCCCCGCCCCCCGGTTCAGTCCCTTCCCATCTACATCTGTGAAACTTCACACACTTTCGATCTTTTCAATGACTTTAAGTTCCCTAGCCCTGGTGGTCTCATTTTCACCATGGATGTCCCCCATCAGGAGGGTCATAAAGCTCTCCGCTTCATTCTGGACAACAGTCCCAACCAGGTCCCTCCACCACCACTCTCTTCCGTCTGGCAGAGCTGGTCACCACGCTCAACAATTTCTCCTTCGGCTCCTCCCACTTCCTTCAAACCAAAGGTGTATCCACGGGTCCCAGCTATGCCTGACTTTTCGTTGGCTACGTGGAACAGTTCATGTTCCAAGCCCACACTGGCACTGCACTGCAACTCTTCCTATGCTACATCAACAACTGCATTGGTGCTCCTTCCTGCACTCATGCTGAGCTTGTCAATTTCATCAACTTTGTCTCCAACTTCCATCCTGCTCTCAAATTTACTTGCTCTATTTCTAACACCTCTCTTCCATTTCTCAATCTCTCTGTTTCCATCTCTAGGGACAAGTCTATCTACTGATACCTTGTATAAACCCACCGACTCTCACAGTTATATGGACTATACCTCTTCCCACACTGTCACTTGTAAAAATGCTATTCCCTTCTCTCAGTTCTTCTGTCTCCACCACATCTACTCTCAGGATGAGGCTTTTCATTTCAGAACAATTGAGATGTCCTCCTTCTTCAAAGAAAGAGGCTTCCCTTCCTCCACCATCAACACTGCCCTCATCCGCATCTCTTCCATTTTGTGCACATCTGCCCACAACCCATCCTCCCACTGCCACACCAGGGATTGGGTTCCTCTTGTCCTAAGCTACCACCCCACCAGCCTCCACGTCCAGCACATAATTCTCTGTAACATCTGCCATCTCCAACAGCATCCCATCACCAAGCACATCTTTCCCTAACTCCCATTTTGTACTTTCCACAGGAATTTCTCCCTATGCGACTCCCTTGTCCACTCATCTCTCCCTCTTGGTACTTATCCTTGCAAGCAGAACAAGTGCCACACCTGCCCTTATATCTCCTCCTTCACTACTATTCAGGGATCCAAACAGTTCTTCAAGATGAGGCCACACTTCACCTGTGAATCTGTTGGTGTCATCTACTGTATCCAGTGCTCCTGGTGTGGCCTCCTGTGTATTGGTGAGACCCGATGTAGATTGGGAGACTGCTTTATCAAGCACCTTTGCTCCATTCACCATTAAAAGCATGATTTCCCGATGGCTACCCATTCTAATTCTACTTCCCATTCCCATTTCGCATGTCATTCCATGATGAGGCAACACTTCGAATGGAGGAGCAACACCATATATTCTGTCTGGGTAGCCTCCAACCTGATGGCATGAACTTTGAGTCCTTGAATTTCCAGTAATTGATCCCCCTCCTATCCCTCACCATTCCCCATTCCTGTTTCCCTCTCATGCCTTCTCTTCTTACCTGCCCATCATTCTGGTGCTCCTCCCCCTTCCCTTTCTTCCATGATCTTCTGTCCACTCCTATCAGATTCCCCCTTCTTTAGCCTTTTATCTCTTTCACTAATTGACTTCCTAGCTCTTTGCATCAGCCCTCCCTCTCCCATTTTCACCCATCACTTGCCAACTTGTATTTCCACATGCCCTCCTCCATCTTCCTATTCTGAGTCCTTCCCCCTTCCTCTTCAGTCCTGAAGAAGGGTCTCGGCCTGAAATGCCGACTGTTTATTCATTTCCATAGATGCTGCCTGACCTGCTGAGTTTCTCGTGCTTGTAGCTATAAGAATATTCCAGCTTTTGGAGGGTTGGAGGATTATGACAGAGGCAAATTGGAAGATTGTCAGAATGATACATGGGACAAAAGGGAAGTTCAGATCTTATCTTCACTGGAGCCTAGATTGGTGTCAAGCAACAAAAATATGATTGTCCAAGCTACGGCCAATAGTAGTTGCTCTCAGGACAATGTGGAATAAATTACTGGGCAATATCATGTGGGAAATCTTATGACTTCACTCATGCCATGTGCTGAACTTGTGCCAGATATGCCAAACTAACTAACACCGGAAAACGTCCAGTCAAAATGGCCTGACTGAAAAATGAGCTAGAAATGGCAATTTGCAAATCACCCTTTCCAAAGTACAATATCATTGTGCAGAGCTGAACCGAATAATCATAATTCTAGATGGGAATGTGCTTTTTGTTTTTCAAAGTGGTGAATATCTTTTATTCCACAATCACAGACGCAGCTCTGGATCATCTTCAGTTTAAAAATCTGTACTCTGAGGTGACATAGAAAAAAATATATCTTTTGTAAATGACTGAAGTTATCCACAGTAGCTCACTTGGATTTATCAGCACACAACAGGTTTGTGGCTTGAGTCTCTTATTTTGAAGGAATAATGACTGATGATTAACCTGCTTAAACCGGAAGCAGCAGAGATTTGCTTACAAATGCAACCCACGCAGATAAGCATTATCTACTGACCAATGAAGTTGTTACATTTTATTTTTTCACAATGCAAATAAAATAGCCTGAATAAATTATAATTAACTTATTAATGAAAGATTTTAACTTGTAACTGCAACAGACCAGAAAGCTCTTCAGTCTTGAATTGTAGAAGCCAGGACATTTTATTGTGATGTTTGTTATCTGTGTTAATTTATATTGCTGCTGGTTAAAAGAGATTGCCTTCATGGAAACAAAACACACGTAGCCTGGTTAGGCTAGCACTACGGCGAAGAAGCACAGTGCTGTCAGATATGTTAAACAGAACAGCTATCCGCCTGCTTAGATAAACATAAAAAGTCTCAGCTCACGTTGTGCAATGTTAATGTGTGCAGTATGATCGAATTTCTCTGGAAAACCAATTGTTGAAAATAATTGAGCGCTTATTGCAGGGTTCAAAGGTTGGCAAGCTGCTCTGTGTGTGTAGTGTGGAGATGCCCCTGATACATGTGGTGCTGTCTAATAAAAAGCAGTGTGTGTTTGTTTGCACGTCCACCAAATTCTGTGATGTGATGTGTGTGTGTGTGTGTGGACTGAGAAATCCTTGAAAATAATTGTGAAAAGTGCTTAAAGGTAACCTGCCTGGCCATTTCCAAGGCTATGGATTTTAATGCGTGCAACTGCATAAAGACAGGTTGCCTGTAAATTATATACTTTCCCTCATTGCTACTCTTTCATTTATTTTTACAACCTGAATCTGGCTGTGTGAGGGAAAAGGGAAAAGGGCTTTGCCCAGATTTTCCTCACACTATTTTGATAAACTTCATGATGGTCTCCTCTAACACAATTGAATTTTATGTTGACAGGCCCACTTATAACAAGTGACATGCTAACTTTAACTTGCCTTAATGGAGAAGACTATCTGGAACCTCATCACAATGCCACAGAATTAAAGAGTGATTAAAGCCCACTCAGCTTATTGATTCTACAGAATTAATTGTAAGAGCAATCTGGCTGGTTCTGTTTTTTTGCCTCTTTCTAGATTCTTGTAAGCTCTTTATTTTCAGATACTTATCCAGTTTCCCTTTGAACCCCCTATTAAATCTGTCCCTACCTTAATCCCCGCCATTGAATTCTACATTCTAATCATTTTCTGTGTATTAAATCATTGCTCCAAACCTTTGGTTCTTTTACAATAACCTTTTCTCATGCCCCCTAGTTCTTGCTTCTTTGAACTCTGTTTATACACCTCATGATTTTAAATATCACTATCAGATTTCCTCACAACCTTCTCTGTTGCTTTGGGTGGAGGAGAAAGAACGTCCCGATGAACATTTACAAAACACCGGTACACTGGTTCCACCAGAACTGGAGCACTGGGTCCAGTCTTGGATGCAGCAGTTTTGGAAAGATGAAAGCTTTGCAGAGTGTGTAGGAGAGGTTCACTAGAATGAATTAAGGGATGAGGGACTTTAATTATGTGAACAATTAAGAAGGATTAGAGGGAAGAGCAGGTTAGTATTTGTGTAATATTTTAAGCACAGTAAACTATTAAAAGAACTCACACAAAATGCTGGTGGAACACAGCAGGCCAGGCAGCATCTATAAGGAGAAGCACTGTCAACGTTTCGGGCTGAGACCCTTCGTCAGGACTAACTGAAAGGAAAGATAGTAAGAGATTTGAAGGTAGTGGGGGGAGGGGGAAATGCGAAATGATAGGAGAAGACCGGAGGGGGTGGGATGAAGCTAAGAGCTGGAAAGGTGATTGGCGAAAGTGATACAGAGCTGGAGAAGGGAAAGGATCATGGGACGGGAGGCCTCGGGAGAAAAGGGGAGGGGGAGCACCACAGGGAGATGGAGAACAAGCAGAGTGATGGGCAGAGAGAGCGAGAAAAAAAAAACAACTAAATATGTCAGGGATGGGGTAAGAAGGGGAGGAGGGGCATTAATGGAAGTTAGAGAAGTCAATGTTCATGCCATCAGGTTGGAGGCTACCCAGCCGGTATATAAGGTGTTGTTCCTCCAACCTGAGTTTGGATTCATTTTGACAGTAGAGGAGGCCATGGATAGACATATCAGAATGGGAATGGGACGTGGAATTAAATTGTGTGGCCACTGGGAGATCCTGCTTTCTCTGGCGGACCGAGTGTAGGTGTTCAGCGAAACGGTCTCCCAGTCTGCGTTGGGTTCAGCGAAACGGTCTCCCAGTCTGCGTCAGGTAAACTTAATTAAAAGAACTTTCAGTTCTACTGCTCTATGAGCACTGACCAGTTTTATCCACTCAGATCTGTTTGGGTTGAATTGAAAAACTGGGGGGCTGTTGATTATGTGCAACCTCTACCAACATCCAGCACATCATGGTCTGCAACTCTGCCATCTTCAACAGGTCCCTACTACCAAACGCAACTTTACCTCCTCCCACTCTCTGCTTTCCGCAGGGATTGCTCCTTCCGTGATTCCCTTGCCCACTCGTCTCGCCCCACTGATCTCCGACCTGGCACCTATACCTGCAAGCGGATAAACAATCACACCTGCTCATAAATTCAAGGACCCAAAGAGTTGTTCCAGGTGAGGTAACACTTCACCTGCAAATCTGTTGGGGTCATCGACTGTATCTGGTGCTCCTCTATGTAGGAGAGACCCGACATAGATTGGGGTACCGCTTTATTATAACAGCAAAAAACAGGATTTCCTTTTGGCCAACTATTTTAATTTTAAATGTCATTCCCATGCCAACATTTTGGTCCATGTCCTCCTTTACTGTTATGATGAGGACATTCTCAGTGACATCTAGGCATGAACATTGGTTTCTCCAACCTTTGGTAATTTTTCCGCCTACTTCAATTCCTCACTTTGGCCCCCTCCTTATCTCTTCTCTTCTCCTCAACTGCCTATCACCTCCTCATTGTAGCCCTCCTCCTTCCCTTTCTCCTATGGTCCACTCTCCTATTCCTTCTTCACCAGCCCTTTACCTTTTCCACCTATCACCTCCCAGTTTCTTACTTCATCCCCATCTCCACCACCCACCTGGCTTCACCTATCACCTTGTAGCGTATCTTCCTTCCCCTCCCCCACCTTCTTATTCTGGCTTCTTCCTCCTTCATTTCCAGTCCTGAAGAAGGGTCTTGGTCCAAAACATCAACTGTTCTTTTTTCATTTCTATAGATGCTGCCTAACCTGCTGAGTTCCTCCAGCATTTTGAGTTGCTCTGGATTTTCAGCATCTGCAGAATCCCTTGTGTTTAAGAAGAGGGGAATTAGGTTATGAAGGAAATCTCAATTTTGTGCCTTTGGAGGCACACGTATGATTACCAATGGAGGGAGAGCAGGGAATCAGGAAAATGCAATGACTTAAAGGCCTTTGTGGGGGTGGGAGGTGTGGGACTGATGAGGTAACAAAGATAGGGAAAGACAAGCACCTTAACTCTAAGGAATTACTGAACTGGAAAACTTATCCATTTTTTTCCCTTGACATCTTGTGTGTAAATTTGCTACAAGATTTTTGTGTGAGTTATCCTATTTCATGAGCTGTAAAGCACTTTGAAGCCATATAATGTGAGCTCTTTGTACTTCACTGTGCACATCCTGCTTCAAAGAGAATTATTTGTCATATATTTTAACAATGACTTAATAGACAATGCAGATGACAAACAGTCTGTACTTTGTCAATCTGCCATGCACTGTAGGCAAGTGTTAAAACTTTAAACAAGAAGCCTCAGAGGCAAACTTTGTTTCTTTGAACTCTCTTTTGACAGTCATTTTGTCTAATTGTAGTAGTTCTCTTTTGATCTTCTGTTACTTTAGCTTGGACTTCAAAGTGAAGAACATCAAAATTTATTTATGTATTTCCTCTTCGCCCCACAACCCAAGGTCCTGGGCAAGGTGATTTTTTTTGTGAACCGTCAATTTTATACAAAATGTCTCAGTTGCAGGTGGCTAGATTCAAATTGAGAGTATTTCTTGAGATTAGACACAGTTTCAATATCTATACATTTGACAAATGGGCTCTCAGTTAGGTTAAACATTGTAATTGGCTGAAAATTTCTGTTTTAGTCTTTTTTCATTAATTCTAGTAAGTAAATTATTAAGTATTTCCTGAAATATAATTCCAGATGGTAGCGTATTTGTTCATAGACAGGATCTCAGAAAGATCAAGTATTCTTGAGTTAAAAGGTTCTTTTTCACTGATTAACTTTCTTATGTAACAATGTAGCTGTTATCCACGTCCAGTATCTCTTTCTTTGACATAATGGAGAACAAAGACAGTGAATAGTGCTTGAAATGGTATCTCAGTAAGGTTCAGGAGTTCTCAACTTAATTCCTGGCTGTAACTAGTGCACATCACAAAAATCTGCATGTAAGAAATATTTACCTGCATCCTCTTCCTGATGTCAACAAACCTGTTTCTCACTTATTGGAATTGGAATTGGTTTATTATTGTCATATGTACCAATGAAAAACTTGTCGTGATACTGTGCATACAGACCAGTTCATTACATAGTGCATTGAGGAAGAACAATGTAAAACAATGACAGTGCATAATAAAGTGTAATAGTTACAGAGAAAATGCAGAGCAATAAATAATAAGGTGCAAGGTAGATTTTAGGTTAAGAGTCTATTTTATTATACAAGGCAGTGTAGAAGCTACCTTTGAACCTGAAGGCACATGTTTTCAGACTTTTGTATCTTCTGCCAGTGGAAGAAGGGGGAAGCGAGAATGTCTAGGGTGGGTGAGATCTTTGATTATGCTGGCTGCTTTACTGAGGGGGTGGGAAGCATAGACAGAACCTATGGAGGGGAGGCTGGGTTCAGTGATGTGCTGTGCTGTGTCCACAACTGTCCGCAGTTTCTTGTGTTTACCCTTAGAGAAGATGCCATACCATACCATTATGCATCCAGATAGGACAGTTTTTATGTTACATAGATAAAATTTGTTAAGGGTCGACAGAATCATGTCAATTTTTTTAGTCTCTTTAGGAAGTGGAGGCATTGGTGAGCTCTCTTGGCCGTGGTGTCTACATGGCTAGAGTCATTGAAAAGTAGAGCACAGAAGCAGCCCTTTGGCCCATCTAGTCTATGCTGAACCATTTAACCTGCACCAGGACCATGGTCCTCCATACCCCTACCATCAATGTACTTATCCAAACTTTAATTTGTAGAAGTTTTTCTATTTCAGTTGGTCTATGACAGGCTTTCTGTGATGTCCACTCCGAGGAACTTCAAGTTCTCAACCCTTTGACGTAAACAGGAGCATGTTCACTGCCCGCTCTCCGCTCCAGAAGTCATTCACCAGCACTTTTGTTTTGCTGACACTGAGACAAAGGTGTTGTCATGACAACACCTCTCTAAGCTTTCTATCATCTTCCTGTACTCTGATTCAACAATATGAGGGTTATGGCCCACTACGGTGGTGTCATAGATACAGTTAGAGTAGGATCTGGCCACACAGTTACGAGTGTACTGCAGCTAGAGTGGGGGGGGGGGTGGGGAGGGAGCAAGGGTCTATCTTGTTGAGCATCAGTGTTTAAGTTAATCGTGGCATAGGTGCTGCTGCCAGTCCTTACTGATTGCAGTCTGTTCGTCAGGACATCAAGGACCCAGATGCAGAGGGTAGAGCTGACTCTCAGGATCCAGAGTTTGGTGATGAGTTTGCTTGGAATTATAATATTGAAGGCAGGGCTGTAGTCAATAAAGAATAGTCTGAGATCGGCTTCTTTACTCTTCAGATGCTCTAGAGGTGAGTGTAGGGTGAGGAAGTACAGGACCCTATTGTTGAGGGTGTAGGACCCTATTGTTGAGAGAGTAGGACCCTATTGTTGAGGTTGTAGGACCCTATTGTTGAGGGTGTAGGACCCTATTGTTGAGGTTGTAGGACTCTATTGTTGAGGGTGTAGGACCCTATTGTTGAGAGTGTAGGACCCTATCATTGAGTGTGTAGGACCCTATTGTTGAGAGTGTAGGACCCTATCATTGAGTGTGTAGGACCCTATTGTTGAGGATGTAAGACCCTATTGTTGAGAGTTTAGGACCCTATTGTTGAGAGTGTAGGACCCTATCGTCGAGTGTGTAGGACCCTATTGTTGAGGTTGTAGGACCCTATTGTTGAGGGTGTAGGATCCTATTGTTGAGAGTGTAGGACCCTATTGTTGAGAGTGTAGGACCCTATTGTTGAAGTTGTAGGACCCTATCGTTGAGTGTGTAGGACCCTATCGTTGAGAGTGCATGATCCTATTATTGAGGGTGTAGGACCCTATAGTTGAGAGTGTAGGACCCTATTGTTGAGGGTGTAGGACCCTATTGTTGAGGGTGTAGGACCCTATTGTTGAGAGAGTAGGACCCTATCGTTGAGGATGTAAGACCCTATTGTTGAGAGTGTAGGACCCTATTGTTGAGGGTGTAGGACCCTATTGTTGAGAGAGTAGGACCCTATCGTTGAGGATGTAAGACCCTATTGTTGAGAGTGTAGGACCCTATCTTTGACGGTGTAAGACCCTATTGTTGAGAGTGTAGGACCCTATCATTGAGGTTGTAGGACCCTATTGCTGAGGGTGTAGGACCCTATTGTTGAGAGTGTAGGACCCTATTGTTGAGGTTGTAGGACCCTATTGTTGAGGGTGTAGGACCCTATTGTTGAGGTTGTAGGGCCCTATTGTTGAGGATGTAAGACCCTATTGTTGAGAGTGTAGGACCCTATCATTGAGGTTGTAGGACCCTATTGCTGAGGGTGTAGGACCCTATTGTTGACAGTGTAGGACCCTATCGTTGAGTGTGTAGGACCCTATTGTTGAGGATGTAGGACCCTATTGTTCAGGATGTAAGACCCTATTGTTGAGAGTGTAGGACCCTATCTTTGACGGTGTAAGACCCTATTGTTGAGAGTGTAGGACCCTATCATTGAGGTTGTAAGACCCTATTGTTGAGAGTGTAGGACCCTATCATTGAGGTTGTAGGACCCTATTGCTGAGGGTGTAGGACCTTATTGTTGAGAGTGTAGGACCCTATTGTTGAGGTTGTAGGACCCTATTGTTGAGGATGTAGGACCCTATTGTTGAGGGTGTAGGACCCTATTGTTGAGAGTGTAGGAACCTATCGTTGAGGTTGTAGGGTCCTATTGTTGAGAGTGTAGGACCCCATCTTTGACAGTGTAGGACCCTATTGTTGAGATTGTAGGACCCTATTGTTGAGGGTGTAGGACCCTATCGTTGAGGTTGTAGGGTCCTATTGTTGAGAGTGTAGGACCCCATCTTTGACAGTGTAGGACCCTATTGTTGAGGATGTAGGACCCTATTGTTCAGGATGTAAGACCCTATTGTTGAGAGTGTAGGACCCTATCTTTGACGGTGTAAGACCCTATTGTTGAGAGTGTAGGACCCTATCATTGAGGTTGTAAGACCCTATTGTTGAGAGTGTAGGACCCTATTGTTGAGGTTGTAGGACCCTATTGTTGAGGGTGTAGGACCCTATTGTTGAGAGTGTAGGACCCTATTGTTGAGGTTGTAGGACCCTATTGTTGAGAGTGTAGGACCCTATCATTGAGGTTGTAGGACCCTATTGTTGACAGTGTAGGACCCTATTGTTGAGAGTGTAGGACCCTATCATTGAGTGTGTAGGACCCTATCGTTGAGGATGTAGGACCCTATTGTTGAGGGTGTAGGGCCCTATTGTTGAGAGTGTAGGACCCCATCGTTGAGGGTGTAGGACCCTATTGTTGAGAGTGCATGATCCTATTATTGAGGGTGTAAGACCCTATTGTTGAGAGTGTAGGACCCTATTGTTGAGGGTGTAGGACCCTATCGTTGAGGTTGTAGGGTCCTATTGTTGAGAGTGTAGGACCCCATTTTTGACGGTGTAGGACCCTATTGTTGAGAGTGTAGGACCCTATCGTTGAGGTTGTAGGACCCTATCTTTGACAGTGTAGGACCCTATTGTTGAGATTGTAGGACCCTATTGTTGAGGGTGTAGGACCCTATCGTTGAGGTTGTAGGGTCCTATTGTTGAGAGTGTAGGACCCCATCTTTGACGGTGTAGGACCCTATTGTTGAGAGTGTAGGACCCTATCGTTGAGGTTGTAGGACCCTATCTTAGACAGTGTAGGATCCTATGGTTGAGTGTGTAGGACCCTATTGTTGAGAGTGTAGGACCCTATTGTTGAGGGTGTAGGACCCTATTGTTGAGAGTGCATGATCCTATTATTGAGGGTGTAAGACCCTATTGTTGAGAGTGTAGGACCCTATCGTTGAGGATGTAAGACCCTATTGTTGAGGGTGTAGGACCCTATTGTTGAGAGTGTAGGACCCTATTGTTGAGGGTGTAGGACCCTATTGTTGAGAGAGTAGGACCCTATCGTTGAGGATGTAAGACCCTATTGTTGAGGGTGTAGGACCCTATTGTTGAGAGTGTAGGACCCTATTGTTGAGGGTGTAGGACCCTATTGTTGAGGTTGTAGGACCCTATTGCTGAGGGTGTAGGACCCTATCGTTGAGTGTGTAGGACCCTATTGTTGAGGTTGTAGGGCCCTATTGTTGAGGATGTAAGACCCTATTGTTGAGAGTGTAGGACCCTATCGTTGAGGATGTAGGACCCTATTGTTGAGGATGTAAGACCCTATTGTTGAGAGTGTAGGACCCTATCTTTGACGGTGTAAGACCCTATTGTTGAGAGTGTAGGACCCTATCATTGAGGTTGTAGGACCCTATTGTTGAGAGTGTAGGACCCTATTGCTGAGGGTGTAGGACCCTATTGTTGACAGTGTAGGACCCTATCGTTGAGTGCGTAGGACCCTATTGTTGAGGATGTAGGACCCTATTGTTGAGGATGTAAGACCCTATTGTTGAGAGTGTAGGACCCTATCTTTGACAGTGTAAGACCCTATTGTTGAGAGTGTAGGACCCTATCATTGAGGTTGTAAGACCCTATTGTTGAGAGTGTAGGACCCTATCATTGAGTTTGTAGGACCCTATTGCTGAGGGTGTAGGACCCTATTGTTGAGAGTGTAGGACCCTATTGTTGAGGTTGTAGGACCCTATTGTAGAGGGTGTAGGACCCTATTGTTGAGAGTGTAGGACCCTATCATTGAGGTTGTAGGACCCTATTATTGACAGTGTAGGACCCTATTGTTGAGAGTGTAGGACCCTATCGTTGAGTGTGTAGGACCCTATCGTTGAGGATGTAGGACCCTATTGTTGAGGGTGTAGGACCCTATTGTTGAGAGTGTAGGACCCCATCGTTGAGGGTGTAGGACCCTATTGTTGAGAGTGCATGATCCTATTATTGAGGGTGTAAGACCCTATTGTTGAGAGTGTAGGACCCTATTGTTGAGGGTGTAGGACCCTATCGTTGAGGTTGTAGGGTCCTATTGTTGAGAGTGTAGGACCCCATCTTTGATGGTGTAGGACCCTATCTTTGACAGTGTAGGACCCTATTGTTGAGATTGTAGGACCCTATTGTTGAGCGTGTAGGACTTCATTGGTTGAAGTGCAAATATTCAGTTAGCATTATTCCTCCATGAATTGTGTACCTGTGTTCTCGTGCGAAACAATGCCTTATGCTTTGAATCAAGCCTGAAGTATGACCTCTCTTTCGGTACTTTATTATGGTAAAACTACTAACTCTTCAGGGAGAAGGGAAACAGTTTTGATCCATATGGTTCCACTGTGTCACTGAAAGCAACTTGTCCAATTTTTGTCATTACCAGATTTCCACTTTACTGCCAAGCTGCAATCCTTTAGGAGCTCCTATCCTGACTAATTGTTTTATTGGCCTGGCCTGCTGTGTTCCACCAGCATTTTGTGTGTGTTAATTGTTTTATTTTTTTTATTTAGGGATACAGTACACTGACAGGTCCTTCCGACCCGTTGAGCCTGCACTGCCCAATTGCACTCATGTGACTGATTAACCTATCAACCCATACACCTTCGGAATGTGGGAGGAAACCGGAGCACCAGGTGGAAACCTATGTGGTCACAGGGAGAATTGTATCTGGGATTTTGGCACTATAATAATGTTATGCTAATCACTGTGCTAGGATGCTGCCCAGTTGAAAGTTTGTTTTCAACAAAAATAGTTAGCATGTGCTCTGTTCCTTTTGAATCTTCTTATGTGCTGATAATCTATGCAAATCAGGAGATCAGACCCTTTTGATCATGTTGGCTATGTTCCTTAACCTGACCGATCTGGGGGCCTGGCTTGATGAAATCCTGCCTTCTTTCTCACCCAAAGTGAATTTAGGAATATGAATATACTGTATATGATGAACTCAATGAATTTTATCTGTAGAATGGGATTAGATTAGCTGAATCTCCAGATCAAAACCTGTGGCAGGATATTACTTAATTTTATCGTCTGCACAGATGTCACATCAGTGTGCAAGGGAGAGGTCACACTTAATCAATTTTAATGAGAAGCTGGCCTGAGTAATTTCCACTTAATCCTTCCTTGACTGCTGTCAGTTTTGAACTGTGGGTAAAATGCAATTGCTGTTATGGCAATTTTTTAATATTTGATATAAGTACCTGATGATCCATTTTACTAGCTATTAATAGCTTGCAATTTATGCTTATAATTAAGAAGCATGCTTAGCATCTCAAATGTATGTTTAACCTATTCAATACCAATTCCTTGAGAGTAAACTAATCGTACTATCCATGGCTCCCATTCATTAAATCCATTCTTACCTTGAGTGATATCCTGACAGAAGTATCCTTGCTGAAGACATCCAAGGAAACAATGTGAGTGCCTTGTAACAAGCTGGGCATTCTGAAAATAAATAAACAAACCCTATTATGTGTAGGGTCAGGCAAGATCTGCCAATGGAACTGCTAGAAATCTTTGACAGCTGGCTAATCGTGGCTTACACAGTCGTCAGCCACAGATGACTTTCCCTGGTGTTCAAATTAACTCAAAAAACTTCTAAAAATCAAACTTAAGAAAGGTTCAGCAATTATTAATGATGTAACAGAATAAATACATATTTAAAATAAGATGAATGCCTTAAGAATATGTAACACAATTTATTGAAAAACTAAATTATTTAATTACCCTACAGTTGGTCTTTTAAAGCTATTCTTCTAGCGTGACACAGTAGTGTAGTGGTAAGTGCAAAGCTTTGAGGACCAGTGATCAGCAATATAGTCTCTGTAAGTAGTTTGTACGTTCTCCCTATTCCTCCCGCATTCCACAAGTGTATGGGTTAGGGTTGTGGGCATGTTATGTGGTGACAGTTGCTGGCTGTCTCAAGCACAGCCATGCACTGTGTTGATGGTTTATTTATTGAGATACAGTGTGGAACAGGGCCCTCTGGCCCTTCGCCACGCCACCCAGCAACCCCTCGACTTAATCCTGGCCTAATCATGGGACAATTTACAATGACCAATTAAACTACCAGATAGTACGTTTTTGGACTGTGGGAGGAAACTGGGGCAACTGGGGGAAACCCAAACATACAAACTCCTTACAGGCAGTGGTGAGAATTGAACCCAGGTTGCTTGTACTGTAAAGTGTTGTGCTAACTACTACGCCACTGTGCTGCCCTCCAAATGTGACATTTCACCGCATGTTTGATGCTTTGATGTACATGTGACAGCCTAGTCCAGTGTAAAAAACAAAGCTGCTTTTGCTACACCTGGTCTAAGCAAGGTCAAACTGAGTGGACAGTTTCACAATGAAAACACTGAGCATTCTCTGCTGGACTCAGATAAACTTTCAGGATCTTTCACATGTACGTATATGTATGGATTGTGCACTTCAAAAGTAGCAAGATGTTAAGAAAAACAGACTAAAGAAATAAAGCAATACATCTCAACAGGATTTGAATTGTCTTATTTTCAAGGAAATTCTCACCAGTTACTGAAGCAAGTCAAGGAAAGACTCTCTAATATTGGGGGGAAAAAAGTAACTTTCCAATTTAATGCATTGCATTTAATAAGATAAAGCTGATATGAAATATGATATATTGTTGCTTGCAGCAAAATTTTATTTTCCAATTTAAAAGTCAATGTCTATGCATAAGCGTGTCTGCTACCAAAGTTTTATTTGGCTAACGTATAGTTTATAACTTGTTAAGAATTACTTTTTGAGCACCACCAATGACCTCTGGTAAGCACAGGTAGAGTTTTCAACGACATTGTCATTGTCATTTCATGCAATGAGAAGCATTTATTTGGAAGATCTTGTCAAAACGAATTGTAGTTATTTTATCCCGGTTTTATTAAACCTATTTTATTTGCCTGAAAGTTGGTTTCATTTGCATAAAGTGTAAATGGAAACTATTTTACACAATCTACAAGTAAATTGGGACGGGATAATGACATAGAAGTTTGCATAATGATATTACACTGCCAGCTGTCTATAAGGAGCTTGTATGTTCACACTGTGATTGCATGGGTTTCTTCCCATGTTCCAAAGACATTTGGGTTCGTAGGTTAATTGGTCACATGGGTGTAAATGGGCTGGCTTGCTGGGTCAGAAGTACCTATTTCAATGCTGTATCTCCAAGTAAATAAATAATAAAATAGCAATAAATTTCTAACATTGGATGCTACTTTTGAAGGGGTGACCAAAAGGATTAACAATGTCGAGGCAGTGGATGTTGTCTACATGGACTTTAGTGAGGCCTTTGACAAGGTCCCACATAGCTGGCCAGAATACATGGAACATGTATCACTGAAGGCAGAATGCATGCGACCCAGGGTTAGATAGCAATTTGGACAGGGCCACTGCATCAGGACGTCAAAGGTCTAAGAACAACATGGGTTTCAGCTGCCGGGATTGCCTGCTGTTCATTATGGACACCCTTTCAGGGTGTTGCTTTTTGTGTAACACAGGTGCTGCTAGCATTGCCTGTTGATCAGTAGGCAAAGAGTGCCAAAACCTGTTACAACTTCCCTTAAACTTGAAATGACCCTATCTTTTTATTTATGAAAACCTACTTGTAATTACCATGTACTTGTACTCCATGGTACCTCTGTTCTACAACATTTTTCAGTGCCTGATCATTGACTGTAAACATCTTACCCCCCCCCCACACATCCAAATTCAGCCCTATTTACCATTCCTTGATCCAATTATTCAGCTGATCAAGATCCCATTGTTAATCCTGATAACCACCTTCACTATCGATGACACCACCGATTTTAGTGTCATCTGTAAACTTACTAGCCATGCGATACATTCTGATTCAAATCTTTGATGTAGATGGCATGTAGTAATGGGCCTAGCACCAAGCTCTGGTTATCACCATTAGTCACAGGCCTTCAGTCCAAGAAACAAATTTGCACTGTCAATCCCTCTAGCTTCCAACCTTCAAACTAATTGGACATCCAATTGGTTAGCTCTCCCTAGATCTCAAATCTCCACAAGTAGAGATGTTTCTCATTTTAATTGAGTTCCTAGTTGATCTCCTGATGATACACATTTTCCTTTCAAGTCCTGTCTGGAAGAGGTACCATTGAGCATCTATTTCATAATTGGAGGTATATAGATTATGGCTTTTTAAATTGCTCTTCGATTTTTTTCCGAGTTTAATCCAATTAAAATTATTCTTTAGTATTTAAACAAAAAATGCATCTCTTCTTAAAATATTATTTGATGTTCTTAATATTTGGAAAGGTTGTATTTCTCTAATTAAAACTTATAGAGGTTAAAAGAACAGATATTTTCAATACTGAATTTTTAAAATCTATTTTCTTAATAATTCTTTTAGTTAATCCCAATTTTTACATTGATTGTCAACAACTGTTTCATATCTCAGCATAAATTTAACATTACACAAAACTATAATTTATATACTGCATGGGATGTGTTTATTTACCAATTATGTTATTATTTTCCCCAAGGTAAATTAATGCATCCAATTAGAACTATCAATGTACATTTTAGAAAACATGTCTTGATATTTTTACTTTAATTAATCTTATGATTTTCATTGACCACCTGATAAATTTTGTGATGTATTGGTCAATAGAATGCAAATATTGACAGCTTAAACTGCAGAACTGCTCATTTTATATTAGAGCATATCAACATACAAAAGAGGAGCTGGAGTAGGCGAATGCCCCCCCCCCCCCCCCCAAGCCTGCTCCACATTCCATAAAATAATAACCTATCCAACCTTGGCCTGAGCACTACTTTCCCGTTCTTTTCCCCGACTCCTAGTTTAAATGACTCTGTCTCCACAGCTTTATAGGGTAGAACACAGAGAGAGAGAGAGAGAGAGAGAGAGAGAGAGAGAGAGAGAGAGAGAGAGAGAGAGAGAGAGAGAGAGAGAGAGAGAGAGAGAGTGAGAGTGAGAGAGAGTGAGTGAGAGAGAGAGAGAGAGAGAGAGAGAGAGAGAGAAAAAATAAACTCTACCTGCCTTAAAATGGAGACCATTTATTCTGAAACAATTTCACCTAGTTGTAGATATTCTTATTGTTAGTCTCCATTTTGTTAATCCCTTTCAGATCCCTATATGTCTGAATAAGATTACCTCTCATTCTGCTGAACTGCAAATAGTCCTAACATCCTCAGCCTTTCTTCATCAACATCTCGGTCCCAGCAATCAATTTAGTAAGCCTTCTCTGCTCTGCCTCCAAAATAAATATATCATTCCTTAAACAGAAAGACCAAAACTGTACTCTGTACTCCAGGTATGCTCTCTAAAATTGCATTGAAAATTCCATACTATGCCCCTTGCATTGAAGTCTAATATTCCATTACCCTTCCTATTTACATCCTGTATCGACATGCCATCTTACGGCATTTCTTTTTCCAGGATCCCGAGATGTTTTTACATAATAATTTGTTTTATCATTTTTATTTGCAAAGTGGATAACCTCGCATTTTCCAATATTAAATTCAATCTGCAACTACTTGCACACTGATTTTATATATATATATATATATATATATATATATATATATATATATATAAATAAATACACACACATCCATTTTATTCCTCACATAGTTTGCTATCCCAAGTATTTTTTACATTATCAGTAAACTTGTCTATAGTACACATGAGGCGGCGTGGCACGGCAGCAGTGGCCTTTCAGACCTGGTCTTAATTTAATTTAATTTAATTTTCTATTTTAAGTTTGATACACAATTTTCGATTAGGGCACATGGATAACAGAGCGGCTATCTACCATCGCCAGATACTACTACAATACAGAGATCGCCCAAAAACAAACCTCCACAAAGATCTGCTGGCTGAATTACATTCGCATCACATTCTACAGGGGTTGTATTGACAGCATCCTGAGCAACTGCATCACTGCCTGGTTTGGAAATTGCAACATCTCGGATTGCAAGACCCTGCAGCGGATAGTGAGGTCAGCTGAGAAGATCATCGGGGTCTCTCTTCCCGCCATCACGGACATTTACACTACACGCTGCATCCACAAAGGAAACAGCATTATGAAGGACCCCATGCACCCCTCATACAATCTCTTCTCCCTCCTGCTCTCTGGGAAAAGGCTCCGAAGCATTCGGGCTCTTAAGACCAGACTATCTAACAGTTTCTTCCCCCAAGCTATCAGACTCCTCAATACCCGAAGCCTGGACTGACACCTTGCCCTACTGTCCTGTTTATTATTTATTGTGATGCCGGTACTGTTTTTGTGCACTTTATGCAGTCCAGTGTAGGTCTGTAGTCTAGTATAGCTTTCTCTGTGTTTTTTTATTATGTAGTTCAGTCTAGTTTTTTGTACTGTGTCATGTAAACCATGGTCCTGAAAAACATCGTCTCATTTTTACGATGCACTGTACCAGCAGTTATGGTCGAAATGACAATAAAAGTTGACTTGACTTGACTTGACATGGACCTTTCACCCAGTGCATCATTAATACAAATTTAAAAATATTTTAGCTCCAGTTCTGATTACTATCACCCCCCACCCTACATTATTGATTATCAACACAAAGCAATCCACCTCTCTCACTCAACACTCACAAGATGCTGGAGGAACTCAGCAGGCCAGGCAACACGTATGGAGGAGAGTATAGTTGCCGTTTCGGGTGGAGACCCTTCATCAGGACTGGAGAAAAAAAGATGAGGAGTCATTGTAGGAAGATGGGGGGAGGGGAGGAAGAAACACAAGGTGATAGGTGAAACTGGGAGAGAAGGAGGGGTGAAGTAAAGAGCTGGGAAGTTGATTGGTGGAAGAGATACAGAGCAGGAGAAGGGGGAATCTGATAGGAGAGGACAGAGGCCATGGAAGAAAGAAAAGGGGGAGGAGCACCAGAGGGAGGTGATGGGCAGGTAAGGAGATAAGGTGAGAGAGGGGAAAGGGGATGGGGAATGGTGAAGAGGAAGTTCGAGAAATCGGTGTTCATGCCATCAGGTTGGAGGCTACCCAGACAGAATATAAGGTGTTGCTCCTCCAACCTGAGGGTGTCCTCATTGTGACGGTAGAGGAAGCCATGACCTGACACGTCAGAATGGGAATGGGAAGTGGAATTAAAATGGATGGCCACAGGGAGATCCCACTTGTTCTGGCAGATGAGCATAGGTACTCGGTGAAGCGGTCACCCAGTCTATGTATGTCGGGTCTCACTGATATACTGGAGGCCATATCGGGAGCACCGGATACAGTAGATGACCCCAATAGGCTCACAGGTGAAGTGTCACCTCACCTGGAAGGATTGTTTAGGGCCTGAATGGTACAAAGGAGGGAGGACACCTATCTCACTCCTATTTCCTGTTAGCTAACCATTCCCTTATCCATGCCAGTATATAAGACCCAACCCCTTATGCTTTTCTTGTTCTTTTATGTGGCATTTTATCGAATGTGTTCTGTAAATCTAAATTCATAATACATCCTCCTCCAGTTTCCCCCATACTTATTCTATGTGTTACATCCTTAAAGAACTCAAGTTAACTTGTCAAAAATATTGATTCTGCTCAATAATTTTATGATTTTCTAAATGTCCTGCTATTACCTCCCTAGTTATAGATTTCAGCATTTTCTCACCAAAAATTGTTCTACTAATTGGTCTATAGTACTCTGTATTTCTGTCTTCTTCCTTATTTGAGCTATGGCAATATATTTGCAGTTTCCCATTCCACTGGTTTTGCTTCAGAATTCATGGGAATTTTGGAAGATTATTAATAACACATCACTGTCTCTGCTGTCACTTCTGTTAAGATCCAGGTCTGGGAACTTGTTGACTTTAAGTCCCATTGCACCATGCTTCACATTTTTTTTGCTGGTGATAGGTACTTTTTTATATTCCTCCTTACATATAGCCCCTTTGATTTTAAAGTCTCCTAACATGATAACCCTCCAAGAGGACAACTTGGTCATGGTTTGGAGGCTTGCATACATCAATGACCTGGAGAGTTATGTTGGCTGGAATCAGGACTCTTGGTGGGGTCACCCATGATAAACAGGTCAAAGGATATAGACCAGACTAAGAGTGGCCCACTGGTACTCCAGGTTCGGGGTTCAGCTCAGGGCTAACAACCCTGAACGGTAAAACAAAACTGTTACGGAAACAGCAATGAAGAAGATCTTTACAGCTAGGTGCAGCAGTGTTCCTGAGTCTCCACCCAGAACTTGCACGGCTGACAGTAGTGAAAACTGAAAGGAAGCTACCGGCCTGTTGAAGGAAGCCGGATATGAAAGAACTTCATTGTTAGCATAATGTTCAGTAACATGATGACCTAACCAAAATAATTATATAGAACTTCTGTTATTTCTTTTTCCTATTATTAATTGTCCAGTTCCTCCTCTATAGGGCTAAGGATTTCCTTTAGATAGTCTTTTCCGTTTTATTTACATGTGGAAGCTATTTGCTAGTATATTCTTACACTCTGTTTGCTCCATTTTTATAACGTTTTTGTCATTTTTTTTTCCTTTTTATCCCATTATCCTTTACTGGCTTCATAAATGGTTCAAACCCTCTGGCCTAAGACTAACCTTCACAACATTGTGTGCCTTCTGTCTACCTGTTAGCTTTCTGAGTCAGTCACAGACTGAGCTTTCTTCCTGTAGTTTTTTCTCTCTGTTTCACCGGAATAAAGGTTCAAAGGTTCATGGTTCAAACCCTCTGGCCTAAGACTAACCTTCACAACATTGTGTGCCTTCTGTCTACCTGTTAGCTTTCTGAGTCAGTCACAGACTGAGCTTTCTTCCTGTAGTTTTTTCTCTCTGTTTCACCGGAATAAAGGTTCAAAGGTTCATGGTTCAAACCCTCTGGCCTAAGACTAACCTTCACAACATTGTGTGCCTTCTGTCTACCTGTTAGCTTTCTCAGTCAGTCACAGACTGAGCTTTCTTCTTGTAGTTTTTTCTCTCTGTTTCACAGGAATAAAAGTTCAAAGGTTAATTTGTGTCAAAGCACGCATGTACAATGCAACCCTGATATTTGTCTTCTCCAGATAGCCATGAAATGCAGAAAAGAGGCATCAACTCCTTCCCCGCACAATAAGGAAAAAGAAACAAAACTCACAAACCCGAAACACCCCAACCCCTCCTTCACAAAAAACAGCAACAACAGCTTCAAACCCCCAACCCCTTCCCTCGCAGAAAGTAGACCCACATGGAAAACTGCAGCTGGAACATTGTACCTCAAACCCCCAACTCCCTTCCTTGCAAAAAAACCAGTGACATAACATCGAACACCCAATCAAAATCCCAGAAAGAACAGCAATTGCCTCGATGCTTCAATCTTCCTCGACACTTCGAAATAGAGTCGATCATGGCCCCACGCTCCATCTCTAGTCTTCACCATGCTGCAGCTCTCTCTCCTGTCTTGGGATCATTTGGTTGAAGTCCAAACTACAAATCACAGGTTCCAGAAGTTTTCAAAAGACAACTAAGGCCAAACAAACAAGCAGAAGGTATAGAAAAGGTGAAAGGATTGAAGAGATTGGAAGATGTCACCTGAAGAATCCTTGTTCACTGGTGCCACCTTTGGTCACTTGACTTCTGGAACATACCCTCGCTGAGGTATATGAAATCACTCCTCAGATATTTGCTACTGTTGATCTATTGTTCTCCTCTTTATTTCCCAGGTCAGTTCTGTCCTTGTAATCAACTTTACTTAAGGTTAGGATAGTAGTTTCAGGGCAAGCTCCCCACTCCTAAATTCTACATAGGGCAGCCATTCCCTGGGTTGAATTTGAGATTAAGAATCTTGTTATTAATTATTCAACCAGATAATTTATAAATTAGCCATCATTGATAATGTAATGCATAAATAAATAATCAATTCTTTAAATAATGAGTCATCAATTCAGAGCATCTTATTACACAACATGATCACTGATGTCATGATCACAAATCAATTCACACTACACGTATCACTGGAACTCTTTGAATTTCCCTGTTGATCCACTTTTTAACTGTTTATCAAAACATAAGAAATAGGAGTGAGACCACAATTCACCATTTAATAACATTGTTGAGACATATAACATAAAACACAGAACAGCACAACACAAGAATAGGCCCTTTGCCCTAATATCTGTGCCGAACATGATACCAAATGAAACTAAATTGCTGCTGACTATACACGATCCATACCCAGCACAATATGTCCAGGGACCAGCACGTATGTGCCAATACAACCTAGAAGCCTGCACTGATTTGGTTTGTCATCTAAAACACTTGAGATCCTGACACACTTCAAAAGATGCACAGTGGAGAGTATCCTGACTGATTCCATCACACACAAAATGCTGGTGGAATGCAGCAGGTCAGGCAGCATCTATAGGGAGAAGCACTGTCGACATTTCAGGCCGAGACCCTTCGTCAGGACACCCTTCGTCCTGACGAAGGGTCTCGGCCCAAAACATCGACAGCGCTTCTCCTATAGATGCTTCCTGACCTGCTGTGTTCCACCAGCATTTTGTGTGTGTTGTTTGAATTTACAGCATCTGCAGATATCCTTGTGATTCCATCACAGTCTGGTACGGAAACACCGATGTCCAAGAATGGAAAAGTTTACAAAGAGGATCCGACTCCCCCACCATCCTGACCATGATTTCTTCTTGCAGTTGCCATCGGGAAGGCGGTGCAGGAGCCTTAGGCCTAACACCACCTGTCACCTGACCCAGTGTGGCTAACTTCATTTGCCTCAACACTGAACTCACGTTCTCGGTACTACTTATCTATCGATCTTTCTATCTACTTAACTAATTATTTACATGCCTGTTTATCTGCTTGTTTATTTATTTATTTACTTTTGTATTTGTGCAGTGTGCCTTATCTTACATATTGATTGTCAGTTTTGTGTGAAGTTATTTTTCACTGATTCAGTTGTATTTCTTTGTTCTACTGTGAATGCCTGCAAGAAAATGATTTTAGTGTAGAATATAGTTTGATAATAAATTTAATATGAAATTTGAACTTAATTATGGGTCTATGTAACAGCCTTTTAAATGCCAATATCATATCTGCTTCCACCATTATCCCTGGATAGTGTCTGTTGTCAGCACCTACCATTCTCTGTGTAAACTTGTCCTGCACACCTCACATCTTTCTCCCTTTCACCTTAACTGCATGCCCTCTAGTACATGATATTTCTATCCCGGGAAGACAGTCATAATCTTTCTTCCCTGTCTATGGATCTCAAAATTTTACAACCGTTTTTCAGGTCTCCCCTCGTCCTCTGACATTCCAAATTTCTTGGTGTTCACCTGGTGGAGAATCTCACCTGGTCCCTCAACACCAGCTCCATAGCAAAGAAAGCCCAGCAGCATCTCTACTTTCTGCGAAGGCTGAGAAAAGTCCATCTCCCACCCCCCATCCTCAACACATTCTACAGGGGTTGTATTGAGAGCATCCTGAGCAGCTGCATCACTGCCTGGTTCCTGGTTCGGAAATTGCACGATCTTGGATCGCAAGACCCTGCAGCGGATAGTGAGGTCAGCTGAGAAGATCATCTGGGTCTCTCTTCCCGCCATTACAGACGTTTACATCACATGCTTCATCCGCAAAGTAAACAGCATTATGAAGGACCCCACGCACCCCTCATACAAACTCTTCTCCCTCCTGCCATCTGGGAAAAGGCTCTGAACCATTCGGGCTCTCACCACCAAACTATGTAACAGTTTCTTCCCCCAAGCCATCAGACTCCTCAATACCCAGAGTCTGGACTGACACCAACTTACTGCCCTCCACTGTGCCTATTGTCTTGTTTATTATTTATTGTAATGCCTGCACTGTTTTGTGCACTTTATGCAGTCCTGGGTAGGTCTGTAGTCTAGTGTAGCGTTTGTGGTGTTTTACGTAGTTCAGTGTAGTTTTTGTATTGTTTCATGTAGCACCATGGTCCTGAAAAACATTATCTCACTTTTACTGTGTACTATACCAGCAGTTATGGTTGAAATGACAATAAAAAGTGACTTGACGACTTGAATACAGCCCAAGTTTGTCTAACCTCTCCTCCCTAACCTAATCCAATTTGCTGCCCAACCCCCATTTCCTATGATACCCATAGCATATAAAAACCTATTTCAGCCTCTAACATCTACAGCATAACAAGACTCCCAAAGATTTACATCCTCTTCTAAATGCTGACTCTTTGCCTTGAAGCCATGCACACTGAGAGGAAACGCTACTTGTCTCAGTCAGGTGGAGCAGTGTAATAGGATGGGGTGGGTAGCAGATGGTGCATATGAGCCACCAAGTCACTGCTACTTTGCAAATGTGCAGCCTCAGCTCATCTATGGGAATTAAAATCAGGCCAATAGCTGAAGAAGTTACAATTATAGAGATGGATCATAAAGCCTTTACTTGGGTATTCTGCCCGTTGATCCAAAAGTGCTGGTTAATGCCACAATATAATGGGAAGGCAGTGACATTATAGTCATATGTCCCTGCCCATAATTTAGCTGGTTCTTCAGGATAGCTTCTGCTTGTTATGGGGAGTCAAAATCAGGCTAGTGGCCAAGGTTTTAGGAGATAATGAAAATCGATGTTCATTCATTTTATCTTCAGTGATTTTGATAAATAATAGTTCTGCTTTGCCAGACAAAACCAGATCTCTTCCAAGTTTTATATCAGAGTGAATATAATCCAGAGATTAAGTAGAATACTCTGTTATATAATTTAAATATGAACCCACGTAGCACAAAATCAGCCTACTGAGTCTCAATGGACATCAAACAGACATTTATGTTAATCCTAAATTAGTCAGTTTTATCCTCTGTACATTCCCATCAACTCCCCCTATACTCTACCACTCACTGTCGTACCAGTGACAGCTTACAGTAATCAATTGTCCTACCAACCCACATACCTTTGGGATGTAGGAAGAAACAGGAGTATCAGTGAGAAAGGCTGTGTCAGGCTACTTGTTTGTATAGCTTTGCAATTTCAACTGTAGTCATCAGTTTTCTGATCCATAATCTTGATAACAGTGGTACATAATCCATACAATTGTACATCAAAAAACTTGTTCCAGCAATTAGTAACAAATGTATGAGACCACACAGAGCCCCGAAAATTGGAGGTCAGGGAGCTGATTTCAATAAAGAAATAATGCTTTTACTTCCTTTACTTCTTCTTCTTTCAAATATGATTCAGTTACTATTGAAGGCTGTATCTACAGTTTGTGGGTGTGTTTTCAGGTGACTGAGTGATTTGGCGCTTTGCTGTTTCTGAGGGAGCTCGGTCATGTTTCAAATGTGCGGCCTGGAGGCCAAAAAGCCTAGAGATGGGGTATGAGCCCGATTGGCATCATTTCTCACCAATTAAAGCATCAAGGAAGATTGAAATCAACGACGAAGAGAGCAGGTGGTGAGCGTGTGTTCAGTGCCATCTGCCTGCGAGTGACCCGTCTCCCTTTTGCGCTTGCTCACTGCGCCTGGTGGAAGGTGCCTGTGCTCGATTGGTCTCTCTCTCCCTCTCGCTTATTGCTGTTGGAGTCTTGGGTCGTGGGCACAGTTTGATCGATCAGTTTGTGGGCTCGACTCTGCAGTTCATGGCATGTTTTTCTGGTTGCTCCTTTATTTTGTTGCTATTTTGATTGTGGCAGACTGGCTTCTGCGGCCTGCAGTCAATGAGCAATACAGAGCTAAATCAAACTGAACTGAGCTGAAACTGACTACTCCTGGTCTGTTTTGTTGACTCTCTGGTTGATGTTTTATGTTCTGTGTTTTTCCACTCATTTTTTGCCGTTTGCATGATTTGTTCTTTTTTTTTTTGCATGTTGGGGGCTTGATGTTTTACTTTGAATGGATTCCATATTTTTTTTTGCCTGTGGAAAGACAAATCTCAGGGATGTATACTGCATACATATAATGGTAATAAATATACTTTGAATCTGTTTGAATGATAGGTACAGATTTTCCCAAACTTGCTTAAATTTAGACTTGTTTTCTGGTCGACTTATGACATTGAAAAAACTTAGAGTTAAAAAGTGTTTGCATCTGGATTGATCTTAACCTGTTGCAGATCATTAATCTGAAATATTATTATATCCGTCTTGTTTGGAGTGAGATTTGTGTGACTTATTAATTTTACAATTGAACAATCATCTCATGTTTCTTCTACAGCTGAACAACTAGCTCACACATTAACTACTGGTCAATAGAGAACACCATAGATGTAGGGTCTAATTACAGGATTACCTTTATCCTTCAGTAAGTTCACCGACTCTATAATGATTAATTTCCAAATACGCATTACTTGAAATATTTCTTTGAATGATTTAAGTCCCTGAGAGCTTTATATTGCTCAATTCTGACTTGATAATGCTCAAGTCCAAATACTTAGCCAGAAATGACCATAGCACTGAACTCTGGAATTTCCTCCTCAAATCTCTTTGCTTCTCCACCTCTTCTTATTCCTCTATAAAAACCAACCTCATTAAGCAACGTTAGTTAATTGCCCTGTTATCTTTGTGTGGTGGTGTCCAACTTTGCTTTTATTAGTGGTCCAAAAAATCCCTCGGAATGTCAAAGCCACCCTATGCTTAGGTAACTGCTTTATTGTTGAAACAACTGATAAGAGGAAATGGACTAGGAATTTAATTGCATTTTGGACGTTGCTTTTTGTCCAGCACCATTAATTTTTTAGTGCAACATCAATCATTAAATACAACTTCCACCTTTAGAGTGCATTGTATAAAATGAAACGTGATGTGTGCAAAACGCCTTTGGGCAATAGTAATAGCATCAACCAATTGCTCAGCTGACTGAACCACTGTGAAACTGATGCATAGCTACTGATATTCACTTTGGACCAGGTACAGGAGTGGATCATAAATACAAAAGATTCTGGAGATGCTGGAAATCTTAGCAGTGAGGAAGGATTACAAATGTGCTATTTCAAGGGACATTGATTACGGTAATTCTTTGGCTGGAGTGGAGCTCATTTCACCAGAAAAGTTGATCACTATGGCTTGAAGTCAAAGTCTACCTTACTAATGGTCTTGTTGGGGCTACAGCACAGCTAGGAACAGCTGAAGAGTGTTTCATGGAGGTTAGAGTGTATTACAGCTTGGAGGGCACAGCACTCAAGAATCTTCCAGAAACTATGGCCCTAACTCTAACAGTTTGAGAGGAACAAGGCTTCCAGATTCTAAGGCTTCTTTACATGTGGAGAGTGAGATCTGTCAGCTACTACAGGCAGAACTCTATTCACATACTTGTGCCAGCACTACTCGTCCCTCAGAGATGCGATCACTGCTTCGGCCTCCAGAACAAACCAGGAGACAACCAGTTGCAAACAGTTCTTTAATCGATAGTGGGGACTTCATTTCCTTCTCATTGGGTAGAAGGCAGGCAGCTGGATGATCAATGGAATTTGCCAGGATTATGTCTTTCACACAGGTTTGGGAACCAATAGACTGAAGGGATGTGGCTCTTTGCTGTGTTGACATCAATCTCTGATGTTATTGATCTTTGAACTTACAGATCTATAAAACCAGTGATAAAAAAATCTGTGGTCAGTTGCATGAATTTGGGAAGCATGCATTGCTTATTCGTCCTGTTGCAGTCCAGCCACCAAGTCCAATGGATTCTTATCTCATGGACTAGGGTTGTTGCCTCTATCCGTGTTTCCACTCCAGTTTCATTGTGTAGTCATGCTGAGGAATGTAACTGCATCAGCAGAGACGTAGTCACAAGGGGTTTAAAGGAGAGTGGTGTCAGCCCTCAGGAGATCATTCTGGATGACTGACCATACACATACATGGCTGCAAGTGAGTGTCATTTTCCAATTCAATGGCAGCAAATCATGAAAACTTGCTTTTCAACATAAGTAGAAGCGAGGATCTGTAGCTTTTAGCAAGATAAAGGCAGCACATCATCTGGATGCTTTGAGTAAGATGGATCTCAAGTCCATAAAATATCACAAAGATATACACCTTCCCCTTCTTGCCTGCTCACTCGTTCCATGTGTGGGAGTGATGCCATTACAGCAAAGGTAGAAATTGTCACCACATCTCCCCCAGAGGATCAGGATGAAGGCTCCCCACCAAGCCCAGTGGAAATTATGTCTAACTTGGATGTTGCTCTGCAATTTGCATGCATTACTTTTACATAAGTGCATAAGAAATAGGAAAAGGAGTAGCTCTTTGAGATTGCTTTGCCATTCATCAAATGTTTACAGATGCATCACAGAAAGCATCCGACCCTGATGTAGCACCACTTTGCTCGAGGCATCAGGAAAGCAGCCAAAACATTCAAACACCTCTCTGACCTCAGTCATGCTCTCTTCTCCCCCACTTCCATGGGGCAGGAGTTACTGAAGTTTGAAAACATGGAAGACCAGGTTCGAGGACAACTTCCATCTCACGCTATGAGACTCTTGAATAGACCTCTCAGTTTATCAGCATAGCCTTTCATCTTATTTGACTATTTACACTGCAGTTTTTCAGTAACAGTAACAATATATTATGTAACACACACAAAATGCTGGAGGAATTCAGCAGGACAGGCAGCATGTATGTAAAAGAGTATAGTCGACATTTCGGGCTGATATCCTTCATCAGGACTTAACTCTTTATCTGCCTCTGGTCTTTCCTCACCCACTTTTCTTTCTTCCATGGCCTTATATTCTGCATTCTGTTATTGTTTTTCTTTCTGTAATACTTCAGTGTACTTATGTATGGAATGTTCTGCCTCGATTGTTGGTACATGTGACAGTAATAAACCAATTACCAAAATCATAGCTGGTTTTCTACTTCAGTGTCATCTCTAGCACTATTCCCAAATCCACTGATACTCTTCATGCGTAGTAATCAATTGATATATGCTTTGAATGAACACAACAACTGAATTTCTTCAGCCATCTGAAGTAGAGAATTCACCGAAGTTAGAATAAAAAAAAATTCTCCTCATCTCAGTTCTAAACAGACTAGACATTATATTCAAACTATTGCCTCTGGTTCTGAACTCCTCAGTCAATTATGTGCACCAAAGAAGATGACTTCACATTTTTTGCACATTAGATTCTATTTGCTGAGTTTTCACTCACAGATTCAGTTTGCCTGTATCCACTTGACGGCTCTTTATAGCTTCCTCTGTACTCAGAATCCCACTCTGCTTTGTATTGTCAGCAAAGTTGGAAATGTGGCTTTTGGTCCCATCAGCAAAATGTATTGAATGCTCTTTGTTAAGGGACTTTGTTTCTGCTTCATTGTTTTTCGAATCTTAGCTCTGCTCCATCTTTTCTTTCTCCTAACCATGACTGACTTCCTCCACTCCATTCCTCAATATTGCGCCAAACTATTAACTGTGTGTTCTCTCTCTTCTCCATTTCCTAATAGATTAATGAACAAATCCACTTATATGCTGTAAATAACTGGACTATTCTGACACAATGCAGCAGTAATTTTATACCTCTATGATACCTATACATTTCACATTTGGAATTTTAAGTTATTAAGAAATTGGCTCAAATAAGCACTGCAACCATAAACTAGCTAGCTGGTTAAAATAACACTGGTTTATATCGAAGTGGTGTCTCAATTTAGTACTGTAAAATTATAATACAACTACAGCAATGCAATTACAATTACAAAAATTATACAACAAAACATGAGAAGTTATTTCTTTTCTTCTGGATAATTTGAAGAAAACAAAGTTGAAGATCACAGATTAACATAAAATAAATTGAAAAGCATTCCCAATAGTTTTAATCTAATCACAGCAGTTCTCCATAAAACATTTGATCCCACAAATGTTCCTACCATAGCCATTAATAAATATTTTATGATTTGCTTTCTCTCTGCTTAAGGCATATACAACAATGCTGCACGGTTTGGTACTGATGCTAAGGGTTCATAATAGTTTGAGGTGAACATATGAAGTGCTTGCTGCTTTTCCACTTCAAATAGTTTATCATATGGGAGTTCACCTTCCTGTAAAGTTCAGCTCTTAACATGATAGACCTTTGTTTCTAGTCAATATAATGCTGGAGCTGTATTTGAATGTTCCTGATTATTATGCTGACAGGCTGGCTGATGCCAAAGAATAGGACAGAATCATAAATTAACAAGTGATCAACTATGTAAGATTCACAAGCAATATATTGCTTTTTTCTCTAGCATGACATCAGCAACCCTATGTTTTAATATTATTTGATCATTTAGAGATACTATTATGAACAACTCAATTGCAGTATTCTCCAATATCAGTTCCAATATCAATATCAAAGAGTCACCATATTCCATAGGTTCATAAATTTCTTTTGTCTGTGTATCTTACTGACAAAATTGATTGTGGGCACGATTAAATCTAAAGTGATAACTACAAGCAAAGAGACTATTAGCTATATTAAGTGAAAGGTATAATTTAAATTAAGCTTGTTCCATCACTCTAAATATTCATGTCCTCCACCACTGGTGCGTTCTACCACCAACCTTTGCCCATGAAAATAATAGTAATTTGATATCTGGATACTAAATGGATACATTTCGGTCGACTGTCTATTTCTCTCCACAGGTATTACCTGACCCACAAAAGTCCTCCAATGCTTTGTGCATTGCTCCAGATTCTAGCATCTGCAGTCTCTTATGTATCAATAATGACACCTTATGGTTGCCTAAGGTGAAAATTAGAGTTAAACCCATGCCTGTGAAAAAAAGTCCGAAGACCATCACAGGCTCTCACCAGAGTAGTAGTGTGCTCACTCGAGTCAAGTAAATGTTCTCTCAAGGGGTTGTCTATTGGTGGGTCTTCATGTGTCTGTTAGAGGCCAATCTGGTGCACTGTAGACACGAGTAAATGGTGGCTATGGTTAATGATTGAGTCGTCTGATTGTTCATTCTCTCCTTTCATAGCTGTTGCTTGTTTTCTGCAATGCAGCAGAGGTTGCTCTAATGTAGCACAGCTCCCTCTTGAACAGGCCTTGTCCAGGTGTATCTATTGAGTGCAATGTCTTCCCAGTTTTTAGATGTAATGTTGACTTTCCTCAGGCTGATTTTGATGTTATGTTTGAAGCATTTCCTTTGCTCACCAGGGGCTCATGGACCTTCCATCAACTGGGAGTAAGGGATCTGTTTGAGGAGACATGAATTAGACATCTGATGACGTGACTTATCCAACAGAGTTGGTGCTAACTTATCATGGAGATGCTGTTGGCTTCCTCCAGTATGATGGTATTAGTGCATCTGTCCTTCCAGCTGATACTCAAAATCTGTCATAAGATTCTTTAGTGGTATTGTTTGAGGGCTTTCAGGTGTCAACTGTAGGTGGTCCATGATTCAGCTCCATACAGTAGTGTAGGAAGGACAACGTTTTGTTTGGACTTGTAGGTCACGGTCTTCAAAGACTATTTTCCTTAATCTAGCATAGGCTCCACTAGCACTACTGGTGGTTGATAGAAACACAGAAACATGGAAAACCTACAGAACAATACAGGACCCTCAACCCACAATTCTGTGCTGAACATGTACTTACTTTAGAAATTACCTAGGGTTACCCACAGCACTCTATTTTTCTATGCTCCATGTACCTATCCAGGAGTCTCTTAAAAGGCTCTATCGTATCCACCTCCACCACCATTGCTGGCAGCCCATTCCACGCACTCACCACTCTCTGCGTAAAAAACTTACCCTGACATCTTTGTACCTAATTCCAAGCACCTTAAAACTGTGCCCTATCGTGTTAGCCATTTCAGCCCTGGGAAAAAGCCTCTGACTATCCACACGATCAATGCCTCTCATCATCTATCAGGTCACCTCTCATCCTTCATCGCTCCAAGGAGAAAAAGCCAAGTTCACTCAACCTTTTCTCATAAGGCATGCTCCCCAAACCAGGCAACATCCTTGTAAATCTCCTCTGCACCCTTTCTATAGTTTCCACATTCTGCCTGTAGTGAGGTGACTAGAACTGAACACAGTACTCTGAGTGGGGTTTGACCAGGGTCCTATATAGCTGTAACATTACCTCTCAGCTGCTAAATTCGATCCCATGGATGATGAAAACCAATACACCGTATGCCTTCTTAACCATAGAGTCAACCTGTGCAGCAGCTTTGAGTGTCCTATGGACTCAGACCCCAAGATCCCTCAGATCTTCCACACTGTCAGGTGTCTTACCATTAATACTATATTCTGCATATTTGACCTACCAAAATGAACTGCCTCATACTTATCTGGGTTGAACTCCATTTGCCACTTCTCAGCCCAGTTTTGTGTCTTATCGATGTCCCATTTTAACCTCTGACAGTCCTCCATACTATCAACAAAACCCCCAACCTTTGTGTCATCAGCAAATTTATTAACCCACCCCTCCATTTCTTCATCCAGGTCATTTATAAAAATCACGAAGAGTAAGGGTCCCAGAACAGATCCCTGAGGCACACCACTGGTCACCGGCATCCATGCAGAATATGACCCATCTACAACCACTCTTTGCCTTCTGTGGGCAAGCCAGTTCTGGATCCTTAAAGCAAGGTCCCCTTGAATTCCATGCCTCCTTATTTTCTCAAGAAGCCTTGTGGTACTTTATCAAATGCCTTGCTGGAATACATATAGATTACATCTACTTCTCTACCTTCATCAATGTGTTCAGTCAGATCCTCAAAAAATTCAATCAGGCTTGTAAGGCACGAGCTGCCTTTGACAAATCCATGCTGACTATTCCTAATCATATTATGCCTCTCCAAATGTTCATAAATCTTGCCTCTCAGGATCTTCTCCATCAACGTACCAACCACTGAAGTAAGACTCACTGGTCTATAATTTCCTGGGCTATCACTCTCTTGAATAAGGGAACAACATCTGCAACCCTCCAATCCTCTGGAACCTCTCCCGTGCCCATTGATGATGCAAAGACCATCGCCAGAGGCTCAGCAATCTCCTTCCTCACCTCCCACAGTAGTCTGGGCTACATCTTGCCCAGTCCCGGAGACTTATCCAACTTGATGCTTTCCAAAACTCCAGTACATCCTTTTTCTTAATGTGTCTTTACTTAACATGTTAATGTTATTAAAATGTATATCCTTCCTAAATTTTTATACTTATTTCAATCTATTCCAATTTTTTTTTCTAAAGCTTTATTTGTCTCCTTATTATTTTGTCTTATCTATGGAAGGGTAAACGTTCTAGACTTAATAAAGCTTACCTCCAAAAATCTAAAAAAGGTGGTATGGCTTTTCCTAATTTCTGTTTATACTATTGGGCAGCTAATATTTCCTGTCTTACTTTTTAGTCCTTTTTTCATAACCAGTCTGATTGTCCTAAATGGATGGCAATGGAGTTGAACTCCACTAAGGATCTCTCTATTCCTGCACTTCTTGGATCTGCACACCCTAGTCGCTTGCCTAGACTAATTGTTAATCCTCTTATTAGATGTACTTTGAGAATTTCGGCCCAGTTTAGAAAATTTAATGGTCTTTATGGTTTCTCTCTTTCTAGTCCTATCTCTCATAATCATCTTTTCTTACCTTCTATGCAAGATTCAACATTTCATGATTGGTATTGAATGGGCATTAGGTGTTTTGAAGATCTTTTCATTGATAATCATTTTGCAACTTTCCAACAACTTTCTGCAAAGTTCAATCTACCTAATGCCCACTTCTTTAGAAACCTTCAAATTAGACATTTCATTAATCCTTTATTATCCAATTTTCCTGCGATGCCTGAGAAAAACATTGAGGACCTGTTTCTTTCTATTAATCCATTAGGCAAAGGCTTAATATCTTTTATTTGTGATAAATTAGTGACCCTAGGGCATGCCCCCTTTGATAAAATTAGAACAGCTTGGGAGCATGATTTAAATATTTTCCTATCTGATGCAGTTTGGGACTCAATTCTCAAGTCAGTTAATTCAACCTCTCTTTGTGCTCGCCACTGCCTTTTACAGTTTAAGGTTGTACATAGGGCTCACACGTCCAAATCTAAATTGTCCCAATTTTACCCTAACATTAGTCCTGTTTGTGATAAGTGCAAAGGTGGCGAGGCTTCTCTTATCCATATGTTCTGGGCCTGTCCTAGTCTAGAGAAATTTTGGAGAGAAGTTTTCATAAACTTATCCCATATTCTTAATTGCTACTTAGAATCTAATCCTCTGATTGCCCTTCTTGGTACCTTGGGTGAGGCAGATATACATTTGAGTCTGACTAAACGTCGAACATTATCTTTTGCTTCTCTTTTGGGTAGACGCTTAATTCTTCTTAGGTGGAGAGATACCCCCCCCCATACTCAATGGCTTAATGATATTATGTCCTGTTTAGACCTTGAAAAAATTCATTACTCACTTCTCAACTCAGACATAAAGTTTCACAAGGTGTGGGGACCTTTTCTTGAATATTTTCATAACTCCTCTTTAGATTGTCTATTTTTTTTAATCCCTTACTTTCAGTTTTTTTTCTTTCTTTGGTAGTAGGCATTATTATTCTTTGTTTTTATTTACATTTACAGTTTTGAGGGTTTGAATGCTCCAATCAATATTTTTTTACATCTTGTAATGGTTGGCCTGGGGTTTTTTCGTGGGGGCGGGGGGAAGGTTACGAACTTTATATGATTTTATTTTGGGTGCTCTTTCATCACTGTTTTGAACCATATAATTGTTATGTTTATTTTGCACTGTATTGATCTTCATTTTGCTGTTGGGTTTTTGCTGTAGCAATTGTAGAAATGCATTAAAAAATCAATTAAAAATGTGTCTATATGCTCAAGCTTTTCAATCCACTGTAAGTGATCCCTACAATCGCTAAGATCTTTTTCTATAGTGAATACTGAAGTGAAGTGTTTATTAAGTACCTCTGCAAATCCTTCGGTTCCATACATACTTTTCCACTGTCACACTTGATTGGTCCTATACTCTCACGTCTGATGTTCTTGCTCTTCACATACTTGTAGAATGTCTTGGGGTTTTCTTTAATCCTGCTCGCCAAAGCCTTATCATGGCCCCTTCTGGCTCTCTAATTTCATTCTTAAATTCCTTCCTGCTAGCCTCATAATCTTCTAGATCTCTATCATTACCTAGTTTTTTGAACCTTCCATAAGCTTTTATTTTCTTCTTGACTAGATTTTCAACAGCCTTTGTATACCACGGTTTCTGTACCCTGCCATCCTTTCCCTGTCTCATTGGAATGTACCTATGCAGAACTCCACACAAATACCCCCTGAACATTTGCCACGTTTCTGCCATACATTTCTCTAAGAACATCTGTTTCCAATTTATGCTTCCAAGTTCCTGCCTGATAGCTTCATATTTCAGCTTACTCCAATTAAACGGTTTCCTAACATGTCTGTTCCTATCCCTTTCCAATGCTATGGTAAAGGAGATAGAATTATGATCACTATCTCCAAAATGCTCCCCCACTGACAGGCCTAACACCTGACCAGGTTCCCAATATCAGATCAAGTACAGCCTCTCCTCTTGAAGGTTTATCTACATATTGTGTCAGGAAACCTTCTTTAACACACCTAATAAACTCAACCCCATCTAAAATCCTTGCTCTAGGGAGATGCCAATCAATATTTGGGAAATAAAAATCTCCCACCACGACAACCTTGCTATTATTACACTTTTCCAGAATCTGTCTCCCTATCTGCTCCTCGATGTTCCTGATACTATTGGGTGGTCTATAAAAAATACCCAGTAGAATTATTGACCCCTTTCTGTTTCTAACTTCCACCCTCCATGACTTCCTCCTTTTCTGCAGCCGTGACACTATCTCTGATCAATAGTGCCACACCCCCCACCTCTTTTGCCTCCCTCCCTGTCCTTTCTGAAACAGCTAAAGCCTGATACACTAAGTAACCATTCCTGCCCCTGAACCATCCAAGTCTCTGTAATGGCCACAACATCAATAGCTCCAAGTACTGGTCCATGCACTAAGCTCATCCGCTTTGTTCATGATGCTTCTGGCATTAAAATAGACACATCTCAACCCATTGGCTTGAGCGTATCCCTTCTCTATCACCTGCCTATCCTCCCTCTCACACTGTCTCCCAGCTTTCTCTATTTGTGATCCAACTGCCTCTTCCTCTGTCTCTTCAGTTTGGTTCCCAACCCCCAGCAGTTCTAGTTTAAACTCTCCCCAACAGCCTTAGCAAAGCTCACTGTCAGGATATTAGTCCCCCTCGGATTCAAGTGCAACCCGTCCCTTTTGTACAGGTCACACCTGCTCCAAAAGAGGTCCCAATTATCCAGAAATCTGAATCCCTGCCCCCACTCCAATCCCTCAGCCATGCATTAATCCTGCACCTCACTCTATTCCTATATTTACTGCCGCGTGGCACAGGCAATAATCCCGAGATTACTACCTTTGTGATCCTGCTTCTCACCTGCCTTCCTAACTCCCTGTAGTCTATTTTAAGGACCTCCTCCCTTTTCCTACCTATGTCATTGGTACCAATATGTACCAAGACCTCAAGCTGTTCACCTTCCCACTTCAGGATATCGTGGACACAATCAGAAACATTCCGGACCCTGGCACCTGGGAGGCAAACTACCATCTGAGTTTCTTTCCTGCGTCCACAGAATCATCTGTCTGACCTCCTAACTATAGAGTCCCCTATTACTGCTGCCTTCTTCCTTTCCCTGCCCTTCTGAGCCACAGGGCCAGACTCTGTGCCAGAGGTGCAGCCACTGTCGCTTCCCCCAGGTAGGCTGTTCCCCCCCAACAGCACTCAAGCAGGAGTACTTATTGTTAAGGGGAACAGCCACAGGGGTACTCTCTAATATCTGACTCTTGCCCTTCCCTCTCCTGACTGTTAGCCACTTATCTGTCTCCCGAGGCCCCGGTGTGCTCCTCTCTATCATTCGTCACTCTCCCTGACCAGACGAAGGTCATCGAGCTATATCTCCAGTTCCCTAACCCGGTCCCTAAGGAGCTGCAGCTCGATAACTTGGTGCAGATGTGGCCCTCCGGGAAGCTGGGGGTCTCCCAGACTTCCCATATCTAACACCCAGTACAGAGCACCTGATCTCAGAGTCGATGTCTGCTTTCAAAGAAAGAATGCTCCCAAGGTAGGGGCAGTGGTCCAGATTTTCAAAGGTGATATCGTTAACTTTTATGGAAGGCTGGATAAATGGACGTTTGTGCAGTGGCTGATATAGGATCTGTGTCATTTTTTTATATTCGAAACAAGACCCAGGGCTCTATTTGCTTTGGAAGTCTTCTTCAGAGTGTGCTGCGATGCCATTATCATCACATCCTGAAGCTCCATGATAGTGGTGTTCCTCACCGTGCTCTTGGTCTTGAAATGGTTGAGGTTGAAAAGCCTGTTGTCCATTCTATACAGGATTGGGGTTCCCTCTGGCGGGTCTTGGCCAGCGAGATGAAAGATGACAATAAAATGGGTGCAGTGTTACACTCCTGTTTGAATCCTGTCTTGACAGTGAAAGGCTCTGATTCAACATAACTGACATGCCATCATGCAGTAACCTCAGTGTTCAGAAGTACTTGTCATGATGGTCACATCTTGATAGTGCATGCCAGACAGCTTGGCAGTCTACTGTATCAAATGTCTTTGTCCAATATATGAAAGCCAAGTAGAAGGGTTGCCTTCATTCATGGCATTTTTCCTGCAATAGGCAAAAATCTGAAGTACCTCTAAATGGGCAGAAACCATTCAGGGAATATTTCTTCAGATAGCAGAAGGGATCAGTTGACAAGAATATGTGCAAGCACTTTGACAGGAAGAAGATGCCTCTGTAATTGCCACTATTCCCTTCTTAAGTATGGTCACTATTTGGTCATCCCTGAGCACCAAGGGTAGTTGTTCCTTTTCCCAGACCTTCAGGAGCAAGGCATGTATGTGGTGCAGGAGTGTTGGTCCACCTTCCTTACGGATCTCTGCAGGGATTCCATCAGAACCAGTGGCTTTATTGCCTTTCAGGCTCCTGATGAATTCATGGATCTCTTTCATACTAGGAGTTCTGGGTTCTCCCGTGTCTTCTCTCACAAGTCTCTGGAGATTGGTTAGTAAACTCTGGTTCAGCAGTGATGTCGTAGTTAAGAAATTCTTGAAAGTGCTCTATCTTTCAGCAAGATCTTCCCATCCTTGGTGCGCAGGGGGTAATGTAGACCATAGACTACTTCGGTGGCGCTAAAGACTCACCTGTCACCAGAGTCTGCCTGTCTCTGGATTTCCAGGGCTTGCTCAGTCCACCAAGAATTATTTAGCTCCCTCATCCTACACTGGACATATGCCTCGCATTTGTGGTTAGCTTCTGATGTGATTCTGCCAGGTACAAAGGGCTTTCCTTTCCTTGGAAATAAATTGCTCTATTTCCATGTTGTTATCATCAAACCAATCAAATTTTTTTGGACGTATACCTAAGGATGTCTTTGCAGTTAACAAGGATGGATTTAAGCAGAGCCCAGTGTTCTTCAATTTCCTCTGGATATTCCCATTGGAGGTTTTCCCAAAACAAGACCTGAAGGTGCTAGTGGGTGGCAGTGTCAAGCAAGCTCTCAAGTTTTAGTCTTGGCCTGGTCTGCTTCTTATGAAAGCTGTTCTTTTTCATGAGTCTGATGGACATAGTGGAGTGGATGATGCATTGATCTCTCCAGCAGTCATGGAGAGATCGTGGTTCATGTGATTTTCACATCATGGAGGTTGTGTGCATACCCTGCACCAGAGCTCCATCCACTCCCCAGACCCAGTGCCAGCATCCAGTCATCTCACCAGAGCCATTACATGACCAATACCAGAGCAATACCCACTTCCCATACCTACTGCATCTTCAGTACTGGAGTTCCTCCCTTCTCTGTACTAGAATCGATGTTGAATAAAATCATTCTTTCATTTGGTCAATATAAGCAGAAACTACCACTGGGAAAATAGGGGTCTTGCAGCCCTGATGTCACTCTGTGCTTGGTACCCAGCATCTCAAACGGATGCTCACAAAATAGCACAAGTTCTGTAGCTTGGATCATAATTCTATAAATAAATCAATCTAAGGGCCATCTATAGATAATAATGTAACATGATTCCTAAATGTTCTTAGCAAGGGTAACATTTTCTGTGTAGCAAGTCCTCAGCAGCAGAAGTACAAGGTATGCAAAATCAGATAACTGGAATGCACAAATATTTTTCTTTGCAACACACACAATATACTGTAGGAATTCAGCAGGCCAGGCAGCATCAATGGAAAAGAGTACAGTCAACGTTTCGGGCTGAAACCTTTCATGCAGTCCTGATGAAAGGTCTTGGCCCAAAACATTGATTATACTCTTTTCCATTGATGCTACCTGGCCTGCTGAACTCCTCCAGCATTTCGTGTGTGTGTTGCTTGGATTTCGAGCACCTGCAGATTTTCTCTTGTTTGAAATATTTTTCATTTACTGGATTTATTTACACATTTTGTGCAGTCATTATGAAAGTAATTTAAATATCATAGTTTGAAATTTTTGGGATGAAAAATGGAGACAGCAATTGAATGTGTATGCATTCATCTGGGATATATTTTATTATTTGTTAATTTATTTGTGCAAGTTTGACTTTACGTGGTGTGTGTGATGTATGTGCACTGTGTTGTGCACCTTGGTCTGGAGGAATATTGTTTCATTTGGTGGTATACATCCATACAGTTCAATGTCAATAAATCTGATCTTGAAAAGGGAATATAGTTTTTCCATTTGACAATTAATTCATCAGACTAAGATAGTCCTGTAAGTGTTGTGTACACTTCCCATAAAAGGGCAGCTAGATGACATTGAGGAAAATTATTGCCAGAGCAATTCTAGTGTCCTAAAATGTGTGTGCTGAAATGGCAGGATTACAGTGGAGGAAGAGCATCCTCCCACTTCATCAAAATTTAGATGTGACAGAGGCCTTATGCGAGTTCTAGAATTGGCGTCTTTCATTCATGGTGGTCCTTCCCCAAAGCTGGGTAATGGAGATACAGTCTTTTCATGGTGAAAGAGAGGAAAGGAGGTGGAAGGAAACCATACAATGAAAGAAAAAATTTCACTTGGGTTAACTAGAAGATTTTCAGATTGGAGGGTATCACCTCAGGAGAGATAAACACATTAAATTACATGGCTATAACCTGATTGTGCATTGTGTTTTTTAGGATCAAAAGCTCTTCTTAAGACATGTCTTCTTGCAAATTCTCCTGGTTTTGCCAATAAATGAATGTAAAATTGAATGAAAACTGCCAGAAATTGGAAAAAGATTGCGATCTCCTCATCCATAATGCAACCTGGATTTATATCTGCAGCAAAAATGTCATTAACTGCTTCACAAGGGAAACTAAACAGGCAATATTAGGAGGAGGAACTTAAAGCATTGTTCAGAGATACTGCAGCTTGTTCTTAAAAGACAAGATGAGAGGCAGTGAACCTCAGAAGAAAATTAAGAAATCGGGGCAGAAGCTACAGCCAAAGTCTTGGCATTTTCAATGACTTTCATCTTCATTTCTACTCTTTTAGCTACACCAATGAAATATCTGCAAATTGATTTGCATTTATTATTAAGCAGATGCCAGAAAGTTACCTCTGCTTGTTAGCATTATTGCACTATTTCCTTGTGTGAGCATGCAGTACCTTTCAATTAACTAAATATATGAGGGAGAGCAGAATGCACTGACGAGCCATGCAGTGTGTTAAACACTGCTAATCTGAGATGAATTTCTAGTCAACAGTTCCTATACCTACTTTATAATGACCACATTCAAATGTGCTTTAATATCCGCAAAGAAATTTGAAAAATAATACTTCCTTGCAAGTACAAACAAGAGAAGGAAAGGAGTCCTGCAGAAGGGTTTTGGCCCCAAACATCAATTGTACCCTTTTCCTCGATGCTGCCTGGCCTGCTGAGTTCTTCCAGCACTTTGTGTGACTTACTTGCAAGTCTTTCTTTCTTTCTTTCTTTATTTATTTATTAAATTTTTAGATGCAAGTCTTTCTTTTGATATAAAAAGTAATGGACTGATACTTTTCTTGCTTAACAATTAATTCTATTGTCTTGCTGATGAGCAATTTAAAAAAATGAGGATACTAATAAATTGTACTAAGTGCCAGGTTTGCTGAAGCAGGCCTGTAGAAAGAGCCAACACTGCAGGCCCCACATCATCCTGAAAATACGTTTTGACCTGAGATGTTAACTTTGCTTCTCTTTTTGCAGATGTTGTTCTTCATGTTGTGTTCTTTAAGTATCTTCTGTTTCTTCAATACTATATGTAATACTAGTTGAAACAATAATTACTGTATTTAGGATTTCCCACCTTTAATGATTGCATTATGTTTCTAACTACTCTTTGAACTACAACAGTGGCAGCTGGTGAAAAGCCCTTGAATATACAATGCAAAGCTTTGCATTTCTGGTGTCTTAGGTACATCAGTCTCTAACTTTGTAAGAGGTCAATAACCATATTGAAAATTGTGGCGGCATCCGTCAGTCTCGTCAGATCATGGATCTGCGCCTGGAAGGTTTCCAAGGTGCAGGCCTGGGCAAGGTTGTATGAAAGACCGGCAGTTACCCATGCAGCAAGTCTCCCCTCTCCACGCCACCAATGTTGTCCAAGGGAACGGCAAGGGCTGATACAGCTTGGCACCAGTGTCATCGCAGAAGTTGCCAGAACGAGGTTGAAGGCAACGTCGGACTGCCTTAGGGACTCCAGCTCCGGATTTGTCTTCAGGGTTTACTCCCGAAGCCCTTCGCATGAGTGGGTGTGGCCGCAAGGCAGTGGAGGTTTGAAATCAGAGTTTTCCCTCTCTGTATTCAAAATACATACTTCATAAATAGGTAGAGGCAGAAGATGATATAAAGATAACTGTCAATAAGCTTAGCATTACTTCTGGTGTGATGAAGAAACACTACACCATTTGCTTGGACTGATTGACTTGTTTTTGCATTATCCTTTGCAAATGATTTGATTTGGTTTTGCATTATCCTTTGTGAAATGATAATGCGTACACTGATAGTGGAAATTGTCATTCCTCCAATGTTCGTCTTATTTGCAGTCAATTCTAATTGATCAGATAAGGAACATGATGCAAAAGATAACGTTCAAAGTAGCATGCAGGGTAGATAGATTTCAGTATTTTTATATGTTGGCACTGAGCTGAAAGAAAAGCGTAAAAGCTTTATCAGATGTTTCAGCTGACAGTAGTCCAATGACACTTGTCCTTTTAACACCAACTATAGTTCTCCTCCCAATGTAAGTTATCTCTCTTATTCTGTAAAGGATGAGCTAAATAGTATTCTCTCGCTGTTATGAGCCATCTCCTCCTACAGTCAGAGTAGAAAATCAGGAAATTCTAGTTGCAAAGCCAATCCTAAGTGTTGGCATGAGTTTCTTATAAAATCATTGATTGGAACAGTTAAGGCATAAAATAATGGCTTTCGCTCACCAGCTCTGTGCTAAACTAGGAACAGACTGGTGATGTGACTGAAAATGACAAAAGAGTTCATTTTTCAATCATTGAAATGCAGAAAGCAAGTGTTACACCCCCCAGTCAAAGAGCACTAATAAAATCAACACCTGGATTCATCATGGTGGCGGGTTGAGATTAGGAAGGAAGGTGTAGCAGAGTGAATGTAAGGAAATGAATAATGGCTACTCCCAGGAGAAATGTTGACTATAAAACATATCCAACAAGAATCTAGCCATTCGTAATTTGTCAATGCCAGGGCAGGATACTCTACCTTTTTTGATACATTATATTAAACCATTCTAACCCTTTACCACAAAACCTCTTTTGGTGGAAATTGCAATTGCATTCTTCCTGCCTGATGCTCCTCAAATATGTAAGATGAAGAGGAATCCTTTTCCTTAGATTCATATGAACGAATGAGTAGATGAGTTTAGGGCAGATCAGCGCATGGAATTATGACACTGTAGCCATTAGTGAGACGTGGTTGCGTGAGGGGCAAGACTGGTAGCCTAATGTTTCAGGGTTCCACTGACAGAGCAGGAAGGATTAAAGGAGGAGGAGTGGCTTTACTTGTCTGGGATAATGTTGTGACAGTGCTCAGACAGGACAGACTGGAGAGGTCGTCTACTGAGGCTATATGGGTGGAACTGAGGAATAAGAAAGGGATGAGAACATTAATGGGATTATAGACCACTCAACTATCCATGGGATTAGAGGAGAAAATTTGTGTAGAGATTGCAAACTGTTGCAAGAAACATAAGATTGCGATAACATAAGATAGAGGATGGTGAATTTGTGGAGTTTATTACCACAGGCAGCTATGAAGGCCAGGTCATTGGGTGTATTTAAGGCAGAGCTTGATAGGTTCTTGATTGGATGATTACGTGGAGAAGGCTGGGGAGAGGGGCTGAGGAGGGGTAAAACAGATCAGCCAAGATTGAATGGTGGAGCAGACTCGATGGGCCTAATTCGGCTCTTATGTCTTATGGTCTATAATAGGTCATTTTAATTTTTTACATATTGACTGGAACACTCATACTGTAAAAGGGCTAGATAGGGAAGAATTTGTCAAATGTTTAGGAAAGCTTCCTTAATCAGTACATAGAGGTCCCATACTAGATCACCTATTTGAGAATGAGACAGGACTGGTGACAGAAGTCTGTGTAAGGGAACACATTGCATCTAGTGATCATAATGCCATTAGTTTCAAGATAATTGAGGCAAAGGATAGGTCTGGTCCTTGCACTGAGATTCTAAATTGGAGAAAAGTCAATTTTGATGGTTTCAGAAAAGACCTGATAAGTGTGGACTGGGACAGGTTGTTATCTAACAAAGGTGTACTGGGTAAATGTACTTTGGAAGTGAAATTTTTGAGAGTGCAGAGTTTATATGTTTCTGTTAGAATAAAAGGCAAGGATAACAGGTTTAGGGAACTTTGGCTTTTGAGAGATACAGAGGCCCTGGTTAAGAAAAGGCACATAGCAGGTATAGACTGGTAGGAACAAATGAGGTGTTTATGCTGTATTAGAAATGCAAAAGAACACTTAAGAAGGAAATTGGGACTGCTAAAAGAAAGCATGAGGTTTCTGTAACAGACAAAGTGAAGGTGAATCCCAAGGGCTTCTAATAGAGCAAGGGACAAATTCCTTTGAAAGATCAGAGTGGTCATCTATGCATGGAGCAGAAAGAAATGAGGGAGATCTTAAATGGATTTTTTGCAACTGTATTTGCTTGGGGAATAGACACAGAGTCTGTAGAAGTAAGGCAAAGCAGCGGTGAGTTCATCGATTACAGAGGAAGAAGTGTTTGTTATCTTGAGGCAAATTAAGGTGGATAAATCCCCAGAGCTTGACAAGGTGTTTGCTTAGACCCTGTGAGACTGGTGCAGAAACTGCAGGAGCCCTAGCAGAGATATTCCAAAATTCAAGATTCAAGTACATTTATTATCAAAGGATGTATCAATTATACAACTTTGAGATTTGTCTGCTTACAAGCAAGAAAGTGAAAGAAAAACAAGTTAAAAGAAATTAAGACCAACTCCCAATGCACAGAGAAAGAGAAATCAACAGAAGTCATGCAGACAATGGAAATGAGCAACAACAACTGCATTCCCAACCAAATAGAGTCCTTAGATCCAAATCCCCGGAGTAGGCCCAAAGCTCGGTATTCAGTTCATCATATTTGTGGAGCTGGCATGAAGCACATCAGCCAGGGCAGCCTTACAGCCTCAGCGTTGCAGAGAGAGGAGTCCCCAATCTATCTGGGCCAGCATTCAAATGGTCTGAACAGCAGATTGTACCTCGCATTAGGATTTAAAATATCCTTAGTGACAGGAGAGTACCAGAGAATTGGATGATAGCTAAACTTGTTCCATTGTTTAAGCAAACATGAGGAAATCTGCAAATGCTGGAAATTCAAGCAACACACACAAAATGCTGGTGGAACACAGCAGGCCAGGCAGCATCTATAGGAAGAAGTACTGTTGATGTTTCGGGCCAAGACGTTGACAGTGCTTCTTCCTATAGATGCTGCCTGGCCTGCTGCGTTCCACCAGCATTTTGTGTGTGTTGTCCATTGTTTAAGTATGGCTCTTAGAATAAGCCAGAAAGTTATAGGCCAGTGAGTCTGATATCAGTGGTGGATAAGTTATTGGAAAGTATTCTAAGGGACTGGATATTTATGTATTTGGATAGACAGGGACTGATTAAGGATAGTCAAGATGGCTTTGTGCATGGTAGGTCATGGCAACCCAATCTTAGAGAGGTTTTCAAGAAGTTACCATGAAAGTTGATGAAGGCAAGGCAGTGGATGTTGACTACATGAACTTTAGATAGGTCTTTGACAAGATCCTAAATAAGAGTCTGGTCAAGAAGTTTAGTCACTAGGCATTCAAGATGAGGTAGTAAATTGGATTAGGCATTGGCTTTGCAGAAGAAGCCAGAGAGTGCCTCTCTGACTGGAGTTCTCTGACTTGTGGCATGCTGCAGTGATCATTTCTGGGTCTGTTGTTTGTCATCTGTATCAGTGATCTAGATGGACTGTGGTAAACTGGATCAGTAGTTTTGCAGATGACACTAAGTTTAGGGGTGTAGTGGACAGATTAACAAAGCTTTCAGCAGGATCTGTAGCAGTTGGAAAAATAAGCTGAAAAATGGCAGATGGAATTTATTGCAAACAAGTGCGAGATTTTGCACTTAAGGAGGACATACCAGGGCAGGACAGTGAGCGGCAGGGCACTGAGGAGATAGCAGAGCAGAGAAATTTGTGAATATAGATCCAGAAGTCCTTGAGAGTGACATCACAGGTAGATTGGATCATAACGAAAACGTTTGGGACATTGTAATTTATTGTAATTTTATGCCTTTTGCAGTTTACTTTTGCAGGAAATTAAAAAAAAATCATGGCATATAAGTCAGAGATAAAAAACCTGATTCTGATTCTGACCAGCATTCACCTATAAAACATCACTGAATCATTCTTAAATATTTTACTATAGATCCTCTGGTTGCTGATCTGTGGTGTTTATACCAGGACCTTATAGAGTAAGCAGATGAGAGCTGGACTAAAGCTGAGCTGACTCACTTAAATATGTTTGCACTGATACTGGTGCATTTTAGGACACTGATTTGTAAGCCTTCTCCAACAGATACAGGAAACATAAGCTATTTTACAAACAGGTTTATTGCAAGAAAAAATGCACTAAAATAAAGTGTGATTTTATAATGGTGGTTTGTATCATAACAATTGCTTTAAAATTAATAGCTCTGAAAGCAATTAATTTTATCTATGTTTATTGTGATTGCCTCAAAATATTTAAAAATATATTGGATGTTATTATTTTTATATTCTTAATGCCTATTTATTATAAGTCCTCCCCAGATTACGAATGCCAATTTATAGAGAGCCTGTACATATAAAGAAACATTTGTAATGGATAAGGATAAATTTTCTGGCTGCTAAGGGTTGGCAGATACAATTGAACATTAATTCCGTGAACTTTGGAAAGGTTTTTGGTAGCATCCACAGGAAGAGCCTCTGCTGAATTCTTGAATCATCCAGTTCCCTTCAAAAATTGTCCAGCTCATCCAGAGTTTCTACGCTAACTTCACCTGTCCAGTTGAGGACAGCAACTTGAGCTTTGAAGTCAAGACAGGAGTCAGATAAGGCTGCATGATGTCGGCAATATTGTTTAACCTAGTGATTGACTGGGTTGTGAGGGAACCAACAAAATATAAACAGAGAGGCATTAGGTGAGTCCTACCTTGGAAGACCTTGACTTTGCAGATGACCTCGCATTACTATTACATACACACCAGCACATGCAAGAGAAAACTCAGCACCTGTGTAGCTTTGGTGGACAGGTTGGACTCAGAGTCAACCAGAGAAAGACTGAGACCATGACCCTCAATGTAGAGTCTCCTCCTCCCTTCAATCAAACGCCATCAACATACCCAGCACCGGCAGGTTCACCTACCTGGGCAGCTTCATTCAGCAGAATGGTGACCCCAAGGATGACATCCAGTGCAGACTCAGCAAAGCTAGAAATGTCTTTAGATCAATGAGTAACAGGGGATCAACCAAGTACAGCATCCACACCGAGGTGAAGCTGTCTCAGAAACAAGAGAAAATCTGCAGATGCTGGAAATCCAAGTAACACACACAAAATGCTGGAGGAACTCGCAGGCCAGGCAGCATCTATGGAAAAAAGTAAAGTCGCCATTTTGGGCCGAGACCCAAAAATAACAGGGTAGGAAGATGTACAGTCCAGGTAACTGTAAGAGTCATTGGGTTTGTAATAGACATCATTAGATAAGCTGTCTCCAGAGATAGGGACAGAGAGATTGAGAAAGGGGAGAGAGATGTCAGAAACAGACCAGGTAAATTTGAGGGCAATGTGGAAGTTGGAGGCAAGGTTGATGAGGTCAATGAGCTCCGCATGGGTGCAGGAAGTAGCACCAATGCAGTCGTCGATGTAGGAAAAGTTGCGGATTGATACCAGTGTAAGCTTGGAACATAGACTGTTCCACATAGCTGAAAAAATGCAGGCATAGCTGGGACCCATGCGAGTACCCATGGCTACACCTTTTGTTTGAAGGAAGTGGGAGGAGCCAGAGGAGAAATTATTGAGAGTGAGGACACGTTCCGGCAGGCAGAGGAGAGTGCTGGTGGAGGGGAACTGGTTAGGTCTGGTGTCCCAAAAGAAACAGAGAGCTTTGAGGCCTTCCTGGGGGTGGGGGGGGGGATGGAAGTGTGTAGGAACGGAACATCCATGTCGAAAATAAGATGATTGGGGTCAGAGAACTTGAAATCATTGAAAAGGTCAAGAGTGTATGTCACGGATGCAGGTAGGAAGGGACTGAACCAGGGTGGGTGGGGGGTGAGGGGTGATAAAACCAAATCAAGGTGTGCTACCTGGACAGGCAAGATCTTGGATAGCAGGTAGAAACAGGAGGTGCAGGGTGAGGGAACTGTGAGGTTGATGGCAGTGAGTGGGAGATCCCCAGAGCTCATAAGATCAATGAAAGTGTGGAAGACAATGGCCTGGTGCTCTTTAGTGGGAGCCTGTTCGAGGGGTAAGTAAGAGGAGGTGCCTGACATTTGTTGCTGGGTCTCAGCAAGTTAGAGGTCAGTCCACCAGACTACTACAGCACCCCCCCTTATCTGCAGGTTTGATGGTGAGGTTAGGATGAGTGCAGAGGGAGTGGAGGGCAGAGCATTTGGAAGGAATGAGGTTGTAATTGGAGAGAGGAGTGGTGAAGTTGAGACGGTTGATATCTCGTTGGCAGTTGGCAATGAAAAGAATCAGAGCAGGCAGGAGACCAGAGTGGAGTGTCCAGGAAGAGGAGGAGGGCTGAAGATGGGAGAAGTCAGCAGGGTGGGGTGGAGAGCTCTTGCCAAAGAAGCTGTATCTGTGCTGTGTTTTGTCCACACTCTTGTATGGGTCAGAATGCTGAGAGCAACCTTGCCAAGCTGTCATCATTTCACACCATGAGCCTTTAGAAGATCTTCCGTATCTTTTGGCCAAGAAAGATCTCTAACCACACCATACTCCTTCAGTGTCACCACAGCCATCATGCGGAAGTGTTGGAGACGGATTGGGCACCTGATGAGAAGCGAGGCCAACGCCATCATCAAGTCAGCACGTCACTGGATTCCTGAAGGGCGGAAGAAACATGGGAGACAACTTGGCACCATACTGTGGAGGCAGAAAGGATCATGAACCACACCTGGGACATAATAGGGAAAATGGCCAAGGACAGACATAAATGGGGACCTCCAGTACTGCCCTAAACATTAGCAGGAGCAACGGGTGTTAGTCAGGCTTTGCATTGTTATGTGGCATTTTCTCCACCCAATACACCCACCACTCCAATCGGAGTGAATGGAGGTTTGGTTGGGCAGAGCTGGGAGCACTAAGCAGACTCACTGAGTCAGTGAGGTCGGCTGGTGACCGTTCTTCCCGTGTCGGCTCACTCTCCCGTCACTGCTGATCCCATGCAATTCTCCAACACACTATTTTTGTTCATTTCTGACAATTCAGGTTACAGACGGTCCTCAGGAACATAAACCGAGAACTTCTGTGTCACACCACAATCTTTCTTTGGTGCACTAAAGAAATTTAAAAATTAAAATTAAAAGTGAGCCTTTTCTTCATTTTATTTGCTTACTGTGAGAGTTCTTTAAAATGATTGGCTGCTTAGATAGCTTGATAATATCACAGCAACAGTCATCAGAAAAATGGAAATTCTCACTACACACACCACTTGAATTTTGAGGTTCATATTCCTGATGGTTATTCCCTGACCCACTGACTGCCTATAGCAATTTGTTTTATTTTTGCTCCAGATTCCAGCATCTGCAGGCCCTTGAGTCTCCATTTATATCTTGACATGTTGACGTTAGATTTCCACACAAGTTGTTCAACAGCAGGACCGCAGAAAATTGGTGGGTTTTTTTTCAGGGAGTATGCTGAAGTAGCAGTAGACGAGTAGGAAGTTGTTCATGAAAAGTCAGCCTATTAATTCTCCGATGTCAATTAGGATTAGCCAATGGTCTGGAGGGAATGGGCATAAGAATAAAGATGAGGGATCTTAGAGGAAAGATTACCTAGTGGAAATGAAAATACACATTGACATGTTTCATTTGTCTAGTACTTGGTTAGACGCACTGATAAATCGAAGTGCACTATTTTTAAATAGACCAGTTCATCGTTGCGTCTAAATGTTAAAAACTGATCTGGAGAAACTGACAGTTCCTAGTGGTGTACTTTAACAGGGAAGTAACAATAGAAAGAAATTTATTTAATTAAAGTAGGTGATAAAAGTATTGGGAAAAAAACTGAAAAATAAAACAACAAACCCACTATATGCATCCACAGTTTGGCAGTCAATAGTAAACAGACATAATTAATTTCCTTTTGACTGCTCTTCACCTCCTGAGATGAAACTAGGAAAACACATTAAATCATTGACCTTTGGTTTCAACAGTGTGGGTAGCTTCATGAAACAGTCATTACTTACACAGAAAAATATTTGGAAACACAAAATACTCTGCAGATGCTGGGGTCAAAGCAACACGCAGAACACGCTGGAGGAACTTAACAGGTCGGGCAGCATCTGTGGAAATGAACAGTCAAGTCGGGCCGAGACCCAGTCCTGACAATGTTCTCGGCCTGAAACGTTGACTGTTTGTTTCCGCGGATGCTGCCCGACCTGCTGAGTTTCTCCAGAGTGTTGTGCGTGTTGCTTAAAATATTTGGAAGGTTGTTTTAACCTCTTTGAAAGTATACACTATATAGTAAGATAAATTACATTAATTATGTCATTCATTTAAACTGACCTTTCTCTTTAATAGAGTGGAAGAAACCTTACCCTGATGATCATTAAATGATTACATTAATAATTGGGAAGTATGAGGTGATGAATTATAGTTTCATTCAAAGGGTAGAATAAAAGTATTAGCAATCTCTGATGATGTTTTCTCCAAATGACTCAGAGTTAAGTTCATCATGCAAGGTTACACCAAGCCCTGTGATCTAACCAGGTTTATTGTTACTCTTGTGCTCTGAATTTAGTGGGTATTAAACAAGGTCCCATGTGTAGCCTCTTCAGATCTGCAGGTAGACAACTGAGACAAGCTTTCCATTCCTGTCACCTGTGCCACTCCAGCTGGAAAGTTCCAGGATAAACAACCACATGGATGTTAGGTGGGAGGAAGACCCAAACAAGCTCTGCTGGACACATCATTGAATCAGCTATTAATGATCAAAGTGTTTGTATGTAGATGTCAAGAATAGTCATTGGTTTAATACTGGCGTCATGCTGATACGTGAAGAACATATGTCAGCGGCAATTACCAGGTTTAGGTGAAAAAGACAAAATAAAACAAAGAAAAATGAATTAAGAGGATTCACTGTTGATTAGTATCTAAATCTAAATAGTTTATCTAAATAGTAAAGCATCTTATAATTTAAGTGGAATGCTGAGGCATTTTGCAAATTCACCTGCATATTCAATAAACCTTTATCACCTGAGCAGAATTGTGAATCCACCTGATCCCCTCTCTCCAAGCTCTTACACAGAATCAATTAATTGATGAAATTTATGACAAGGAAGCAGGCATTCCTTTATATGTCTCTGCAGGCCAAGGAAGGCCAATCATATTTTCAGCTCTTGATCCGTAACCTAGGAATTTATGATGAGGCAAGTGCTCAGCCAAGTGCTTCTTAACTGTGACAAGGTCTACTGCCTCAAGTATCATACCACGGTATATCATTCCACTGAGGTATGAGGACAGAAACACATAAACTGGTCTGGGAAAATAATGGTTAAGCAGGCAGATCAGAAACAGCAGACATCTTAAGGAGGTTTTCCATGCACCAGTAAGGAGGACATATGAACTATCTGTAGCCAACTAGGAATTTAGGGAATGAACTAAATTTTTAAAAAATAGATTGAATAAACAAGCAATGCTGTGAAGATTAGTGATAGGCCAGAGGAGTGGAACACTTCTTTGAAAAGAATGACAAAAAAATTTGATGACAGCTCAGAAATCTACTTCATGGACCATTTAACAAAAAAAATAACATTTCTCAGTCTGCTTGTGGGATGATAAGAATGTGCTCCTCAGAATATATTTTAAACATTGTTTCAAACACAAGAGCATCAAAACTGCACCATACCTATAACCATCCCTTTTCTTCTATTTCACGTTTATCTCAATAACAGGTTTATGTGATGTGTGAAACTGATTCAGAGAGAGAATGCCAAACAATGCCTTCAGAGCTTCTAATCTATGTACTGTGGAAGTTGATGCCAATCTTTGCACAATGCATTATGATTTTTGCTAATTCAATACTACTGAAATCCTTGAAATTTGTTTGTTCCCCCCCCCCCCCAGAAAAATAATCTTTATCAATGCTTGGAATACAAAACCATCCCTAGCTTGAATAAGTCAGAAACATGATCATTATTTGAACATACAATGAACTATCTCCATTCAATTTTAGAAACAGAAACCTGAAACTAATTAAATTAACTGAGAATGGTTTGGGCAATGTATCTAACATAGGCAGGTGCATAATAATGCATCAATGAGATGAGACCAAATATGTTCAAACAATCATTATGAATTTAGAGACAGCATTAGCAAAAGAGCTGCACAGGAACAAGCCCCAAGTCCCGCAATGCTGTGCTGAACTAAATAACTAGCAATTAAATGTCTAATTAAACTGATTCCTTCTGTCTGCATGACATCAATATCCCTCTACATCTCTGCACATTCATCTACCTTAGAGCTTCTTAAGTGCCTCCATCGTATTTACCTCCGCTACTAGCCTTGGCAGCAGATTGCCGACACTCATCACTCTGTGTAAAATACTTGCCCTGGGCATCTCCCTTGTCATTCCTACCTGTGGCCATCAAACTTTACAACTCCTCCCTCGGAGTGTCAGACACCCTGAGCCAATAGGCTGGTCCTGGACTTATTTCTACTGGGCATGATTAACTTATTATCATTTAATTATTTATGGTTTTATATTGCTATATTTCTTCACTATTCTTGGTTGGTGCGGCTGTAATGAAACCCAATTTCCCTCGGGATCTATAAAGTATGTCTTACCCCCCTCATCCTAAGTGCATGCCTCTAGTATTAAACATTTTGACCTTGAGAAAAAGATACCTGGTATAATCTTATAAATTTCTATGAAGCCTCCCTTATCCTCCACTCCAGGGAAAACGATTCAAGTTTGTCTAACCTCTCCCTTAAGCACACATTCTTTAATCCAGTCAATCTCTTCATCACCCTCTTGAAAACCTCTGCATCCTTCCTATAATGGGGACACCAGATAATGAATAAGCTTCTGAAGAAGGACTGTTGACTTGTAAAGTTAACTAGGTTTTCCTCTCTCCCTCTTTTCTCCTAACCTAAAATGTTTCTAGCATTTCCTGATTATGCTAAGAACATTGTTTCTGCATAGGAAGCTAAAGACAATATTGCAAAATTGAAATCATATTTTGCAGTCATGTATTGAAAACTTACTTGAATTAGTGGGCAAATATTTCAAGGAAAAGAATGCTGAAGTTTTCACTGCTCAGGGACTAAGTGAACTGAATCAAGATTATCACAAACTCAGCAGAAGGACAGAAGCTTTGGAAAGACTAGTCTACAGAAAATTGGAATCTAACTACAAGAGATGAGCATGCAAACTGGAGTGTCCTGAGAGGTAGTAATGGTAGCCATTAGAAAGTTATTAGGGAAAACTGGGTAGGTATTTGAATGAGCAAATAAATGTGAAGAATTAGGTGGCTAATGTCTTTCCCCAGCTCCTAGCATTCCCTATTTGCTGTTATCACAGCATGGAGATATGTGTGGGAAACTTCAGATAAGTTTCTCAGCAAGCAATGATAATTTACAATGATTGAAAAACTACATGCTAATGATTTCTGATATACTGTACATCTGGCAGATTCCTGCCTCTCTTCAACATAAGTTACAGTGAGGGAGCACAGCCAGTCACAGAAAGTGTTAAGATTGTATGCATAGTGACGATGGTGTTGGTTGGGGTGTAGGTGAGAGGAGAGGGGTGGTTGTTGCCAGTGCAAAAAAGATCACCATAATGTTACTAATTTGTCACAGTGTCACAGTTAGGAAACCTATTCTGTTCCTTTAAGTGTTTAAGGTCTCGTTCTTGCTATGAAGCAATGTGCCAACGCTAGAGGATAGATTTTTGTCCATAAATCATAATCAAAATTATGTACTTTAAAGCTAATTGCTTTCACCACTACAGACCCTCCAGAAGGGGGATTTGATAAAGGACTTCAAAGTTAAGAAGTGGTCTGACAAGACCAAAGTAGAGAAGCTTTTTCCTTTTGTGGGGAATTTGAAGATCAGAAGTCTTAAATAATAAATTTAATAAGAAACACAGGAGAGAATTTTTTACATAGAGGTTACAAGAGGCTAAAATTTACTTTTAGATGGGGTGATAGAGGCAATGAGTTACATCGTGTGAAGCATCTGTACTTCAGTCAGGATTTCCACACAAGTATTTCAGTGGTTGTAGGCACAATATCAACTTCAGAGGAGGCTGATATATTTAATCTCCTTTTTCCTTCAAGTTCTTTCAAGCACGGAGCTTAAAATATTTGCAGTAACTCACTACTGTTGTCTGATGTTGTATCTAAACTTCTGGTCAACTCACCCAGGAATGTAGTATTAAAATGAGTGACCCTGACCTATACAAGAAATTGAGATTTGACCTTAGTCACTATGGACATTTACCAGCATGTAGTGCTTTGACAGGCTGGTTATGGCAAGCATTAACTTCAGCCTTCCAGACATCTATCCACTGTAATTTGGAAACTCCCAAAACAGTTCTACGGCAGACATCATCTTGCTGGCATTACAATCTTCTCTGGAGCATCCGGACAGTAAAGACATCTACATCAAACTATTGTTTCTTGACCACAGATCTGTCTTTAATACTATAATTCCAAACAAACTTATTACCAATTCCGAAGCCCGTGAGTCAGCAAAGCCCTATGCAACCAGATCCTTGACTTACTGATGAACAGACCACAATCAGTAAGGATAGGCAGCGACACCTCCACCACAATTATTCTCGACACTGGTGCTCCATGAAGCTGTGTCCTCAGCCCTTGCCTATACACTTATGACTGTGTGATCAGAATCTTCTCGAACCCCGTTTACATGTTTGTAGATGATACCCCTGTTCCTCGAATAATGAAGAAGCAGAACACAGGAAGGAGATAGAGAGTTTAGTGACATGCTGCCATTACAAATACCTTTCCCCCAATGTCAGCAAAGCTAAAGAGCTGGTTATTGACTTCAGGAAGAGGGTGATGTACATGTTCCTGTTTACATCAATGGTATTGGGTTTGAGAGGGTTGAGAACTTCAAGGCGTGAATATCACCAAAAGCTTGTTTTGGTCCAACCAAATAGACGCCAAAGCCAAAAAAGCTCATCAATGGCCCTACTTCCTCAAGAAGGTAAAGAAATTTGGTATGTCCCCATCGACCCTTACCAGTTTTAATCGATGCACCATAGAAAGCATCTTACCTGGATGCAAAATGAGTTGATATGACAACTGCTCTGCCTAAGACCCTAAGAATTTGCAATCGGTTGTGGGCACAGCTCAGCAGATCACGGAAACCAGCCTCCTCTCCATGGATTCTGTGTATACTTCTTGCTGCCAGCATAATGAAAGACCCCACCCACCCTGGACATTCTCTTTCTCTTCTTTCATTGGGCAAAAGATATTAAAAAATCTGATAGCACATACCACCAAGCTCAAGGACAGATACTACCCCTTTGTTATAAAACTACTAAGTGATTCCTGGTATTGCAAGATGGGCTCTTGACCTCACAGTCTACCTTGTTATGATCTTGCACTTTATCCTTTGCCTTCACTGCTCTTTCTCAGTAGATATTCCATGTAGTATTATAGTGTTACCTTGTTTTACTTCAGTGTACTGAATAACGATTGATTTGGATGGAGGTATGCAGGACAAGCTTTCCACTGTATCTCAGTATGTGATAATAATAAACCAATTCTGATTCTGATTTGTAAAGTCATCAGAGATTCTAAGAGACAATACCCGCCCAAAATCAAGTCACAGATCAGCTGTTACATGCTATAATGGGCAACAAAGCAAAGTTTGGCACCATAGCTGACAACGTCACTTCCAGCTGAACCTTAATCATTCTATGCATCTTTGAACAGAAAGACATTGAAGTGCCACCACCTGTATCGACAGACTCCAATCCAGCTGAACCCACAGGCACTACTGCAGATATCAGATCAGTATTCCGGAGAGTGAGCCCACTGATAGCATCTAGCCTGGCTAAACTCCCCGGCTGTTCCCTCGGACCCTGTGCATATGAACTAGCGGGGCTTGGGGATCTGCAGACATTTTTAAGCTCCCCCTACTTCTTTCTGAGGTTCCCACTTGCTTTAAAGAGATCACCATCATCCCAGTACTTAACAAAAATAAGATAACATTCCTTAATAACTTCCAGTGGCTCCAACATCCAGCATCATGAAATGCTTAGAGAGAGTAGTCAGAGCACATATCAACTCCAGACACCCAAACTGCTTTCACTCACTGTAAAACACCTATTGCTGAAACAATTCCATGGGGATGCCATCTCCTTGGTCCTACATTCATCTTTGGAGTATCTGGACAGTAAAGAAACCTAACTTACAATATAGTTCAAGTCAAGTCAAGTCACTTTTTATTGTCATTTCGACCATAACTGCTGGTACAGTAGACAGTAAAAACGAGAAAACGTTTTTCAGGACCATGGTGTTACATGAACAATACAAAAACTACACTGAACTACTCATTCAATGTCTGCAGTGAGATGCTGAAGATGTTCTATAGGTCAGTTGTGGAGAGCGCCCTCTTCTTTGTGGTGGCGTGTTGGGGAGGAAGCATTAAGAAGAAGGACGCCTCACGTCTTAATAAGCTGATAAGGAAGGCGGGCTCTGTCGTGGGCAAAGTACTGGAGAGTTTAACATCGGTAGCTGAGCGAAGGGTGCTGAGTAGGCTACGGTCAATTATGGAAAACCCTGAACATCCTCTACATAGCACCATCCAGAGACAGAGAAGCAGTTTCAGCGACAGGTTACTGTCGATGCAATGCTCCTCAGACAGGATGAAGAGGTCAATACTCCCCAATGCCATTAGGCTTTACAATTCAACTGCCAGGACTTAAGAACTTTTTTTTTAAAGCTATTATTAATGCTTTTTGAGTTAGTGATTTAGATGCATATCATATTATTACTGAGTTAAGTATTGTATGTAATGAGTTTTTGCTACAACAAGTGTATGGGACATTGGAAAAAAATGTTGAATTTCCCCATGGGGATGAATAAAGTATCTATCTATCTATCTATCTATCTAAAAACTACACTAGACTACAGACCTACCCACTACTGCATAAAGTAACACAGAACAGTGTTAATAATAAATAGTTATAAATAATAAACAAGACAATAGGCACAGCACAAGTCAGAAGGTGGGTAGTCCAATGGCTTGGGGAAAATCTGTTACGTAATTAGCTGAATGGTGGCTTATTGACTACAACTCTGTCTTCATATCATAATGCCAAGAAAACTCATCTACAAACTCCTCAAACTGGGACTCAACACTTCCATTTGCAAATTGATCCTTGACTTGCAACCCAACAAACCTCAATCAGTTAGAACAGGGTACAACACCTCCGCCACAATGATCCTCAACACCACTGCCCTGCAAAGCTACATCATTAGACCCTACTTCCCTATTCACTCATGACGGTGTGGACTGACTTGGTTCTAGCTCCATCTACAAGTTTGTAAATAACAACACTGTAGTGGGCTGATTCCAAAATAATGATGAGTCAAAGTTTAGGAAGGAGATAAAGAGTATGGTGTCATGATAACAACATTTCTCTCAATGGCAGCAAATGAAAGAATTGGTCATTGACTTCATAAAGGGAGAGTGTGGGGGAAGTGTACATACTCCTCTTTGCATCAATGGTTCTGAGGTCAAGAGAGTTTAAAGTTTCATGTTCCTAGGAGAAAACATCACCAATACCCTGTCCTGATCCAAGGCCAGGAATGCACACCTTGTCCAGGAATACACAACATGTCCAGAAATACACACCTTGTCCAGGAATACACAACATGTCCAGGAATACACACCTTGTCCAGGAATACACACCATGTCCAGGAATACACAACATGTCCAGGAATACACACCTTGTCCAGGAATACACAACATGTCCAGGAATACACACCTTGTCCAGGAATACACACCTTGGCCAGGAATACACACCATGTCCAGGAATACACACTGTCCAGGAATATACACCTTGTCCAGGAATACACACCTTGTCCAGGAATACACACCTTGTCCAGGAATACACACCTTGTCCAAGAATACACAACATGTCCAGGAATATACACCTTGTCCAGGAATACACACTGTCCAGGAATACACACCTTGTCCAGGAATACACACCGTGTCCAGGAATACACACCTTGTCCAGGAATACACACCATGTCCAGGAATACACAACATGTCCAGGAATACACACCTTGTCCAGGAATACACAACATGTCCAGGAATACACACCTTGTCCAGGAATACACACCTTGGCCAGGAATACACACCTTGTCCAGGAATACACACTGTCCAGGAATATACACCTTGTCCAGGAATACACACCTTGTCCAGGAATACACACCTTGTCCAGGAATATACACCTTGTCCAGGAATACACACCTTGTCCAGGAATACACACCTTGTCCAGGAATTCACACCAACCAGGAATACACACCATGTCCAGGAATACACACCATGTCCAGGAATACACACCATGTCCAGGAATTCACACCATGTCCAGGAATACACACCATGTCCAGGAATACACACCGACCAGGAATACACACCATGTCCAGGAATACACACCATGTCCAGGAATACACACCTTGTCCAGGAATACACACCGACCAGGAATACACACCATGTCCAGGAATTCACACCATGTCCAGGAATACACACCATGTCCAGGAATACACACCATGTCCAGGAATACACACCATGTCCAGGAATACACACCGACCAGGAATACACACCATGTCCAGGAATACACACCATTTCCAGGAATACACACCTTGTCCAGGAATACACACCTTGTCCAGGAATATACACCTTGTCCAGGAATACACACCGACCAGGAATACACACCGTCCAGGAATACACACCTTGTCCAGGAATACACACCATGTCCAAGAATACACAACATGTCCAGGAATATACACCTTGTCCAGGAATACACACTGTCCAGGAATACACACCATTTCCAGGAATACACACCTTGTCCAGGAATACACACCGACCAGGAATACACACCATGTCCAGGAATACACACCTTGTCCAGGAATACACACCATGTCCAAGAATACACACCTTGTCCAGGAATACACACCTTGTCCAGGAATACACACCGACCAGGAATACACACCGTGTCCAGGAATACACACCTTGTCCAGGAATACACACTGTCCAGGAATATACACCTTGTCCAGGAATACACACTGTCCAGGAATACACACCATTTCCAGGAATACACACCTTGTCCAGGAATACACACCGACCAGGAATACACACCATGTCCAGGAATACACACCTTTTCCAGGAATACACACCATGTCCAAGAATACACACCTTGTCCAGGAATACACACCTTGTCCAGGAATACACACCGACCAGGAATACACACCATGTCCAAGAATACACACCTTGTCCAGGAATACACACCTTGTCCAGGAATACACACCATGTCCAGGAATACACACCGTGTCCAGGAATACACACCTTGTCCAGGAATACACACCATGTCCAAGAATACACACCTTGTCCAGGAATACACACCTTGTCCAGGAATACACACCGACCAGGAATACACACCATGTCCAAGAATACACACCTTGTCCAGGAATACACACCTTGTCCAGGAATACACACCATGTCCAGGAATACACACCGTGTCCAGGAATACACACCTTGTCCAGGAATACACACCATGTCCAAGAATACACACCTTGTCCAGGAATACACAACATGTCCAGGAATACACACCATGTCCAGGAATTCACACTTTGTCCAGGAATTCACACCATGTCCAGGAATACACAACACGTCCAGGAATACACACCTTGTCCAGGAATACACAACACGTCCAGGAATACACACCATGTCCAAGAATACACACCTTGTCCAGGAATACACACCATTTCCAGGAATACACACCTTGTCCAGGAATACACACCATGTCCAGGAATACACACCATTTCCAGGAATACACACCTTGTCCAGGAATACACACCGTGTCCAGGAATACACACCTTGTCCAGGAATACACACCTTGTCCAGGAATACACAACATGTCCAGGAATACACACCTTGTCCAGGAATACACACCTTGGCCAGGAATACACACCATGTCCAGGAATACACACTGTCCAGGAATATACACCTTGTCCAGGAATACACACCTTGTCCAGGAATACACACCTTGTCCAGGAATACACACCTTGTCCAAGAATACACAACATGTCCAGGAATATACACCTTGTCCAGGAATACACACTGTCCAGGAATACACACCTTGTCCAGGAATACACACCGTGTCCAGGAATACACACCTTGTCCAGGAATACACACCATGTCCAGGAATACACAACATGTCCAGGAATACACACCTTGTCCAGGAATACACACCTTGTCCAGGAATACACACCTTGTCCAGGAATTCACACCAACCAGGAATACACACCATGTCCAGGAATACACACCATGTCCAGGAATACACACCATGTCCAGGAATTCACACCATGTCCAGGAATACACACCATGTCCAGGAATACACACCGACCAGGAATACACACCATGTCCAGGAATACACACCATGTCCAGGAATACACACCTTGTCCAGGAATACACACCGACCAGGAATACACACCATGTCCAGGAATTCACACCATGTCCAGGAATACACACCATGTCCAGGAATACACACCATGTCCAGGAATACACACCATGTCCAGGAATACACACCGACCAGGAATACACACCATGTCCAGGAATACACACCATTTCCAGGAATACACACCTTGTCCAGGAATACACACCTTGTCCAGGAATATACACCTTGTCCAGGAATACACACCGACCAGGAATACACACCGTCCAGGAATACACACCTTGTCCAGGAATACACACCATGTCCAAGAATACACAACATGTCCAGGAATATACACCATGTCCAAGAATACACAACATGTCCAGGAATATACACCTTGTCCAGGAATACACACTGTCCAGGAATACACACCATTTCCAGGAATACACACCTTGTCCAGGAATACACACCGACCAGGAATACACACCATGTCCAGGAATACACACCTTGTCCAGGAATACACACCATGTCCAAGAATACACACCTTGTCCAGGAATACACACCTTGTCCAGGAATACACACCGACCAGGAATACACACCGTGTCCAGGAATACACACCTTGTCCAGGAATACACACTGTCCAGGAATATACACCTTGTCCAGGAATACACACTGTCCAGGAATACACACCATTTCCAGGAATACACACCTTGTCCAGGAATACACACCGACCAGGAATACACACCATGTCCAGGAATACACACCTTGTCCAGGAATACACACCGACCAGGAATACACACCGTGTCCAGGAATACACACCTTGTCCAGGAATACACACTGTCCAGGAATATACACCTTGTCCAGGAATACACACTGTCCAGGAATACACACCATGTCCAGGAATTCACACCATGTCCAGGAATACACACCATGTCCAGGAATACACACCGACCAGGAATACACACCATGTCCAGGAATACACACCTTGTCCAGGAATATACACCTTGTCCAGGAATACACACCTTGTCCAGGAATACACACCTTGTCCAGGAATTCACACCAACCAGGAATACACACCATGTCCAGGAATACACACCATGTCCAGGAATACACACCATGTCCAGGAATTCACACCATGTCCAGGAATACACACCATGTCCAGGAATACACACCGACCAGGAATACACACCATGTCCAGGAATACACACCATGTCCAGGAATACACACCTTGTCCAGGAATACACACCGACCAGGAATACACACCATGTCCAGGAATTCACACCATGTCCAGGAATACACACCATGTCCAGGAATACACACCATGTCCAGGAATACACACCATGTCCAGGAATACACACCGACCAGGAATACACACCATGTCCAGGAATACACACCATTTCCAGGAATACACACCTTGTCCAGGAATACACACCTTGTCCAGGAATATACACCTTGTCCAGGAATACACACCGACCAGGAATACACACCGTCCAGGAATACACACCTTGTCCAGGAATACACACCATGTCCAAGAATACACAACATGTCCAGGAATATACACCTTGTCCAGGAATACACACTGTCCAGGAATACACACCATTTCCAGGAATACACACCTTGTCCAGGAATACACACCGACCAGGAATACACACCATGTCCAGGAATACACACCTTGTCCAGGAATACACACCATGTCCAAGAATACACACCTTGTCCAGGAATACACACCTTGTCCAGGAATACACACCGACCAGGAATACACACCGTGTCCAGGAATACACACCTTGTCCAGGAATACACACTGTCCAGGAATATACACCTTGTCCAGGAATACACACTGTCCAGGAATACACACCATTTCCAGGAATACACACCTTGTCCAGGAATACACACCGACCAGGAATACACACCATGTCCAGGAATACACACCTTGTCCAGGAATACACACCATGTCCAAGAATACACACCTTGTCCAGGAATACACACCTTGTCCAGGAATACACACCGACCAGGAATACACACCATGTCCAAGAATACACACCTTGTCCAGGAATACACACCTTGTCCAGGAATACACACCATGTCCAGGAATACACACCGTGTCCAGGAATACACACCTTGTCCAGGAATACACACCATGTCCAAGAATACACACCTTGTCCAGGAATACACAACATGTCCAGGAATACACACCATGTCCAGGAATTCACACTTTGTCCAGGAATTCACACCATGTCCAGGAATACACAACACGTCCAGGAATACACACCTTGTCCAGGAATTCACACCATGTCCAGGAATACACACCATGTCCAGGAATACACACCGACCAGGAATACACACCATGTCCAGGAATACACACCATGTCCAGGAATACACACCTTGTCCAGGAATACACACCGACCAGGAATACACACCTTGTCCAGGAATACACACCTTGTCCAGGAATATACACCTTGTCCAGGAATACACACCGACCAGGAATACACACCGTCCAGGAATACACACCTTGTCCAGGAATACACACCATGTCCAAGAATACACAACATGTCCAGGAATATACACCTTGTCCAGGAATACACACTGTCCAGGAATACACACCATTTCCAGGAATACACACCTTGTCCAGGAATACACACCGACCAGGAATACACACCATGTCCAGGAATACACACCTTGTCCAGGAATACACACCATGTCCAAGAATACACACCTTGTCCAGGAATACACACCTTGTCCAGGAATACACACCGACCAGGAATACACACCGTGTCCAGGAATACACACCTTGTCCAGGAATACACACTGTCCAGGAATATACACCTTGTCCAGGAATACACACTGTCCAGGAATACACACCATTTCCAGGAATACACACCTTGTCCAGGAATACACACCGACCAGGAATACACACCATGTCCAGGAATACACACCTTGTCCAGGAATACACACCATGTCCAAGAATACACACCTTGTCCAGGAATACACACCTTGTCCAGGAATACACACCGACCAGGAATACACACCATGTCCAAGAATACACACCTTGTCCAGGAATACACACCTTGTCCAGGAATACACACCATGTCCAGGAATACACACCGTGTCCAGGAATACACACCTTGTCCAGGAATACACACCATGTCCAAGAATACACACCTTGTCCAGGAATACACAACATGTCCAGGAATACACACCATGTCCAGGAATTCACACTTTGTCCAGGAATTCACACCATGTCCAGGAATACACAACACGTCCAGGAATACACACCTTGTCCAGGAATACACAACACGTCCAGGAATACACACCATGTCCAAGAATACACACCTTGTCCAGGAATACACACCATTTCCAGGAATACACACCTTGTCCAGGAATACACACCATGTCCAGGAATACACACCATTTCCAGGAATACACACCTTGTCCAGGAATACACACCGTGTCCAGGAATACACACCGTGTCCAGGAATACACACTGTCCAGGAATACACACCTTGTCCAGGAATACACACAATTTCCAGGAATACACACCTTGTCCAGGAATACACACCTTGTCCAGGAATACACACCATGTCCAGGAATACACACTGTCCAGGAATATACACCATGTCCAGAAATACACACCTTGTCCAGGAATACACACCTTGTCCAGGAATACACACCATGTCCAGGAATACACACCATGTCCAGGAATACACACCATGTCCAGGAATTTACACCATGTCCAGGAATACACACCATGTCCAGGAATACACACCGACCAGGAATACACACCATGTCCAGGAATACACACCATGTCCAGGAATACACACCTTGTCCAGGAATACACACCGACCAGGAATACACACCATGTCCAGGAATTCACACCATGTCCAGGAATACACACCATGTCCAGGAATACACACCATGTCCAGGAATACACACCATGTCCAGGAATACACACCATGTCCAGGAATACACACCGACCAGGAATACACACCATGTCCAGGAATACACACCATTTCCAGGAATACACACCTTGTCCAGGAATACACACCTTGTCCAGGAATATACACCTTGTCCAGGAATACACACCGACCAGGAATACACACCGTCCAGGAATACACACCTTGTCCAGGAATACACACCATGTCCAAGAATACACAACATGTCCAGGAATATACACCTTGTCCAGGAATACACACTGTCCAGGAATACACACCATTTCCAGGAATACACACCTTGTCCAGGAATACACACCGACCAGGAATACACACCATGTCCAGGAATACACACCTTGTCCAGGAATACACACCATGTCCAAGAATACACACCTTGTCCAGGAATACACACCTTGTCCAGGAATACACACCGACCAGGAATACACACCGTGTCCAGGAATACACACCTTGTCCAGGAATACACAACACGTCCAGGAATACACACCATGTCCAAGAATACACACCTTGTCCAGGAATACACACCATTTCCAGGAATACACACCTTGTCCAGGAATACACACCATGTCCAGGAATACACACCTTGACCAGGAATGCACACCATGTCCAGGAATACACACCTTGACCAGGAATGCACATCAGGAATGCCTCTATCCACTCAAGAGACTAAAGAAATTTGGCTCCTCTTTGACCTCACCAATTTATAACAGTACACCATAGAAAGCAACCAATGTAGAGGCTTGGCATGACGACATCTCTGCCCAAGACACAAGAAACTGCAGAATGCTGTGGACACAGCTCAGCTCACCTCAGAAACCAACCTCCCCTCATGGACTCTATTTCTGCTGCAGCAAGCTACATAATGAAAGACCCCACCCAGCCCAGATATTCTTCGCTCCCCTCCCATGAGGCAGGAGATACACTTGATAGACTTGAAAGTATATGCTACCAGGCTCAAGGTCAACTTCAATCAGGTTGTTTGATTGTCAGTTCCAAGACTATTGGAAGTTCCTTTAGTGCGACAAGATAGACTCTTGACCTCACAATCTACCTTGTTATGCATTGCACTTTCTCTGTCACTGTAACACTTTATTTTGTATTCTGTTATCCTTTTCCCTTGTACTGTTGTATGAAATTATGTGTATTAGTGAGATGCAAAACAGAAGATTTTTTTCCCTGTACCTTAGTTAATAATGAACCAGTTTACCAATTTTACACAATGCGAGCTCAACCTTGAGACCAGCTGTGGAGCATGAGGAAGACAAGACGAAAATGGAAATGAGGAGACAACCTAAAAAGATTCTTCTTGGCCAGAAAGTCTGAGTACACTTTCTTTGATCTGCATTTCTGAAAGACAACAGAAGCTCCACATCCACCTACACCTCAACTTCTTCATTTCTCTGGTTTGTTGAACTTCATACTGCCCACTTGCACAAAGTACAAAAGTAAGAATCACAAAAATAAGAATTGCCAACTGGATTTTTAAATACAAGCATGTTAAATAACAGCACATCAATCAGCCATTAAATGGAGCACAGCTCATGGATCTGTTGCTTCTTCCTATGGGCTCTGTTGAACAGAGTGCAGTCACTGATGCAGCAGTCTGACTGTGAACTTCCAGTACAACACCCACTTGAGTTTTGTGCCGAAATTAAAGCCGATTGAGTCAAGTGTGTCAATGGAATCTTCAACCATTTCCATATTGCAACTCCAAACCCAAACCCAAGCAAAGTCAGCACTGGTACCCTCCACACCTGTTGACATAACACTAAGTTTCTGCCAGGTATCTCGCCACGCATATTCATCACCCATCTTCTACTCGTTGCCTTAATTGAACCCCCGCATGTTCACTTGAGTGCAGCCTCAATCTCTGGCAGCCTAGCCTGCTTGCTGGATGACTTGCCAAATGCATATCTTGCCAGTGATACAGTTTCTTAATTACCTTAATTTTGTGCTTCACTGATGGAGTTGGTCCAAGAATTTCCAAGTGTAAAGATGAAAAATTTGAATCATTCCTTAATTTAAAATGTAATTCAAAATAAAGGAATTAAAATGACAAGGCAATGCAAAGTCCAGTAAAGAATATATCCTGCATCTAGAAGCTGTGCAGTAGTGAAAGGTGCATTGAGTGACGAGGTAATTCAATTACCTGAGAGATGAGAAGGTTAGGTGCTTTTATTTATCTGAAATTGAATCAATGCACCATTATCGAGTTAGTAGTTATTTGTACTTTGTACTTCTGTGTGACAATATATGGTAAATACCAATCAACAGATCTTTTATTTAATATTGTGTGTGACCTAGTGTGCCACTGACATTCATCACCACTTCCTAATTAAAAATAAGCTTAAAATATAAAGAGAGAACAGGCAGAGACAGACACAAAGACGCGTGCATGTGCGTGCACGCACGCATACACACACACATACCTAGAACACTAACATTGGTGCACATCCAAAAATATTATACAGTAAAAATAAAACTGTTGTGGCTGGTTGCTGACACCTCTAACCTGCTCATTAATTAAATGGTGTTCTGCCTTTTAAATTGTCACAAAGCAATGAGTCACTAATTAACTTCTAAGTTAAATGCAGACGAAAAATATAGATTCACTGTATCATGTCATTGGAATCAGGTTTCTATTTATATGCAAAATCTTATTAAAATACAAACACTGATGCTCTCATTGGCTCCCATCTTTACTCTCTTTGGTTTTTCTTGTGTGTGTGAAACTGCCTCATGACAAGTCCTGCAGAAAATCTGTAGGTCATTGTCAGCTGCTGCTTTGAAACTTTTGACATGATGTCTGGAGTAAACATCATGCAGAACCACGTAGTGGAAGAAATTCACAACTGACATTCTTGACAGGCTGCACCATCTTAATGAGACATTCTTGATTTGTCTCTGTTCAGTTCTCTGTGAAGATCTACGAAGTGCCAATCATTCAACTTTTTATTAAGCATGTACACCAGAGATCTTCAATATCCTCCTATTTGGTGGAAGGGGCATCACAAGCAAAAACCTTCATTGTGAGAGCCATATTAACTGTGAAATTATATCACTTATCACTTTCACTCCTCAATATCCTCAATAATGACAATATTGAGGAGCAGCTTTTAATTATAACTGTTAAATATAACAATTAAATATTTACACTTCTTATAAAAATACATTTCTTATAAAAAGATCTGGAATTAAAAAGGCAAAAACGAAGAAGAAGAACCTGACGCGGTTGTCCATTGCCTTCCATGCCTTGACGTTTCAAGTGCTTGTCTAGTGAGTTCTTACATGTTGTGAGCGTCCGCCTCCCACTCAGGCAGCGTGATACAAATTGTAACCACTTTCTGGATGAAAAAATCCTCTTCAGATCCCTTCTAAATCTTTTACCTTAAACTATGTTTTCTAGCTTTAAATATCTTTGGGAAAAGTTCCTACCAATAAGCTACATAGACCCCTCATAACTTGGTATACCTCAATCAAATTGTCCCTCAGGCAGCTCTGCTTCAAGGAAAACAAACCCATCTAACTGAACCACTCAGTCCTAGGTAATATCCCAGTGAATCTGCTTTGCACCCTTTCTGTCTCAATCACGTGAAGGCAGTCCTCTGTGGCCTAACCAAAGCTCTGTATAGTTGAATGTTAACTCTCTGCTCTTAGATCTTATGTGTCAGATAATAAAGGCAAGTATCATTTCTTTTCTTCACTGCCAATCCTCTGTAACTGGTATGCTACCTTCAAGGATCTTTGAATGTCTGTTCTTCAGTACTTCCTAGAGTTTTACCATTTATTTGTTTTGTCCTGCAAAAATATTTTTTTTCTACTTATCAAAGTTAAATTCTATCTGTCACTGCTCTGTTCATATTATTAATTGATTAATATCATCCTATTGTCTACCCTTCTTCCTATCTATCAAGAATATTATTGCTTTTCATATTATCTGCAAACCTAATAATCATCATCTCAATTCATATCCTGTTAGCTCGAAGTTTTTAGTAGTTCATGCATATAGAATGAGAAACCACAGATACAGATGAAACATTTGACAGAGCAAGAAAAATATTCTTTTCATACAGAGTTGCGTGCCAACAAAATTAGTTTTCCACATAGGAGCTGAGATAAAAATGGGATGTATTTTTTACATACAGTTTTATGTAAAAAGACTTAGCACACATACGTACACACACACGTATATATGTATACTGTATCGAGGATGCCTAAGATTTTTGCACAGTATTGTATTTGTCAATGTGGAGTGGAGAGCGAATTTGTAAATCTGGTGGGAGCAAAGGAAGTTGGGAATTGTGAGGGTGAAGCGCTGTGGGATGGGTGTGAGACAGGTGGCAGAGAAGGAGTGCCAACGGTGGGCTCCGACTTGCCCACCTGAGATACCAGGCAAGGTCATTCGATTCCAAACAATTGGTTTCTTGATCATTACTGAATGTCTCTCTGGTGCTTCCCACTCCCTCACCTCTCCCTTCCCCTTTTACCTACAATCATTCCCTTCTCCCTCTGCCCTTCCCATTCTCACTCCACCATAGAAACCTATATCAGAGTCAGGTTTATCATCACTCACATGTCATGAATTTTTTTTGCCAGCAGTACAGTGCAATGCATAAATTTACTACAGTACTGTACAAATGTCTTTGGCCCCATTTAGGCATATTTTGCAGGCTTTGGGGTGCCAGTTAACTCATTCAAAACTATTACAATGTGTTCCTGTTCCAGGCATGACTTGACTGGAAGTGTAATACTGGTCTAAAGTCGTTTAGCTTTAACTTCAACGTAAGTGACTGAGTTTCCAACTCAGTTTATCACTCAGTCACTGAAAATCCAAAAGGCAAATTTGTTAATGTCGAAAGTGGATGGATTGGCAGATAAAGAAAGAGGAAATAAGATAAGTAAGTATGATTATTCCTATCTTCTATCATAGATGGTAAATGATGGCGTAGATTGTTTGGATTTAATTGCCTGCTTGTACTCTGTAATATCTGAGTGTGTTGTGTGATCTGACATGAAACCAGCACAGGTCACTCTTTGCACCACTGGTTGCCTATCTCCAGCTGCTTCTTATTATTCTTCCACTTCTAGCAACATACCGTATGCAAGAAGCTCAAGTTCTTCCTTTCTTTAAAGCTTGGGTCTAGTTGTTCAAGTATTAATTAATTCCCTCATGCCTGGACACTGAACAAAACCATCCCACAGTATCAGCTTCACGGTGGCCTTGAACCATGGCCACTTTTCTCTCGTGCAACTTCTGTCCTCAATTAACAGATCAACTACTTGCACTGCAAGTGCTGTGCCACGTAACCCACGACTGTACTTTCAGGAGGACATGGTAGAGTAGGTTTGGGAGTGGCAGTGGAACGGTGATCCAGATTCACGTCAGTTCTGCGTGTGCGTTCTGCTCAGGACTGCTAGTCCAGGCATGTATATCTACCTTTCTCTAAAAGCTCTAATCAACTTATTACTGTCCCACCTCTAATAAGTAAATTATTGAAAGGAAATCTAATGCTGACAAAAGTTATTTTAATGCACCTCTGACCATTTGTTTTTGTGAATTGTTTGTAATAAAGTTCTGGGGAGCCTTTAATTCCAGAAGAGTTTGAGTCTTTCCCAGAGAATTTGGAAAATTAGCACTGAAGAGGATGTTTAAGGAAATGCCAGATACAATGCTTACAGAATACTTTAGGAATTCCCACAAATTTAACATCAGTGGATTATGGGTAGCAGCATGGGAATGGGGTGGATAGTAGAAAAAAATTACATAGAAGTATACAGTTGAATGGAAACAGGCACTTCTGGGACCCTGAAAGGAAATCTTTCCCTATTCTGCCCCGAAGGTGATCAGAATTTCCAAGCAATGCCTTTATGCTCAGTATAAGCTTCTGCTTCTTTTTATGTGTGACAGGTGTGAGGACGTAACCTTAAATTTCCTCTCACTTCTCTTTTGAACCACGCTGTGTTCACAGAAGACTTGGTTCTTAATGCCTCTTCTGACATCAACCAAAGCAAAGTTGTGAAACAACAAAAGTGAAAGTTGTGTGCAACTATGAGGACAATTACACAGGCCAATGGTTAGAATCACCTTACAAAGGTTCACTGCATATTTCAAGCCCTCAAATACTAATGTGTGAAAGTAATGCAGAGATTTCAAATTAACCGTGTGATAATTTTAAATGCTTTCATTAAAAGTGTAAATTGGAAATTTGCTAAACCAGGATGTGTTGATTAAAGCAGCCTCGGCCTAAAGCTGTCAGACCAATGTCTGATGACAATGCTGTCAATGTGGCCACAAATCATGCTGAAAACTACTTTAAATCCAATTGCCATTTAAAGGTGAGTTCATGTCTTGCTTATGCCACAATTTATATTTACTAATCTAATTGCTCAACATGTATCAATCTCCACATATTACGTACACCCGAAGTATTTAATAGTATTCCAAAATGACTCACAGTTTATTTCTAACTGTACATCCAAGCTGGATGAACTCAGCAGGTCGGGCATTATCCGTTGAAATGAGCAGTCAACGTTTCGGGCCAAGACCCTTCATCAGGACTGAAGAAGGAGGGGGCAGGGGCCCCATAAAGAAGGTGGGGGGAGGATAGAAAACCAATCAGAGGAAAGATCAAGGGGTGGGGGAGGGGAAGCAGGGAGGGGATAGGCAGGAAAGGTGAAGAAGGAATCTAAGAGGAAAGCACTATGGGTAGTAGAAGGCAGAATCATAAGAGAGGTGATAGGCAGCTAGAAGATGAGACAGAGTGAAAGTGGGATGGGGGAAGGGAGAGGGAGGGAATTACCGGAAGTTGGAGAATTCGACGTTCATGCCGAGGAGCTGGAGACTACCCAGAAGGTATATGAGGTGTTGCTCCTCCAGCCTGAATTGGGCCTCATCATGGCAGTAGAGGAGGCTATCATACCAAGGGGCTGGAGACCACCCAGACCATATCATACCAAGGGGCTGGAACCCGCTCCTTCTTCAGTCCTGACGAAGGGTCTCGGCCCGAAACGTTGACTGCTCATTTCAACGGATGCTGCCCGAACTGCTGAGTTCATCCAGCTTGTTTGTACGTGTTGATTTGGCCACAGCATCGGCAGTATACTTTGTGTTTATTTCTAACTGTTCTACTTGGTTTGTTGGTGATGGTACAATGCAGCAAAAGATTGTAAACTGAATGGTGCATGTGAAATAAAATTAACTGGCAAAAATATATACACACATTGCTAAGACATCTGTGGATGTTGTTTGACAATAACATGACAGCTGAACACTTGCTGATGTCTGTTCATATCTTTGCCCTCAGGTCGATTAGGCTGCAGGAAGACTGAGTGTGTTGCTTTAACTGAGAACCCTGATAACACAGACATTTTCAACACCACTACGCTCACTGGCAGGTCATGGAGAAGTCAGGTGGTTCATAAGGAGAGCAACTAGAGATAACTAAAGAGGAGGATGGAAGGCTTCAGTAGGGGGTGGTCCCAGAATACATGGCTGTTACTTGGAAAAAGCAACAGTATCGTAACAGGTCTACCTTTAGGTGAAAGTTACCATGCTACCAAGGAGAAGGATTCATAGATGTGCTCAGAGATTTCCCGCGAGGCAAAATCCCCACTTCTGGAACGATGTTCTTTCAAAGTGGAGAAGAAACACTTGGGATGATATTGAGAATCCCGAGACTGCATTGGGAAAATAGAAAAGCCCAATGTAAGCAGTGGGAGAAATGCACCAGATTTCATCTGCTTCCACCATCACTCTCTTCCTGCTTTAACTACTGAAACTGTGGTTCCCAATTTCCCACTTCAGATCTTCAAATCCCTCAAAAACAGAATGGGAACAAGTCACCTTTTGATTACTGAGGACAGCTTTCAAAGAGGAAGAATGGCTGGTATATATTGTACCTCAGAAAGTAATATTAGGAACACAATGCAAGAATAAAGGAAAAGGGCTATCTTAGCTTAGGACCTACTAGAAAAAAAAGTTGGCTGCAAACCTTTCTGTCTCATTACAGGAAGGATGTGGAAGCTTTAGAGAGGGTACAGAGGAGATTTACTAGGATGCTGCCTGGATTAGAGAAAGTCCAATGAGGACAGGTATAGCAAGCTAGGGTTTTTCTCTTTTGGGCAATGGAGGATGACAGGTAACCTGACAGAGGTGTACAAGATGATAAGAGGCATAGACGTAGTGTATAGATGAAGAAATTTCCCCCAGGGTGTAAATGGCTAATCCGAGGGGATGTAATACTAAGGTGATTGGAGAAATGTTTCGGAGGGCTGTCACAGGCAGGTTTTTCACACAGGGAGTGGTGGTAGAGACCGATGCATTAGGGAGATTTACGAAATTCTTAGATCGGTGCAAGAATGAGAGAAAAATAGAGTGCTATGTAGGAGGGAAGGATTAGACTGGTATTAGAGGAGGTTAAATGTTTGGCACAACATCATGGGCCTGGGGGCTGTGCTGCAGTGTTCAATGTTCTATGCTCTCTGAAAGTTTCTCATTACATCTTCTTGTTCTAAATTGGAGGCTTCATTACAGCAGTGCTTTTTCTTTCACTCGTGCATTGTCATGCTCCTTCCTAGTGACATATTAAAAGCCTGTGGCTCCTGAGACAGCTGTGTGAAGTGCTGATTTGGATGCCAGTTGGAGGTATGTGAGCGCGGGAGCATGGCTGATGGATTACTCTATTACGGGTTGTTGATGAGGGGCAGAACTGGCAGCTGGAATGAATACAAATATCATGCACTATGAATACCAAGCCTCTGCGGAGCTGAGCTTTGCAAAACTTCTGGTATCGAAACCAGAAGTGCTCCTGGCAAGAAAATAAAATGGTAGCAATACCCCACTAATGAGGGAGGTGAAGTATATTCCAGGTTAGTCTATAGAACTAGGGACGCCCTTATACATGAACAGTCCATCAGCATTTATTTAGTGTTTTCAGCACATCAATTATATGACAATAAAGTTCAATCACTGACTTGGTCTCCTGCTGGCAGCATTCAGCAAAACATTCAACTGCCCAGCACGGTGACTATCAAAATCTATAAATGAACGTGTCAATGCAGATGCACACAAATGGAAAGTTATTTTATACACTGAGAGTGCAAAAGCACTTTTACTGCAAAATTCTTTTTGAAGGGAGAGGACATTTTACAGGATTGGAACATACAGTGTTATGAAAACTCTAAATGAGAAGCTGCTTTTATTGCATGCTAGACGAGACGAGGACACAGGAAATTTTACATAGATCTGCTTTTGTGTGAGGTAATTCCAAATAAGTACTAAAACACATTTTGCTATCCGTCTGCTTGTTGCAGACTAGGACGTCATGTAAAGGCAAAGAGAGATCAAACTAAATAAACAAAGAAGATTCTGGAATTATTTGACGGGTCAGCATCTGAGCACCTCTGGAGAGAAAAAGATTGGCTAGAATTTTAGATGCTCCCTATGCTTCTGGGCAGATATACACAAAAATTCCTGTAAGTAAGAAATATGTTTGGTAGGTTTAAGAGTAAGCTGAAGATTCCTACATATTCCTGTGGGGTCACTGAACAAATGCCGTTGCTTTCTGCTCAACACTACTCACAGTTCAGGAACAAAGCTTCTTATTCCCCGATTTTTCTAGCATTGAAAAAAATAATATGGCACTCCGGGGCATGGTCTATAGCTTGCCCCAGCATTCCTAGTGGGCAGCGCTCCTTATTGCTCTTGTTTTTAAATGCATTCATGGTGTGTGTGCATTCAGTAGAGTTATGGTGGGATGTTTAGCTGGGAGCTCTTGGCCACGGTCCAGGCTCTCCGCCACTTCTGCCTCAACCTCTTCAGCCGATGGTTCCTGCTTCGCACTGACCTGGCTGTTGAGCTTCCGCAGTCCCAAGGGGCAGCAGGGGCAGTGGTTGGAGGCTCTCCATGACTACAATTTTGAGGTACAGCACTGCACCAGAAGGCACCATGGCAACGCTAACTCCCTCTCTCGCTGTCCCTGTGAGGCCACTAAATGTTGCTACTGTTGCCACCTTGAGGAGCGGAGCCAGAGGCAAGCGGCGGTGGCAGCTGGAGAGAGGTAGGCCTCCCCACCATTGACCACCAGCAGCTGCTCTGTGAGCAGGAGAATGATCCCATGCTGGCCTGGGTGAGCGGATGACTGAATGTGGGATGGTGGCTGGATTGGGCAGAGGTCTCCTCCCTGGATCCAGGGACCAAAGCCCTATATCCTCGGTGGGGCACACTGAAGATGTGTGATGGGTTGCTGTTCTGGCGGTGGCCGTTCTCCAATGACAACAGACGTCTCCTGCAGCAGGTGGTCCTCCTGCAGGGCTGTGGTTGGAGCATGGGCTGGCCATGTGAGGGTTGCAAAGACGTTGGACAAGCTGCACGAACGCATCTATTGGCCTGGATGCAGGCAGGAGGAGGAGCTGGGGTGGTTGCACGTTTCAGAAGAGGCCAGGCCGACAGTCTAGGGCGCCAATGCACCAATTAGAGGTGGACTTCCTGAGCCGCTTCCCCTGCACCGATGTTGGGGACCACTTTGTTCTTGCGGTCACGGATTACTTCACAAAGTGGCCAGAGGCATTCGTGGTCCTGGACCAGTGAGCTACCACTGCCACTGAGAGACTCGTGGAGGAGTTCTTCTACCATTTCAATGCCCATGAGGAGCTCCACAGCGACCGGGGTGCAACTTTGAGGTGCAGGTGTTTGGCCAGGTCTGTAGATGGCTGAGAATCACCAAAAGGAGGATGACCCCCTTTCACCAGCAAAGTAATGGGCTGATAGAACGGTTTAACCACTCCCCATCTGCAGAGTTTGCCACCCTCGTCAGCCAGCGTCAGCACGACTGGGATCTCCACCTACTTCTAGTATTGTGGGTATAGTGGACAGCAGTTCAGAAGAGCACCAGGCATACACCAACTCGGGCCGGAGCTGCGCAGGCCGGTCGATCTTGTGCTTGGCCATCGTCCTGAGCCGGGGATTCCTGGGGAGGCTGGTTTGGAGTACCTGCAGGACCTCAGGGGACGCCTGAAGGATGTTCATGGTGTGGCTTGGAAGAACCAAAGCGCAGCTAGTGACTGCCAAAAAAATGGGCTTTTGATGACCACATCTGAGGACAGGACTCTACTGTGAGGGATTTCCACCATCTGTAGGTGCCTGACATAGTTCTCACCCAGCGATTGTGCTGGTCACAATAAAAACAGCAGTTGAGATAAATGAGCCTTCCTCATCTGTCATCATGGACTGAATGCTCGCCACAATAATTTTAGTCCCTATTTTTTGTGAAGGGAAATGATACCTCGAAAAGGAAAAGACAGGAGATTCTGTAGATGTCAAAGAGACACATGGATGGTACGTTGCCTCCAGGTGCCAAGGTCAGGGATGACTCAGATCGGGTCCACAGCATTCTAAAGGGAGAGGGTGAGCAGCAAGAAGTGGTGGTACATACTGATAACAACAACATTCTGTAGGTAGGAAAAGGGATAAGGTCCAGAAGACAGAATAGAGGGAGTTAAGTAGAAAGCTGAAAAGGAAGACCTCAAAGTTAGTCATCTCTGGATTGCGGCAGGTGCCATGTGCCAGTGAGAAAAAGAATAGGATGATTTGTAGATAATGTGTGGCTGAGAAAGTGGTGCTGGGGGCAGGGTTTCAGATTTATGGGTCAATGCGGTCTCTTCTAGGAAACGTATGACCTGTACAAAAAGGATGGGTTACACCTGAACTCGAGGGAGACCAATATCCTTGTGGGCAGGTTTGACAGAGCTGTTTTTAAACTAATTTGGTAGGGGGATAGGAACCACAGTGATAGGGCTGAGGATGGGGCAGTTGGTATACTAGTAGATGCAATGTGTAGTGGGACTATGAGGAGTAACAGGCAGATGACATGGCTGAACTGCGGTCAGTGGGATAAGTTGAAGTGTAACACAGGGACAAAATCGAAAAGGGTGATGAATACTGAACTGAAGGTGTTATATTTGAATACACGCAATAATAGAATAATGCTGGAGGAACTCAGCAGGTCAGGCAGCATCTATGAAAATAAATAAACAGTCGATGTTTTGGGTTGAGACCCTCCCTTTGGGACTGGAAAGGACCGGAGAAGTCGCCAGAATAAAAGGCTTGGGGGATTGGGAAGGAGGACTGCTATAAGATGATAGGTGAAGCCAGGTGGTGGGAAAGTTAAAGACTCTGAGATGAAGGAATCTGAAAGGTGGGGAGGGTGAAGTTGGGAGAAAGGGAAAAGGAGGAGAAGCACCAGGGGAAGGTGATCGGCAGGTGAGAAGAGGTAAGAGACCAGAGAGAGGAATAAAAGATGAGGGCGGGGGGAAATGACCAGAAGGAGAAAGCAATGGTTTTTGTCAATAGGCTGGAGGCTACCCAGATGGAATATGAAGTGTTACTCTTTCCATCTGAGAGTGGCCACATCGTAACTCAAGAGGAGGCCACAAACTGACACGTCAGAACAGGAATGGGAATAGGAATTAAAATGGGTGGCTAACAGGAAATTATTGTTGGATGAAGTACAGATGCTCGATAAAGTGGTCCCCCAATTTACAATGGGTCTCACCAATGTAGAGGAGGCTGCTTTGGAAGCACCGTCTACAATAGACAACCCCAACAGTTATTAGGGTAAATGATCTTGTAGTGCAGTTAGAGATTGGGATATATGACATGGGCATCACTGAGTTGTGGCTGAAAGAAAATCATAGTTGGGAGCTTAATATCCAAATATACAATTTCTATCAAAAGGACAAGCAGGTAGGCAGAGGGGGCGGGGTGGCTTTGTGGTAATAAATTGAATCAAATCCTTAGAAAGAGGCATCATAGGATTAGAAAATGTAGAATCCTTGTGGATAAAAATATCCTATTGGGAGATATATAGAGGCTTTCAAACAATTGCCAGGATGTGGGTACAAATTACAATAGAAGATAGAAAATGCATGTAAAATGGACAACGTCATGAACGTCATGAGAATTTCAATATGCAAATAGATTGGGAAAATCAGGATGGTGCTGGATTCCAAGAGAAAGAATTTGTAGAATGCCTATGCGGTGGGTTTTCAGAGCAGCTTGTGTTTGACCCCAGTAGGGAAAATGCAACTCTAGATTGGGTGTTGTGTAATGAACCAGATTTGATTAGGTAAAGGAGCCCTTAGGAGACACTGATCATAATATGATATAATTCAGCCTACAGTTTGAGATGTTATCAGTATTACAATGGAGAAAAGGGAATTATAGAGCCATGAGAGAGGCACTGGCCAAAGTTGATTCGAAGGGAGCACTGGCTGGGATGATGGCAGAACAGCAAATGCTGGTATTTCTGGGAGCAGTTCAGAAGGCACAGGATAGATACACCACAAAGATGAAAAAGTATTCTAAAGGAAGGATGAGGCAACTGTGGCTGACAAAGGAAATTAAAGACATCATAAAAACATAGAGAGTGGGCATATAATATAGCAACATTTAATGGGTAGCAAAATGACTGGGAAGCTTTTAAAAGTCAACAGAAGGCAACTAAAAAACCAATAAGGAATGAAAAGATGAAAGATGGAGGTGAGTTAATAACATAAAAGAGGATACCAAAGGTTTTTTTGAGATATATAATGAGTAAAGAAGAGGCAATACAGGATACTGGATCACTGAAGTACGAACATACAGAGTTAGTAATGGTGGACAAACTTAATAAATATTTTGCATCAGTCTTCACTGTAGAAGAGACTAGCATTGTTTCAGAAATTTGAGTGGCATGGTGACAGAAGTGACTGTAGTTGCTATTACTAAGGTTAAAGTGCTTAAGAAACTGAAAGGTCTGAATGTAGGTAAGGTCTGAAGATGGACTATATCCCAGGGTTCTGAAAAAGATAGCTTAAGGGATTGCAGAGGCATTAGTAGTGGTGCTTCAAGAAACACTAGATTCTGGAATGGTGTCAGAGGAATGGAAAATTGCAAATGTCACTCCACTCTTTAAGCAGCAAAGGCTGCAAAAGAGAGGAAATTATAGGCCAGTTAGCCTGACTTCCATGGTTGGAAAGATGTCGGAGTTTTTTTTATTAAGGATGAGGATTTGGGGTACTTGTGGGCACATGATAAATAGAATGAAGTCAGCATGATTTCCTTAAGGAGAAATCTTGCCTGACATATCTGCTGGATCCTTTGAGAAAATAACAGACAGGACAGACAAAGGTGAGTCAGTGGATGTTGTTTACTTGGACTTGGGCCTTTGATAAGATGCTGCACATTAGGATAATAAATAAGAACCCATGGTATTACAGGAAAGATACTAACATGGATAGAAGATTGGCAGACTAGCAGGAGGTAAAGCGAGGGAATTAAGGGGGACTTTTCCGGTTGGCTGCTGATGACTTGTGGCGTTCAGTGTTGGTCAATGTTGAGACTGCTTCTTTTCACATTATATGTCAATGATTCGGATGATGGAATTAAAGACTCTGTGGCCAAGCTTACGGACAATACAAAGATAGGTTGAAGGGCAGGTAGTGTTGAGGAAGCAGGAAATCTGAAGAAGGACTTAGATTTGGAGAATGAACAAAGAAATGGCAGATGAAAAACAGTGTAGGGAGGTAAATGGTCATGCACTTTGGGAGAGGGAGAGGGAAAGGTGTAAATTATTTTCTAAACAGGGAGAAAATTCAGAAATCAGAGCGGCAAAGGGACTTGGGAGTCCTTGTACAGGATTCCCTAAAGGTTAACTTGCAGGTTGAGATGGTGGTAAGGAAGGCAAATTCAGTATTAGCATTCATTTCAAAAGGACTGCAATATGAAAGCAAGGATGTAATGCTGAGACTTTATAAAGCATTGTTCAGACTGCACTTGGAATATTGTCAACAGTTTTAGGCCCCTTATCTATAGAAACATGTGCTAGCATTGGAGAGGGTCCAGAAGAGGTTCACGAGAATTATGCAGGGATTGAAGGGGTTAATGTATGAGGATTGATGGCTCTGGAACTCTGCTGGCAGGAGTTTAGAAGAATGGGGGGGGGGGGGGGGAAGAATCTCATTGAACCTATTGAACATTGAAAGGCCTAGATAAAATGGATGTTGAGATGTTTTCTATAGTGGGTGAGTCCAGGACAAGATGGTACTGCCTCAGTATAGAGGGAGATTCCTTTAGAACTGAGATGAGGGTTGTGAATCTGTGGAATTCATTGCCACAGACAGCTGTGGAGGCCAAATCATTGGATATACTTAAAAGCGGATGTTGATAGGTTCTTGATTAGTAAGGGTGTCAAAGGTTATGAGGAAAAATAAGAATAGGGTTGAGAGGAAAAGTAAATCAGCCATGAGGAGCAGGCAGACTTGATGGGCTGAATGGCCTAATTCTGCTCTTATGTCTTATGGTTTAAAAGCTTATGGCCCAAGCTTTTGAACCATTCAAATTTGTGAATAATTTTTACAGCCAAGAATTGGCCAGCCTGTAATAAAATTTATCAAGGCTGATATAATTTCTTTTTGGAATGTTAATAAGCTGTTAGCTGTCAATTGAATCAGCCTCAGAAGGAGATTGACCCTTTCTAGATATGGATTGAGGTGGACTGAGAATCAAGTTTCTTGATATTTGAGAGAATCTTGCCATCTGAGATACACGGTAAACTGGCCCTTAAATAAAGTCAGCATCCAGTTTAACTAATATCACCTTACAGTGAATTGCCCAAATGTAATAGCTTGGAAGCACGCAAGTACAATTATTATTTGAGCCTCTAGCAACTGAAATAATAGTTCGTGGGAAGGGGAGCAGGAGGGCCAGGAAGAGAGTGGATGATCTTTTGTACCAGATTCCAGCACCTGCAGTCTCCTGTACCTCCAGAGAGGGGAGAAATTTGATAGAAAAGGGTAAAAAAAAAGCACGGACAGGCTGTTAATAGTATGGTTTTCTAAGCTCATGTTTATTGCATAGCATTTAAACATCTGAACATTTCTGAACAATTCTCTGCAAATAATTGAAGACGAGCTGCTGTCCTGGCAATGTGCCACACAGATTAAACAGGAATATATGTTCAGTGCTGCTGACATCATGCTGTTTGAAGAAGCAATTAGATTGTTACTAAAACCCACTGGCACCCCAGATCAAATGCAAACAGTGATCTGAATGCTTCTGCCACTGGGTGGCCATTGTAAATTGGCAATGCTGGGTGTTCCTACAAGGCTGCTCACTAGGCCTCACAAATAATGAAAGTGAGATTATGGAACAGTTGATCAGGTCCAGTCAGCAGTACAACAATCATTAAAAACACTTTTCACACGGGATCCAGAACCCATATGGAAGGAAAAGGAACTGGAACTGGATATTGTGTTGGTTTATTCTTGTCACACGTTCCATGATACAGTGAAAGGCTTGTCTTGTACACTGTTCATACAGATCAGATCAAGATGTCCTAGGGGAGGGATGGGGCCTCCTGATGTGTGATGCTGCCTGCAAAAACTGGTTATTTAAATGTCCCACTGGATAGTGTTAAGGCTTTCAGATATGGCCCAAGTGTGAAGAGAGAGACACTAAAGTGGGTCGATCGTTCAGAGACTTTAATGTGAATAGGATTTTAAGAGGAAAGAAAACAATAAACACTAGGCCAAACAGGGCCGTTAACTAAACTCTCAGATGGAAGACTAGACACCGACTCCGCAGCTGAAAGGAATATCTAAATATGAAACAAACATCGCTAGTCTCCAGCGTCAGTCGACTTGATAGTCCACTTTCTCAGGCAAGGCCGAATGTACGCAGGCAGCGTAACTTTTTCTGAGCTTGGTTTGAGTCTCAAGAAGGCATAACAAAAAGGAGGGAGTCACATGGTAATACCTGACACGTGCATATTTCGAGTGCAATTGCCGAATCTGCTTCACAGCCTGCTTGTGGGGGCACGTAGACCCTGCAGCGGAGTCCATGGTTGTGACAGATAATGGTCCACAACCTTACATGGTTATGCTTCTTGCTGAGAGATGACGGAGGGTCACAGCAAAGTAACCAGGATGGAAAATCATAATCATACTGTGCAGCAAAAAAGAATGATTAAATGTCGATTGCAGATATGGACCACAAATACCAAAGCACATGTGGGTACACAACGCAGAATTTCACTGTTAAAAGCAAATCCGATACCATTTCTAAATAATAGAGCACAAATATTCCAACATGCTGGTAACACTTTCATGAGTTGCCATGCAATGAGGGTGGTTTAGAGAACATACATGACATGAAGGTTATGGCTAGGTGCACCTGTTGTGCTTGCTATTGCTTCCCCTCCCTCACACTGATCTCTCTCTCTCTCTCTCCTCCAATTTCCAGGCCTCAACGCTCTTCAATTCCATTGCCAGCCTTTCGAATCCCTTGTCCTCTTTCCTGCACTTTGTCTCCATCCTCATCTCACGTGATCTTTCCTCTTCCGATCCCACCCTGACTGTCTAACTCCTGCCAATCCTCTGTCACCCTGTATTCTATCCCTTTCCTTCATGCACTTATCTGAAGTCTGATGTCCTGCCCACTCTATCCCTCCACCTGATCCTTTTATTTCAGTCAGCTCTCTCTCAGACTCTACTCCTACTGCGCAAGTGTTCCACTGCAAAATCTTTTCCCCAAACAACACACTCCAGCATCCCCCCCGTGATATCATCTCATTCCAATCCTCTCTCTCTTTCTAATCTCCTGAGTTTTCCCCGTTCTCTTGTCCTTCGCTGATCTTTTTTCCTTCCCTCCTTTTCTTCCTTCCTTTCATCAGCTGTGCTCTTCCCCTTTCCCTGAGCCATTCTTGCCCCAGGTCTTCAGCTAGCCTCAAGATAATAACAAACAGCTGACAATGGCCACTGCAAACCCAGATTACAGGTCCCAATTCGGGACTTGCCTAACTGCAACATGATTGTGTTGAGAGTGGGATTGATGGCGTTGGATAATTTTCAGGCTCCCCCCACTCCACACAAACTATCGTCAGTGTTTAATGATGGAAACATTTCATTCAACAATGAAAAGACTTCAACTCTTGAAGTCCAGAGTAGATCGACCCACTCATTAAAGGTTTGATATATGAACTTGTGATTCCATGGACTGAACATGCTGTGTCTGTTGCTTGAGAACAGGGTGTACAGTTACCCCATGTAAAACCATCAGGCAACTAGGAAGACGCAAGCATGTAATGCGCAAAGCTGAATTTTGAAGTGGACTCAAGTAATTTGGTTCTATAATTTAATTCTACACTTTGAGCTGGTATGGACAGGTATAGGCATTCTGTGCTGTGAATCACTAATTCACTTCTACAACTACACACTTCTGTAAAGGCAACAGCAACAGAGATAATTCACTTCAAGGCTAATGAAGCAGAATTTGTGGTTGTAATGACAGTAAAACTGCCAGCTTCACTATCATCAGTCTGTGAAGTTGTCAACAAATTCTGGTGCCCGCACAAGTGCAATTAAATTTAGAAATCTGCAAGCTGCAGGTTGCACACTCCTCCACAGGGTGTGCCCTCTTACACTTCACCGTTATCTTCTGATAACGTCTTTGGTACGTGAATTTGTGCAGTTTAAAAAAATGATTCCTGTTACAGGAAACATAAAAAGGTAACATTTTGTATAATTCAGATCTTAATTGTATCCTAAGCTACCCTTTGGTCAAAACGTGAAGGGATAATTTTAAATATATATAGCCCAAACACAAAAAAAAAACAAATTCCAAAATCCTATGCGTTCTAAAAATTACACTTTTTTTAAAAAAAAAGGCTTGTGATAGTTCAGTTTTGGTAAAATATTTTAAATTTATACCGTTCTAAATAGCAATTCATGCCTGGAGAAGGGAAATACTCATGACAGAGCCAACAAAATGGGAAAATTTATTCGAAATCAATTGCCGGCACTCTCGCATTGATGGTTTCTGAAAAATCCAGGCAATAATTTCTTAATGGCCTTCCTGCTTTTGTGAATTGCTCAGTCTTTTCCATCTTCTCTCTATTCTATTTTATTTAGAAACATAGAAAACCTACAGCACAATACAGGCTCTTTGGCCCACAAGGTTATGCTGAACATGTCCCTACCCTAGAAATTACTAGGCTTACCTATTTTTCTACTCTATTTTTCTAAGCTCCATGTACCTATCTAAAAGTCTCTTAAAAGACCCTATCAAATCCGCCTCCACCACATTTGTTGGCAGCCCATTCCATGCACTCACCACTCCCTGAGTAAAAACCTTACCCCGACATCTCCTCTGTACCTACTCCCCAGCACCTTAAACCTGTGTCCTCTTGTGGCAACCATTTCAGCCCTGGGAAAAAGCCTCTGACTATCCACACGATCAATGCCTCTCAACATCTTATACACCTCTATCAGGTCACCTCTCATCCTCCGTCGCTCCAAGGAGAAAAGGCCGAGTTCACTTAACCTATCCTCATAAGGCATGCTCCCCAATCCAGGCAACATCCTTGTAAATCTCCTCTGCACCCTTTCTATAGTTTACACATCCTTCCTGTAGTGAGGTGACCAGAACTGAGCACAGTACTCCAAGTGGGGTCTGACCAGGGTCCTATATAGCTGCAACATTACCTCTCAGCTCCTAAATTCAATTCCACTATTGATGAAGGCTAATATACCGTATGCCTTCTTAACCACTGAGTCAACATGCACAGCTGCTTTGAGCGTCCTATGGACTTGGACCCCAAGATCCTCCACACTGCCAAGAGTCTTACCATTAATACTTCTTTGTGGTGGCGTGTTGGGGAGGAAGCATTAAGAAGAGGGACGCCTCACGTCTTAATAAGCTGGTAAGGAAGGCGGGCTCTGTCGTGGGCAAAGTAATGGAGAGTTTAACATCGGTAGCTGAGCGAAGGGCGCTGAGTAGGCTACGGTCAATTATGGAAAACCCTGAACATCCTCTACATAGCACCATCCAGAGACAGAGAAGCAGTTTCAGCGACAGGTTACTATCGATGCAATGCTCCTCAGACAGGATGAAGAGGTCAATACTCCCCAATGCCATTAGGCTTTACAATTCAACCGCCAGGACTTAAGAACTTTTTTTTTTAAAGCTATTATTAATGCTTTTTGAGATAGTGATTTAGATGCATATCATATTTTTACTGAGTTAAGTATTGTATGTAATTAGTTTTGCTACAACAAGTGTATGGGACATTGGAAAAAAGGTTGAATTTCCCCATGGGGATGAATAAAGTATCTATCTATCTATCTATATTCTGCCATCATATTTGACCTACCAAAATGAACCACCTCACACTTATCTGGTTTGAATATTCTGCGACTTCTCAGCCCAGTTTTGCATCCTATCAATGTCCTGCTGTAACCTCTGACAGCCCTCCACACTATCCACAACACTTCCAACCTTAGTGTCATCAGCAAACTTACTAACCCATCCCTCCACTTCTTCATCCAGGTCATTTATAAAAATCACAAAGAGTAATGGACCCAGAACAGATTCCTGAGGTACCCCATGGGTGACCGACCTCCATGCAGAATATGACCCGTCTACAACCACTCTTTGCCTTCTGTGGGCAAGCCAGTTCTGGATCCACAAAGCAATGTCCCCTTGGATCCCATGCCTCCTTACTTTCTCAATAAGCCTTACATGGGGTACCTTATCAAATGCCACGCTGAAATCCACATACACTACATCTACTGCTCTTCCTTCATCAATGTGTTTAGTCACATCCTCAACAAATTCAATCAGCTTGTAAGGCACAACCTTCCCTTGACAAAGCCATGCTGACTATTCCTAATCATATTATACCTCTCTAAATGTTCATAACTGCTGCCTCTCAGGATCTTCTCCATCAGCTTACCAATCACTGAAGTAAGACTCACTGGTCTATAATTTCCTGGTCTATCTCTATTCCATTTCTTGAATAAAGGAATAACATTCGCAACCCTCCAATCCTCTGGAACCTCTCCCGTCCCTATTGATGATGCAAAGATCATCGCCAGAGGCTCATCAATCTCTTCCCTCGCCTTCCACAGTAGTCTGGGGTATATCTCATCTGGGCCCGGGCACTTATCCAACTTGATGCTTTCTAAAAGCTCTAGCACATCTGCTTTCTTAATATCTACATGCTCAAGCTTTTCAATCTGCTGCAAGTCGTCACTATTATCACCAAGAGCCTTTTCCATAGTGAATACTGAAGTAAAGTATTCATTAAGTACCTCTGTTATTTCCTCCGGTTCCATACATACTTTCCCACTGTCACACTTGATAGGTCCTATTCTTTCACGTCTTATCCTCCTGCTCTTCACATACTTGTAGAACGCCTTGGGGTTTTCCTTAATCCTGCCCGCCAAGGCCTTCTCATGGCCCCTTCTGGCTCTCCTAATTTCCTTCTTAAGCTCCTTCCTGTTAGCCTTATAATCTTCTAGATCTCTAACATTACCTAGCTCTCTGAATCTTTTGTAAGCTTTTCTTTTCTTCTTGACCAGATTTATTACAGCCTTTGTACACCACGGTTCCTGCACCCTACCATAACTTCCCTGTCTCACTGGAATATACATACCTATGCCGAACTTCACACAAATATCCCCTAAACATTTGCCACATTTCTTCCATACTTTTCTTTGAGAACATCTGTTTCCAATTTAAGCTTCCAATTTCCAGCCCAATAGCCTCATAATTCCCCTTACTCCAATTAAACGCTTTTCTAACTTGTCTGTTCCAATCTCTCTCCAGTGCTACAGTAAAGGAGATAGAATTATGATCACTATCTCCAAAATGCTCTCCCACTGAGAGATCTGACACCTGACCAGGTTCATCTCGCTTTCACTTTGATCATTTTATACTCTTGCTGTCCAGCCTTACATGTTCCTAATATTTTGGCAGGACTTTAATAATGTCTCCCTGTATTTTTAAAACCAAAAATATGATTTGCTACCTGTGTTCCCTCATTTGATGATTTTCCTTGAATGTCATAAGGCAGGTGTGGAGTGGAGGGAAGTGCAGGAGTAGGACACAACGTCGAAATCTTGGTACAGTGTCTGCCAGATAACTTCACAGGGTTCCAATGAAGTATATAGTGCATTCCAGTTAATTGGGACACATTGGGACCAGTACATGTAGGCCCATTTAAGTGGTTGCCCCAATTAGCCGAAGTTTCATGGAAAAAGTTAAAAGATATAAAAAAGACAAACTACTATTTAACTGAATAACAATTTATGTATTTAAATGAAATATAGAGCAAATTAGAACACTACCAATACTTGTGCAGTATTATAAAACTGCCTATTAGTTTTTAATGGTTACTGACTGAAGAATTTCATCTGCCATGTACTTTTGATTCACTGTAAATGAACAAAATTAGTGCAGATATTGTACTGCGTTCTTACGATGCTTTAGATGACTGGATCCTCCAATTCGTCATTTTCATTGTAACATTCAAGATGATTGCCAATACCTCCTTAATTCCTAGCTTGTTGAAGTAGAGAAATCATTTCATTTTCACTCCGCCGCTTTTGGCATCTTCAAGGCTGAATGCTTGAAATTGCGGTAAGCTGAAAAGTTTGAATTGGCTTACTGCTTATTACTTGCCAATCATCAGTGACAAAAATCACTGCTTTTTGAACACAAACTCACAAAACTGGTGCTATTTAAAAACTGATTGCTGTAGGCACAGTGTAGTGTCAACGCAAGTACATATGACTGATGCTAGTTAGAAACTGTTCAGCAATAATCTTCTTCCCCAATTAAGCGGCAGACTGTCTCAAGTAAACAAAGGGAATCCCAGCTATTTTCTTGATTTAGTTTTTGTTCTTTAGGAATTGTCCCGAATAAACAGCTGCCCCAATTAAATGATGGCCAATTAACTGGAATCCACTGTACTTTTATAATCTGCTTACATATGCAAGGGCAATTGAGGAATATTACAAATGACGTACAGACTTCCCTTCTATTTTAGCAAACACTACACTTTTAAATACAAATTATTTTCATCTGGAGTATTGGATCCGGGGAGCCAATATATCCTATCTTTTTATTCAAGTTAATCTCTTCTTTCCAAGAAATACAATAGGTCCCACCTTGAGATAAGATGTTTATGAAGCCATCACTGTGAATATTAGAAATTTATCAGAGCTTAACTGCTGTAACTTTAAAAATTAAAGAAGCAACAATGAAAATAACTAACTAACTAATGAATCCTTTGGAAATGGGCAACATCCTCAACATGATTTAGCTCTCTGCTCCTCAAGGAAGAAATGATAAAAGAGCTTGCTAATTAACTGGCACTATATTAGAAACCCAGAGTAAGTATTCATTTAATAAAAGCACCTTTAGTGTTCTACAGTTGATCCCTTAATGTAAGATTAATTTGTTTGCATTTGTTTAGTGATTAATTCTGTACTGTTATTTCTTGTCTGTTTGTCTTTTTGAAGCACAGATAGATTCGTAAATTAACTTACCATTGTGTACCTCCAGAGCTTGATTCATACAAGATTGCTTCAGAAATTCAACCTGACTTCTAGCCTCACAGGTTATTTATTTAATGTCAGAATAAACAGTAAACAATTCAAAACTTAGTCATCAACAATAACCTACCCTTTATTAGGTACACCTATATACCTGCTTGTTAATGCAAATATCTCATCAGCCAATCATGTAGCAACAACTCAATGCACAAAAGCATGCAAACATGGTCAAGAGGTTCATTTGATGTTCAGACCAAACATCAGAATGTGGAAGAAATGTGATCTGAGTGACTTTGATCGTGGAATGATTGTTGGCGCCAGACGGCGGGGTGGTTTGAGTATCTAAGGAACTGCTGATCTCCTGGGATTTTCATGCATAACAATCTCTTGAGTTTACAGAGGATGGTGCAAAAAACCAAAAAAAAACAACACATCCAGTGAGCAGCAGTTCCATGGGCAAAAATACCTTGTTAATGAGAAAGGTTAGAGGAGAATGTGGAGACTGGTTCAAACTTACAGGAAGGCAACTAACTCAAATAACCACGTGCTGCAGCAGTGTTCTGTAGAAATGTGTCTCTGAACACACATGTTAAACCTTGAAATGGATGGACTACAGCAGCAGAAGACCACAAACATACATGCTGAAGCCACTTTATCTGGTACAGGTGGTACCTAATAAAGTAGCCACTGTGTGTAGGTACATCGTAAATGAGCCAGAATCACATAATTGGAGCAGGGCTCCTCTTCCTGCTCCCTTCAGCACAAATTTCCTTCGTCCTGTAAAATGCTGGAAGTGATGGTTGCTCAAGATGTGAGGAGGACAATGGGCCATCTGGGAACTCGGTGAACAACGAGACCAGCTTAACCAATGAAATCTGAAGATTAAAACATAAGTAGCTGAAAGCACGATGAATCAGAGGAAATGAGTTCAAGTCACATCAGTCATGGATAAGGAAGCGTATGAAAGTTTAGATTAAAAGATAGATAATAAGAAAGAGAAATAAAAATAGAAAAAATATACTTAGAATTTAAATTTGATCCTTTTTTAAAAGACTTACCTTATAACAACACAAGGCCATTCAGGCCTCTATGTTGCTGCCAGCTTCAAGGGGAGCAGCTTCATTTGTCCCATTCCTGCTCCACTTAGTTTCCTGTGGCCCTGCAAATTATTCTATCTTGCCTATTAACTCTCTTTTGATGCTTTTTGCCAATTACAGAAATAATCTACAGAGACCAGTTAGCCTACCAGCACATCTACGGCAAGGAAATTAGACCACTCGGAGAAAATTCCATGAGGTCACAGGGAGAGCAGACAAACTCTATACAGATGGCAGCTAAGGTCAGGACTGATCCCCTGTCCCTGGGAGATATGAAGCAGTATCACTAATTGCTGAGAGAATGCCACCCTGAGTCATTGAATGTTATGTTTAATCAGGATTTAACTTGTCTTTTTGGATCACCCACCCAGTTTTGTTGACTGATACAGCCCTTCACATTCATTAACCATCTGCTAGAGTAAATGATGCCAACATCCACCTTGTCGATAAGCTTGGGCAGGTATCACGAGGGATAGAGAATTGTACAAGCAGCCTGATTTGTTTGGCATCCTTATATCAGCTTTTTTCTTCTAAACATACCATTATGAAAGCCCAGTGGTGTTTGTATTAGTACTGGGCAAAAGCAGATTACAACAGCTAACGTGAAGGCCTATGAGGGGTAAATAGAAGCTGTAAAAATGAATGAAAGACATAAAATTAATGGTACCAATTTCCACCTCTTAGAATATGCAGTGAGTAACAGATTACTGTGAGAAGATCCTATTCCATGTAAATACTGCTCAAAATGTGGAAATGAACAAAATAAAACCCAGATTGAAGAATGTTGAGTAAAGTAGTTGAATCTTAGAAAAGTGCATAGGTTTCAAAGAAATTTATATGATTGGTCAATGCAGCTGAATCTATATAAAGGCCTTGAACATACAGTATAAATCCTTCTTTACAACCATATAATTCAATGCAAAAAGGTTCAAATTTCATGACAGAATAAGATGATTTGACAGCTCTGGATAGATGAACATCGTGTTGTATTAACACTGTTAATCTTTTATACTGGCACAGTAAGTGCACAAACCAAGGAATATTGCTTGAGGTTACTCAATTTATGAGACTCATTTAGATGGGGAAGTGTGTGTTAGGAGGTAAATGGGAGAGGGAACGACTGGTGTAGTGAGCAGGTTCTTGTGCTATCAACATTTTTTCAAATTTTAATGCTCATCTGTAATCGTACAGAAGAATATAAAGTGAATCTTGTAATAACTCTTGCAGTTTACTAGCTTTTTCCATTGCAGTTTAATTTCCCATGATGAATATTTATATAAATAAATTGGACCTTTGCAGCATGCTTTACTTCTGTGCATCTCTAATGCTTTTCATGGATGGGATATGCAGACAGTGAAGGAACACACTTACTCACTGATGAGACAGTAATGATCAATCAGTTCTTAAGATTGTTCGTTCAATTATGAACAAGTTTGTGCAATACAATATTGAAGAATGTTGATTCCTTTACCTGTCCAGACAATGATTGATGGAAGTTACATATATCAAACTATAACTTTGTATTTGATTGTGGCACAGCACAATGGTGCTGTAGTTAATACTGAACAGTATTCAGTATAGTTAATATATAGTTCAGTATAGTATTCAGTATAGTTAATACTAATGCCCTTCCCTTGGACAACACTGGTGGCGTGGAGAGGGGAGACTTGCAGCTTGGGCAACTGCTGGTCTTCCATTAAAAAAACCTTGCCCAGGCTTGCGCCCTGGAAACTTTCCAAGGTGCAAATCCATGGTCTATCGAGACTAACGGAGGCCTACTACTGAACTCAGGATTGCTGTAAGCATCATATTAAAATCCTTAACACTAAGGGCAAGTGGTAGAACCCACAATCTTACTAATAATACACATTACACAGACTAAGAACCTCCCAATAATTCATTTCAGCTGCCCTATCACAGACATTATTTTTGTTCTAGTCATCCTTCCCTCAGCTCCTCTCCTATCGAAGGCTATCTTGCATCTCTCTTTACCAGTTCTGACAAAGGGTCACACACCTGAGATGTTACCTGTTTCTCTTTCCATAGATGCTGCTTGTCCTTCTGAGTGTTTCTGACATTTTTTGTTTCTATTTCAGATTTTTGTTGACAACCCATCCCTAATGCGCTGACCTGGGTCTTGAATTGCATTTATTTGACTCCAGCTCTGAACCTCCTCAGTCTTGTGCACCTTTCACACCTGCCCCCCTCCTCAGAGTTACTGTTGGGAAGATCTTTGTGCACATTTGCATGGAGCGTAGCCTGTTAATCATGCACAAGCCTTGGACCTCAAGTGCAGTAGGTGCCAGGTGAGTATGGGGGTCTGCATGTAGTGCCACTTTAAAATGCTTGTTATGATGCCGAAGTATTTCTACATCTTCATTGGGATGTTGCAACTCACTAGCTGCCACAGCCCTCACATCTTAAAGGATTTACACTGGAATTTTCCTAGCCCCGCTCTGCAGTTATTAAGCTAGATTAGATCCAGAAAGTGCTGATTACATGGCATGCTGATCTTTCAAGAAGTAATTTAATTGTGATCTATGAGCTCCCTGTTCAGTGTGATTTATGTTCTGGGATCCTTTTTTATGTTAGCTGTGGTATATCTGTTCTGATATAAACTCTTAAGGTTGGAGTGGCATGTATGGGACAAGTGCTTGATATCACACCATTGACAAAAAAACTGTGTGTATTTGAAGAGCGTTTTAGAAGGTTGGGCAAAAATTGCATTAAAACTACTATTCAGTTAAAAAATTAATGATCAACATATTCAATGTATTTTATAGAAACAGTCCTTGACTTACAGGCACCTTTGTTGTGGTGGTATGTTTTCTTTTGATGGAGTCGGACTTGCCCAACTAACCACATATTTCCATCAATAATAATCTGTGCATTTGAAAGATATTTTTGATCCAGAAAACAATAGTCTGCTGAATTACATGGGGCAAGTAGCAAAAGCTACATAAAGAAAGATATAAGTTACTTGCTTGATGTATTGTCATACTGGTATGTAACCAATAACCCTAGCTGGGATACTGTGGGACTCCTGCTGTCACACCTTTTAGCTGCAATGACCGACCCCAGCAACCACCACCATTTTCTCCTGTGCAAGGTGGGGCTCCAATCAATTTAAATATTTTTCCTTTGATGTCTATGGGCCAGCTTAACCAAAGCTCCTTGAAGCAGCGCCTGGTCAAATTCTAGTTTAATATTAAGAACAGTTGTTCTCGTCACTGAACTCAATTTTTTTGGTTCTTTTGGACCAAAATTGTGAGAAGTTCACAGTAATCCAAATATAGTTTCACCAATGACTTATACAACTACAATATAATGTTCCAAGTCTTGTACTCAAAGCCATGACTAATGAAGGCCAGCTTGCTAAACACCTTCTTCATTGCCCTGTCTACCTGTGACGCCCTTTTCAAAAAATTGTGTACTTGTATTCCTAAATCCCTCTGTTCTATGACACTTCCTAGTGTCCTGCTATTCACAGTATAAGGACTATGCTGGGTTGACATTCCAAAATGCATCATCACAACTTTATCTGAAATGAAATCCATTTGACCCTTGGTCCTCTTCCCTAACTGATCAAAATCGCCCTGTAATCTACAGTAACTGTCTTCACTATCAAAACACTTCTTAGTTTTCTGTCAGCTTCAAATGAACAGCAGAGTGTGGGAGAAGATCATAGGGATGCTTGATAGTTGCACTCGCTGGGGGTGGGGTTTGTAATACGGGGTGAAGGGAGAAGGCAGAAATGCCCCATTCCCACCCGTTAGATGATGCCAGCAGCCCCATTCATATGTGTGGGAGTCCATAAATCGGACATTCTAAACCAAGGGGGGACCTGTATCCAGTGCTCTCACCCATTTCTTGATATTACATGATGTGAATTGAATTGGCTGAAGAATGACTTCTGCCATGGTGGGGATCATAGAAGAGAGACATTTACTCAGGACTGGACATATTAGTGAGGGTGAGGGTGTGGTATGATGTTGGTAGTCCCCAGTAGCCAGAAACATAAGTGGATCTGCCACATACAGTATATACCATGTCAATTAGGGCAGACCTAGGGTCAAGGTATCCCACAGTGCATGACTCACGTTCTGAATACGAAAGCCTGTTAACACGAGGCACACCACTCTACCTACCTGGTTAAATCCAGAGCTGACAACATTCAAGAAGCTCTTCACCATCCAGGATAACTTGGGACCCTATTGATCACCTTAAACATTCACCTGCACAAGTACCGTGCTCTGTGGATGCAGATGGTACCATCGATAAGATGCATGGCAGTAAATCATGAAAGCTTCTTCAGAAACCATCCCCAAATCCCACGCCTCACACATTTAGAAGGCAAAGGCAGGTGTCTGGGAAACACACTACCTTCAAATTCCATTACAAATTATACATTTGGGTAGACATGTTCTGCTCTTCTTTCACAGTCATTGGTTCTACCTATTGGACCATGTTACCTAACACTTTCACCACAATCCCTGCTATAGCCCATGGTAGAAAGCTTAACTTCACCTTCTCAACAGTAGGATCTATTAAATTGCTCACCTTGTCAGGAATGTACACATCTTCTAAGATAATTGTAATAAATTGTTCTCGCTGTTATAAAAAATGTTAATTTGCCTTTGCCTGGTGAAATTATGTTAACTAGTATGAACTAGATAAGAGTTCACAAAAACAGAGTACAAAGTAAAATAACTTACTCATTCACTAAATGGAGCTGTTTAGCATATATTTCAGAATCTTGAAGTATAATTGGAGCCATGAAGCTAAAGATAATGAGATATAATGAGATATAATGAGAGAATGAGGCATAGAGTGCCTAATGCTAAAAACGGTCTCACCAACTATGTTCAGCCTGCATTTTGACAATATGCTGAGTGAAATTATACACATTTGGAAGGTGGCTTGTCAATTCACAGCTAAGTTAAAGTAAAGAAATGAAGCTGCTTTTCAGATGCAATCTGTCAATTTCCCCAAAACAGCTGAAGAATCAGAAAGTAATCACCTGCTTGATTATATGTGAATTGGTGAGCTGGTATGAAGTGGAAATGAAAAATCTTCAGGCATTTTGCCAAGAAGCACTTTATTCTTGCCAGTTTTCATTTTGTTTATCTCTGCTTTATCAGATAGTGCTGATAATTGCTAATAAATAGAAAAAAAAACTGCAGCGCTCAGCTCAGCTTGGTTCAGAAGAATGACAAAACCATTTGAGGCAAAAAGAGCATGGTGTATACAGAAAACATTTCAAGGCCTTTTTTTGTTCCCTTGAGTGCATTGTTGTAGCAGTGGTATACCTGAAAATAACAAAACAGTGGTTATGGGATTGAAAGATGGAATACAACAGAGACGTACTGGATCCTTACTGGACTATTTGGCCAAATGATTGATAAGGCTGATGCAAATTCTGCACATCCTGATTTTGAGCAGGTGGCCCTGGGTCACCAGGCCTCATTTGATTATATTGTCAATTGCGAGTTCTTGCTGTGTGTCAGCTTCTCAGTGGTTTTGAATTTACAGCCCGTGTACCACTTGCACCATCAGATTTCTAATGGACAATGAATCAGCCCATGAAAACTGCCTCACTATTTTTTCTTGCCTTTTGCAATACTTACTTAATTTAATTTTTAAATATATTTCTTAGTGAAATTTATCATATTATTTTATGTATTGCACTGTAATACTGCCACAAAATAACAAATTTCACGACCTACGTCTGTGATATTACAAATACTTTATTGTCACCAAACAATTGATACTAGAGCGTAGAATCATCACAGTGATATTTGTTTCTGCGCTTTGCGCTCCAGGCAGTATGAATAGCACATTAAGCGGGCAGCATGGGTAGCACAATACACACAGACAGGCGACCTGGGTTCAAGTCCCACCATTGCCTGTAGGGAGTTTGTATGTTCTCTCAGTGACCACATGGGTTTCCTCACACAGTCTGAAGACGTACTGGTTGGTGGGTTAATTGGTCATTGTAAATTGTCCCGTGATTAGGCGAGGGTTAAGTCAGGGGCTTCTGCGTGGCGACGCTCAAAGGGCTGAAAGGATCTACCCTGAGCTGAATTTTAATAAATTGAAAAAATCAACACTGATTCTGAGAGTCTGTAGAAAGGGAGGTACAACTGTAGGAAAGTGGAGGATAGGAGGGCAGAAGCAAGTAGGAGCCGGCCGAATGGAAGCCAGCGACGATCCCTGTCACTGCAGTGACAAGGTACACTGAGCATTTTTTATAGTAATGTGCTTTCAAGTGGCAGCTTCCAGACCGCATTATCCTGAATGCAGCTTCTCTGACTTAATCAGCAAATGGGGCTCAGAGAGGCAGTAAATATCTTCTTTTGTAAATGCACGACCTACTAGCTTGGCTTCAATACTTTCTTCCTTTCTGCTAATTTAAAGCAGCAGCTTCTCTCATGCAGTACTGAATGCACTAACAACATTTTGCACCTGTATAAAGAGTGCAGTGGCAAGCAATTTTTAGACCTTTGTCTGGCTGTAGCTCTGTGGAAATGAGTTTCGTTATTTACTAATCAGTGAAAGGCTGTAAAAGGCTCTCTCACTGTGTTCCTTTCACAAATGCTTTCCAATATGGCAGTGATACGTATAGCAAAGCATATGTCCACGTGGCATTGTTTCAACATGGTCAATGACCCAAGCACTATGATCATTCCTATGGAAATAGAAAGACAGCGGTGTACTTTCACAGGCAACAAAAATGACAATGTGACCACAGTAAAGGCTGAATAAGAATCATGCCAGGCCCTATGTTAACTAAACAACTTGCACCTGCTTATTTTCACAAATCAGCTGCAAAAGGGTGAGATGTCTTCACAGCAGATACAGGATCGAAATTCAGGCCACCTGCTTCATTATTACTGGCCTTGTATAAGGGCACAAATGAGGTGGGAAGGCAAAGAAAGATATAAAAGGACTGAATTCTGCTGGCAACAGCTCTAAGTGTTGGTGTGGAGGTAGATTACCCCTCCCAAATCCATACTAATAGATTTTAAAATTGATTTCACTCAGTATTTTGGGGAGATACTTGTTAGCAACCACATGAAGGCCAGTAAGTTCTGGATGGTCCCTGAACATGCATTACCGACGCAGTCTAGAGTGCCCAACTTCCCTAAGGACCACCAAAGCAGACTACAGCTCTCTCATTAATGGATGCAAGAACTTGAAACCCTGTAGATCAGGAAGGAGAGAAAAATATCGTTCGAACCAAGAAATGTTAAACACTATCAAATGGAGAGAAAGAGCCAATGAAAACTGCTAGCTGAATAGGATTTATATGGCGCATAAATAAACTCAACCACAATGTCACCTTTATGCACCTAATTCAAAAGTGCATTAAAAAAGGTGCTCATTTTAATCCAGAGTAGATTTTCAAATATGAATTTATGGGGCTTTTCCTGCTGATTTTTGGAAATTGTTCAGACTTTAGTAAGAAAAGTCTTTTCCATTTTAGACTTCAGCATTGTGCAATAACCTGAGTTCATTCATTAATGTCCCAGCACCATGAACCTGGAGTGTGTGCCCGGGGCCAAGTAAGGATGATTACATACAAGATGGAGCAAGCCAATCCTGCACAAAGCCCATTCCTAGTTAAACTTGAAATAGACCTTAAGAATGCTAGGAAACTAAAATAATACATCTATGTTATAAATTTCTATCAGTTTTTAGCCTAATCTAATAGGATTACTCTACAATAAACTGCCAGAACTTCAGTCACCTTTCGAATGTGGGCATGGCCGACAATGTCAGTATTTGTTGTCCACACTCCATTGCCCTTAAGAAGGTGGTGTGAACCATGTTCTGGAATTGTTGCAATTTTATTATTGAAGGTATCCCACAGTGCTGTTTGAGCAGGAGTTCCATGATTAAGACACAGCTATAATGGAGCACTGAAAATATATTTCCAAATCATGATGGTGTGCAACTGGCAACTTGGCGGGGGGTGGGAATGGCGCAGGAGAACCTGCAAAAGCCTTATGTCATTGTCCTTCTGGATGGTAGCTGTCATGGATTTGGGAGGCAGTGATGGAGGACAGGCAAGGAAACTGTCTGAGCAGTCTAGATGAGAAACTGAAATGAATTTCGTCAAAGTTACATACTGCAGTCATTGTTTGACGGCGGAGATGGAATGAATGTTGAAGGGAGTGGATATGCTCCCAGTCAAATGAGTTGTTTTGTTCTAGATTATGTCATAAGTGAGTTGTCCCGTTTCGTCTCTGTTTAGTCCTGCTGAAGGGTCTTGGCTTGAAACGTTGACTTTTTACTATTTTCCAAAGATGCTGCCTGACCTGCCGAGTTCCTCCAGCATTTCGTGTTTATTACTCCGATTTCCAGCATCTGCAGATCTTCTCTTGTCTCTGGATGTTGATGATGGGGAAAGTGGTAATTGTAAGGGTTTTCAAGAATAGCTGGTTAGCTGTTTTGTTGGTGGTGGTCTTTGTGGTGGATAAGTTACTTGTTATTTATCATGTCTCAGTGAAGCCTTGCTTCATGCATATAAAGGTGTTCCATTTTCTAGGAGTTGCAAATGTAATTGAACATGATCAGTCATTGGTAATCATCTCACAATGGCCGGAGAATCACATGGAATGATGCAACTCATGTTGCAGTTCTACAAAACATTAGTTAGTCTGAACTTGGAATATTGTGCACAGTTCTGGTTGCTACACTACAAGAAACAAGTGGTAGCAAAAGAGTGCAGAAGAGGTTCACTAAAATGTTGTTTAGAAGGTACTTCAACAGCTACTTGGATAGATAAAGCATATAGAGATACAGACCTAAATAAGGCAAATGGGATAAGCTTACACAGGCATTCAGGTCAGCATAGAAAAGATGGGCCAAAATGTTGCATTTCTCTGATGTACATTTCAATTAAGCTATAAAGACTACTTATGATGCAACTGAAAATGATTTATGACACTGAAAAAAAATGACAGTCCTAAACACCAATAGTGTTCTAGGTTCTAACATGGACAATGGTGTATAGCAATCTTAGAAGTACTGCCCACTCAAAAACAACAATCAGTTAATCTTCACAACAAGGTCAATGGCCTATTTTTTTCCATTCCAGTCCTCTCTGTCCTTCAGTCTCTAGATATTTGGTTACCGAACAGTATATTCGAAATGTAAAAAACAAAAACCCCAAAAAGTCAATTCCCAACAATAAGCTGGGAAGACCTTGGTTGGCATGGACGGGCTGGGCAGAGGGAACTGTATCTGTGCGGCATCACTCTAAGTTACAGAGCAATACACCTCAGATTCCTGTTGATGCTAAACTGCTGATTGTGTACTTGGGGTCATATCTGAATATTTCCATTGACACTATAAGGAGTAGTGCACTGTTTTAAGAGTTGTAGTTTGGGTGAGATTTGGAATGGTGGCACTAAATTTAAAGAATGAATGCTTCCTGGAGCCGACAACAAAATCTGTACAACATCCAAAAATATGGGATTTTTGCCATTTTCACACTCTGTTTGGAAGACAGAGTTGTGCTCAAACTGATCGTAGAGATCAGCATTATGCCAGAACAACACTTTAATTTACTTGGTTGTCAAACACTTTGCATTGTTGAAGGAATGAAGGATTCATGTTTCCAGATTTTCTTACTCATTGGAGCAGGCTATTTTTGTCTACTGGGTCTATGTCATCTCTCAGTGCAATCCTGGCCACACTAATTTTCTCTATGAGCTATTGTCCTTGCATATCTATCAAAAGTCCCTAGAGTCTCCCACCAGCCTACACAAGGAAACATTTCAATAACCTTTAGGATATGGAAGGAAACTGGGGAAGTCTACACGGTCACAGGAAGAACTGGTAAACTCTATACAAACAGAACAAGAGTTCAGGAGAGAACTCAGGTCACTTGAGCTATGAAACAGTAGTTTCACTCGCCTGCTATTGCGCTGCCTGAGCAAAGTTTTTCTATGTAATCTGCTGGGGCTTTGTAGGTTCCTCATGGGTATGTTAGACAGCTGTAGCAAGAGCACATCAGCACCTGTATTAGTAGTGGGGCGATTAGTGAAAACTTCAGTAGTACACAAGAAGGGATCACAATTTTGGGACCAATTGCATGTAGTATTGTACTAGAGATCAGTTAAGTAGTGAAAGATGGAGGTGAAGCTGGTTGATTATTAGGAGCGTTGGAAGTGGCTGGAGGAGATGGAGTAGGAATCAATGACCTGGTGGCTTTGGTGCACATTGGGCAGACTAGCAGATGCACGAGATATCTGCAGCTGCAACTGTGGATCCAGTAGCATTGAGACATGGTGGCTATGCTACAGAGTTTTGTTCAGAGGCTGTATGTGTTTAGATGCATAATGAAACAATAAACAGCCTAATGAGATTTAATTTCCAGGCTAGTATTCATAAAGTAGTCAAGCTTGACCAATTTATCATCTCACCTTGATCTCTTCCCTGGCTTAATGTCTTGCCGCATTTTTTAGTGTCCGTTACTGTCTACTTATAAATTTGATATGAGCTTGCTGCAAAAATCACATCCGTTACACAGGCAGGACTTAGTGCATGAATCACATTTTATTTCATATTAGCACAATTTTTATTGCACTCACAAATATGCATAGTACTGCTAAATCTAATTTCCTGGCTCTGTCTCTTTAATCACTTAACTCTGAAATAAACAGTACTATAGGGCAGGGGGTTCCCAACATGGGGTTCACAGACTCTCTGCTTAATGGTATTGGTCTATGGCATAAAAAACATTGGGATCCCTGCTACAGAGTTTTGTTCAGAGGATGTATATGCTTAGATGCATAATGCAAAAATAAACAGCCTAGTGAGATTTAATTTCCAGGCTAGTATTTGTAAAGTAGTCAAGCTTGACCAATTTATAATCTCACCTTGATCTCTTCCCTGGCTTAAATGGCTTGGCGCATTTTTTAGTGTCTGCTACTGTCTGTTTATAAATTTGCTCTGCTTCAGATGTATAACAATAATATGAATGAAGAGTAAATGTTTAACAAAATAATTCTCTTTGATTCAGTAGAAATTAGAGCGTACTAAATCAGGCAGAGAAACAATTTGCGCTCTTTGAATCTAATGATGTGTAAAATAAAGGGTCTCAGAGGCTGTCAGGCTGACATTGTACAAACTGGAGAGCAAAGGTAACTTAATGATGGACTGTCAAAGTCATTTGGACTTCGTCAAACTTGGTCAAATGTAGGACTCACTTTCAACACTGAAACAGAACCCTTTCAAAATATTCCTCTTATCATAGAAATGAAAGGAAAATCATTATTTCAGAACATTGTGTTCACCTGAATCAAGGACCTTGTTGTGCATCAGATTTCAAAAGAAACCTCAGATGTTCATGAATATCTGTCATGAGTTTGGCCCAAACTCTTATAATGGATGTGTTGATAAACTGCAACTCTTCTTGAATAGATAGTATTTTTTTCAGGGAGTACCTGAGGCAGAGAAAGCAAAGGCAATTTAATGAAAACCATCAAAGTCAGATGGTTTTTATTTCAGAAAGTTTGCAGTTTCATTTCCAAATCTGCACTAGAGTATCTATTATTCAGCTATAGTGTATATTAACTATCAGGGCACTGTTGTTAATATCCTAAGGATGGGAAAATTGGCTCCTTGTTACCATTTTCAGACCCCTGCGGAATGCATCTATGTGTTGATACCAAACAGGATGAAGACAGATTTTGGCTGGAATATTCTTTGCCAAGTATCTCTGTTAAGACTCATCCATGAGTGCCAGTTTGGTTTCTAAGTTTCCAGTGAGTAACTGTGAAGCTTTTGTGAACTGAACTTAACACAACCTACATCTCATAAAATGAAGCAAATAAAGGAACAGTAGGTAAAATTATTAGCTAGAAGGTATGTAGAAAGATTATTGAGATGTTTGATGCTATATTGGAAGATCTAGACCAGGATAAAGTTTTGAGGAGGGAGATCCTGGTTCCCAAGGGAGTTGAACAGCAACAAGGAGAGGTCAGTACAGAAGGCCAATGAGAAAAAGTTTATCTCTCAGCACGTAAATTCACTGTTAAAATAAGTTCAATAACCTCATCAAAGTTATTAATGTTGTGACTGCACAATGCAAAAATAAACAGCCTAGTATTTATTTTAGGCTATTCAATTTCTAGGCTGGAATTCATAGTTAAGCTTGACCAATATATAATGTCACCTTGATCGCCACCCTTTCATCAGTCTCAATATTCCCTTCCTCCATTTACCATCATTTCTTTCTACCTCTAGATTACACCTTCCTACATATGACCTTCATCATTACTTACTGTTCCACGTCAGACTCTTGATGCACAGATTACCAAGGAAATGATCATAAGGCAGCTACATTCTCTGAAGGATACAGCTACCTTAGGGGTATCCACACACAAATAGAACCTCTTTTCTTTCTTTCAGGAAAAGATAAACAGATGTTTTACCAGGAGACTCCCTGAGGAGAAGGTCAGATCTCTCCAATTTCTGGTAGCTTCTTTAAAGTGTCTATAAATGGATACTGTAATCTGGTAAACGGGCCTTCAAAATATTGTACATTGACTCTACCAATAGAGTCATGGCAGGTTGCTAACATCGTTTGAAAGATTTCAATAAAAGTACACTGATCATCGTCCTGTTCAGGAATCGTATAGTCCTGAGAAGGAAAAAAAATCAATTTTGTGAATGGCTGTCTTGATGAAATAACATAAGGGGAGAAATTATACAAACAGTTATATTCAGGGTTGATGCCAAGAAGCTTTCTGTCACACAAAAGCCAACCAACTGAAAGAATGGAATTCTAGTTGGACAGTGGAGTTAAAGGGCTTTGGAAACAATTAGGAATGCAGTAATATAGTGGAGCTGTGATGACTAATACTGGAGGAATAAGAGAAGCAGGACTTTCTTTCATTTAGTGTGTGAGCCAACAAATTGGAGACAGAGCTGAATATAGAGCAGAACTTGCAGCAAACAGTCATCTTCACTTATTCTCCAATCAATCACTCAAAAAATTGCATGTATGTTTAAAGAGGCTCCTTAGAGTACTTAAGATTCATACTGCAGCAATGTCCAGCTGTAAAGAGCAAGATTTTTCTTGTTACTGAATTGCTAACTTCTCAATAACTTTTATTATGTGTCTAGGAGAGGCTGAAAGGGAATTAATCAATCATTTCTGTTCTGCTTCAGATTAGTGTTTCTTTATGCACCCATTTTGTTCACAAGTCTATATTAAATTAATTAGTGTTTATATAGAACCCTTAAGGTTGAAAAATGTCCCAATAATAATCACAAAAGCTTTGTAAAATAGCACGTGTGTGAGCTACTGGCAGAAATGATAAGGCAGAAGGTTAGTTCTAAGTATCACCTTAAAGACGGAAGAGAGTTGACAAAACTGAAAGGTTGCAGATGAAATCCCAGAGCTTACAATCTTAGCAACTGAAGGTAAGGCTGCTGACGATGGAGCAATTAAAATCAAGAATGATCGGTGGTCAAAGGTAAAGGGTCAATCGTGGCAGGATGTAAGGCTGGGGGAGAGACAGATAACTGAAGCTAAGGAGGCTGTTGGTAAGAAAAAAGAGAATTCCACAATCAAAGTTTTGGATGAAAGGCTGAGAAAATGTTTTTCTCTTTCACCTCAGCATCAATAAAGAAAGATAAAAAAAATTGAAGATTACTGCTGGGCAAATTATCACTGTGCACACACCTCTCAAATTACTGTTGTTCAAATAACATCAGTGCACCACTTCAGACAGTTAAAAAAGACCCTTCTATTTGAAAAGAATGGAAACATGTAATTGTTTTATTCATTTTCACACTACAATCACAGTAATTTCACAAGCTTGAGTGCTAAGCATCTATTTCTTTGTCATTCACATTGATTCAAATATGTACCCTTGTAAATAACATTAGGGCAATGTAACCATGATGTCTGTGAACCTGCAAGCTTGATCAGGCAAGTTTCCTGAGAATTAATTATGTTTATAAAATATTTATATCAAGTAAGCACAAGCAAATATTTCACATGACATTAACTCAACAATCCTTAACATTACGAGCTGCTCTTGATGAGAAAGAACACAATACTGTTGTTCACCATATCCTGTATACTTCAAGCTGCCCCACTGTTTTTCTATCAGTTTCAGCACTTACTTTTAATGAGGCATTAAAATGATGCTTTATTTACTGTTGCAATGTGTGGACTGCATATTTAATATTCTTAACAATAATATTATATTGATACTATTTTCTAAAATTATTTACAGCATATTTAGAGCACAACCCCAATGGGACACATTGATGGTTAAGGGTACCTAACAGGATTAAGCATGACCTTCACAAATCTTGGTTTGTGAACCAAGGTTATGATTTGTATCTGGATTTCTGAACATTGGAATAAAATCTTACTTAATTTTTTGCAGCATCTTTTGGTGTCTTTTCTTGGAGAATTAGGAGTGCAAGCTGTTGAGGTGATTACTGCTCCAATGGCTGTATTTTATTCTCCTTTGTCATCACCAAAGGCTGATTTATACTTGTACATACGGGCTTCGCTGCAGCCTGCGCCGTAACCCTGATTTTCACCTGCATCGCTCTACGCCGTAACGAGCATGCGTTGGTGTGTGCCAAGCTAGTTGGCGGTGGGGTTTCTATGCCACTGTGTTGAGTTTCTTTGTGAGAGACATGGACAAGGAAATGCATTTCAAATATTTTTGCATGTCGGCAGGTAGATTTGATGATTCGGTTCATCTATTTTGCATCGGTGTACGCACAGCCTACAGACATGGCGAAGAAGAAGCAACCAGAAATGCATGAGGAAATGTGATGCTACCAAGTGGACCAATCACAGTCGTTGCGGTCTGCGTTGTCAAGATGCGTGAGTAACTTTTCTGGAGAGGTGCATGTCACCCTACTGCGTAGGGTACAGTGTAGGTTTGGCGTAAAGTACACGGCACCTACTGCGTAGATGCAGTGCGCAGGTATAAATAAGCCTTAACTGGATGAATACTAATTTTAATACGATCAATAACCATAACAAACTTCTGACGCCCTATCTTCACCATTGTGATGACTACAGGTCTTCCCTGTTGCAATAATCCCCTATCTGCTCTCATTTCAGACCATCTATTACTAACTCATTCATTCAGAACTTTGTTACCTTCAAACAATGCAGTCAATTTTTGAAGGCCTTCATTCGTTGTTAATGGGGTCAGTAACCATCAAGCTCCATATACTGTACACTTACACTGCGTTCTATTCCATTCTACAGCCTGGTGTCTACTTTATGCTCATTTAGGCTTGCTTCATCTGGTCAAGATGGAGTCGAGCTGTGATGTCTGTGGCTGAGACATAGGTGTTTTTTAAGTTCCTAAGGTTGATTTTGGGGACAGAGCAAGGAGTTAGGGTTTAGGGACAGGGATGAGGGAGAGTTATAGGCTAGGAGCAGTAAATGAAAAGTGAAGGAGTTGGAGGTCAGAGTCCAGGCAGTGTGCTCTGTAGTTGAAGGTCACTGATCCCCGAGGACAGAAGTTGGGTCAGCAAGTGCTGAGGAGGAAGACCGGCGTGGTCAAGGACTGTGGTCGACACCTCCTGAGGATGAGAGCCGTTAACTCCTCAGGTTGGCGAGTCCAGGGTTGGAGCCTGCAGATTGAGGCCTGGAGGTCAAAGTCCCATGATCGATGAGCCCTGGGGTTAATATCCAGAGGTTCATAAAATCTGGAGGTTTAAGCCAGAAGTCAGCGAGTCCAAAGGTCAAAACCTGAATGTCGCTGACCTTAGGTTGGGCTTGTCCAGTGGTACAAGGCCCGGTGTTTGTGAGTCTGTGAATATGTGAGTCTGTGCCAGGGACTGGAGGTTGGAAACCTGTCCGTGTGTGTAAGTGGGTGGTAAATGAGCTTGTTTTACTGTGATAGTTTTGTTTTGTTGTTGTTGTAATTATGTGTTTTGCTCTGCTGAACATTGTAAGCATGATTCGTTGGTGGTGGAATGTGTAGCAACACCCGCAGGCTGCCCCAGTATATCCTTAGGTTGTCTTGATTGTAAATGCAAATGATACATTTCACTGCAGGTTTCAATGTACATGTGATAAATAAGTAAAAAACATAGAAACACAGAAAACCTACAGCATAATACAGGCTCTTCAGCTCACTATGGTTCACTTTAGAAATTACCTAGGGTTACTCATAGCACTCTATTTTTCTAAGCTCCATGTACCTGTCCAGGAGTCTCTTAAAAGACCCTACCATATCCGCCTCTACCACCATAGCCAGCAGCCCATTCCATGCACTCACCAGTCTCTGCGTAAAAAACTTACCCCTGACATCTCCTCTGTTCCTACTTCCAAGCACCTTAAAACTGTGCCCTCTTGTGTTAGCCATTTCAACCCTGGAAAAAAGCCTCTGGCTATCCACACGATCAATGCTTCTCATCATCTTATACACCTCTTTCAGGTCACTTCTCATCTTCCGTCGCTCCAAGGAGAAAAGGCCGAGTTCATTCAACCTGTTCTCATAGGGTATGCTCCCCAATCCAGGCAACATCCTTGTAAATCTCCTCTGCACCCCTTCTATATTTTCCACATCCTTCCTCTAGTGAGGCGACCAGAACTGAGCACGGTACTGCAAGTGGGTTCTGACCAGGGTCCTATATAGCTGCAACATTACCTCTCAGCTCCTAAATTCAATTCCACAGTTGATGAAGGCCAATGCACCATATGCCTTCTTAATCACAGAGTCAACCTGCATAGCAGCTTTGAGTGTCCTGTGGACTCGGACCCCAAGATCCCTCTGATCCTCCACACTGTCAAGAGTCTTACCATTAATACTATATTCTGCCATATTTGACCTACCAAAATGAACCACCTCACACTTATCTGGGTTGAACTCCATCTGCCACTTCTCAGCTCAGTTTTGCATCCTATCGATGTCTTGCTGTAACCTCTGACAGCTTTCCACACTATCCACAACACCCACAACCTTTATGTCATCTTCAAATTTACTAACCCATCCCTCCACTTCCTCATCCAGGTCATTTATAAAAATCACGAAGAGTAGGGGTCCCAGAACAGATCCCTGAGGCACCCCATTGGTCACTGACCTCCATGCAGAATATGGTCTGTCTACAACCACTCTTTGCCGTCTGTGGGCAAGCCAGTTCTGGGTCCACAAAGCAAGATCCCCTTGGATTCCATGCCTCCTTACTATCTCAATAAGCCTTGCATGGACTACCTTATCAAATGCCTTGCTGAAATCCATATACACTACATCTACTGCTCTACCTTCATCAATGTGTTTAGTCACATCCTCAAAAAATTCAATAAGGCTTGTAAGGCATGACCTGCCTTTGAAAAAGACATGCTGACTCTTCCTAATCATGTTATGCCTTTCCAAATGTTCATAAATTCTGCCTCTCAGGATCTTCTCCATCAACTTACCAACCACTGAAGTAAGACACTGGTCTATAATTTCCTGGGCTATCTCTACTCCCTTTCTTGAATAAAGAAACAACATCTGCAACCCTCCAATCCTCCGGAACCTCTCCTGTCCCCAGAGATGATGCAAAGATCAGCGCCAGAGGATCAGCAATCTCCTCCCTTGCCTCCCAGAGTAGCCTGGGTTATATCTCGTCTGGTCCCGGTGACTTATCCAACTTGATGATTTCCAAAAGCTCCAGCATGTCCTCTTCCCTAATATCTACATGCTCAAGCTTTTCAGTCCACTACTAGTCAGCCCTACAATCGTCAAGGTCCTTTTCTGTAGTGAATACTGAAGCAAAGTATTCATTAAGTACCTCTGCTACCTCCTTCGGTTCCATACATACTTTTCCCACTGTCATACTTGATTGGTCCTATTCCCTCACATCATGTCCTCTTGCTCTGCACATACTTGTATAATGCCTTGGGGTTTTCCTTAATCCCGCTCGCCAAGGCCTTCTCCTGGCCGCTTCTGGCTCTCCTAATTTCGTTCTTAAGCTCCTTCCTGCTAGCATTATAATTCTATCATTACCTAGTTTTTTGAAACTTTTGTAAACTTTTCTTTTCTTCTTGACTAGATTTACAACAGCCATTGTTCACCACAGTTCCTGTACCCTACCATCCTTTCCCTGTCTCCATGGTGCAGATGTGGCTGTCTGGGAGGCTGGGAAACTCCCAGATATCCCACATCTGACACCCAGTACAGAACACTGGCCTCACAAATACACTTCCTGTTCTTCACAAGTAACTTACCTTGCCTCGATGCATTATCGATTAAGCTCCATTGAGCCAATGCCCTCCTACTTTGACTCCCTCTACTCTTGCACCTGCTCTATAAAGCTGTCTTCTTTTAAATCCTTCCTGCCAATCTCACTCGCTGACGTCCATGCGCTTGCAGTCGTGCCTCAAATAGACCGCTGAGGAAAAAACTGTCTTCTTTTAAATCCTTCCCGCCGGTCTAACTCGCTGACGTCCATGCGCTTGTGCAGTCGTGCCTCATAAATCTGAAAACTTGCTGTAACTTACTGTAGGCTATTTCATTTCACGGTCTGGTGTATAATTACTGCTTGCCTATTTTAAAAAGCAGATGCAATATAACCTGGAAAAAAAAACAGTTCTCCTAGAGTTCCAATTGCCATTTTTACACTTAACAGAATTTCAGAGCCGATGCAGATTGGACCTTGAGTTGGTTTAAAGAGTAAGAGTTCAATACAATATTAAGCTCCTACTACACATCCAACGTCAGCAACACTGCACACCTTCAATCAGTTAGCACTAATTACAGACCTCCAGCTAGAATAAGTCCCTTCAGCCACCACCCTCTGTCTTCCAATGGCAAGCCAGTTCTGAATCCAAACAGCCAATTCACCATTGATCTTATGCATCTTCATCTTCTGGATGAACCTCCCATGAGGGATCTTGTCAAGCACCTTATTAAAATCAATGTAAGCAACATCTACAACTCTACCTTCATCAATCACCCTTGTCACCTTGTCAAAAAACTTAAGTTAGTAAGACACAAAGCCAAGTTAACCCTCCCTAATTAGGTCATGATTTTCCAAATGCACATAAATCCTATAACAACGAATTCTCTCCAGCAAGTTCTGTATCACTGATGTGAGACTCACGAGAATACCCTGACAACACACACGAAATGCTGGAGGAACTCAGCAGGCCAGGCAGGATCTACGGAAAAAAGTACAATTGACCTTTTAGGCTGAAATGTTGACTGTACTCTTTTCCATAGATGCTGTCTGGCCTGCTGAGTTCCTCCAGCATCTTGTGTGTGTTGCTTGGATTTCCAGCATTTGCAAATTTTCTTTTGTTTCTGGACTACCTCCCCCTTTACTTTGAAATACCTTAGCATATTAATATGCTCGGCATTGAACTCCATATCCTCCACATCCTTCTCCTTGGTAAACACAGATGTACTCCTTAAGGACCTCATCCACATCTTGTGCATCCAAGCAAATGTTCCCCCCCCCCCCTTTTATACTTGCATGGTCCCATCCTCTACATGGGTATCCTCTTGACTGCCTTGAGATTCTTTTTAATTCTACTTTCTAAGGACTTTTCATGGCCCTTCCTGGCTTTCTTAATTCCCTTTTTGAGTTTGGCTTTTTTTTAATACTCTTTCAAGGCCCTGATTGATTCTAGCTTCCAAAGCTTTTCATTTTTCTTCTTGAGTAAGTTCATTACCTCCCTTGACATCCAAGTTTCTCTTACTTTGCCATCCTTGTTCTTCCTTCTTTCTGGAACATATCTGCCCTTTACTCTGTGCAACTGCTCTTTAAACACTCTCCACTCCATATGTCAGATGTGGACCTCAAAGTTCAAAGTAAATTTATTATCTAAGTACACATATAGTATGTCACCATGTACGACATTGAGATTCATTTTCTTGTAGGCATACATAATAAATCCAATAACCATAATAGAATCAATGAAAGACTGCACCAATAGGGCTAAGAGCCAGTGTGCAAAAGACAATAAGCTAATAATAAATAAATAAACAATAAATATTGAGAACATGTGATGAAGAGTCCTTGAAGGTGAGTTCATAGGTTGTGCAAACATTTCAGTGATGGGATATGTGAAGTTGAGTGAAGCTATTCCCTCTGATTCAAGAGCCTGATGGGTGAGGGGTAATAACTGTCCCGAATTTGGTGGTGTGAGACAGTACCATCTTCCTGATGGCAGCAGCAAGAAGAAACCATGATCTGGAAGAGGGGGACACTGATGATGAATGCTGCTTTTCTGCAACAATGCTCTGTGTGGATGTGTTCAGTGGTGAGGATTTTACCCATGGTGGACGGGCTGTATCCACTACTTTTTGCAGGATTTTCCACGCTAGGGTGTTGATATTCCAAACCAGGTTGTGATACAGTCAGTGAATATACTCTCCACTATGAAAGATAGTCAAAATTATATTGCCCGAAAGCAACTGTTCCCAATGTGCACTCCCTAGTTCCTGCCTAATACTCTCATAATCTGCCCTGCCCCAGTTTAACACTCTCCTGTAAGGTCCATGTATATCTTCATATATATATATATATATATATATATGCAGGGGTGTCAAACTCATTTTAGGTCACGGGCCGGATTGAGCAAAATGCAGCTTCATGCGGGCCGGATCAGTCGGACGCATGCGAACGCAGCTTTCGTTGCCTCCGTTTTTTCACCCTGCTCTCATGTGTCTCAGTCTCTGCTATAACTACTAAGTGTTTCACTTTACAAATTCCATTTCTTATGAAGAAGACTGCCGAGCAAGACTGCCGAATAAACACTAAAAACCCTGAAAACTTGGTACCTGAATAAACTCAGCATTAGCCATATCATACGCCATAGGCGCTTCGATTACTGGGGCCAGCTTTAATAGTAATTAGATATTATCTCGCGGGCCAAAGATAATTCCACCGCGGGCCGGATTTGGCCCGCGGGCCTTGAGTTTGACATATATGATCTATAGCTATCTTAAAATTGAAGAAATTGTGGTCACTGTTCACCCACTGAAAGGTTGATCACTTGGCCAGGCTGACCACCCAACACCATGTCCAATACAGCCCCTCAGGTACAGCATTCACACTAAGGTGAAGCTGTATCAGAGCTGTGTTCTGTCCACACTCTTGTACGGGTCAAAATGCTGGTGCACGGCAGAGAATAACCTTGCCTAGCCATCCTCATTCCACACCACGAGTGTCAGGGAGATCTTCCATATTTTCAGGCCAAGAAAGATGCCCAAGCATGTTCTACTCCTTCATTATCACCAAGAGGACATGGCCATAATCATCATGAAGAAACATTGGAGATGGACTGGGCATGTGATGAGAAGAGAAGCCAACTCCAACACCGTGACAGCACTTCACTGGCCCCCTGAGGAGACCAAAGACAACTTGGTGCCATACTGGAGAGGCAGAAATGAGGACAGTGAACCACACCTGGGGCAAAATACAAAGGATGGCCAAGGACTGACAGAGATGGAGAACCTTCATTGCTGCTCTGCCAGCAGCATAACAGGCTGTAACTATTCTTGTTGGACTATCTACATATTGTTTTAAGAAACCCTCCTGGAAGCACCTAACAAGCTCTGCCCATGTAAACCTGAGAAGGTCCCTCTTTACACTAGGAACCTGAGGTCCTCCATAACAACAACCCTATTGTTTTGACACCCTTCTTTAATCTGCCTGCATATCTGTTCCTCAATGTCCTGATGGCTATTAGGGGGGCGGGAGGGGGGTCAGTATCCTATCAGAGTGATTGCACCCGTCCTGTTTCTTAGTTCTATCAATATCGACTCAGTGGACGAGTCTTCCATTATGTCCCCTCTGAGTGCAGCTGTGATATTGTCCCTGCCACTACTCCCTCCCCCGCCACTACTTTTACCTCCCTCTCTATTTTTTCTAACACAGTGAAGTCCTGGAAGCCTGGAACATTGCTGTCCCTGTCTCAACCAAGTCACTGTAATGGCCACAACATCATGGTTCCCTGTACCAATCCATGCTCTAAATTCATCACCAGATAAATTCATTCTTAGCATTAAAATACACACACTTCAAACTATCTGTCCTATCATATCTACTACTTTGCTCCAGCCCTGACATCCACCTTCCTCTGCATCCCTCCACTCTCTGACCTGGTGCTCTAGTTCCCATTCCCCTGCCAAACTATTTTAAACCCTTCTGAGTTGCACCTGTGAAAAACCTGACCAGGATATTGGTCCCCTCCAGTTGGACACGACCCGTCCCTCTTGTACAGGTCACCCCTGTCCCAGCAGAGGTTACGATGCTCCAAGAACCAGAACTTGGTGGTGTGAGCCCCAAGGCTTCTGAGCCTTCTTCCTGATGGCAATAGCGAGAAGAAACCATTAGATTTTCTTTTCAGCCGCAGTATAGGCTTTGTTTCCCAGTTGAGAGGTTTAGTTAATGTCCCTATTTGGCCTAGTGTTATTGTTTATTCTCCCTTTAACACTGTTCGCAATAAAGCTCGTGAACTATCGACCTGCTTCAGTGTCTCTCACTCCGCACTTGGTCCATGTCCGAACCTGGTAAAAGCAAGAAAATCTAAACATTAAACAAATACTGCTAGTCTGGGAAGTCAGTTGACTCAAAGTCCAGTTTCTCAGGGAAGGCTGAAAGCAAACAGGCAGCGAAGCGTTGCTGTGTTCAGTCCACATCTCAACAAGCACCACCATGACAAGTATGGAGTTAAATACTATCACGATTAAATAATAATTAGCTGACACGTGCAAATTGCCCTATCTACTGCACTGCTGAATCCGTGGTTGTGGCACTGACACAGTGTGACTGGCCTGGCTGCTGCTGCTATGCCCTGATAGGTCATCATCCCTCGCCGATGCAGTATCCAAAGGGGGTATACTTGTTGCAAAGGGGAATTGCCACAGGGGAACACTGCACTGTCTGCTTACTCCCTTATTTTTCTGGTGGTCATCCACCTATCTGAAGCCTGCACTCTAGGTGTGACCACCTCAGTAGAAGTTTCATCCAAGAGGTTTACAGCCAGCCGAATGGTCCTGAGTACATCGAGCTCCAGTTCCAGTTCCTTGTCCTGAATCTGGGTGCACTTCCTGCACATTTAGTCAACACGGAGACTATTAGGTACTCTGAAATCCCATCTCACAGGAGGAGCATGCCACCACCGGAACCATCCTGCCTACACTGAACTAAAGACTACCTATTTTAGATACAATTTTAAAAAAGCTTATCTGTTCTTACCTGTGCCTTCTCTTTGAAACCTTTGAGTTTCACACTCATCTAGGCCATTTACTCAGCCTCTTCTCCCCGAGGTTGTTATACCTTTGGCTCCAACTTCTCAAACACAAGTTCCTGTCAAGGCAAATTAAAACAGATGACTTAGAACCCTTAGCTTCCATCTGTTCTCACCAAAGCCTGTTCAGCCAAAGCTCTAACACTCTAGCACTGGCCCACACCAATAGTGGCCACTCCCCCAATGGCTGTTCCACTTCCATCTCCCTTCATTTTATTAGCTCAAGTCAAATCCAGTCCCAATAAGACTCGTTCTTTTCAAATGGCTCCTGCTCCGCAATGATGCCTCTCTCTAACTCGCTAATTCAAAGAGTGACTCACTCCTGACGAGACTTGTTTTTCTTTAAATGGCTCCGGACCTGGAGCAACGCTGCTCTCTCACTCGCTAATTACTTTGGAGCATTGTATACTACCTTATTGCAAGGCAGAACTTATAGCAATACATAGGATTATAGAATAGGCCCTTTGGCTCGAGATGTCAATGCATGATTAGACTGAAGCTCTTCCGCCTGTAATAGATAGTATATCCCCTGGAAGGGTAACGATGCTGACTGGATGAAAGCTGTGTTTCACTGTGTATGATTATATCAGGTTGGTGCTTGTGTGAAATGTAGGACAGCTCTCCCAATTTAAGAAGACATTTGGATTTTGCAGCACTGACTGAGGGATGTTTTCGTCCTTGTTAACTTTGACGCCTAGGTTAAAGGCAGCTGACCCTTCCTGTTTTAGTCTTATTGCACATTGTAACAACAGTTTGGCAATTGGGTCACCTCTAAAATAAGTTAAAATGAGCAATATGTTCTAAGTACTTCACATATAAACCAGACCAAGTAGGGAAAGCTGGAGTTCCTAACCCTAAAGGATATCAGTGAACCAGCTGATTATTTTCCAAGAGCAGCAATCAGTTTCACTATTGTGCCTGTCGATTTATTTTACTAATCTATTTTACCATAGTTAATAATCTGAATTTCAGTTTTTCAATTGTTATGACGGGATCTGAGAAATTCTCCTGATCATTCACTCATTCCTTCATGTTACTGGTCCAAAAATATTACCACAATAGAAGATTAAATTTCATTTTACTTTCACTGGCTCCAACCTAACTGGGCAACTTCAGCTGATTTAAACAAGGCATTTAGCATTTCGCTCCAGTGATACTTGGAGGAAACTGCATGATGACTAGTCCCTTGTAGGCTGTAATTCCTTGTAGATCTACTCTTGCTGTCAGAGTCCAGAATGTAAATGCAATAATGCATCAGCTAATGCTGAGCATACATTGTGTTGGGCCAATTAGAACCCGTGCCATGAAAACCTGTTGAAAACTCTAATTCACAGGGATCAATAACTCATTTAAATAACTGCAAAAATTAAGGAAATTAAGATTTGCTTGCAGAACTGAAAATAGCCATTTCATCCAAATTTGAAAATATTGGCAAAAGCATGTTAACACAAAAGAGTAAAATGTAATGAGTTGAGCATTATTTTCTTTGTAATGTCCTTTAGTTTTCACCACTGTTCAGCTAAGCAGCTCTGTAGCAAAATGGGGATTGTAGGGGGCAGATTTATTTTGGAATGCCTTGTAAGAAAAAGTAATACTTAATGTTACCAGGATGAGACTGAAGGTTTTAACACCCAAGGACAATAAGGGACATTCAGGTTCCGTCTGGCATGCTAATGATTAGCAGAATTAGAACGATGCAAGATGTGGAGATCTCTCTCACCAGTGGTTCCAATATCAAAATTCATCGCAGACTACTGATCGTGGACCTGACCAGGGCTGCAAAGGTGACCTTGCTAGTCTCATTTTCATCAATCCACTCATCACAGTAGATGAGTCTAACAATCATGATATCAACAGGAGTACGCAACAGGTCGTTACTTAGAGACAATGCATCTCCTTTATATTGTCTTTCCTGTGCTGTCTGGCACTTGCACCATGTCTGATAAGAAAGAGAATAGTTCTGGCAGCTCATAACTACGTATCTATAAAGCACTATTGATGCTTTTGTAGTGATTTTCAGCTAGAAGTGCCAAGTGAACAATTCATCTCATCTTCCTCTGAAGATCCTCAGCATAACAGAAATCAGCTATCAACCCAGTCTTCGAATTCAGAATCAGATTTAATATCACAGGCATATGTCATGAAATGTGTTATCTTTGCAGTTGCAATAGAATGAAATACATGATAAATAAATAGAGAGAAAAAATACTGAGTTACATTAAATATATATATATATATACACACATATACATACATGCATACGTGTGTGTGTGTGTGTGTGTGTGTGTGTGTGTGTGTGTGTGTGTGTGTGTGTGTGTAAGTGTGGTGGCCTGCACACGCGGGACTTGAACTGCCATCGGGAGCAACAGGCAGACACGCGGTAGTACATTTGGAACTCCCGCTTGGGGCGGACCTTCCGGGGACAGTCTGACATCGCGTCCGCCCCACGGGTCGCAGGGGCCTATAGGAGGGGAGGTTTAAGCGTGCGATTTTGAATCAGTAAAGGCATTCTGAGTTCAGCTCTCTCTGCCTCGGTGTGTTTCTTTAGTAGCGAGTTGCGCGTGACTACATTGGTGACCCCGACGTTCCAGACGGCATCTGGAGCCGGCGACTCAGCGACCAGCCATGAGTTCGAGCAACTCGCACAGCGCGGTCTGTCTGAAGCTCCCGACTTTCTGGGCCACTCAGCCCCACGTTTGGTTCGAGCAGGCTGAGGCCCAGTTCAATATCAGAGACATTACAGCCAACGCCACGCAGTACTACTATGCGGTCAGAACGCTCGACCAGGAGACGACAGGCCGGATCATCGACTTCCTATGCCAGCCACCAACGGAGGACAGGTACACTCAGCTTAAGGTGCTCCTGATCCGTACCTTCGGACTCCCCCACCGCGAACAGGCTGCGTGTCTCCTACACATGGACGGCCTGGGTGACCGCACGCCATCCAAGCACATGAATGATATGCTGGTGTTCATGGACGGCCATAAGCCATGGCTTTTATTTGAACAGTTGTTCCTTGAGCAAATGCCAGAGGACATTCGCCTCCCCCTCATGAGTGAGGATTTCAGCGACCCACACAGTGTTGTGACTAAAGCAGACATCCTTTGGCAGAGCAAACAACGTGGAGCAGCCTCCAGTGACCTAGCCACGATCACACGCCCCAAAGCCCAGGCCCTGCAACCAAAGCCGTTGAGACCCACGGGGGAAAAAGATGAAAGTTCGGAACAATGGTGTTTCTATCACCAAAGATGGGGCTCAGGCACGCGCTGCTGCTGTCCACTATGTGCTTTTCTGGTAAACGCTGGGGCCAGCTGTCACGAATGGCTACGACGGCTGGCCACCGAGACAACCTCCTGTACCTCTGGGCCTGACACTCCGGGCGGCGCTTCCTGGTAGACACTGAGGCCGAAGTCAGCATTCTCCCCCCCCCCCCCCCGAACATGGACACTCGTAATGCGGACCCAGGCCCTGAACTCACCACTGCAAATGGCACCAGTATTCAGACGTATGGCCTGCGAACTATCTCACTGCATTTCGGGTCCAGCCGTTTCACTTGGACTTTCATGTTGGCAGCGGTGTCACAGCCACTACTAGGGGCAGATTTCCTATGAGCCAACTGCCTCCTGGTCCACCTAAAGGGCCGGTGTTTGGTCCACGCTGAGACGTTCCAGACTTTCCAGCTCGGAGAAGCCAAGCTGCCGGCCCTCCACCTGGATTCCGTGACCCTCTCAGGTAACAAATTCGCCAGGGTGTTGGCAGAATCCCCCTCCATAATCCTCCACGGCCGACCCCGAGCACGGTGTGCAGCACCACATCCCCACGCAAGGACCGCTGCTGTACGCCCGAGCTCGCAGGCTCCCACCCGACAAGCTCCACCACGCCAAGGAGGAGTTCTGTAAGATGGAAGAGATGGGAATCGTACGCCGCTCAGACAGCCCGTGGACATCCCCGCTACACATGGTGCCCAAGTCCGCAGGAGGATGGAGGCCCTGTGGAGACTACAGAAGGCTCAACTACGCCACAACCACCAACAGATACCCGGTACCCCACATCCAGGACTTCACGGTGAACCTGCACGGAGTGACCATTTTCTCGAAAATCGACCTGGTCAGGGGATACCATCAGATCCCAGTGCACCCCAATGACGTGCCCAGGACAGCCCTCATCACCACGTGTGGCTTGTTCGAATTCCCGAGGATGCCTTTCGGTCTCAAGAATGCAGCCCAAAGTTTCCAAAGGCTCATGGACTCGGTGGGACGCAGCCTGGATTTCATTTTTACTTACTTGGATGATATCCTGGTGGCCAGCAGTTCGCGCCAAGAGCACGTGGCACATTTGCGCCAGCTCTGCCAATGCCTGAGCGACCACAGACTGGCAATCAATCCGGTGAAGTGCCAGTTCGAGCTGACGGAGATCGACTTCTTGGGCCACAGAGTCAACCAACATGGCGCAGTTCCCCTACCGGACAAGGTCCAGGCCATCCGCCTGTTCCCCAAGCCCAGCACGGTCAAGGGCCTGCAGGAGTTCGTAGGGATGGTCAACTTTTATCATCGGTTCATGCCGTCGGCGGCCCACATCATGAGACCCTTGTTCCACCTGATGGCCGGCAAGGCCAAAGCAGTGGCATGGGACGCGGAGTCCACGGAGGCGTTCGAGCAGACCAAGGAGACGCTGGCAAAGGCAGCCCTCCTAGTGCACCCGAGAGTCGATGTACCCACAGCACTCACAGTCAACGCTTCGGACACAGCAGTGAAGTACAGCGCTTTCGACAGAGAGTTGCTAGTGCTCTACCTGGCTGTCCAGCATTTCCGGTACTTCCTCGAGGGAAGGGAGTTCACTGTGTATACGGACCACAAGCCCCTCACCTTCACACAGGCCAAGGTATCGGACCCATGGTCGGCTCGGCAGCAGAGGCACCTGTCCTTTATTTCAGAATTCACCACGGGCGTCCGCCACTTTGCAGGGAAGAACAACGTCGTCGCCGACACACTGTCTCGCCCCTGCCTCCACTCAGTAGGCAGTTTAACAGGGGCACGACTGCGCAAGCGCGTGTAAGTCGGACCACGAGGCTGCGGGAGTATTTAAAGAGAACAGTTAGACGGAGCGGGCGACGTTGTAGCGGGCGATGGAGTAGAGGGGGACAGAGTAGGAAGGCTTTGTCTTGAGAGGCTTCGGCGAGCAGAGGCTGAGGATGAGCTTCACTCCAAGTGAGGTAAGGCCGGGTTAGTTCCTTTAAAAGGAGGAAGTTTCAAAAGTTGAGGCAACGTATTGGGTAGATCATGGCAGCTGAGATCGGCCCCGTGGGTTGTTCATCCTGCAGCATGTGGGAAGTCAGGGATACTTCCAGTGTCCCTGACGACTATGTGTGCAGGAAGTGTATCCAACTGCAGCTTCTGGCAGACCGCATTGAGCGTCTGGAGCTGCGATTGGATTCATACTGGAGCATCCGCGATGCTGAGAAAGTCGTGAATAGCACGTTCAGTGAGTTGGCCACACCGCAGGTAAAGGCTACACAGGCAGAAAGGGAAGGGGTGGCCACTAGACAGCGTAGCAGTAGGCAGGTAGTGCAGGAGTCCCCTGAGGTCATCTCCCTCCTAAACAGATATACTGTTTTGGATACTGTTGGGGGAGATGTCTCATCAGGGGAAGGCAGCAGCAGCCGAGTTCATGGCACCATGGGTGGCTCTGCGGCACAGGAGGGAAGGAAAAGGAGTGGGAGAGCTATAGTGATAGGGGATTCGATTGCAAGGGGAATAGATAGGCACTTCTGCAGCCGCAAACGAGACTCCTGGATGGTATGTTGCCTCCCTGGTGCAAGGGTCAAGGATGTCTCTGAGTGGCTGCAGGACAATCTGGAGTGGGAGGGTGAACAGCCAGTGGTCGTGGTGCACATAGGTACCAACGATATAGATAAAAAAACAGGATGAGGTCCTACAAGGTGAATTTAGGGAGTTAGGAGATAAATTAAAAAGTAGGACCACAAAGGTAATAATCTCTGGATTACTACCAGTGCCACGTGCTAGTCAGAGTAGAAATAGGAGGATATTTCAGATGAATACGTGGCTTGAAAAATGGTGCAAGGGGGAGGGACTCAAATTTCTGGGGCATTGGAACCAGTTCTGGGGGAGGTGGGACCGGTATAAACAGGACGGTCTGCACCTGGGCTGGACTGGAACCAATGTCCCAGGGGGAGCGTTTGCTACTGCTGTTCAGGAGGATTTAAACTAATGTGGCAGGGGGATGGGAACAAGTGTAGAGAGACAGAGGGGTGTAAAATGAGGGTAGAAGCAAAAAGTAGTAAGGTGAAAAGTAAAAGTGACAGAGAGGCAAATCCAGGGCAAAAAGCAAAAAGAGCCACTTTTCAACATAATTGTGTAAGGGCTAAGAGTGTTGTAAAAACAAGTCTGAAGGCTTTGTGTGTCAATGCAAGGAGCATTCGTAACAAGGTGGATGAATTGAATGTGCAGATAGTTATTAATGAATATGATATAGTTGGGATCACAGAGACATGGCTCCAGGGTGACCAAGGATGGGAGCTCAACATCCAGGGATATTCAATATTCAGGAGGGATAGACAGGAAAGAAAAGGAGGTGGGGTAGCATTGCTGGTTAGAGAGGAGATTATCGCAATAAAAAGGAAAGACATTAGCCTGGAAGATGTGGAATCGATATGGGTAGAGCTGCATAACACTAAGGGGCAGAAAATGCTGGTGGGAGTTGTGTACAGGCCACCTAACAGTAGTAGTGAGGTTGGGGTGGCATTAAACAGGAAATGAGAAATGCGTGCAATAAAGGAATAGTAGTTATAATGGGTGACTTCAATCTACATATAGATTGGGTGAACCAAATTGGTAAGGGTGCTGAGGAAGAGGATTTCTTGGAATGTATGCGGGATGGTTTTCTGAACCAACATGTCGAGGAACCAACTAGAGAGCAGGCCATTCTAGATTGGGTATTGAGCAATGAGGAAGGGTTAGTTAGCAATCTTGTCATGTGAGGCCCCTTGGGTAAGAGTGACCATAATATGGTGGAATTCTTCATTAAGATGGAGAGTGACATAGTTAATTCAGAGACAAAGGTTCTGAACTTAAAGAAGGGTAACTTTGAAGGTATGAGACGTGAATTAGCTAAGATAGACTGGCAAATGATACTTAAAGGGTTGACGGTGGATATGCAATGGCAAGCATTTAAAGATCGCATGGATGAACTACAACAATTGTTCATCCCAGTTTGGCAAAAGAATAAACCAGGGAAGGTAGTGCACCCGTGGCTGACAAGGGAAATTAGGGATAGTATCATGTCCAAAGAAGAAACATATAAATTAGCCAGAAAAAGCAGTACACCTGAGGACTGGGAGAAATTCAGATTCCAGCAGAGGAGGACAAAGGGCTTAATTAGGAAAAGGAAAAAAAGATTATGAGAGAAAGCTGGCAGGGAACATAAAAACTGACTGTAAAAGCTTTTATAGATATATGAAAAGAAAAAGATTGGTCAAGACAAATGTAGGTCCTTTACAGTCAGAAACAGGTGAATTGATCATAGGGAACAAGGACATGGCAGACCAATTGAATAACTACTTTGGTTCTGTCTTCACCAAGGAGGACATAAATAATCTTCCGGAAATAGTAAGGGACCGAGGGTCTAGTGAGATGGAGGAACTGAGGGAAATACATGTTAGTAGGGAAGTGGTGTTAGGTAAATTGAAGGGATTAAAGGCAGATAAATCCCCAGGACCAGATGGTCTGCATCCCAGAGTGCTTAAGGAAGTAGCCCAAGAAATAGTGGATGCATTAGTGATAATTTTTCAAAACTCCTTAGATTCTGGATTAGTTCCTGAGGATTGGAGGGTGGCTAATGTAACCCCACTTTTTAAAAAAGGAGGGAGAGAAAAACCGGGGAATTATAGACCAGTTAGTCTGACATCGGTGGTGGGGAAAATGCTAGAGTCGGTTATCAAAGATGTGATAACAGCACATTTGGAAAGAGGTGAAATAATCACACAAAGTCAGCATGGATTTGTGAAAGGAAAATCATGTTTGACGAATCTTATAGAATTTTTTGAAGATGTAACTTGTAGAGTGGATAGGGGAGAGCCAGTGGGACAAAGTCAGCATGGATTTGTGAAAGGAAAATCATGTTTGACGAATCTTATAGAATTTTTTGAAGATGTAACTTGTAGAGTGGATAGGGGAGAGCCAGTGGACGTGGTATATTTAGATTTTCAAAAGGCTTTTGACAAGGTCCCACACAGGAGATTAGTGTGGAAACTTAAAGCGCACGGTATTGGGGGTATGGTATTGATATGGATAGAGAATTGGTTGGCAGACAGGAAGCAAAGAATGGGAGTAAATGGGACCTTTTCAGAATGGCAGGCAGTGACTAGTGGGGTACCGCAAGGCTCAGTGCTGGGACCCCAGTTGTTTACAATATATATTAATGATTTAGACGAGGGAATTAAATGCAGCATCTCCAAGTTTGCGGATGACACGAAGCTGGGTGGCGGTGTAAGCTGTGAGGCAGATGCTCAGAGGATGCAGGGTGACTTGGATAGGTTAGGTGAGTGGGCAAATTCATGGCAGATGCAATTTAATGTGGATAAATGTGAGGTTATCCACTTTGGTTGCAAGAACAGAAAAACAGATTATTATCTGAATGGTGGCCGATTAGGAAAAAGGGAGATGCAACGAGACCTGGGTGTCATTGTACACCAGTCATTGAAGGTGGGCATGCAGGTACAGCAGGTGGTGAAAAAGGCAAATGGTATGTTGGCATTCATAGCAAAAGGATTTGAGTACAGGAGCAGGGAGGTTCTACTGCAGTTGTACAAGGCCTTTGTGAGACCGCACCTAGAGTATTGTGTGCAGTTTTGGTCCCCTAATCTGCGGAAAGACATTCTTGCCATAGAGGGAGTACAGAGAAGGTTCACCAGATTGATTCCTGGGATGGCAGGACTTTCATATGAAGAAAGACTGGATCGACTAGGCTTATACTCACTGGAATTTAGAAGATTGAGGGGGGATCTTATTGAAACGTATAAAATTCTAAAGGGATTGGACAGGCTAGATGCAGGAAGATTGTTTCTGATGTTGGGGAAGTCCAGAACGAGGGGTCACAGTTTAAGGATAAAGGGGAAGCCTTTTAGGACCGAGATGAGGAAAAACTTCTTCACACAGAGAGTGGTGAATCTGTGGAATTCTCTACCACAGGAAACAGTTGAGGCCGGTTCATTGGCTATATTTAAGAGGAAGTTAGATATGGCCCTTGTGACTAAAGGGATCAGGGGGTATGGAGAGAAAGCAGGTACAGGGTTCTGAGTTGGATGATCAGCCATGTTCATACTGAACGGCGGTGTAGGCTCAAAGGGCCGAATGGCCTACTCCTGCACCTATTTTCTATGTTTCTATGCATATTATCCACAGGAATAGACTATGCAGCACTGGCGGAAGCACAACGGTCGGACACCGCACCGCCGTTTCAGGGCTCCAGTTGGAGAACGTCTCCATCGGTCAGGCAGCGGATCGACTCCTGTGTGACGTGTCTACCGGCAAACCCCGACCCGTGGTTCCAGCGGCATGGAGGCGCCCGGTGTTTGACACGCTGCACGACCTGGCCCACCCGTCCATCCGGGCGTCCATCAAGCTGGTAGCGGACACATTCGTCTGGCACTGTTTTACAAACAGGTGGGACACTGGTCCAGGACCTGCATACACTGCCAGACCGCCAAAGTCCAGTGACACGTGAAGGCTCCCCTCCAGCAGTTCCAGCCAACACACAGGAGGTTCCAACACATCCACATGGACATCGTCGGCCCCCTGCCAGTCTCCCGGGGCACCAGGTATATCTTTACCATGGTAGACAGGTTCACCAGATGGCCGGAAGCCGTACCACTCACAGACACGTTCACTGAGTCCTGTGCCAGGGCACTCATTGTAAACTGGATCATCAGGTTCGGCCTCCCAACGGACATCACCTCCGACAGAGGGGCGCAGTTCACGTCTGGTTTGTGGACAACACTGGCGCAGCTCCTGGGCACCCAGCTGCATCACACCACAGCGTACCATCCCCAGTCCAATGGTTTGGTAGAGCGATTCCACCGGCATCTCAAGTCGGCCCTGATGGCGCACCTCAGGGGCCCCAGCTGGACAGATGAGTTTCCCTGGGTCCTACTGGGCATCAGCACAGCCCCCAAGGAGGACCTGGGCACTTCCTCGGCAGAATTGGTCTACGGAACCCCCCTGACAGTCCCAGGCGAGTTCGTACCAGAGGCCTGAGGTTCGGAAGAAACTCCAGCAGCGCTGCTAACGAGGCTGCGGGACAAGGTAGGGACCCTGGCACCGGTCCCAACCTCCAGGCATGGTCCCACGCCATCCTTCACCCCTAAAGACCTCCGAGACTGTGAGTATGTTTTTATTCACATGGGCATGCACAGGACACCTCTACAGCGGCCGTACGAGGGACCCTTCAAGGTGATCCAGCACAGCGGAACCACGTATGTCGTGGAGGTGGGTGGCCGGGAAGAGACTTTTACAGTGGACCGTCTCAAACCGGCGCATTTGGACATTGAGCAACCAGTGAGGGTACCCGCACCGCACCAGCGAGGCCGGCCACCCAGGCAAGCCACACAGACTGGGGGCTCCACTCCCCCGATGGATGTTTTTGGGGGGTGTGGTGTGGCGGCCTGCACACGCGGGACTCGAATCACCATAGAGGGCCGCGGGCAGACATGCGGTAGCGTGTTTGGAACTACCCGCTCGGGCCGGACCTTCTGGGGACCGTCTAACGTCACGTCCACCCCGTGGGTCGCAGGGGCCCATGGGAGGGGAAATTTAAGCACGTGATTTTGAATCAGTAAAGGTATTTTGAGTTCAGCTCTCTCTGCCTCCATGTGTTTCTTTAGTAGCGCATTGCGCATGACTACAATTGAATAGTTAAGTAGTTCAAAATAACAGAAATAAAAAAAATATTGAGGTAGTGTTTCCTGGGTTCAATGTCCATTTAGAAATCAGATGGCAGACGGGACTAAGCTGCTCCTGAATTACTGTGTGTGTGCCTTCAGGCTTCTGTCCCTCCTTCCAAACAGTAACAGCGTGAAGAGGGCATGTCCTGGGTGGTGGAGATCCTTAATGATGGACTCTGCCTTCCTAAGGAACTGCTCCTTGAAGAAGTCTTGTGTATTACAGAGGCAGGTACTCAGGATTGTGCTGACTAATTTTACAAATTTCTGCATCTTATTTCAATCTCGTACAGTAGCCATCCCACACCAGCTGGTGATGCAGCCAGTCAGAAGGCTCTCCATGGTACATTTGTCAAAGTTTTTGAGTGTTTTAGTTGACAAACCAAAACTCCTCAAATTCCTAATGAAATATAGCTGCTGTCTTATCTTCTTTATCGCCTCATCAACATGTTGAGTTCAGGTTAGTTCCTCAGAGATATTGACACCCAGGAACTTGAAATTGCTCACTCTTTCCACTTCTCATCCCTCTATGAGGATTGGTTCCCTTGTCCCTTGTCCTAGTCTCTCTGAAGTCCACAATCAGCTCTTCGGTCTTACTGACTTTGAGGGCAAGGTTGTTGCTGCGACTCCTCTCAATTAACTGGTATATCTCGCTCCTGCACGCCCTTTCATCACCATCTGAAGTTCTGCCAACAATGGTTGTATCATCAGCAAATGTATAGATGATGTTTGAGCTGTGCCTAGCCACACAGTGATGGATATTGAAAGAGTAGATGCTTTGTTTAGTTTCATCCAGGATTGCTTGACCACAGACCTCATTATGGTATTTGTCCAAATATGGGGAAAGACATTGCTCTATCAATTGCCTCCACTCCATTTAATCTCAGAAGTGGGGATGTTTGCAGATGACCACATTGCGCGTCTGCTCAGACTTGACCATCTTTAATAAATAGGAATCTAATTACTTCCCCGAATCCCAACATCCTAAGGTTAACCATTGTCCGGAATCCAGAAGAAAAAGCAGCATAAACACCACTGTGGCCGTGTATTCTGTATGAAATAATTCTCTCCTTACTCCCAAATTCTTATTATCAACAAATCACGAGTAATGAAATAACTACAGCTGCCTAGATGAATGCAGCTCCAAAATCAATCAAAAAGATTAATGTCATTCAAGTCAAAATGGTATTTTTAATAAGATAGTGACACAATTTATTAAACACATTGCAAAGCAAAATTTTTGTAGGTTTTAGACAATCAAACCAGGCCACGGTCCCTAAAATCATTTTGCTACCAGATCCTTCCAGGGTACCTGTGGAGACACACTGAACATCTTCAAGTTGACCACAGTAGTAAATAGTAAGGGAGCTTAGTTTTGGGTATCAATCAGGATCAGCAATTATATTTCCTTTAATAGTGATGATGGCAATCAGAGTGAAGAAATGTTCTGGTTTATTCCTATCATAAGCTTCGTACAAGGGCCTGCAGTGGGGAAGAAACTGTTGTTGAACATTGAGGTGTGAGTCTTCAAGCTCCTGTACTTTCTGCCTGATAGCAGTATCAAGAAGAGGGCATGGCCCAAATGGTAAGGATCCCTGATGATAGATGCTGCCTACCTGAGACATTGCCTCTTGTAGATGTCCCCAATAATGGTGAAAGCTGTACCCTTGGAAAAGGCTGTCCATCACTCTCTGTAATCACTTGTGCTCATACCAGACCACAATATACACAGTCTGAGTGCTTTCATCTGCAGAAGTTTGTCAGAGACTTCAGTTATGAGATTTGCATCACGTGAAATCCAGGGAGAGCTGACCAGCTGGATAAACAATTAGCTTTATGGTTGAAAGTAGAGAGTGATGGTGTACATAGTTCATTGAAAGTGGAGTCACAGGTAGACAGGGTAGTGAAAAGCCTAGACAGAGTGGACATGCAGAGGATGTGTCCAATATTGGGAGAGTTCAGATAGATTCAGAATAGAAGGACATCCCTTCAGAACAGAGATGAGGAGTCTCATTGAGGGGTCAATGTTGGAAAGGGTGAGAAGCTTCATGTTCTTGGGTGTCAACATCACGGAAGATCTATCCTAACACATTGATACAATCATGAAATAGGTATGCCAGCCGCTCTGCTTTGTTAGGAACTTGTGAAGATTTGGCATGTCACCAAAGACTCTTTCAAGTTCTATAGATCTATGTTGGAGGGCACTCTGCCTAGCTGTATTACATCTAGAATAGAGCCTCCAGTCAACAGTATAAGAGCCTCCAGAGGTTTAAGGAGTCAGCCAGCTCCATCAGGGCCACAACCCTTCCCGCCATTAAAGGCGTCTTCAAAGAAGGCATGCCTCAAGAAGATGGCGTGCATCATTCGGGAAGATTCCCCCTTCTCATTAGCATAATCAGGGAGGAGATAAAGGAGCCTTACGATGATTTGGACTAGCTTCTTCCCCTCTGCCATCAGATTTCTGAACAGCCAAAGAATCCATGAACATTACCTCATAGTTACTATTTCTTGCATTACTAACTTATTTTTGTAATTTCTAGATTTTTTATGTCTTTAGATGGTACTGTTGCCACAAAACAACAAATTTAATATCAACGATGATAAACTTGATTCTACATCTGAACTTACATTCATCAAAAAATAACTTAGAAGCTGAGTTACCACAAAGCAATCAATAAAAGCTCCAGAAGAAAATAATGTAAATATATTATTAAAGAACCAAAACTGTACAATGTTACATATTTTCAAACACCCACATGGATGCCCTTAAGCAATTAGAAAGGCTGAAAATTGTCTCAGAGCCAGTGCAGAGCAGGTATCTTGAAGAGCAGCAGATGTACCCAAGGAAGGGCATCACTAATGCTCCACCCACCTTCAGTAATTTTCAGTAAGCTATCCCTTTAAGTTTACATCAGGAATCATGGTCATGTCATAGCCTTCAACTTATATGTTCTGGCACTTTTGGTTGATGCCTGAGAAGGCTCCAAGTGGGAGCCAGAAGACTGAAGTGGCTGTGGTCCAGCTTCATCGCAATGAAATGATAAATTCTGTTCTTCATTTTTCTTCTATTCCCACCATGTTCCTGCCCAAAAATGAACTTCCAGATTAAATTATCCTGTAGATTCTGACAAGTATCTGTTCAGTATTTGCTGAAAGTTTGGGCTTTCCAGGCACCGTGGAACATTCACTGGTAGAATTTCTTCATTTTGTTTCGTAGATTCCGTGGCTACCAGCAGAGAGAGAGTGAGCTTGTGGAGAAGCAGAGGGAGTTTGTTGGGGATGATGGATGCTCATGAGAGATTGGGGAGAAATCTCACAGGTACAAAAATCAAGGTCGCAGGTCATAGATGACACCTAAGGGTGGGATTGAAAACATAAAAGTTGGGCGAGTGATCAGTGATACTATCACTGGAAACAAGAGGATAAGTCAAATGTATGAAAACAGGAAAATTCCAGATGTACAGGAGGTGCACTGCATCCATTAGAACTATAATAAATTCCCCTATTTCCTGATAATGAATTAGTCCTCTTCCCCCAAAACATGAAGTAGGAGTACTTGAGGCAGGTTGCGGTTGGGTCCAAAGTTTAAAAAATAATCTTACCTGACCCAATATTATCTGCTTCTGGGAGTTAAGTTTATACCCAAGTTCCATATATTATTATCCACCTTCTTGGAGTAAACTAATCAATGCTTATAACTCTGTGCTTCAGGTTAGAGAGGTTTCACGTCCATGCAAAGATAAAGAAGAAATAAGTGATAGGGAAAGAGTAAATTGTATGCTCTGAGAAAGGGTCACGGATCTGAAATATTAACTTTGCTTCTCTTTCACAAGAACCTAAGTGACCCAAATGTTTCTAGCATTTCCAGCTTTTGTTTCAGATTTCCAGCATCTGTAGCTTTTTAAAAATGTATTTCCAGTCATCTATATTTGTCCAGCTCTGTCCAAGTGTAAAGTCAGCAAATGAATTGAGTTTCTAACTTTTTTTTTGACATTTTCAGCCTTGCACCATCTGTCCCATGTTAGTTGCTATTGTTAATCCTGGAACAACAGATAATTAAAAAAAACAAGTATTATTGCAGTGATCAGATTTCAACAGCTGTAACAGTGCAATACCTTTAATAAACTTGGGAGCCATCCCAGTTGTATTGTTAATCACTGCTATCATTGAAACAGTATTTGCATATGAACAAGATATGCAGCAACATATTTAGTATTATCAACACCAATTTGTATTAATGATTTACTGATAATCGCTGTTTCATGCAGATAATTGCACTGATTTAGCTAAAGTAATCTGCCTTGGTTGGGACATCCATTACTTCTGGGAAGGTGTGTCCACTATTGCTTTTTATTTGCTTTATTCAGCACTAAATTTCTTGTTGGGCAAAACCAGAGTTGCCCCAGTGAGGAAGATCAACAGATGGGCAATGCAGATTGATCTTGCTGTCAGACTCTGCTGACTTGCCTATGATATCTGAGAGTGGAAAGTACAATAATCCCAAATCTATTTCAATTTTTTAATTTATCTGCAGACTGAGATGCAATTCGAATGGTTTGCAAAGTTGTCAACCTGATGATTTTCCATTGCTAGATCTATTAATCTAAACTGCCTATTGGGATAGCCAATAATCCATCTGCAGAATAAATACTGAAGCTCTTCAGTCTTTAAGCAGTGCTGCCTAGAGAGCAAATGAAATGTTGGGAAGCTGCCTGGGTCCTGTCAGAAAATCCATTCTCTCACACATTGCTTATTACTGTACTGCCATAAAATTCAGCTGGAACTTTAACAGCCTTCTGAGGATAAATGAACAGATGGATGGAGATTAAATGTGGTTTGAAGAGATAGCTTTGATCTGCAGTGCTCATAAACAGCAGCTGAGGCTGTGACTGTACAACTGAAAGATCAGGCAACCAGAATTTATATTTTTGGAAACAAAAAGAATTGCAGCCATGAATATTGCAATAAGCTACAAAAATATTACATTTAATGTAGGTCAGTATTAAATAACTAAAGCTGCTTTGGCATTTTGCACAATCTGTGTATCATATAATAGACTGCAATACCCACACGTGTTATTTATTTATTATAAAGCTATTGTAAGACTCTTGATCTATCATTTCAGTTTAATTTACTGTAGACCTGTGAACTTCATCATTTTATAAAGACTTTTGCTATCATTCACCCATGTTCAATGGGTTCAATACGAGCATTTAGTGTCAGGGAAATGTATATAATATACATCCTGAAGTTCTTTTTCAAACAAGAATATTTGAATTATGACCATGTAGCATCCTTCTTTATGAGTAACCACTCAGCGTAAGTCTTTTGAATGTCGTGTGTGAGAGGTGATGCAGGTGGGCTTGGCAACATGGGCAAGATTTTGTTCTGAATTACATCTGTTTCCAGCAGAAAATGAAACTGGATGGAATAGCAACCTCTTACTTCAAAATTTGCCTGGTCTAAAATTGTACAAAAATTATTCTCACAAACAATAAGGCTTGTGACTAGTGGTGTTTGCCATGGGTCTGTACTAGGCCTGTTATTATTTGTCATCTATATCAATGATTTGGGTGAGAATGATAAAGGCACGGGTTAGTAAATTTGCAGATAGTGTTAAAATTGATGGAGTCGTAAGCGGTGAAGATGGTTATCAGGATTTCAGGAGGAACCTTGACCAGCTGGGTAAGTGGGGTGAGGAATGACAAATGGAGTTTAATTTGGGTGTGAGATCTGCAGTTTGTGAAGACAAATAAGAGTAGGACATTCACAATCAACGGTAGGGAACCAGGGAGTGTTGTAGGTCAGAGGAACTTAGGTTCCCTGAAAGTAGCATCGTAGATAAACAAAGTGGTGAAAAAGTCTTTCAGAGTAACGACTAAAGGAAATGGAATGTAGTTTTACAAAACAATGCTGAGAATGCATTTGGAAATATTATGTTCAGTTCACCCTCCTGTAGGAAAGATGCTATTAAGCTGGAAAGAGTGCAGAGAAGAATTACAAGGATATTGCCAAGACTTGAATGACTGCATAACGGAGAGTGAATGTGTGGGTTGGAACATAGAAGGGTGAGCTGTGGTCTCAATGAAATGTGTAAGATTATGAGAGGTGTAGATACGCATACAGTCTTTTTCCAAGGCTGGGAACCAATAGCTAGAAGATGTAGGTGAGAAGAGAGAGATTTAATAGGAATGAGTGGCAACCTTTTCACTCAGAGGGTGGTTCATTTATTGAATAAGCTGCCAGAGGAAGTCATTGAAGGAGGTACATTAACAACATTTAAAAGGAACTTGAACAGGTACATGAATATTAAAGTTTTAGATGGATATGGGCCAAAAGCAGGCAAATGGGATTAGTTTAGATGAGGATCTTGGTTAACATGTACCAATTAGGCTGAAGAATCTGTTTCTATGCTATGTGACTCTATGATTCTAATTATAAATTCACATTAAGGCCAGCTGGAAGTCTGTCACTGCATTAGGGCAATGGGTAGCTAGTTTTTCCCAACTCTTGAAAGTGGCTCATAGCACCTTACCAAGGACAAATATGGATGGGAAAAACCCTGGCATTTCTAGCAATGCACAGGTCTGAAGGATGAATAAATGATTTGGAGAAAGGGAGTTTGGTTTCTCTGTCACACGTTATTAGAGTACGAGCGCAATGGGGATTTATAGCAGGTGAAAGTCCGCTTTAGAGGACATGGAATGGTCCAAACAATGCTTTGACAAAAGCATGTTGTAGTGAGATTGTGTGGCTGTAGGTGTAAATACAACAAAGATAAAGGAAGTGTGAGGTGCTGGCAGGAGTTCCAGCTACATAGTGCGCATGCAGACAGGAGTCCTACTGAACCTTCAGTGTGATGTCTATCAATGGTGTGCACGGACAGTCAAACACTGCCGCAGATCAAAAAAAGCAAAGAATAAATGGATGTAAGATTGTCTGGACAAAAAAAAAGATTTGTTTTTTAAAAATTTTTTTTGGGAGAGAAAGAAAACTAATTATAATATATAAAAATGAAAGAAAGAAATTTTTATATAGAAAAAAGGAAAAAAAAAGAACCCCATCTAACTGAGAAAAAAAAACACCATTAACTACCAAAAAAACCCCATTAGGAATCAACCCCCAGAAGCAATACGTTTAACCATCATCTAGATAAATAGAAAAAAAATTCATCAACTGCCAGTTCACATTTTTTAAAAAAAAATAATAAAATTGGAAAGATACCATATAGAATAATTCAAATTAGATGGTAATATTTGGCAAAAGAACCCCATCTTCTCTCAAAATCAAATCGAGGTTCAAAAGTTCTACTAATTTTTTCCAAGCTGAGACATAACATTATTTGAGAAAACCATTCAATTAATGTAGGGGAAGAGCTATCTTTCCATTTTAATAAAATAGCCCTTCTTGCCAACAATGTAACAAATGTAATTACATGTTGATCTGAAGATGAAATACCCTGAATATGATGCGGAACTCTGTATAGATAAACTATTGGTTTATCTATTCATGGTCTTCTACTGCTCTATTTGTAGTATCTTCAGATGCTTTAGTGTTACTCCCATTCTCCCATTCTCCTTAATTATTTTTTTATCCCTTCCATGACTGACAAAGTCTTTAAGGATTGGGATGAACTAGGTATTAAGTGTTTTTGGGACCTGTTTATCTCAGGATCTCTTGCTTCATTTGATCAATTGTCAACTAAATTTGCACTCCCAAAAACACATTTTTACAGATACCTTCAAATTAGGGATTTCTTACGTTTCCAATTAACTACTTTTCCTATAGGTCCTGATAAAAATTTACTGGACGATCTTTTAAATTTCAAACCTTTTGTTAATGGTTCTATTACCGGTATCTATAACTTGTTGATTGATTCTACACAAGACTTTTTAGATAAAATAAAAAAAGCTTGGGAGGATGACCTAAATTGTCAGATTTCTGATGGTAGATGGAATAAAATTCTTAAATGGGTTAATAAACCAATCATAACTTCACTCTTTGCTACTCTTGTCTACAAACTCTTCATTAAAAGCTGTCCTTAGCACCTCTGACAATACCAGTGGAGTAATGTGCTCTTTCATTCTGTTCTGCAGTTCAAAGTAATTGTTTATTTTTAATGCTAAATAGTTTGTACTGTATACACTTAAACACAGTCTCTCTGGTGTCACCTGTTAGCACAAAACTATCCATATAAACCCAACGCTACAAAGAATTCTTCTCAGCAACTACAGTAAATATAAATATACATTGTTACATCATGTGATATTGTAAACTCAGTCATAAGAATACTACCTTGACTGATCATTGAAGCTCTCATCTACATCCCTCTACATTCATTCTTTCTTGCTTCCTGATTTCCACTTAGTCTTTCAGAAAATACTGGATCCTTTCTCTTTCCTGCTGTCCCTTTTGATGCCATGAAATTACCTTCTCTGTCTTCCCTCTTCTAGATTGTCTCTAAGACTTTCAGTTCTACTATGACTGTTTATAGTCTGCCCTATTGTGCTCTCATTACACTGCATTGGGGGATTTTAGTAAATTCACAGCCACTGTATTTTTGAACTCTTGTTGTGTAGCATACGGTAGCAATAAGTAAATAAATTGAAAAAAAACATTGTAATGCTGCTCTATCCGAAAGTGTGATCCTCAATCTGTGTTTGATTTGTACCACTCAGCAACTCAATAAACCTTGGATATTGAGAATTTTCTAGAACTGCTGAAGGCTCATCTTCTCCTGCATTAATGCTTCTGCCAAATTATATCAAGTTATTACAATACCTTGTCCTGAACATCCTGCTTATCTTAATTGTGTCTACCAGTGTTAAACCTCTTGTCAATCAAAAAAATGTACTCACTGCTTTAAAAGCTATTTGAAGACTCAGCTTTTGGACAAGAGAGTTCCTAAGGGCTAATTGCTACTTCATCAACTATTCCACCCCTTGGGGTGGCTACTGAATGAGACCTCCATGGACAGAATTGAGCAGTAGTGTAAGTTAACTGCAGTTGTAGCGATCCTGTGGGATGGGTTATGTACAATCAAACTCAAAGGGTCCTTGGCTGGACTGAATGTTTCTGTATTTTAGTAGCCACAAACCTAATGAAATCTACAGAGCAGATTAAAAGCACTTTCATAGGGATTGTTGCATAAATAAACATTTACAATCACAATTATGACAATGTGAAAATTGTGTTGAGCCATTGCAAAGAGAATTGGATTGAAAGGAATAGGTTCTCTTCTAAAGCTAGTGTCTAATTTACAACAAAATGCATGTAAGATAATACAAATCAGTAACTCAGCAAATGAATTGCCCAGCCTAATGTAGCACAATCTTAGATGAAAAATAGAATATGTGATTTCATGATGTAGTCCAATAACATGGTTTCATTTATATACAGTAAATGTTATTACATAGAGGCAATGAGCAATTTTCTTTCTATCTTTCATTGAGAGGCCCTCCACTGGTCAAGGTTGACTATTGATGTTACCCAGCTGTCTATGTGATATGCAAGACAATATATAAGCCAGGGTAGTACGTTATTGACAACCAGCTGTTGATCATTCAGCAAGCTTCCTCTCTCCATGCAGCCGATGAATCCAAAGGAATGGCAGAGACTGATAGTTTGGCAGCAGTGGCGTCGCAGGAGTTGGCAGTTGGCGTTGAACTCAATGTGGGACTGTCTTAGGATCCCAATCTCCAGATTTCCAGCAGAGGTTTGAGATCAAAATTTTCCTTCTCCGAGATAAGCTGCCAACCACAGCTGAAGAGCCCCATTTGCACATTTTTTTCATTAGCATTTACATAATTTTATTCTTTTAAAGGTCTTTATAAAAAATGAATGGAAAATAGATTACCTTTCCCAAATGTGTCCAAATATGTCTTTGGATCTACTCAAATACTCAAGTGTTGTATTTTCTACTTGAGATAGTTGCATTCTAAACTGATAGAACACGATAGACAAATGCAAACCTTTGCATTGAAAATAAATACATATAAACTTCTTTCAATAATTATAGAAAACCTTTTCTATTTAAATCTATTTTTTCATTTCCTTCCTCTCTGCTGACATTGACTGAATTCTGCCTTATTGTCTGCAAAAACAAAAAGCTACAGTAAAGCAAGTCCTCCTTTGAGTTGCTGTACTCTGTTTTCAGCCTTGGATGTTTGTTGAGCAAGATGGTGGAATATTTTATTGACATGAGGGTTGGGCTACGTAAGTGAAGTTTAGAAAACGTTGTATCAGCTCAGTCTTGCCTTTGAGAAAGGTCATAAGTGAAGGGGATATAGATATCAATAATGAATATTTTGACTGATCATCGATCATTGCTGGTGACAGGAAAACCTCAGGTAGATCCTGCTCCATTGACACCACTTTGGAATTTTTCTGTCAATGCAGAATTTCTGGATGGTGCTCACAGTACAACTGGACCGGTGAATTATTTGGAAAAAAACAATAAGCCTTTTACAATTTAGAGTACTGTGCTGCCTTTATGGCAGTTATTTAGTTTATAATATTTTCGCTTAGTAATTTGTTAGCATTTTTTAGTTAAAGTTAGGATTGTTTAAGTAAATTCATTTGTCTGTAATATATCGCAGCTGCGATGACGTCACATCCGGGTTTGCCGCGTCTTGTGGGAAAATACCGGTTTGGGATAAACGCAAGGGTGGGGGTCGCTCACATGTGGCGCCACAGCGCTAGTTAAGTTTTCTCTACGCACCAGAAACACAGTGAAAGCAACGCTTTTTCACCATACGTTAATGTGAAGAGTGAACAGTAAATGGTTAATCTTACTGCGACCTTGTTTTCATTGACTCCGGTTTAACTCGACGTTTAATTCGGGTTCGTTACACCCGAGCGAGAACATTACAGTGAAAAAGCGGCATTATCAGGTGTTTCAAGTGCAGCAATGGCAACTCGGTCCAGCATCAAGTCATTGCCAAAGTCGTCGCCATCCTGCGACAGGGGCAGTAGGGCATCAAGTAAGGCCACCCAAGCAAGAGCTAAAGCAGAACTCGCCAATGTGCGAGCGCGCTTTGCCAAACAAGAAGTAGAAATAAAAATGGAAGCGGCTGCCAGAGAAGCCGAAAACCAGAAGGAAGAGGCTGCCAGAGAAGCCGAAAACAAGAGGAGAAAAGCCGAAAACGAGTTGGAAAGAAAAAGGGTAGAGGCAAAGTTAGAAGTGCTGAAGCTAGAACGAGAAGCAGCAGCCGCCAGGGTGGAAGCAGAGTTAATAGAAGATGCTGAAGAATGGCATGATCCGGTTGACGGAAAATCTACTTCAGAAAAGATCAGATTGTTTCCGTGCTGTGATTGTTATATGGAACGCACAAGCAACTATGTCCAATCTCAAATAGAATGGAAGACTCGTTCTCCCTCTCCATACTTATTTGATAACGTCCCACTTCACGAGGAGTCTCAGAGAGGCCCGACTGCATCACATCCATCCAAGGAAGATAATTTACCTTCGCAACTCCGCAATGAATCCAGGAATGAAAGGGCTCATGACCAGTACTTCTCGACAACAAACTTACCAGATTTGGGGAGAAGAGAGGCAAGGGTCGAATTCAGGACATCAAATTCCACAACAAATGTACGCCCTCAGTCATATACGTGCCAACATATTTCCCCAGCCCGCATGCCACTTGCAGCCGAACCCGTAGCACGGTATTTAGCACAACGGGATCTCGTCACTTCAGGACTATACCAGTTTGACGATAAACCTGAAAATTACCGTGCATGGTACTCCACATTCACCAACGCTATCGACGGAGTCCAGCTCAGAGCAACCCAGAAGCTGGATCTTATGGCAAAATGACTGGGAAAAGAATCATGCGAACAGGTGAGACGCATACGTTCAATGTACATCAACAAACCCGAGCTAGCATTGAAAAAAGCATGGGAGAGACTTCAGGAGGGCTATGGAGCCCCCGAAATTATTGAAGCGGCGCTATGCCAACGTTTGTGAAATTTTCCTAAGGTGTCAGCCAAGGACCACACTAAGCTAAGAGAATTCGGAGATTTACTCATGGAGATTCAAGGCGCCAAAGAAGATGGCTACTCAGCTGGTCTAGTATACCTAGACACTCCAACCGGGATTAGACAACTCGTGGACAAACTTCCATTTGGGCTGCAGGACAGGTGGTTGTCCGTTGCCTCAGAGTACAAGGAAGATCACAGAGGTCGATTTCCTCCCTTTGAGTATTTCACTAGGTTTGTGTGCAAGGAGGCGAAGAAGTGAAATGCTCCTAGCCTCACAGGTCCAGGAAGCAGTACAATTTACACCAAGCCAGATAAATCCTCTCCGAATAATTTCAACATTAACAAACCAGTCTCAGTGCTTAAGACTGAAGTCTTTACAACTAACAACGACCCTAGCAAGAATTGTCCATTGCATAACAAACCCCACCCCCTCAAGAAATGCAGAACGTTTAGGGAAAAACCCCTTGAAGAGAGCAAGGCCCTTCTCAAGGAGAAAAGAATATGTTTTAAATGCTGTTCCTCGACCTCTCACTGTGCTAGCGAGTGTACGATCGCCATGAAGTGCCCGGAATGTAATAGCACTAATCACGATGGGGCCATGCATCCCGGCCCGTTACCGCAAACCGACAACGCTCCTTCACCCCCACAACAGGACGGCGGGGAGGGAGAAGCTCACTCCAGGACAACTGTTGTCAGCTCGAGCTGTACAGAAGTTTGCGGTCAAGCTCAGTCAAGCCGTTCTTGTTCAAAGATCTGTCTCACTAAGGTGTACCCTAAGGGAGCCAAAGACAAGGCCATCAAAGCCTACGTAATTCTGGATGATCAGAGCAATCGCTCGCTAGTCAGTCCAGAGTTCTTTAACTTGTTCAACTTTGAGAGTGAGCAGTTCCCATACTACCTTAGAACTTGCTCAGGCAACATGGAAACTTACGGAAGGAAGGCTGAAGGCTTCCAGATCGAGTCCCTGGATGGTAAAGTTGTCATCTGTCTCCCTCCACTCTTAGAGTGCGATGAAATCTTGAACAACCGCACTGAGATCCCGACGCCAAGTGCCGTGCTACACCAGCCACATCTCCACCACATCGCCAAACACATCCCAGAGCTGGATCCAGAAGCAGAAATACTCCTGCTATTAGGGAGGGATGTTCTCCGGGTACACAAGGTTAGGCAGCAGGTCAATGGACCACACGACGCCCCCTTTGCTCAACGCCTGGATCTGGGCTGGGTGGTGATAGGAGAGGTGTGTCGCAGCAATGTACACAAACCAATGTGCTAGAGAGTGGCCGCCATTCAATTTTTCAACCCTGCACAAGTCTCATGTGTATCAAGGAAGCACGACAAGGCTTTAACAAATGTAAAGTAACCAACAAGACACTGGGTCAGTCAGTCTTCGTGCAAACTGAGCATGATAATAAACTTGCTCCGTCAGCTCAAGACGTCATTTTCTTAGAAATAATGGACACCGAGGTCTTCAGAGATGAAGCAAATAATTGGGTTGCCCCACTACCTTTCAGAGAACCACGCCAGCGAATGACAAACAACAAAGAGCAGGCAGTCAAGCGGTTCACGTCCTTGCAAAAAACCCTGAAAAGGAAACCTGAGAAGCAGCAACGCACCCGATTGACCCACGAGGTACCGCGCACACTAATGGCAGAGGTCACAGCCATTATAAATGCACGACCACTCCTACCCGTGTCTTCTGACCCAGAAAACCCCTTCATATTCTCGCCATCAATGCTCCTTACGCAGAGGGCAGGAGCTGCCCCTCCACCAGGGGACTTCTCTGATAAGGATTTGTACACAAAGCAATGGATACAGGTCCAGGCCCTGGCAAATCGGTTCTGGTCTCGTTGGAGACAGGAATATCTACCTTTGTTGCAACACAGACAAAGGTGGACAGAACCCCGCAGGAACCTTCAAGTTGGAGATTTGGTCCTGCTCAGGGACAAGCAAATCGCCCGCAACTGCTGGCCAATGGCCAGAATCACTGCCACATTCCCTAGTCGGGATGGACATGTCAGGAAAGTCGAGTTGAGAACTACCGACCAAGGCGATGTGAAAATTTACCAAAGGCCAGTTACAGAAGTCATTCTACTTCTACCTAATGACTGATTTAGAGACTGAAGTTTGTATTATGTTCATTGTGACCTTACGAAGGTCAAGCGGGGAGTGTGCTGCCTTTATGGCAGTTATTTAGTTTATAATATTTTCGCTTAGTAATTTGTTAGCATTTTTTAGTTAAAGTTAGGATTGTTTAAGTAAATTCATTTGTCTGTAATATATTGCGGTTGCGATGATGTCACATCCGGGTTCGCCGCGTCTTGTGGGAAAATACCGGTTTGGGATAAACGCAAGGGTGGGGGTCGCTCACATGTGGCGCCATAGCGCTAGTTAAGTTTTCTCTACGCACCAGAAACACAGTGAAAGCAACGCTTTTTCACCATACGTTAATATGAAGAGTGAACAGTAAATGGTTAATCTTACTGCGACCTTGTTTTCATTGACTCCGGTTTAACTCGACGTTTAATTCGGGTTCGTTACACCCGAGAGAGAACGTTACAAGTACTATGCAAAAATCTATCCAACCTTGTCTTAGATATATCTACTGGAGTTAGCCTCCACTGCTTCATTGGGCAGAGAATTCCACAGATTCACCACGCTCTGGGAAAAGCAGTTCCTCCTAATCTCTCTCCTAAATCTACTCCCTGAATCTTGAGCTTTGTCCCCTAGTTCTAGTCTCACCTATCAGTGGAAACAACTTTCCTGCCGTTGTCTTATAGAGATTCATAATTTTTTTCTTTTTCATACTTTTCATAACTTTATATGTTTCTATAAGATCTCTTCTCCAAAGCCAGTATATCCTTCCTCAAGTAAGGAGAGCAGAACTGCACACATTACTCCAGGTGCGGCCTCACCAATACCCAGTATAGTTGTAGCATGACCTCCCTGCTCTTAAATTCAATCCCTTTAGCAAAGAAGGCCAACATCCCATTTGCTCTCTTGATAGCCTGCTGCATCTGCAAACCAACCTTTTGTGGTTCATGCACAAGCCCCAAGTCCCTCTGCCCAGCAGCATGCTGCAATCTTTTACTATTTAAATAATAATCTGCTCTCCCATTTTTCCTTTCAACGTGGATGACCTCACATTTAGCAACATTATATTCCATTTACCGGACCCTTGCCCACTCTCTTAACCTATCTATATCTCTCTGCAGACTCTCCATATCTTCTGCACAATCAGCAAACTTAGATACACTACACTCGGTCCCCTCTTCCAGATCGTTAATGTCTATAGCTAGGGTGACCAAGACTGATGCACAGTTCTGCATTGGTTAATGTGGAGCAGAGAGTGAGCTTGCAAATCCGGTGGAGGCAAAGGATGTCGGGAACAGCGAGTGTGGAATGCCGCAGGAAAGGTGTAGGACAGTTAACAGAGAAGGAGTGCAGGGGCTCAATTGCAGACACACCCCACTCTGAGACAGCAGGCAAGATCATTTGATTCCAAACAGTTGGTGCACTGGTCATTCCAGAATGTCTCTCTGGTGTTTCCTGCTCCCTCCTCTGTCTGCTCCCATTTTCTCAACCATGATTCCCCTCTCTCTCCCCTCTCAGTCCACAACAGAAACCCGTAGCAGAATGAGGTGCTTAGTCACTCACATACTGTATGTCATGAAATTAGTTTCTTTGTTTTGCTGTAGTAGTACAGTGCAATACATCAAATTACTGCAGTCCTGTGCAAAAGTCTTAGTTACCCGAGCTATATACATCTGCCTATGACTTTTGCACAGTACTGTATGTATTATGCTTTTAGTAAACTATAAACTCATAGAATGACAGATAAAAGAGAAACATATCCCTCCAGACTAAGACTAATAGGCACTGGAGAAGTTTTTTCCCTACTGCGGTCACTTTGCTGAACAGTTAACTGCCGGTTAACTGTCGGCTAACTATTACTATTACTAACTATTACTTGGATTGCACTACCTATATTTTCATTTATCATCTGCCGGAAGTAAATTCCTTATATGTGCATAGGTACTTGGCAATTAAAGTCTGATTCTGATTCTGATTCTGATTCTGATAAATGTGCAGCTGGAGTTCATGTCTCTCTCCAGACTGATCAGAATAATTTAATGCTAAATAAACATGTATGCACATTTTCAAATTCATTTAGGTGGTTGAGAATTGACTGATGAGAACTAATTTTACTTTTACAAAAAATCTATGGGGTTACTCTGGTGATCAATTTTAATCAGTATATCAGCACATTTAGATTTGCACACAAACCAAAATAAATACTTCAAGCACAAAAAAATGCAGCAGGCAATTATTCAACACGAACTACAGTATGAAAGTGAATGAATTTCCTTTCACCACTCTGTTAATGGGCTATTTATTAATATATTTTAATATGGTCAACACTACTTTCAAAGGTGGAAATGAAATGTTGACATGTTCAAAATTATTAGACAAAAAATTTATAGTAGTTCAAAGCTGAGATTACAGTGCCTTGTAGAAGTATTCAACCCCCCAATCCTTTGTTCACATAAATAATTACAACCAGGGATTTTGATTAATTTAACTGAGAATTTTTATCTTGTGAATCACATGCTTCTTCTTCACGGTAGATCCCAAAAAAAACAGGGAATATTGCAAAGCATGGAAAACGTAAATTTCAAAAACTTCTGCCAGCAGTTCAAAAGTATTCATCCCCTTTTGCTCAGTACTTAGCTGAACTACATTTTGCAGCTATTACAGCCGGTAGTCTTTTTGGATAAGTCTCTATTAGCTTTGCACAATGTGATGGAACAAAATTTGCCCATTCCTCCTTGCAAAATTTCTTAAGCTGTGCCAGGTTAGTTGCGGAGTGGTGGTGGACAACAATCTTGAGGTCTTGCCAGAGATGTTCGATCTGATTAAAGTCGGGACTCTGACTGGACCACTCAAGGACATCAATTTTCTTCACTTGAAGCCAATCCATGGTTGCTCTGGCCAGTATGTTTTGGTTCATTTCCTGCTGAAAGACAAACTACCTCCCTAATTTAAGCTTTCCGGCAGAGCTAGCTGATTTGTATCCAGGATCTCTGTATTTGGCAGCATTCATTTTCCCATCAACCCAGGCCAAATTTCCAGTCCCTGCAGCTGAAAAACATCCTCATAGCATGATGCTATCTCCAGCATACTTTACACAAGAGATGGTGTTACCTGGCTGATGTGCAGTATTAGATTTACGTTGCACGTACTGTTTAGCATTGAAGCCAAAAATGTCCACTTTAGACTTATCCTATCACTAAACCTTCTTCCACATCTTTACTGTATCTTCTAAATGACTCTTTGCAAAGTATTTACAAGTAAGGATATGTCCTTTTTTTTTTAAAGCCAGGGCTTCTTTCTTGCCACTCTTCCATAAATACCCTTCTGATGCAAGGCCTTAGAGACTGTGGAGCCATGAAGTTTATCTCCACCTCTGCAGCTCAGTCAAAGTTACTGCTGGTATCGCAGTAGCATCTCTTTCAAATGTCATTCTTCACTGGTGACTAAGTTTAAAGGGGCAGGCTGACCTAGGCAGTGTGGCTGTGATTTCATATTTTTTCCACTTTTTCAGGATGAACTACACTATGCTCTGAGATATGTTCAGTGCCCTTAAGATGGTCTTGCACCCTTCCCAATATTTGTGCTTCACTATTATCATTTCCCTGACTTTTCTTGAATGTTCTTTTATCTTCATTTTGGTTTGGTCTGTTGAAAATCTACCATATTGTTACACCTTACAGAGAGAGGGGGTATTTATTCTTATGAGTTCACTGAAATCAGGTGATCCTCCAATTTTCTACATCAATAAATTGGGTGAGTTGGTGAGATAATATAAACCCGAGAAAGTTAGCATTGTAATTACAAAGAGGATGAATATTTTTTCAGCCTCACAATTTTGCCTTTTAATTTTTAGTAAATTGTTGACAGATTTTGGAAATTTTCTTTTGATTTGACATGACGCACATTGCTTTGTAGATTAGCTCAAAAATCCTACTTTAATATATTTTAAGTTTAGAAAATGAGACAGTAAAATGGTTGTTTAATTCATCCCAGAAAAAGAAAAATCCCATGACATCACACACAATGATAACAAGATTAAATTTCTGCAATAATTTGTTTTAAATTCCAGATAGAATTCCAAAATTAATAAAACATTTCAATTATACAGCTGCGTTGACAATTAATTATGACACTGTTTTATTTGAACTCTCCTTACTGCTAATAATGCTCCAGCTATCATCCCATAATTGCTAGAACTAGAGAACACTACTGTACTGGTGCTCTTCTGATTGTTGACAAACGTTAGACCTTCTCACGAGAACAACAGTAGAAGATACCAGGAGTCCACCAGCCAAAAATCTCACATTCCATCCAAGTTCTGCCATATCTTGGACTCCTTTTGTTAATGCTGCCAAATCATAAAGAAACCTGCAGTGGTCACCCTGAGGGTTAAGGCTCATGCATTAATAAACTGGATATTATTAGTAAGTTTGAAGATAACACAAAAGTTAGTAGTGTTGTTGATACTGAGCCTTAGGTTGCACAACCACACTGATCAGCTAATAAATTGAGCAGAGCAGAGAGAACAAGCCAAATGTTATCTCAGCGAGTGTTAAATGATGCATTTTGGGATATCAAATAAGGGTAGGACATATACCATGAGTGGTAAGACCGTAGAGAGTATTGAGGAACAGCGACATTGGTTGGTGTACTAGTCCATAAGTCACACTGTTTCTACAGGTAGTAACATAGGTAAAGGAGGCGATTATAAAGGCAGACTGGATGCTGACCTTCATAAACTAGGGCAGAGAATATAAGAGATTAGAGCCCATGGTACAAATTGCCATAACTTTGATCAAGTTATGGTTGGCATATACAGGTTTAAAATGAGAGATAAAAGGTTTAGGCCCACCACTCTCTGTGTAAAAAGAACTTGCCCCACACATTTCCTTTGAACAATCCTCCTCATCTTAAATGCATGGCGGCTAGTTGTAGACATTTCAACCCTGGTGAAAAAGTACTTGTTATCTACTTTATCTATGCCTCTCATTATCTTATAAACTTCCATCAGGTCTCCCCTCAGGCTCTCCTGCTCCAGAGGAAACAATCCTCTTCTCAGAGTCCAGGCGACATCCTGATAAATGTCTTGTGTACTTTCTCCACAGTCTCCACATCCTTCCTGTAATGGGACAACCAGAATTGAATGCAGTACTCCAAATGTGGCCTAACCAGAGTTTTTAAAAGTTGCAATATAATCTACTGAATCTTGAACTTGATATCTCATCTAATGAATGCAAGCATGCTACATGCCTTCCTTACCACCCTGTAAACCTGTGCAGTCACTTTCAAAGATCTATGGACTTAAACCCAAGATCCCTCTGAATACCAATACTGCTAAGGGTCCTGCCATTAACAGTGTACTTTCCCTTTACATTTGATCTCCCAAAGTGCAGCATTTCATACTTGGCTGGATTAAACTTAATTTGCTATTACTCTGCCCACATCTGCAATTGATCTATATACCACTTTATCCATTGGCGATCTTCTACCCTATCCACAATGCTACCAATCTTTGTGTCATCTGCAAACGAAGTAACCCACACATTTATATTTTCATCCAAGTCATTTATATGTATTACAAACAGCAGAGGTCTCAGTATGGATCCCTGTGGAACATCACTGGTCATGGACATAAGTTGATGACCCTGTGACTTCAATTATCAAGCCTATTTTGAAACTAGTCAATCAATATCATATGGATGCTAGATGTGACCAATGGGAATTATGCCAAGTCAAGGGTCTGGAGAAACTCAACCAGTTTCTCTGATGAAGATCTTCCAGGAGAGATATGGCAGGAGCCTCCCATTCCATATTCAGCCTTCACCAAGACAGAACTCATTTTAGATTGTGCCACAAATTTTTAGCACTATTTTCCCACTCAGTCACAGCTAGAATTTACCAGCAATGCAGAGAGTGATGAAAAATATTTCAGCAGAGCTCAACGTATCAGTTCAAATTCCTTTTTCAACCCTCCCACACTGGGCTACACCACACTCTTCACGCTCTCTTATACACTTTACCAAGTCTGTCTGCATCTCTGCAAATCCATGCCAATTATCATGTGTTACGTCAACTCAAAATATGGGCTTTTAATATAAGGAGTTATATATCAAGAGAGAGAGAGAGTGATGGAAACACTATGGGAAATATAATATTTTTCACTTGGTAAAATGAAGAGGAAAATACACATTTTAATGATAATGTATGTAGTTATTCAGTGGAAGTTGTAAGTAAAACATAAAATTAGTGGAAAGCTTCTTGTCGCAAACCTGAAAAGATAATTCCTACAGATCCCATCTTACCTGCTAAGTGTTCACACGACTTATTATTTTCATATCAAGAAACATGGATTGGGAAGACTAGATAGGAAGTTCAGTGAGAGATACAATTAGCCATGTCTTAATTGAATGAATGAACAAACTGAATGGACACTTGGACCTAGTTAGAATTCTTTTCAAATGTATACAATACCTTCCTCCACTAATATTCTCAATCTCCACACCTCTCGCCTTAGCTTTGCTGTAATAATCAATATGCTCCTTAACCGACAGGCTGATTTCACCAACAATGTTCTACTCTTGTGGTTTCAGTTTGCCTTGAAATATGCTTGGCACTTATCTGATTACTTGCTTATGAATATTGCAGCAAGTCAGGAAACAGCCCAGTTCATGGTATGAGCTTCTTCTTGAGATAGAGCATTGTACAATTTGCAGTCAAATGCTGTGATGAATTAAGTATGCTCGTTGCCCATAAACTAAAAGTGATGGCCAATTCATTTGGATTTGCTTGGAGATGTATTGCTGGTGGGGTCTCACAGGGATAGATAGAAGGACCAATTAACAATTTTCACCAAAGGATGTAGACAATGTGCTGGCATGATACACAGGCAAGCTGATGATAATGAGGTATGTGTAGAGTTCAAAGTTTATTACTTTAGTACATATACACTGGATCAACATATGTTACCTTCAGATTCATTTTCTTGCAGACATTTACAAGAAAATAAAGAAATACAATAGAGTTTATAAAGAATACATATAAACAAAAACTGTAGATAATGTTGTGCCATCACAAGAAGATCTTAAGAGAATGGTACATTGGGATAACAGAGAGTGCTACTGTTCTACAATCTCAGCAACCTGGCTTTAATCCTGACCTTGCCTGTTGTCCACATGAACACTGCACAATTTTTTTCCCTGTGACCACATCAGTTTCCCCTGGGTGTTCCAGCTTCCTACCACATCTCGAACAAATGCTAGTAAGATAATTGGTTAGTGTAAATTACATCTCTATAGGTGGCAGACAGGAGATTCATAAGGAGGAAGGGGAGAAATGATGAACGTGTGACAGAAATAGGCTCCAGAGAAATAAGTGGGGAGAGGGACATGGGAGAGGTGAAACTGATGGAATTGCTCAGAGAAAAAGGCTCCTTTTATGAAAATATAATAGAAGTGAGGATCTAAATGTACAGACAGGTTGAGTCTATAATTGATAAAACAGATTTTAAAGGGGAAAAAGCTTAGATGTTCCCTCTGAGGTAAAGATTATTTCGTACAAGAAAAAACTATCCTTTAGCATAAATCGGGACCAACATAATCCCCTAGACACGTTGTGATTATATTAGAGGATTAGAGAGGAATATTTTTCTTTGCCCCACTAATTAATCTGGGCATTATCTATTTGTTTGACTTTGCGACTCTAAGAGGCCAGCACCAGTGAGCTGGGTCAGTAGCACCATGCTCAGCTCTGAGGCAAAGAAGGGAAGGATGAAGACAAGCAGAGCAACAGTGGCAGGGATCTCAACTGTAAGGAAGTAGATTGGTGCTTCTGTTGCAATCAAGACTCCACGATGTCTGTTGTCTCCCAGCTGTCCTGGTCCAGGATGTCTCGCAGCATATACAGGACATTCTGAGAGGAGATTCTGAGCAGCCAGAGGTGGTGGTGCTTAAAGGTACCAATGAGATAGGCGAGAGTAGGGATTATGTCCAGCAAAGGAACTGTACTTTTGATAACCTGACACTAAGTCTTTGAAGAATGAATGTATTATGTTCTGGAACAGGTGGATGGGATTGTTCATATTCTTTGTGTTCCAGTTTTGAATATCTATTCGTTCATAGCATACTTCGACTTCTGCACATAGGTGCAGATGCCTATGAATAACCTGCTTCATTGTCAACTGGTTGAGTATATATAAGGATATATCAAAGCATTATAACTCTTACAGTTAATATAATTAAAGGCGTCTTGCAGAGTTTTTCTCTGATTGCACTTGCAGTAACAAAAGAGAATAAGTCTAATGTGTATCACATTCAAACTGGACTTCTTAAGAGATAAATCCATTCCTTGTTGCATTTGCAACTTGCCTTTAGTATTCTATGATGGATGGGAGTAGGCAGGTTGGCAGACTGGAAGTGATGCAGGTCACAGTGGTCTAAAGCAGTGTGCATCACTGAGGCTGTCTCTTTGATTCAGTATACAGCCTGGACAAGAAATGTTCCTGAGAGCATTAAAAGAGCAATTTGGAAATCTTGCAACTTCATTTCTGGAGAAAGATCAGTGAGTTCTGTCAGAATATTCTGCAATCCACTCATTGGCAACAGCCCAAATATTCTGTAAAGACAGCAAATGATAGAAGTTGGTGGTCTCCAGATGCAGCACTTTCTGACTTCTGCACTACTGCAGTTAATGCAGAAGATTGTGCCTGCTGTCTGTATGAAGCTATGGCTTATGGAATTGCAGATTTCCTCCGAGCAGGCAGTCTGTCTTCACAGTAGGTACCTTGTTGCCAGTCAAACTCTCTACCCAATGCTCCCACTGCTGCAGCATTGGTCTCCAGCTGTATTGTAGATTATGTGTGGACAGATTCACTAACAAGGTGATTTAAGTGAAGTGAGAAATAATGGCCACCACACTCAGTGCCACTCCAGCCTATCAGCCTTTGAAATCAATACAGACCAGCAAAAGGGGAAATGGAAACAGATTCTAAATTATTCCACGTTTGCGAATGCACTGGGGCTTCACAGAGACAGAGCCTGGCTGTCCTTTATCTAGTCTGAAGCTGGTCAAGAACAACTTTGTTCCACCACCTAACTCTAAAGGTCAGCTGCTTGTGTTCCTCAACAGATCAACAACAAAATAAATCCATCTTTATGAAGGAGGGGCATCAACTGAAAAATCAGAATCAGGTTTATGAAATTTGTTAATTTAGCAGCAGCAGTTCAAAGCAATACATAATCTAGCAGAGGGAATAAAAATGATAAATAAAATAAAATAATAATAAATAAACAAGTCAATCTGTATATTAAAAATAAAGGTGAGGTAGTGTCCAAAGATTCAATGTCCATTTAGGAATCGGATGGCAGATAGGAAGAAGCTGTTGCTGAATTGCTGAGTGTGTGCCTTCAGGCTTCGGTACCTCCTACCTGATAGTAACAGTGAGAAGAGGGCATGGCCCAGGTGCTGGAGGTCCTTAATAATGAACGCTACTTTTCTGAGACACCGCTCCCTGAAGATGTCCTGGGTTGTGCCCAAGAAGGAGCTGACTAGATTCACAACCTTCTGCAGATTCTTTCAGTCCTGTGCAGTAGCCCCTCCATACCAGACAGTGATGCAGCCTGTCGGAATGCTCTCCACGGTACAACTATATAAGTTTTTGAGTGTATTTGTTGACATGCCAAATCTCCTCAAACTCCTAATAAAGTATAGCTGCTGTCTTGCCTTCTTTATAACTACATCGATATGTTGGGACCAGGTTAGATCCTCAGAGATCTTGACACCCAGGAATTTGAAGCCACTCACTCTTTCCACTTCTGATCCCTCTATGAGGATTGGTATGTCTTCCTTCGTCTTACCATTCCTGAAGTCCAAATCAGCTTCTTCGTCTTATTAACGTTGAATGCCAGGTTGTTGCTATGGCACCACTCCACTAGTTGGCATATCTCATTCCTGTACACCCTGTCGTCACCACCTGAGATTCTACCAACAATGGTTGTATTTGGCAAATTTATAGATGGTATTTGAGCTATGCCTAGCCACACAGTTGTGTGTATATAGAGAGTAGAGCAGTGGGTAAGCACACACCCGAGGTGTGCCAGTGTTGATCGTCTGCGAGGAGGATATGTTATCACCAATCCACACAGATTGTGGTCTTCCGGTTAGGAAGTCGAGGATCCAATTGCAGAGGGAGGTACAGAAGCCCAGGTTCTGAAACTTCTCAGTCAGGATTGTGGGAACGATGGTACTAAATGCTGAGCTATAGTCGATGAACAGCATCCTGACATAGGTGTTTGTGTTGTCCAGGTGGTCTAAAGCCGTGTGGAGAGCCATTGAGATTGCGTCTGCCATTGACCTATTCTGGCAATAGGCAAATTGCAATGGGTCCGGGTCCTTGCTGAGGCAGGAGTTCAGTCTAGTCATGACCAACCTCTCAAAGCATTTCATCACTGTGAGTGCTACCAGATAATAGTCATTAAGGCAGCCCACATAATTCTTCTTAGGCACTGGTATAATTGTTACCTTTTTGAAACAAGTGGGAACTTCCGCCTGTAGTAGTGAGAGGTTGAAAATGTCCTCGAATACTCCCGCTAGTTGGTTGGCACAGGTTTTCAGAGCCGCACCAGGTAATCCATCGGGACCTTCTGCTTGCGAGGGTTCACTCTCTTTAAAGACTGTCTAACATTGGCCTCTGAGACAGAGATCACAGGGTCATCAGGTACAGCAGGGATCTTCAGAGCTGTAATTGTGTTCTCCCTTTCAAAGCCTGCATAGAAGGTGTTGAGTTCATCTGGTAATGAAGCATCATTGCCATTCATGCTATGGGTTTTGCTTTGTAGGAAGTGATATCTTGCAGACCCTGCCTGAGTTGCCATGCATCCGATATCGCCTCCAACCTCGTTCGAAATTGTGTCTTCTCCCTTGAAACAGCCCACCGCAAATCATACCTGGTTTTCTGGTACAGACCTGGGTCTCCAGACTTGAATGCCACAGATCTAGCCTTCAGCAGACTACGTACCTCCTGGTTCATCCACAACTTTTGGTTTGGGAATGTACAGTCAGTCTTTGTGTGCGCACACTCATCCACACAGGTTTTAATGAAGTCGGTAACAACTACAGCAGGTTCGAAGATAAATCCCTGAATACAGTTCAGTCCACCAATTCAAAACAGTCCTGTAGGTGCTCCTGTGCTTCCCTTGTCCATATCTTCTTGGTCCTCACTACTGGCACTGCAGTCTTCAGTCTCTGCCTATACTCCAGGAGTAGAAGTACAGCTAGATGTTCAGACTTCCCTAAGTGAGGGCATGGAATAGCATGGTAGGCATACTTGATGGTGATATAGCAATGGTCCAGTGTGTTGTTTCATCTGGTATTGCAAGTGATCTGTTGATGGTAGTTGCTTAGTGACTTTTTTCAGACTGGTTTCGTTAAAATCTCCCAAAATGATGGTGAAGGCGTAAGGGTGCGCAGTTTCGTACATGTTGATCACATTGCTCAGATCATCTAAAGTGATAAATAAGTTGATTCCAACAATTTTTATGTAAATCTATTGACAACCCATGAAAGCAGTGACTTTTATAGTGGGCGAAGTCTTACAGTTATGAAGTGTTACAGCACAGAAGTAGGCCCAACAGGACATCTAGTCCATGCCAAACTGTTATGCTGCCTAGTCCCATCAACCAGCAGCTGCTAATTTAGAATGAAAACTCCATATGATGAAAATTTGTAATACAAACAAAGAAACACTGCAAAAACTTTGTTAAGCATCTGTAAATTGTCCACAAGTGTGTAGGTGAGTGGTAGAATCTGGAAGAGTTGACGCACATGTTGTGAGAATAAAAATGAGATTTGTTTAATATAATGCTCCATAGGAGCTTTCCGAGGTGATTCTATTGGACAATAAAACTATCCATATTTTTATGTTCATAGGCGTGTCAATTGATTTTACATCTCTAAAATGCATATTGCAGACTATCTGATTTCACTGTGTACTCTTTAGAATTCATGCTGTTTTTCATCCTAACACAGGTGAATCTGTGGAATTCCCTACCCAGGGAAGCAGTTGAGGCTTCTTCACTAAATATATTTAAGGTACAGTTAGATAGGTTTTTACATAGTAAGGGAATTAAGGGTTATGGGGAAAAGGCAGGTAGATGGAGCTGAGTTTACGGACAGATCAGCCATGATCTTATTGAATGGCGGGGCAGGCTCGATGGGCCGGATGGCCTACTCCTGCTCCTATTTCCTATGCTCTTATGTTTATGTTCCAATGGAGCGAACTGCATGAATTGAATTGACTTTATTTCTTCCATCCTTCACATATATGAGGAGTAAATATCTTTAAGTTACGTCTCCATCTAAATGTTCAATGTGCAATCATTGTAATTCATAATAATTCACAATAAATAGAACAGTCAATGTAACATAGAATATACTACTCAAATCAGCGTGAGTTAATCAGTCTGATGGCCCTGTGGAAGAAGCTGTCCTGGAGCCTGTTGGTCCTGGCTTTTATACCGTGGTACCATTTCCCAGATGGTAGCAGCTGGAATAGATTGAGGTTGGGACGACTTGGGTCCCCAATGACCCTACGGGCCCTTTTTACACACCTGTCTTTGTAAATGGCCTGAATCATGAAAGTTCACAACTACATGTGCTGGGCTGTTTGCACCACTCTCTACAGAGTCCTGCGATTAAGGGAGGTACAGTTCCCATACCAGGCAGTGATGCAGCCAGTCAGGATGCTGTCAAATGTGCCCCTGTAGAAAGTTCTTATGATTTGGGGGCCCATACCAAACTTCTTCAACAGTCTGAGGTGAAAGAGGTGCTGCTGTGCCTTTTTCACCACACAGCCAGAATGTACAGACCACGTGAGATCCTTGGTGATGAGTATGCCGAGGAACAAAGCTGTTCACTCTCTCAATCCCAGATCCATTGATGTCAGTAGGAGTTAGCCTGTCTCCATTCCTACTGGAGTTCACAACCAGCTCCTTTGTTTTTGCAACATTGAGGGAGAGGTTGTTTTCTTGACACCACTGTGTCAGAGAGTTGACTTCTTTCCTGTAGGCCACCTTGCTATTGTTTCAGATTAAGACCCAAGCACCAATGATCATTTAGCACTTTGCAGATGACTACATTCCTTCAAGTTGTACCATATGAAAGAATTTTTAGCTCTTTGTATAAAGTTTTTTGCTCTGGGCCATTAAAAAGGTAGGAAAGAATGAGAGTCCTTGATGTCCACTCCTCTCCACAAAGAAGTCCTTTCAAATTTCATTCATAAATTATTCTCGGCATAATTTTATTCATGTGATATTGTCTGGAATACTCCACATGAGGAAATCATTTCTTGGACATATCATATCTTCAATAATTTTGAATGACTTGATTAAACAGACTCAATAAACTGATTAGAAAGGCTGGCTCTGTAGGAGTCAAATTGGACACACTGGAGGCTGTGGTAGAACAATGAACATAGAACATAGAAATCTACAGCACATTACAGGCCCTTTGGCCCACAATGTTGTGCCGACCATGTAACCTACTCTAGAAAACGCCTAGAATTTCCCTAGCGCATAGCCCTCTATTTTTCTAAGCTCCATGTACCTATCTCAGAGGCTCTTAATAGACCCTATTGTATCCGCTTCCACCACTGCCACAGGCAGTGCATTCCACACATCCACCACTCTCTGTGTGAAAATCTTACCCCTGACATCCCCTCGTTACCTATTTCCAAGCACCTTAAAACTATGCCCCCTTGTGTTAGCCATTGCAGCCCTGGGAAAAAGCCTCTGGCTATCCACACGATCAATGCCCCTCATCATCTTATACACCTCTATCAAGTCACCTCTCATCCTCTGTCGCTCCAAGGAGAAAAGGCCAAGTACACTCAACCTATTCTTATAAGGTACGCCCTCCAGTCCAAGCAACATCTTTGTAAATCTCCTCTGCACTCTCTCTATAGTACCCACATCCTTCCTGTAGTGAGGTGATCAGAACTGAACACAGTACTCCAAGTGGGGTCTGACCAAGGTCTTACATAGCTGTAATATTACCTCATGGGTCTTGAACTCAATCCCACAGTTAATGAATGCCAACACACCGTACGCCTTCTTAACAACGTTGTTAACCTGCGCAGCAGCTTTTGAGTGTCCTATACCAAGATCCCTCTGATCCTCCACACTGCCATGAGTCTTACCATTAATATTATATTCTGTCTACAAATTTGGCCTACCAGAATGAACCACTTCACATTTATCTGGGTTGAAGTCCAACAGCCACTTCTCAGCCAAGTTCTACATCTTATCAATGTCCCACTGTAACCTCTGACAACCCTCCGACTATCCACAACACCCCCAACCTTTGTGTCATCAGCAAACTTACTAACCATTCAACTTCTTCATCCAGGTTATTTATAAAAATCACAAAGAGGAGGGGTCCCAGAACAAATCCCTGGGGAACTTCACTGGTCACCGACCTCCATGTAGAATACAAACCATCTACAACCACCATTTGCCTTCTGTGGGCAAGCCAGTTCTGGATCCACAAAGCAAGGTCTCCTTGGATCCCATGCCTCCTTAATTTCTGAAGGAGCCTTGCATGGGGAACCTTATCAAGTGCCTTACTGAAATCCATATACATTACATCTACTGCTCTACCTTCATCAATGTGTTTTGTTACATCCTCAAAGAATTCTATCAGGCTTGTAAGACATGACCTACCGTTGACAAAGCCATGCTGACTATCTGTAACCAGATTATGTCTCTCCAAATGCTCATAAATCCTGCCTCGCAGAATCTTCTCCAAAAACTTGCCCACCACTGAAATCAGACTCTATGGTCTATAATTTCATGGGTTATCTCTACTCCCTTTCTTGAACAAGGGAACAACATTTGCAACTCTCCATTCCTCCGGTACCTCTTCCGTCCCTATTGATGACACGAAGGTCATCGCAAGAGGCTCAGCAATCTCCTCTCTTGCTTCCCACAGCAGCCTGGGGTATACCTCATCCAGTCCCGGTGACTTACCTAACTTAAACAACCTCTCCCTTAATGTCACAAAAACAAAGGAGCTTTTTGTGGACTACAGGAAGAATGGAGACAGGCTAGCCGCTACTGACATCAATGGATCTGGGGTTGAGAGGGTGAACAAGTTTAAGTTCCTCAGCACAAACATCACCGAGGATCTCACGTAGTCTGGCCCCAAGTTCATGCCATCAGATTAGAGGCTACCCAGACAGGATATAAGGTGTTGCTCTTCAACCTGAGTGTGGCCTCATCACGGCAGTAGAGGAGGCCATGGGCTGACATGTCGGAATGGGAATGGGAAGTAGAATTGAAGCATGTAGCAACCAAAAAATCCTGCTTTTTCTGGTGGAGGAGCAGTCTCAGTGAAATGGTCTCTCGGTCTATGTCTAGTCTCACCAATATACAGGAAGCTACACTAGTAGCACCGGATACAGTAGATGACCCCAACAGACTCACAGGTAGTGTTGCCTTGCCTAGAAGGACTGTTTGGGGCGCTGAATGGTAGTGAGGGAGGAGGTGTGAGGACAGTGTTGATGGTGGAGGAAGGGAGCACCTTTCTTTGAAAAAGGAGGGCATCTCATTTGTTCTAGAATAAAGAGCCTTATCCTGAAAGCAGATGTGGCAGAGATGGAGGAACTGAGAGAAGTATTTGTACAAGTGACAGCGTGGGGAGAGGTATAGTTCATGTACAGTAGCACCATTAATGCTGCCCTCACCTGTATCTCTTCCATTTTGTACATGTCTTCCCTCACACCATTCTCCCACCAACCCACCAGGGACAGGGTTCCTCTTGTTCTCACCAACGACCCCAGTAGCCTCTAGGTTCAGCACATAATTCTCTGTAACTTCTGCCATCTCCAGTGGGATCCCACCATCAAGCAGATCTTCCTCCAACCCCACTTTCCACATGTATTGCTCCCTATGCGACTCCCTTGTCCATTTATCCTTCCCTCCTGGTACTTATCCTTGCACGTGGAACTAATGCCATACACCTTACCCCACACCTCCTCCTTCACTCCTATTCAGGGCCCCAAACAGTCCTTCCAGGTGAGGCAACACTTCACCTGTGAGTCTGTTTGGGTCATATATTGTGTCTGGTGTTCCTGGTGTGGCCTCCTGTATATCAGTGAGACCCAACGTAGATTGGGAGACTGCTTCACCGAGCAACTATGCCCCGTCTGCCAGAAAATGTGGGAAGAGAAAGAACTTTTCTATCTATCTATATGTGCTATCTATATACCCATGATATTTGAAACTGGACACCAGGTGGCTAACCAATGGGAAAGTAGCTGCAGTTCCTAAACTAACCAATCACAATAAAGCGATTTTTGATTATTAGAATAAGGCACACCACCCCACTCCCCCAGGACACTCTCCAACCCTCACCATTCCCGTTCCTGTTTCCCTCTTTCACTTTAATGTTTTAACTGTCCATCATCTTCTTCTGGTGCTCCTTCCCTCTTCCCTTACTTCCGTAGTCTCTTACCCTCTCATATCAGATTCCCCCTTCTCCGGCCCTTTATCTCTTTCACCAATCAACTTCCCTGCTCTTTACTTCACCCCTCCCCCTCTCCCGGTTTCACCTATCACCGACCACCTTGTACTTCTTCCTCCCCTCCCCTAACCTTCTTGCTATAACTTCTCATCTATAGTTCCAGTCCTGACGAAGGGTCTCGAAACGTCGACAGCGCTTCTCCCTATCGATGCTGCCTGGCCTGCTGTGTTCCACCAGGATTTTGTGTGTGTTGTTGGAAGAGTACAGCATGTTTTCCTGTTTTTTTTTCCACAGGAGGTTACAAATTATCCATGTTGGTACATGCATATTTATTCTATATTTAGGATGCTAATCTGCTGCATTAGGCAAGATAATGGCTTATCTCTACTGTTGCCTTTAGGACAGAAGGAAAGAGAATCCACCTGTTTAGAAGTTCCAAGAACATTTTAAATCAGATTTTGACTGAACCCATTAGCAGCAACTTCTATCACTGCTCTTTGCCATAAATGACAAAATCATCTTACAGGTATCCTTGATGACAGTCTTCAATTCTTGGAGGCTTCAAGATATCCTTCTAAGGATTCGCGGGCTTTTTCAGTTTTTTAAACGGCCAACCAATTGGGAGTAGAGGACCTGAAGACAGCCGGTCAGCTAGCGCACTATAAAAGAAGTCGCATCTAGCGAAACGGCCATCGTCGGAGTTGTCTGAGTCAGAGTGGGACGGCTTTGGCTCAACGGGCTTCGGCGTGAACAGGCAGAGGCGAGGGTAGGTTCCAGTAAGTTGTTGTAGTTGTTTTTTCTCATTCGATTTCTTTTTTAACTAGTGAGGTTAGAGAGCATCCCAGGCAGGATATTGGAATGCTCCTCTTGCAGGATGTGGGAAGTCAGGGAGGCCTCCAGTGTCCCTGACAATGACACCTGCAAGAAGTGCATCCAGCTGCAGCTCCTAACAAATCACGTTAGGGAACTGGAGCAGGAGCTGGATGACCTCTGGATTACTCGGGAGAATGAGGAGTTTATATATAGTAGTTTCAGGGAGGTAGTTATGCCAAAGGAGCAGGGCACAGGTAATTGGGTTACTGACAGGCGAAGGAAGGGGAAAGGGCAGACAGAGTAGGGTTCTCCTGTGGTCATTTCCCTCAACAACAAGCATACCGACTTGGATACTGTTGGGGGGGGGATGAACTACCTGGGACAAGTTGCAGCAGCCGGATCACTGGCACTGAGTCTGGTTCTGCAGTGCAGAAGGGAGGGTGAAAGGAGAGCGTTAGTGATAGGGGACTCGATAGTTAGAGGTACAGACAGGAGGTTCTGTGGTTGTGACAGAGACTCCCAGATGGTTTGTTGCCTCCCGGGTGCCAGGGTCGGGGATGTCTCTGATCGCGTGCACAGCATTCTGAAATGGGAGGGTGAGCAGCCAGATGTCGTGGTACACATCGGTACCAATGATGTAGGAAGAAAGAATGAGGAGGTCCTGAAGAGTGAGTATAGAGAGCTTGGTAGGAAGTTAAAAAGCAGGACCTCGAGGGCGGTAATCTCAGGATTGCTACCTGTGCCACGTGCCAGTGAGGGTAAGAGTAGGATGCTCTGGAGGATGAACACGTGGTTGAGGAACTGGTGTAGGGGGCAGGGTTTCAGATTTTTGGATCATTGGGACCTCTTCTGGGGCAGGTGGGACCTGTACAAGAGAGACGGGTTACACCTGTACTATGGGGGACCAATATCCTTGCAGGGAGGTTTGCTAGTGCTATTGGGGAGGGTTTAAACTAGATTTGCAGGGGGATGGGAACCAGAGTGCCAGAGTAGATAGTGGAACGGGGGTAAAAATAAATGTTGTTAAAAGTGCATGCAAAGTCAGAAATAGAAGGATTGTGTGTGGTGGTAATAATCTTCTGAGGTGTGTCTATTTCAATGCGAGGAGTATTGTGAGGAAGGCAGATGAGTTGAGGGTGTGGATTGACACATGGAATTATGACATTATAGCCATTAGTGAAACTTGGCTACAGGAGGGGCAGTTCTGGCAGCTTAATGTTCCAGGGTTCTGATGTTTCAGACGTGATAGAGGCAGAGGGATGAAGGGTGGGGGGGAGGGGGGTGGCATTGCTAGTTAGGGAAAATGTTACAGCAGTGCTCAGGCAGGACAGATTAGAGGGCTTGTCTACCGAAGCCATATGGGTAGAGCTGACAAACAGGAAAGGTATGACCACATTAATGGGGTTGTATTATAGACCACCCAATAGTCAGTGAGAATTGGAGGAGCAAATCTGCAGAGAGATAGCAGACAACTGCATGGAACAAAATTGTGATAGTAGGGGATTTTAATTTTCCACATATTGATTGGGACTCCCATACTGTTAAAGGTCTAGACGGGTTAGAATTTGTAAAATGTGTTCAGGAAAGTTTCCTAAATCAATATATAGAGGTACCAGCTAGAGAGGATGTAATATTAGATCTCCTATTAGGAAATGAGTTAGACAAGTGACTCGTGTGTGTAGGGAAACACTTTGGGTCTAGTGATCATAATGCCATTAGTTTCAATCTGGTCATGGATAAAGATAGATCTGGTCCTCGGGTACTAAACTGGAAAAAGACCAAATTTGAAGAAAATAAAATGGATCTAAAAAGCGTAGATTGGAACAGGTTGTTCTCTGGCAAGGATGTGATTGGTAAGTGGGAGGCCTTCAAAGGAGAAATTTTGAGAGTGCAGAGTTTGTATGTTCCTGTCAGGATTAAAGGCAAAGTGAATAAGAATAAGGAACCTTGGTTTTTGAGGGATATTGGAAATCTGATAAAAGGAGAAGAGAGAGATGTATGACAAGTATAGGCAACAAGGAGCAAATAAGGTGCATGAGGAATATAAAAAGTGCAAGAAAATACTTAAGAAAGAAATCAGGAGGGCTAAAAGAAGACATGAGGTTGCTTTGGCAGACAAGGTGAAGGATAATCCTAAGAGTTTCTACAGGTGCATTAAGAGCAAAAGGATAGATAGGGATAAAATTGGTCCTGTTGAAGATCAGAGTGGTCGGCTATGTATGGAACCAAAAGAAATGGGGGAGATTTTAAACGGGTTTTTTGCATCCGTATTTACTAAGGAAATTGGCAATGAGTCTATGGAAAAAAAGGCAAACAAGTAGTGAAGTCATGGGACCTATACAGATTAAAGAGGAGAAGGTGCTTGCTGTCTTGAGGCAAATCAGAGTAGTTAAATCCCCAGGACCTGACAGAGTATTCCCTTGGACCTTGAAGGAGACTAGTATTGAAATTTCAGGGGCCCTGGCAGACATATTTAAAATGTCGGTATCCATGGGTGAGGTGCCAGAGGATTGGAGGATAGCTCATGTTGTTCCATTCTTTAAAAAAGGCTCTAAAAGTAAGACGGGAATTTATAGGCCGGTAAGTTTGACATCAGTAGTAGGTAAATTATTGGAAGGAGTACTAAGAGATAGGGTCTACAAGTATTTGGATAGACAGGGACTTATTAGGGAGAGTCAACATGGCTTTGTGCGGGGTAGGTCATGTTTAACCAGTCTATTAGAGTTTTTCAAGGAGGTTACCAGGAAAGTGGATGAAAGGAAGGCAGTGGATGTTGTCTACATGGACTTCAGAAAGGCCTTTGACAAGATCCCGCATGGGAGGTTAGTTACGAAGATTCAGTCACTAGGTATACATGGTGAGGTAGTAAATTGGATTAGACATTGGCTCAATGGGAGAAGCCAGAGAGTGGTAGCGGCAGATTGCTTCTCTGAGTGGAGGCCTGTGACTAGTGGTGTGCCACAGGGATCAGTGCTGGGTCCATTGTTATTTGTCATCTATATCAATGACCTGGATGATAATGTGGCACATTGGATCAGCAAATTTGCTGATGATACAAAGATTTGAGGTGTAGTGGACAGTGAGGAAGGTTTTCAAAGCTTGCAGAAGGATTTGGACCAGCTGGAAAAACAGGCTGACAAATGGCAGATGGAGTTTAATGCAGACAAGTGTGAGGTATTGCACTTTGGAAGGACAAACCAAAGTAGACATACAAGGTAAATGGTAGGACACTGAGGAGTGCAGTAGAACAGAGGAATCTGGGACTACAGATACATAATTGCCTAAAAGTGACATCACAGGTAGATAGGGTCATAAAGAGAGCTTTTGGCACATTGGCCTTTATAAATCAAAGTATTGAATATAAGAGTTGGAATGTTAAGGTGAGGTTGTATAAGACGTTGGCCGAATTTGGAGTATTGTGTGCAGTTTTGGTCACCTAATTACAGGACGGATATTAATAAGGTTGAAAGAGTGCAGAGAAGGTTTACAAGGATGTTGCCAGGACTTGAGAAACTGAGTAACAGAGAAAGATTGAATAGGTTAGGACTTTATTCCCTGGAGCATAGGAGAATGAGGGGAGATTTGATAGAGATATATAAAATCATGATGGGTATAGATGGAGTGAATGCCAGCAGGCTTTTTCCACTGAGGCTAGGGGAGAGAGAAAACCAGAGGACGTGGATTACGGGTGAAAAAGGAAAAGTTTAAAGGGAACATTAGGGGAAGCTACTTCACAGAGAGCAGACAGTAGTGGGAGTGTGGAATGAGCTGCCAGTTGAAGTGGTGAATACAGGCTCACTTTTAACATTTAAGAAAAACTTGGACAGGTACATGGATGAGAGGTGTATGGAGGGATATGGTCCAGGTGCAGGTCAGTGGGACTAGGTAGAAAAATGGTTCTACACAGCCAAGAAGGGCCAAAAGGCCTGTTTCTGTGCTGTAATGTTCTATGGTTCTTTATCATCACAGTAGAGCAAAGTAGTAAAGAATCGTACATAGAATAGTACAGTACAAGAACAGGCCCTTCGTCACATGACATTTTTGCTGAACTAATTACGCTAATGATACCTAAACTGATTCCTTCTGCTACAAACATGACGGTGCTCACACTTCCAGATTCCTACCTTTGCTCATGCAGTTGCTAACATTTGCAAAGTTCAGAAATCACACGTGCTACCTGCCATCTGGTCCATGCATCCACTTAGATCATGACTTCCAACAGCCTACTATGTGAGGAATCCTATGACCTATCACCACCCCGTTATTTGTAGCTTTTCTCAAGAGTCACTACAATATAACCAGAAATGGAGATGTCATGTGATTCCTTCAATATCCCTCGCTTAGTGACACAGAATCCTATTTTATTGCCCAAGTGGTGGTGAAGGTTTGTATGCTAAAGACACGAAAGGCAAAAGAGGAACTGTTATTTCCACAACCTGCCTCCAGCTTCCACCTTGCTAGTGGACTGAAGCATTTCTAGAGGAGAATGACAGAGGGGGTCCAGAGGCACAGGATGTGAGCCAGGGTGAGTTGAGACTAAATGGCCAGGTACAGAGTTGTGGTGAGCTGGCACCTCGAGCTCAAGAGCAGAACAGCGGACCAGGGATCTGAAGTCCAGGGGCAGAATTGTCGCAGAGCAGGACCCAAGGCAAAGTAACAGAATTGTGATGAAAACAGAAAAAAAATGGAGATGCTGGAAATCTGAAATAACTGAGAAAATTCAGAACTAGGCGCCACGTACAATAGGGCAGGTTGCTGGATAGAACAATGGAAGTTTCCCCATTACTGTCCCAGATCCCAACTATTAACTGTTTCTGGTCTGCTGTTTTTTTCCCCACATCATTTTCTGTGTTTGTTATGATGGCCTGGGACTTTAGAAGCCTTCTTGGCTGCTCCCGAATCCCAGGTTCTAGGGCAGAGTGGTGGTGGACCAATTCCTGAGACCCTTCATATGCTCAAACATATCAAGTAAATCATCAGTTACTACTTGCTCATCATGTCCACACAACAGGATCTCATCAACATAATGCACAACTGAGTACAGATAGATAGATACTTTATTGATCCCAAAGGAAATTACAGTGTCCCAGTAGCATTACAAGTGCACAGATATAAATATTAAAAGAGAAGTAGAAAGAATAAAAAATAAGTTACCACAAACAGTCTAACAGGAGAGTCTAACAAATAGTCACTTCCCCGGCTATAGGTTGACTCATTATAGAGCCTAATGGCCGAGGGTAAGAATGACCTCATATAGCGCTCTTTGGAGCAGCGCAGTTGTCTTAGTCTATTACTAAAAGTGCTCCTCTGTTCAGCCAAGGTGGCATGCAGAGGGTGAGAAACATTGTCCAGAATTGCCAGGATTTTCCGTAGGGTCCTTTGTTCTACTACAGCCTCCAATGTGTCCAGTTTGACTCCTATGACAGAGCCAGCCTTTCTAATCAGTTTATTGAGTCTGTTGGTATCACCTGTATTGATGTCATTGCCCCAGCACACCATTGCATAGAGGATTGTACTGGCGACAACAGACAGGCAGAACATGTGAAGAAAAGGCCTGCCTATTCCAAAGGACCTCAGTCTCCTCAGGAAGTAGAGGTGACTCTGGCCCCTTTTGTCCACAGCCTCTGTATTAGTGCTCCACTCAAGTCAGTCATCCAGGTGCACCCCCAGGTACTTGCAGGTCCTCACCACATCCATGTCCTCACCATCAATAGTAACAGGGAGCAATGCAGGTTTAGTCTTCCTAAAGTCCATCACCATGTCCTTTTGTCTTACTGATGTTGAGCTGCAGATGATTGCACAAAGTCCTCCACCAGGGCCTAGTATTCATCCTCCCATCTTCTCTTTATACTTCCAACTATTGATGAGTCATCACAGAATTCCTGCAGATGGTATGATTCAGTGTTGTATCTAAAGACTGTTGTATCAGCTGAAAGATTCCATTCTGCTAAATTCCTTGATAGTAAACATGAAATATGGTTGGACTATGTAAATACCTTCATTGTAACCTTTGAAAGACATGCTGACATCCTTCCCATGTGGAACCAAATTGATCCTATGAATCTTGATTTAGCAAGATTGAGAAAAAATACTTTTTCCAAGTCCAAAACTGTATACCATTGATTCTCATCTTGTGAAACCTATTGATTAAGGTACTAATATCACTCTGTCAGCAGTGGGGAGGGGCATATTCATTCACCTGAGAGTATAAAGAAATACCATCACGAAGAAAGGACGGCATCGCCTCTACTTAGAAGTTTGTGAAGATTTGGCATGACATCAAAAACTCTGACAAACTCCTATAGATGTGTGGAGGAGATGTTATTGACTGGTTGCATCAAGGTCTGGTATAGAAACATTAATCCCTTTTGGATGGAAAATCCCATAAAAAGTAGTGGATATCGCCCAGTACATCATGAGTAAAGCCCTCCCCACCTTTAAGCATTGTTGCAGGAAAGCCACGTCCATCATCAGGGACCCACACTACCCAGGTCATGCTTTCTTCTCACTGCTGCATTCAGGTAGAAGGTACAAGAGCCTCAGGACTCATCCTGCCAGGTTTAGGAATAGTAATTGCCACTCAGCCATCAGTGTCCTGAACCAGAGGGGATAACTTCACTCATCCCATCACTCAATTGTTCCCACAAACTATAGACTCACTTTCAAGGATTCTTCATCTCATGTGCTTAATGTTTATTGTTTATTTATTCATTATTATTATTTCTTTTTTATTTATATAGTGTGTTGTTTTTTGCACATTGGTGCAGACTTTCTTTGACGCCATTCTGTTTCCCGCATTTACTGTGTATGCCCACAAGAAAATGAATCCCAGGGTTGTATATGGACTTCGATAATAAATTTACCTTAAACTTTGAAATGGACTTAAACTGTCCATTGGTTGTCCTTTCTGGCTAGATCAGTCTTGCTGAGGGATCTCAGCCCGAAATGTCAACTGTCAAGTCAAGTCAAGTCACTTTTTATTGTCATTTCGACCGTAACTGTTGGTACAGTACACAGTGAAAACAAGACATTTTTCAGGACTGTGGTGCTACATGAAACAGTACAAAAACTACACTGAACTACATAAAAACAACACAAAAAAAACCTAGACTACAGACCTACCCAGGACAGCATAAAGTGCACAAAACAGTGCAGGTATTACAACAAATAATAAACAAGACAATAGGCACAGTGGAGGGCAGTAAGTTGGTGTCAGTCCAGGCTCTGGGTATTGAGGAGTCTGATGGCTTGGGGGAAGAAACTGTTGCACAGTCTGGTCATGAGAGCCCGAATGCTTCAGTGCCTTTTCCCAGATGGCAAGAGGGAGAAGAGATTGTATGAGGGGTGCGTGGTGTCCTTCATAATGCTACTTGCTTTGCGGATGCAGTGTGTAGTGTAAATGTCTGTAATTGCGGGAAGAGAGACCCCGATGATCTTCTCAGCTGACTTCACTATCCGCTGCAGGGTCTTGCGATCTGAGATGGTGCAATTTTCAAACCAGACAGTGATGCAGCTGCTCAGGATGCTCTCAATATAACCCCTGTAGAATGTGTTGAGGATGGGGGGTGGGAGATGGACTTTCCTCAGCCTTCACAGAAAGTAGAGACGCTGCTGGGCTTTCTTTGCTATGGAGCTGGTGTTGAGGGACCAAGTGAGATTCTCTGCCAGGTGAACACCAAGAAATTTGGTGCTCTTAACGATCTCTACTAAGGAGCCGTTGATGTTCAGTGGGGAGTGGTCGCTCCATGCCCTCCTGAAGTCAATAACCATCTCTTGTCTTTACTATAGATGCTGCCTGGCCTGCTGAGTTCCTCCAGCATTTTGTATGTGTGTTGCTTGGATTTCCAGAATCTAGAAATTTTCTTTTGTTTATTATTGGGAGAAACAGCTGTCCTTATTATTTTAGAATCTTTAGATCCTTCTGGATGGTGTGCAGTATCAGATGTATCTTTATGGCCATCCAGGCAAGTGATGCTGCCTGAAACAACCCGGGACATACATTTTTTCCTATCTTGCTGGTCTAAATACAACATTAACTTTCCTCACTTCAACGATAAATCTACCCTGTAGTATATTTATCCCAATATGATATTTGGAAATTTAGTCATTAGCACTGTAGCAATGAATTAACGTACTTGCATTTTTAATTCTAAAGTCTCCCCTCCCGCAAGCCTATTAACTACCAACTACATTCCAGCATGGAATTAACTGTAATTTCAACTCACATTTCCAATACAGCCGTTACTTTTTCTCATTTACCTGAATTCCAACATACTGTATATTCAATAGTACAATTGGCCAAGGGTGTCTGGGTTCGACACTTTATTAGTCGTCTATCAGGACTCTGCCTAAGGGATGAGATTACTAATTCTCCACCCTGTTTCAGATTTTGATTAAGGAAAGTTGGGGTACAATCTTTCTTTTTGACCTACATGAACAAAAATATGTTTTTTTAATATCTGTTGACTCTTATTCCGTACATTTCTTTGTATACTGCATACATCTGTCCATTGGGAATGCCATCTGTTTCATTTTTTAGCCATTCCTGGTTACACTAATGCAGTGAACATCTGCCTTCCAGTAATTATCTGTGGTCTATTTGCATTTTCCTTGACTTCTGGTAATCCATTTCTTTCTCTATATCTGTATTACTATTCCTGTATTTTTTTTAGTTCTACCTGAACGCTCTTATGCATGGAATGATCTGTCAGGATAGCGTGCAAACATAGATTTTTCACTGTATCTTGGAGTCATTAGTAAATACATTCCTTTCAGATGCACACAGCTTTTTGTGAGTTCATTGTCCACCTACCCCATTTGTCCCAGCAGCAATGTCACATCGTCTTCCACGTGCAGGTCCTAATATATATGGGACCACAACTCATAAGAAGGCTTCTCATAATATTGACAAAAACTATCCTATCTGGTCCAGAAAGCTGCTGTTTATAGATCTCTATGTGTGTTGCAATGTGTCTTAATCTTATCCATGCTTCCCCAGTTGTACTCCATGCGGTGCATTCCTCCTTTGAGTACATAACATTAGGATACCTATCTATAAATGAATCTACCATTCATTTAAAAAGGGCCTATGCATATTCCCTGAATGTTTGCAAAATATGGATATATCATAGGATTCAGGGAGAGAGCCCGTAGCCACTGTGACTCTTGATAAGCAAGCCAGATAGAATCTGCCCTTGTTTACAGAGCCTTGTTAACCATGCCTCAAGTTTTTCCAAAAATAGTTGCTCATTTTTCTTTTGCTATATCCTGCAACATTTATAAGCTATTCTTAAAATGTTAATTGTGGGTCTTTCGGCTCCTGGAGCTCCTCCCTGTTGGTAATAATGAGAAGAGGCAAGTCCCAGATGATGAGGATCCTTAAAGATGGATGCTGCCTTCTGCAGGCACCAGCTTTAGATGTCCTCAGTAGTGGGGAGGGTTATGCCTGTGATGGACCTACATGACCCTTTGCAGTCAACTTTGATCCTGCGTATTGAACCTCCATACAAGCAGTGATGTAACCAGTCAGAATGCTCTCTACCATACATCTGTAGAAATTTGTAAAAATCTTTGGTGCTATACCAACTACCCTCAAACTCCTAACAAAGTAAAGCTGATGGTGTGCCTCCTTCATGATTGCATCAATATGCTGGGTCCAGGATAGATCCTCTGAGATGCTGACACCCAGGAACTTGTTTGCTCATCCTTTCCACTACTAACTACTCAATGAGGACTGATGTGTACTCCCCAATTCCCTTTCCTGAAGTCCACAATGAATGCCTTGCTTTTGATGATGTTGAGTACAAGGCTATTGTTGTGACACCACTCAACCAGCCAATTTAACTTACTCTGTACATCTGCTCATTTTCACCTTTGGTGTCATCAGTGAACTTATAGATAGCATTCAGGCTCTGCCTAGCCACACAATCATGAGTGTAGAGAGAACTGTGCAGTGGGCTGAGCACACAACCACATCCATGAGGTGTGCCTGTATTTATTATCGAGAATGTTTTAATTATTGATCCGCACTCACTGTGATCTCCTGATGAGGAAGTCAAGGATTCAATCGCAGAGGGAGGTAGAAGCCTGGGTACTGAAATTTATTGATTAATGGTGAGTGTGGTAAACTATGTATACCTGTCTGGACATGCCCCTCTGCTGACTGCTCCTGCGGCTCCTCCCACAGACCCCTGTATAAAGGCGATTGGAGGCACTGCTCCCCCCTCAGTCTCCGAGATGCTGTGCTCCGTTTTGCTGCTAATAAAAGCCTATCGTTCGCCTCCCGTCTCTGAGAGTTATTGATGGTGCATCAGTGAGGGTATGGTGGTGTTGAATGCTGAGCTCTAATCAATAAACAGCAGCCTGATGTATGTATAAATGTCATCCAGGTGCTCCAAAGCTGAGTGGAGAGTCAGTGAGACTGTGTCCACTGTTGTCCTGTACACCATTGCCATACTATTGGCTTTTAACAAAGTTAGTTGGGCACATCAAAATGTTTTAAGTAGAATATTAGCTATAATATTATGCCACTAATAATGATACCACTTCCAGTCCCTGAAATGCTAGGGTACATAACAGGTCAAATCTGGATGAACCATATTAAGAACCATTGCCTTTCTCTCCTCCCTTAAAATATCAAAATAGGGTACCCCTTGGGGTTGAGGATGAGTTACTTTGATTACAATCGTTGGACCTCAGGCACACAGGAACCTACACAGGGTGTTGGATTGGGCATTTGTTAAAACTGTGTATGCTCCTTCGTTTATTTGTGTTTAATATTCAGTTACTCAAAATACATGGCACCATTCCGGCTGCCTCTCTGCCAGTTTGAACAGCCTGAGGCCAAGGATCCTCTGAGTTGGTAAGACTGCTATGATACTTCAAAGAGATTTTGAAAACATTTTCGAAACATTTCACTATCTGCTAGCTGTATTGGAGCTTGCTTTGGGAGCCTGATGCCTTGCATGTGAATGATGCTGGCTGTAGTTGATATTGATTAGATTCAAGACTTAAGATTCAAGATTGTTCAAGGTCATTTTGAGTAGACAAGTGTAAAAGGGAATGAAATAATTGTTACTCTGGCTCTAATGCAGCACAAAAAAACCGCATTAAAATAAAGAATACAATAATAGTAATAATAAACACAATATACAGTAAGTACATAACAGTGCTTATATAGATAGATAGATTGTACGTCCATGAAGTGACACTAAGCACATAAAGTGACTGACAGGAAATGATAAAAGTAGTGGTGGTTGGGGGTGTGGAGAGGTAGATTAGTGGCTAGAGGTGTTGATCAGCCTCACTTCTTGGGGAAAGTACCGTAGATGTCGGATTATAAGCCACTACTTTTTTCCCACGCTTTGAACAGCTTTGAACACTGCGGCCTTTACTACGGTGCGGCTAATGCATGATTTTTTTTCATGCCGCCAAAAACATTTTGCCTCGTAACAGTAGACCAATAAAATTGATGAGTAGTTCACAGAGGTCCAATGAAATTGTACGATAAATCAAGCGCACTTTCACAATTAAATTATTGTAAATCAGTCATTTGTACTCACCCTCATCAACATGGAAAACACTCGAAGAAAAGCATTGTGCTGCCTTTATGGCAGTTATTTAGTTTATAATATTTTCGCTTAGTAATTAATTTGTTAGTATTTTCTAGTTAAAGTTAGAAGTACTACATCCCGGGATACTATGACGTCACATCCGGTTTCGCCGCGTCTTGTGGGAAATACCGGTTTGCGATAAACGGGAAGGTGGGGGCATTAGACCCGCGCGAAACGCTGCTTTTAAGTTAAAGGCGATCAATAACTTTTCCTGGTAGGCTGCAGTATATATTTTTTTACCAGTCGTTAGGAGATATTGGAATGTATACGCAACGTAATTTGTGTGTTACCGATACGTATGTATATTTAAAAGTAGCCGTGTTACAGGCACGGTTCGAAAAAAAGCATTTGCAATATGTATTTGTTTATGTTACCATATGGATTTAATTAAAAGTTTAAAAAATCCTCACGTGTAATATCTTTCTGTGTAAATATCTCATATTACAACGTGGGACACCTGCGGCCTAAAATCCGGTGCGGCTTGTACAAGTACAAAATTGATTTTCTTTCTAAAATTAGAGCCAGTGGCTTTTAATCAGGTGCGCTCTGTAGTGCGAAATCTACGGTAACTGCTTTGGAGTCCAGTTGTTCTGGCCTGGATGCTGTGTAGCCTCCTCCGGGATGAGAGTGGGACAAACAGTCCATGAGCAGGGTGGGTGGGATATCTCATGATGTTACTGTCCCTTTTCTGACACCTTTCTGTATAAAAGTCCTTAATAGTGGGTAGGCCGGTGCCGGTGATTGTTGGGCAGTTTTGACTACCTGGTGTAGAGCCTTCTTGCCCAACACAATGCAGTGATGCAGTTTGTTAGGATGTTCTCTACGGCACATCTGTAGAATGATGTGAGTATAGATATGCAAAGTCCAGCTGTCTTCAGCCTCCTCAGAAAGGAGAGGTGCTGGTGAGCTTTTCTGATTTTGTAGAATGTGTTTTGGGACCATGGAGGTTGTGTGAGATGTGCTCTCCCAGTTTGAAACTGCAGTTTCTACTGATCTGCCACCAATGTAAAATGAAGGGGGTTGTGACTGGTGCGAGTTCTTCTGAAATCAACTATCATCTCCTTTGTGTTGTTGACATTGAGGAAGAGGATATTTGCCTGGCACCAGACCTCAAGCTCTTCCACTTCCTCTCTATAGGCCATCTCATCAGTACTGGTGATGAGTCCCACCACTGTCATGTCATTGGCGAGCTTGAGCTTGTGCTCACATGGGTGTTTGGCCATGCAATCACGTGTGAACAAAGTGTACAGCAATGGGCTCAGCACGCTGCCCTGGGGGGCACCCTGTTGAGAATGATGTGGAGGGAGAAGCAGTTTTGAATCCTGACTATCTGAGGTCTGTTGGTTAGGAAGCCCAACATCCAGTAGAGTCGTGGTGCATGTAGGAGGAGTAGGAGTTTGTTCACAAGTGTTGAATGCAGAACTGAAACCCAGAAGCAGCACTCTGACACAAGTGTCCCTGTTTTCGAGGTGTGTCAGGGTCAGATGAACGACAGACCACAGCACCTGCAGTGTACTTTGTGTGAACGACAGATGTTATTGCATCTGTTGTAAAGCGGTTCTGTTGGTAAGCATATTGGTGAGTGTCCAATGTGGCAGGAACGGAGTTCTTGATATGTGCCATACCAGCTGTTCAAAGCACTTCATGATGATTGGCGTCAGCACCACCTTAGTTCTGAAAGTGTAGATTTCTTTGGTACAGGGATGATGGTGGCTGATCTGAAGCAATTTGAGACAGCAGCCAGGATGAGAGAAGTGTTGAAGAAGTCCATGAAGACACCAGTGGTGCACATACTTCCTGAGTACACAGCCTGGGATGTTGTCTGGCCAGGTTGCCTTATGAAGGATAAATCTCTGCAGAGTCCTTCTGGCATCAGACAGTGGCCACTCTCCTGGCTGCTATAATGCTGTACATCTTGAAGCGTGCAAAAAGAAATTGTTCAGATTTTCAGGGAGGGAGGTGTCACTGTTTTTCCTTGTGTAGTCAGCAAAGCCCTTGATGCCCAGCCACATATGCCAGGGAACGTTATCGGACGGGTTTACATGATTTTTGTGTGAAGGCAGTCCTTGTCCTCTTGATAACGAAGATGACATTTCTCCTGGCAGCTCTAAGAACGGTTCTGTTACCAGACTTGAAGGCAGCACTCCGGGTGTGAGAGTGTATGGAGCACACATCTGCATTCAGCCAGAGCTTCTGGTTGGGCCATTAGATAACCATTCTTGAAGTGCCAATGTCATCAACACACTTACTCGAGGCATATTCCTCGAGGTCTGTGTCTTCTCCGCATTACTGATGGCCTCTTTGACCATCTGCCAGTTAATCCATTCAAAGCAGTACTGAGGTAAAGAGATTACCTCGTTCAGCCATGGAGTAATGGTTCTCTTGATTGGTTTCTTCATTTTCAGCAGCATTTGGTTTGCTGGTATTACCATTATGGAGATGTGGTCAGAGAGACAGAGAGACCAAGATGAGGGTGTGGGGTGGCTTTGTAAGTACCACGTCTGCTCGTATAAACATAGTCTAGTCCAGGGGTGTCAAACTCATTTTAGGTCACGGGCCGGATTGAGCAAAATGCAGCTTCATGCGGGCCGGATCAGTCGGACGCGTGCGAACGTAGCTTTCGTTGCCTCCGTTTTTTCAGCCTGCTCTCATGTGTCTCAGTCTCTGCTATAACTACAAAGTGTTTCACTTTACAAATTCCGTTTCTTATGAAGAAGACTGCCGAGCAAGACTGCCGAATAAACACTAAAAACCCTGAAAACCTGGTACCTGAATAAACTCAGCATTAGCCATATCATATGCCATAGGCGCTTTGATTACTGGGGCCAGCTTTAATAGTAATAGATATTATCTGGCGGGCCAAAGATAATAACACCGCGGGCCGGATTTGGCCCGCGGGCCTTGAGTTTGACATATATGGTCTAGTCTGTTCGTTCCGCTGGTGGCCATAGTGACATGCTGGTGGAATTTCGACAAAATGTCCTGCCAGTTAACGTGATTGAGGTCTTCCGCAATTATAATGAGTCTGCCCAGATGCTTGTTTTGTAGAGAACTAATGATACTGTAAAGCTCCCCAGTGCGTCCTTGGTGGAGGAGGAGGATGTAGACAGCAGCGATGAATTCAACAGTAAACTCCCTGAGCAGATAATGTGGCCAGCAATTAATTGTAAAATACTCAATTGGACAGAACAGTGATTGCTGACTACAGGTGAGTTTGTGCACCAATTTTTGTTAATGTACATGGAGCTTCTGTCTGCGTCCAACAGACATCCTGTTGAGTTGGCTCAACACAGTGGGATGTGAGAAGATACAGTGGTTTGCCTATCCCCACTTGTGAATATAGAAGATTTTGCGGAGGTCCATCTCCAATGCTATGTGGAGATCACAACAACAGAGTAGACAATGAGTTTGAGTAATGTGATGTTAAAGCAGTTAACAAGAGACTATTCAATCTAGATAATCTCTTAAACGTTGCTGTAAATTATACATCTCTTTGTCATGGGATATCTAATTTACATGTCACTTACATATCTGCCTGAAAAGAGAAGATGGGATATTTAGCAATTGTGATACAATTCATTCACCAGTAATGCAGGAAAGGAGAATACTTCAGCTGATTATCATTAGCAAATGAATGAAGTTGCTTGCTTCTGTGTGCAGAGTATTAATGGCTTGCAGCTGAAAAATCTTCAATTAACACTGCATGATAATCACTGACACTGAGCTGGAAGATGCCTTATCTATTAACAGACTGAATTTATATCGATTCACTGCAGCTTCAAAGACAGTGCAATGAATTAAATTTAATGCAAAAATCAAAAAGAGAATCAATTAATTTTTTTAATGTCAAATAAACCATAATTCACTTCTGGCATTTGCTGGGATATAGTTGCATTTTTGTTCCATGCAAATTTCAGTGGGTAAGCACAGGTGGAATTACAACGTTACATCTATACCACGCCTTTAATCTTGAGAAAGATTTTGAAGAAGCTTTGTGGACGTGTAATCAGACAAAAAAATACTACTGACCTAAAGTAGAAGACAAATTAAATAATCACACACAGATGCTGTAAAGCTAAAATAAAACAAAAAAATTCTGGAACACACACAAAATGCTGGGAAAACTCAGCAGGCCAGGTGACATCTATGGAAAAGAGTAAACAGTTGACATTTCTGGCTGTGACCCTTCATCAGGATTTCCAGCATCTGCATATTTTCACATGTGTCAGAAAATCCAGGAAATACTCATCACAGAACACATCTGTGGGAGTAGAAACAGAGACTCTGATCTGAAACGTTAACTCTGTTTCTCTTCCCACAGATACTGCCTGACCTACTAAGTATTTCTAGCATTTTATGTTTTTAAAATTTTTTTAGAAGATATTATGAGGTAAATGGGCATGTGAAACATGAATGATAAAGAAATAGATGCCATCCTGATCTTACTGTTCAGGAAGAACGTGGAAAGGGTAAGATATCAATGTAAGATCGTGTTTGAGAAGCAAGTGAGTTTATTTTGGGGAGTAATTTAAGAAAGTTATTTTACCTGTGTTATTCAGGATAAGGTAGTGAGCAATTTACTGAGAGGAGAACAAGACAAAATAGTGCTTCACATGGTCCACCCAGATTTCATCAAGCATACATACACTCTTGCATTTCAGGGACTTAAAATAACACCCTATTATGGAAAATTACCAATGTAATTGGTATTAAAATTAGGATTATTAATTGGTATTATACTGGCATCAAAACCAAAGTAAGTGATTGAGTACTTCACCACTTGAAAGGAAGGACTGTAGCAAGTGCTTGGTTAAATTAAGTAAATTAGCTACATATTCCTAAGAACAGGTATACCTGCCATAGAGTCAGTGCAGTGATGGTTCACCACACTGATTCTTGGAATGGGTTTAATGGATCAAGGTGAGTGGTAGGGGAGGCAACTGAAAGGAGTTGGGCTACTATTGATATTGTATGAAGAGGAATTAAGCAGACTAGACCTATCCAGAAAGTATAGAAGAAGGTTTTCTCATTATAATGTATAATATTTTTAAGCTGTTTAACAGAATAGATGCTAAAGTGCTTCTTCCCCTGGCTAGATGCATAGAAGCAGATAAAAAAAAGGGGTTGGCCATTCATAACACATATGAGAAGAAACTTCTTCACCTACATGGTAGTGAATCTTTGGAATGTTCTACCCAAGAGAACTATGCATGCTCACTCATTGAGCATATTCAGGGTGGAATTGGATAGATTTTTCCATTTTAAGAAAATCAAGGTGCTCAGGATCAGTGCCGGACAGAGGTACAGCATTTCTTGTAATCATTGAATGGTAAAGCAGATGTGAAAGAGTGAATTGGCTTGTCCTGATTTTACTTACTTTCCTCCACTAGGTTTCTAGGTTTGAAACCTAGAACTCTTAATGAATTAAGAGTGGTTTCTCTGGGACGTGTACTGAAAGAAGTACGTGTGTTCCTAGGGAGAAGATTAAGAAAATATAGAGGCCTGGTTACTGATCAGAAGTAGAAAGGGCAAGCAAGATGACAAGCTTGAGAGGATGAGGTTGAGAGAGAAAACGTGTGCAATAGACTCAGAGAAGGAGGACAATCTGAGCTTTGATGTAAATTAAAATCACCAAGGAAAAGTTATCGCAATGGAGAGAGGTTATGACAGGGAACAAAGGAGTGTGACGTTTCAGAGAAAGAAAAGATACCAACGTACACAGTTCTTTCATGAGCTATGGACAAGTCTTCAAGTACTTCACTGAAATACATCCCTGAACTGGGGAAGCAGGATCCTAATTCTGCACAGCAAGACCATATAAATGAGCAACAAGAGAGATACCTGTAGGCCATGAGATGAAATAATCAATTAAGTATAAAAGGGCCAAAAGATTGAAATGAAATGCCTGGAAAAGAAAATGCCAGGTGTAGTAAGGTATGATTTAATCATAGTTTCATGATCAAGTTACAGGTGGTCCCCAGGTTATGAATGCCTGGCATATGGACATACTTAGATATGAAAGAGCTTCCATAATATTATCAAAAATCAAAGGCCCAACATACCTACCCACGTCCATTCCTAGGAATGGCAGAACTATTTTTCTGCTTCTCTCTCCACCTTTAGTAATAGTTCTTTCTAATCATTCTTACATGTTTTAGATGCTACTCATTGCAATGCTTTGGAGGTATGGTTATTATATCAAGTGATATTTGTCTATTTTCTGAGTTATGGACAAAATTGACTTTAGAATGTCTGTAAAAACCTCTTTGTTGTCCAGAAATAACCTGTGTAATCAGCATTTCATAGGTAGTAAAGTTTCAAAGCCTGTAAGTCAAATTACAACCTAAGCATGTTTCAGCAATCCTTTACTGGCCTTTAATCCATATGAGAAAATCACAAGGGAATATTGGAAGGAAGAAAACTTCATCAATTCTGTTTTGATAGTCGACTGCAATAAACCTTCTTTAAACCACAGACTCAACCAGTTTGTTCAATTCGCTCAGATCTCTATTTTTTTTTAAAAGAGACATTGCAACACAGATGCCTTGTGCAGGAAGGCACAGAGTCGAATGTACTTCCTAAGAAGGTTGGCGTCATTCAATGTCTGTAGTGAGATGCTGAAGATGTTCTATAGGTCAGTTGTGGAGAGCGCCCTCTTCTTTGTGGTGGTGTGTTGGGGAGGAAGCATTAAGAAGAGGGACGCCTCACGTCTTAATAAGCTGGTAAGGAAGGCGGGCTCTGTCGTGGGCAAAGTACTGGAGAGTTTAACATCGGTAGCTGAGCGAAGGGCGCTGAGTAGGCTATGGTCAATTATGGATAACTCTGAACATCCTCTACATAGCACCATCCAGAGACAGAGAAGCAGTTTCAGTGACAGGTTACTATCGATGCAATGCTCCTCAGACAGGATGAAGAGGTCAATACTCCCCAATGCCATTAGGCTTTACAATTCTACCGCCAGGACTTAAGAACTTTTTAAAAGCTATTATTAATGCTTTTTGAGATGGTGATTTAGATGCATATCATATTTTTTTTTACTGAGTTAAGTATTGTATGTAATTAGTTTTGCTACAACAAGTGTATGGGACATTGGAAAAAAGTTGAATTTCCCCATGGAGATGAATAAAGTATCTATCTATCTATCTATCTATCTATCTATCTAAGTAAAGCTATCTATCCTGTGCTCCTTTGAAAAGATACATCTTTTTCATATTGTAGAAATGGGTTATTGTGTTTAGTAATTCAATTTGTATAATAAATTCACATACTATATAATCTAGTTGCATGCTTTCTGGACATATCTAAACCTCCTGCCAAACCAACATGTACTTCATGAATCATAAGAAATTGTATCATTGAAATTAATAGAATTTTATCCCTCTCTAAGGAACAAAAACCAAAGTGTGCTAATTAGAAAATATTACAGGTACAGAACTACAGGTGATCTGTTCAAAAAGAAAATGAGGTAAGTATCGTTGAATCTCATTGGGCTAGTAACCCTGAGAGTGAACTGGTTTTCCAATTGGTTGTATTTTAAATCCGCAAAAAGATGGTTAATAAGTCAGAAACCCACGCCAGTCCACCAATCTCCAATTTAACCTGTGGCTTTAGGCAATAACTGGGGGATGTTGGAGGGGTGATGAGTAACAGAGAATCTGCAATGATGATAAATACTGCAACTTAACATTTGCAGTCTTGGGTAAAACATTGACCGGCTCTCTTCTTTTTTATGAAAGGGCCTGGAGGGAACTTCATTGTGCATTTGGACTCATGATCTGCCTAATAGTTAAGTGCATTTTTAAACGTGTGCAGGATGTGGAAACGACTGAAGAGTTCAGTATTCACTACACATCCCTATTTGCCCTTGATGGATTAGTGGTGAGCCACCTTCTTGAAGTCCAGCAATATCGCTGGGCATGGAATTCTGGCATTACGTCTCAGAATGATGAACGAGCTGCTTGTAGTTTCCTCCTGCACTCACTAAGCAAGCAATGATTCTTCCCTCCAAGATGCTTCTGATAGCTAGTCTACCTTCAGCAAATGTCTCAAAGCACTGGAAAAAAAAATACCAACATTGCCTTCACTCAATCAGAATCAGATTTAATATCAATGGCATGTGTCATAAAATTTGTCGTTATGTGACAGCAATACATTACAATAAGTAACAAATATTGTGAATTACAGTAGGTATATACATGCATATAATATAAATACACATACATTAAATATAAATAAGTAGTGCAAACAAAACAGTGTGGTAGTGTTCATGGGTTCAATGTTCATTCAGAAATCTGTCGGGAGAAGGGAAGAAGCTGTTCCTGAATCATTGAGTGTGTGCCATCAGGCTTCTGCACCTCCTCCCTGATGGTAGCAATGAGAAGTGAGCATGTCCTAGGTGATGGGTCTCCTTAATGAAGGATGCTGCCTTTTTGACCCTTGCTCGCTGAAGGTGTTCTGGATCCTATGGAAGCTAATGTCCATGACGGAGCTGACTGAGTTCACAACTTTCTACAGCTTCTTTCGATCCTATGCTGTAGCACTTCCACCCCAATACCAGAAGGTGATGCAGCTAGTTAGAATGCTCTCCACCGTACTTCTATAGAAATTTGCTAGTATCTTTGGTGACACATCAAATCTCCTCAAACTCTAATGAAATATAGCTGCTGTTGTGCCTTTGTAGCTGCCTTGATATGCTAGGCCTAGGATAGATCCTCAGAGATGTTGAAATTGAAACTGCTCACACTTTCTACTTCAGCTCCCTACAGGAAAGATGTAAATAAGGTTGAAAGAGTACAGAGAAAATTTACAAGGCTGCTACTGGGTCTGGAGGGCCTGAGTTATAAGGAAAGACTGAATAAGTTAGGACTTTATTTCTTGGAATGTCGAAGACTGGGAGGGGATTTGATAGAGGTATACAAAATTACGAGGGGTATAGATAGGGTAAATACAAGTAGGCTTTTCCACTGAGGTTGGGTGGGATTACAACTAGAGGTCATGTGTTAGGGTGAAAGATGAAAAGTTTAAGGGGAATGTTAGGGGAAACTTCTTCACTCAGAAGGTCGTAAGAGGTGGAATGAGCTCTAGCGCAGGTAGTGTATACCAGTTCAATTTCAACGTTTAAGAGAAGTTTGGATAAGTACAAATGTACATAGGTGCTAGGCGTATGGAGGGCTATGGTCTGGGTGCAGGTCAATGGGATTAGACAGTTTAAATGGCTCAGCAGAGATGGGCCAAAGAGCCTGTGTGGCCTTAGAGTGCAACAGGACAATGGTGAGGACCATCAACCACTCAGGGGTCTTGTACACCTTATGGAGCAGTGAAGGAAATTAAAGATATGTGGCAGAACTTTCAAGGTAAGAATGTCCAAGGTTTTCATTATACTCGTGATTATTTTTCACTCATTACTTATCCAGTCTGGCCAAATAACTACTGACCACAATTTAGCTGGGTGAGATAGAATCCTGTATTCAGATATGTATGAAATCCTCTTTCTACTGTCTCCAACACCTTGAAGTCTAGAATCCTAATTACAGGTGCCCCCGTTTTTTGAACGTTTGCTTTACGTCACCTCACTGTTATGAAAGACCTACATTAGTTACCTGTTTTCGCTAACAGAAGGTGTTTTCACTGTTACGAAAAAAAGGCAGCGGGTGCCGAGCAGCCGTGCAGCTGAGCTCCTCCCCGGAACTGCATTCTAGCCGGCATTGCTTTGCTACGTATCCCGTAACTGGATCACTTACCAGCAAAGATAGAGAGGTCCACTGAAGTCTGATGGTACCATTTTTAAACGTTTTTATTCATAAGGGGGCACAAAAGGAAGGTTAATACAAACATTCAGATACCATAAGTCGTCAATACTCAATCTAAAGCGCAGGTATAGTAATGATCAATCAGAAATAAGCTCTATCATTGTCTAGGGGATAATATCTTGTCCATTTGGAAAAATATAACAGTCATTCAAAAGTCGGCAGGCTTCAGCCTTTTGGGAACCGCTGAGTTTCCCGTGTTGGAGAGAGAGAGAGAGGTTGGTGAGAAAAGGAACACTTGCCCAGGTCCTTACGAAGCAAAGTCGTGGAATCAGGAGAGCAGGCTTTCCTGTTGTTAGTTAAAAGCGATTGTCCGTGATTCCAGCCACAGACTCCCGATTCGGAATCTAACGCACGTGGCTTCCTTCAAAATGGCTTCCCGCTACGACGGGATCGCTATCGTGTCTCCTTGGTGCGTCTAAAGGGGTCCCCCCCCCCCCAGACCCTCCTTTATACTTCCTCACGAGATCGCAGGTGTCAATCTCTCTCTTAACCAGCCCACTTTGCCCGAGGGCTTTACACGTGGTCTTCATGAGACAATAGCCAGGGTCGTTTTATTCTGCTTCCCGGTGGAACGTGGTCTTCAGCACGTCTCCCTCTCTCTCCCATTTCCTGTGTCTATTCAGCACGTCTCTCTCTCTCTCTTGGGTCATTGACCCCCCCCCCTTCACTAGGGCTGTTGCGATTCTCGCAAAGGAGGGGGCTGGTATCATAATAGCTTAAACACATGCCTGTGAGCATCTGTGCTTTATGTCAATTTATTTTGTGTATCCGTTAGCAAGATGAGCTCTAAGGTATCGAAAAAGCCTAAAAGAGCGCATAAGGATGTTACACTTAGCGTAAAACTAGACATAATTAAGTGTTTTGATCATGGTGAACAAAGTAAGGATATAGTGAGTTTGGCTAAGGGTTTGTGGAAGTTGATGAAGATGATGCTGAAGAGGTTTTGGCATCCCATGACCAAGAACTGAGAGATGAAGAGCTGATGAAGAGGAAAGGATAACAATTGAAGTCAAACGCAGTAACGAACAGCCCAAAGGTGAAGTTGTCCAGGAACTGAACGGGAAGCAATTGCGTGAGAATTTTGCTGCGATTGACAACGCTGCAATGATTGCAGAAAAGTATGACTTTAATTTTGAAAGGTTACGTAGGTTTAGGGCATATTTGCAGGATGGTTTGAGTGCTTACAAAGAAGTATATGATAGAAAGATGCGCAAGGCTAAGCAGTCAAGCACACTGTCGTTTTTCAAGCCTTCCACATCAGCCACAACAGACGACGAAACTCGACCTTCGACATGGAGGCAGGCAAACATAGAAGAAGGTGACCTGCCTGCCCTGATGGAAACAGACGACGATCAGACGACACCCCAGTTTCCTCTACCTCCCACCACCCCAACCTCTGATGCCTCAGCCTAACACACCATCATCAGTGTGCTCACTGTCTTCCCGATTCCGGTAAGTGAAATTACACTGGACGTGCATTATTTCCACTTTAGATAGGCTGTGTATTTTTATGTGTTATTCGGTAGCTTCATAGCTTAAAGGTTACTTGAAATAGTGTTTCTGCCGGGAGCGCTTGCGCCGTGTGATTTGGCGCGAGTGCCGCTGAGAGCACTTGTGTGAAATTTTCGCTGCGGTGGACAGTGCTGCAATAATTGTAGAAAAGTATTCCTACATTATATAGGCTGTGTATTTATCAGATCATTCCTGCTTTTACTATATGTTACTGTTATTTTAGGTTTTATGTGTTATTTGGCTTGATTTGGTAGGTTATTTGTTGGGTCTGCGAACACTCACAAATTTTTTCCCATATAAATAAATGGTAATTGCTTCTTCACTTTACAACATTCCGGCTTACGAACTGTTTCATAGGAACGCTCTACCTTCGAATAGCGGGGGAAACCTGTATGTGCAAAGGTTGTCTCTCCAGCAGATAATAGTGGTCTGATAGCTAGAGAGACACCCCTGAAACTCTGCTTCCACTTTGTGCTTTCTTTCCTTCAGAAAAGAGGAAAAGAAAAAGAAAACAATGAATTTACAGTAATCTCTTATGTTGTATGAATGATGAAGAATTTGTTGATTGTGACCAAGAAAGAGCAGTACGACATTATATGAATATGTATATCAGGATATAGGCGAATATGCTATTGTGCCTAATTTCCTGATCTCACAAGGTTATTAAATTGCCCTCAATACTGAATCCAAGAATAAGATTTCACACTCCTGCTAAGGTTTTCTGCAACACCTTCAACTACATTTTCTTGACATTTCTTGAAGCTTTCTTATTCCCATCCCCAGGAGGACAGTGTTCCTGCTCACTCTTTCTGCCCCATTATGACATCTTGTAGATCGGAGAATCTGGGGCGGCCTTGATGTTTCTCCTCCCTATTTACCTCTGCCCATGAACAGTACAGGCAACATTTGAAGACCTGCCTCCAAACACAAGCATCATCAAAAATTCTGCTGCAATGTCAGACTCTCATGGTAGCTTTCCCATAATACCTCACAGATGACCGGTCAATTGCTCGTCAACAGGAATCACAGAATAACAATAGCATATGGATCACCCCGAAATACACCATAATCAACATATATGATGTCCACTGTAATAATCTTCTACATCAGTGAAAACTAAGACCAGTTTGAAGAGACTGGTGGGCGATCCAGGAGCTATTTAACTGTAAATGCAGGCTTAGAAGCTTTACCACGTTAAAAGAAACAAGTCTGCATTCTGAGATTCAGCAGAAAACCCAAGACCCAAATAACATAAGTGGATATAAAGAGTACCAGGGCAAGAAAGTTGCTGACAAACATGGCATGTACAAGCTCTTCAGACCTATCATGGGCATCTAAGACCCCAACACTCAATGCCTTACTCTAGTAAGTGGCAAGAATGAAGGTAAAATTATCCAGGATAAAAGGTTGTCAAGTTCAGCTGAAAGGAAGACCTACCTAACTGGACTACGGTCTCAGTGTGAGGCAAGTTCACTCTGTCAGTTTGGTCCAGTCTTGCTGCCATTCCTGCATAACAAAAATTCAGAATGGCCAAAACCCAAAGGATACCCAAGGTCTAGGAGCAGGGAATATCTCTGCTGAAGTTCTTAAAAGGTTTTGTGATGTGAATATCACTTTTAAGTCTTGTACGCACAATAACACTGAGCGTCATAGGAAGTCATTCCTGCCTGTGGCCATCAAACTTTACAACTCCTCCCTCAGAGTGTCAGACACCCTGAGTCAATAGGCTGGTCCTGAACTTATTTCCACTTGGCATGATTAACTTATTATTATTTAATTATTTATGGTTTTATATTGCTATATTTCTACAATATTCTTGGTTGGCACAGCTGTAACAAAACCCAATTTCCCTCGGGATCAATAAAGTACGTCTGTCTGTCTATCATCCTCCCTATCTGGAAGGGAAGGGCGTGCAAAGGACCTCAGAGACAATATAGTTGCTCCATCCAAAAAATGGAGATTCATCTGCATCGACGGGCTCATCAAGGTTTTAGATTCGATCAATTAGAATGGGCTCTACAAGACACTCCTCAAATTTGGCAGCATGCGGAAATTTGTCTCCATCTTATGTTTGTTGCAAGGTGGCATGCAAGCTTTGATCCTACACTGCCTCTATAAAACCTTCCATTGGAAGTTTAAGTGAACCAACATTAATTTCCTCTCCGAGGCCAACATCCTCAGCATTAAGGCTCTAACTTTGAGTCAGTTGCTCCACTGGGCAGACTGCATCTGTCATGGTCCGGATCGGTTCCCCTTTAAATTTAGTTAGGCTGTGTTATGATCCAGATCATTGACTCCTTGTTCCCTTCTAATTCCGTTTCACGTGTCCCTTGAGCTTGGCCATTGAGGTAATCTACTCTCGACCCAAACTGGCAGCTTATAAGCCCCTGGCTTTAGCCGTTCAGGGCGAGAGTGTTAGGAAGCCTTAGCAAGTCACTGTCGCTACCACAAGCCAGAGTGATCCAGCCCGCATCGGAGTGCCGGCAATTCGCCTTCCTTCGCCAGAGTGGGTCCGGGCAAGGTCAAACTGCCAGGGGTGAGTTGAAGGCGGAGTCCTGGCTCGATGTTTATGCCCAGTGTCCGTGTCTATCCCTCGAAGAAGAGACCCGGCTCAGTGCCTGAGCTGAAGGCGGAGTCCTGGCTCGATGTTCATGCCCTGTGTTTGGTGTCCACATTCTGGCTGCAGCGATCCATGGTGTCCAAGTCCAAGGTCCGCAGCGGTCCCAGTCCCCAAGGTCCCAGTCATGGCCGCGGCGATCCAAGTTCCCAGTTTCCAAGTCCAAGGTGCACAGCGATTCAAGTCCCTAGTCTCCTAGTCCGAGGTTCTTGTTCCTCTTTGTCCTCCTTGATTTCCCGATTCTCTGCGTAGTGAGTAATAAACGCTATTTTATTGAACCTAAGAGAGACATGTTGTGTGCTGCTTGTGGGTCCTCTCCCAGCACCCTTGCCCCCACCTTGTAACAGAACACTGTCGTCAAACATGGACCCAGCAGACACAAACACTGCTTTCTTTCCCCCAAACTTTCGCTAGCCAGAATCCCGCACAGTTTTAACTTAAAAATTAATGAAAGAGACTCAGAGTCCCAGTTACCATTTTAGGAGGAATTAGGTCAAGGTTTTATCATTCTGTTTTTGCCCACCGGCCCAAAACCTCCTCCACCCACCCGAGTGATTGATAATATGGGCAAACATGTTGGTCACCTGGAGGCGACCATTGGGGAGGGGGTACTATCATGGTCCGGATCGGTTCCCCTTTAAATTTAGTTAGGTTGTGTTATGATCCGGACCATTGACTCCTTGTTCCCTTCTAATTCCGTTTCACGTGTCCCTTGAGCTTGGCCATTAAGGTAATCTACCCTTGACCCGAACTGGCAGTTTATAAACCCCTGGCTTTAGCCATTCGGGGCGAGAGTGTTAGGAAGCATTAGCAAGTCACTGTCGCTACCACAAGCCAGAGTGATCCAGCCCGCATCGGAGTGCCGGCAATTCGCCTTCCTTCGCCAGAGTGGGTCCGGGCAAGGTCAAACTGCCAGGGGTGAGTTGAAGGTGGAGTCCTGGCTCGACGTTCAAGCCCAGTGTCCATGTCTATCCCTCGAAGAAGAGTCCCGGCTCGGTGCCTGAGTTGAAGGCAGAGTTCTGGCTCAATGTTTATGCCCAGTGTCCGTGTCTATCCCTCGAAGAAGAGTCCCGGCTTAGTGCCTGAGTTGAAGGCGGAGTCCTGGCTCAATGTTTATGCTGTGTTTGGTGTCCACGTTTCTGGCTGCGGTGATCTATGGTGTCCACGTTTCTGGCTGCGGTGATCTATGGTGTCCACGTTTCTGGCTGTGGCGATCCAAGTTCCCAGTCTCCAGGTCCAAGGTCCGCGGTGATCCAAGTTCCCAGTCTCCAGGTCCAAGGTCCGCGGTGATCCAAGTTCCCAGTCTCCAGGTCCAAGGTCCGCGGTGATCCATGCTCCCAGTGTCTAAGTCATGGCTGCGGTGATCCAAGTTCCCAGTCTCCAGGTCCAAGGTCCGCGGTGATCCATGCTCCCAGTGTCTAAGTCATGGCCGCGGTGATCCAAGTTCCCAGTCTCCAGGTCCAAGGTCCGCTGCGATCCAAGTCCCCAGTCTCCTAGTCCAAGGTTCGTGTTCCTCTTTGTCCTCCTTGATTTCCCGATTCTCTGTGTAGCGAGTAATAAACACTATTTTATTGAACCTAAGAGATGTGTGTTGTGTCCTGCTTGTGGGTCCTCTCCCAGCACCCTTGCCCCCACCTTGTAACAGCATCATTCAAGTGTCTGACACCATGTCCCTGAAACAGAATTCTAATCTGAGCTGTCATGGTAGAGATTACCAGCTGGACAGAGGAAAAGAGACAATAAAGCCGCCTTGAAGAGGCTTTATATCCCTGCAAACTCATGGGAGTCAGCAGCCTATGACTGCTCAAAGTGCAGAAGAAGCACTGGCATGACACTGAGAACCTTGAGCTCATGCCTCAAGAGTGCACAGAAGACCAAAACTATCTGCATTTAAGAAACATTGTACGGACAAACAGAAAGCCTCAAATAATTTCACAGGCCTTTTCAACAGTTTCACAGATCTTCAGTAAACACAAACAGATGATAAAATTCTACATGAAATTCCTTATTCAGTTAAAATAAAAATCAACTACCATACAGTAGAATAAATGAACTTTATCTTGTAGGAGTCATAAAGCAATATAATGAAATAGTCCAGAAATGTACTTGTGGTATAAGAAAAACAGCGGGGTCTGCTACTGATCACCAGATCAGTATTTAGAGGAAGATCACATGCAGTAGGAGATTAGGCAGGATCTATGAGACCAGGACAATAATTTTAATGGATGATTTCATCAATTAAATTTAAATTATTCCAAATTGGAACTGGTAATGCAGACATTGTGACTGAGATAAATTTTAATACTACCCATCTGTCAAGACTCTGAGAAAAATGAGTTCAACACTGACTTTATACCTCAGCTGATTTTACTTTCAATTGAATTTGGCTGCAAAAAATTCTGAGGCAAGACTAATGTTTCTCTTAATCCTGTGGGTTGAACACACAGTATTTCATTAAAATTGCCCCTATTTATCATGAAAGTTATGAAGAGCAATGCTAATAAATAATTTTGGCCAGATGGAAGAAGAAATCATCATATTTCACATTATCAACTAGAATTATCTGATCCAATGTAAAATGAAATCAGAGAATATTTGGCAAGCCAGGCTGCTTCTATGGAGGAGGAAGGGAGTTACACATTCAAGTTGACCTTTACTTCATTCACCCATTGATTGGCTCAAATAATAACAGAATAAGGACCATCTGGTGAGGGTGTGCACTAAGAGCTGAGTTCCCTATAGACAAGTGGCCTGAAGGGGAAGGCTAAGAGAAAAGCAAGTATACTCTGCCAGTTCCTTGGAGACTAGGACCTCAAAAGGAACTTGATGCAGATATCTCTAATGAGTACTTCAGTAAGATAGCTGGTAAAACATCCAGTCCACTGCCAACTCTGCCTGAAAGCCTGTGAGCAAAAAGTATGGAAAAATTCAGCAGTATTCTTTTTTTTTTCACCTCACAGCTACGAGCCTGTCATTTCCACTATGGAAATCAGAAATTCTATCTGCATACTTGCATATATAAATATAAAATCTGCTTTTATTAACCAGTCTCTTACTTTCAAATGCACGAAAAGCAGAAACCACCCAATGTCTGGGTTCTGCAGTGGAAACTCTGATCTTTCTCATTCAAGCATGACAGGCTGGTGTACCACACTCAGACTGTTGCATGTCTGGCTGCTGATACCATTGTTCAGAAGGGCTTTTTATGGTGTCTTTTGCGTTTATGATTCTGCTGGAGGTAACAGATTGCTGTACTGCTGTGCCATAATGTAAGCACAGAGTGGCGACACCGCCAAGCTGTTGATTGCCAATCACCCATTACTATATTGCTGTGATCCACACCAAAATGGTGCAAATAGTAGCTGAGATTTTTAGATCTTGATCTGCTTGAGATCTTACTTCAAGAACAAATGCAGTTAGCTACGTGGCACCTACAGCCGTGAACACAGCACAGGTTCATAGAGGCAGCCTAAGGAAAGTAGATGAAAGTCATCCATTGTTGGCATTCACAGTGTACAATTCAATGAATTCAGTGCACGACTGATTTCCATACAAGTCACACTGTTTCCATGTTTGGAAGTGTGCAAGCATGTGCAGCACTCTTGCATTCTGAGAGCATTCCAAGTGGGCAGGTCGTGGCATCCCATCAGTGTGTGAGACCAGCTCTGCCAAAATGCTTATCAGAATGGACTCACATGGAAAATCCAGATTCTGGCCGTTAGAAGACATAATCTTTGCCACCCTAGGAATGATATCAACCTTGGAATTTCATCTTGGGTTGCCCATCTGGTAGTCATGTGACTGTCATTAATCTGGAGCTTGTTGACCAAGGCCAGCATTGGTAAACAATAGAATGTGCACAACCAAATATTTGGGCAGCCTGAGCTGAGCTAAAGGGTGAATGGAACTTTGTGATCCTACTGCTAATTTTTCAGCATCATCCAATTTGAGATTTCACAACATCATGGAAATACAGTGGCATGCAGAAGTTTGGGCACCCTTGGTCAAAATTTCTGTTACTGTGAATAGTTAATTGAGTAGAAGATGAACTGATCTCCAAAAGTCATGAAGTTAAGATGAAACATTCTTTTCAACATTTTAAGCAAGATTAGTGTATTATTTTTGTTTATACAATTTTAGAGTGGGAAAAAAAAAGGAAAGGAGCACCATGCAAAAGTTGGGCACCCCAAGAGATTTGAGCTCTCAGATAACTTTTACCAGGGTCTCAAACCTTAATTAGCTTGTTAGGGCTATGGCTTGTTCACATTCATCATTAGGAAAAGCCAGGTGATGCAAATTTCAAAGCTTTATAAATACCCTGACTCTTCAAACCTTGTCCCAACAATCAGCAGCCATGGGCTCCTCTAAGCAGCTGCCTAGCACTCTGAAAATTTAAATAAATGATGCCCACAAAGCAAGAGAAGGCTATAAGAAGATAGCAAAGCGTTTTCAGGTAGCCGTCTCCTCAGTTTGTAAAATAATTAAGAAATGGCAGTTAACAGGAATAGTGGAGGTCAAGTTGAGGTCTGGAAGACCAAGAAAACATTCTGAGCGAACTGCTCATAGGATTGCTAGAAAGGCAAATCAAAACCCTCGTTTGACTGCAAAAGACCTTCAGGAAGATTTAGCAGACTCTGGAGTGCTGGTGCACTGTTCTACTGTGCAGCGACACCTGCACAAACATGACCTTCATGGAAGAGTCATCAGAAGAAAACCTTTCCTGCATCCTCACCACAAAATTCAGCATCAGAAGTTTGCAAAGGAGCATCTAAACAAGCCTGATGCATTTTGGAAACAAGTCCTGTGGACTGAGGAAGTTAAAATAGAACTTCTTGGCCACAATGAGCAAAGGTATGTTTGGAGGAAAAAGGGTGCAGAATTTCATGAAAAGAACACCTCTCCAACTGTTAAGCACAGGTGTGGATCGATCATGCTTTGGGCTTGTGTTGCAGCCAGTGGCACAGGGAACATTTCACTGGTAGAGGGAAGAATGAATTCAATTAAATACCAGCAAATTCTGGAAGCGAACATCACACTATCTTTAAAAAAGCTGAAGATGAAAAGAGGATGGCTTCTACAACAAGATAATGATCCTAAACACACCTCAAAATCCATAATGAACTACCTCGAGGCGCAAGCTGAAGGTTTTGCCATGGCCCTCACAGTCCCCTGACCTAAACATCATCAAAAATCTGTGGATAGAACTCAGAAGAGCAGTGCATGCAAGATGGCCCAATAATCTGACAGAACTAGAAGCCTCTTGCAAGGAAGAATGGGTGAAAATCCCCCAAACAAGAATTGAAAGACTCTTAGCTGACTACAGAAAGCGTTTACAAGCTGTGATACTTGCCAAAGGGGGTGTTACTAAGTACTGACCATGCAGGGTACCCAAACTTTTGCTTTGGGCCCTTTTCATTTTTTGTTATTTTGAAACAACATGGAAATAAAAAAGAAATCTTGCTTAAAACATTAAAGTAATGTGTCATCTTTAACTTTATGCCTTTTGGAAATCAGGTAATCTTTTACTCACTTAGCTATACACAGTAACAAAAATTTTGACCAGGGGTGCCCAAACTTTTGCATACCACTGTACTAGTGATGAAATTAACTGTGATTTGTAAAACCTACCTCGTCCTTAAAGCAAACAAGACAAAATCTGCAGATGCTGGAAATCCAAGCAACACACATGGAATGCTGGAGGAACTCAGCAGGCCAGGCAGCATCTGTGGATAAGGGTACAGTAGAGTTTTGGGCTGAGACCCTTAAGCAGGTCTGGAGAAAAAAAAAGATGAGTAGATTTAAAAGTAGGGGGGAGGGGAGCGAGAAACACAAGGTGATAGGTGAAACCGAGAGGGGGAGAGTGTGAAGTGAAGAGCTGGAAAGTTGATTAGTGAAGGAGATAGAGGGCTGGAGAAGGGGGAATGTAGTAACAGACAGAAGGCCAAGGAAGAAAGAAAAGGGAGGAAGAGCACCAGACAGAGGTAATGGGCAAGCAAGAAGATAAGGTGAGAAAGGGAAAAGGGAATGGGGAATGGTGGTGGGGTGGGGGGGGGGGAACGTTACTGGAAATTGACAAATCGATGTTCATGCCATGAGAATGCAGGTTACCCAGACGGGATATAAGATGTTGTTCTTCCAACCTGAATGTGGCCTCATCGTGACAGTAGAGGAGGCCATGGATTGACATATCAGAATAGGAATGGGAAGTGGAATTAAAACAGGTGGCCTCTGCGAGATCCTGCTTCTTCTGGTGGACAGAGTGTAGGCGCTTGGCGAGGCAATCTGCCCATCTATGTCGGGACTCACCGATATACAGGAGGCCACACCGGGAACACTACGGACACAGTGTATGACCCCAGAAGACCCAAAGGTGAAGTGTCACCTCACCTGGAAGGACTGTTTGGGGTCCTGAATAGTAGTCTGGGAGGAGGTGTAGGGGAAGGTGTAGCATTTGTTCTGCTTGTAAGGATAAGTGCCAGAAGGGGGATCGGTGGGAAGGGACAAATGGACAAATGAGTTGCGTAGGGAGTGATCCCTACGGAAATCAGAAAGTGGCGGGGGGGGGGGTGGGGGGGAGGGAAAAATGTGCTTGGTGGTGGGATCCCATTGGAGATGGTGGAAGTTTCGTTGAATTATGTGTTGGACGCAGAGGCTGGTGGGGGGTACGTGAAGACAAGAAGAACCCTATCCCTGGAACTTAAAGCATATTGATAACTTTCCCATCATGATAGCCTAGGATATTATCTGTTGCCATTCCAGCTTGCTCTAACGTATATTGTATATTTTATGTTTTAGTCCTGGCCCTATTTCAACAGCATGTCCCTATCAGCCAGGGTGACATCATAATCCAAGAGGTTGAACCTCCTTGGAGTTTCTTCAGCCCTCTACAGAAATTCTATTCAGGGAATCTCAAGCACTTTATGGCAGCAGAATGGGGAATTAGCTCGAAGTTAGTGCAGTGTTTATGGATGTCCACATATCTCATCTCAGCCCACCAACCCTACTGGGGCACAGGCCGCTGCCAGCAGCTTGCTGGATTCCTCTGTCCTGGTCCAGTCTTTCAAGTTGTCCCCATGTGTAGCCAACCATGAAGATCCTTCCATTCTCAGGATGAAGTCTTTGGAGCTTCTATTGGCATTTCTGTGGCTCTGGGTTTTTATGAGTTGGGGTTGCTAGCCGCATGCCCAATCTTCCTACTTTCTCAGCTGGGCCTGGGACTGTCAATGGTAGAGTAATGCCTATTAAAATGCCACTCATAAGGCTTTGAAGTGGCTTATGCATGTCCATACACCAGATTCTTCTGGGTTTTGATTATTTAAGATAGGAACCATTTGAATAATTGATCCACTCTCTGACATTGAGATTTTTCATTATTAAATACAAATCAAAAACATTGATTTAAAGATGAGCTAAAACAAAGTTTAAAGGCTTTCCTACTATTTGCAGAATTGTGTACATTTTCCACGAACAAGTCAGAAAATTAACATTAGGAATTTCCTTCGATGCATTGTCACCTTGAACATGCAGTGAATCTATATACTACGAAAACTCTCATGCTCTGTCTGTCTGTTTGTGACCTCCAATTAGCGCAAACGGTGCATTACAACGGCACTTTTTTTGGCTAAATCGACCTAAAATGCGCTAACTTCCAGAATGCAGGCGAAGTTCAGGGTTATATGTTCATGTAAAATTGCTCATTCGCAAAATTCAACAGGCTGCCTTTCACCCAAGAGTCGATCCGCCATCATGGAAATTGGGATGTGACACCATGACACATGTTCACAGCCAGCCTCAGCAGCGACACCAACCAGAGCAAAAGGGCAGGGCAGGGCAGCTCCATTTTGAGCGGTCACATATCACCATCCACATGTGCAGGATTGGGACAGATCTAACTGCCACCCATCAATAAGAGATCATTAAATCTTATTGTAATGATGTACGTCTCTTTCAATATTTTTATTAGTTTCTGCATAAAGGAATACAGAATACAAGAAGATATATATTATAAGTTTAAAAAAAGTACCAAATACATTGTATTAAAAATACAGTTACAATCACAAGACCCTGTATTCATAAAAATTAAATCGTATTACTGAAATATAAAAAAATCTGGTATACAGAAAAAAAAATCTAAACCCACTACCAAAGTCAAAGCTGTTAGAAAAAGCAAGAAAAAAGGGGGAAAACCCTTATCATATAATAAAATATATAATTCTCCACTATCTGTACTTTTACAACAAAGGTTTTGAAAAAAAACTCAAAAATGGTCCCCACAATGTATAAAAGTCTTGACTAGATTCAAAAACTGAACATCGGATCTTCTCTAAATTTAAGCATGACATTACATCCCATGACCCGTAATGACATACTTCGAGACACCCATCAAACCCTTTGCTGCAGTCAAAGGACAGCGGTGACTATATCACGTCCATTTAGGAGAGCACCAACCACGTCATCAAGAGCAATCAGCTTCCTTTGGTATTACTGCTTCATATCTTCTATCCAGCATTAGGGTAAAAAAAAATATGGTCAGCCTAATTATACCACGTGGAAAGAGAAGGGGAACGCCAAACGTCCTTGGGAAGCGGCAAGGAGAGGGAGAGAACAAGAATCAGATGGTACCAGGGCCGCACGACTCCAGGATCAAAGAGTCAGGACAAAAAAGATGAGAGAAGAAAACACAGATGAGGACAGGCGTACATGTCTCCAGAATGACAACAACTGGCACAGGAGGAGGAGAGAGGAAGAGACAAAGTAGCTGAGAAATGCATGTCTCCAAGATCAGAGACAAAGAACAAACAGCAGAAGAGATAAAGAGACAGTGCATGAAAGGAGTGCACATCTCCAGAATGACAACGGGAGGCACCAGGGTGGCAGATCAACCAGAAATGTTGCCATCAGAAGTGTCCTTCATTAAACGAGGAGGAGCTATATTTGCCTTGTCTCACGTCTTTCTTCTTCAATAAACTGGTTTTTCTTCTTCAATTTCCAAAGCAAAGCAATACCAATAGCATTCAGGAAAATTTAATGTTCATTCTGGTCACATCAGACTGCACTACCTTTCTCTCAAAGCGTGCCCCAACGGGTCACCCCGTTGTCTAGTTAAACATAGAAATATGTTTTAAATTAAGCCCGTGTTCTATTCATTCATTTTTACATTGGAATTACTAGTAAAATGTACAAAGTAAACTGTGCAGAAAATATAGCTGGTATAATTTTAAATTCCTTTACACAGGCACAACCTTCCCCACCATTGAAGGTATCTTCAAGAGGCAGTACCTCAAGAAGATGGAATCCTTTACAGGAACATGCCACTTCTCATAACTACCTTCAGGAAGGAAGTACAGGAACCTGAAGACCCACACTCAGTGACTTAATGCTTCTTCCACTTCTCCAACAGATTTCTGAATGGCTCACGTATACTACCTCCTTATTCCTTTTTTTTTGCACTTGTAATTTATAGTAGTTTTTATAAATTGCACTGTACTACTGCCATGGATCTCAAGGCAGATGTCAGTGATAATAAATCTGATTCTGGTTCTGATTCTGTTGGAAATTGCAAAGAGATACTAGTGAATTTGACATTGAATGCAAACATGCAGATGTATCAAGCAATAATGAAGGGAATAATTCCTTTGCAAGAGACTTCCAGCACAGGAGCAAGGACGTTTTACCACAATTATTCAGGGCCCTGGTGAATCAGTTCCCCTGCTTAAGAAAAGATATACCTGCTATATAGAGTGCACAATAAAGATTCACTACACTGTTCACTGGGAAGGTGTGACTGTTGAATGTGGAGATTGGGCTGAGCAGGCCTATATACACTAAAATTTAAAGGAAATCTGATTGTACCATACAAGAGGTGTTAGATTGAATCATTGCTTCTGAAGATCATCAGTTCAGAGGTATACAAAGGAAGTGCTGCATTGTCACAGGTTTATCTTTCAGATGAAACACCATATTAAAGCCCTATATGTCTGGTTAGGTGGATTCAAAAGTTCCTAGGACCCTATTTGAATATTTTCCAAACAAATTACAGATTGATTGACTCATATTGGAAAGACCAGTCAAAAGCATTAAGGTGTTAAGATATATTCCACAATTTTTCTTAATATTCCATCTTGAAATCACAAGAAAAAAAAACTGTGGACTGTTTGTCAGGCTTCAGTGTGCAGAGTCTTGCTGGATTTGCCTTACAGGTATGATGTGCTATTGCTGCATAATTCACTATCTTAGTACTCCCATTATCTTTGGAACTGTCCTTGGAAGCAAAGGTGAAAATAACCACGTTTTCTGAATAAGAAAAAATATACTTTTGAAATTGATCTGTTGAGTTTGAATGCACTAATCATAAATATGTCTCTATACAAAAAACATATCAGTTCTCTTGATTTCTGTCCTGGGCTGATTATTTAACACATTTATTGATATGATTTTGGTCAACACCATGTCCATTGAACATTTCAATCAACATCAGCTTGTCTGAACAAGCCAGGATCAATATGATATGTGTTAGAACTTGCAACCTGGGAGTCGTAGTTGCCATGGTGATAATATTCTCGCTGATATTAGTGACAACAAAATGCAAAAGGACATGGCCTTCCATGAGTCATTCCATTTGTTTCACTTGACTTCTCAAGCTACACTGAAGAGACAAACACAGCTGGCCTGGGATTATCCTTCATATCACTTTGCCCCTCTAGTGTTGCCAGATTCAACAAATGGGTCTGTCAGCATCATTTTCAATAGGAAGCTTTTCCTTTCAATAGAACTACAAACATATGTCTTTATGCATGCATGCGTGAGCAAGATATAACTGAGAGAAGAAATGTACAAACATTGCATTGATAAAGAAAATCGAACGTATGATTTATAAAGAAGCTACTATGATGTAACAAACATGAGTCAGATCTTATCTATTGGCAGCAGAGCAGCTCAGTGTAACTGAATACTGCATCTTACTGCAAGTGTTTTAGTGACAAAACGGGTATTTTAATAAGTGCATGCTGATAACTGATCTTCTTAATTTCCTTTGCACACCATAGCCAGATTTTTTAATTGAAGGATGTCACCGAATTCAGCGAGTCTAATACCTGGCTTTGCCTGAACAATTATTTCTAAATTGCTCTGTCATTTTAGGTATTTTTGTTTAATCATGCTGTTAGCTAAAAAGAAAATCAGTTTGAATATGGTTAGCAGATTATAAATAACGATCATTAATATAGGAAGCAGCATTTTTACTTTGATAAGAGTTAATAAGCCTATTTATATGTAAATTATTAAAATGCAAATGCTGTTTTTATGCCAATTTTGTAATTACACAATCTAATCAGACTACCCAATATGCATTTTTCTTCTTTTTGAAGGAGAATCCTTGCAAGTAAATCAGGGCTACTTACAATGTATGTAATCGCGAGTTGGAAATATAGAACTAAAGAAGATGATTGTTGTGTTTTTCTGCATATTGTAGTCAACTGAGTATTCATTTCCTTTTTATTCAAATTGTTGGTATCTTCAAAATTGAATAAGGCTGCTCTTACTGCAATTTTAGGGTAGCAATATAATATGGGTTGGGAGCATATTGTTAGGCATGAGAGAATAAGCTGAAATAGTTAAAAGGTTATGTTTCATTAGGTCTCTGTTGTCCTGCAGTGTGCCTAATGCAAGTTCATACTGAAGGGAAAAGATTAGGATTATCTTATGAAAGGTGGTATTTGATTCCGATGAATAATATTTATTAATGATTACTATAAGCTTGATTTATCCGTACTACAATAAAGATCAGTGAGAGAAACATAAACTTCAAAACCTCAACTTCAAGAGGACAGAAAGAACAGATGATTTGGCTTTTTGTGGCAGGCACTGGAAATTGGACTGGAACCAGAACTGGTTGCCATTCTGCCCCGTTTTTCTGATATGCCAGTCAGAGCAATTCTTTCATCTACCTTAAATGGACAGTATTGAGAAAACTGTCAGATTATCTAATAATTCCTCCACTTATACTCCTCTTGGGTTCAACTGATCTCTGAGCAGTTGCGAATAGGTCACACTTCCTTTCAGAATCTAATGAAATTCCCAGCTGCAACAAGGCAATCAGAATGATTATAAAACATTAAAGACTAGATTATCCACACTTAACTTCATCTGAGGAATGTTCCCAGGCTCCAATGGCTTCACAGATTATTTGTGCAGCTACTGCTAAAGGCTGCTCAACCCAAAAATGATAATGACATCATGTCTATTAATTGAGTGTTCAGGCTGAATCTGGAAGAATCTGTGAAATACCTCATTTTAGCATTTACAGTTGCACTAGGGGGCAATCTGTTCAAATGACGTTGCATACACATCATTCTCACTTAGGCAGATGGAACTAGAACGTGGTTCTGTGCGGATTACAAGTTTCCCCTTGATTTAGCCATGTTAAATTTTATGCATTAAAACAGAGAAGTACAACAAGTTGTGCTTCCATTAGTAGCAGCAACATCTGCATTTGGTCCTAGGAATGTGCCAAATGTAAAAGTGCCTCTGGGACACCACTATATACTAACACACAATGACAGTAGTAATATGTAGTAAATGGCATCTTGCCATTTGTCAATCTGATTGATTACATCAATAGTAACGATTACCTGAACACACGTTCACTATTGCAGACATGAAGATCACTCTTTGAGAGAGTGAACCTGTACAGAGCATCTGGCCCAGATGATGTCCATGGCTGTATCCTTAGATCCTGCACAGGTTTGGGTATATGCTCACATTTTAAACTTTTCCTTACTTATCTGAAGCTCCCAACTGCTTTAAGACCATTATACTCTTAGTACCTAAGGATAACAAGGTAGGGTGCCTTAATGACTGCTACCTGGCTGATCTGACGTCCGACATCATGAAGTAATTCAAGAGGCTTATTGTGGCACACATTAAATCCAGCCTCCCATACAACACCGACCCCACTGCAACTTGCCCACAGTTGAAACAAGTCTACTGTGGATATCATCTCCCTGGTCCAACAATTATCTCTGGAGCATCTCTACAGTGAAGACATCTATATTAGATTATTGACTACAAATTCAATACTACAATTTCAAACAAATTCATCTCCAAGCAAATTGTTGACTGGACTGTTCCAAAGACTTCCAGTGCACAATTAAACAGGTTTGAAGATTCACTGTGGTCTGCACAGTGTTGCACAAACTTTCAGCTCTTCTTCCTAGCTACAGCAAACAGTCGCCTGTCATTGTGAGTGAGGAAGAGGAGGAAGGGGAGACTAAAGAGAAGAGGAAGCAACCTGGACATAATTTCTTAGTATCCCCAGTGTACTCATAGAAATGAACTACCTTTATATACAACCCCATTTCCCCATTATCACACAAAAACATTTCCAATATATCTGCTATCAGTTGCCGGCCATCAGACTGAGTGTTAATCACAATTTCAAAACAAAAGCAAATAAAAAAAAACTTTGAATTTAAAATCAAACTATACCAATAACAAACTAACTAAGTTGTCTGCACACATTCATTCTCTTTGTGTTTATTCTCTGAGTGCCTGCAGGTTATATTGTTTATTTCACATCTACCACACAGGCGGTAGTTTGGGTGTTGGAAGGCTGTTGACTTTTACTGAGGAGACCGCAGATGGTCTTCCAGGATGAATATGATTATCTCTGAGATGAAAGAACCAGGTTTAAATCTATGCCTTCGCAACGTGAACAGCAAACCTCTGGGCTAACTGGCTGTAGGTTAATTCATTGGCAGGTAGGGAGCAGGATTATGGATGTTGTTACCTTTAGAGATACCAACTGTTTCATGCTCCATAGGTCATTGTTTCTCCACAGGGTTGGCATTTCAGCAGTCCTAGTAATGAGATACAGGGCAATTTGTGGACTGTAATGACACAGTTCTCAAACAATTATGTAACAATCTCCTCAACTTCAAAGGCTCTGTGGGAACAGTTACAGTAACCATTCCAAATGCCTCTAATTCTGGTGGATTGCCGCTTCCTGCGGTACTTGTATCATGCCCTCAGTTTGGGGTGTTCTATCATAAGCAGAAACAGTATTAGATGATGGATCATGGATCCCTTGAACCCCTTGTCCGAAACTGTCTTTGCCATGTATGCAGACCATTCAGCCTCTGCTTTTGATATTAGCTGGCACAGGGATAATAAACTGTGCCAGAGTCCATTAGAGTGAAGGGACATGATAAATTGTGTTGGTTTGAGGTATGGACCAACATGGGAAACAGATCCTCATAAAAGCCATTTGTTGCAAAGTTGGCCACAGAGCCTCTATGGTCAAATATGCAGATACGTACAATCCAAATGACAAATCTTTCAATGACTTCATATGACCATCAGGTTGAAGGAAACAATCCCTTTTCAACTGAAAGAAGTCAGCCAGTCCCTACAGCCATCTCCAGGTCTGCACTGGTGCTCTGGGCAGCAAGTCTTGCAGTCCTGACGCATCAATATTCTGAACAATCCCTGGTCAGTTCAAATAATCTCTGGCCATCATCTCCATGTGGAAAATTCACACATTCAGAGCAAGGGCATCCTCTTATCACATGTGCTTGTAGTATCTTCAGAATCATCAACCCACAGGCCCAGTCTGAACAGCTGATCCCACTACCTCCAGTAAGGTCTGATTTATGCCTTACTCACATCTCCCATGCACTGCACTCTGACTAAGTATATTCAGATACTTATCTCAAAGGAACATTGGAACGGATAACCCCGATAGACTCTTTCAAGTTCATTTTACACAGAGGGCCGCAGGTGCCTGGAATGTGCTACCAAGGTCACTGGTGGAAGAAGATATGATAGCAGTGCTTAAGACGCATGAAGGTGCAAGGTATGGAGGGGTGTTGATCACATACAGGCAGCAGAGATTTGGTTTAATCTGCCTTTGTGTTCAGTGCTGACAATGTGGGCCAAAGAGCCTGTTCCTGTGCTGTACTGTTCTAGACTCTTCTGAGGTGATAGGAAAAGCATCATATGCAGCTTAAAACTGAAAATTACCCTTGTCAAAAGAGTTGCTGCTTCCTCATACAGCAGCTATGAAAACTCATTCTCATGAATATTCTACTTCAGTGTCTTCAAGTAACCACAAAAATGATGGCCACTGCATTGTTTTTGATCTCTGCATAGCTTTTCTTCACTGGGGATGAAGGTGGGAAAAGCAAACCCGCATGGGATTTCTGTTCCACTGACATTGACCGGAATCTGACTCATAGCTGCAGAATGGATTCTACATCTCAAAGGACTGGGGAAGGTTCACTCAGATGCTGTGTTCTACATAGCTTGAACACTCTCCATTTCTCTTCATCCTTTGTGTAATAAATCAGTCAGTTATATTTGGTAGAAATCTTGAATAACAGTACAGGATTTTGAGGCAAGAGTAAAGCTCAGACACATCAGGTGGCTCTCTGGCATGCTGCCACTTCACCCCCACACAGGTCTGAATCCCACTTTACATGCACTTGTTCCAGTTAAGCCATAGATTATACTTCTGTAAGCTGCTGAGTATTTCATCTAGCGCCTATAACTATTTAAGTCTCCATGGATACCTGTGCTAATTCAGAGAAGAGAGAAAAAAACTGTGTATGTTAATTATCAGTTGGCTCTCATTTTCTGTGTCCACATTTAATTCTGGTTAGGCATGGACCATATCAAGCTTACTAAAGTATCAGAAATACCACAAATCTATCAATAAATCTTGAGGTGAGTAGCAGATACTGTTTGTCTTCAATGGTTCTAACATGGAATATAGAACATAGAAGAGTACAGCATATTACAAGCCCTTTTGCCCATGATGTTGTGCTGACCTTATAGCTGATGCACCATCAATAACTCTCAGAGACGTGAGGCAAGAGATAGGCTTTTATTAGTTGGAAGAAAGCACTGTCAGCAGCAAGAGACCATCACAGAACATCCTGGAGACTGAGGGAGGAGCAGTGCCTCCAATCGCCTTTATACAGGGGTCTGTGGGAGGAGCCACAGGAGCAGTCAGCAGGGGGCGTGTCCAGATAGGTATATGTAGTTCACCACAATAACCTACTCTAATCTAACCCTTCACATAACCTTCCATTTTTCTATCATCCATCTGCCTATCCAAGATTTTCTTAAATGTCCCAAATGTATCTACATCCTAAAACACCCGGTAAGGCGTCCCGTGCACCCACCACTCTCTGTTTAAAAAAAACTTACCTCTGACATCCCCCTTATACTTACCTCCAAATACCTTAAACATATGCTTCCTCATATTAGCCACATATCTCACCCTGAGAAAAAGTCTCTGGCTGTCCACTTGATCTATGTCTCCAATCATCTTGTGCACTTCTATCAAGTCACTTCTCATCCTTGTTTACTTCAAACAGAAAAACCCTACCTTACTCAACCTATCCTCATTAGACATGCTCTCCAATTCAGGCAGCATCCTGGTAAATCTCCTTTGCACCCTCTCTAAAACTGTTCAAGATAACCCCGTAGACCTGACATAATCACAGATGTTGTCTGCCTTGGGTTGTCCAGTTACTGTGTCGAACCTTTGATAGTACTCTATTCTTCTCTGACTAGGGCAGTTCCTCCTTCTACCTGCAGAATACGTAAGTGCTATGTATTTAATATTTCAGTAATAATTGAGCAATCTTGTAAACAAATTGTTTGATTAAGCATTCTTTGTTGTTTATATAATTCATTATGGTGATACGTATGTAAAAATATGTGAATTCCATAGGTCATGACACTACCACGTTTTACATGCACACCTCACTTAAAGACAGCCACAAGTCTCATCTGCCAAGCAGAGTGACTTCCCTTGTCAGGAAATATATGTCCCACAAGAGTAAGAAATCCCCCACAATATCTAATCTTTAGGACTGAATGGGACAATTTAAAATTTATCATGCTCAGTAAATAGTAAGTATAGCTAGTAAGTGTATTATATAGTATAATGTGTATATAGATAGATAGATAGATACTTTATTCATCCCCATGGGGAAATTCAACTTTTTTCCAATGTCCCATACACTTGTTGTAGCAAAACTAATTACATACAATACTTAACTCAGTAAAAAAATATGATATGCATCTAAATCACTATCTCAAAAAGCATTAATAATAGCTTTTAAAAAGTTCTTAAGTCCTGGCGGTAGAATTGTAAAGCCTAATAGCATTGGGGAGTATTGACCTCTTCATCCTGTCTGAGGAGCATTGCATCGATAGTAACCTGTCGCTGAAACTGCTTCTCTGTCTCTGGATGGTGCTATGTAGAGGATGTTCAGAGTTATCCATAATTGACCGTAGCCTACTCAGCGCCCTTCGCTCAGCTACCGATGTTAAACTCTCCAGTACTTTGCCCACGACAGAGCCCGCCTTCCTTACCAGCTTATTAAGACGTGAGGCGTCCCTCTTCTTAATGCTTCCTCCCCAAAACGCCACCACAAAGAAGAGGGTGCTCTCCACAACTGACCTATAGAACATCTTCAGCATCTCACTACAGACATTGAATGACGCCAACCTTCTTAGGAAGTACAGTCGACTCTGTGCCTTCCTGCACAAGGCATCTGTGTTGGCAGTCCAGTCTAGCTTCTCGTCTAACTGTACTCCCAGATACTTGTAGGTCTTAACCTGCTCCACACATTCTCCATTAATGATCACTGGCTCCATATGAGGCCTAGATCTCCTAAAGTCCACCACCATCTCCTTGGTCTTGGTGATATTGAGACGCAGGTAGTTTGAGTTGCACCATATCACAAAGTCCTGTATCAGTTTCCTATACTCCTCCTCCTGTCCATTCCTGACACACCCCACTATGGCCGTGTCATCAGCGAACTTTTGCACATGGCAGGACTCCGAGTTATATTGGAAGTCTGATGTGTACAGGGTGAACAGGACCGAAGAGAGTACGGTTCCCTGATGAATTCTCTTTTGAGTTGGAATTTATAGCAGGGAGGAGCGATGTGTACAGTTAGTCCCCGAGTTACGAATGTCCGACTTACGGACAACTCGTACTTACAAACCGAGGAAGGAGAACACCGTCCGCCATTTTAAGTCAGATCGTGACACTGTCCACCATTTTAAGTTGTTGCCGTTGACACTGTGTTCAGCCCTTAACTTTGTATTTGGCTTAAATTTTTCTTACTAAGATTCACCCTGACCTCCCCCGCACCCCCCGCCCCTCGTTCTGGTGGGCTGGTGGCGCAGTGAGATCAGCGCTGGACTGGAGAACGGAGTTTCCCAAGTTCAATCCAGTGATAGACTGTTCCCGTGCTGGGATGATGTCGATCCAGTGACTCCTGTACCATCTGTGTTGGGTTGATCGTGACCTGGTAAAAAAAACACTGCCACCTCCAGTTTAAATTCCCACGTGGAATATTGTGGATGATCAAATACCCAAACCCAGCACAGCCCCCACTTGCCCCATTTAACCAGTCTCAGTGCAGTGGTCCTTAGGACCCAGCAGACCTCGAGAGCCGGCAAAGATCGGGAGCCGCCGCCCGCAGTGTCTCTGTTCCATTGATGGGAAGCGATCACAATTGAAAATAAAGTGGAAATAATAAAGCATTTGGAAAGAGGTGAAATGCCATCCGTCGTTGGAAAAGCATTAGGCTACAGTCGGTCAACGATCGGAACAATTTTAAAGGATAACGGATAAAGTGAGAATAATGGAGCATGTGAAAGGCCCTGCCCCGATGAAAGCTACAATTATTACTAAGCAACGCAGTGGTTTAATTATTGGAATACATACGTTTCTTAAGTGTTTTATATGCAAAGAAAGGTATACTAAGACAAACGTTTGACTAACTAACGCTAAATAATACTGGATGTACTGGTTCCGACTTCCGTACAAATCCAACTTAAAGACAGACTCAGGAATGGAACTCGTACGTAACCCAGGGACTGCCTGTTTTTAATATTTCAATAATATTTGAGTAATATTGTAAATATATTGTTTGATTATGCATTCTTTGTTGTTTACATAATTCATTATGGTCATATGTAATGTGAATAGCTTGCGTCACTATGCTACCATGAGACACGTACACACCTCAGTTAAAGTAAATGTGAACTAAGACTCGCATACCTTGGTTCTCTTGTTTTACTTTGAAATATTTGAATGTTTTGAAGTTACAAAACATAACAATAAGGACAAAAGGATTACGTCTGTACCAACAATAAATTCACATGGCTCCCAGTCACATATGAATGTGGGCCTTTAACTCAAAGGTGCTTGTGAATTAGTGGATGAAACGATATTTATACTGCGACAGAATCTTCTGCATTCATAGGAACTGCACCAGCACTATGGATTGTGACCCAAATACAGTAGCCAGAGACAGTCCTTCTTCATTAATATGAGCTGTCTTGTCTACTTAGCCACAGCCTTTGGCAGCTTCCTCACCCTGTCCTTCATCTTCCTGAGAATTTGACAGGTATCCCTAGTGTTTGCTCTTAGAATGGAACTGCATCTAATCAGCACTGCAACCCTGCTCATGCATATCACAACTCATTAATGTGTGATCTACTTCTCTGTCAATCTTCATAGAGTCTCACAGCACACAAACAGAACCAAGTCCAATTTGAGCATCAATTACACATTTAATCTCTACTGACTTTGCACTAGTCCACTGTCCCTGTACAGCAGCAACCCAACATGAAGTGAATGTAGAGTGTAAGCTTTCTGATGTTGCTGCTTACTAAGGCAAATAACAGAGGCCCAGTTATCAATATTACATCCATTATTGAAGGCCACGCATTCGGAATGAACAGCTATGGATGGTACAGCAGCAGATCAAAGTAAAACTACATATAACATAAATGGTTTAAGAGATACCTTTATATCTCTTCCTCTACAAACAGGAATGTTAAGCCTGGATCTTGGCAGTTAAGTCTGTACTTGTGTCATATTGAGCAATGTGGCATGTTGCAGTGGTGCCTGTTAAACTTGCATTGATGTATGCTGGCCTGACCACCATCTAAACCACTTAATAATCTCCATCAACTTGACCCAAAATAGCAGCATGCGCAGAGACTTCACTAATGAAGAGAATGCCAAAGCTCTCAAAGATGCTGCAGGAGCAAAGAGGCAATCAGGGTCCACTGGAGGGAACTATTCAAAGACCTTCCTAACTTTAGCTCTGTCCTTGATGTGTACACTCTTTACAACATCTCATACTAAGAAATTGAAGTGAGACTGGTGCTATTCTTGGCTGACAAGACCATCTTCAAGAAAGGTGATATGTTCTGTGATGGTAACTGCAAGGGAAGTCACAATCAGGATCATCGTCCTCTTGAAAAGTGAGTAAGATTTTCTCCAAGCATCAACACTGCCAATTGAAAAAGAGCATAATTAAAGATCCAGGTCAACCCTGGCACAAAACTCATGCTCCAAAGGATAGCTCTGATCACTGCAAACCTATACAGTTCCAAAACTTGGATTAGCTACAGCAGGCACTTCAAGGCACTGGGAAGATACCAGCAATGCTACCCCTGCACAATCCAGCAATGTTAATGTCAACAGAACTTGCACCATGGGTCCAGTTAAACACAGCTGGCTTCTTTGGGCAGCCCACATCCTTCACATTTGGCTCCAATCTCCTGAAACAACTCTACACTGAGTTCTATCATCAGATGTGATTAGCAAGTGGATAAAGAAAGTAATTTAAAGATATACCAAAGGCTTCCTTGGAAAAAGTGTAACTCATGCTGCATAATCTATATCTCCGTTTTGGTTACTATTCAATTTAGCACCTTTTACCTTACAATATATGGATAAGATTTAATGGAACCTGTTCTGTTGAGTCACAAAATCATGACAAGCATTACACCAGCAAGATTTGTTTAATATCTGCCCATACAGTTCACATACGCAAGATTACGAGAAAAGATAGATCACATTTCAGTCGCACCTGATCTAAATCAGGGAAGCAAGCAATATGGTCATGAGTTCTGAAAACTAGTTACGCAGTTCCTGGCAACAATGTGAATTTTCAGAGTTTTTCCAAGAGTGTTTCAAACTGGAGATAAAAATACTGCCAGACGCAGGTGTTGCTTTGGTGACAGGGGAGTGATGTGGTGGACAGGCAATGTCACTGTAGACTCTGCATCTAGCCACCTAATAACTCCTCTTTAACCAGAACAAAACATTTAAAGAAAAGATTTGATAGTATGTTCTATTTTTAAGTACTGGACATTGTGGATAGATTCACTGTATGGATAAGACTATTTTCAGCATCTCCAGAGCATTTTTAAAATAGCTACATTGAACAGATTTAGACAAGAAAGCAGAAAGGTACTATTCAAACTGCAATTTTTCTGATAATACAGGATCTGTATGTGGAATCTTTAAAAGATAAACACCTAACATATCTGCTCAGTCTATACGGACAGTTTTCCAGAAGCACTGGCACACATTCCAATCAACATTGCAGTGCGGGGCTTATTTCCAAAAATCCATTAATAATTTGGGCAAAAATAAATCATGACCAAGTATATAAAAATGAAGGAAGGAGCTGAAGTAAATGCTGGTCCCTTAGTGGATGACAATTAGAAAGAGAGAAAAGGCAGACTTTCGACATAATTACTTTGGATTAGTCTTCACTGTGGAAGACATTAAAAACATTACAATCATTAAATATAATTAAAGGGCTCATGGGAAGGAGTAACTTACAGCAATCTCTATTGCTAGAGAGGAAGTATGAGGCAACAGGCATGTCCCACAGACCTAAAGGCCTGCATTCTTGGGTATTACAAAAAGTCATTACAGAGATAGGTAATGTGAGTTCTCCAGCATTCTGTGTATGTTGCTTAGGATTTCCAGCACCTGCAGAAACTAATGTCTTTGTTGTCATCTACCAAAATTCTCTGAATTCGGAAGTCTGAGAAGACTGGAAAATCACAAATATATCACCACTATTCAAAAATACGAGACAGAAAGCAGTAAACCATAGGCCAGTTAGCCTCAGGTCTGTCATTGGGAAAACGCCAGAAGGTCAGGATAAAAAGGTCATGTTCAGATTGGCAGTTAACAACTAGTGAAGTGTTGCTGGGCCTCAGCTACTTACAATATCTTGGCTGCATGTGCATTGTAACCAGATTTACTGATTTTACAAAAATAAATAATGTAGCAATTTTTGAGGAGATCACAGAGACTAAGATTGAAAGGTGAAGTATCACACTACCTCTGATGGAGACTTCTTTACTCAGAGGGTGGTGAGAGTGGAATGAGCTGTCACTGGAAGTGGTGGATGCAGGTTCAATTGCAACAGTTAAGGGAAGTTTGGTTAGGTACATGGAGGGGACGCTACGGGAGCACAGTAGTTGATGTGACACTGTTACAGCTCAGGGCTCCGGAAAGTTCAGAGTTCAACCCCAGCATTCTCTGTAAGGAGTTTGTACGTCCTCCCCATGAAACGCGTGAGGTTTCCTCCGGGTGCTCTGATTTCCTCCCACAGTCCAAAGACATACTGGTTAGTAAGGTAATCGGTGATTGTAAATTGTCCTGTGATTAGGCTAGGGATAAATCGGTAGCTTGCTGGGTGGTGAGGCTCGTTGTACCAGAAGGACCTGTTCCACGCTGTATTTCAATAATAATAGTAATAATATAATTAAAATACAGGGAGGGGTACAGAGGGTGATGGTTCACGTGCAAGTCAATGGGACTAGGATGATCAGCAGTTCGGCATGGACTAGATGGGCTGAAGGGCCCGTTTCAGTGCTGTAGCACTCTATGACTCTATGACTACAAAGCTACAGAGGAACAGAGAGCAGGCATGGATTTACGGGTACAATAATGGAAAATATGAAATTATCCACTTCAGAAGAAAGAATGATAAAGCAAAATGTTGCTTAAACAGGATAAGGCTGTAAAAATTTGTACAAAGGGATCTGGCTGCCCTAGTAAACAAAGGTAACATGGCGGTAAATCAAGTAGTTGGAATTCTGGTCTTTACTGCAAAAGGTCTAGAGCATGAAAATAGGGAACATTTCCTAATTCTTAATTTTTGTAAGTATTGATAGGAAAAGAAACTATATTAATGCTTTGTAATAGGCAGTTTCTAAAAATACTACTTGATTGGCTAAATAGAAGACTCGGTTATTTTAAAGGATACATTTCCCCAAAAACTGAATTTGATAGCAATAGCAATTCAAGTATCTGGATGCAAATGAAGAACTTCTAGGTAGTAACAGTCATGATTTTCAGAAATTAAAGCTTAAGTATTCAAACTGAAGATGAACAATGAATGTTTGAAACAACTCGAACAATCCTGGTATATGAAAGAATATATGAGAAGGATTATGTATGTAATCACTTCAATGAATCTGTTTCACCATTCTATCAGCCATTGCTGGTTCATATCTCAATTCCATGTACTTGGATTTAATCCTCTTGATATCATCACTAAATAAAATATACCGTATATAGACTTTGTATCTGCAGCTCTGCATGAGACTACATTTCCACCACATTACATCAGAGGAGTAGTTGTCACTCTAATGGACAAAATGAGCTCCAAGAGACAAGAAACGCCAACAAAACTGAAAAAAAGATGCAGAGGTATAGCAAAAGAAACAATGGCGGACTAAGTAAACATGTAATAGATGTGTCAAATGAATAGATGCAATAGAGGTGTCAACTGATTGCTAACCAGACTTTAGTTGTAGGAGGTGTGGGTGGAATAGAGAGGGGCTGAGGAAAGTAGTATTCAAGCACTTGGGTGGATCGTGTTACTTATGATGTTCTGAATCAAAATCTGGAATGCTACCACAATCTGATTTGATAGTATTGAGAAAATTTATCGGTTGAATGTTCGGCTTTGGAGTCAGACAACTCAAAAAAATAGAAAATTCTACTTTCTGGAACAAACCTCAGCGAAAGTAAGGTCTACAAATATAAATAAAACCAGAATAGTACTGCACAGCATATAGACAGAGATAAAAAATAAATTGACATTGTAAAAGATGTATGTAAAGAGGATTTTCATTTACACCAAAACCAAGTTTACCTCATATTACATAGTGTAGAAATTATGACACTGAGAGCGATATTGATGTCAGAAGGTACTGAGTGTAAACCGCAACCCTCAATAACATAAGATCCACTAAAGTTGAAAAGAAATGTTAACATGCTGTACCCTTACCAAGGCTATAAGATTGATTGTGAACAAGTCCAAATTTCTTAAAACAGAAACAAAGCCTACCCCAGCCTGAAGTTAGAGACTCCATCCCAGTCACTAATATGTAAGCACATTTTGCTGAAAGATTACCCCCTCAATGCCAGAAGGTGGTGCTGGAACAAGGTTCAATTGATGCAGATTGTGGATTGTGGACTCCAATTCAGATTTATGATATACTTCTAGTTTTTCTGGTCTTCCCTTTTTTGCTCGGTTGGGCAAGTTTGAATCGGGGTAGCCTACAGATAACAAAAACTGATCTAAACTGAGTCTGCCTTTTGATTTTGTGTCTTATATTCTGCATTTCATTTCTTTTTTTTGTTGCTGTTTGCGTGATTTGTTTTTTTTTCACATCGGGGAGTTGATGTTTTTTCCTCTGTAAATAGATCCGTGGTGTTTCTTTGTTCTGCAGCTATCTGTGGGAAGATTAATCTAAGGGCTGTAATATGCATACATACTTTGATAACAAATGTTCTTTGACTTTGAGCTTTTGGAAAAGGAGGTGGGACAAGTAGTGAGGGAAATGACCAAGTCATGTAGGATGCACCGACATACAGTTACAAGCCCAATCATTTCCACTCATCCAGGCAACCAACTGGTGAGACATAGGACATTTTTGTAATGATAGGAACAATTATTTTTATCAGCTTTTTGTGAGCAGAATTTTCTCACAAAATCAATTTCTTTAGGTTGCAAATGCAGAAAAGGATTCTTCAATAATTTAGTTGTCAGAAGTAAGATGGTCAAGGCTGCTTCATCACAGGGAGAGAAAGGAAAGTAGGGATCAAATCCGGTAAAAAAAAACCCAAATGCATTTAATGAACCAATATAAATAAAAATTATGTCTGCTTAAACTGTGGTTAGTTACTTCTGATTGGGCTATAACTGGTACAGTAGCCTAGTGGCTAACACAAGATGTAACAGCAGCCAGTAAGATCAGGATTCAATTCCTGCCATTATCTGTAAGGAGTTTGTATGTTCTCCCCATGTCCATGTGGGTTTCGTCCTGCTGCTCCAGTTTCCTCCTACATTCAAAAGACAAATAGTTATCTTTACTATGTTGTAGTCATGCTATGTTGGCACTGGAAGTGTGGCGACATTTATCAGCTGCCCAGCACAATCTTCACTGAAGTGATTTAACGTGAAATGATGCATTTCACTGCATATTTTGATATACATTTGACAAACAAAACTAATCTTCATCTTTAAATCACTTTCAGACAATATTGTACACTTCACCATTGTGCCAAACAAAATCAGTAGAAATCTGGTAAGAGTCTTGCTCACAGCCTCAGAATATTAAACAACAGGATACATTAGATAACATTTTCAAATGTGTATTATTTGTAGCATCAGTATTTCATTATTAAGTGTTAAAAATAGCAACGTTAGAAAATAATATTTAACATATACTTCAATGGTATATAGTTTAAGCAAAATAATCCACTAATCAAACCCCAAACCTGAGAAACGGCCTTAGAACAAAACACTGAATATATTGTATGTAATTATTTGTTTTTAATAATAGCTCCAAATTTACATGCAATAGATGACTTTCAATTTAATACTCAAATCTATGTTTACTTTGGTCTTTCTGAATCTTTGGTGAATTTATAGACTGTTAATATATTGGCCAATCCAGGATTTATTTAATGTAACAGGCTAATTGTGAATTCATCGGATTTCATCTGTTCCAGCCCAGTCAGAAGTAACCAACCACAGCTTAAGTAGATAGAATTTTTATTTGTGCCTATACAAAGTATTCCCCCCCACCCACCCAGAAGTTTTAATGTCTTATTGTTTTACATCATTAAAATCACAGTGGCTTTAACTTGACTTTTTGACACTAATCAACAGAAAAAAGACTCTTTTGTGTCAAAGTGAAAACAAATCTCTACAAAGTGATGAAAATCAATTACAGCTAGAAAACAAAATAATTGATTGCATAATTATTTACCCCCTTCAAGTCAGTATTTAGTAGATGCACCTTTGGCAGCAATTACAGCCTTGAGTCTGTGTGGATCGGTCAGCTTTGCACATCTGGACACTGCAATTTTTCACCATTCTTCTTTACAAAACTCTTCAAAATCTGTCAGATTGCATGGGGATCGTGAGTGAACAGCCCTTTTCAAGTCCAGCCACAAATTCTCAATTGGATTGAGGTCTGGACTGTGACTTGGCCACTCCATGACATTAACATTGTTGTTTTTAAGCCATTCATGTGTAGCTTTGGCTTTATGCTTGGGGTCATTGTCTTGCTGGAAAACAAATCTCCCAAGTCACAGTTCTCTTGCAGACTGCATCAGGTTTACCTCCAGGATTTCCCTGTATTTTGCTGCATTCATTTCACCCTCTACCCTCACAAGCCTTCCTGGGCCTGCTGCAGTGAAGCATCCCCACAGCATGATGCAGACACCACCATGCTTCATGGTAGGGATGATGTGTGGCGTTTGGCTTACACTAAACATAGTGTTTAGCCTGAAGGCCAAAAAGCTCATAATTTTGATTTCAGGAGACCATAGAATCTTCTTCCAGCTGACTTTCAGAGACTCCTACATATCTTCTGGCAAACTCTAGCCAAGATTTCATGTGAGTTTTTTTTCTCCACAGTGGCTTTCTCTTTGTCATTCTCTCATAAAGCTGTGACTGGTGAAGCACCCAGGCAATAGTTGTTGTATGCACAGTCTCTCCCATCTCAGCCACTGAAGCTTTAAACTCCTCCAGATTTGTCTTAGGTCTCTTGGTGGCCTTCCTCACTAGTCCCCTTCTTGCATGATCACTCAGTTTTTGAGGATAGACTGCTCTGGGCAGATTTACACCTGTGCCATAATCTTTCCATTTCTAGATGACTGACTTAACTCTACTCCAAGGGATATTCAGTAACTTGGAAATGTTCTTGTTTCCATCTCCTGACTTGTGCTTATCAATAAACTTTTTGCAGAGTTGGTTGGAGTGTTCTTTTGTCTTCATGGTGTAGTTTTTGCCAGGATACCGACTCAGCAGCAGTTGGACCTGCCAGATACAGGTGTATTTTTACTACAATCAATTGCAACACCTTGACTGCACACAGGTCTTCAAAAACAGATCCCCATTTGACTAATTATATGATTTGTAAAGCCAACGGGAGCACCAGTGATGATTTGGTGTGTCATATTAAAGAGGGTGAAAACCTATGCAAATAATTTAATATCGATCACTTTGTAGAGATCTGTTTTCACTTTGACACAAAGGAGCCCTTTTCTGTTGATTACTATCAAGAAAAGCCAAATTATATCCATTGTGATTCAATGTGGTAGAACAATAAAACATGAAAACTTCTGGGGGGGGGGGGGTGAATACTTTTTATAGGCACTCTATATTGGTTCATTAAATGTACCAGATAGCCAGTAATTTTTGCTGCAATGAGGCAGCAGGAGTTTCATTTCAATACTGTAACGTACTGGATGAACTATATTTTTTAACAGCAATGTTATACCCTATGGGGAATACCAAAAATACACGCATTTATAACCTGAATAATCCTTGTTGGCACACTATAGATTTGAACAGAAAGAATTAGCCAATAGCTTAAATGAATACTTTTGGATTGTTACTTTCACATCTTTTTCTATTTTATTTTTGGTTTGCTTTTTCTACAGTTAACACAGTAGCCAGATCGGTTTCTAGACCCACTGGCCTGCCATTTCCTCGCATCTTGTTCTCTTCTTTTTTTTTTGTGATTTTTTTTATTGAAGTTCATCAAACAAACATTTCCATAAGATGTATTTCAGACATTGTACATATGTATCAGGGAGACACTTGCATTTCACAATTTTTAAGCTGGTTTCAGGGCATCAACTTAAAAATTACTCTCCCTTATGTCAACTCGAAAACGAGGAGGAATGAAATTCCAGGCATGTCGGTCTGGACCTGAGGCACATTGCCTGCATTGCTGCTAACACCTCAAAAGCATTCATTGACTGGCTTGAGGTACAGGCGCCAGAGCTTTCTGATGTATTGGTCTGAGAAGCGAGTTGCTTTTGTGCTTTTTGTAACTCCATGGAGGCTTTGTTGCTGAACTCTATTGCAGAGAGCTTACCTGCTACAGGCTTGGGACTGATGAAGAGTGAAGGACAAATGAGATTCATCAAATGATGTGAGTAAAAGCCCTAGCCAGTTGGTCTTTAAAAATGCTTGGGGCATACATAAAGATTATGCATTTACCGAATTCACTGTGTAATGTATCTCGAGTGGTGTCCTGTTCTCCAGGCTCTTATAAAGACTCTGCAGAGACTCTGACTGCAGTGTCTGGGGCCTGACTGGGGCCTGTGGGTTGGAGGTCTGCTACTGTTGCATCAACATTAAATTAAAAAAAAGGAGAAATGATTACATTGAGTAATTGTAGGCCAGCTAGTTTAACTTTAAATTACTGGAATTAGTTCTGAGTGACAGGAGAAACCCTCACTTAGAAGGAACAGATTAATCAAGAACAGTCAGCAAAGATTTGTTAAGGAAAGGCAACTGCTGACTTATTAGACTGAATTATTTTCAGAGATGACAAGGAGAGTTGATGAGGTCAATGTATTTGACGGAGTTTTCAGAAAGATTTTTGACAAGTCTCACATGGAATATTGGTCAAAAAAAGTAAAGGCCTCCATGATCGCAGGGAAAGTAGCAAATCTGATTTAAAATGACTCAGTGTTGGGTAGTGCATGGTGTAGTTAATGGATGTTTTTAAGACAGAAGGCTGTAACCATTGGGGCTTCACAGGACTCAGTAATCATTAGTAACTTAGATTTAAGTGTAGGGGGTATGATAAAAAATTTTCCAGATGATACAAAAGTTGGCTACAGTACTGAGAGGATGGGCTGAGTAGCCTGTCTTTGCGGTAGGTTTTCAATAATTCATTGATCTTACATCCCAAAGTCTGAAACCTTGGGTGATTTGAATAAAAGTTGCTGTCATCAACACAGGTTTATACTGAATCACTTGAATTGCATGTTTAAATTGTCTGTCATAAATAAATAAAGACTTGTGAACAATTGTCTCTCTAGCACTCCCTGAAGGAAAAAAGATAAGATTATTTCCTTCTGCTTTCTCATGTTGACTGACTATATTCCCTGCTCAATATGTGACACTTTTTCTGGTACATTGATGACGGTATCAGTGTCATAGCAATCGCTTTACAGCGCCAGCTCTATCAGGCTGCTATCTATTCCTGCTGCTGTCTGTATGTTCTCCCTGCAACTGTGAGACATCTTCTTGGTGCTCTGGTTTCCTCTCACATTCCAAAGACATACATACGGTCAGGGTTAGTGAGCTGTGGCCATGTTGTGTTGGCGTTGGAAGTGCAGTGACACTGCACAGTGAAGCCCAGCACAATCCTCACTGATTTGATTTGATGCAAAATAATGCATTTCACTGTATGAAGCTCAGCTTTATCTTTTTCCTTGCTTCCCGGTGAGACTCCACTCTCCTTGTTCCAGCTCCTAGACTGACCGTGGTTGTCAGGACTTCTCTTTGCAAATGTATCCTTGACTTCCTGACCAACAGATCACCATCTTTAAGAATAGGCAGCAGCACTTCTGCCATGATCGTCCTGAATACTGGTTCCCCACAAGGCTGTATCTTCAGCCCTCTACTTTATTACCTTTACACTCAGTACTGTTTGGCCAGATTTTGCTTTAGCTCCATCTACAACCTTGCAGATAATAACACCATACCGGGGTAAATTTGAAATAATTCTGTCTTAAATATACATACTTATCCTCCACAGCTGCCAGAGGCAAAGAATTCCACACATTTAACACTCTCCGGTTAAGGAAATTCCTCCTCATCTCCATTCTAAAAGGACACCCCTCTATTCTGAGACTGGGTCCCCTGGTCTTAAGACTTTCCCATCATAGGAAACGTCCTCTCCAGATCGCCTCTATCAAGGCCTTTCACTGTTCAATAGGTTTCAATGTGGTCACCCCTCATTCTTCTGAATTCTACAGGATACAGGCCCAGAGCCATCAAATGCTCTTCATATGACAAGCCATTCAATTCTAGAATAATTTTTGCGAAGCTCCATTGAACCCTCTCCAGTTTTAGCACATCTTTTCTAAGATAAGGGGCCTAAGTCTGCTCATAATACTTCATGTAAGGTCTATAGTGCTATGTGACGTCTCAACATTACATCCTTGCTTTTATATGTTGGCCCTCTTGAAATGAATGCTAACGTCGCATTTTCCTTCCTCACCACAGACGTAACCTGCATATTAACCTTTCTTACACAAGGACTCCCAAGTCCCTTTACACCTCAGTTTTTTTGTATTTTCTCTCCATTTAGAAAATAGTCAATCCTTTCATTCCTTCTACCAAAGTGCATGACCATAAACTTAATGACACTGTATTCCATCTGCCATTTCTTTGCCCATTCTCCTAATCCATCTTAAGTCCTTCTGTAATACCTCTACTTCCTCAAAATTATCTGCCCCTCCACATATCTTCATATCATCTGCAAACTTTTCAACAAAGCCATCAATTTCATCATCCGAATCATTGACATATAATGTAGATGAAGCGGTCCCAACACAGACCCCTCTGGAACACCACTAGTCTCCGGCAGCCAGCCAGAAAAGGTTCCCTTTATTCCCTCTCGTTGCCTCCTGCCAATGAGCCCGTACTTTATCCATGCTAGAATCTTTCCTGTAATACCATGTAATACCATGGGCTCGTAGCTTGTTAACCAGGATTACGGCTGCACAGGTGGAAGGTCAACTGAGGAAGATCTGTACCAGCAAGGTGGCTGGACCGGATGGAGTTTCCCCACGATTACTGAGGGCCTGTGCGACTGAGCTGGGAGAACCACTACAGCGCATCATCAACATGAGCCTGGAGCAGAGAAGAGTACCCGGACAGTGGAAAACATCCTGTATTGTCCCGGTACCGAAGAAACCACAACCAAAGGAGTTGAATGACTTCAGACCTGTTGCCTTGACGTCGCACGTGATGAAGACCATGGAGCGGCTGATAATACAGAATCTGAGGCTACAAACCAGGCACGCCCAGGATCCTCTTCAGTTTGCGTATAAGGAGAAGGTGGGAGTGGAGGATGCTATCAAGTATTTGCTGTACAAATCACTCTCTCACCTAGAGGGGGTCAGTTGTGCTGTGAGGATTACATTCCTTGACTTCTCTAGTGCCTTTAACACCATCCAGCCCAAGATCTTAAGGCACAAACTAACGGAGATGGGAGTAGACTCTCACATGGTGGATTGGATAGTGGACTACTTGACAGATAGGCCTCAGTATGTGCGGTTGGGAGACTGTAGGTCTGACACGGTGGTCAGCAGCACAGGGGCGCCGCAGGGAACCGTACTCTCTCCGGTCCTGTTCACCCTGTACACATCAGACTTCCAATATAACTCGGAGTCCTGCCATGTGCAGAAGTTCGCTGATGACACGGCCATAGTGGGGTGTGTCAGGAATGGACAGGAGGAGGAGTATAGGAAACTGATACAGGACTTTGTGATATGGTGCAACTCAAACTACCTGCGTCTCAATATCACCAAGACCAAGGAGATGGTGGTGGACTTTAGGAGATCTAGGCCTCATATGGAGCCAGTGATCATTAATGGAGAATGTGTGGAGCAGGTTAAGACCTACAAGTATCTGGGAGTACAGTTAGACGAGAAGCTAGACTGGACTGCCAACACAGATGCCTTGTGCAGGAAGGCACAGAGTCGACTGTACTTCCTAAGAAGGTTGGTGTCATTCAATGTCTGTAGTGAGATGCTGAAGATGTTCTATAGGTCAGTTGTGGAGAGCGCCCTCTTCTTTGTGGTGGCGTGTTGGGGAGGAAGCATTAAGAAGAGGGACGCCTCACGTCTTAATAAGCTGGTAAGGAAGGCGGGCTCTGTCGTGGGCAAAGTACTGGAGAGTTTAACATCGGTAGCTGAGCGAAGGGCGCTGAGTAGGCTACGGTCAATTATGGATAACTCTGAACATCCTCTACATAGCACCATCCAGAGACAGAGAAGCAGTTTCAGCGACAGGTTACTATCGATGCAATGCTCCTCAGACAGGATGAAGAGGTCAATACTCCCCAATGCCATTAGGCTTTACAATTCTACCGCCAGGACTTAAGAACTTTTTAAAAGCTATTATTAATGCTTTTTGAGATAGTGATTTAGATGCATATCATATTCTTTACTGAGTTAAGTATTGTATGTAATTAGTTTTGCTACAACAAGTGTATGGGACATTGGAAAAAAGTTGAATTTCCCCATGGGGATGAATAAAGTATCTATCTATCTATCTATCTATCTAGCCTCATGTCTGGCACCTTGTCATAGGCCTTCTGAAAACCTAAATTCATAAACATCAAACAATTCTGCATTGTCTGTCTTGCTTATTATTTCTTCAAAGAATTCTGACAGATTTGTCAGGCAAGATTTTCTCTTGAGGAAACCATACTGAATACAGCTTATTTTATCATATGTCTTCAAGTAACCTGAGACCTCATCCTTAATAATCTACTCCAACAGCTTCTCAACCACTGACTGGCCTATAGTATCGTTTCTTCTGCCTCTCTCCCTTCTTGAAGAGCGGAGTGACATTTGCAATTTTCCAGTCTTCCAGAACCATTCCAGAAACTAATGATTCTTGAAAGATCATTACTAATACCTCCACAATCTCTTCAGCCACCTCTTTCAGAACTCTGGGGTGTACACCATCTGGTTCAGGTGACTTATCCACCTTCAGACCTTTCAGTTTCCCAAGAACCTTCTCTCTAGTTATGGTAACTTCACACACTTCATGACCCCTGACACCTGGAAATTCCACCACACTGCTAGTGTCTTCCACAATGAAGACTGATGCAAAACACTTAATCAGTTTGTCTGCCATTTCATTGTCCCCCATTACCATCTCTCCAGCATCATTTTCCAGCAGTCCAATGTCCACTCTCGCCACTCTTTTACACTTTATGTATCGGAAGAAACTTTTCGCATCCTCTTTAATATTTCTGGCCAGCTTACTTTCATGTTTCATCTTTACCTTCTTAATGATTTTTAGTTGCCTTCTATTGGTATTTGAAAGCTTCCCAAACCACCAAATTCCTGCTGACTTTGCTCTATTATATGCTATCTCTTTGGCTTTTATGTTGGCTTTGAATTCTCTTGCTAGCTACAGTTGTGTCATCATTCCATTAGAATACTTCTTCCTCTTTAGGATGTATAAATCTTGTACCTTCCGAATTGTTTCCAGCAATTACAGCCATTGCTGCTCTGCCATTATCCCTGTCAATGTTCTCTTCCAATCAATTCTGGCCAGCGCCTCTCTTATGCCTCTGTAATTCCCTTTATTCCACTGTAATACTGATACACCTGTCTTTAGCTTCTCCTTCTCCAATTTCAGGGTGAATTCAATCATAGTATGATCACTTCCCCTTAATGGTACTTATACCTAAAGGTCTCTAATCATTTCTGGTTCATTACACAACACCCGATCCAGAATAATTGATCCTCTAGTGGGCTCAACCATGGGCTGCTCTAAAAAGCCATATCTTAGGCACTGTGGCACTTAGGCACGTGATCAACCTTTCAATTCCTAACTTTGTATAAGGTCTTACCAACATCTCCCTCCACAACCTCTCCACTAACCGTTCCACCATTCCTGTTCCTATTCCCCTGCAATTATAGTTTAAACCCCACTGTGTAGCCATTAACAAACCTTCCCACTAGGATATCATCCTCCTCCAGTTCCCGTGCAAATCATCCCTTCTGATCAGGTCCCACCTTCCCTGGAGAGAGCCCAATGATCCAAAAATCTTATTCCCTCCCTCCTACACCAACACCTTAGCCACTTGTTAAACTGTATAATCTTCCTAGTTCTAGTCTCACTAGCACGTGACATGGGTAGCAATCCTGAGGTCACAACCCTGGAGGTCCTGCCCTTTAACTTAGTACCTAACTCCCTGAAATTTCTGTGCAGAACCTCATCACTTGTCCTACCCATGTCATTGGTACCTACATGGACCACGACTTCTGGCTGTCTGCCCTCCCAGTTAAGAATGCTGAGGACTCGATCTACAAACCAGACCCTGGCACCTGGGATGCAACAACCCATCCGGGAAGCTCATTCTCACCACCCCCTCTGTCTTCCTGCCTGTCCTTTTGATACAACAAGTATCCCTAGATTTTAAGCTCCCAGCCATGATTAAGTGACGCCTACAACATCTTACCTGCCAATATGTAACTGTGCTACAAGTTCATCTACCATTGCTATTGAATTTGTTCAGATGATGGTACCTTTTCAGACATTATTTCTACCATGTCTTCCTTCTTCCCTTTACCACAATAACCTTTCCACTTCTTACAGTCCCGTTTCAAACATTGCCAAGGAACCCATCCTCTCCTCCACATTTACACGCACACTGTTGAACCACTCTAAGTCATTTCTCCATCACCAGGAACATCCCTCCACACAGCAACCTCCTGTACAACCACAGCAAATGCAATAGCTGCTCTTTGACTTTCTGCCCATGTGAACTTTCTAAACCAAACCGGGATTTCAGTTTCATTTACCGTTCTCACCGCTCACAATCCAGGCTCTTACAATACTTCAATTCATTCTGTAATTACAACCCCCAGGAGTGTGATTCCCTCACTTTAATTGTCTATCCTACTCTCGATCTGCTTTTGTCGTTGTGCTGCAGTGTATCAGTGTTGCTCAACACAAGCATCAATCAAATGCATAGAAGGTTTACAGGCTCAACATTCAGTTCAACAATTCCAGATAACAATCTGATGCCTTCTCTAGACTCTTTGCTGGTTTTTAAACTGGTCCATTAACATGCCTTTTCACATTGCATTATCCTCACTTCTGTCATTTAAACTTCCCTGCTTCTCATCCTGTTATAGACCTCGCTTTCACAATTTTGCAGCATCATAAAACTTGCTACATCTTTAATCTTTTCTAGTTTTGATGAGAGGCTACTGAACTGAAACATTAATTTTGCTTCTGCTTCCATAGCAGCTGGCTGACCACCCCCCACCCCCAAAAATAATTCCAGCGTTTTCTGGTGCTATTGTAGAATTGCTCATTTTTGTGCATGTGGTTTATTGGGTGACGTATTTGCCACTTGGCCTGTTAATTTTCTGAGGCTAGCTCAATGTTCACCCCAGCATGAAAGGAAAGTGTGCAAGGAGCCAGCTGGATTTGAACCCGGGCGGGACCATTCTCCTGGAAGTCTGGTGCTGAAGCCACTGCACCGCCAGCGGGGAGAATAATTCCCATGCACTGGCAACGCTGAGAAGAGTCCTATGCAAAAATATTTAGATCATATATCTTTCTCTTTTTTATGTGCAAAGATGCTTTCAGAAAGAATGATCTAAAGGACTTCCCCAACAACCTTGGGTTGGCTTAGAAAGTTTAGTCTCTCATTTCACTGATTGAGGCTTCAATCTCTATTTGAAAATGTCAATGTTAAGAACTACGATGTTGCAGCCACTGCCTTTTACATGAGACATTCATTGTGTTGTCTGGTCATTCTGGGATTCCGATATTATTTAAAGATGAGCAAGTGCTACTCATTATGTCAGAGTCAACAACACAAACCCATACCAAAATGACAAATATTTCACTGCTTTCAATGCTTGTTTGTGTGATCAAGCTAAGAATATTCCTTCATTCCAACAATGTTTCAAAATAGTTCATCGTACAGTGTTTGAAGTTGAACATAATCTAAAAATCTTTCTGTGAATGTTTCAGTAATCTACTCTGCAACAAATGTGCCATTAACATATTAAGTTAAGCATTATGTGGAACTCCATACTGCATAACAATTATCTTAACTTCCATTTGTTTATTATGGATTGGCGATAAAGGATGATTGTGTTTTAAAATTGAAAACATGATCTCTTGAAGCTTTAAAGGGATCATATTCCTTTCAATCTAATTTAATGGATTGCAGAGATTAAAAATAACAGTTTGAACTAAAGGGTTACAGCTACCTCAGGAAGGAAATATTAAAGAGGATTCAGATAATGCCTGTAGAAAAGAAATCAGAGTAGGAAGTTTTGATAGCTTAAATCAGGGGTGTCAAACTCATTTTAGGTCATGGGCCGGATTGAGCAAAATGCAGCTTCATGCGGGCCGGATCAGTTGGACGCGTGTGAACGCAGCTTTCGTTGCCTCCGTTTTTTCAGCCTGCTCTCATGTGTCTCAGTCTCTGCTATAACTACAAAGTGTTTCACTTTACAAATTCCGTTTCTTATGAAGAAGACTGCCGAGCAAGACTGCCGAATAAACACTAAAAACCCTGAAAACCTGGTACCTGAATAAACTCAGCATTAGCCATATCATACGCCATAGGCGCTTCGATTACTGGGGCCAGCTTTAATAGTAATTAGATATTATTTCGCGGGCCAAAGATAATTCCACCGCGGGCCGGATTTGGCCCGCGGGCCTTGAGTTTGACATATATGGCTTAAATGAAACTTTTGTCTTCACTAAAGCACAGCAGTGAAGATATATTTCTGAACCATAAATAATAACAGATTATTATTACAGATTAAATAATGGGTGATTAAATGTAAATGACAGATGCAAAATGCAATTGTATTTATATATTCTGAAAGGTTTATGGGTGGTCAATGCTGAATATGTTCTAACACATTGGTTTGATTATAATACCAATGTGAATAAACTAATAGAAACTTAGTGATATTTTACTTATAGTGGTATGCTGATATTATTCTAATAGGTCTGCCAGGGAACTATTTTATTATGGATACATGTCCCATAAAAAAGACTCAAATATTTTGAGTCTGTTGTATTACCCTACACTGATTTCCATATGGTAATCACTCATTACTCCACGAGGACCACAGCTTTGTTGTAGGGTTTGGAGGCTTGCATGCCTCAATGACCTGGAGCGCTACGTTGGCTGGAATCAGGGCTTTATGCTTTGGCTCTTGGTAGGGTCACCCATGCCAAATAGGTCAAAGGGTAAAGGCCAGATTAAGAATGGTCCCCCAGTCCTCCAGGTTTGGGAGTTCAGCTCAGGGCTAACAACCCTGACTGGTACAACAATAATGTCATGGAAACAGCATGAAGCATCCTTCTACATCTGAATGTGATGGTATTCTTGAGTCTCCATCTGTCTGTCTCCATGACTGACAGTAGTGAAAACCGAGAAGCTACTGGCATGATGAAGGCAGCCCTGAACAGCACCAGAGATGGAGGACCTTCAATGCTGTCTTAAACACGAGTGGCAGAACAGGCAATAAGTAATTTCGCATTGCTTTTGTAATTGTCATGATGTATTTCTTTCAATTTTCAAGATATATCTCTTTCAATTTCTTGCCAGACTGTTTTTTTTTAATATATTCATTCGAGGGACATGGGCTTTGCAAGCTGAGCCAGTATTTGTTTACTCATTCCGAGTTGCCCTTGAGAAGCCGCTTTCTTGAACTGCTGTAATCATTGAGCTATGGGCATGTCCACATTGCTGTTAGGGAGAATTCATGTTGGTGTACCATTCTACAACTAATATCTTGCCTATGTAACTACTATCATGGTTAAGCTTAGAAAGTGAGTTAGGTCACACAAAAAGATATGAATTGCTGTGTCTCTGATGCACCATCAATAACTCTCGGAGACGGGAGGCGAACGATAGGCTTTTATTAGCAGCAAAATGGAGCACGGCATCTCGGAGACTGAGGGGGGAGCAGTGCCTCCAATCGCCTTTATACAGGGGTCTGTGGGAGGAGCCACAGGAGCAGTCAGCAGAGGGGCGTGTCCAGACAGGTATACATAGTTTACCACAGTGTCTTTGTTTGATATACTGTACTTGCTGAGATTAAAGTGTAAATTCCCCACCTACTGCAATAGGATTTAACCTCATGCCTCTGGATAAATTGTTCAGACGTCTGGATATTGTAGCAACAGCTTCAATAACTTAATATGTGAGTGACTAATTGAGACAGGTCTCAGAACTAGAGGGGTCCCCTGTTTTTACTCCAACGTACTCGACCTACTATCCATAAAAATTATAATAAGAAAGAAGACACAGGTGGGAGTAGTTGTGTGTGACTACTAGCAGGTATTTAAGCAGCTCTTTTATAATGCTTCGCAGAAATTTATCCTAATTAGAAAGAGGAATCTAGGCATTAGAATTTAATGCTGACAAGAGTATATTGGGAAGTCAAATGGGGATAGCCAAGACAGAGTAGATGGTAGGGTGCTCTTGAACAGAGACCTTGGTGTTCAAGTCTATAGATTCCTGAAAGTGATAGACTGGGTGGTCAGGGCACAACAAATGTAAGTTGGGATGTTACATTGCAACCATCCAAAGAGCTCAAGGAAAGTATGGGATCAAAGGGTGTGTAAAGAGACAAAGAACTGTGGTAGACCTGATGAATGGAAATTGCATAGGTACCATCAAAGAGAGACTAAAAAAGTTAATGGGAGAGAAAATTGATTATGAGAGAAAGCTAGCAAGTAAAATGAAAATAAACAGAAAAAATTGTTTAGAAATATATAAAAAGGAAGAGAGAAGCTAGGACTAATATAGGACCCCAGAGAGTGAGATTAGAGAATTAGTAATGGAAAACAAGGAAGTGGCAGATAAACTAAATACAGTAACTACAGATATAGTAGATCAGTACTCATCATGATGAAGATCACTGCAAACATCCCAAAGATTTCTGATGGGTTAGATTAACATGCTATGGAAAAACCTGCAGCAATCACTATCATGAGGGACAAGGTATTAGACAATCAAATGGGACAAAAGCAAGCAAATCACCAGGTCCTGATGGCCAGCACCCAAAGATTTTAAAGGAAACTTGATTTGGTATTGAGGAAATGAACCTGGTCAGGTGTCAGATCTCTCAGTGGGAGAGCATTTTGGAGATAGTGATTATAATTCTATCTCCTTTACAACAGCGCTGGAGAGAGATAGGAACAGAGAAGTTAGAAAAGCGTTTAATTGGAGTAAGGGGAATTATGAGGCTATCAGGCAGGAAACTGAAAGCTTAAATTGGAAACAGATGTTCTCAGGGAAAAGTACGGAAGAAATGTGGCAAATGTTCAGGGGATATTTGTGTGGAGTTCTGTATAGGTACGTTCCAAAGAGACAAGGAAGTTGTGGTAGGGTACAGGAACCATGGTGTACAAAGACTGTAATAAATCTGGTCAAGAAGAAAAGCTTACAAAAGGTTCAGAGGGCTAGTTCATGTTAGAGATCTAGAAGATTATAAGGCTAACAGGAAGGAGCTTAAGAAGGAAATTAGGAGAGCCAGAAGGGGCCATGAGAAGGCCTTGGCAGGCAGAATTAAGGAAAACCCCAAGGCATTCTATAAGTATGTGAAGAGCAAAAGGCTAAGACGTGAAAAAATAGGACCTATCAAGTGTGACAATGGGAAAGTGTCTATGGAACCAGAGGAAATAGCAGAGGTACTTAATGAATACTTTACTTCAGTATTCACTATGGAAAAGGATCTTGGTGATTGTAGTGATGACTTGCAACGGACTGAAAAGCTTGAACATGCAGATACTAAGAAAGAGGCTATGCTGGAGCTTTTGGAAAGCATCACGTTGGATAAGTCACCAGGACTGGATGAGATGTACCCCAGGCTACTGTGAGAGGCAAGGGAGGAGATTGCTGAGCATCTGTCGATGATCTTTGCATCATAAATGGGGACAGGAAAGGTTCCGGAGGATTGGAGGGCTGCGAATGTTGTTCCTTTATTCAAGAAAGAGAGTAGAGATAGACCAGGAAATTATAGACCAGTGATTGGTAAGTTGATGGAGAAGATCCTGAGAGGCAGGATTTATGAACATTTGGAGTGGTATATTATGATTAGGAATAGTCAGCATGGCCTTGTCAAGGGCAGGTTGTACCTTATGAGCCTGATAGAATTTTTTGAGGATGTGACTAAACACATTGATGAAGGAAGAGCAGTAGATGTAGTGTATATGGATTTCAGCAAGGCATTTGATAAGGTACCCCATGCAAGGCTTATTGAGAAATTAAGGAGGCATGGGATTCAAGGGGACATTGCTTTGTGGATCCAAAACTGGCTTGCCCACAGAAGGCAAAGAGTGGTTGTAGATGGGTCATATTCTGTTTGGAGGTCGGTGACCAGTGGTGTGCCTCAGAGATCTATTCTGGGACCCTTACTCTTTGTGATTTTTATAAATGACCTGGATGAGGAAGTGGAGGGATGGATTAGTAAGTTTGCTGATGACACATAGGTTGTGGGTGTTGTGGATAGTGTGAAGGGTTGTCAGAGCTTACAGCAGGACATTGATAGGATGCAAAACTGGGCTGAGAAGTGGCAGATGGAGTACAACCCAGATAAGTGTGAGGTAGTTCATTTTGGTAGGTCAAATATGATGGCAGAATATAGTATTAATGGTAAGACTCTTGGCAGCGTGGAGGATCAGAGGGATCTTGGGGTCTAAGTCCATAGGATGCTCAAAGTAGCTGCGCAGGTTGACTCTGTGGTTAAGAAGGCATACGGTGTATTGGCCTTCATCAATCGTGGAATTGAATTTAGGAGCCGAGAGGTAATGTTGCAGTTATATAGGACCCTGGTCAGACCCCACTTGGAGTAGTGTGCTCAGTTCTGGTCATCTCACTACAGGAAAGATGAGGAAACCATTGAAAGGTTGCAGAGGAGATTTACAAGGATGTTGCCTGGATTGGGGAGCATGCCTTATGGAAACAGGTTAAGTGAACTCGGTCTTTTCTCCTTGGAGTGACAGAGGATGAGAGGTGACCTGATAGAGGTGTATAAGATGATGAGAGGCATTGATCGTGTGGATAGTCAGAGGCTTTTTCCCAGGGATGAAATGATTGCCACAAGAGGACACAAGTTTAAGGTGTTAGGGAGTAGGTACAGAGGAGATGTCAGGGGTAAAATTTTTTAAACAGAGAGTGGTGAGTGTGTGGAATGGGCTGCCAGCAACAGTGGTGGAGGAGGATACAATAGGGTCTTTTAAGAGACTTCTGATCAGGTACATGGAGCTTAGAAAAATAGAGGGCTATGGGTAAGCCTAATAATCTCTAAGGTAGGGACATTTTCAGCACAACTTTGTGGGCCGAGTGGCCTGCATTGTGCTGTAGGTTTCTATGAAACTGTTGCAGAGTTAATGGAGTCCATGCTTGAAGATATTCAAAACTCAGTTAGTTCTGGGAAGTTACCAGCAGACTGGAAAACTGCAAATGTGAAAGGAACAAGACAAGAAATGTGCAGCTTAAACTTGCTTTTTGTAAGATTTGTTGCTGATTAATTGTTGGAGTCTATAATCAAGGAAGAGATAATTAGTAATTTAGAGGAGCTTAACGCAATCAAAACACGTTAACATTATGTTATGAATGACAAATCTTGTTCGGCAAATGTACTGGAGATTTTTGTTAATATAACAAGCAGATTTGGTAGTGAGGTACATGTGGGTGTTGTTATTTTGGGTTTTCAGAGGCAGTTGATAAGATTGGACATCACAGACTAGTACATTAGAGTACATGACCTTAGAGTAAGTATATTGGCATGAACTGAAGATTGGTTCTCACACATAATACAGAGTTAGAATAAACAGGTCTTTTTAGGCTGGAGTGCCTCCGGGATCAATTCTTGTCCTTCAATAATATAAAATGTAAAATAATTACTGTGAGAGTGGGTTGGGTGTAGAGTGTAAGCTTATTTATTTCACAAAAATGAGTGTGTGAGAGCATGTTGAGATCTGGATATTTCGACTACAACTGGATGTATATCAGTATAATAGTTTCAGAAGTGGTTCAAAAATGATTCAGTGAGCTTTTCTCTTGATTGATCTATCATGAGAAACCGAAGAAATTAAGTTTATATTCTTTGGAGTTTCGAAGAATGAAAAGTGATCATTTGAAAGATATAAAATCCTTAGACTGAACCAAATGGTTGAAGTCAAGATGTTTTCACTTTTGGGAGAATATTGATCAAGGGTATATAGTTACAAAGCTGGCTGGTGGCATAGTGGCATCAGCACTGGACTTTGGAGTGAAGGCTCCCAAGTTCGAATCCAGCTGGCTCCCTTGCACGTTTTCCACCCATGCTGGGTTGAGCATCGAGCTAGCAACTTGGCTGCTAAAAAAATGTCCCGATGACTCCACTCAGAGTTAAGGGCTTTCTTCTTCTTCGTATAGTTACAGAATTAGGTGTGGTCATTTAAAACTAAGGCGAACAGGAATTTCTTCTCAGAGAGGGTGATGAATATTTGGATTCTATTTTTACTGAGAGGGTTATGAAGGCTGGATCGTTGGGGACACTGAAAGAGGAAGTAGATACATTTTAGGAAAGGAACTGATAGCTGCGGAGAACTGGCACAGAAGAGATGAGCCCTCAGCCATACCAGCCTTGATCCTACTGAATGGTAGAACTAGCTTTAGGAAGAAATGGCCTACTCCTAAATATATTCTTATGTTGTGATACAAGTATGACATCTTAGTAGTATGCCGTAAGACTGACATCCGAAGCCAGGACGAAGTCATGGGTGTCACAAATAATATTTCCTAATCTTCGTGATTTTTATGACCTGTGATTTCTGAAATCGTGCACGTTCTCTAATTTTAATGGAGATGCAGGATTGAAGAATTGAACTCAATGTTTAAACTCATAATCATTCACAATCATTTACAATTGGGTTGTTATTCTCATCGTTTTATTTTCCCTTTGGCTATCTTGATGTGACTCTAAGCACATATACTGTGACTGCTCTGTGATTTAGGAGGAAATTTTCCATGACAAAGCCTTTGCCTTGGTTATGATCAATTCTGTTGCCTGAGTACAGTCGTTAGAGATAATGGAAATGTCACAAACATAGAGAATCAAAGTACAGATCCCATGGTAAACCACATATTTAGGAAATCAACATTCAACTTATTGCTGGGTTGGGTTTAAGACTCTGATGCTAACCACATTCATGTTGTTTTTTTTTCCAGAGCACTGTTTGTCAATTTGAATCCTGAGCACAGATCTCTGACTCAACAAGTGGTTTGAGAAATCTTTGATCATCCATTATCCCATTGTTCAGAAATCCCAATGATTTGGCACTTCCTCACTTGTTTTCCTTTCCCAAACTCTTTTAAAGTCATCAAAAACTTATCTCATTCCTTTTTGAATACCAGGGTCCTGTTCACCTGCTCCTTTAAACTCACCAGAGTCCCATACTCATCATCTAAACTCCTCTCTCTCCTCCCCTGCACTACTCACTAATTCAAAATTTTGCACCCATCTGACAAAGGGGAAAATTACTGCTATTTGCTCTGTCTATGCTCCTCAACATTTTATGCAGCTCAGTTACATCTCCCCTCAGTCGATTCATAAGATTTTCCATTCTGGCCATATCATCATAAACTTCCCCAGTGTAGTCACAGCTTCTCTGCAATGTGATGGTTCACTTTTTGTCTCGCAGATTAACAACTAGATTTCCAGATGAAGGTCTACGACTCAACATTATGTTATTCTTCCAGCTATATGCATTTGTTCTGCATTAAGTAGTATGATGTTTCGTCACTATCACTGAACATGGGTCAACAGCGTGTAATGCATTACAAGTACAAAACAAGTATAAAGCAATAGACTTAATAAATCTAACATTAAAATAACATTCCCAATAATATAATACCCATTACATTTCTTGTGGACAAACCACTGAGGATGACCACACATAGTAAAGAAGCAGGAGTACAAACCTGTAAGAGTTCAGTGAATGAGGCAGCTCTTCCTACCTATGGCAAATGAACCCACTGTACCACTTAACAGTGACCATCAGACATTTGGGCACAATCAGGCCTTTCGACCCATCAGAGCACAGGGTTAAAGCTGGATATATAAAATTATTAACACAAAAGATTCAGTGAATGTTGGAAATCCAGAGAAACGTACACAAGATGCTGGGGGGCCTCAGCAGGTCAGGCAGCATCAATGGAAAGGAATAAAGAGTTGAGCTTTTGGGCTGAGACCCTTCATCAGGCCTAGAAAGAAAGGCCCAATAATATAAAATTGTTGCTGGTTGAATAAAGCTGAATAGGTTTCTCCCGAGGATTAAAATTTCTATGATTCTATTCCATAATTCCAAGATTGTCTGAAGCCAAGGGGTTGGGCCTTTGGAAGGAATTCAGCCTAGGGAAAGTGGAGGATTAAGGCTGGGGCAGAGAGGTGTTCATGCTGTTGTGATTACAATGTTGACCTGGAGGTTAGTGAAGAATTAACCAGGTGTAGGATAAGGTGCAGTTCAGCCCAGGAGTGACCTAGGATGGGTTTTCTGAGGACAAAACATGGTGTAATTTCCCATTCACTGCATGGGAACTGTTAACATTTGATGTTGAATCCCATCAACACTGCAAACACCACTGATGTTCAGAAATGCATCGTCATATTTTCAAAGTAACCTGCAATTATTTGGAAATGTTCATTATCACATCTCTCAGCATTAAATTGTTTTCAACTGGATGGCGCTAAAATAAACAGCACCAAGTAATTTAATTTCCAGGCCTTTGCCAAAGTGATAGGATTTCCATAGCAACCTGCTGGCTTTCAGGTTATCTTTAACTGGTGAAGAATGCTGTGGCCTGCCTCTGAATCAGATATAGTGCGGACAGCATGACTGGATTTTCCTCTCTAATTTTAGCACATCTTTTCACTGGAGATGGCCAGTTTATCGGTCACCTGCAGATTGCACTTAATTCTGTGACTAAACATTTGTTTTTCAGATCTGCTGATATGTGTAAGTACAGACAGCTTCTGACAAGTCGACATACACCTATCTCAAAGTTATTGGTATGCTGACAATAACATTAAGATTTAACCCCAAGGACTGCATCTGAGGGAAGGTGTTTCTTAGGATTTGCACTAATCTCCCCAGGCTACATTCAGTGGACAATTTATTAGGTACAAAGGGTAACTAATAAAGTTGTCACTGAGTATTTCTGCATGTTCATGGTCTTCTGCTGCTATAGCCCATCCACTTCAAGGTTTGACAAGTCAGGCATTCGGAGATGCTCTTCTGCTCCCCCCCGTTGGATATTTGAGTTACTGTTGCCTTCCTGTCAGATTCAGATTGCACTAGTCTGGCCATTCTCCTCTGACCTCTTTCATTAACAAAGCATTTTCACCCATAAAACTGCTGCTTACTGGAGGTTTTATTGTTTTTCATACCATTCTCTGTAAACTCTAGGGACTGTTGTGTGTGAAAATCACAGAAGATCAGCAGTTTTAGAGATACTCAAACTGTCCCATCTGACACCAACTATCATTCCATAGTCAAAAATCGGAATCACCTTCTGGGAGAAAAAAATCTTGCTCAAGACATCCCTAAATCTTTTCGACACCAATGATAAGGAGAAAGATTTCTCACTATCTCCCCTTTCTTTGCCCCTCATGAACCTAAATTAGATTCCACACTACTCCCCCTCTTCACAACCTACTCAACCCTACCTCCCCACAACCTCCTCAGCCTTATCTATTGAGAAGAAAATGATCCCAGACTATTCAGTTTCTCCTAGAGGGGGTGTTTTCAAAGGAGATGTGAGGAGCAAGTTTAAAAAAAAACACATAAGAGTGGTGGATGCCTGGATTGCGTTGCCTGGGGTGATGGCAGAGGCAGAAATATTAGTGACTTTTAAGAGATGTTTAGATAAACACAAGAATCGAGGAAAATTGAAGGATACAAACATCGCGTTAAGAGAAAAGATTAGTTTAGTTGGCCATTTGATTATTAATTTAATTAGTTTGGCATAACATTGTGGGCCAAAGGGCCTGTTACTATGCCGGACAGTTCTAACTTCCAATTAAATGATTGGTCCACTTCACTTCTGTAAAGTAAGTAGACTTGTGAAACTATCTCAAGATAATTTTGCTCATTAGTAACACTCCCTGCTTTGAATCAAAGGAAAAGTCTTTGGGTAGAATTGGGCCACACTATTGACTGGGTGGAATTACCTTCTACCCAGAAGAAGTTACCTATAGTTGTGGGAAACCAATCATCAATTAAAGGTGTTGATTATATAATGAAAATTTTAAATTAGTTCAATATTGACTTTCAAAACTGGAAACTTAAAATTAAATAAATCTAATTGTTTAGGTATAAAAGGTGAATCGGCTGGGGTGGATTGGGAAGTTAGACTTACAATTTGGCTCCAGATAAGCAACATCAAACATTTAAAATTTCATATTTCTATTTATGTAAAAACCTTGCAAGAAAATGATTGCTCTAGTTCAGAATAAAATGGTTAAGAGTATTAGATTAATAGTGACTTATAGTATTGCCAAGAAGAAAAGTACATGTAAACTTGAAAATGGGAGACTTCTATAAGAGAAAAAGATCAAAGGAAGAAGCATGATGAAAAGGAACCTACTAAGACAAAATTAAGTACACCCTACCCTCATTATATGTGGGGGATACGTTCCTTGGAGTCAATGCATAGTATGAAAATGCATAATGTAAATAATTATTTAAATGGAGAAAATAGGGATGCGTTCCAGGGGGCTTCCTAAATATGCTTTATCTGTAACTTATTCATATTTTCATACCAATACAAAAGCAGTACCACAAGGCAATATTCATATTATTTTCATCAATTTAAGTTAATATTCAACATAATAAATCATAGAACGTTAACATACTAGGGTGTACAGTATTCACCAACAGCGGCAGGTGTGTTCGCTCTGGGAGATGAGTGATTGTTGTGGTGTCGGGCAGTTTTACATGGATAAGGTGGATGGTTGTGGGTCGTCAGGATCATCAAGCACAGCAAGGGGTGAAGGAAGACTCACAGAACTCTTAGAACTGCTGGCAGCAGGAGATGGCACCGGCTTGAAGAAAGTGGTGAGGGCTGTTTGCTTGGCAGCATTTTGTTTTTCAGCATAAATTTGCTTGTAGGGAAGAAGGGTTGATGGCAGGGAACGACTCAAATGATGACTTAATTTTAAACTTGGGTCCATGTCCATCGCCATTTGTGCCAAGTGTTCCGACTTCCACCATTCCCTCACCGTTGGTAAACTCCTGGGATTTTCAAAATCGTCTGTTGCTTGCAGCATCTGAGAGATAGTTTGCTGTAAAAAATATGCCTTGAATGTAGATCACACCTTGGTCGAGTGGTTGAATCAGCGATGTTGTGTTAGGCGGCAGGAAACGCACAGTTATGTTAAGATGAATGCTGTCCAAATGCTTAAGATGGGCTGGCACATTGTCAAGCAACAAAAGAACTTTAAAGGCAAGATTCTATTCCTGGCAGTAGCGTCCCAGAACTGTGTTACCTTTACCTAACGCCACCCTGTTTATAATTTCCAAGTGTTTTTTCAAGTGTTAAAGTGATTCTCTGCTGCTCGGCTGATGGCCCAGTAATTGACATTGGATGCTTAGGAGGCACAGTTAAATATTTCAAGCACAAAATCACTGCACTGTCGGTAAAATCTCAAAAGTTTAAGAGCACAAGATCGTACATCCACACCTTGCCAAAACCAATACGAGACTGGCAGGAGTGAGATTGCGAAGCATGCACATGTGACTTGTATTGGCGGGAAAGCAGTGCTCCTCGCATAACTGTGAGCTTTGGACGCATATAGAAACAGGTTTCTCGCATAACTGTGAATCCACATTGTCTGAAGACTCATATAATGAGGATAGGGTGTACCTATAATTACTATCCCTCAGGCTCTTGAACAAACCATCAGGCTCTAGAGCATAGGTGTCAAACACAAGGCCCGCAGGCCATATCCGGCCCGCGAGATCATTTTAGATAGATCTATTATTTTAATTATTAATGGCCCGGCGATATGAACCGCTGATAACACACAAACTACAGATCCCATAATGCAGTGCAACAGCTGCCGATAGGCTACCCGGGAACATTCCCGCGTCAAGCGTCTGTTGCTGTATACAACGCTATTCTTCGCACTGAGTTTGCACGGCGCTTTGGTGACTTTGAAGCACAAAAAATTAATTTCGAGCTGCTTCGCAACCCATTTGCCGTCGACGTGGAAACTGCACCTGTACAGATTCAGATGGAGCTGATAGAGCTGCAGTGTAATGGGACACTAAAGGCAAAGTACGACACTGCAGTTTATTCGCTCCATTCCTGGAGCAATGCCTCAGCTCCGTCTACAGAGAACCTTGTGCATGTTTGGTAGCACATATCTGTGTGAGAAGCTTTTCTCAGTGATGAAGATTAACAAAACATCACACAGGAGTCGTCTCACTGATGAACACCTGCAGTCCATCCTGAGAATCTCCACACCACAGAACCTTACACCAAACCTAAACGAACTTATTGCCAAGAAAAGATGCCAAGCATCCAGCTCTGACAAAACGGCATAAGAGCAAAGAAAACTGAGTGTTTTGATTTGTTGTTGTTTTAACTTTTGCTGAAAAGCACAAATTTTATTTATATTTTCAGGGTTTTTTTGCAGCATGCTCATATTCCTAATGTATAATATTGACAGGAGATATTTTTATGGAGAGCAAAATATTTAAGTTATTTAAAGTTTTAGTTTATTTTTTCTGGAATAATATTCCTGTCTGTTTTTATTCATATTTATGTTCAAAAAATGTTTAGTATTAGTGTGTTCAATAAATGTTTATCCTGTTCGGCCCGCGACCTAAAGTGTGCTTTGAGTTTTGGCCCCATGTGCAATTGAGTTCCGACACCCCTGCTCTAGAGCAAAAGGTGATAACTTCACACAATTTCACTTGCCCCATCAGTGAATTGTTCCCACAACCAACGGAGTCACTTTCAATTTCTCTTCATCTCATGTTCTCATTAATTATTGCTGTTTATTTATCTTTGAATTTGCAGTTTGTTGGCTTCATTTGCAGAGAAGGACACTGGAATTATAGTATTGAATAAAGATTCATAGTTAATAAATAGGAGTCTGATGTAAGCGTCATTGCTATCCAAAAATTCCAGAGCGTAGGGTCGCGGAGACAGTGCTTGCTGCGAACCTGATTTGGCAAATTGCAGCACGTTGAAGAAGCTGGAGCATACCAAGACCAGACTCTTGAAGCACTTGATGATGATGGATGTCAGAGCCAAAGGTGGTAGTCATGAAAGCACTTTATCTTAGTTTTCATTGGCACTGGGATGATAATGTTCTTAATGCTGATTGGAGTAGGGTGAGGTTAAATGTATGTATTCCCACCAGCTGATCTGAGCAGGATCTGAGGATATTGCTGTGGCCTCTATCTAGGTCAGTCAGTTTCTGTGAATTCACTCTCAGGAAAGCTGATTTGACATCTGTGATAACCTTCCGTTTGAAATATGCATGGTATAAGTGTTTGCTAGGGCATTTCAGAGGGAGTTGAGTAGATGTTAGGATTACAGAGAATACTACAGCAAGCAAGGGAATTGGAGACTGCAGGAAAGTGGATTTGAGGCCAATGATTAGTATTGGTCTTATTGAATAATTCAGGGTTTATGATGTCATGTATTCACATGATTAAAAAAAGGGTGGAACAGTATTCAGGGCTTCTTCATTAAAGTAGCAGCTGGCACCATTGAAGTCCCTAAAGGAACCCACAAAGCAATCCATTCCCCACTAATGTTCCTTGTATCCTATTTTCACCAGTTCCCAAAAGTACCACCAGTATCTCAAAACAACATAATACAATTTCAGGGTTATTTCACATTACTTAGAAAAGCTGATCAGGCATTTCCTATCATATGATGCACTGGTGACCCTGACAAAATTTCCAGGTAAGTGCTACAGAGGAACCAGCATTCCCTTAACCTTGGCACATACATTGTCTTATAGGCACAGTTACTACTGCAAGGCACACCTCCCACCCAAAATAACATGGACCAAGTCCCACATTGTCAACACGGGAGTTTTGCAAGATCAATAAAATGCTTCTGCTGTGTGAGCCCAACATCCCCATACTATTCCAAAACAATCTCTCCCACACCGAATGTCCAAAACCTATATGGGCCATGATATACCCAAGGCTCTATTATCTGCTCCTAGTCCCAGTTTCTGATTGCTTTTCCCTGTTAGCGTTAGCCCCTCCCTCACAATATAGAGAGAACTTTCTAGCCTCCATCACATGCTCTCTCGTTCACCATATGACAATTGCTGGCTACAGCCCTAACGTTCTCTCTCCCTGCACTGCTCAATCCTTTATATCATCTACAATAATGAACCATCAGTAAGATTCCAAAGCACATTTCTTCCCTCACTCCCTACCAATGAACATCCTTTTCCATAACCTCAACCTCCCAAGCCCAGGAGAGAAAGACAAAGCAGTCCATTTGCAATTCCAAATATCCACATTGCCCTGACTCTTGTAGCTGAGGCCTTTCAGACGCACTTAAAACATCCAGCAAATTATTTCTCAGTAATCCTTACATAACCATCACAGGCAGTCATTTCCAAACATTGCAGAGTGTAGATGGAAAACAGCAAAATTGAAGCTCTGGCTTTCAAGTGCAGAAGTTGTGTTTTGTTCCAATCCATTTTTGTGATTATTTCTCAATTGTGTTTTCTCCCTTTGATTTGTGACCCCTATTGTCAATTCTTTAGACTGTGCAAAATGATGTAGCATATTTTATTAACTGGAGGGCTATGGTCCAGGTGCAGGTCGATGGGACTAGGCAGTTTAAATGGTTCAGGCTGGACTAGACGGGCCAAAGGGCCTGTTTCTGTGCTGCACTTCTCTATCACTCTATGGTTCATTTAAGTTTTGATACTTTGATCGTATTTTTTTAGATCCTAACATTTTATCCATCCTTTAACAAGAATCTAACTTTGGAATCGATATCACAAGGGTCTGGAGTAGGTGAGGGAGGATTTTAATGCAACAATGTCTTTTTTTGGGGTCTCAATTACAATCCTTATATGCTTTGATCCTTTCAAGCAATCAACAAGCTATCAGTCTCAGTTTTGAATGATCTCAGAAACTGAGCATTAACAACCATATGTAATAAAGAATTCCAAAAATACATAATCCTCTGAAGAATATTTTTTCATGTTCTAAAAGACTAATTCCTTATGATTGCTCTATGCCTCTTTGTTTTCCAGCTGGAGAGACAGTCTCTCAGGATCTGTTCTGTCGAGGCCTCCAAGAATTCTCAAGCGTAGGCCCAGTTCTAAAACAGTAATGACAAATCAATACAAAATAGAAGGCTTTTTCTCCAAATTGCCTGTAGAATTTTTCCAGATGCCAATAAAAAGTAGTGAAGCTTTGTTATTTAAATCATGATATGCATTGGATTTCAGGGCAATATATTAGAAATAGATATGTTAATAACTGTTAGCAACAAAATAACTATTAGTCTAGCTTAGTAGTTATTATTAATATAATTAGAACATAAAAAAGGGCAAAATACATTGTAATTTGGTTATAAATATTAAGATATTATTATAAAGGAAAAAGTGTAATACCTATACACAAAAGTATGCAGTAATATTCACAACATAGTCATTGATGCCTATATTTATGGTCATCAGTAAGCTCTTGAGAATTGGAAGTATGTTTACTCATCATCAGTTAACTTTACTAAATCAAAATCAGCTCTTTGCATGATGCAGCCACAACTGCAGCGTTAGTATTATCTGTAACTGTAATCATAGAATATAATAGAACGATATTTTACTAGATCTACATTGCATGGTTTTCAATTTATTTAAAAAAAATTTACTGTCTGCAACTTCATTTTCTTCAAAAGATAGCAGCTATAAGATGCCATTTGATAATATTTATGCTGACAAATTCATTTATTTAAACTATGTTAAGTGCAGAGCAATTTATAGTTTGTAAAGAACTGTTGATACAGGGTCAACTAGAAAATAGACTAGTATTTAACTTGACACAAGGAAGAATATTTCCATACCTATAAATATTCCATCAGCCTAGCTGCCTTTAACATTAATGCCCAACTGTGTCCAAATCCTGCATAAAAATATTTTAATATGTTAATGAAAGAAATCACTGCATGGATAATGCATACTGTGAACAGACTGAAATGCGAATTATCCACACAGTTTAATAGCACTATAATTTCAGGCCTGATTGTGAAGGCACAATTTGACTACTAGGACTCAATATGTATTGATAAATTGTTAAATGGACCACATATTAAATAGACCAATATTTACTGCTGCACTTACACAAAAGATTTTCTCAACCTCTATCTAGACTCTGTACTTTTGTAAAATCATTTTGCTCCATTAAATGTAAACATTTTTTTAATACTACCATCTTGAATTACTGATCTGTGTTGACAATCAATGAAGGTCAGAAGCAAGGACAGCTGTAGTAGTGAGCCTAATGCATCTGTACACTGCCTGGTTAATGGAAAAGAGCCTAACTAGCAGGAAGATATATTTACCAGATCTGCAATTGGTCTAGTTCCATATGTCTGGATATTGTTCAACTTCTTTTAAAAAAGGGGAAATATCTTTAAAAACTATTGGATAAAATCCTTAATTTGTAAACAATAGCAAGATGGTACAGTTATTGAACAGCTACAAACATAGATTAATTAACCTTCTCATAGGCTGTAAAGAAATTGGAATAGTATTTAATAGCCATAAAAAGCATGCAGACGACATACACTCTTCCAATCATTCACACATACACTCCAAAATGCTCACTGATGCTCTTCGTTCTCACACTCATGTAGGAAAGGTTGCTTGCAGTCACATATTGTTGAGGAACTTTCATCCTCTTAGACTCTAGTGTCTGGATGAGAATATGCTGGCAATCATGAGTTGAATTTCAAGAGACAAAGGCCACCAGTAGTCAGGTATCACAGACAATGACAGCTAATTATCCCATGATCCCTTCTACTCTGTAACAACTAGACATTACCAGACCACAGGAGGTAGTTATTGTTGATGGAGCAACTGGCTGAAAGGTTTAGGGGAAAAGAAAGCAGGAGAATTGGGAGTAAGCGGAGAAAGGAAAGTGAAAAAGGGAACTGAAGGATGGATAAGAGATTGAGAGAGGCAGTTGAGGGAGGGAAACTAAGGAAGAAGGGTCTGAAGGAAGGAGGGTGTGAGGAGGTTAAGGAAGTAATCATTAAAAGATAATGTGGGAAAAATCAAGTGCATTTAAGTCTATGAGTGTGCAATCAGTTTCACATGTGTGTGATTAGACAGTAATGAAGGAAAAGTGGACCAGGCAGACTGAAAGCTGCTATCATACATCACACCTTTAGCAAAAACAGATTAGCAATCAGTGAAAAGCTATGGAAGCCAGTTCCACCAGTGTGATAAATGTTAGAAAGCTTTATGATTATCCACACATGAGCATGCTGAATTGAACACAAAATAACTCAGGGTTACATCTTCAAATGTATACAAAATGAATTTTCATGAGGTTCTGTACTCTTGTCTGCACTTGTTTTTCATTGTTCAGGAAGGTGCAGATTACCAGACACGGTGAAGCTAGTTAAAACTGTAAACCATCTCTATCAAACAGATGTATCCATAAGCTGCACACTGCACAATGCACCAATTCTATAGTGTTATTTTCCTCCACCAACATCCCTGTGTCCCTATATCTTTAGAGATGGTAAATGAGCAACCATGAAAACAAATCTCAGTCTCTTTCAATATAATTCGGTTGTTGCAAGAAAGAATTTAAGCAACAATAAAAAGACTAGGTCAGTTGTTCTCTTAAGCCTGCTCCACCATTCAATAAGATTATGGCTGAACTAATCTTAGCTTCAACACTACTTTCATGCTTTGTTGCATTCCCCTTGACACCTGTGTAAATTAAATGACTGTCAATCTCTCTTCTGAATATATTCTATGGCCCTCCAGACCATTACAGAGACCTCATCTTCTGATGGACAAATTCTTCCTTATCTTCATACTAATAATTATTATTAGTGACTCCTTATTCTAATACAGTCGGCCCTCCTTATCCATGGGGGATTGGTTCCAGGACCCCCCCCCCCATGGATACCAAAATTCACAGATGCTCAAGTCCCTTATTTAACATGTATCAATGCAGTGGTCTTTCGGACCCAGCGGAACCCCGGACTTTATTTAACATGTCTCCGTGCGGTGGACATTAGGACCTGGTGGCGTTGCTCTGAATCCACAGTGTTTCTGTTCACAAAAATAATCACGATTGCGATTGAAAATAAGGTGGAAGCGATCGGAAAGAGGTGAAACGCTATTGGTCATTGGAAAAGCGTTAGGCTACAGTTGGTCAACGAATGGAACAATTTTAATGGAGAATGTGAAAGGCCCTGCCCCAATGAAAGCTACAATTATTATTAAGCAACGCAGTGGTTAAATTATTGAAATACGTATGTTTCTTAAGTGTTTTATATGCATAGAAAGGTAAAATATGTACTACATACTAAGAAAATCGTCTGACTAACTGACGCTAAATAATACTGGATGTACCTGTTCCGACTTCAAATCCGACTTAAAGATGGACTCAGGAACTGAACTCATTCATAACCCAGGGACTGCCTGTACTTTTAAGTCATTTCTAGATTACTTATAATACCTAATACAATGTAAATGCTATGTAAATAGTTGTTATACTGTATTGTTTAGGGAATAATGACAAGAACAATAGTCTGTATGTGCTCAAGCAACGAGTGCTGGAGAGAGAACTTCCAGGTTTTCCCGATTCGCGGTTGGTTGAATCCGCGCATATGGAATCCGCAGATAAGGAGGGCCAACTGTAATATGTAATGCTATGATGTGAAGCATCCTCTCAGCATCTACAGCGTATACCTCTTCAGTGTCTTCAATGTTTCAATAAATTCACCTCACGTTAGTCTAATCTCCAATGCCCATAGGCTCAACCTTGCTTCATACATCAATTCCTTCATCTCAGAGATCAATGCTCTGAACTTTTTCCATATGGCCTCCAACCTAAGTACATTATTATTTAAATATGGAGATGAAACTGTACAAAGTACTCTAGGTATGATCTCAGGGTGTTTTTGATAAAAGTTGCATTAAAACTTTAGTTTTGTAGTTTGTATATAGTTTCTTGCAATAAAGGCAACTTTTCATTTATTATTCTTTTGATCCTACTGTACTGCAGTGTTCTGTAGACTCATTCTACTTATGTGACAAATTACTTTTTTAATTCTTCCCTCCAAAGAACATAAGAAACAGGACAGTAGGCTAACTCCATCCTTTGAACCAGATCCACTATTTGTTTGATCTTCTGCCTCAACATCATTTTTCCTGTACTAGCTCCACATCTCTCGATTCCCTTTATATCCAGAAAACAGTTGATTTGTTTTGAATGAGCTTAATGAATGAGTCACCACAATTGTGCATGATGGAAAAGTCAAGTAATTCATGTAGAAAACCCTAGACTTTACACTTCATACTCAGTTTGCCAACTACTTGCCCTCTCTAGAAACCTCCATATACCACATATCCATATATATGCTCTTTGTATCCTTCTTTCAACTTGGTAACCCACTTATTTTTGTGTCATCAATAAACCTGGCTACAGAGCACTTGGTTCATCATCTTAATCATTAATGTAAACTAAAAATAGTGAAAGCCTCAGCACTGATCCCTCTGGCACCCTTCTGGTTACTGATTTTCAATTTAAAAATGACCCATTTATCACAATATTGTTTTTATGAGTCTGGTATTCCCCACACTAACTCTTATTTGTGCAGTAACCCTTTAAAGCTACTTCCTTTGGAAATGGCTTTGGGAACTCCAATATCACATCTATTAGCTTCATTTTCTCCACTGTTTGTTCATTTCTGAAAGAGATATAGCAAATCTGTTGAAAACTACCGGTATTTATTTTTTCATGAAATCTCATCGAGTCTGCTGTATTGCCTTATGATTTTCTAAGTGTGCTAGTTGTAACCTCCAAAACAATGTTTCCTGACAAACAAGAGAAAATCTGCAGATACTGGAAATCCAAGCAACACAGGCACACAATGCTGGAGGAATTCAGCAGGTCAGGCAGCATCTATGGAAAAGTGTACAGTCAACGTTCCAGCCCGAGAGCCACCAACAGGACTGTTGATGATGGTTCGCAGCCCAAAATGTCGACTGTACTCTTTTCCATAGATGCTGCCTGACCTGCTGAGTTCCTCCAGCATTGAGTGTATGTTGCTTAATAACATCTCTCATCAGTTTCACAATGGCAGTCATTGGGTAACTGACATTGTTTCCTGCTGCCTGACTCCCTTCCTTTTTTGAATAGTGACATTAGTCAATAAGGAAAGTAGGAGCTGATTCACCCTTCCCATAAAGAAGCACTGGAGCTCTTTCAATGGCTTCCCTTTCCTGACATTACAGAAATCATAGGAATCATCCATAGCAGGAATTAAATAATAAAAACCCACTTTCTTCTGGGACTCAAAACAACAGTTTATGGGGTAGGAATTAGTCCTTGTTCACTTAACACACTGTAATAGAAGGCATTTATTGAATCACACTTCCAAACTTCCGTTATACTGAATTAATTGTACTTGAATGAAGATTTCAATCCCTAAACCCAACATGTTATACCAAAAACATATCAGATGAATGCTGGATAAGCATCTTTCTCAATTACTCTTCTGCATCAAACTTTGTTTTAATATTTTTGATAACAAAGCTCTATTTCTACAAAAGAAACAATGAAGCTTTCTTCTTTGTATAAATGATGCAATTTAGCTGAAGCCTGGAACAAAATAATTTCAGGATCCTTTGATACAACTGAAGAGAGAAATAATGTAGAATACAAAATACTCAAGATAAATAATGATAACAGATGGTATGACATGGATAGGAATCAGATGACTTTTGTTCTCTATTAGTATTTCATTTTGTACCTGAACACCATGTAATTTTTTTTTTAATCCAAGAAGACTCTACTTGTTACCTACTTAAACTATAGTTGATGTAAATGAATGAACGGAATGTGGTTTTGAGTGATTCAAGACTCGTACTTCATCCTAAGCCATAATTAAACAATTGGGTTGGTTTTATAAATTCAAGACTTAGATTAAACTTTATTTGTTGTCTTTGGCCTCATCTCAAATCTGCAAACAAGGCATTCAGGGTTATTTTAGAATCTGGAATCCTCTCCCACTGGGAACATTCTCAATGAAGTCCTGCATGATGAACTTCCCACATCAAAAGCATCTTCACTGGGAATACTAAAGCCTGATCCTATGGGTAAACTAAATTGACATTTGGCTTAACTATTGCCCAAATATGGCTAAAATAAATATTTTTTTAAAACTCTGTATGTGTCTGAAACAATGAGAAACAAGAACAAAGGAGAACATAAATGCTTCTTCTCTCAGCCCGCTTCACTCAAAGGAAAACAAGCCCAACCTATCTAATTTCTTCCAGCTATGACACACACACACTTCCATCTGCATCAGAGTGCTGCAGTGGAACTTAGTATCATGGCTCAGATACCAGAAAGCCACTAATGTCAATCATTGATTGGTCAGGTTGTTGATTCCAAAGATCCGGACAGTTGACTAGTGATTGAAATAATGGTCATGTAAATTATAATGACCTGAAATTTTGTTAAGTGTGCCTGTGTTTTTGTATGTTTTTTTCTCCTATAAGACATTCATCTATTATGATGGATGTGTAAGTTTTAAAAGTGAGAAGCAAGGTTCACAAGATGAGTGCAAATTATGGAAATATTTAAGGGAGGATTCAGTACTCATTGCCACATTTAACCATCAGCTCTTCCACCCCCAATGTGTTAACATCTTAGATTCAATGAATTCCAAGAACAAAGAACCCATGCAGACAAAGCTGCAAACTCCTGATATTTCTCTTAATGAATGATTACTATACAGAAATTCCCAAACTGCTTCACAAGAGAGTTATCTTATGTCCAGGTTGGGAAGAAAGGCTTACCCACAATTTTTTTTAAGCAGTTAATTCCCACACCTGAACTTACTTCAAAGTTCAACATACAAAGTTGAAATTATCAAAGTACATATATATTACTACAAATAACCCTAAGATTCATTTTCCAATGGGCATATTCAGCAAATCTACAGAATACTAATTATAACAGGATCAATGAAAGAACAACCAGAGTGCAGTTAACAAATGGTGCAAATGCAAATATAAATAAATAGCAATAAATAATGAGAACATGAGATGATGAGATAAAGAGTCCTTAGAGTGAGATCATTGGTTGTAGGAACAATTCAATGATGGGGCAAGTGAGTGTAGTTAACCCCTTTTATTCAAGAGCCTGATTGTTATGGGGTAGTACCCGGTAACTGTTCTTGAATCTGGTGGTGTGAGTCCGGAGGCTATAGTACCTTCTACCTGATGGCAGCAGTGACAAGACAGCATGTCTTGGGTGATAGGGGTCCCTGATGATGGATGCTGCTTTCCTATGACAACATTTCATATATATGTGCTCAACAGATGTGAGTGTTTTACCCATGATGGACTGGCCCAAATCAACTTCCTTTTGAAGGATTTTCCATTCAAAGGCAAAGGTGTTCCATATCAGGCCCTGATGCAACCAGTCAACACACTCTCCACAAAACATCTATAAGAAGTTTGTCGAAGTTTTAGATATCATGCTGAATCTCCGCAAACTCCTAAGGAAGTAGAGGTGCTGCCATGCTTTCTTCACAACTGCACTTACGTCCTCTGAAATAGTAACACCTAGAAATTTAAAGTTTCTATCCCTCTCCCTCTCGGATCCTCCAATGAGGACTGGCTCATGGACCTCCAGTTTCCCTTTTCTGAAGTTTACAATCAGTTCCTTGGTCTTGCTGACATCGAGTGACAGGCTTTTGTTATGACACCACTCAGTCAGATTTTCAGTCTCCCTTCTGTATACTGATTCACCACCACCTTTGAATTGGCCCACAACAGTGGTGTCATCAGCAAACATGAATGTGGCAATGGAGCCATGCTTAGCCACAGTCATAGGTGTAAACTGAGTACTTGATAACAAAGATTAAGATTCACCCTAAAAAAAAAGTTATTTTAGGGCCAGGATGACCAAAGCATATGTAGTCCCATTATATAAGACCAAACTGTGTATGAAGCATATATCCTGAAATATAATTCTAACAGAAGTTTGTAGTTGCTAAAGGAAGCATCATATAAAACAACTTTCCAAATACCGGAATGAAAACTCATCCCTTACGGTGAAATTACCAAGAAAAACAATTAGTACCCAATAAAGCAGTAAAGAGTAGTAAAGGGTCTCAGCCTGAAATATCGACTGTACTCTTTTCCATAGATGCTGCCTGGCCTGCTGAGCTCCCCCAGCATTTTGTGCGTGTTGCTTAGATTTCCAGCATCTGCAGATTTTCTCTTGTTAGTAAAGAATCACATGGATTTTAAATGGAAATTGTATTCATGTGTAAAAACTGCCGCTTCTGTTGCAAGTAACCATTTCTGAAGTACCAAACTCTGCATTTACTTAACATCCACCTAGATACAGAGTAGAGATTGTTGTACAGCAATAATAAGTAGGAACCCTTTGCTTTATAAGCCATTGGTTAGGCTGCACTTTAAGTCTTGTGAGCAGTTTTGAGCCCCTTATCTGAGAAAAGGTGTGCTGGCATTAAAGAGGGTAAACGGAAGGTTCACGAGATGATTCCAGGAATGAATGCTTTAACATATGACGAATGTTTGATGGCTCTGGGCCTGTACTCGCTAGAGTTGAGAAGAATAAGGGTTGATCTCATTGAAACCTATCAAATAATGAAAGGCTGAGACAGAGTGGATGTGATGACGATGTTTCCTATTATGGGTGAGTCTACGACCAGAAGACACAGCCTCAGAATACACAGACATACATTTAGAACGGATCAGGAGGAATTTCTTTAGCCAGACGATGGTAAATCTGTGGGATTCATTGACATAGATGTCTGTGGAGGACAAGTCATCGAATATATTTAAAGCAGAGATTGATAAGTTATTGATTAGTAAGGGCATCAAAGGTTATGGGGAGAAGGCAGGAGAATGGAGTTGAGAGAGATAATAAACCAGCCATGATGGAATGGCAGAACAGACTTGAAGGGCTAATGCCCTAATTCTACTCCTATGTCTTACAGTTGTTTGGTGTTTTCCTTTAAGTAAAGGTGAACAATATAAATATCTGTTTCAAATTCCTGGATTAATAGCAGCAAAGATTGAAAATCAGATCTATAATTGTTCCATATTGGACTCTTGATTTCTGATCTGTTTCTTAGATGACACACTATCAGAGCAATTATTATATTCTACACGCTATCATAATCTGTAACCTCAGGGCCCAACTTCTTCCTCACTCATCCATTACTATCAAGCCTGAAGATGAGCTCTGACTTAATGAAAAGAGCAGATGGGCAATCTGCACATACAGTTCTGTGCAAAGGTCTTAGGCACAAATGCATACAGGGTTGTGGGACAGGTGATGGAGAAGGAGTGGCGGGGTGGAGGTACATCCAGCCCTGAAACACTAGGCAAAGTCATTTGATTCCAAACATTTGGTTCATTGATCGTTACTGAATGCCTCTCTGGTGCTTCCTGCTCCCTCTCCTCTCTCCCTTCCCCTTTTACCAACCATGATTCCACTCTGCCTGCACTTTCCCACTCTCAGTCCACAATAGAGACCCATATCAGGTTTATCATCGTTCACGTATGTCATGAAATCCGTAGGTCTTATTGCGCAGTGGTACAGTGCAATACAGAAGATTACTACAGTCTTCAGCACCCTGGCTCTAATATATATATGTGCCTATGACTTCTGCACAGTACTGTATATAATGTGAAATGCATTTGAAATAACTATGTAATTGCACAACAGATTTTGTTGAAGCTATGTAATCCCTCCACATTTTCTGTGAATGGTAATGAAAAATAAAACTACGAAAAGGATGAGGAGACTTCAGCAATGACAGAACCCAGCTAGTGAGAGCTAAAGAAAAGGACGAAGCATTCATAGATACATTCATCCAGAAATGATGAATGGATGATCCATCTTGAATTTCCTGTCCATCGACGACACCAATTCCTAGTCCAGGATTCCCTACATGGGGTCCACAGACCCCTTGCGTGTTGGTATTGGTCCATGGCATGAAAAAGGTGTGAACCTCTGTTCTAAACAATTAGGTTCACTCTACATGATAACAAGAATGGCTGAGAGCACCAGATATAGCAGAGGACAAACACTCTAGAACTCAACTGTCTATCCAGGCATGAACTGGCACACAAGAAGCAACATTCTTGCCACTAATGTTATTATTATTAAGTGAGATGGACTGAAATCATTTGTCCTTGACTTTCAATGACATTACCATTGCTAAGTCCCACGCCATAATTTTCCTGTGATTATCACTGTCCTAAAACTCAGCTGGAAAGGCCACATACTATAAATGGAAACACAAGACATTTTTCAGGTGGTGAAAACTTCAGAGAAACTTACAGAAAATGCTGGAGTAACTCAGCAGGTCAGGTAGAATCTATGGAGAGGAATAAACAGTTAATGTTTCGGCCAACTGGTGGGAGTATTCAGGACATTTTAAACCTCTCACTGCCACGGGCGGAAATTCCCAGTTGCTTCAAAAGGGCAATAATTATACCAGTGCCTCAAAAGAATAATGTGAGCTGCCTTACTGACATTCACCTGGTAGCACTCACATCTACAGTGATGAAATGCTTTGAGAGGATGGTCATGACTAGACTGAACTCCTGCCTCAGCAAGGACCTGGACCCATTGCAGTTTGCCTATTGCCACAATAGGTCGACAGCAGATGTAATCTCAATGGCTCTCCATGTTGCTTTAGATCACCTGGACAACACAAACACTTACATCAGGATGCTGTTTATCGACTATAGCTCAGCATTTAATACCATCATTCCCACAATCCTGATTGAGAAGTTGCAGAACCTGGGCCTCCGTACCTCCCTCTGCAATTGGATCCTCGATCCTCGACTTCCCAACTGGAAGACCATAATCTGTGCGGATTGGTGATAACATCTCCTCCTTGCAACACTGGTGCACCTCAGGGGTATGTGCTTAGTCCACTGCTCTACTCTCTATATACCCATGACTGTGTGGCTAGGCATAGCTCAATACCATCTATAAATTTGCTGGTGATACAACCATTGTTGGTAGAACATCAGGTGGTGACGAGAGGGCATACAGGAGTGAGATATGCCAACTAGTAGAGTGGTGCCGCAACAACAACCTGGCACTCAATGTCAGTAAGATTAAAGAGCTGATTGTGAACTTCTGGAAGGGTAAGACGAAGGAACACATACCAATCCTCACAGAGGGATCAGAAGTGGAGAGAGTGAGCAGTTTCAAGTTCCTGGGTGTCAAGATCTCTAAGGATATATCGTGATCCCAACATATTAATGTAGTTTTAAAGAAGGCACGCAGCTGCTATTATTAGGAGTTTGAAGAGATTTGATATGTCAACAAATACACTCAAAAACTTTTATAGATGTACAGCAGAGAGCATTCTGATAGGTTGCATCACTGTCCAGTATGGGGGGGGGCTACTGCACAGGACCAAAAGAAGCTGCAGAGGGTTATAAGCTTAGTCAGCTCCATCCTGGGTACTAGCCTACAAAGGAGCGGTGTCTCAGAAAGGCAGCATCCATTATTAAGGACCTCCAGCACCCAGGACATGCTCTTTTCTCACTGTTACCATCAGGTAGGAGATACAGAAGCCTGAAGGCACACACTCAGTGATTCAGGAACAGCTTCTTCCCCTCTGCCATCCGATCCCTGAATAGACATTGAATCTTTGGACACTACTTCACTGTTTAAAAAATATACAGTATTTCTGTTTTTGCATGATTTAATCTATTCAATATACCTACAAAGTATACCGAATAACATTTATTTATTTAGTTATTTATTTATTTTTCTTCTATATTACATATTGCATTGAACTGCTGCTACTAAGTTAACAAATTTCATGTCACATGCTGGTGATAATAAATCTGATTCTGATTCCTTTACATCAGTGAGACTCGACGTAAATTGGGGGACTGCTTCATCAGCCACCTTCCTCTAGCCATATAAACAGCTCATTCCACCACAAAAGGCAAAATTTCCTAGTGACCACTCATTTCAATTCAACTTCCCATTCCCACTCTGACATGCCGGTCCATGGCCTCCTCTACCTTCATGATGAGGCCACCCTCAGGTTGGAAGAGCAACACCTCATATTCCATCTGAGTAGCTTCCAATCTAACTGCATAAACATTGACTTCTCTAATTTCTGGTAATTTATTCCTCCTTCCCCCTTCTTTCTTTTTACATTTCCCATTCTGACTTCCTCCTTACTCCTTCACTTCTCCTCATCTGTCCATAACTACCCTCTGGTGCTCCTCTTTCCCTTTCTCCCATGATCCACTGCTCTCTTCTTCTTCTACTACGGCTTCCACCTATCAACTGCCAGCTTCTCATTTCAATCCCCTCCCCCACCCCCACACTTCCCCCTCACTTGTCTTCACCTATCACCTGCCAGCTTGTACTCTTTCCCTTCCCTCACCTTCTTATTCTGGCCTCTTGCCCCTTCCTTTCCAATCCTGATGAAGGGTCTCAACCCGAAATGTTGATGGTTTATTCCTGAGAAGAGAAAATCTGCAGTTGCAGGAAATCCAAGCAGCACACACAAATGCTGGAGGAATTTAGCAGGCCAGGCAGCATCAATGGAAAAGAGTAAATCGTCGACGTTTCGGCCTGAGACCCCTCATCAGGAAAGAAAGAAGTCCTGATGAAAGATCTCAGCCCAAAATGTTTACTGCTTGCTCTTCTCCATAGATGCTGCCTGGTCTGCTGAGTCCTCCAGCATGTTGTGATTGTTTATTCCTCTCCGGAGATACTGCCTGACCAGCTCAGTTCCCCCAACTTCATAAATAGCATGACTACTAGAGAAGATTAGAAGCTGGGACTCCTGCATGAAATTACTCAACTCCTTACATCCCAAGACTTCTCTAATACCTACAAGATACAAGCCAAAATGTCAGGCTTCACTTGTACAGCAAGTACAAGTACAGCATCAACAGTTTGCAACCATTTCACCACCGTCTAGAACAATGCAGACTACTTCACTGGAATGACAAAGCTGCCCTAAGCACCAAAATGCTCTTCAGTTAATCACCCAGGCCACATTGATAGTACCTTTCAAATTCCAACTTCTATCACCTAGGACAAGGACAGCAGGGGCTTTGTAAGTTTCAAACCACCTGGGTTTGTAAATATGTCACTGGTCCTTCACTGTTGCAGGGTCATGGCACTGCCTGCCTAACTGCACATTTTCACCAGAAAAGCTGCAGTGACTAAAGAAGGCAGCTCACAATCTCCTTCTCCGGCGCGATCAGAGGCAGGAAACAAATGCTAGCTTTCCCAGCAATACCAAATCCTGGGAGTTGAATTAAGCTTAATTAAACTTAAATTTATTGATATTTAATATGCAAATACAACCAACTCAAAAGAAATAATGGCTGATTAACTTTCTTTCAGCAGTGTTAGTAGAAAAGAAATTTCACTTTAAGTCATTCAATCAGATTTTTTTCACATTCACCTGAAAAGGTAGTTGAGTTCTTGAAAAAAAAATCTGTAAAATAAAACACACTATTAATCTTTAGCTTTTCAGTGTTTCAAGGATGTGCCTGCCTACGTTACTTGAACAATTCTTGGAGTATGATTTGAAACTGAATGGTAAAAAAAGAGTAAAATGGACCAAAATAAAACCCAACTGGATGGGAAACAATCATATAAATTTTGCACGAATATGTAAAGTGGTACTTTGCAGTTGGAAGTGACCTAAAGTCCACATCTAAAGTCCCCAAATCGCCTATTTTATTGATTACTTAAGAGAATTCCATTCCCTCCTACCACAGAATTTTTACCTCTTTAGAAGTATTAAAACTTACCAGTTATAGATTCTGTTTCCCTGAGAAGGGCATTGGTGAGTCTTTAAACTCCTTCAAAAGTTAACCTGCCATTCTTTCATCATAAAATGATTGTATTTCTTATTGAATAACATTGATGGTGATTTTATACACATTCCTCTTGCACTGTGAGACAACATTGAATATTTTGTTGAAATAAATCAAACTACAAATGCTGCAGATTGAATCTTTTAGGTTTTCTTTCTACTTTACTGATACTGCAATTATGTTTCCAGGAAACTTTATTTTTCAGTACAATTATGTTCATTTCAAGCAAGTTCCTCTCTTTCGAATTCGGCACTACTATTATATCTCTAGTTTCTGTGTGTCTTTTCCCAATTCACCATTAGATTTCCATCATGAATTCTACTCTCATTCTTTAAACATATACATTCATTCCTTTCAGTATAGAAAATAACAAAACTGTAAGTTTTCTTACATTGCTGCTTTTTCTATTAGATGTAAATATTTGCATCTGGTTTCTCTTTAACTTTGAGTATGTGTAGATGCACACAGACCTGGGATTTGCATGGCCGTTTCTTAGTTCAGTTCAACAAAATTCATTGGTATCATTTTGATACCCCCTTGAACGTCATGATAATATTGTAAATCTCAGACAAAATTGCTTATTTCCTTGCCATTACTTGTGAATCTATCCTCTACAACCATGGAAACACTCATTCACATTTTCATTTTTATTAATTTATCCTAAAATATTCTTCATGATGCCTTCATATTCTTTCAGCTGTCCTGTGCTCTTACTGTGTTAATCATTCTTTTTGTAATAATCTACTGTTTATCTACTCAATGTATTAACTTTTAAGCTCATTGTGCATTCAACTCTTTATCTAATGTTATCTGATTATGGACAAAATTTGTTCATATGTTTTTATGATGTTAAATATTTTTCTAGAAGTCTGCTGATTACATTTTAAATATCTTTTTATTGTACTTTATAAACTATACACTTATACAGTCATAAATTAATTGAAACAGCTTGCTTATTCGATTATAAAGTAAATGTTTGTTTTACCTGAATATGCTGTTCCTTTGTAATTATCTTCCAAATGATTATAAAATGTGATTTCTATTTAAATTTTAGACTTCTTAAATCCCAGAAACATGTTTGTTACTTTTGATATTAAAATAAGTTCAATCAATGTCTTCTGAAATTGTAGGTACAAACTGCAAATGTTTTGAACACAATTTAACCGAATTAATACTAAATAAAGATTTATCTTTCAATTAAATATCCTGCAATCCTGTATTTTTTTACCCTTGTTTATAACATTACGTTGCCTTGAAACTTTTGGTGAAAATAGCTTAAAACAAATCTTTTGCTTTTCAAGTCTCACCAATAATTACTCACTTAATGCTTACAAGCACATTTAAGCATGGTTCTGAAGCTAATATGCTCTCAATGGCTACTTTATGAGGGTCACCTGAAATCTGCTCATTCATACAAATATCTAATCAGCCAATAATGTGGCAGCAACACAATGCTTAAAACACAATGCATCGACCATCCACACATGGTTGAGGTTCAGTCATTGTTCAGAGAAAACATCAAAATGGGGAAGCTACATGATCATGGAATGAATGCTGGTGCCAGAATGGGTAGTTTGAGTATCTGAAGAACTGCTGATCTGGGGTTTTCACACATGATGGCCTCTAGAGTTTACACAGAATAGTGCGAAAAACCAAAAATATCCAGAGAGCAACAGTTCTGCGGCTGAAAACACCTTATTATTTAGAGAGGTCAGAGAAGAATAACCAGATTGGTTCAAACTGACAGGAAGACAACAGGAATTCAAATAATTATGTGTTATAACAGTGGTATGCAAAAGCACACCTCTGAATGTATTACCTGTCCACTTGAAGTGGATGGACTACAGCTGCAGGAAACCAAACCAGGTTCCACTCCTGTATCTAGTGAAATATGATGAAATATGTGTGTCATCCTCTTATTGACTTTTATTCAATTTATTGATTTTCACTACATATTATCACACAATTTTATGTCATATGTATACAAATTTCCTACCTTGCTGTCATCAATGATAAATATTTCACTTGCATTGCACCTGATCATCATTTATGCAGCCTATGAATCTCTTAAACAAAAATGGAAGCATCTTAAAATAATTTGGTTATTTTCATAATTATAATGCTGAACCAGCATGTCTGTAACCAATCCTGCTTTCCTCTATACCCCAATCTATTTACGAGTTCATCAACGTTTGGTTCTTTTTTTAAAAAAATTTAGAATGAACCTCACATTTTCCAGGTACCTATTGAGTTCTATGTTTGCTTGAGCTGTATACCACCTTACAGGCATACCATAGCTTCATCAGCTTGAGCATTTCTGGAATGTTTCCACACTATTTTATGGATTTATGTAGGTCCCGATCTCTCCATTAATTATGTGAATGAGTAAAACAAATCACTTCAAATAAAGCAATTGTCAACAAACATTTTAACACTCCAACCCTTTATAGCACCTCCTAAATTCAAGACAACTCTGCCAGAAGGCTTGATTTCAGCATTACCGAAACATGGAAGGTACCGAGAAGTCCCAAGCATTGATATGAGGAGATGGAGGGGAACGTTGACGGGGGGGGGGGGGGGGGGGGGGTCAGAGTTTGGGCGAATCGTCCACATATTATCAAAAAAGAATTAGGCTAATCGCTATTATGATTTGTAGCGATCATAAATCCGTGACGGGTCACAAAGAAATGGATTAAAAACTAACTACCCCTATTTAATAAAGGCGATTTATAATGATTTTAAGGTTTTTTTTTTTGCAAGTCTCTAAGCGCGTTCTTTACATAATAGGCTTCAGTTCAAGTACCTTCATCAGTGGCACTGAGCCCCTTTCCTGCCGACCGCAAAGGACACGACGCGAAAAAATCAGAACCGACGCAACTGGTCACCTCACTTAATCACGTGCTTCTAAACGTCACTGGTCAGTCACATGAGACCATGGTGCCAAATCATTTGATTCCTTCGTTGACTTGTATGTTGAATTGAAAGGGCAGCAGCTGGAATGACCCCCTACCGACACCCTATTGACAATGACAACAGTGGTAGTACTAACTGCCCCAAATTAAGATCCCGGATTAATGAGTCTTTTTCACGTTTTTCAGAAAGACACATCTAGAATTACTGCAGGCAATGAATTGCTCTTTTGGTTCTCTTGGTCTTTGTGGAAGTCAACCTGTCTTCAAAGCCGAAGTTTTAACTTATTATTATGCTGTTCTAACCTATTTTATCTGCAACATTTTGTCGATGTGATTTCAGGTCACAGACCAGAGAAGCATTAACTTGCACTATGGTCCTATCTGTTGAGAATTCTCAGTATCTTCCGTTTCATGTCAGATTTCGCGAATCCTCTGAATATTGCTCTGGCATTGAAATTAAACCATGCCTTGAAAAAGAAACACACGCACGCAATTATACCTGTGGCAAAGTGAGCTATTTTATTGTCAATGTGAAATATACAGCGCAGGACTGTAAAAACTTGTAGGCACAAATGACTTAGGTACAGGCATTTAAATAACATTAATGAAATATATTTCAATGATTCTGAACAGAATTAATACATTTGCTTTATTTCTATATCAAGCAGTCGCTCCCGAAAAAAAACATACATTTCAATTTGGAGCGAATGGAACAGTACGTCTCTACAAAATAATTCATAATCATATCCCCTCAGTCGGATCAATGCTTTGCTTAAATATATTTAAACTTCGGCCAGCTTTCTTCCAACAAGTATTGGGCATTATTTGATCAACTATTGACTGCCTTTTGCCCTTTGATGTAAAAAAATTTTCTTCATGCTTATTACTACCTTCTTGTTATTGAGTTTACAAAACGTAATGACACACAAGCCTCCTCTTTGGAGGGATAACAGAAGGTTCCTGTATTTTAAAAATCCATGGTGCTATTTATCTACTGACTGAGTGACGCTATGTAAAATGAACTAGATGTACATGATCACTGTGCTATTCAGTAACTTTACAGTTTTATTGTTACCCCCACAAACCCAATCCTCGCCCTCAAGAATAAATTTGGGAAAAAATGCTGTAAAGAGAAACTCACCAGGATTAAACGTCATCGGCACTGATTTTAGGATATGTTTTATTTAAAACGTCATGCAAGGTTAATGCATCTATTATATAAATAGCTTAAATCAATAGTTCATTATTATGACATTTCCAGTTATATTGATTGAAACTATTTGTCCATTGATCTTAAAAATATTCGTCCATGGACCTTATTTTAGAATATATGTTTGCATTAATAAGGTGCTTTTTGTTAGTGAATACGTCTCTATGCATTAATAAATAAAAATAACCGCGATTGAACACGTCAAAATGAGTGTGCTTTAATTAGTGAGTGGCTTTGTACTCAAATATAAATATTCGTGTTGCATTCGGATCATTTAAAAGAAGAAACTTGGCTATTTAATAGAAATACACGGCTCCTCCATCAGGGCAACCTAATAGTTCCGCAAGGGGACATTTCATTTATGTTTTAAATCTTATTTTGGCTTGATGAAAAAGAAAAGACAACACGTTTAGTCTTTGAGATAAAGCCCCGCGGACGGCCGCCGGGTCAGTTTCTTCTCTTCATGTTGAACCTGACCGGTGCACAGTTTTTTTTATTACTGTTGCCTACGGGCTGCTGGCAGTTCACATAACGACACACTTCCCCTTGAGTTTCTCTGTCCTCTTTTGCTGCTTGGATTTCTTCCCGTCGATTTGCAGGCTCACCGCCCTGCGCTTCTCCAGGTTCAGCAGTTCCTGGAAGAGCTCCTTCACGTTGTGATTAGTCTTGGCTGAGGTCTCCATGAAGCCGCACTTCCACCGCTTGGCCTGGGACTCGCCGTCACTGGCTTGCACCTCCCTCAGCGTGTCGTCGCACTTGTTGCCCACCAGCATGATGGGGATGCTCTCCACGTCTCCCTTGATCTGGCATACTTGTTCGTAGATGGGCTTCAGTTCTTCCAGAGACTGTTTGCTTGTGATGGAGTACACGAGGATGAAGGCGTGCCCTTTGGAGATGGAGAGGCGCTGCATGGCCGGGAACTGGTGACTCCCCGTGGTGTCAGTGATCTGTAAAGTGCAGATGCTCTTGTCACAACTGATGACTTGGCGGTAAGTGTCTTCGATCGTGGGGATGTAGCTCTCCCGGAAGGTCCCTTTGACAAACCTGAGTACCAGCGAGCTCTTGCCCACGCCTCCCGCTCCGAACACCACCACCCTGTAATCATTGCTCTGTTCCGGCATCTTGATGGTTGGCTCACACCGTCACCTGGAGTCAAAGGGAAGAATATTATATACGTTCAACTCATTTCTAAACCGATCTTTTAACAGCATAGAAAAAACAGTGTCCAGTTTATCCAATGTCATAAGCACAAGATATGAACCATATGCAGTGAACAGTTAAACGGGACTATTCCGCTACAGCTCGCCTTTCGAAGGTTAAAATGACACGGGGGCTTCTGTGCAGGACCCTCTCGTCTCACAGACTCCGAATACCTCGGGGATCATTTCGGTTCTTAAGCTACAGATCGAAATAAAACTAGAAATCACTGCAGGTCCACAGTCATCTTATTGCCCTTGTCAGAACACCGCTACCCAGTGTTAAAGACGCTTAAAAAAGATAAACAATTACCTTGCGAAACCACAGCGTGGAGTATTTAGTGCCGAACGTTTATGCCGAGCTGCGCTGCGTTCAGTCTTGAGAACCCATCGCGGCGGAAGGATGGGCAGGATCGATAGCGAAGGAGTCGGCTTTCTGCTGACTGAAAGGGCTGGAGGGAGTTTCTGTCTGATATTAAAGACACCAGAGACACGCTCCATGCAGCGATGTTACGTATCTGGTTTGTTTAGTGAGCTCGGTGTGAGCAGGGAGCTGACTATCGTCATCAGTGATTTTCAACGCTACGTCTCGGTGCGGGTCGTCAGGATGCTGCAGCAAGGGTTGGAGACCTGTTCAGTCTGAGGCAGTGCTGCTAATGAATCTTCCACGGGTAAGAGCAACCCAGCAGAACGCGATGGAGCGCAGCACGTATCAAATCCGCACTGTCAGCACTAAAAATAAACTATTTTCCATTCAACGCGATACGACTTGGGCAACGCTTCGTTTTGCGGGCTTTCTCTCAATGGACAAAATTTTCACGAATAATCAAATCGCTGAAACAGTAATTATGCAATGAGGCGGAGGGGGCGGGCGGGAGCTGCAGTATTCCAAAACAAAATAAAGCACAAAATAAGTCGGACAACACCTGAAACTAGGGCTAAGGTTTACGGTCGAATATCTTTCCTCTGCTTTCCGCCTTCAAACCGTGTCACAGCTCCTGTCATCTTTAGCACTCTACGCTTTCAATTCAGTTTCTTTGTCACTCTTCCACCCCCCCCCCACCCCCAAACCAAATGGCAGGCAAACACGCGGATTTTGTTTTCCACGTACTGCCGTCACTAACAATGTCTTATATTTACTGCATTTTAAGAAGTCAAGGTTCATCTATTTCCACGGGTTTACCAATTATAGAACGTCACTGCGGCACCCAAAGGCAGGGCCTATCTGGAGCAGCCCCAGTCCTCTTTAAACTATGTAACAGGATGAGAAATAACATTGCTCATTTAAACAGTAAAACACTGCATGCTTGGCATGTTTAATGTCGCATATAATCTTACACTCCCAGAATACTTCAAATTATTCAGAATTATTCTGATTTTTAAAGCTCTACTTTCTTCGGCGTATTTCCCAGTCAGCTTTCCTTCATTTTGAAATCTAAAAATCTTAAGCATATATTCCAATGATTTAGGCAAATCCAGATGGGGTTATTTTGTAATCTGTTCTATTTACATTACGCCAGAGATCTGATATTTTTTCTCTTTTTACACAAAGTGAGGATTGGACCAATTGTTGTCTTTCAGGAATACTGAAATTATTTTGTCCAGCCGACAAATAGCCTCTTAGACACTGATAACGGATGTTAAAACAGCTAAAAGCAACACAATTAACACAACAGGCCAGGCAGCATTTAGAAAAATAGTACAGTCAATGTTTCCTGCCGAAACCCTTCGGCAGGACTATTTGTACTATTTTTCCTAGATGCTGCCTGGTCTGCTGAGTTCCTCCAGCACTCTGTGTGCGCTGCTCGGATCTCCAGCATCTGCAGATTTTCCCTAGTCAGTTACCCAGAGTAAGATTTGTAACCACTTTTCAAGTCCAATAGCAAAGAGTGAGAAATATTTAGATTTATGACACGCTCTGGAACATGCAGAGCGTAAATGGGGCAGTGTATTAGCTCAAAACAATGTCCTTTGTATATTTGATACTTCAAATAAAAACGAAGAACGTCCCAGTTAGAAGAATAGTGGGAAGCAAGTAGGAAATATGTAGGCATCAACTACCATCTTGGTCAATGGTCTGTTCGGCGAATTTGCCTAAATTACACTCCGTCTTCTAAATATTTCTATTGAAATTCTAAGCCCAAATTGCTCAAAGTTCATCTACATGGAACTATGAGGAGAAATTCCAATGTTTGCTTATGCTTTTTTATGTGTGACCATCAGAAAACTACAGTTGTCGGCATTAGGGATGTATAAGGCAAAATACCGGTACACCATTCAAGAGCTTAGGTGTTTAAATTTATATCTTATCACGATCCTGAATAGTTTTACTATGATATCGACACTGCTGCAAAGAATTGGCATCCAATTAAGCACTGATATTCCTTGGTTACCTAGCAACCTTCCTCATTCAAAGACACTAATGTGGGAATTATTAATGCTTCCTAAAATTATAAATGAGATACAAAAAAAACTCATATTGTCAGAATTGCTAACTGAACACAAACGGATTGGCTGATTTTTAAACATGACTACAACAGAATATAGGCAGCCAGAGCAATTTACTGTTACTCATTTACCAGACACGTCGGAGAATATTCAGCAATCTATTGTGATGGGAAATTGACAGAAAGTCGTATTGGTCTTGGGTTCTTAGTTGCATCTAATGGAAGAAGCGAAGCATCTACCAATAGAACCTGAAACCATGGACAAAGTTTTCCACACACACACACACACACACACACACACACACACACACACACACACACACACACACACACACACACACACACACACACACACACACACACACACTCACTCACTCACTCACTCACTCACTCACTCACTCACTCACTCACTCACTCCAAAGCTGATTGCAGCGAATTCGCTGTAAGACAGAAGAGAAACGGACCACAAGAAGTCCAGAACGATCAGGGGTTACTTTCCACCCACGGCCAGATTCATCATTAGGGAACAGCAGATCGCACGGGGTCAAGTATTGCAAGCGGATGGGAATAATATTCTATGCTTTGGGAATAACGGATTAAACGAACTACTTGGTAGTTGGATAATTAATAGCTACAAGCAAATTGAGTAGGTTGAAGGTTGAATATCCGTTAAAAAGTGTTCTTTGCTCTAATTGACCTCTCCCAATAAACGCAAGCTGACCACACGGGCATTGGTGATATCGCGGTGTGCAGATGAGAGACACACTCGAACAATACATGCTGATATCAATATACACGCGCTTATTTATCTCTGCTTTTTTTAGTCTGGAGAATGGGGATAAAGAGATAGGAAGCAGTACCGCCCCTCATTCATTCGGCAGTTTGTGTCCCTGGTCATCCTTTCGGCCGTTCACCGCCCGCCTCTCTTCCTTTCTTTTCCCCCCGGGCAATATAAAGGAAAGCAGCGGTAAGGCGGCACGGGTGCCCAAAAGAAAGCCTTTTGCCACCCCCACCAGAACAGGCTGACAGAATTTCCTGAATTCGTTTCGATATCCGTTATCACCCCACTGGAGGTTACTCTAGGCGTTTCCGATCACTTTGATTGATTTTGACCGGCTGTTTACAGCCATTCCGAACATACTCAATGGGAATAATAAGTTCTGGATGAGACCCCTGTGCGGGTCTTTCGATGCACGTTTGGGACTCCTGGGAATCAGTGCTAACACTCAGCGATGGCACTAATTAGTGTGCCGTTCCTAAAAAAAAAACCCTCCTGCACCATTTGTAAAAAGCAGCAGACACTCAAAAGGATTTGCTCGAGCATTGCTTTGTTTCTGTAATAATGAAACAATTATATGCTGGATTTCTTTTAAAATGGTCCGATCGACCGTTTCTTTAAAATAAGACGGAGGCACACCCACTCCGCGATACAGGAAATGCTAGAATTCATTTCAAAGAGCGGATCCTTCAATTCCTGGGGGATAAAGGCGTCGCCACCTTTCACGGGGTATAGGTAACATCGAATCTGTTATAAACATGCACCTACAATCGTGAATTCGCTCTTACTTAAGACAAGGATTTATATTCCTATGCATATTTATGTCTGTGCGTATGTGCATGTTCATACAGCAGAAATTAATTCCCAGAATGGAAACTGAGCAACACTTTACCTTCGGAAGGGATCCTCTTTTTTTTTAAAACTGGAAAGGCCGCTTGAAAGGGTCACATGCCGCCGCAAAGGAAAGCTCGGGTCCAGTTTTTCACGTGGACTGGGTTCGACAGTGATGAAGGGAGCCTCGCCAAGCTCCGGCGCACTGTGTGATGGTCTGCGATCGCCGCGACCGGCTACGCCTGGGGGAGGGAATGAAGCGCACGCTGCTCTCGGCCCAGGATCTGTGATTAGATACACCGCCTGTTATTGCAGCAGACAGATGGCACGTGATCCCTTTCAAAATAAGAGTCTCCGGCACTTCCAATCCGTGTCTCTACCTGGCAGAATTGTACTTTCAACATGGAGTAAGGTGTACGTTTTTGGGTATCTTATTGCCAAGCCTGGAGGGTTGGTGTATTGATAATAATAATACTGATATTAGCATATCTGTTCAATCAAAATAAATTCTCCAGCAATCCGTGCCCAGATAGATGGCTAGACATGGGTGGGATGTCAGTAAATGACATTGAATTTACCCCTGTCCTTGCCCAAGTTGCCCTGTGTGAAGTTTCATAGCGATTGGTTGACACTGAAAGTCATCAATGCTGAGCCCAGTCCCGTTCACTCAGTTATGGACTTCTTCCAGCATGCACCATCTAGATGCTGCACCGGAGAAGAACATTTATATCCCTTCTAGTCTTAGTGCCCACCTTCATCAGCAGTAAAATCGTAATACTCAGATTATCACATGTACATCATAATGTACAGTGAAATGTGTCGTTTGTGTTTACAACAACCCAACCTAAGCATGTGCTGGGGGCAGTCCATAAGCGTTGGCAGTCCTTCCAGCACCATATTAGCATGCCCACAATGTTGTTTTATTAAGATTTTTAAAAAGACCATGCATGATATACTCTGGTCCGGCAACATCCATGGAGCCAGAAGCAGGGAAATGTATCTATTCTGACTCCCTTTGCCTCAAGTGGGAAACATAGAAAACCTACAGCACAATACAGGCTCTTCAGTCCACAAAGTTGTGTCGAACATGTCCCTACCTTAGAAATTACTAGGCTTACCTATAGCCCTCAAGTTTGTTTTAGGTTCAGAGAAGTTGGGGTAGGGATGAAAAATAGCGAAGGGACCATCTCCGATGGGATGAGGCTGTGTTTGAAATGGTGACTTGCCGTTGATAAATTAATGGAAAAGAGAGAAGCAATATAAAGGAATGTAAAAGCTGTAGGAAATGTTGGGCTGGTCATGCTGCTGTTGTGGGAAAGTTAAAATCAAAGGAAATCTCTTGGAAAGGATGAAATCAAGGTTGCCATGGTGAGAAGTTGCTGATGAAACCATCCAACGGATGCTACTTGTATATATGATGTGCCATTTAGTTTAATTATTTCAGATTTGGAGATTCAAAATTTGGTGACACATGGAGCAAGTGGATAGATCTAGATATGACCCTACAAAAGTTACAGCACCTGTTTTCCAATGGCAACATCCATAATTATGGGAGCATTACATCCAAGGATATATATTGTATGAAAATGACAGCCATGTGGGCAGTGGGGGTGGGATGGTTTTGTTGGTAAAGCATAAAATGAAATCCTTAGAAAGAAGTGACATCTTCCACGGCCAACCCGAGTGCCCTAACTGGGTGGCAATGGAGTTGAGCTCCACTAAAGAATTATCTATCTCTGCACTTCTTGGCTCTGCACTCCCTAGTAGTCTGCCCAGATCAATAGCTAATCCTCTTGTTAGACACACTTTGTGTATATGGGCTCAGTTCAGGAAATGCTATGGTTTCCAGGGGTTTTCTGTTTCCAGCCCTGTCGCACATAATCACCTTTTTTTACCTACTATGTACGATTCAGCATTCCATGTTTGGTATAGGAAGGGCATTAGACATTTTGAAGATCTTTTCATTGATAATCGCTTCGCTTCTTTTCAGCAGCTCTCTGTTAAGTTCAATCTGCCTAACGCTCATTTTTTCAGATATCTCCAAATCCGACACTTTATTGCTCCTTTAATTCCTAACTTTCCTGAAATGCCTGCGAAAAATGCTATGGACCTATTTCTTTCCATTAATCCACTAGGTAAAGGTTTAATATCAATTATCCGAGATAAACTAGCAGCCTTACGACGGGCCCCTGTGGATAAAATTAAAATGGCCTGGGAGCAGGATTTAAGTATCTCCTTATCCGAGGAGAGCTGGGACTCAGTTCTCAAATCGGTTAACTCAACCTCTCTTTGTGCTCGCCATTGCCTTCTACAGTTTAAGATTGTTCATAGAGCCCATATGTCTAAATCTAAACTATCTCGATTCTACCCTAGCATTAGTCCGCTCTGTGATAAATGCAAGAGGGGCGTGGCCTCTCTCATCCATATGTACTGGTTCTGTCCTAGCTTGGAGAAATTCTGGAAAGATGTCTTCACTACGTTATCGTGTATTCTGAATCAGTACCTAGAACCAAACCCCTTAATTGCTCTGTTCGGTTTTTGGGGCGAGACAGATTTATGTCTGGGTCCGACCAAATGCCGAATATTATCCTTTGCCTCTCTCCTGGCTAGACGCTTGATCCTCCTTAGATGGAGAGATGTTGCCCCGCCCACTCATGCGCAATGGCTTAACGACATTATGGCCTGCTTGGACCTCGAAAAAATTCATTATTCAGTTCTTAATTCGGATCTAAAGTTCCATAAGGTCTGGGGACCTTTTATCGAGTACTTTCATAACCTTCCTCTTGACTAGGGTTTTTTTTTCTTCTTTTCGGTCCCTTGCTTTCAGCTCCCTTTTTTTTCTGGTAGTAGGCATTATTATCCTTTGTTGCTAAGTGTATTCACAGTCTGGGAGTTTGACTGTTCTGACTTATATTCTCTATATTGTGTTGTGGTCGGTCTGGAGTTGTTGTTGTTTTTTCCTGTGTTGTGGGGCTTGGGGAGGATACTAAGCTTACTTATCTTTAATTTAGGTGCTTTTTTGTTAAATTCTCTTCCTTTGTAGCATATTGTTATTGTATGCTTAATTTTGCACTGTATTAATGTTCCTCATTGGGATTTGGGGTTTTTAATTTGTAAAATGTTTTGAAAAACTAATTAAAAAATTTTTTAAAAAGAAAGAAAGAAAGAAAGAAGTGACATAGGATTGGAAGATGTAGACTACTTGTGGGTAGAATTTTAAAAAACTAATGGGAGTTATATAGAGACCTCCATAAAGTAGCTAGAATGTGGGGTACAAATTACAAGGGAGATGGGAAAGGCTTATAAAAAGATCAATGATGGTTATAGGGGATTCCAATATGTAGAAAGATTTAAAAAATCAGATTGGTACTGGATCCCAAGAGAAGGAATTTCTAGGATTCCTATGAGATAGCTTTTTAGAATAGCTTGTGGTTGAACCCAATAGGAAAAGGCAGATCTGGATTGAGTGTTGTGTAATGAACCAAATTTCATTAGGGAACTTATGGTAAAGGAACCCTTAGGAGGCAGCATTCATCATATGATAGAATTCACTCTTCAGTTTGAGAGGTAGGAGCTAAAATCAGATCCATTGGTTTTACAGTGGAGCAAAGGAAGCTTCAGAGGCAGGAGAGAGGAGCTGGCCAAGGTTGATTGGAAGGGGACACTAGCAGGGATGAGAGTAGAGCAGCAATGGCAGGAGTTTCTGGAAGTAATTCAGAACATGTAGGATTGATTAATTCCAAAGAAGAAGCATTCTAAAGGGAGGATGAGGCAACCTTGGCAGACACGGGGAGTCAAATGCAGAATAAAGGCAAAAGAGAGGTCATGTAGTATAGTAAAATCTAGTGGGAAGCTAGATGATTAGGAAGCATTTAAAAACAACAGAGCAAATACAAAAGTAATAAGGAGATAGATGAAATATGAAGGTAAACTAGCCAATAATATAAAATGGGTTACCAGAATTCCTTTTCAGATATAAAGTGTAAAAAAGAGGCAAGAGTTGACATCAGATTTCTGGAAAAACAACACTGGACAAGAGTAATGGGGGAGAAAGAAATTGTATATGATCTGAATAAGTATGTTGCATCAATCTTCAATGCAGAAGCATGCCAAAATTCAAGAGTGCCGGGGCAATAATGTGTGTAGTCACTATTACTAAGAAGAAGGTGCTTGGGAAGCTGAAAGGTCTGAAGTCGGACAAGTTACAAAATGAAATGGATTACACCTCAAGGTTCTAAAAGAAGTAGCTAAAGAGATTGTCGAGGCATTGGTAGTGATCTTTGAAGAATCACTTGATACTGGAATGGTTTCAGAGGACTGGAAAATCACAAATGTTACTCCACTCTTTAAGAAGAAGGCAAAAGACATGAAATTATACGCCACTTAACCTGACTTCAGTGGTTGGCAAGTTGTTAGAGTCCATTATTAAGGATGAGGCTTTGGGGTACTTGGAGGCACATGATAAAATAGGGCAAAGTGGCATGGTTTCCTTAATGGAAAATATTGCCCGACAAATCTTTCGGAATTTTTTGAGGAAATAACAGGCAGGATAGACAAATGAGAGTCAGTGGATACTGTTTACTTGGATTTTCAGAAGGCATTCGACAAGGTGCCATACATGAGGCTGTTTAACAAGCTGAGAGCCCATGGTATTACAGGAAAGGCACTAGCATTCACAAAAGATTGGCTGACTGGCTAAAGGCAGAGTAGGAATTAAGGGGCAATTTTCTGGCTGCTAGTGGTGTTCTGAAGGGGTCGGTCTAGGTTCCACACTTCTCACATTATAAGTTAATGATTTGGTTGAAAGAGTAGATGGCTTTGTAGTCAAGTTTGTGGATGATATAAAGACAGATGGAGGGGCAGGCAGTATTGAAGCAGGAAGTCTGCAAAAGGGCTTGGACAGATTAAGAGAATGGGCAAAGAAGTGGCAGATGAAATGCAGTGTAGGGAAGTATATGGTCATGCACTTTGGTAGAAGGAGTAAAGGGATAGAGGTTTTCTAAACAGGGAGCAAATTCAGAAATCATAAGAGCAAAGTGACTTTAGAGTCCCATTGTAGGATTTCCTGAAGGTTAATCTGCAGGTTGAGTAGGTAATAAAGAAGGCAAATGTAATGTTAGCATTCATTGAAGTGGACTAGAATATAAAAGAAAAGATTTAATGCTGAGTCTTTATAACAAATTGATTAGACCATACTTGGAGTATTGCGAGCAGGCCCCATGTCTAAGAATGGATGTGTTGGTGTTGCAGAGGGTCCAGAGGATGTTGATGAGAATGATCTGGGAATGAAAGGGTTAACATATGAGGAGTGTTTGATGGCTCTGGGCCTGTTCTCGCTGGCGTTTGGAAGAATGAGGGGAGACTTCATTGAAACCTACTGAATATTGAAAGGCCTAGATAAACTGCAAATATTTCCAATAACTGTAGAGTCTAGGCCCAGAGGGCACAACCTCAAAATAGAAAGATGTCCCTTTAGAATCGCGATGAGGAAGTATAAATTTAGGAAAAGACTGAGTTTGTGGAATTCATTGCCACAGATGGCAGTGGAGGCCATGTCATTAATTATATTTAAAGTGGAAGTTGATAGGTAGTTTGTAAGAGCGTCAGAGGGTATGTGGAGAATGGGATTGAGAGGGAAAATTAATCAGCCATGATTGAATGGCTGAGCAGACTCAATGATTGAATGGTCTAATTCTGCTCTTATCTTATGGTCTTATAGTCTAATTATTATCATCAGAGCAGCAATTCATGAAATGATTGTTCAATGCAGATGATTTTTTGAACATGTCTCACCTGTAACCTGTACTTTTCGGTTGAAGTGAGTACATAGGTGAAAACGGGCTGTTTGTATTATATGCAATGATAACTCTAGCAACCATAAATCAATTACCAATAATACAGCAGAGTAATTGATTAGGACGTGAACCCTGGTTTGTAGATATTCAAACAAAGTGAATCAACTGCATGTAAGAACAGGTTAACTGTAAGTTTAATAATCATTAGTGAGCACAGTGGTAGAATTTAGTTTAACCATATATACTGTAGCTAGATTTTTATATTGCATAGTAGTCCATTGCAACTTTATCATTGTTAGATAAGAGTGGCTTCACAGTAGTGAGCTGGTAGAACCACTGCCTTACAGTGCAAGGTTCAGTGGTTGAATTCTGTCATCTGTGTGGAGTTTGTATGTTCTCCCTGAAACAATAAGGCTTTCCTTCAGGTACTCTGGTGTCCTCCCACAGCCTGAAAATGTGCAGCTTGGTAACCTAAATTGCCACTGTAAGTGCCCCTAGATTATAACTGAATGGTAGAATCTGGAAGGAATTGTTACAAATGTAGGGAGAATTAAATGCAATTAATTTTGGATGAGTGTAAATGTGTAGTTGATAGTGCAGATTTAGTGGGCTGAAAGGCCTGTTTAAAATCTGTGTGTCTCTAATTTAATTTTAGATTTTATATAACTAAAAACACTACATCATTTCTTTGACTGACACTTGTTTTGATTGTGAATTCCAATGGGGACATTACCAAATAATTTTATCCTATTGTGGTATGAATAACTACACCCTAAAATGTTTTCTTAGCAAGTTTGATCACTTGGAATAAATCAAAGTCTGAGAGATTAACATGTAATTTCAACTTGTAATTTACTAATACCAATATACTTGTTAGTCAAGTTATATCAGGAATGCAATTTAGATTTCAAAGTTAAAAATGCTGAATAATCTTACATTTATATTTATGATTCATAATAATATTTAATATAAATAATTTTGTATATAACTGTGCAAATGCTTCTTATAAAATTAAGATAATCACCACATGAGATCACATAAAGTGAACAGCTTATAAATAACAGTTAAAATACTGCCTGCAATCTTATTGTAGTCACATGGTTATAAAGTCTCCAAAAAGATGTATGCAGAGTTATGGAAAATACACAAATATAATAAAGCTACAGATATATTCAAATAAGTCATCAGTTGTGATTTAGATACTGGGAAAGGCAAATTTAATTTTCTCCAACTTATAAAGTGTTGAATAAATGATTCATTGAAATATCATGAAATGCATTACATTTCATTTTAAAAATGTCTGCAGCTTCAGGTGATGGGTGTACTCTAGAAGTAGTGTCTATATTGATCAGAGGGGAAATAGTGGTGCTGTGGCTCCATTGTTTAATATGCCTGCCAATTGGTTTTATTAACTGAGATTGGAAACTCAATATAACCTTAACCAGGCCAGATGATATGAAAAGAATGATAAAAACAAACCTGGTGACTTTTTTTCTCATTTATCTGTACTGGCTAGCCTGTTGGGCATTTCCCAGATCCTCATAATTTATATTATACCAATAAAAATGCAATCACCTTATCAGAGATTTCCCTTTGTTTTACATTTCCCTCCCCCACTTTCCCTTTTACCAAAGACTAACATTATTAATCTCTTTCCTAATTATGATGAGGAGTTCTGTACCTGAAATCTTAACTGTTTCTTCTTCCATAGTTAATTGCAGCTCTGTCCCATTTTGTGTGTTAATGTGCAAGCATTCATAGAATTTCAACTATGAAAAAGTGCTTTGGAATCAATAAACTGCTTCTATAGATTACACAGGAGAGGTAGCAGATGCTGGAAGTCTGGTTCAACACCCACAAAATGCTGTAGGAACTCGGTGAGTCAAGCAGCATCGACGGAGGCGATGGAGGAAGGTGAACAGTTGATGTTTTATGCTGAACCCCTTTGTAAGGACAAAGTACTTCAGAGGATTATTCAGAGTTCTAGTTGCCAACAAATGCAGCAGGAGATATGGTGCATCATATAGGACTGTATTAAGCTCTTCAGTGACTGTATAAACCCCATTCTTCCACATAACACTCCAGCTTTTTCGATGATATATTTCTACCCGGAGGGTAATAATGACAGCAGCAAATAATTGCTCTCTCTCATTGGAATAATCTTTTAGAAATGCAGCGTGACACATTCCCTAGTGGATATTCTACGCTAGGATTGCCTCATAGATAGCTATCAAGAAAAATGTGGTGATCCTCAGTGCATGAGGGTCTTCCTCGATGGGCCATATAGCCTAATTCTCTTCCTATGTTTTATGGTCGTATGCTCTTTTCCATTGCCTGTTGTTGGTCTCGATCTCCTAGACCCAGTATAAACTATCAATGCCTGATCACATTCTCTCAGAGACCATATCAGGAAAATAACAAATACATATTTAAATAACTTCTAAAAGTTTCCAAAATGAGAAAAATATTGGAGCATAAATATGAAACTAAGGTAAAAGGTGACACATCAAACTATAAGATGGATTTTCTTATTCTGAAACATTTGGAATATTGAATCATTTTATAAATAAGGCACAGACATATATTAAGTTACTGATGCACAGCATTAAAATGATGCTTATATCAGTAGTTAAAATGAAGTCCCTTTTGTTGTGGGAATGACTGTTAATCACAAGTGAACTTGCATTAAGTTTTAGTGAGGTTTTGCTCGAAGGGGAAATCTAGCTGTTCTTCCCAAGTGGCAGGGATAGCTCAAAAGCAAGGCATTCCCATTTCTATCCCCATTCCCATCCCCATTCCCATTCTGACACATCATTCCACGGCTTCCTCTTTTGCCACAAAGAAGCCACTCTTAGAGTAAAGGAGCAACACCTCATTTTGTCTGAGTAGCCTCTAACCTGATGGCATGAGGATTGATTTCTCCGACTGATAATACCTTCTCCACCCCCTTTCCTCTTCATCTATTCTCCACTCTGGCTTCCTACCTCTTCTCTACCTGTCTGTCACCTCCCCTGGTGTCCCTTCTTCTTCCCTTTCTCCCATGGTCTACTCTCCTCTTCTATCAAATTACTTCTTCAGCCCTTTACCTTTCCCACCCACCTGGCTTCAGTTATCACCTTCTAACTCATCCTCCTTCCCCACCCACACCTTTTCCAGTGTTTTAACCCTTCCCTTTCAGAGATGTTGCCTGTTTATTCGTTTCCGTGGATGCTGCCTAACTTGTTGAGTTTCTCCAGCATTTTGTGTGCATAGCCCAGTGTTTCCCAACCTTTTATAGCCCAAGACCACCATAAAGCACCTTCATACTTGCCAACACCCCCCAAAACACTCTTATACTTAACAGCGTCACTCTTAAGCACAATATACTTTCCAGCACCCCCATAGTGCAAAAGCATGTCTATCATGTGCTAGCATGAGAAAATGATTCTGCTTAAAATTTTTATTTGTCTTTAAACCTAGCTTGCACAGTACCTGTGCGCGGTACAGCAGCTTCAATGTCAATGTGCTCCTTGAGCTTGATGGATTTGATGGATTTAGCAGGAGTTGAAATATCTGGTTCAAGTTGGACAGCAAAAGCCTTAACTCCCCACATGTCCAAGTGTTTTCTGTTTTTTGTGAGTATGCGGTTCACTGCACTGAAGTCTCTTTCAATAAGGTAGGAGGATGGAAATGCAGTGAAGTGAAGTTTGGCTCTTCTCGAAGGACCAGGAAACTTTGTATGACAGTCTAGCCACATACCACAAAAGCCAATGTTTTTGAAAAGCATTTTTGCTTCTCCATCAGACAGAATTTTGATAATTTCTTCTTGCAAGCTCTCTTCCTGTTCTTTCACCTTGCAAAGAAAAAGGTTAATTGCCCAGTATGGAATTTCCAGATCGTTCAAACCCTTGAATTTATTTCTGAAAATCCTTCTTCAGTGACTACAGGTGTAAGCAATACTCTTGCAAGTCACTGTCTGTGAAAGAGAGTGCCATACTTTCCATGCAGGGAAACTGTGAGAACATTCTTCTCCTAATGTTTTGCTTATATATTTCCAATTTCTGATAAAAGTGAACACTGCACTTTTTGCCTGGATTAAATTAAAATTCTCACCCTGCAGTTTCATATTTAGAACATTCATTTTGTCATACTGTTTGGCTAGGTATGCCACATCTCTACATAAAATTTAATTTTGTTTCCTAAGCCCTTGTCAACTTTGAGCAAAAATTCAACTATAGTGTCAAAAAGTTGAATTTTTTAAGCAGCAGCCTTTTGACAGCCAACACACTTCACTGTGAAGAAGCATGCATTCAACCTCTTCATCGTTATCTTAGCAAAACTGGCGAAATATTCTGCTATTTAATGGATGAGCTTTAATTTTGTTGATAGCAGGTATTACAAGAGTCATGCTTGAAAAAGTTGCTGCTTGAGGTTTTTGACTGCAAGATGCTGACAATGAAATTACACATTGGATTGCAAACAAACTTGGAGTTTCTTTTTTCATATATGTCACGAAACCAGCATGGTGACCTGTCATATATGGTTCTTCATCTGTTACTCAAGAAATCGTGTTCCTATTCAGAATATCTTTATCCTCAATATACACTGTGAGCTTGTCTTAGATTGATTCTGCATTAATATTTATTTTTAACTTTTGACAAAAGAACATTTCTTCATAATCCTTTCCATTTTTGATAAACAGTACATCTGCCATTAGCAATGCCTCATTGCTTCACACAGTTGACTCATCCAGATGTATCCAAAATTCTGTTTTTTTTCTAGCTCTGTGCATCATTGATACTCAATGTCTTCACTCATTTTGTCAATGCAACAAGCTACAGAGATATTACTTAGAGGAAAAATGCTGTTATCCATTTTGAGAACAGTGGTGAGCACTTCTGATACAGCAGGCATTATTAATCTTTCACCAATTGTATGAGATTTTCCACACTTTGCTATCATTTTGGAAATGTTATAAGAAGCAACGAGACCACTATCAAGGTCATTTTTAGCTTTCTTGGCAAATTATTTGAGTGTGCAGCACTTTTCAAATACGTACTACTTTCATCTTCTGGAACTGAGTAATATCATAAGTAGCCTTTTCAGGGTGCCTTTTATGGAAGTGTTTCTGGAATCTTGATGGTTTAGTGGCTTCATTAAACAGTACAGTATTACAAATAAGACACATGGGGTGCCGCTGATCTGACAGAAATGGAAGAAAACCATACTCCAGGTACGAAACGTTGTATTGACACACTTTCTGTATTTTCTGTTTCTTAGTGGGATTAGAATTCAAAGTTTCACTGCCTTCAGACTCATTGAGACCGTGCTGTAGGTATTTATCAATCATTAATTGGGCTAAATTAAAATTTAAAAATTAACACAAATTGGGAATGCCTGTCAGATGTTGATGATGGCAGTGAGTTGACACAGATGGAATGATGGTAGCGGCACGCAAACGAACAGCAAGGCGAAGATGAAGATGATTACAGCAGGGAAAATTATGTTGAGGAGGATTCAAATTGGAATCTCAGTGTTAGTCGGGATAGAGCTGGTGTTTGGCAAGCTACCTTTATACTATTCCAGTTAGTGCATTTGACCAATCACATAAGGTCTCATATTCCTCAAAGATGGTTCTTGGCTGCATGTACAAATCTGAAGTCACTTCGTACACCTTATGAGGAATCTTTAGGGTGGGAAGGTTTATTGTTTGGCTCTATTTCAGTGTTTGGTTCCGACCAGCACTGATAGGCTGTGAGACCTATTTTCCATGGATCTATAGCGTAAGTTGAGAGTGTGTACTTGAACTACCTACTGTTAAATTGCATAAACTCGTACCATGCTGCAAATCAAGGGGAACTATTGGGCACCCTGGTTGCTAATTATCCCCAATAACATCTGTTTGGTTGGTAAGGATTGATGAGATTCCCAAGTTTCAGACGCATTGTGATGACAAGTCCTCATCACCTGCAGAGCTATGACTCTTCCTGTGTTCCAGTGCCTCATCCTTATTTTCTGTAAGTGCCTGTTCTACTAACGGTTGGTCAGGTCTTGTGCCTCAAGTTAGGGTGCTGCTAACCATGCCCTCCCAAGAATGTTGAATGTCCTCAGACAACTTCTATTTCCCCTAATGCCCCTTTGGGGGGTGTGGTACTGACCCCCCCCCCCCCCCGGGATTCACTGGTGTAGCCCTTTCCCAACTTTTGTTTTATTTTAACTGCAGTAGAATTCAATTAGCAGTGTGCACTGACATCGATGCAGTGCTGATGTGCAGAAGGATAACCAGAGTTGACAACCAGGAATTTAGAGACTAACAGAGGACACAAGGAAAATAGGTTGACTGCATCCACAGAATGCACAGCCCCAGGTTTGCATACAGATTTGCAAAAATAGACAGAATAGCAATCTATCGTGATGTGATGTTACCAATGCACACACCATCAACCCAGTCTCATTATAACCTCCTGACTCATTTTGAAAGGAATTTGGGTAATCATTTGAAACCAGTTTAAGAGAATAACATGAACATCTTAGGAACAATCAACAAATTCCACGAGACAATGACAACTGACATCATTTGTACCCAATACCTTATAACAAGTGGTAACTCTAAATATCTTCCATGATATAGTTTGGTTCTCTTTCAGACACTTCCAATGTTAACATATGAACACTGTCACTGATGAATATCTCTGATACAGATAGAACCAGTCATCACAATCAGCTATTATTGCAGCTCAGCTACTGATTGTTGTAATTACCCTGCTGTATATCTGTCAAATAGGACTTTCCTCTTGTCCATCAAAGAATATCTCTAATCTAAACTATCTTCCAATTTTCTTTGGAATCAAAAAGAAAAAAAGCTAATATCTTCTTTTAACATTCAGCCGACTTCAATTTTTACTCCAGCAGGAAAGGGAGAAATGCAGAGCCAATTTTCTGTGAAGGAAATCGTTGATGTTGCTGAATGTAAAATTTTAATTTATGATGTCTTCTGGACATCTGTGAACTTGGCTATGGCAAATATTTACAGAGATTTTGTTTTACAATATTTGAAAGCTATGTAATGATAATCTTGATATCTGGACAATTCATATATCATTTTTATCCTGCAATGTTCTAATGCTCTGTGTATGGTCTGGATATAAAGCATATTTTAGAAGCCTGACCTTACACTCTGGAACCTAAAATGTTTGCTGTAGTCAGTGCAAGTGTTACTGTATTGAATATTTATTTAAATTAGATACGTTGCCTATTTAATGGAATAGATTTGTTAAAAAGAGAAAAAAAGTTCCTACATTTTTAGAAATGCTGCACTTTGCAATTATATTATAACTGTTCAATGAAACAAAAAGATCAATATAAAATAAATTAATTTAAAATGCATTGATTCCAATGGAGTTACAGCAGCTTATGATTACATAATCTAATTTAAACACAAGACAGATTGCACTCAGTTTTTACAGAATCAACTGCATATATTTTTTTCTTTTTCTTTTATTGTTGTATTGGCAAGTTTTGGCCTGTAGAATACTTGTTGAGAGGTCAGTTAGATAAGTCAAATTGATTTTGAGCCAAAAATCCTTATCAGTCAAGGATTTAAAAAGCTGAGGATGGCTGATGACATAGAGAAGACTAAAACTACTGTATCTTTGAATTGCAGAATTGAATCATAGAGACAATATTTTGTTCTTATCTGGGAAATATTCAATCTTATCAATCTGCCAGGTGGACTAAAACGAATCAAAACACCTCTACTATCATCAGAGTGGTCATTAGAAAAAATGTCATTAAAAATCATCAGGATACCAGGGACATTATGTGATAAAATGAATGTAGATGTTTTCCACTTGAAACATTTGCTGGAGATAATTTAGAAAGCAGGTCAAATGCACCCACACATTATGCCAATTCCATTAGGAGAGTACTTCATCAAGTACTATTTCTATAAGTAAGTTTAATGGAGAGGGAACAATACTTTACCTAGAGTGTGTCTGTGGGTTTAGAAAAATGCAATGACTTTAATTTTTCATACAATTAAATAGGCTAATCCTTTCCTCTGTAGACTGATGTGGATCTTGCTGAAATTTTTGGAGGTTTCATCGGGTAGATGAAGGGAGGATGATTCTCCTAATTGAGTAATTTAGAATTAAGGGTCACAGAATCAGGATAAAGGACAGTCATTTAGGACTGAAATTAAGAGAAATATCTCCATTCGAAAGTTGGCGAATCTTTGGAATTATCTACCCAGAAGGGTAGTGTTGAAAGTGTTGTAGTTCCTGACAATGTGTTGAAGGTGCTGGACTATAGTGGATTTTATTTAAAACTGGGATTGAAAGATTTATGTATATTAAATTATCAAGAAATATGAAGATAGGTTAGGAAAATTATGTTGAAATAGAATTTAAGAATGACCTTAACTTAATGGTGGAGCAGGCTCAAGAGCCTGAATAGCCTATTTCTGCTCCAATATCCTATAAACTTTCTTTTCAGGATTTCATTTTGATTATTTATCCTACCTTTTTTCTTAGGTAGTGCCTCAGGATGGCTTATTTCTATGTTGGTTTTGTGGGTTCTGAGATGACCCTAGTTCTGTGCATGATTTGTAGTCTTTGCTCCAGGCAGGACCTAAGAAGCTTGCTAGGCTTTGGATTGTTCTGCACTGTTACCAGATAGATACAGTCATGGGTCCTGAATATTGAAGAATTGGTGAGGTTGCTATATATTTTCAAGAATTTTTTGAGGTCATTCTCAAAGTATTTTTCTTTTCTGTCCTTGGAAATTGTTTGCTGGAGCTCAGAGCAGAGGGTTTATTTCAGGAGTTTGGTGTCAGTATTCATCAGCAGCTAATCCAATGTTTTACTCAAGGCAGCAATAGTTATGTCAAAGCATTGAAGCTCCTGGACTATAATAACAGTGTGATGTTCAGGTTTGTTGCTGTTTTGGCATTCTGAATTCTCTTTCGAAGACTGGAATTTCTTTCAACATAGGGGGCCATTGTACCCCAGCTAGTACACAGATTTGACCTCATGCAATCTTGGCAATGTGGCATTGAGTTCAAGACAACTGAAAGTCAGCTTTTTCTGTATGAAATTAATATACAGACACACGAACATCTGCTCCCTTACTGAATGCAGACAGACAGATTCTTTACACACATGCAGGGGAGCATGAACACATAAGCTCTTGCCCATATTCCCTTCTTACACCACTTCAACCCACTTTCCTGTACTCCTTCCTTCCCTTTCTCAGTCCCACACCCATTCCTCTCAGCAACCTTTCTGTTACTATTCTCTAACTCATACTGCTCTTCCTCTTTAACTTCCACTCCTTTCTCTCATTAGTCTCCACTCTCCAACCACTGTTCCTTACCATCCTTAGGGTTGCCCCCTGATTGATGATTGTCTCTTGCCACCCCAATGCCACTAGCTTTGTTGGCACAAGATTGTAGTCTCCCATTTTTAACCCTCACTTACTCATTGCCAAATTACAGCTGGGGAAAGGGCATTACTGAAAGCGGCCTGATGTCAACAGATTAAATATACCTGGTACACTGTGATTGGACAATGGGATTCAGTGCAGGTTTCGCTGGTGATAATGTTTGTAATTTTATTTGCTAGTGACAGTACATGTAGTTGCATAACTGTGTAATACTTTGCTCCCATTGTAACTCATGCCTGTGTCTTTGATAGACATCATGGTGATGGGTAGATCAGTTGAGTTATACTGATTTATACATTGAAATTACTCATTTTATTTCAGTATATAGGCTTTTGTCTATAGGTTTTTACAACCAGAAGTTAGAATACAATACTGAAAGACAGATTGTATTTTGATTTGAATGTGAAGCTAACTTGACATAGTAAAGATCATTCTGACAGAGGGACACTGACCTGAAACAGTGTCTCTGTTTCTCTTCTCAGCAACTCAGCTTGACCTGCTCAGTATTTTCAACATTTTCTGTTTAAATTTTGATTAGTGAAACTACTGTCGAGCTTGAGGTTGAAGGATTAATAATGTTACATGCAAAATGAACACGTGAGGAATGAATAATTCAGATGTCCTCTTTCTCCCTATTTTAAGCACTTCAGATAGCTTTGTGTCTTTTCAATCTGTGCTATTTGGTAACTAAGGTGAAATAACCTGCCGGCAGTTTTAATTCAATGCTGTTGCAATGCAAGGCTATATGCATACAGTAATGTATGAAATAAAATACCTTACAATGTAGAGAACATCTACAGTAAGTCCAAATTTGGTCAAAGCAGAATGCCTGGAGACACATAGCATGCAAGTTAACAGAATGGGAAAAGAAATGCCAGTCGAAATAACATATTATCAGTCAAGTAAAATAATACATTGAGGGAAACAAAAGTTGTTTATGCAGCTAAAAAAAACAGAACAAAAAATCCAATGACTGTTGTCAGGAAATATGTTAAAATGTGAAATTTAAAGTTTTTTAGTCAGAAATCATTACTTTGTGGAAGAATAGGATAAACCAAATTGAAGATTATGATTATACGTCTTTAGCATAGTCATTGCCAATCCAAATAGATTATTTTCTAAAGCAGTTAACACAGTGCATAATTTAACTCTCTGAAACTAATTCTTCTAGTTTGATAACTTGATTGTAATAATGAATGCCAAAGATAATAAATCTCTGAACAATGCTTGCCAGCTTGCAGTTCCAAACAGCACAACCATTTTTTTTTACTATAGTCTTGAATGGGGATACAGGCAAATGGTAAGAAAACGTATTTAATTGGGGGAGGTGAATTATGTTGCTCTTAGGCAGGATTTTGGGAGTGAAAATTGGGAACAGATGTACTCAGGGAAATGCACGATGGAGATCCGAATCAGAATCAGGTTTAATATCACCGGCATATGTCATGAAATTTGTTAACTTTGCGGCAGCAGTACAATGCAATGCATGATAATAGAGAAAAAAACTGTGAATTACAGTAAGTATATGTATGTTAAATAGTTAAATTAAATAAATGGCGAGGTAGTGTTCACGTGCATGTGTTCAGAATTGGATGGCAAAGGGGAAGAAGCTGTTCTTGAATTGCTGAGTGTGTTCCTTCAGGCTTCTGTACCTCCCTCCTGATGGTAACAATGAGAAGAGGGCATGGGAATCCTTAATGATGGACACCACCGTTCTAAGGCACCACTCCTGGACAATGTCTTGGACACTATGGGGGCTAGTGCCCATGATGGAGCTGACTAGTTTTACAGCTCTCTATAGCTTACTTTGATCCTGTGCAGTTGCTTCTCACCCACCCGACCGTATCAGATGGTGATACAGCTCTCCATGGTACATCTCTAGAAATTTTCAAAATTTTTGTGCGACATACCAAACCTCCTCTAACTCCTAATAAAATATAGCTGCTGTCTTACCTTCTTTATAGCTGCATCGATTTGTTGGGATCCTCGGAGGTATTAACACCCAGGAACTTGAAACTGTGGGTGAAGGTTCCTTAGGGTTCTGGATAGTTTTGTCCCATTGAGACAGGATAATTATGGTAGGATGAGGGAACTATGATTGAGAAGTGATGTGGAAATTCTGGTCAAAAGGTAAAAGAGAAGCATACTGAATGTTTAGGAAGCAATGATCAGACAGAGCTCTGTAGAGTTATAAAGTAGCCAAGAAGGAGATTAAGAAGAGAGTTAAGAAAACTTGAAGGGTTCATGAGAAAGCTTTGGAAAGTAGAACTAAAGAAAGCCCCTAAAGTGTTCTACGTGTACGTGAAGAACATGAAGATGATTAGTGTGTGGGGAGGATAGATCCAGGGTAAAAGAGAAACCATGTGCCTGGAGTCAGAGGAGGTAGGAGAGGTTCTTATTGAATACCTTGCTTCAGTATTTACCAGAGAGATGGACTGAGGCAGTGTAAAGCAGGCTAATATGCATTAAGAAAGAGGATGTGCTGGAACATTTGAAAACATCAGGATAGCTAAGTATCAGGTTCGGATGGGATATACCCCAAGCTATTACAGGAATTGAGGGAAGAGATTGCTGAACCTTTGGCAATGATCTTTGTGTCCTCTCTGGTCAGAGGTGGTGTAACAGATTGGAGGGTGGCAGATGTTCTTTCTTTGTTCAAGAAAGGTAACATGGATAATCCTGGGAATTACAGATCAGGGAATCTTACATCAATGGTGGGCAAACTATTGAAGAGGATTCTTAGATGCAGGATTTATGAGCAATTGAGAAGCATCACCTGATTAAGATTAGTCAGCATGGCTTTGTGAGAGGCAGGTCATGTCTACAAGCCTATTGCAATTCTTTGAGGAAGTGACAAAACAAATTGATGAAGACAAGAGATTCTGCAGATGCTGGAAATCCAGAGCAACGCACACAACATACTGGAGGAATTAGCAAATCAGGTAGCATCCGTGGAGAGGAACAAAGAGCTGATGTTTTGGGCTGAGACCCTACATCAGGACTCAGATTGATGAAGATAGAGCAGTGGATGTAGTGTATATGGATTTTAGTAAGACAATTGACAAGAGTTCCCATGGCAGGCTCATTCAGGAGTTGGCAGTGTGGATTCAAAACTGGCTTGCCCAGAGAAAGCAGAGGGTGGTAATAGACAGAAGGCATCCTACCTGAATGTCAGTGATCAGTGGTGTTCTGCTGGGATCTGTTCTTTGACCCCTGCCCTTTGTTAATTTATGAATGACTTGGATGAGGAAGTGGAAGGGTGGTTTAGTAAGCTTGCAGATGACATGAAAGCTGGTGGTATCGTGGATAACATGGACAAGTCATAGGATGCAGAGCTGGGCTGACAAGTGGCAGATGGAGATCAATCTGAAAAGGTGTGTGTGGTGAACTACATATACCTGTCTGGACATGCCCCCCCCCCCCCCCTTGCTGACTGCTCCTGTGGCTCCTCCCACAGACCCCTGTATAAAGGCGATTGGAGGCACTGCTCCTCCCTCAGTCTCCAGGATGTTGTGTGATGGTCTCTTGCTGCTGACTGCTCTCTTCCAGCTAATAAAAGCCTGTCTCTCGCCTCATGTCTCCGAGAGTTATTGATGGTGCATCAGTGTGAAATGACACACTTTGAAAGATCAAACTTGAAGGCAGAGTATAGGGTTAAAGGCAGGATACTTATCAGTGTGGAGGAACAAAATGATCTTGGGGTCCACATCCATAGGGAGTTTAAGAAGGTGTATGGTGTGTTGGCCTTCATTAGTCAGGGGATTGAGTTCAAAAAGGTATGAAGTAATGCTGCAGCTCTGTAAAAATGTAGTTCGAGCACACTTGGAATATTGTGTTTAGTTCTGGTTACATCATTATTGGAAGGATGTTGAAGCTTTAGTGAGGGTGCAGAGCAGATTTACCAGGATGTCGCCTAGATTACAGAACATAATTTATGAGGATATGTTGAGCATGATAGAGCTTTTCTCTTTAGTGTGAAGGAGGGTGAGAGGAGACCTGATAAAGGTGCATAAGATGGTAAGAGGCATAGATAGAGTGGACAGCCAGTGCCATTTGCGGAGAGCCCATGTGGTCCATGTTTTCGAGGGTATCATTGTAAACTTTCATTGTTGAGTAACATCATGAGATTAGCAGGGAAACAGGGGAATCCATTTAAGCATGTTCTCCATGCCTCTTTGAAAACACTCCAGTGGAGATGGTGGATGTGTGTTCAATTTCAGCATTTAAGAGAAATTTGGATAAGTACATGGATAGTAGGGGTATGGAGGTATGCAGGTTAATGACACTAGGCAGAATAATAGTTCAGCATGGACGAGATGAACCAAATGGCCTGTTTTAGTGCTGCAGTAATCTATCATCTTATGACTCTTAAGTAAAATCTTCAGTTATTCATGGGAACACCTGGCACATAAGCACTCAAAATAGAGAAGCATTCAGGTACATTGAGTCTCTCTGTTGAATTCAGTAAATCTGCCCAATATGACAAGCACCTCCTGCCCTTCTTGTGGTAGACTTTTCAGACCAACAATGGTTTCATCAGCCTCCATGGAACCCGGAGAACTTGAGTAGAAGCAAGAATCCACCATCCTGAAAGACTCAGCGAGTGCAGAGGGACTATCCAGAGACAGATATCAGAAATAACGTGTATGTTATCGCATTCAATGTGTCAGTGCAGTTGCAGACCTCTGTGGTGAGCGCCTCATTAAAAGCCAAAGAGCTTTCCAGCTCCCCCCACTGCCTTCACTCAGGGCTGCCAAGCCAATGAGCACAGTTGGAACTTCTGCCCATTCTGCGGCCACGAGCAGCGGGGTTGTCCAGGAGGTTAGAGAGAATTCTTCTGCAGGAGGGAGAGAAGTCTGTCAGTAAGAATGTCTCAGTGTGATGAGATTATCATGATTGAACATCTGAGTGCAAATTTAAGGTTTGAAATGTGGATATGGGTACTAGAATAACGCTAGGGGTATAACACAACATATAATGTGCATCACACACAAAATGCTGGTGGAACGCAGCAGGTCAAGCAGCATCTATAGGGAGAAGTGCTGTTGACATTTTGGGGCCGAGACCCTTGGTCAGGACTAACTGAAAGGAAAAGTAGTAAGAGATTTGAAAGTAGGACGGGGAAAGGAAAATGCGAAATGATAGGAGAAGACCGGAGGGGGTGGGGTGAAGCTGAGAGTCAGAAAGGTGATTGGCAAAAAGGATACAGAGCTGGAGAAGGGAAAGGATCTTGGGACGGGAGGCCTAGGGAGAAAGAAAGGGGGAGGGGAGCACCAGACAGAGATGGAGAACAGGCAGAGTGATGGACAGAAAGAGAGAAAAAAAAGGGAGGAGGGGGGAAAAGAGCTAAATATATCAGGGATGGGGTAAGAATGGGAGGAGGGGCATTAATGGAAGTTAGAGAAGTCAATGTTCATGCCATCAAGTTGGAGGCTACCTAGCTGGTATATAAGGTGTTGTTCCTCCAACCTGAGTGTGGCTTCATCTTGACAGTAGAAGAGGCCATGGATAGACATATCAGAATGGGAATGGGCATATAATGTGCATCATCGCTTATAGAAAAGCAGAGATCATAGAAAATTTAGAGCACAAAACAAGGCCATTTTGAGGACATATTCAATACATTGTGTCTATGACAGTTGAAGAAAAAGCTACCCAGCCTAATCCTACCTTCTAATGCTCAATCCATGCCCCACAGATCACTGCTCTTCCAGTACACTTTCAAATACTTTTTAACTTCTGTCTCTGATATTTTTATAGGCACCCCCTGGATGAGAGATTTTCCTCGAATTCTCTCAATTAATTTAAATTTATTTCCCTGTTTTTTTGATCCCTCTGTTAATAGACACTTCCTCTTTGTTTAATCTGGAACCTTCATAATTCAATATATTTAAACTAAGTCTCCACTGTCTCCATTTATCCATAGGAGACAAGTTCAGACCGTTGAATCGCAGCAAAACTTTTCCAGTCCTGGCAGCATCATCTCATATCTCATCCAGTGTTGTCACTTCTTTTCTATTAAGTAGTGATTGGAACAGTACACAGTCGTCAGGCTGTGATCTAACTAGTATGCATACTGTTCCAGCTGAAAGTTCTTGTTATTTTATTTTATATTTTTGCATCCTTGATTTATCAAAGAAAGCATCCTGCATGCCTTTTTAACTATGTGTTTATTTTTCTCCTCGTTTGATCAGACTGTTTATTATCCCTGTGTAGTTCAAAGTTTTCCTCTTCACTGTCAAGCACATGGTCAGTCTTTGTATCACTAGCAAACTTCTTTATTATGCCCCCGTCATTGAGTCTAAGTCATTAATTTTAAAATATATATAAACAGGGGACCAGCTAATGAGACTTGTGGGAGCCCATTGGTAAAGGAAATGACTATCTGTTCTCAGAGCATTTTCATCTGTCTCATTTCCCCCAGAAAATCAACCTGCAACATCTCTCTCACATGCCCATCATCTCACCTGGTTCCCCTGCCACACTACAGGTATTTTGCACTCCATATTAACCTCGCAACATGTCTTTGGGATTTGGAAGGAATCCAGTGCACCCAGGGCAAACCCACACAGTCTCAAGACGAACATGCAAACGAGCTCTGTACAGCAGCATTCAAAGCCATGACCGGACAGGGGTCACTGGAAATCACTACCTGCTGTACCACCGTGCTTTTCAATCACACAAAAGAAATGCTACAGAGTTAATTTTGTTGGAATCTGCTGCTCTTCCTTGAATCCCATGAGCTTCTGCTGTTTTGATCTGCCTGCCACAGGGGGTTTGCCAAAAGTCTTGTTGAAATTCACAGACTGCTGTATGCCAAATGCACACCTCTCATAGCTTTGTTACCATCCTGAAGAATTCACTCTAGTTCTTTAAACATAATCTTCCTTAAACAAACTTGAAGCATCTATCTCTTTCTAAATGAAGGCTGTGCTGTTAGAATTGATTCTGATATTTGCTCAACAGAGTTAAACTAATTGGTCTGTATTCACTTGGATTATCCCTTCCTGTCTTTTTACAATAACAGTAAGATAGTGCTGTTAGGTTAGTGATAGAAGCATGAAGCAGTACCTGGGTCTAGGCGTATAGGTCTTGAGGGAAGGTATTTGTCAATGTATTTACTGATCCGACCACATGAGTGAATGCATTATGTTTCTTTTAATACTGCATCCAAGTCCTGAGAGGCTCATTGCCATCTGTGATCCATGCTGTCTCGTGCAAAGATAGGTGGAAGGACAGGTAGTGTTGAGGAAGTATGGAGGCTGCAGAAGGATTTAGACAAATTAGGAGAATGGGCAAGGACGTGGCAGATGGAATACAGCATAGTGAAGTGTATGGTGATGCACTTTGGTAGAAGGAATATGTTTTATGGTCTTACGGCCATAAAATGGACCAGGAGGTCTTCCTGGATCCTGACATGTGGACGACTTCTTTCTCCTTATTCTTGCAATGCCCAATATGTTTCATCCAAAGTTTCTTCAGAAAACATCAGCCTTACTCTGCCACTGAATTAAATGAATTTCTTGCTACAAATGTATATGACTCTGAAAGAATATATACTGTCAATTTGGCCTCAATGTTCAGTTGTATTACTTCATGTTGCGTTATTTGAAATAGAAAGCTAAATCATTTTCACTAGTGTTGGGACAAACTGTACTTCTGAGCTGATTTTTTTTTTACCACTTTTAACCAATGTGTCCATGACCACATTCTGATGCTGAATGGACACAACCTTGAATAGATATGGACTACAGCTAGTTTAGCGATACATTGCAATATCTGGCAAGGCCACTTGAGTGTGGCCGCCCTTATCAATACTTTGCTACTCCAAGTTCAGTGCCAGAATTCGAAAGAACATTCCCAGTCTCTCAATCCCGCCCAAACCCTCTTCATCAAATTATCCCCTCTGTCCAGTGTCATTAACGTCGGTGGTTCTCAAAACTTTGTTGCCATTGGGGAGGGCTTCATCTCCAGTGGCTAAGCCACTTCATTCTCAACATTCAATGAGACACCACACAGAAAGTTAGTAAACAAAATTAGATAACGTGGCTTGGAAGTAATGTACTTCTGTGAATTGGGGATTAATTAGCAGACAGAAACAGTAAGGGAGAAGGAATAAGTGGGTGACAATTGGATTGGGAAGCAGTAACTTGAGAGTCCCAGAGGGATTGGTGCTGGGGTCCCAACTGTTGGCTATCTGTTTAGGTGATGTGGGGGATGATACTAGAAGTACTATATATGTTTGTTAATGATACAAATTTGGGTGTAAATGTGAGAAAAATGTAAAGAGAGATCAAGAGATGGCAAAGTAAGCAGGGAGTCACACCCGAAGAAAGCACTCCAGTGCCTCTACTTTCTCAGAAGGCTAAGGAAATTAAGCATGTCTCCATTGACCTCACAATGTGCCTCATTATAGGAGGGTGGATTGAACTGAACAGGCAGGGAAGGAGGGTCAAACGAGAGATTGGGGGAGAGTTAGGATTATGGAGTGGTAACATGGTTCAAACTAGGAGATGGTAAGGGTTGGGTAAACCTCAGAGATGATTTAGTGTTTAATCCTGTAGGAGACAAGGGAGGGTCAGCTTGGAAATTGGAAGAGGAATAGATACTAGATATTGGTAGTGGGTTTTGGGGAGAGATAATGCCAAAAGATTGGGCTGAGAGATTGATATAGAGATTTGGCAAGAGATTGACAGTGAAGAGAGTGTAGGAGGATTTGAGGAAGAGTTGCAATGACAATTAAATATGTTGTAGTTCCCAGTGCCAGATTTCACAGGTGGTGAACACAAGTGATTCTGCAGATGCTGGAACTCCAGAGCAACATACACAAAATGCTAAGTCCATTCATCGGGTCTTGATGAAGAGTTTTGGTCTGAAATGTTGACTGTTCATTCATTTCCATAGAGGCTGCCTGACCTGCTGAGTTCCTCCAGCATTTTGTGTGTGTTTCACAAGCGCTGGCCTGTTTAGGCCTGTCCCTGTTAAGTGCACAAGGATGTTGAATTATGTGATTTGGTTTTAGGATATCTATGTCCATTTCAACTGCAGAATTCAATCGCCCACAAAAGTGTAGTCCTCCTGCTACCATGGCTAAATCAAATAATGCTGGCATTATTGCTGAGGCCTTATGTTTATTTCCAATACTCTTTTACAAAATGGTATAAAAGAGTACGTTTTGGAAAGTATGACTATCAAAGGACGTAGTAAATAGGTTTGGCAGTTGGTAGATCAAAGAACATTTACAACAGTGTTGGAAAAGGTTCATCCATTTCTTAAATTGGATGGCATGCTTCTTAAATTAGTTCTTCAAATATTATAAATAATTCCAGAGGAACAATAAAGTACGGAACTGAATCCCTTTGCATTCCATCAACTTAATTACAATATTTTGTTTTATTCAGCAGTCAGTGGAACTGAAGGCTCTCAGTGGTACATCTTCTGGATGACCCAGAAATAATTGCCTGATCTACTTATAGAATGTATTTACCATATCAAGGATGTATGCAAGCCCGGGACCATTCCATGAACTTTCTGAGTGACAGTTAAACATTCGAATGCACCTGTTACTTTCTTTTAGACAAATAACACTTAGATGATACTACCATCCTTTTGTTTTATTTTTGTGGAGATAATTAATTCCACCTCTCCCTCACCCCGCCACCAGTCATCTTACATTATTAAGAATTTTGAGGTTTTCCTTTAGAAACGTGTCACAAGACTGTTGATATTTTTAGGAATTGTATTTCTTCATAAATAATGATGTTTTATTTTTATTATTATTAAAATGAAGTCAAATGCCTTTTCATGTTATGCTTCACTACAGTCAAACAGATGGCAAATTATAATCTTTCATGTGAATAGTGATGCACCCTGTGGTATCTTATGGAAACATAAAGGGAAAGTGCCCAGATATATAATTAGAAGCAGACAAAAGAGTTTTTCACTTGCTGGATTACTGAAATGCATTGAACAGGTGAGTTATGAAACAACAATATTTCCTTAACTCGGCAATGAGCGACAGATTGCTGCATTATGCTTCCAGGACAATCAAAAATCACTGAAGCAGTCAGAGCAGTGGGACAAATATGTTCATCAATTATGAACCTATACTGTTCACAGATGCTTGTTAAAACTATGATACTGCATATGCCAAAGTAAATGAGTAGGATATATATTTGCTATTACCGTGATCTCCTCCTGCACGTGAGAGTATTCAGTCACGACTATCACCAAAATATTCCTGATGAGAGTGAAACACTAACCAACCTCACATTTCCTAAATACCGTCCTCATTACTGCACAAAGGTAGCAGATGTGATATGAAAGGAACATTAGCCATTATATCACATCTGTCATCTGGCATTCTTGCTTGTCAGGCTGCAATATGTAGTTCTGTGGATATTTCCCTGATCAATTATGACAACTTGCACTTTCAACCAGCTGTGATATAATAAAAATCCGAAGATGCTTTGAAGGGTGAATACCAAGTTTTTAGAGAGAAGATAAATACCTTCTACAGTAGAACCTAAAATACAAGGGTCAACTTGCATTTCTGATTCTTGCCTAACATTTAAAGGCTGAAGTATGGTAAGGAGGGATTATCATCTCTTGCATTGCAATGCCTTTGATATTCTGTAAAACCACATATAAAAAGATCCATTTTTATACAAGGCATCAGTACATGTGAGGCACCCACATTATTAAGCTCCTGCCTGGGGCAGTGTGATGGTATTGGCTTTATTGAGCATCAAGTTCTAAACTCAACTAAATTCCTTAAGCCCTATTCAATATAGATAGCTATGGGCACTCTCGCTAGAAAAGGAGGTTCTTTTGTGGCTAGCCAATCTTCTGTAGCTAAACTTGCCTGTTTATTCTCCATAGGTGTTTAGCTACCAACATCCACAATTTGAGTGGGTGGGTCCCTTCTTACCAAGGAAGAGATACTTCCAGTTAACAGAGTTTAAACACAGTTCATTTTTTTTAGTGATACACTTTTAAATCCAGGCAACATTCTTAAAACACATTTAAAACTCACAGAGGATCTCTATCTTATTTATAAAAGACTTTCAAATTACAAACTATTTCTAAAACACAAAGAATATCTATAACACAGGTACAATTTCTATAAGCTAAAATGACATGAGCTGTAAATGAACTAGTTATTCATCAGAGAAATAGAAGGCAGAGGATTCTAGTTCACCCTATACATGTCATTCTTCTTGATGTTCTTAGATGAATCCTAATAAGCCTGGTCTGCTCTCTGTGTTGTTTCTTTGCCACTTGGTTAACTTCTAAACATGTTTTTTTTTCACAAATACCTTTGAACACAAATGGTCTAAAAGCTTCTCGAGACTGAGTTCCCAGGCACTTACAATTAATGCTGTGAAGCTGACTCTTGAATACATAAACCTTTCAACTATGAATGTATCAGATATTTGATGTGCTAAGCGATAATATCAATCCGGGCTGCAAGCTTCCTTGAACTAAACAACTTAGCCAGTGTTGTCTATTTGAAACAAGCCAAAGTAAATAACCTATCGTCTTATGACTTACCTTTTGAGCAATAAACCAAGGTGGTATGGGCCTGCAGGTCTGCAGTATAGACAGTGTTTGTTTGCAAAGCTGTCTTTTTAACTTTTAAATTGATTACTGCTTGCTACTTACATTAAGAACTGAAGACTGGCTCTCATTTATGACAAGAAGCTAAACAAAGAATATTGGCTGTAAGTTCAATTTATTCAGAAACAATACTGTTATCTTTAGAAGCTGCTATTTTTAGAAAGCTGAGCTTGGTAGAAAGGTCCCCTCCACCACTGCTCCTGGACAGTGAATATCTATCACAGCAGCGGGGATCTAAATCAGAGCAACAAGGAAGGTGGCAAAATAAATCTTCTAGCATTCAATAAATCAGACCATCAGTTGAATTATATTGAATTAGTTTCTGTAAATAATGTGGAGGACTTTGGAAGTCACAGGAAATGAGGAAGTCAGTAGAGGAAGCAAAAATACGTATACATTTGGTTACCACACTATCATTTCATTTTTTTCCCTCTTGGAGAGTCATTCAGGATTGTGGATTACTTGTTCCCACTCCATTTCTGTGGCTCTGAGATGACCAATGAAGTCAATGAGAGGTGACTGTGGTTTGAAGGTGATGAATCATCTTCTTTTGTTTTACATTCCAGTAAGCTGGGCGAGTTATACTTTGGAAAGGTGCTTTGATCATATTTCAATGGATGAGTGGCATTTTGCTTACCCTGCTTCTGCTACTTGTTCCTGCTGAGATGATTAAATAAATATATTTAATTAAAAAAAATGGCTGGCATGAATGCCGTCAATGATTTTTGGCATAAGCACAAAAGATTCTGCAGAAGGTGGACATCCAGAGCAACATGCAGAACATGTTGGAAGAACTCAGTAAGTCAGCCAACATCAGTGGAGGAAAATAAATAGTCGGCATTTTGAGCTACCGGTAATTCCATTCATCAGGAGTAGAAAGGAAGGAAGCTAGAATAAGCAGGTGTGGAGAGATGAAGGAGTACAAGCTAGCAGATGAAAGCTGTGATCAGGTGAGGGGGAAGGTAGGTGGGTGAAGGAGGGGAGATTAAGTAAGAAGCTGGGGAGGTAATGGGTGGAAGTGACAAAGGGCTGAAGCAAAAGGGATCTGATAGGATGGGCCAGAACAGCGGAAGAAAAGGAAAGAGGAGGCGAACCAGAGAGAGGTGATGGGCTGCTGGGGAGAAGTCAAGGACTGAGGGGGTAACTAGAATGGGGAATGGAAAAAGAGAGAATGAGGGAGGGAGAGAAACTACTGGAAGTTGGAACTAATGACGTTCATGTCATCAGGTCAGAGACTATCCAGACGGAATATAATATGTTGCTCCTCCAAAGTAAGTTTAGTCTCATTATGGCGTCAGAGAAGAGAAAAATGTTTTTGATATTTTTGCAACACACACAATATACTGGTGGAACGCAGCAGGCCAGGGAGCATCTATAGGAAGAAGTACAGTCAACGTTTCAGGCCGAGACCCTTCGTCAGGAACATCGACTGTGTTTCTTCTTACAGATGCTGCCTGGCCTGCTGTGTTCCACCAGCATTTTGTGTGTGTTGCTTGAATTTCCAGCAACTGCACATTTCCATGTTTTGGTATTTTTGCAGGTGGGTCTTGTACTGAGGTTTCAATGGGGCAGAGAAACCACCTCAAAGGAGAGACACTGCAACAATTAAGCTTCGTGCTTGTAGACTCTGCCTGAAGCAGATTTGTTGTATCGGATCCTGGAGCTGTGACAAATATTATGAAGGCAGCTTCTGTTCATGCCTCCTATAGGCTTTGTTTGCAGCAGAATTTTGCAATGGCATGCCCCCTAGCCAACATTTTTAGGCCCTCTGTCTATTGAACACTTCATTAAAGAAGCTACCTCCTCTATATTTGCCACTTGATAATTAAACTTTTTCCCATATATCAACTTCCCTTCTGTTCCTATACCCAGTGCTAAACCACAACATTCAGTTGCTATCATTTCTGAACACTTGGTAATCAATATGTAGATAATATTGAAATAAAATTATTTGGTAAAGAAAGCCAATGACTATATTCATAGATCTGAATAGCATCATGCTCGATGTTAATATCTTTGCTTTTAACACAGTTCAGATTTAATATTATGGCTCTCAAACATGATGCTGGTGTAATGTCCCGGTTCATATTTTTACTGTTATGCTGCATGTATTTCCTTTTGGCAGTTCTGTGAGAGCAGTCTGTTCTGTTTTCATAGGCAACGTGAGTGAATCTGCAGATGCTGGAAATAAATAAAAACACAAAATGCTGGCAGAACTCAGCAGGCCAGACAGTATCTATGGGAGGAGGAAGGGTTTCGGCCCGAAACGTCGTCACTACCTCCTCCCATAGATGCTGTCTGGCCTGCTGAGTTCTGCCAGCATTTTGTGTTTTTATTGTTCTGTTTTCATGCTTATTTGAGTTACTTTTGAAGATAAAAGATGAGGAGAAGTGTGTGTCATCTAATTAGGATGGTTGGTTTAAAGGGAGATTTCTCTGGTGAGGGACACTAAGGTTGGTCTTGGGCTTTTGTTCGAGAGGAGATGAGAGAGAAGATGCTGGGGAGAACCGGTCATAGCATATGATCCGGTGGGAGACCCGTTTGTTCGAGATGGATTGCGAGCGACGTTCGGAAGGTGGTGTGTGCTTTCACGTTGACTGAGGGCCCAGTGCGTGAGTGACAGAGAAGTTCAAGATGAGCTCCAACTTGTGCACATTTGACTGTTTAATTAGAATGGGCCCTTTTCTTTTTGTTATTCTTTACTAACCATTAAGATTCATAAATATAATTCCTTTAATTGTATATTTTTGTAACGAGGTAGTAAATTATACAGCATCCACACAAACTGGGGTTTGGGGTGGGATTGAGCGCGCCTCAATCTCACCAGTTTGGTGGGGCCGGAGGATGCCTCCCCTAAACTTATGCAGCCGAGGAAAACAGTGTGTTTCACTGGCTTCAGCAACTAAAATAAATCTCCAATACTTTGTGAGAACAGAACCATTGTGAAACTAGAGAAAATTGAAAGCCCCATTTACTTTTATCCTTATTTCAGTGCAGATGCGACTATACAGATAGTTAAATAGTTTAGAATAGACAGACAAAATTGGCCTTGAATGAAACTTGCACTATAATGAACACAGTTCTTTTATGAATCCTCTAATTAATACTGGTTCCATTTAGAATTACAGTTGTCATTCTGCCAAAGCCAATTGGTTGCTTCTTTTTCAATCTTAAGTGACATTTCTGCCCACATGCAGCATGATCAAATTTTTCTACTCCATTTCAGATTGAGTTGAAGTAAATTAGGAAGTTCATCAATCCACAGTAATTATAACTTTGCCACCTATCATGTTAAAATTACGATAGCAAAATATATCAAGAATTACTTTTATTAATTTGAGATGTGGGATCATTCCAAGGCAATAGGTGTTCATTAAAATATCTGGCTCGCTGAAAAGCACATTTGAATGTGAATTAAATTGGCTTGTCATGTGAAAACAATTACCATGTGCATGTAACTCATGCCACTGTGTGTTTTTCTGCAGGGAAGTTGTTGGAAAAAACTACCGAAGAACTGGGCAACACAAACACAAAAGAGAAATAAACAGTCGATGTTTCAGGCCAAGGCCCTTCATCACCAACTGTTTGTTCCTCTCCGTAGATGCTGCCTGACTTGTTGAGTTCCTCCAGCATTTTGTGCGTGTTGCTTAACATTTTCAGTGTTTGCAGTCACTCTTATCTTTATGTTTGCTGAGGAACAGGATTAACTTACACCTGGAAAGGCAGGAAGTAATCAAAGTTAGTTGCTATTGTTTTGTTTCGGGAAGATCTTTCCAATCTATTTGTTTGAACAAAATACATTAATGAGGTAACAAAATACATTAATGAAGGCGATATAGTTAATGGGATACATTTCTCACTCAGCAGAGCTCCCAATGCCATGAGTGGCTGATGTTATTTTAAGCTCACCCTTTAAACTGATCAGCATCTGGGAATGCAGTCTGAAGTAGAAGACATTGATGGATGTACTACACAGGAAGTCATGGGCTCACATTTTTTTTTTGAACACTGCGCTGGAGACCTTGGTTCTGGAGGAAGAGAGGAGAAGAGATGTGGTCTAACCACATGACATCAAAAAGCCAGCCAGATAAACACTGTGAAGGTAGTGGGAAGGAATAGTTATTGTACATTTGCCAATGCCAGAAGGAAAGGCCTTCTGGTGAGAACTGCAGGGTTCTTCCTGAAGGATAGGAAGATAGAATAATTGCTTCAGAATTTCAGTGGACTGCTGGACCTCAGTTGGTGAAGCAGCATGGTCTTCCAAATATGCCTACTGCCCAGAATGTGTGTGTACTAGGGACTGAAATCATGAGCAATGTTGGCAGCAGATACTTTTGTTTCATTGTAATCATGTACTGTCTCAGTTTAGTACTGAATTACAAATAGCAGCGTGGACTACCGCAAAATGGAAGCATCATTGCTGCTGGCAATCAATCAGACATAGTAACTAGTCAGCACTGTTTTCCAGTGGCTTTTGGCACACTTTCAGTGGGGGTTACCAATCCACTATCCATATTTTGAGGTAACTTTTTATTTCTAATTTTTCTTCTTGCATTTCATCACTGGAGTGTTTTTAGTCTGTTCCATTTTACAGAAGTTTTAAAGTGATTCCTTGTTTTAAGTGGTTGCAAATCCTGAATCCAAAGGTAACTAGTATAGGCAATATTCACTATTCACCCTAAGTTAAGTAACACAGGACAAGTTTTAAGTCAAAGCTCCAATCAGTACCATCTGTTTCCTGTCAGCTGAACAAGGTTAAAATAACATCAATGTATCTTGATAATGCAGAATGACCCCCACAAAGTATGCACTAGATTTTACTTTTAAAACGTATATATTAATTCTGCCACAATGCATTTCACAATGGAGTTGGAAATGGTATTGGTTTATTATTGTCACATGTACCGAGACAGTAAAAATCTTATACTGTATACTGTTCATACAGGTCAAATCATTACACAATCCACTGAGGTAGGACAATAAAACAATAACAGGATACAGAATAATGTTCAACAGCTACAGATAAAGTGCAGTCAGATAAACAATAAAGTGCAAGAATATAATGAAATAGACTGTGATGTTTAGAGTCCATCTTATTGTACTAGGAAACCATTCAGTAGTCTTTAAACAACACTGTAGAAGCTCTCCTTCAGCTTTGTGGCAAGTACAGTGGTGCTAGAAAGTTTGTGAACTCTGTAGAGTTTTCTCTATTTCTTCATAAATATGTCCTAAGATGTGATCAGATCTTCACATAAGTCCTAAAACTAGATAAAGAGAACCCAATTAAATAAATATCTCAAAAACACTATACGTGTTCATTTATTTATTGAGAAAAATGATCCAATATAACATGTATTTGTTGGAAAAAGTATGTGAAGCACTGGGGTAGTGCCTTCTGCAGAAGCTATTTGGAGTCAGGTGTTCCAATCAATGAGATGAGATTGGAGGTATAAGTTATAGAGGTGCCCTGCCCTATAAAAAAGACACACAAAGTCAGGTTACTGACAGAGCCTGCTCTTCTCGAGAAGGATTTGTTTATGTGCTCCATACCTCAATCAAAACACTTTCAGAGGACCTTAGAAGAAGAATTGTAGAGATGCATGAAGCTGGAAAGGGCTACAAAAGCATTTCTAAAGACTTGAGTTTTCATCAGTCCACCGTAAGAAAAATTGTCTACAAATGGAGGAAAACCAGTACTGTTGCTGCTCTCCCTAGGAGAGGACACCCTGGAAAGATCACAAGAGCTCAAAACGTGCAATGCTGAAGGAAGTGAAAAAGAACTCAAGGGTAGCAGCAAAAGACCTGCAGAAATCTCCAGAACTTGCTAAAGTCTCTGTTCATGTGTCCACTATAAGAAAAACACTAAAAAAAATGGTGTTCATGGAGGGACACCACAGAGGAAATCACTGCTTTCCAAAAAAAAAACATTGCTGTACGTCTCAAGTTTGCAGAAGACCACCTGGATGTTCTACAATGCCTCTAGGACAATGTTCTGTGGACAGATGAGATGAAAGTTCAAAAATTGAACTTTTTTAGCAGAGATACACATTGCTGTGTTTGGAGGAAAAAGGACACTGCACACCAACACCAAAACCTCATCCAAACTGTGAAGCATGATGGAAGGAGCATTATTGTTTGGGGCTGTTTTGCTGCCTCAAGGCCTGGTCAGCTTGTGATTGTTGAGGAAACGATAAATTCAAAATTGTATCAAAACGTTTTACCAGAGAATGTAAGGGTAGCAGTTCGTCCCCTGAAACTTACTAGAAATTGGATAATGCAACAGAACAATGATCCAAAAAACAAGAGTAAATCAACAACAGAATGGATTAAAAAGAAGAAAAAATGTGTTTTGGAATGGTTGAGTCAAAGTCCTGACCTTAATCCCATACAAATGTTGTGGAAGGACTGAAGCAAGCAGTTCATGCAAGGAAGCCCACCAACATCCTAGAAGTGAACCAGTTTTGTGAGGAGGAACAGCCTAAAATTTCTCCAATCGGACGTATTGGACTGATCAACAGTTACCGGAAACATTTGGTTGAAGTTGTTGCTGTACAAGGGGATTACACCAGTTACTGAAGGCAAAGGTTCACATACTTTTTCCAGCAAATACATGTAATAGTGAATAATTTTTCTCAATAAATAAATTAACAAGTATAATTTCTTTGGTGTTATTTATTTAATTGTTTTTTAAAATCTAGTTTTAGGACTTAAGTGAAGATCTGATCATATTTTAGGTCATATTATGCAGAAATGGAGAAAATTCTACAGGGTTCACAAACTTTCTATCACCACTGTACTTTCAGGCTTCTATACTTTCTGCATGATGATAGTGAGGAGAAGAGGGGTCTTTGATTATGTTGGATGGTTTATTGAGGGAGCAAGACGTATAGACAGAGTCCATGGAGGGAAGGATGATTACTTTGATGTGCTGGGCTGTGCCCAAACACTGCAGTTTCTTGCAGTCATGGGCAGAGCAGTTACCATATCAAATTACATGCATCCAGATTGGATATTTTCTGTGTTGCATTATTAAAAATAAGTGTCAATGAGGACATGCCAAATCGATGTAGTCTCCTGAGGAATCAGAGGCATTGGTGAGCTTTCTTAGTTGACACATCTACATGGTTGGTCCAGGACAGGCCTTTTGGTAACGTTCATTCCTTGGAACTTGAAGCCCTAAACCATCTCAGTCTTAGCACCATTGTTGAAATGTCTAAGCATGGCAGCTGGGGAAAGGTTACCACAGGGTTTAGAGAAATGGCAGCAAAACTAGAGCATCTTATGTTAGCAGAAGAGCTTGGAAACTTGCAAGAACTGTCATAATGAAGACTTTGATCAAGGCTGTCCTGCAGATAAAGTATAAGCAGAAGAGAGTTTACTGGACTTTCTTTTGCCTTGAGAGATTTCTCAGGATTTTTTTTTGCTGCTTCATTTGGTCAATTGCCAGATTCCATGGCGACATCATGAAGTGATGGCAGATAAATGGGAAAGTCATGGACTGTGTGTTCTCTTCATGCCGTGATTTGCCTTTAATAGTCAGAGGAAATGCAGCAATCAGCATTTCCGCCAGGGCGTCAGACTCATTTTGCAATTCGTTAGGCTCCAAGGAGATATCTTTCTATTTTCGAATCTTGTGATGCAGTGTTGATTTAGTTTGTGAAATGCAAACAAGAAGTCATTTTTAATGCTAGTTACCTCGTTATTAATTATCCAGATTGCAGACAAAATCTGCATTAAAGTGCAACCATAACGTTTTAAATAAATGATTTGCATTTAATCTGTCCTATTTAATTTCTTAGGTATTTCTCTCTTCTACTTTGTGGTAACTAATCAATATTGTGAGCATTATAAATTGGTTACTGGATGCTGAGAGAGGTGTTCTGCTTTCTTTGTGTCTCTGCACAGGAAGTTAGAATACATTATAAAGGCAGCACAACAGTTTATATTGTATCATTGACCTCTAAGTATATACTCAACATGTTTCTTTATTCATGGAAACACTTAATATTTATCGTCAGACCATAAATTGTTTACATCCATCAACGACCTTTACAATTTTCCCATCAGGAATTTTTCTGCAAACAAATCTCCATTCAGCTACATCCCAAAGAAATAAAGATTGGCAGCTCATTCCTTTTCAAACAGCACAATTACTTTTGAAACCTGTTTTTAATTTACAGTTTTATTCTTTTTTTAGTTCAGAGGTAATAACTAAGGAATCATTTTGAAAATTACTGTTTCACAAAGCAACCAGAGGGATAAGGCAACTAGCAGTCCACTCAGCAAAAATGCAGTCACATGTATAAATTGACTACTGCCCTCTTCTTTTCTAGTCTTGACCCAAAACATTGAATGTACATTTCCCTCCGTAGATGCTGCCTGACTGGCTGAGTTCACACAGCATGTTACTGGAAATTAGATCTCACAATGTTTGTACATAATTTTTAAAGTTTTAACATAGTGAGAAGAATTTTAGCTGGGAAAGTATCATGTGTTTGTTTTAAGCAGCACTGACATCCCTAAAAATTAAATTAACTAATCTAATGAAATTTGCCTGAAATTCAAATGCATTTTGCTTCCTCAAAAGCAGGAGTTTGACCTTTAACACAGGGGATCTCTCGATGATTCAATACAGTTATGAGTTTAATGTTACATCAAGGCATTTCTTGAATCTTGCCATTGAAATCAAGGTGAAATAAGCAACACACAAATTGCTGGAGGAACTCAGCAGGTCAGGCAGCATCTATGAAAATGAAAGAACAGTCAGCGTTTTGGACTGAGAACCATTTTAAGGACTCAGTGAAAATAAACTGGTAATTGAAAGGGAAAAGCAAGAACAAACTCTTATATGTGTATAGTACATTTCATAAACTCAGAATATCTAATACTGTCTTACAGTCAATGAATTACATTTCAAGTAAAGGCACTATTGAAATGTAGGAGATGCACAGACATTCTCCACAAAACTTTTTTTTTTAATATAAAAGTTGCAACCCAAAAATAATTTGGTAATCCGTACTTAATTACATTGAGCAACTCGTAATTGTTGTTCAGGACCAGAGAGCTACTGCCACTCATCGTCAAAATACTGCCTTGTCCACCAAACATTTCAGGATGATTAGAACATAAAAGCAAGAATGAGATTTTATAAGGAGCTGATTATGCTCCATTTAATGGAGTAATTTTTGGCCCCCTTTCCAAAGAAAAATGTGCTGGGTCTGGAGAGGGTCCAGAATAGGTTCACAAGAGTGATCTCTGGAAAGAAAGAGGAGCGTTTGATGTCTCTGAGCCTCCACTTAGTTATGCTAATGATGGGGTGTCTCACTGAAACCTAATAGAGACTGAAACAGCTGCTTAGAGTGGATGAAGAGAAAATATTTCCATTAGAAGGAGAGTTTAGGAACCAAAGGCACAGCCTCAGAATAAAAAGACATGTCACACAGGGACATGGAGATTGGACCCAAATGCAGGACACAGGCACTGAAGTACTAGGGGCAGGACAGGAACAACTAAAGGATAGAACAAGATGGGGAGACCGAGACATGCAAAGGGGATCCTGGGGTTCAGAGAGTTCATGGCAAAGGCAGGACCCTGGCTAGGCTAAAGGATGGGTCTATGGGACAAGGAATGCTGGGAGGATAGCCCCCTGGGCAGGCCACATTACTTCTGGGCAGGGCCCAGCCTCCCAGACAGGAACACAGGGGCCTGGGCAGGTCACAGGGCACAACCCATCAGAAGCAAGGGGTAAGAAAGGGTCAGAGACCCCACCAGGCAACAACAACAGCAGTCCAGCCTGCTTACCCAACAGAGGCAAAGGATCAGAAGGGAGCTCAATCCAGGTCAACTACAAGAATGGACTTATAGAACTAGATGATTAATAGTGGGTACTCCAAGCCAGGGCCAAAATGAGACAGCCAGGCAAACAGCACCAACAAGGTAACCCAGACAGGACAACAACACCTAACTAGACTCAGTCCCAGAGCCCCTTATATACACCTGCCAGCCGATAGGTCTCAGGTGCACCTCCTTAAGCCAAGATGATCCTATTTGGGCTTAAGGGTGAAAGGAGGGACGGCTACAAGACCTGGAGTCTGCGGACCGGATCAAGACCAGGAATGTGGGCCCCAGACCACACCATAACAAGATGACTGTGGAGGGCTGAGGTGAGGAGGAATTTCTTAACCAGAGTGTGGTGAATATGTACAATTCATTACCTCAGAAGGCTGTGGAGGCCAAGTCTGTGGGTCTGCTTAAAGAAAGGACTGGTAGGTATTTCATTGAAAAAGAGGTTAAGGGTTATAGGGAAAAGGCAGCAGAATGGAGTGAAAAGAAATCAATTATGATTGAATGACAGAGCAGACTTCATGGGCTAGATGGCTTAATTTTCCTCTATATCTTGTTATCTTAGGGACAGAACAGCTGGGAAGTTAGATTAATGTTGCATTCAAAGCCAGCACTACAAACTGCAAGATGCTCCCTCTGGATTAGCAGCATAGATTTTTGAGCATGTCTCTAGAGTCAGACTTGAAACCAGAGATATCTGCTTCAGAGGAGAGTGTGTCACCATTTGATTTACAGGTTTCACTTAGGATCTTGTGAACAATAAGATACCACAAGCTATTTTCTTATTTTCTGCTGCTTGTAGTAATTTTGTTAAAAGTTTGTTTTCTATATTTTTCATAATTTGGAGGTGTTTTAAACTGATCAAGAACATGCAGTGCCTTGGCTGACTTAGAAGCCATATGACCAGAAGCAGTAACAGCCTGTTCTTCAGTGACTAAACCCTGAACAGTGTAGGGCGAGGCAGCAGGGAGAGAAGGAACACGTGAAGTAGTACTGATTATAAGGAGTGTTGTCACATACCGATCCTGAGTCCACTACATGACTCGGCAGCACAAAGTGATACAAAAAATTGATACCCCCTCCAAGCAAATGGATAAAAGAAAAATTGAAGACTATGGGGAGGAGGGGGGGGGGGGGGGAGGAGTGTTCGAGTAGGTTCGAAGGTTGGCACATTGTGGGCCAAAGAGCCTGTCCTCAGAATAAACAGATGCCTGTGGAGGGCTGAAGTGAGGAAGAATTTCTTCAGCCAGAATGTGGTGAATATGTGCAATTCGTTATGTAAGGCCACTTGCAGTACTGTGCTCAGTTCTGGTCACCTCACTACAGGAAGGATGTGGATACTATGAGAGAGTGCAGAGGAGATTTACAAGGATGTTGCCTGGATTGGAGGGTGTACCTAATGAGGATAGGTTGAGTGAACTTGGCCTTTTCTCCTTGGAGTGACAGAGGATGCTCTGATAGAGACGTATAAGATGATGAGGGGCATTGATCATGTGGATAGCCAGAGGCTTTTTTCCCAGGGCTGAAATGGTTAACACGAGGCGGCATTGTTTTAAGGTGCTTGGAAACAGGCAACGAGGGGATGTCAGGGATCACAGGGAGTGGTGGGTGCGTGGAATGCACTGCCGGCGGTGGTGGTGGAAGCAGATACAATAGGGTCTTTTAAGAGCCGCTTAGAGAGGTACATGGAGCTTAGAAAAGTAGAGGACTAGGCGCTAGGGAAATTCTAGGCAGTCTCTAGAGTCAGTTGCATGTTCGGAATAACATTGTGGGCCGAAGGGCCTAGAATGTGCTGTAAATTTTTATGTTGTAAGCACTGTTCTATGTTTAATGAAACTACTACCTAATGGACAATGGTGCCTGTCAAAGGTGCCACTAGGATGATGAAAATTTCTGCAAAAAATTTAATTTTTTTTCTTTACACCTGGCCAAAGATGTGTTGAACTGCTGTGTTCTGCACAATGCTAATCAGCAGCAGTGATCTTTGAATACTCTCAGGAATTGCCAATTTGTAAGCTTCGTTTTCCTGCTGCTCCATGGTGGCAGAGCCCCTGTGACTGCCGTGGAAGAGGCAGACTCCTCAAATGCTTGTTCTGATGATTGAGGCGATCTCCACTGACGTTCTTTGAGCTTTGGTGTCGATGACGGACTCAGTGGAGACTGCTCCACTTGCATCGTTAGCTGGGCAGAATCAGCCATTCAGACTTAAGGCAGGTCTGGATGATTTCTGGGGTGGGGACAATCTACACACAGTGACCACTCTGTCAGGTACCTACTATACTTAAATAAGTGGCCACTGAGTGTATGTGTATTCAGAGACGGCCTTCTGCACATCACTGTTGTAACATGTGGTTATTTGAGTTACTGTCACCTTCCTGTCAGCTTAAACCCTTCTGGCCGTTCATCTGCGACCTATCTCATTAACAATAAAAACACAAAATACTGGCAGAACTCAGCAGGCCAGACAGCATCTATGGGAAGAGGTAGTGACGACGTTTCGGGCCGAAACCCTTCATCAGGAGGGTGATGAACCTGATGAAGGGTTTCGGCCCGAAACGTCATCACTACCTCCTCCCATAGATGCTGTCTGGCCTGCTGAGTTCTGCCAGCATTTTGTGTTTTTATTTCCAGAATCTGCAGATTCACTCGTGTTGCCCATCTCATTAACAAGGTGTTTTTTTCCCCCACAGAACTGCTGATCACTGGAATTTTTTCCATTTTTTCACATGACTCTCTGTAAATCCTACACTGTTGTGCATGAAAATCCCGGCAGATCAGCAGTTTCTGATATTACCAAATCGCCTTGTCCGAGACCATCAATTATTCCACAGTCAAAGTCATTTAGGTCACATTTCTTCCCCAGTCCGATGTTTGGTCTGATCAACAATTGAACCTCTTGACCACATCTACATGTTTTTATACATTGAGTTACTGCCACATAATTGGTTAATTAGATATTTGCATTGAAAAGCAGGTGTACCTAATATAGTGGCCACTGAATGTATATGGTGAAAGTGTTGAAGAGCAAACACCACTTCCAAGTTGCCTTTTTATGTATGACCTCTTGGGAACTGCTGGAGCTCAGTTGGCTGGTGGTCCAAGGTACACAGTAAATCAAGGCTAGGGTGTCTGCCATCATCTTTAAGGCAGCAGGTACGTTGATACCCGGAGGGTGTACAACCATAGCCATTTAAGAGCTGTGTTTGATTTTGTGAGGTGCTGAGAAGCCATTGCTGTAGAGTCCTGCAGCTCATCCATTTATTCTCTGGGTGGATTGTCCATTCTGATTGCAGCTATTGTCAATGAGATTGGAAAGGCTTCCAGTAGATTGTACCTTGTTACTTACACTTGATTAACTGTCATCTTCTCAAAGCTGCATCCAGCTGAACAAAGCTGTACCTTCCATCTCTGATTGTCTGCTCTGTCCATGTTGTTCTCATCTGTTCTTGCTAACTTGTGAAGTGAGTCATTCTGTAAAGACCAATCAAACTTGTCCTACTGAAGTGTGAGTTTATGAACTAATGCAAGGTAGGTGTGAGCACTGTCATGCTGCATCTTCCAAATGAATTATCTATGCTCTGAATCTGCTGTCTTGAGCCTCATGAGTTCCTGTAACATTAAAGGCTATGAATTATCACTGACAAACTAAGTGAAATTGCAATTTAGAGTTTTGAAGGTGATCATTTTTAACACTTCTAAAAAAAATGCATCATGATGAGTATGGTATGGTGCATACATTTCTGATATTTATTTGTATCATGAGGTCATGGAGAGGTCCCAAGTTCTCAATCTCAGATGATCAGTGATACTGAAGGTGGCAAGGACGTCAGGCCTGTACAATGGCTGAAGTCCAAGGATAGCATGCCATTGGGAAGCAAAGGAATGTTGGTTTCTATTGCAAGAAAAGTTGGAAAACCTTTCCTGGTGGAGACCAGCTGAATCACCAGAGCAAGCATATGAGGAGTCTGCCTCTCCCAGTGCAGTAACAGGAGCTCTGCCACAATGGAGCAGTAGGGGAAAGAAAAATCACAATTTGGAAATTCCATAGAGTATTCAAAGATCACTGCTGCTTAGCATTGTTCTGAACACAGCAGTCCAGCAGTTTATGGCCAGGTAGAAGGCTACAAAACATTTCGTTGCAAGTGACACCTTTTACAGATGCAATTGTCCAGCAGGAAGCAGTTTCCCTAGGAGGCTGCAATCCTCTGTGTCACTTTCCTGAACCTTGTGAAACAGTACTCTCCAGTCATGTAAAAGAGACTCAGTCTCAGTTTGTGACACATTCAGATGTCTAGGCTGCTAATCCAGAGGGAGTGTTTTGCAGTTGGCAGTGCTGGTTTTGAATGCAATCTAACCCCACCCCAACTGTTCTGTCCATAAAAACACAAGGTGTAGGAGTAGAAATAGACCATTTGCCCCACAAAATCTGCACTGATTTTGTTTTCAACCCCATTCTCCTTAACTCTTTTACCAATCTAGAACCTATAAATCTGTGAAGAAACCAAAAACATAATGTGGCAACCAGTGGCAACTTTGACAGTGATAACACATATCGAACACTGTGTGTCCAGGTTATCTCATTAATAAAAGTGTAAATTTGCCTTGGAAAAGGTGTAACAAAGATGCAAATGATTAATTCCCGGGATGAAGTGTTTGGTTTGTGAGCAAAGATTAAATAGGTCTCACTTATTAGACCAAAAGACAGAGGAGCAGAATTAGGCCATTTGGCCCTTCGAGGCTGCTCCACCATTTCATTATGGCTGATAAATTTCCCTCTCATTCCCAGTCTCTTGCCTTCTCCCCCTAACCTTTCACACCTTGACCAATCAATAACCTGTCAACCTCTGCCTTAAATACACATAAAGACCTGCCCTCCACGGCTCCCTCTCTCAAGGAATGCCAAAGATTCACCACCCCATGGTTAGAGAAATCATTTCTCATCTCTGTTCTAAATGGACATCCCTCTACTCTGAGGTTGTGCCCTTTGGTCCTAGACTCCCCACTATAGGAAACATCCACTCTGTCTAGTCCTTTCAACACTTCACAGGTTTCAATTAGATTCCCATCATTCTTCTACATTCCAGTGAATAAAGGCCCAGAGCTCCTCCTATGATAAGCCTTTCATTCCTGAATCATTCTTGTAACCCTCCTCTGAACTCTCCCCAATGCCAGCACATCTTTTTTAAATAAGGGGGCCAAACCTGTTCACAATATTTCATGTGAGACCTCATGTGAGACCTCACCAATGCCTTATAAAGCCTTAGTATAATATTCTTGCTTTTATATTCTAGTCCTCTCGAAATGAATGCTAACATTACATTCGCCTTCCTCACCACTGATTCAACCTGCAAATAAACCTTCAGTGAATCCTGCACAAGGTCTCCCAAGTCTCTTTGCACCTTGGAGTTTTGAATTTTCTCCCTGTTTAGAAAATAGTCTGTGCTTTTATTCCTTCTGCCAAAGTGCATGACCACACACTTCCTGACACTATATTCCAGCAACCACTTTGTTGCCTAATCTCCTAAATCCTTCTGGAGTCTCCAGCTTCTTCAACACAACCTGCCTTTCCACTTACCTTTGTATCATTTGCAAACGTGGCCACAAAGCAATCAATTCTGTCATTACAATAATGAACATACAGCGTGAAGAGAAACCGTCTCCAAACCAACCCCTGCAGAACAGCAGCCAATCAGAAAAGACTCCCTTTATTCCCTCTCTTTGCCTCCTGCCAATCAGCCAATTCTCTCTTCATGCTAGTATCTTTCCTGTAGTACCAGGGGCTCTTAACTTGTTAAGCAGCCCCACGTGCGGCTGCTTGTCAAAGGCCTTCTGAAAATCCAAGTACACAACATCTACTGATGCTTTTTTGTCTGTCTTCTTGGTATTTCCTCAAAGAATTCCAATGGATTTGTCAGGCAAAATTTTCTCTTAAGGAAGAATTTGGCTTATTTTACCATGTGCATCCAAGTACCCCAAATCCACATCCTTAACAATTGACTCCAACATCTTCCCGATAACTGAGATCAGGCTAACTAGGCTATAATTTCTTTTCCTCTGCCTTCCTTCCTTCTTGAAGAGTTGAGTGATATTTGCAATCTTTCAATCCTTCCGAACCATTCCAGAATCTAGTGATTCTTGAAAGATTATTACTAATGCCTCTGCAATCTTTTCAGCTACTTCTTTCAGAACCCTGGGGTGTAGTCCATCTGGTCCAGATGACTTATCTTCAGACCTTTCAGTTTTCCAAGCACCTTCTCCCTAGTAATAGCAACTGCATTGACTTCTGCCCCTGATAACTCTTGAAATGCTGGCATACTGCTGGTGTTTTCTGGTATTTTGCATCAGTGAAGGCTGATGCAAAATATTTATTTGGTTCATCTTCTATTTCCTTGCCCCCATTACTACCTCTCTAGCGCCATTTTCCAGTGGTCCAATATCAACTCTTTCCTCTTTGTCACTCTTTAAAGAGCTGAAAAAACATCTGGTATTGCCTTTGATATTGTTGGCTAGCTTACCTTCATATTTCATATTCCCACCCTCCCATGACTTTTTAGTTGCCTTCTGTTGGTTTTTATGAGTCCAAATCCTCTAATTTGCCACCATTTTTGCTTTACTATGCGTCCTCTCTTTTGCTTTTATGTTGGCTTTGGTTTCTCTTGTCAGCCATTGTTGAGTCATCCTGCCTTTAGTATATATCTTTTTCTTTGGGATGTATCTATTCTGTGCATTCTGAATTCCTCCCAGAAACACTAACTATTACTGCTCTACTGTCATCCCTGCTAGTATCCCCCTTGTAATCAACTTTGGCCAGCTTCTCTCTTATGCCTATGCAATTCCCCTTTACTCTACTGTACTACTGATACATCTGACTATAGCTTCTCCCTCAAATTGCAGGGTGAATGCTATGATATTATGATCACTGTCTCCTAGGGGTTCTTTTACCTAAAGCTCCCTAATCAAATCTAATTCATTGCACAACACTCAATCCAGAATATCTGATCCCCCAGTGGGCTCAACCACAAGCTGCTCTAAAATGTCATCTTGTAGGCATTCTACAGATTCCCTCTCTCGGGACCCAGCACCAAACTAATTTTCCCAATCTCCCTGCATATTGAAATCACCAATGACTATTGTAACATTGCCTTTTTGACAAGGCTTTTCCATCACCCATTGTAATTTGTATCCCACATCCTGCTCTCTGAGGGTCTTTTTATCCTTGTAGTTTCTTAACTCCATCCACAACAATTCTACATCTTTCTAAGGATTTGATTTCATTTTTTACCAACAGAACCACCCCACCCCCTCTACCCATCTCTTTGTCCTTTTGATACAATTTGTGTCCTTGGATGTTAAGCTCCCAATGATAATATTTTTTCAACCACAACTCAGTGATGCCCACAACATCAAACCTGCCAGTCTCTAACTGCACTACAAGATCATCTACTTAATTCCATATACAGCACTCAAATATAATACCTTCAGTATTGTATTCTATACACTTGTTGATTTTGGCCCCTTTTACACTTTAACTCATCCTATTGGCTGCAATTTTGCTCTATCATCTGCCTGTCTTTTCTCACGGTTTCACCACACAATGCATCTACTTTACTAACTGTTCCATCCTCAGCCCTATCACTCCAGTTCCCATCCACCTGGCAAAATAGTTTAAACACTCCCCAACAGCTCTAGCAAACCTGCCCACGAGAATACTGGTTTACCTTGGGTTCAGGTGTAACCTGTCCCTTTTGAACAGGTCATACCTTCCCCAGAACAGATCCCAATGATCCAGATATCTGAAACCCTGTCCCCTGCACCAGTTTCTCTGCCAAAGCATCCTATTCTTACCCTCACCAGACATTGCTACCCTGGAAGTCCTGTTTTTCTACTTTCTACCTAGCCCCCTGAATTCTCCCTTCAGGACCTCCTCACAGTTTCTATCTATGTCATTGGTACAAGTATGTTTCACGACTTCTGACTGCTCCCCCTCCCCCTTTATAATGTCATGGATCTGATCTGAGTTTTTGCCCTTGGGGGATAATTAAATGTAAATACTTCTAATTCATTGTTCTTTTTACATTTTTTCCTCAATTTATTTTTTAAAGTGAATTCAGAGTTAAAATGTGAGATTTACAGCCTAACAGGGGATGCACATTCTGATGGCAAACAGCACTTTTTTGCATCACAGAATGCTACCCCTTTAATTTGTGAGAAGCACTGGATTAAATGTAGAAATAGCCCTTAGGGCTGCAATAGAACTGTGTTGTGCATCCACAAAATGGACAAGTAAATTCTAAGTGGGGTCCATCTAAATATGGGCACTTGAACCTGAGAAGGTACCTGTAGAGCTGTAAAACAAGGTAGGTTAAACAAAAAGATGGAGTTTAAATAGTCCCGTTAACTATAAGGATAACTGAAGATATCTGAGAGCAATTTTCATTTTTGTTAAGGGCTGAGGTTGCAGATCGGCCTCCCATTCTGCAAGTGCCCAGACTAGCCGACAAACCTCAAGGGAATTTTGTGTGCTAACTGTGCTAAGTGTGACAATGACCCCAATGGACATTTCAACCTTGAGAAGAAATAATGGAATTATGTAATCTTGGTAGCAAAGGGAACAAACCAGAATCGAGCCAGATTAAAATTGTCGAGGGCGAGAGTGAAAAATGAACAGTAGGTCAGCACGGTCTGTCTGCATTCGACCTGTCTCCTCTTCTCGTTACTACCAACAGGACGGAGGTTCAAAAGCCTTGGGTCCCACACTACCACATCCGGGAGCAGTTGCCCTGCAGCCATCGAGCTCCTGGATCAGCTTCACTCGCCTCTGAACTGAACCGACTCCATAACTATGGACTCACTTCGGAAACTCTGCAGCTCATCTTCTATATGTTATTTGTTTACATATGTTTTAGCTTTTGTACAGTTTGTGCTCTTTTGCACATTGGATGTTTTGCGGTTTTTGTTGTGCATAGTTTCTCATGGATTCTGTTGTGTTTCTTTATTTTGTGGGGACCTACAGGGAGATGAATGTCAAGGTTGCATATAGTATACACACATTGATAATAAGTTTGCGTTTTGAACTTTGAGTGAAGGTACCACTTGGAGTTTAGATAGGCACATGAGTGTGAGGAAAATGGAAGGATATGGACCTTATGTCAGCAGCAGAGATGAGTTTAGTAAGCCATTTGATTACTAATTTAATTGGTCTGGCACTACATTATGGACCAAATGCCTTGTTCCTGTGCTGTACTGTTCTATGTTCTATGAATTTTGTCAATTTTAGACGTGCAATAATATTATCATAGCTTAGTTTGACATTGTAGAATTGCGAAATGCAAGTTAGTGCTAATATAAAGGATGTTTACAACTGGTTAACAGTAAATTCATCACACTAACAATGACCAGGAAGTGGAATGGATTTCCAAGTGGGGTGGAAGAATCATGGAAGAAGCAGCCTGATCTTGGTGAAGATGGACTATGTGTATTGTTGGAACAATCCCCACGGGAGGACTGCAGTGAGGAGGAGTCGGTGACCCACCTCTTTGCACACTGTGGGTTCGCGGAGAAGGTGTGGAGGAGGATGGAAGGGACAGTTTCAAGGTTCATCCCCAGCAGCTACATAACAGAGGACTCTCTGATCTACGGGCTGTTCCTGGGGACGCACATGGAGACCAACATCCGGCGCTGCTGGCAGATCATCAACTCGGTGAAAGACGCTCTTTGGTCGGCCCGAAACTTGATGGTCTACCAGCACATGGAGATGTCCGTGGGGGAATGCTGCCGACTGGCACATTCTCGGCTGCAGGAGTACGTGCTGAGGGATGCACTCAAACTTGGTGCAGCCACCGCAACGGGCCCGGTGGGGAAGGACCACAGTCTAGGGTTCTTCTCCCGCGGGAGTTGAGGGGTGGGGGCGCAATTGTGTATACCCCTAAACAAGTGTATGTAAATATGGAATAACAGAGTGCCACGTGGGTGGTGAAAAGTGTGAAAATGTAAAGACAGCAATGGAAACAGTGTAAAGGATTGAAAGTCATTTAATGGTTTATTGTATATAATTTTATTTTTGAATAAAGTATATTTTGTTTAATAATAAAAAAATGGACTAAGATGAACAATAAATCCTTGAGAGGTGCAACTTCTTGCTACAAGTCATATCACCTTAGATGTTGATAACTTAACAGCCATTATGGATAGTCATCTTTATCTACACAATCAGAGACTTCACCTTTGGACAAAATTATTCTAATCTAACAATTGTAGTGTTTCACCCACTGTTTGCTATTTTCCTAATGGGAGGAATGTATCTCTAGTACATGTTCCTGATTTACTTTTATAAATGATCTATTCATAACTCAGTCTTATTAAACTTTGCTGGATGCATCTCTAACTTAAAAAAAATCAATTCACATTTAAACCTAGATCAATTGAAATGTCAGCTTGTAAACATATATAAAATTGAATTCTATCAGCAGTATTTACACTAAATCCTATCAATTAAAGTTTAATTTATAAAGAATAGAGTATAATTCAACAATCTTATTTCAAAATATCAAAGATCCATTATTCAGTAGTACTGTGGGCAAGAAAGGTAGGGTAATGAATAAACTCTCTCAGTCTTCTAGCTGGGTACAGATATCAAGTTTAACCAATGTTTTGATGAAAAACTCTGCCACTTCATCAGGAAGTTTATTTGTCATATACACTGGGGAGCACTAGATCCTTTTTCAATGTAGAGTATTAATTTGTATTAATAAGAATAGACTTCTAAAATTGCTCTTCTTAGCTGGTCAATTGGTAAATTGGTTCAGTGATACAGTGAAAATCTGCCTTGCCTACTATTCATATAGATCAGTTCATTACTACGGTGCGTTGAGGTAACACAAGATAAAACAATAACAAAATGCAGTATAAAGTTTTCCAGTACAGACAAAATACAGTGCAGGTAGACAATAGGAGCAAGGCCAAAGCAAGGTAAATTGTGAAGTCAGAAGTCCATTTGATTGTACAAAAGAAACATTCAATAGCATTTAGAAGCTGCCCTTCAGCCTGGTGGTATGTGCATTCAGGGTTTAGTATCTTCAGTCCGATGGGAGAGGAAAGAAGAGAGAATGATTGGGATGAGTAGTGTCTTCGATTATGCCAGTTGGCTTACCGAGGCAGTGAGAAGTGTAGACGGTGTCCATGGAAGGCAGGCTTGCTCTGTGAAATGCTGAATTGTGTCGACAATTCTCTGCAGTTTCTTGTGATCACGGGCAGAGTAGTTGCCATTACAAGCTGTGATACTTCCAGATAGGATGCTTTCTACGATGCATCAATAAAAAATTAGTGAGGGTCAAAGGGGACATGCCAAACTTCTAGCCTCTTGAGGAAGTAGGGATTCTGGCAAGCGTTGTTAGCCATGCCGAGTACATGGTTGTACCAGGACGGGTTATTGGTGATGTTCACTCCTAGGAACCTAAAGCTCTCAACACTCTTGACCTCAGCATTATTTATCTAAACAAGGCATGTGCACTGCCTCCTTTTGGAAAGAAAGACATTTCATGGAAATCTGTAATAATGGATAGATATAATTTGTAGGACCCTGACTCTAAAAGTGGATCAGGCTTGTATTTATAGTAAGGAATGGTGTCCTTTATGAATTTGTATTTTAAAGCAAGATTTTGATGTATGATATTTGTCACTTGATCTTTACTGATCGAGTTGAATCAGATTGAGTTAAACTGCTTCATGATCATATAATGTGTTGGATTGATTGTTTCTGGTTTCTACTGACATTTTCTGCATTTATCATCCTGAGTATTTTTGATCTTTTATTTTGTAGTTTTGATAATTTTTCATGTTAAGCACCTGGCCCTGTATTGGAACAGGGAACCCCTGTTTCTGGGAAGAGGTCTCCAACTCTGAGCCAAGCAGTCAACACTTCCTTGTCATCATCTAGTCTACTAAGATCATGGGAATGTCTTCCAGGTTATGCTCTTCCATTGGTTAACTTTTTCTTCAATAATGATAATTCCTTCATTTTTCTGGGTTGTGCTTTAGTGGTGAATACTTCTTATCAGAATTGCATGTGCTTGCGTGGAGTGCTGAATTATATTTTTGTTGAAGAAAGTACATCCTTGGAAGTTCTTTCTGACTGTTGTGTAATTTTTTATACCTCTGTCCTAAGTAGTGCATTGAAGTGTACATAGTGTTTTCAAAAATTTGTCATTTCATTCTTACTTTCCTTTGCAAATTTTCCAGATCAATTTCCGACCAAGATAGTATACCAAAATAATACGTTAATATGGGAAGAGCAAAAGGGTTTATTGTTTTGTTATATGTTTACTGTTGACTTCTGTTTGGCAGATTTTCTTAAGCCCTGAAGTATATTCTGTCAAAAGTGTTTTCTTTATCACATTATGATCTATTTTCTTTGCGTTTTGATATCCCAGATACTTACATGTTTCATATTCATCCAATGATTGTATTGTATCCTGCTGCTCTGTTTTATATTCTATTAGCTCTTTTGCACCTTTCTTTATGTTTAATGTTCTTCAGTTGTCTAGTCCAAAGTTCATGTTTATCTCTTTGGAAAATTGTTCTACTATTTGAATTAATTGCTTTAGCTTTACTGATGAAGGAGTGTATAATTTCAAATCGTCCATGTACAGAAGGTGTGTCAAGGCATAATTTGTTCTGTTGTTTCTGATTTGATATTCTATTTTCACACGATTTACTAAAATAAAGAGTGGGTTTAAAGCTAGACAAAATCATAGTGGGCTTAGAGAGTCACCCTAGAATGTGTCTTGTTTTAATTTAATAATGGCAGTTGTTTTTTTTTGGTTGTTAATAGATAGGGTGATTATAGTACGCCAATGCTTCATCAGTTGTTGTACGAATTTTACAAGTATTGGGTGTAGTTTATATCTGTAAAGAACTTCTATTAACTATGTGTGTGGGCCAGAATCAAATACTTTTTTGGTTGTCAATACTAATAACATGAAAAATTTCTGCTTTTCCACCAGACTAAACTTAGAATTACAGAATCTATTATCAGTTGTTCTTTACTTCGATTCATACCCTTACGACAACTCTTTTGCTCTTCTGTAAGTATGTTGTGGATACCTAAGTGAGTGGTGATTAGTTGCAAGATGCATGATATTACAATTTTATATATAGTTTGTAAACAAGTACAATTACTCAATTTTGGGTTTATTTTGATATATCCCTCTATTTTGAATCCATTGCACCACATTGTTGTCAATGCTGTGCAGTATATTACTGTTTGTAGTTCTTCAAATGTTTTGAGTTTTCTTAAATATTGTGGTTATATAATATTGTTGAGAGTATTAATACTTTTTTGCAAATTTTGATGACCTGTTTTGTTTTGGTATGTAGGGTCTTTTTGTTGGGTCAATGCCTATATATTCTGGTAGTATGGAGTTAAAGGTTAGGACAATTTTGTCTGTAAGCTCAGCCTCATCCTCAGCATTCTGTGGAGGCTCTGCATCTGTGTTGTTGCTTTTACTGTCAGTGAAGTAGTTGTTGAAGCAATTCTTTTTTCATCAGCGCTTCATGGCCTGGCATCTTTATTAAGCTGTGGTACTGGTGGGCTACTTTGAGTGCTGGCTGCATCTTTTTTGGGCTAACTCAAAGTACACTGCAGATGCTGTGGTCAAATCAAGACGTAGAAAAAAGCTGGATGAACCAGCAGGTTGGGCAGCATCCATTGAAAGGAGCAGTCAATGTTTCGGGCCGAGACCTGAAGTTCTGACGAAGTGTCTCAGCCCGAAATGTTGACTGCTCCTTTCAACGGATGCTGCCCGACCTGCTGAATTCATCCAGCTTTTTTGTACGTCTTTTTTGGGCTTCCTGGTGTCCTTCTGCCTGTCAGTAGTACATCACTAGTGGTTTGCTTACTGTCACACCCAGTGCTAGCTCCACGCATGCCCTGGTGATCCCCAGGCAGAGGCTGTAATAGTCTATTCTGCAGACACCTCTCCATTTCTAAACTGAAAGGGTATTGCTTTTTATACCCACAGCCAGGTTTTGGTTTAGCCACCCCTAACATGAAGAACAGACACAGACCAGAGCACCGCCCAACCTGATTACAGATGTGCCTGGATTTGCTTCTAGTTTGGCCATGGGTGATATTTAGCATATATTTTTTTCCCTTTTTGTATTTGCACAATTTGTTGTTTTTTACACTTTGGATGTTGTCCTTCCTGTTGGGTGTGGTATTTCATTGATTCTATTGTGTTTCTTGTATTTACTGTGGTTGCCGGCAAGAAAATGCATCTCAGGTTTGTATATGGTGACATGTAGGTACTTTGATAACAAATTTACTTTGAACTTTGAACTTGAAGTTAGTCAACAGGAGAGACGATGGCACAGAGCTGAATAGTATTGACTTTAGAACTGCCTTTCCTCTTGCCCACTGCATTCACAGAGACGGCATAGAACTGAGGAGCAAGGATAAAATCCTAATGTATACCAAAGAGCACCCAGCTATGGAAATTAGCACTGAAATGAAACACTGGAGGAAGATGACATTAAACAACACAGATATATTTGTCCCAAGTTGAAGAAGTGTAATGCCACAGAGATGGAGAATGTCAATTATAATAAGAGCAGAATATTCTGGAAATAATCACAGGAGTATGGAGTGGGAAATTATGTTATTACATCACCTGCTTCAGAATTGGAAAAATAAATATTAATTTGACCATTGAATGCTTGACAATAATGAACTAGTACACAGTATTACCAGCTAGATCTTCAATCTAATGCTTACAGAAGCAAGTAGGTATCCTTTGTTTACTGTAGGCTAGACAATTTTGTAAATGTTGTTATAGAACATAGAACCATACAGGCCCTTTGTTGCACCAGTCTTTTAACATACTCTGAATTCAGTCTAACCCTTCCCTCCAACATAGGCCTCCATTTTTCTATTATCCATAAACCTGAAACATATTGATGAAGGAACAGGAATATAAAGCAATTGCCCCATCTTCTCTTCAATGATACCACCATACCTTGTGACCATTTGCAGCATTTTTTGTTTCTCTCTCAGATCTGCAACATTTGAGGGATTATTTTTGGAGAGGGATGTTGTATATTTGTTGAGTAGAATATAAACACATTATTTTGAGGGAGTAACAGACATTTTAGACTGATAATTATTGTCATGAAGATTTCTTTTTTAAATATACCGCATGCATATCTGTCCTAATATGTCTGTTGGGTGTTAGAAAATATGAACAAATTTGATATCCTCCTGACTACTAGTGACCCCAGCTGGCAGAATCTGGATTTGCTTCATCAGAGGCTCTCATTTGAAATCCCAGGACACTGTACCTTGCACAAAAGTAATGTTGGGCTATGGCTTACTAAATAAAGTTGATAAATGCACAGGAAACAGTTTAGTCGAATGATGTAAGATTTTTATACAGTTCCATTGCTGATTTGATTTGATAATGTCAGGAGAGTACAACTGAGTGTACAAATCAGAGAGAACATTACACTATTTCCTAATGCATTTTAAGCTGACATTATTGTTACTTTTCTAGAATCTTGCATCTGTGCCACATGTTGAAAAGAATGGAATTGCCCTTAGTGGAGGAGTGACTAGTATAAATAAGAAAATAGAAGCAGAAGTTGTCCGTTCAGCTCCTCCTGCTGCTACAAGTTACCTTTTGTCCCTGAGTCCCACTTTCCTGCAATTTCCTCATATCGCTTGATTGCCTTATTATCTGAAAACCTCTATCTCAGTCACTGAGACACCATCATCAAATTCAGTGTCCAAACCCCTGTTTCGAAACCAATACTCCTAGTTCTGACACTTCAGCCAATGGAGACATCTGCGTTGCACCCACACTATAAAGTTGTGAAAATTTTTAATACATCTCAATTAAGCCAGGCCTTTCCTTTTCACAACATGTGACCAGTAATGGAAAGTTTTGGATGAGACATATAGATTTTAAGGAATCCAGATAAATGGGATTAGTGCAGGAAAGTAGCACTGAGGTGGAAGATCAGTCATAATTTTATATCGTCAAGCTGATAAAAAGGCACGACTGACCTTGTACTGCTTCTATTTCTCATGTGGGCCTGGAAGGTATTATTTCTAAAATATACTCACTGTTCTCAAATCTTTTGCATCCCTGTTATGCTAATCCACATTTGGTAGAAGAAATCTAAGAGGATGAGGATCTCACTCAGAAATGGGGCACTGTCTGTAACTCTACTAAAACAAATCGGATGTAAGGCTCTCACAGCATGCAGATGGTGATACTTATAAAATGACCTTCCTGTTCACCAGAAAGTGTCACATTTATGCGTTATTGCTCCATCCTGAACTAGTCATGTGTGACATCATTGTCTCTAAGGAGGAGGTGGATTAAAGCTACACTGAAAGGTCACTTTAGATTGTACCCTCGACTAACAAGGTGAAATAATAAATTTCTGAGTGAGCAGGGAAAGTACTACATAATGAGTCCATCTGATTTTCCTCCAATCCTTTTCCCACTATTCGCACACCCTTAGCTCACAGCATCCATGGTTACATGTTTCACATCACCATGGAGATGGCCCAACTGAATATTGTGTCATTAGGTAAACTAGAAATGCAAATTTTCTTATCCATAATGCTTTTTATTTTATTTACAGTGTAGAATAGGCCCTTCCACCTTGCCCACAATCCCCTAATTTAGTTCTAGCCTAATCACAGGATGATTTGTGATGACCAATTAACCTGCCAACTGGTACGTCCTTGGACTGTGGGAGGAATCTGGAGCAGTAGGAAGAAACTCATGTGGTCACAGGGAGAACATACAAAGCCCTTAAAGGCAGCAGAGAGAATTGAACCTGGGTCATCTGTACTGTAAAATGTTGTGCTAACCATTACGCTATTGTGCCACATTTGTTTATAGTGGGAAACAGTAAAGGACAGATGAATAGAGAAATGGATTGTTTGAATACAAGTCTTATGTGAATATAAATACAAGAATCCATTGAAAATTAAATAAACATTAAAGAGCACAAAATGATTTTGCTGTTGTAAATAGAGGTAAAGGGGACAGTGACAGACGTGTAACTGCAGTGTTCTACAGGGCAGTGGTTAAGGAATAATTAAACTATTTTCTGCATATTTAAGCACACCATTACTGAAGGGACTTTCAAACTGCAAAGAGTATGCAGCATAAATTTGCCAGGTTGATTTTAGAAATGAGAAACTGGATTTATGAAGAAAAACATTAAATCTTAATTGGATTTCTAATGAAGCTGGAAAAAAAGTTCTCAAAGTAAACTTAAGGATGATTTTTTAAATGAAAAATAGTTTGGATATGATCAGGAGAGTATTGCAAGCTATATTGATAAGTCATTACTGACTTTCTAATACAAGAAGTGGAAACCTATTGACTATTAAAAGTCTAAATAGGATGGATGTGGTGAGAATGTTTCCTTTAGTGACAGGACCTGAAGGCACAGCTTCAGAATTCAAACGAGAGGACATGATTTGAGAGTTAGGGGGCAAAAGTTTAAGGGAAACACGAGGGGGTATTTCTTTACTCAGAGAGTGATAGCTGTGTGGAATGAGCTTCCTGTAGAAGTAGTAGAGGCCAGATCAGTTGTGTCATTTAAGGTAAAATTGGATAGGTATATGGATAGGAAAGGAGTGGAGGGTTATGGGCTGAGTGCGGGTAGGTGGGACTAGGTGAGATTAAGAGTTCGGCACGGACTAGGAGGGCCGGAATGGCCTGTTTCCGTGCTGTGATTGTTATATGGTTATATGGTTATAATAGTGTGGGGTGCTGCTTTCAGAACGGAGATGAGGAGGTATCTGTGGCATTCATCACCACAGATGGCTGTGGAGGCCAAGTGACTGGATATATTTAAAGTGGAGTTTGATAGGTTCTTGCTTATTAAGGGCATCCAATATTATGGGGAGAAGGCAGGAGAATGAAGTTGAGAGGGATAATATATGAATGAATGAATGAAATTAATTTATTTCGGTCAGTACAAACATAACAAAAAGCATCATCTACAATGATGATTTCATAACGATGATTTCATAGGACAAAATTACAACAAAAAACATAGATATTGTTTAAAACAGACCGAAAGGGTGTAGGCTGAAGCTACAGCTTATTACGCCTACCCCTCTCACTTATACAAAAACATATTTGGTGTCAATCATCACATCAAAAACAAAAAAACTCAATCTTTTAACACAAAATCCAATTCCAAATATCATTTGTTTACATTACTCCCATTAATTTTAAATCATGTATTTTATATTTGTTCATTAAATAATTTTTAAATAATTTTTTTTAGCTTGTTAAGTGTGGTGCATGGTGCATGTTTTTAAATTCTCACTGCAACTGTTCCATAGATTCACCCCTCTGACTGAAATACAATGATTTTTTACATTTGTTCTTATCCTTTGTTTTGGAAATATACATGCTCCTCTCAAATCATGTTGACTTTCTCTCATTTTAAGCAACCTTTGGATACTTTCTGGTAGCTGTCCATTTTTTATTTTATACATAATCTGTATTATTTTAGAATCTAAGAAATCTCTGAATTTTAAAGTGTTCAGTTGAATAAATAGTGGATTGGTTGACTCAAAATAACTTGTCTTATTTACAATTCGTATGACTTTCTTTTGGAGTAGAAAAATTAAATTTGTATTTGTTTTGTTTGTATTTCCCCATGCCTCTACACAGTAAATCATGTATATCAGCCATAAGAGCAGACTTGAATGGCCAAATAGCCTATTTCTGCTCCTATATCTTCTGGTTTTATAGTCTATTGAGGTGTCATCATTTAAAAATTGTTGCTATAACACAAGAGAGAGAGAGCTCAGGAGAGATGACTGTATAATTAAAGGTAAAAACTGGATGAATATTTGAAGTGGGGGAAATTAATGACTATGCAGAAACAGTCTAGGAGACTAGAATTAGGTTTTATTGATCTAGTAATGACATAATAAACCTTTGGATCTGTGCTGTTTTCCTCCACTGTTTTAGCACTAATTAGAGAATGTAAAAGGACTGCTTGCAATATTAGAGGGCCACAGAACACACAGGGATGGAAGGAATTGTGGAACTAGAACATGTAGCTTATAAAAGGTGATTGAGTTACACTGGAGAATAATGGCAGAGAGAAGGTCTTGGAGCTTTAAGAGGTTGAATGCCAAAAGAATTTGCTAAAAATATATCTGTGCTACATAACCTCGGTAAAATTCTGCAAAGCATGATATAACAGAAAAATTATGAGAATGGAGAATGGTAACCCAAGAGAATTAATTTATACAACTTTTTTAATGAAGTGAAATGAGAACTAAAAGAAACACAACTCAGGGGGATGATCAGTGAATTCTCACTGAAGTATCAGCACTGTAATATGTATTACAAATTGGCCAGGGATCATCATTTCATTAGGATAGTTCTTCCATCACAACACTAAACTGCAACAATGGCATCTTTTGTTCACATTGTTCATCTTTGTTATCACTTGGAGTGTTATTTGTTTTGCTATCAACTGCACCTATACTGTAATTATAAAAAGGTATGTTTCGTGCAGTGAAACAGTCATTACACAGATACAATAAATTGCCGTGCATTGACAGATAAATTAATTAATGTTGTATGCAAAAGCCCTGACTTTAATACAACCTAGTGGGTTGCTGATGTGTATTATTCCTGTTTCGTGCAATTCATAATGTTGATTCACTGTCTATAGGCCAGACCGGATTTGTAAATGACATTAAGTACTGTCATTGCTGCCCACATTGTCATCACAAATCGGAAGAAGGTTTGTTTAAATATGGTTTCACCTTCACCAAGGAGATAAAGGGTCTGGAACAGGAAGTGACTAAAATGCATTAATTATACCTTTTGTTCAGTAAAACAAAAAAAGGTTAACATTGAATATTGCTTTTATTACTGGTTGATGTCCTAGAACCCTTCTACCTATTACTGAATATGAATTTCAAAAGGAAGAACTGAATCATGAATGTATGTTCCGATTAATCCTTTGTATGGAATATCAGGCCTATTGTAGTAACTCTGGGAGCTCCACTGTAAGGTATAATAATGGTTGAGAAACAAAACCTCAACAACCGAAAGGGCACTTTAAAAGTGGCAGTGCATCAGTTTTTTTGCAGCATTCTATTGAGCACAAGGTCAAAAGCACTGTGTACACTAGAACACTACTTACTCAGCGCCTTGGGCTCAGAGATGAATGGCTTCCACTCCTTTTCCAGTGATGCTGGGATGACTGATCAGTCAAATTACAAACTGCAGACTCTACAGCAGATGATGTGCTTGATGGAACAGGTGCGTAGGTAGCTTGGGAGGTGATATACTCCATTTGCCTTTTGTTTGGGCCTTCTGTGTGTTCCCAACAAATAGATTCAAAGTTCACAATGCTATCCCAATTGTTCCTTCTCTACTTTAGAAATTATGGGTCAGGCATTACCAGGAATCAATGGGAATTTGCAATATTTTTAAGGACATCCTTGAATTTATTCCATGGGGAACCTGGCAATCTCTTCGCGTGACTGAAGATGGAATAAAGTGTATGTTTTAGGAATCTGATGTCAGGGCCCCTTCTCATTCCAGCCAACTGAACATAGCTATGACCCCAGTGCTGGGAATGTTGACCTGGGAAAGATACTGCTCAGTAAATTTGCAGGATTTTTTTAGGAATAGCTCTGGTGATAAGTACAGTAGCTAGAAGTGCCTGTTTTAGTTAATCTGTTCTCAGAAACATTTATGAAGTCGGGGATCACTGGTAGACCCATATGTTTTGTGCCAGGTTTGAAGTCATAATCTTCAAAATCTTTTTTTTACCTCGCCTGTCCAAAGAACAGACGCTGGCAGAGTGAAGATGGCTGTGATTTACATCATTAATGTCTACCTTCACTGAGGGAAGCTCTTGCAATATGGGAAGTTGTCCATGATATTCAGCATCACAACTCTCATTGTCACAAGGTGGTTATGTGACTCATAAGACTGATTGTTCTATAATTTTCACAGTCAATAGTTCCAGGAATTTTTGGCAGAGTTATAAATACTGATTTCAAGAGATCGTCAGGTAATACACCAGATTCATATATGCCATTAAACAGTTCAAAAATTCATTAAGAATAGTTCTCTGATAATGTATTCTGGAGGTCAACAGCATATGTATGGAGTTGGAATTATTTTAAACAAACAAGTATCAAATTGTCTTATGGGATATTGGGCGATATCTGGCCAGCTGCTTTTAGTTAAATTAAGAGGTAACCCTTTTAACGTTAGCATAATCCAAGCCATATTAACAACAGCAAAGAAATGCACAAGAAAATTAGGGAAATTACTGGAATTAAGAAAACCTCCTCCTCAGGATGCATAAGATCAGCAGACAGATTCAGATAAAGTATGTGAGAGGTGGATTCAGTATATAGAGCAGCTTTTTGAAGATAATAGAGGGGAACCCCCAGATATTAAACACCCTAATCCTGGCCCACCTATTACCAAAGAAGAAATAACTAAAGCAATGAAAAGCATGAAAGATGGTAAGGTCACTGGACCTGATGGAATTTCAGTGGAAATGATACAAGCCCTAGAAGATCTGGGCGTAGATATTCTTTTTTCAATTGTTTCATTTTGGTTACAGCCAGAAAAACTCAGCTCCAGGTCTCATTACAAACTTGTCTAAACATGGACAAAACATCTGGATTTCAGAGCTGAAGGGTATGTGGCCTCCCTAGATGTGGAAATAGATTTGATCAGGTGATCTATGACCACAACACAGCTTGTCAATGGAAATCAGGGTGAAAGCTGTATTGGATGAAGTTATACCTCGCAAAGGGGAGGACATTTTAATGAAAACTCACTCTCAGATGTTAACAAGGAAGGTAGAAAACGGATCCTGAAGCCAACTGGAGTCAGTTGACGGCGGAGACTCGTTCCAAGGAAGGCACGTCCTGACGAAGGGTCTCCGCCCGAAACGTCGACAGCGCTTCTCCCTATAGATGCTGCCTGGCCTGCTGTGTTCCACCAGCATTTTGTGTGTGTTGTTCTCAGATGTTAATGTTGTTTCTTTCTCCACCTGTTCAGACTTGCGTTATTCCAACGATACTGATTTTCATTGCGGATCCCCAAAATACCTGACATTTTCTTTCCAGATTTTCTGCAAAAACAGACAGATGTGGTAGTTGGAAACCACAATGATTTCAGCCCTGGGACTTCACTGCAGAATGAACAAAAGCTGTGGTTAGCCTAGAGAAATAGCTAAGTTGGTGACCTTCCTTGCAGTTGACACTTATGTCTGACTATAGTGAAGCTTTTGGCTCTGCAGCAAGACACGCAGTGCTTCAGCTTCAAAAGCAGTGTCATGTAAGGCACACTGATTAAGACAAAAGCAGCAGTAAAGTAAAAATAAACACACTCAGTGTAGAATTGCTGCGTATTTCATTCTTTAAATTCTATAAAAAAAATCCTAAAGTTCTTCAGCATTTCTGCCAATTTATCATACATACGAGCAAAAATAGAACAGCAGTAAGACACGAAAAGGATGTGGTCAGCTATAGTATATGGTCAGTAAAATTGCTATGTTTACGCTCACCTTTATGTGTGCAACAGCAGTTTGAAGGCTTGCTTTTTTTTCTCAGAGTTGTTCCACTGCCAGTTGAACAATTCCACTTCAAAGAACTCTTACTTTACTTTTCTCATCTGAAGTGACTCATGTTAGAGATGGGCTGTGGATTTGGGGTGAAGATAGGGGAAGGAAATGGTGCCCCTATGTACTCTGCAACTAAATGCTAAATGTATTCAACATTTACAACCCATTTACAGAAATGCCTTAATATGGTAAAAACATCCCAAGCTATTTTTCAGGAGCAATATCAAACAAACCTTGAAGCTGAGCCATATAAGGAGATATAAAAATCAATGAAAGAAGGGGAAAGAAGGGAAGATAGGAATTATGTGAAGGAAGGGAATTCTGAAGCTGGAAACTTTGTCAGCTGAAGCCAAAACTGGCAGCAGTGAAGCTATTAAATTTGAAATGAGCTAGGGATTAGAATTAGTGTTCTGCTGTCTGATAGGGACTTATGGTTACACAAGATTACAGGGAAGGGATGGAGCAACACCACAGAAGGATTTGAAGGCAAAAAGCAGCATTTTTAAAATCAAGGGTGGTTGAACTGGGACCAAGTGTATGTTAGCAAATGCATGGATTATCATTGAAATGAATAAAGATAAAGTATAAAGATAAAGGCAAAAGAGCTTTGAATTGATTTAAAACGTTGTATTTGTTAAGTAGGATAAATTCTCCTCCTATCAGATTTTAGATCATACCACGATTTGCTTTGGATTATTTCAACAGATGAGAAGTTTATGCAGTTGTTAGGCAGTTTCCCAATATTTAAGCATACACCTGAGTTGGGAATTCATCTATTGTATATTAAACAGAGTATAAGGTCTTCCAGTGAATGCAAGCAGCACTTCCCTAAATATATACAGCATGAATACTAGCAAGTTTAGTAAGTATAAATGTTAGAAAATAATTACATTATTTGTGCAGGAGTGCATCTCAGAATGTTTTGGCTATACTCATAATGCTGCATTTGTATCTCCAGAAGGAATCGCTCATTAGCTAACAATGTTCCTCACATCAAGGTACACACACCCACCAGTCTCCCACATAGAAATTTTTCCTCTGGTTGGAAGATCTCATGAAATCCGATACAGTGTAAAAAATATTTTGTCTTTACCCTCCCTGAACTACAACTTGTCATTGTTAGCACTTCTGCATATGTTTTGATAGGGATGGAGTGTTGTTTTCAGAATAAATACCTGCACAGTTTAAAAACCCTTGTCAGTAAATAGTGATATATGATCTTCCTTATTACAGGGGATCACTGATATGCAGCGCCCCAGATTTACCAGAAGTGGCTAACTGATTTCTCCATCGTTCATGAGGTAATGTTCTCTATACCAAAGGGTCAGTCCACTGAATATCGTTCCTATGATCTGACATTCCCAAAGTAAATGGTTCTGTAGGTAATATGTTCTAAAAGCAAAAATCAGCTTCAGTTGCTTGTGATAAACACGCAATGTATGCATTACAAGAGTAATTGTGCATTGAACTCAACTTCTGATTTCTGTGATATAATTTCTTCAAGTGACTCTTAACTTTGAAGTGTCATATCAGTCAGGAAATGTGGAGGAGGCTTGACCCAAACACAGAGTAGTGGAGATGAGCAATCACTTTAATGATAAACTGCAAAATAACAGGTCACAAGTGGCCTCAAAACAAGTGAGATTGGGTACTTAACCCAGCAAGGCAACAAGGTATCTGAAGTTTAGCTGACTGAGGCTGGCTGGTTTGATGGGTGAACAAGGACTGAGCACGAGAGCTGGGATTCAATAGGCTGCAGGTGATAAATTGGAAGTGAGTGACAGTTGACTCCAGTCCATTGGTGGAGACCGGGAAGTGCCTGTCTGTGCAGGCCCGACAGGACCAACCCACCGCCCCCCTTCTATGGCCAGCACTCTATAGCCCAGGATGATTTTGTTGGGTCCAATGGAACTTCTTGATGAACGATGGATCCAAGATGAAACTCAACAGTACCAAAGCTCTCTCCTCCGGGCCTTAACCTTCCCAGTTGACCAGGTACTGTGCACCCCCTTCACGGTGATGTAAATCCATCAACCTGTGAATACTGGATCGCCTTTCACCATCCCTGGTTCCAGAGATGCAGGCTCAAGTGGGTCAAATGGTCCATGAACAATAGGCTTGAGGCAGGATATGTGGAAGGTAGGTGTGAGCTTGTGGGACAGTGACACAAGCCTATTGTAAATGATAGGATTGATGCTGGAGATTGTAAGTGATTGGATTGATGCAATGTGTAATTTTGAAAGGACCAATGAACCCGGGGTGAGAGCAATGTGCAGAGGCAGACCGCAGGTAGACAGCCAGACATGGTTCCTAGGCCAGAGTAGTCTGGCAGCAGTAGGTAACTAGGATGGCCCTCCATTCCCTCTTACATATATTCCAGCAGCAGCGAACCAGGGCCTTGGTGGACAGTACCTCCACCATTGGCTGCTCCACAGGGAACAATGGGAGTTGACCACCATGAAACATTGAAAGTGTGACATACTGTGGTGTGTAGATTGTGGGACAGTTCAGCCCAGAGAAGATATTTCTTCCATGTGAAAGAGTTAGGTGAGATGAAACTTCTCCACTTGCTGATTGGCTCTTTCTGACTGACCATTAACCAGAAGACAGACTCATTGAGGTGCAGAGGAAGGAGCAGAAGGCTCACCAGAAATGGGAGATGAACTGTGGGCCTCAGTCTGACAGAACGTCCTGAGGGAAACCATAAGGGTAAACGACATGTTGGAGAACCAGGCCCACCATCTCAGTGACTGGCAGAAGTTTGGACGGGCAATGAAGTGGGCAGCCTTGGAGAACTGGTCCATCATTATCATGATCACCTTGGAATACCATGGCCCCATCAGATGCTGACAAACCCATGATGATATCCATGGTGATATGGGACCATGGGTGTCAAGGTATCAGTAGGGGCTGCTGGAGCCCAGAGGGAGAATGGTTGGAGGAATTGGACTGGGCAGACTGAGGGCAGGCAGTGATGAATTGACATACCTGCCATCAGTACCGGTGTCGCAGAGAATCCAGAATCTATCCTGCGCCTGGAAGACTGGAGAGGGGTGTGGATTAGGTCCACTGGAGTTTCTCAGAGTGTACAGCCACCTGCTCATATATGCAATTGTCAGGAATGTCAGACAGAGAGCCTGGTTCTCATTCCCAGATGAATGGGGCGAGGATCTGGGAGGATGGAATGGTGGGCTGAGTGTTAAACTCTATTTTAGTTGGGTTAAACTGTCATGTCAGGGCAATTGCCTTAGTGTTCCTAGAGCTGGTTCAGTAGGAGATGGTGAAGTTGAATTGCTTGGAGAAGAGGGCCCGATGAGCCTGTTATTGGTTGAGTTGGGGGGGGGGGGTGGCTTTTGAAAGGATATGATGTTCTGGTAGTGAGTCCAGATCAGCTCAGTTTAGTGTTCCCATCAGCCAATGTCTCCATTCCTCCAAGGCCCATTTTATAGCGAGTAGCTCTCTGACTCTTACTCCATAATGGCACTGTGTAGAGTTAAACTTGTGCAAGAAGGCAGCACAAGGGTGTGTCTTCCCATCTAGTGCTCTCTGGGAGAGGATGGCCCAATACTCACATCAGATGTGTCCACCTCTACCACAAGAGGTCCAGACAGGTACAGATAACAGAGAATTAGAGTGGTGGTGAACCGTCACTTGAGCTTCTCCACAGGTTAGTCTGGTAGCATGCCAAGTTATCCATGAGATAGGTGATTTTGTGAGGGAGGAGAGAGGAGTGGCAATTTGGCTATAGTTCCTGATGAAACTATGGTAGGCATTAGAGAAGCCCAAGAAGTACTGTTGCCACTTCATGGAGAGTGTTTGGGACCATTCAGTTATACTCTCTGCGTCCATGGTCATGCCTTGGGGTGAAAGGACATAACCCAAGAAGGAAGTGATGAGGTGTGGAACTGAAATTTCTCTAACCTACAGTACAGTTGGTTTTTGAGGAGATACTAAAGGACAGAATGGATGTGACAGATGTGGTCTTGGGGGTCCTTGGAGAAGATGAGGATGTCATTGAGAAAGACAAATTCATACCTGTGTAGCATCTTTTGGAGGATCTCTTCAATGAAGGCTTGGGAAATATCTGGACTATTGAATAGTCTAAAAGGCATCACAAAGTGGCCAGTGGATGCTATGAATGCCATCTTCCGCTCATTCCCCGGTAGATGCAGATCAAATTGTATGCACTCCATAATCCAGATTAGTGAAGATCTGGGCACTGCAGAGCCTTATTAAGGGGAGAGAGTAGCAGTTTTTAATGGTGATTTTGTCAAGTCCACAGCAGGGACGGAGACACCAATCTTTTGACAAAGAAGGATCTTGTACCAGCTGGGGACTGGGATGATTGAATGAAGCTATGCTGCAGCACTTTGGTGATGTAGTCATTCATGGCTTGGGTCTCAGAAAGGGAGAGAAAGAAAAGTCGACTTCTGGGAGGAGTGGTGCCCAGGAGGAAGTTTGATTGCACATTCGTGTGGTATGTGAGATGGCAGAATGCTGGCTTCTCTTTTATTGAAAGGCAATGGCTAAGTCATGGTATTGCAGAGGGAGTTTGGTTAGGTTGAGTGTTTACTCCATCTCCATAGACATACAGGGTGTAGTCAATTGAGACGGCAGGCAGGTGGGTTCCCAACTCAGCAGTGAACTGGATGACCAGGTGAAGTGATGGCCAAGGGTGGTGAACTGGGGTACCTCAAGATGAGAGGAGTGTTGGGTGAGTTGATCAGGAAGAATTGGATGGACTTGCGCTGATCTTTGATGTTCATGTACATAGGCCATATGTGAGCTCTGCCCATTCTTGATCCTAAGGGACATTTGACAATGGCCGGTAGCCGAGTCCAAACTACATGCACAAGAGTCCAGTCCAGAAAGTTGCCTGCTGTGCCGGAATCCACCAGAGCCTCCTCTGTGCGTAGAACAATTAAGGTGTGGAGGAGCACAGAGAGAGTGAGTCGGCATAAGGTGCAGGAATGAGGGGCCAGTGGAACCTTACAAGTTAGGGGGCCCCTCATTTCAACCTGCTGGTGCCATTTTCCCTGATACAGTGGTGCTGCTCCACAGTAAGTGCACAAGTGGTTTATTTAACAATGCTCACACTCTTGGGTGTTTAAGGGAGCTCTCCCTAACTGCCTGATCCCTACAGCCTGAAATGGTTCTGAGAACAGAACTGGGTTTCCGGCTGGTGAAATGGAGGGTCGTTCCATAGGACGCATTTAAACACAAAGGGCCAGAGTGATGAAGCTTTTGAAGATGCTAGGCATCTCCCAAGTACACAACTAATCGTTCAAGCACTCCGCAGTGGAGGTAATGGACCAGCAGCAGTTCTGCATCCCACCCAGGTCTTTTATTCCATGGTGTAATCTAGCACTGAGCATGGGCCTTGACAGGGAAAGTAACCAATCCACTACCTCCCTTCCACTTTCTGGATGGTTGAAAAGCTGGCGCATCTCAGCAGTGAATTTTTCTTATTTATTGCAGATGGGTGTTTTGTTGTCCCAGTTAACAGTGGCCTAGGTCAGAGCTAGCCAAGCCAGGAGAGAAATGATAGTGCAATCTTGGCTCAGTCTATCGGATACAGAGATGGATGCAGCTCGGACTGCAACACTCACTGTGACAGTAAGTTGAAGCAACAGGTTGGGAATCCACCAGTGGGTTGGGGATCCACCAAAACTTTCGGGCACCAGAATCCAGGCATCTGAGGGAGCAGGTTGATTGGCACAGGGTTGCTGTATTGAGACAGACGGTTGAGATTGGTAAGGAGATGGTCAGTGGTTTCTTGCTGCTTCAGGATTGTGTGTTCCTGTTGACAGGTGACTTCATTTAGGTGAGCGTACTCTGCTAGGTCAATCGATGGTCCATCCATCCTGTCAGGAAAGGTAGAGGAGACATGACCCAGGAAGCAGAGCAGCAGAGAGTGATCACTTTAATAATAAACTGCAAGAGAACAAACCATGAAGGGCCACAAAACAAGAGAGAATGCATACTTAACTCAACAACGTAACAACAAAAGGCTAGGAGCAATTGGTTGATACAGGCTGGTTCAATGGGTAAACAAGGACTGAGGATAAGAGCAGGTGATAGTTGGAAATGAGCGGCAGGTGACTCCTGTTAGCTGGATAGTGACTTAGAGGTGCCTGGCTGTGCAGGCCTGACAATATCAGCACTTATCTGTACTGCCAACAAGCACTTTAGGTTAAATGAGAAGAGATAAGCATATTTTAGGGCAATAAGGCAAATAAATCAAGGTAAAACAGATTTGAAAACCTACAAACCCAGCATTCCAGTGAAAGCACACCCAGGTATTTGATTGTGATATCTGGTGTTGGCACGAACTCTGATACAGGAGTCAATAATATAACAAAGCAAATATGAGCAGGTGTTGGCCATTTAACCTCGCAAGCCTGATCTATCATTCATCAGAACTGTGGTGGATCTTTGACTTCAACTCCATTATCTTGCACAAGAGCCACAACTGTCAGTTTAATGACTATCTAGTAAATCACATGGACTTTCTTTAAGGAGATTGACAATCAAAAAATAATCTTTCCTTACTGTTCCAAAGAAGACACGTTGCCAAATATGAATGGACGAACTATTTTATTCTTCACTGAAATTATGAAAAAGCAATTAGTATCTACTTATCGCCCAAAAAGTCCCATTTCTGTTCTCTAGAATTGACGTGTTGTGCCTATTTTGTGCGCTCAAATTCAATGTAACCAAATTAACAGTACGGAAACTGTTATCAGTTTGGTTCATGCAACATCTTAATCACACCATGCTAACTTGCTCATATTCAGAACCTGAAAGGTCTTTGTCTATTTAGCTCTAATTACAAGTGGTGTTAATGCATGTATGGAAGTTGGGCCTCTCTTCCTAAAAACATAAAGTCACGTTTTTTGGCAGTTGAAATGAAGAAGTGGAAGAAGGGTTTGCTTTTAGACTGAGGCATAGGTAGAGCAAAGAGAAACTGCAGAAACCAGCTACGTTGTGATTCTCTGCCATAAATTGTGCTTGGGTGCCTCCTGTAAGAAATACAGGAGAAGGCACAAAACATGAAGTAAAAAGTAGAATGAAGCATGGCAGAGTAATTGGCGAAGAACTAAGAGAAGCAGAGCGGTCGGACAAGGTGGGGAGCATTCCAAATCGTGAAACAGTGGATGCGTGCACTGTTACTTTGGTAGCCTATTGAATGTCCTCTGTGTTGCAGCCAACCCCTAAGAGCTACAATTCTGGCACTAATCTCCTTTGAAATATCCTTCATCTGCTATTGTTCTAAGATGTATTTTACCCCTTAACTGATGGAGGCACAATATGGTAAAATAATCTCTCTTATTCCCTACAATCCAATTGGAGCTTCTAATGCAGCAACAAAAATGATGTCTGATCATCAGTTTGCAACATATATTTCTTCAGAAACTTCCCTCTTGTCTACATCCCTCTCTGGCTGTCATTAAGTAGTGACGCAGCCCCAGTTATCTGCACACCTTCCCCCCAACAGCCCACAATGAATGGAGTAGCTAACTGACTGCACATGGAGCTCATAATGATGTGACAATCCTAGTTTAATTTTTTGGTGTAAAGATTCAAAAACGATTATGTTCTTGCTCTGATAGGCATTTTCAGTACAGATTTGAAACTACGAAAGCATGGAAGTTAGTTTTGGGTTACTGTTGTGTGAAATCAGGTTCACAGGTTTGGTGAATTGGAACAGAAGGGACACATTATTGGTAGGTAGGTTAATTATTTATTTAAAAGACAAGACAGACTCTAAACCTTCAGTAAACTTGGCTACAGATGCTTATTAAATTGAGTGCTCAAAGTGGCAGGACAAAACAGACACTAAACATAAACAGAGTGGCAAATACTTATCTGAAGTGTGCACCTGGGATGTCTTTATTGCAGAATACCTCTACTGTTTACTGTTTCTGTGACATCCTTGGCTACCTGATCCATGGCAATCTAGAGATCGTAAAGAGGCCTCGTGGTTACTGCACACTGAATTTAAACTCTACTGGCACTGTGACTTCATCGGCTAAAAAGCGAGTAGTGGGAGGGGCTGCAATGCTCCTTACATGGGCCAATCCCTAGAGAACACGGGGGAGCAGATTTTAATGCCCAGGTAAGATGGATATTTACTACATCATTCCACCCTTTGAAAGATACAACACCATGACGTCCAGTCCACAGGCTAGTATAATCTCTGCCAAAACGTAATATTATGATGCCCAGTTGCTACCCAGAGGACTACAGTAGTCCACCAACCTCCCAGTGCCATGTTGCTTTAATGTTTGGCTGATGCAAATATGAACGTTTGCAATTTACAATCCAAATTAAGAACTGAAGACTGGTTCTTGCTTGAATTAATATCTGCTATATGCACTTAACTCCAGAATACCCCCTAACCTATCTTCCTCTTGTCCCCTGGACTGAAATCTGTCCCAGGAAGGCCAAACCTTAAAAAGGATTCAATTCAGTAGGACAGTGAAAATACCCTTCACTTTGGTATCTTCTCCAATTACCAACCTATCACTTCCCTCTGTGTACCTACATCCACACTATCACCCCTAATTTGCTATCTACAAGACTAAGCAGAGATGGCAATAAAACGTTCCAGAAATTTGATCACATCCTCCTCATCTTCAATCTCTGATCGCTGAAGCTATCAGTAGTGACTGTCAGTAGATACTCTGAAGGCAGGGTCACAGCAAGGTAACCTTGTCTCAGGTTCTCTGGCAACAGTTCACGTCCCATGCCGTGATAGAAGATTGCTATGGGGCAGAGGAATAGGGTTTTTCCCTATTCTCTTTTAAATAATCCAGTTTGATTGAATCAGTGTTCTCAGTTTGGTTCGGCCTCAAATCTACAGGACTGTTTCTAACTATATAAACACAGAATTCTCTGAAAGTCACTTATGATCACAGAAACAAATAGTAAACGTGTGCTGTTATGTTCCATTTAGAGCAAAGTAGCTGCAGACCATAGAAGCCACGCAGCAAACAGATGGCATAACTTTCAAATGTGCTGTCAGACTCCTGCTGTTTATGAAAAGAATGCAACGTATCACAGATGATGAACTACCTGAACATTTACATTTTGAAACTACACAAGAATTGTAAGAGTGAGTCTAAAAGACATCCATCATAACGAAAACAGCGTTCTTTTTATTCCTTAGTTAGATGAGCGCTAGGTCCTTCATCAATCATGACACTGGTATAGTGATTTTCCCTTTCTGCCTTGAATAAGTAGAACAGAACGGTACAAACTTACCATTTGTGCAGTGTTCCTGAGTGCTCCACATGTTGATATCATTTGGTTGATTACTTTGGTAACTCTGACCATTACCAAGACCTCATTTAACTCCTAATACTATATTAACTGTGTCTTGCAGCTGAGGGATTTGGTCAATGGCATTTGCTGCAAGATAAATAAATATTCTTGCATGAAGACTTTGCCCTTGAATGGCTCTGTAAATTTTTTTATTATCCTTATAGCCAACAGTTAAATGTGACTACTTCTTTGGAGGTACTAAAAAGTGAGGTTAATAGATTCAAAAAGCTCAGTCTGGGAATGTCACCCTCTGGGCTATCATTCAAGTAAGGCATTTGATATTTCTGACTCTTGACTACCAAAGAAACAGTTACCATGACAAATAATAATGATGGGAACAACCTTGTCTGGTATCCTGGATAAAGATTTAAGAAGAGGCACTTAATGTCAGGAGGAAAGTGATGTTTCTGGAGAAAAGCGCCAAATGTCAGTGTGTGTAATTGAGTATTTCTGTTAACCTGTCAAGTATCCTTCAAGTATTATGAAAATATATTACCATTTGGATTGTTTTATTATCCTGGTTGGTTCAAGCAGATTGCTTTTTTAAAGAGGTTATAGACCATAAACATAGGAGTAGAACTAGGCCATTCGGCCTATTAGGTCTGTTCCACCACTCCATCATGGCTGATTTATAATCCCTCTCAATTCCATTCTTCTGCTTTCTCCCCATAACCTCTGACGTCCTTACTAATCAAAAATCTGTCAACCCCTGCTTTAAATTATACCCAATGACATGACCTCCACAGTTGTCTGTGCCAATGAATTCCACAGATTCACCACCCTCTGGCAAAAGAAATTCCTCCTTATCTCTGTTTTAAAAGGACATTCTTCTATTCTGAGACTCTCCCCTCTGGTCCTAGACTCCCCCCACTATAGGAAGCATCCTTCCCATGTTCACTGTATCTAGGTCTGGCAGTATTCGATAGGATTCAATGAAGTCCCCTCCATTGTTCCCAGAGCCATCAAAAGCTCCTTATAAGTTAACCCTTTTATTCCTAGGATCATTCTCATGAACCTCATCTGGGCCCCCTCCAAAGTTAGCATGTCCTTTCTTTGATTATGGACCCAAAACTACTCACAGTACTCCAACTGCAATCTGACCTTATAAAGCCTCCTTAATTATCAACTAATTAGTATCCTTAGTTTTAGCATTTATTAATTTTTCCCTTGGTAATTTACCATCTACCCATGTTCAAACCATCCACAAATGAAGTGGCAAAAAGCACAAATGCATTTTATTCTGAAAGTCACATTTGTTTCACTAGTTAACAAAGATCAATGTTTCCATTTCTGTATTGGCCTCACCTCACATTTTTCCCCTGAGGCTCTGAAATCCATGTGGGCATCATATTGACATAATAATTTTGCTGTGATGAATTGGTTGTTGTGTACCTCAAAAACCTGCAAATTTGTACCTGTGTCTTTGTTAATACAAATCATTGTTTGCCAATCCTGCTCTAAGCTCAACTGTAATGTAACGACTTTCTTAAAATGCTTACAGCCCCTCAGTAACTTGTGATAAAAATGTCAACAGGTGCTGTATTTCAAGCCGTCAGGTGAAGGATGAACAATGGAGTGAAAAATATCCTGCAGAAAATGGATCATGTAAATCATAAGTTTTGCTCCTAAGAGAGCAGAATATTCAACACAGGCTAATGGAAATACTGTGATGCAAGAAATGCAAATCGTACGATCAGCATATAGATGAATGAATGCCATTTGTCAGGATTTCACTAAAGCTTGACTGAAAGAAATAGTAATGGTCTTAAAGCACAATGCTGAGAATCCTATTTTTTGCTTTTGTTTTTCTTCAAAAATAGTAGTATTATTTTTGAAGACCAGTATTATATAAATTGTGTTTCTGGCCACAAAACATATCAAAAATATCAAAGCATTTCTGCTGCTGGGGTGTGCCTTCAAGCTGATATTTCAATGAGGTCTAAATATAATTGAAAGTAATTGTAACTAAAATTAAAAGTGTTTTCATGATCAATGTGGTTGGAGCTTTTTATTACAATTTAATAGGGTCATATTGAGGTATACTATTGAAATTGGTCTTTCAGCCAGCCAATTTTTCTGTGCTGATCTTTGATCACCCATTTACATTAGTTCTCCACTAACACATTTCATTCTTTCCATGTCTCCATCAACTGCCCCAAGATTCTGTCACTTACCTACACTCCAGGGGCAATTTATAGTGGCCAACCAATCTACCAGTTCACACATCTCTGGGATGTGGCAGGAAACCAGTTTTCCCAGCAGAAGCCCACATGGTCATGGGTTGAAAATGCAAACTTCATACAGACAGATTTGGAGGTCATGATTGAATCCAGGAGGCTGACAGCAGCTACACCAATCATCTATCGCTCTGTGCCACCTCAGAATTAACAGGTCATTGTAAGGCAGAAGAGAAGCCAAATGACGTAGGGTTAGAAGAGCAACACCTCATATTCTGTCAGAGTCACCTCCAACCCGAAAGCTAAACGTTGATAGCTCTAACTTCTGATAATTTCTCCCCCCATTCCCGCTTCTCCATATTTCCATTCCTCATTTGGATTACCAGCTCACTCTTTCTCTTCTGTTCACCTGCCCCTCCCTCGTCCTTGCTTTTCTACCATAGTCCAATGTTCCCTCCTATTAGATTCCTTCTTCAGCCCTTTCACTCTTCCACATGTCCCCTCCCAGCTTCTTACTTCATCCACCTACTCAGCCTCCTTCCCCCTCACCTGGTCTCACATATCACCTGCTACCTAGTACTCCTTCCCCTCACCCCACCTTCTTATCCTGGCTTCTGCCCCCCTCCTTTCCAGTCCCAGTGGAGGGTCTTGGCCTGAAACATTGACTATTTATTCCCCTCCATAGATGCTGCTTGACATGCTGAGTTCCTTTAGCATTTTGTGTGCTTTGCTCCAGATTTCCAGCACCTGCAGAATCTCATGTGTTTATGACATGGTGTTTATCACTTTCGTAGTAAATCTAACCCTTAGACCAAATGTTTTATAGGGCCTGCAGCAAGAAACTCAAAGCTTGGAATTCATTGACAACAGAGTAATGTAGCACACAGGTTTCATGTTAATGAAACACATAGCAGAAGCTTGAATCTATTTAGGTTTAGTGTTCTGTTTTTCAAGAGAACTGTGACTTTCTTGATGTATATACTGTATTCTATCTTAATGCATTTGTAGAAAATCCTTAGGAGTGGGGTACTCATGCCAAACTTCTTAAACCGTCTGAGGTGAAAGAGGTGCTGTTGTGCTTTTTTCACCACACAGCTGGTATGTACAGACCACGTGAGATCCTCAGTGATGTTTATGCTGAGGAACTTAAAGCTGTTCATCCTCTCAACCCCAGATCCATTGATGTCAGTAGGGGTTAGGATGTCATTCCTCCTGTAGTCCACAACCAGCTCCTTTGTTTTTACGACATTGAGGGAGAAGTCACCACTGTGTCAAGGTGATGACTTCTTTTCTGTAGGCTGCATCATTATTATTTGAGATAAGGCCAATCAATGTAGTGTCGTCAACAAATTTAATTAGCAGATTGGAGCTGTGGGTGGAAACACAGTCAAGGGTATACAGAGAGTAAAGGAGGGGGCTTAGCACACAGCCCTGAGGGGCTTCTGTGTTGAGGACCTGTGCCCTGTGTTGTTTCACTGGAGAAATTATTATGGTAGTTTTATATTCCTTTCAGATTACACCTTATATAATAGTTTTGTCTGTGGAATAATAGATGAACAACTAGAATTAAAACTGCAGAGCATGCATAACTTGATATTCAAATTTGCATGGAAGGTTGCCGTGTCAATGGAAATGGCACTTAAGGATGCTAGATGTATTCAGACACCACAAGAGACTCGTGTTATTTCACTCCACAAAATCTAAGGCGATGGAAGTGAACCTGAAGTGTATTAGTGAGCCCATTTCAGACAGTATCTGTAGTTGTAGCAGTCATCACAGCCATATTCTTGTCATTTTAAAACACTTAAAGAGGTTCAGTTGGGAAAAGGAGTGTCGTGTTTCTCTGAAGCATCAGAGGATGAATTGATAGGAGTGTATCACGACAACAGCCTTCCCTTCATTGTCAGCAATACAAAAGAGCTGGTCATTGACTTGAAACTAATTGTGTGGGGGGGGGGGGGTGGAGACTGTGATGTGCTCCTGTTTATATCAAGGGTGCTGAGGTTGAGAGGGTTGAAAGCTTCAGGTTCCTTGGAGTAAACATAACTAATAGCCTGTCGTCGTTCAATGGCATAGGCACCACAGCCAAGAAGCTCACTAGTTCCTCTAAATTCTCCAAAGGCAGAAGTAATCTGTCATGTCCTGTTTTAAACCTCACTAATTTATATCGATGCATCATAAAACTCATCCTATCACAGCTTGGGATAGCAGCTACTCTGCCTATGACTTCAAGAAACTGCAGAGACATGTGGACATGGCTCAGCACAGGCTCCCTTCTCTGAGTTCTGTCCACAATTCTCACTACCTCGGTAAAGCAGCTAAAGAAGACACCTCCTCTGGATATTCTCTCTTCTCCCCCGTCCAATTGGATGGAAAATAAACAGCCTGAAAGCACATACCAACATACTCAAGGTCAGCTTGCGCCCTGCCACCATAAGACTATTGAATGGTTGCCGAGTCCAATAAGATAAGCAGAGATATCCAAAAAAAGAGCAGCTTTTGAGTCTATTCTGAGTCTGAGCTCCTAGTCATTGCCAACTTATTCACCAATGAAGGCAAAAAAGAAAATGGCCTTAAACTCAACAAACACATAAAAGGTTCCAACCTGTCCTCACTGTACAAAGCATGGAAATAATGGTCTATGATGAAACCATGGGAAACAGAGAACATTTCAGTAGCCATGTCTCAGCCAGGGCTAATCTCAATGATAAAAATTACTACATCCTTCAGCTTGCCAACTCAGTCTTTGACCGAACAAAAGAGTGTTAGAGGATCAAGTCTTCCGACCTGCAACTCGTAGCCTATAGTGCAGCAGTAATCCCTGGCTTCGTATATATTTCTACGATTGGACAGCCTATGGTGGGCAAGTGAAGGCTCTGGAAACATGCTGTCAATGCTGTCTCCATAAAATCCACTACTGTTACTGGAAGGGTAAGGGAATCAACACCAGCATTGACCCCCAGACCAATATTGGTCATGTTCAGCCACCTCCTTTGGATTCGACATATCACTCACATGCCCGACACCGGACTACCAAAACTGACACTCCATTCTGAGCTCTCTCATGGGAAAAGGTTACTATGTAGATGCAAGAAAAAAGTTCAAGGATGTTTTCAAAGCTTCCTGCAGAAATTACACCATTCTCCATTGACTTTTTGGAATCTCTCGCCTATGATAGCTCAACTTGGAGAAGCATTCAGAAGCACAGAATAGATAGAGGAAGGTGTGCATTATTTTCCAACCTACCCAACCATCAGAGCTACCAGGCACTTCCTCTCCCATTTGTGGCAATATCTGTGGTTCCCATATTGGCTTCAGAGGCACCTCAGAACCCACATAACTAATGTCGGAGCATGTCATTCTTAATCCCAAAGGGCTGTCTATGAAGAGGAAGAGCATTTGTTAGAGATGATTTTGCAGTACGTTAATATTATTTTCTTACTGATGTAATAATACTCCAATACATGGTCCAGCCGAGCAAGAAAGAAAGTACAAGACTTGGCCAATGTCTTTTATCAGAGAGATTCTTATTCTCAGTGACCAGTCGTTTCAAAGGAACAGAACGTGAGACATCATTGATTTCAGTAAGGATTCTAGGACTGTAGGATATGCCGCAAAAGGTAATTTTTAGAAATTGTTTTGCTTTGGTTTAATGTTTTAAATTATTTTGAAGTACTTGTTCTTAATCTCTTTATTTGCAGTTTTAAAAATTTAAACATCTAACAATGATTTTAAATTATTTCTGTAAAATATATTATTTTTAAATGCCAGGGATATTTAAAAACAAACTAAACTCCACGGCCAGTTTCACAACAGGGAGAGCTCCACACTTGACTCTGTTTCCGGCAAAGACTGTCAAGAACGTTTTGAAGGTAGGACTTTGCACTACTGCTTGAGGTCGAGTTGAAATCTAGACCATGCGATCCAACATGGGACTGTGGCAGGCCATGATATCAGCCTTCAGCATTCAACCCAGGTAAGTACAAGCAGGGAATGTTGGAATTGATCTGGTCCAACAAAATCTGGTTATCAAAAATTCACTGTAAGTATTTCTTTCTCCTTTAGGTGGCACTGTGGCAGATGCTTCTAATATTATTCTTGTCGGACCATTGACTCATACAACCATTTTCTTCTTATGAAATCGTTAGGGATTGACGATGACGCGTTTCCACCCCATTTTGTGGGTTCTGACCTAACAGATGAGACCAATGTGGGAACTACAAACTAAGTGCTTGATGGGTTGGACTGGTGATGGTTTGAGAGGTGGCAAACACTTTCTGCTTTTATGCAGGGCTTCTACACGCTCTCAGTGCATGGACTTGAGATTCCCAATCATATCCTGTAGACTCCTTTCTCCACTTTTAGCAGTCATGTGCCAAGGATTCCCAAGTATCAGAGGGGATGTGCATTTTTCAAAAAAGATTTGAAAACATCCTTGTATCTTTACCTATGTTTATCTATTAATTGCTTTCTGTGACTGAGGTTGGAGTAGAGCATTGTTTTGAGAATCTGGTGTCAGGCAATGTGACAGGCCCAATGGAGCCAAATCATGCCACAATTCTGGGGTGCTGGTGTGGGAGAGGACAGCGATATTTCTCAATGGTGAATATAGATGATTTTGCAAGGACAATGTCAATAAGACCATAATACATAAACAGAATTAGGCTATTGATTCTGCTCTCCTATATGATCATGGCTGACTTATTATCCCTCTCAACCCCATTTTCCTGCTTGCTCCCCACTATCTTTGATGTCCTTATTAATTAAGATCCTATCAACCTCCACTTTAAATATACCCAATGACTTGGACTTTGTAGCTGTGTGTGGCAATGAGTTCCACAGATACAACAAAATCTGGTGAAATAAGTTCTCCCAAATCTCTGTTCTAAAGGGCTGCACATCAATTCTGAGGTTGTGCCCTCTGATCCTAGAATCTTCAACAATTGGAAACATCCTCCCCACACCCACTCTATTGAAGCCTTTCAATATCCACCCCCCTTGCTTCTCCACATTCCCAGGCCCAGAGCTATCATACTCTGCCTACATATTAACCATTTCATTCCCAGGATAACTCATGTAAACTTCAACTGGACCCTCTCCAATGCCAGCACATCATTTCTTAGAAATGCTCACATTACCCCTAATGCACTCTGACCAATGCCATATAAAGCCTCAGCATTACATCCTTACTTAGATATTCTAGTCCTCTCCAATTAAAAGCTTTGCACCTTCTATTTCTGAATTTGCTCCCAATTATAAAATAGTCTATGCCTTTATTCCTTCCACAACAGTGCATGACCATACACTTCCCCATGCTGTATTCCATCTGCCAATTCTTTGCCCATTCTCCTAATCTGTTCAAGTCCTTCTGTAGACTCTCTACTTCCTCAACACTACCTGTCCTTTCACCTGTCTTTGTATCATCCTCAAACTTGGCTACAAAGACATCAATTCTGTCATACAGAACATTAGCATATAACGTGAAAAGGAGCAGTCCCAACACCGACCCCTGTGGCACATGACTAGTCATTGGTAGTAAACCACAAAAGGCCCCGTTTAATACAACTCTTTGCCTCCTGCCAGTCAGCCAATCTTCTGGCCATGCTGGTATTGTTCCTGTAATATCATGAGCTCTTATCTCGTTTAGCAGCCTCATATACTGCACCATGTCAAAGATCTTCTGAAAATCCAAGTAAACAACATTCACTTAGTCTCCTTTCTCTATCCTGCCTGCTATATTTAAAAAGAATTCCAACAGATTTGTCAGGCAAGATTTCTCCTTAAGGAAACTATGTTGACTTCAGCCTATTTTATCATGTCCAACTACCCTAAAAACTCATCCTTAGTAATGGACTCTAAGATCTTGTCAACTACTGAAGTCAGGCTAACCAACCTATAATTTCTAGTCTTTTGCTTGAAGACTGGAGTGACAGTTTCAATTTTCTAGTTCTTTGGAACCATTCCAGAATATAATGATTCTTGGAAGATCACTTCTAATATTTCCAAAATGTTACTTTTCCACTGCTTTGAGATGCTTACAATAGCTCTGAGAAATGTACAATAAAGCAGATGTTATCAGTGCCCAATAGATTTTGAGTCATGTGTACCCATGCAATGGCTATTATTTCACTGTCAGAACTGCCTTTTGTGTGATTGTCAACAAGATGTATTTTATTTTCATATTTTCCACCTGCAACTGAATTTCCTAATGTCCAACAAATGATTTAAACAAAAGACAACCTTTAAGATTCTGCATAGTAAATTTTTTTATTGTCTTTTGTACCTTTTTAATCCTTTCACTAATGCTTCACTTGAAGGCTGCAATTCCTTCCAAAGCCTGAGCAGGCACTAAATGATTTTGAAACTGAAGAACTGGAGGATTGGGATTGGAGAAATGCAGTGCAAATCCTATCCACCATTTACAAGACATGGGCAGGAGAGTGATTGGATGCTCTCCATTTGATGAGAACATTGTGATTCCAAGAATAGCACTGGCATGGGATTCTGGAAAGGTTTGGCATGGAAAGGATGGCACTGTGAAGGAACCACGGTTGACAAATAGAGCATCTTGTCAGGAGGAAGAAGGAAGCTTGCTTGAGGTTTAGGATGTGAGGATCAGACAGGGTTCTGGAAAGTTACAAGGTAGACAGGAAGTACTTGAAAAATGGACTTGGAGGAGCTAGAAGGGGGCAAGTAGGATTAAGGAAAACCCCAAGGAGTTCTACATGTATATGATGAACAGGAGGATGACTTGTCTGAGGGTAGAACCAATCAGAGTGAATAGGAAGCATGTACCTGGAGTTGGAGGAGGTAGGAGAGGTCATTAACTAAAACTTTGCTTTGGTATTCATTCACCAGAGAGAGGGACCTTGGCTCCTGTAAGGACAGCATAAAACAGACTAATACTCTGGAACATGCAACATTTTCAAAAGAGGCTGTGATGAAATTGTTGAAAAAATATTAGATAGATTAGACCACAGAGCCAGATGGGATATATTCTAGATTATGGTGGGTAGCTAGGGAAGAGATTCCCTAGATTCTTTAATCCTCACTGGCCACAGGAGTAGTATCAGTTGATTGCAAGGTGGCAAATGTTACTCCTTTGTACAAGAAAGGGTGTAGGGATAACCCTGAGTATTACTTCAGTGGGCAAATTATTGGACAAGGTTCTTAGAGTAAGGATTTTCAAACATAGTCTGATTAGGGTCAGTCATCATGGCTTTGCGAGGGGCAGGTCATGCCTCCTGAGCCTGACTGAATTCTTTGAGGATGTGACAAAGCATATGAAGGTAGAGCAGTGGGTGTGGTGTACATGGATTTTAATAAAGCGTATGATAAGGAAGTGGAAGAGTGGGTTTGTATGTTTGCAGGTTGGTGGAGTTGTGCATACTGTAGACGCCTTTCATAGGTTATAACAGGACATTGACAGGATGCAGAGCAGGGCTAAAAAGTGGCTGATAGAGTTCAGCCCAGAGATCCACTTTGGAAGGTTAAAGTTGAAGGTAGACTGCAGAGTTAAAAGCATGATTCTGAGCAGTGTGGAGAAAGGGATCCACATGCTAGATCCCTCAAAATTGCCACACAAGTTGATAGAGTGGTTAAAAAGGCATATGACTTAGTTGGACTTCAAGATGGCACCAACAAACAGTACAATGTCCTGCAGGCAGTTCACAAAACTACTTCTTTTATTTCTTCCTTCTACTAATAAGTTATGGCCTTCCTTTCCATTATGGAATATTCTGGAGTCAGAGTATATAGCAAATATTAATTTCAACAGCAGCCATTCATCAGAGTTGAATGTGGATTGCAGACTGAATTTAAAATGTAGCTCAGAACAATGGGCTTCCTGAAGCTGCAGGTAGGGTTCAATTGCAAAAAAAGGAAAAACTCCACTTAGACCTCAGATGTCTGCATATACAGGAACGCAGCCTAGAGTCAGAGGGGAGTAATATTGATTTTGGGTGTCTGGTGAGTGGGTGTGAAAAGCATGGAGTTTGGAAACTATATGTAATTCAAAGAAAGTGTTGTAGATACATTGTAACTATAGATATCAAGCAGTATTAAATCAAGGCGACTAAAATTGCTCTATTGCCTTGAAGATGTTTCACCACTCATCTGAGAGGCTTCTTCAGTTCTGATCCATGGTGAGTAGTTTTCCAATTTATTAACTCTGTGAGTTGTTTAAAAGTATAGCAATTACATGAGGGTTTTTAAGAGTCGTGGAGGCAATGAGAGTCTATAAGCTGGAAGACTACCCACACATGGATCAGAACTGAAGAAGCCTCTCGGATGAGTGGTGAAATGCCTTTTAGAGAACACAGCAAGTCCAGTTGCCTTGATTTACTACTGCTTGATATACAGTTGACCTGGATGACTGAGAACCTTCATGGACATTTTGTAGCTATAGAATTGTCCTGCTGTTACCTTTGATCTTTAGCATATAATAATGTCATGTAATATTGGGTCAGGCAGGCCTCTTCTTCCAAGAGTGTCTCAAATATGATGCCTGTATACTCATTTTGCTAGAATAAAAGCTTCTGTCTCCACTAGCTTCAGTGTCTCTCACATGACATTATCCACGGTTACAACGCTCTCCCTCTCGCTAGCTTCTGTCGGAGAAAAGTGCAGGAGATTTGGGTTCCATGTTGCAAGTGAAGCTCGTGGCTATGGACTCATTTTGGGGGAACTCTGAGGATCAAGTTGCACGTGTTACTGGATTCTGAATACCCTTTGCTGGTTTCGGGCAGTTTGATCAAGGCGGTCGGTGAGGACTGGGGTGCTTTGCTGAAGACTGGCTCTGTGGCCTGCAGTCAGATAGCGGTGCAGATCTGAGGTGTGCCGAAGGCTTCTGGATTCCTGGTTTGATGTTGATACCCTATGTGTTGTTCGCTCACTTATTGCTGTTTGTGCAATTTGTTCTTTTTTTGTGCATTAGGTATGTGATGTTTTTTCTAGGAACAGATTCCATGGTGTGTGTTTCATGGCTACCCATGGGAAGACAAATCACTGAGTTGTATTCTGTATATATACTTTAATAATAGGTGTACTTTGAACTTTGTACTTTATTGACCTCTATTAGTGAAGGGATTGAGTTCAAGTGTTGCTAGGTAATTTTGCAGCTCTATAAAACCTTAGTAAGACCACACTTGCATTACTGTTTTCAGTTTTGGTCACCATATTATAGGAAAGATATGGAAGCTTTAGAAAGGATGTACAGGAAATTTACTAGGATGCTGCCTGGATTAGAGAGTATGTCTCATAAGGATAGGTTGAGCCAGCTAGGGTCTTTCTCTTTGAAGCGAGGGATAATGTAAGGTGACTTGATAGAAGCGTATAAATGTGCATTTAAACCTCTTCTCTTAGCTGGTAGTGAATCTGTGAAATTTTCTGCCCCCAAGGATGCTGGAAACTATATCAAAAGATACATATAAGAAAGGGTAGGGTAAGTATTTGAAAGGTCAAGCAATTTAGGACAAGAGGAAAGTGGAACAGAAGAAGTGTTGAGGACAGCGTAGATCAGCTCTGATCATATTGAATGGAGGGTCGGGCTTGAGGGGGCTGGTGGCCTATTCCTGCTCCCATTTTCTTGTCTTCTGTTATGTTGATCAGAATAAGAATCCAAACTGCCAAGGGCAACAATATGCAAATAATTATGATCAAGTGGGAATTAGGACATTCACCTTTATAAAAGTTCTGTAGCAATGCCTAAGAGGTGCAGTTTGCCACGATCCCATCGAGAGGGTAAAATTATTTTGCTCAGGCGGCACTACTATCTGAGGTTCTTTTTAAGATTGTTGGTCCTATTGTTGGCCTTCTTGCAGGTATTGTGAAATACCTTCACGCTTGTTTTCAGGAAACTATTACATCAATGTGTACTGGCCTTGAAAACATTTCACTTCTAGATGTCTACTGAGCTCGGAAATGAAGGTTATACAGTAACACGTTTTAACATCTGCTGGAGGAAGTGCAGCACCAGGCTGTGTAAACTGACCAATGCATCAAGTCTGAAATCCTTGGTATTTTGATTGGCCTCTTTTATGCTTCTGTGATCCCATGAGCTTGCTGTTTCTTAAAAGGCAGCTATGAAAATCATGGTCCTGTTTGATTGGTTCGTGTGTACTGGGTGTTGCTCATGTTTTGTTATCTTTCCGAGCAATGTACTGTGAAGCTTCCTCTCTCTATCTGCGCTATTCATTATGATTAACTAAACAGATATCAACCATTGAGGTCAATTACATTTGGGCATAGTGTACATTTGGGACACACGGCATTTTCAAGTGTCAGGTTTTTAACTTTATACCTTAGTATTTCAAGTGTGCTCTTGAGGTGAAGTATGAATTAAATGTAAATGTCATCAAATTGACAAGCCCAGGTCAATTTTAAGGTTCAAAGTACATTTACTATCGAAGTATGTATACTATATGCAACCCTGAGATTCGTCTCCTTACAGGCAGCCACAAAACAAAGAAACCCAATCTAACCCATTAAAAAAGAACACATTCAAACACTCAACATGCAGAAAAGAACAAATTGTGCCAACATTAAAAGTAAGCAAATAAGATACAGAACTGAAGTTCCCAAAAGTGAGTCCACAGCGATGAAGCCAGTCACAGTCGATCCAGGAACCCATTACTTGCAGGCCACACCCTCAGTTCAGCACAGAGACAATTAGACCTCATCAGCAGCAAGATTTAAACACTGCTAACCATGACTTTCTCAATGCAATGAAGAACTAACAGTAAAATTAAACCAAGGAGTGTTGGAAGTTCACAGGCAGGATCTTAGGAGAGAGAAACAGAATTATGTCTCAGGTCAAAGATCTTTTGTCTGATTAAAGATCATCAGCCTGAACGGTTAACTCTCTCTCTCTTTCTGCATGAGCTCTACTTGTCCTGCAGAACGTCTCCAGCATTTTCTGTACTATTTCAGCATCTGTGATTATTTATGGACAAATAAAATACTGCTGTATCAACATTTCAATCTGATTATTTGAGAATTATTTGTAGCTAATGCAGAAATATGACAATTAAACATTACTATTCACACAGTCAGCAATTACAAATGAAGTACTTATGAGTTTTAATGTATAGTACAAATCTCTAAACATATACAAAATTACTTAAAGTTTCTTTTGTGGAAGGATCTTCTCAAAAGTGTAAAGGGGTGTTGAATTAAATATAACCATGAAAGGGATTATTGTTTGATTTATTCATTTCTGGGGGCATCTAGACATTGTCAACCTCAGTGTTTATGTATTTACCCTATTAAACCTGCTGGACTTGATAACAAAATCACTATCTTTTTGCATTGCTTAAAATTTTAAAGTTCTGAATTGGTCCAGGGATAAATTTCATGGGAGGTGTGCTGGTTGATTTGTGAAAGGAGGAAGTTTTCAAAATACATCGACGTGGGGAAGTTAGAATGAGGACTGGACTCTAGACTGAAAGAGGAAGTAACTGCCCTTTTCTACAGCTCTCTATTTCGGTTAACATCGTGTCCCAACAACTGAAACTTTAACCTATTCTGGATAAAACAAGAGTGTGGAGAGTTTTGTTTCTAAATACCCGCCGAAGTGCCGTTGAATCCCTCATATTCTTTCCTAGGGATTTTCTTTTTGAGTCAGCATCGTTGTGATGTAACTTATTTAGTTATCAAGAGCAATCTTTCATTATCTTATCTCATAATATGAGCCCACCGGCTTGTGACTGAGCAGCGGACTTGGCGAGAGAAGGCGACAGAGTTGGAATTAGAGGAAACACAGAAGCGAAGTCCGGGGTCTGTAAGTAGCCGCGTTACTGTGCGTTATCTTTGCATCACTTATGATTATGCAATTTTGCGAAAGTTTTATTTTTACTTTTTAGAAGTTAATGGTGTCTATTCCAAGCTTTAACATTTTGTGCAGTACAGCTCACAAGAGTTGCGCGTGGAGTTTGGTTCCAGTTTTGCAACATACTGCGTTCCTCTTGACACTTTTGTAACCAGAGAATATGGAGAAGTTGGCTTGTAGCGATTCCTTGTCCCGGATGATATTGATTCTATGCCCTTAATTATACTACACTTTATTTTGACAACGAATGTGTTCAGAGTTCTTTGTGTGAGACAATCATTTATCATCTTAGCAACGGCCGAGCGGACTTTGATCCAGTGCAGTTGACTGGAGCGTTGTTAGTGTAGCTAACGCAAAGAATTCCCCTGTAGCATAAACCTATTGGAGACCAGGGACAGATCTGGAAATGATATTGATGCGGTCAAATCAAATCTACTCATTAAACAAACATATAATTAGTTGTACACCATTGTTCCCTAAACCTCTGAGAACTGAACACGTATCACGGTGATCTTATTACCTTTTTTTTTTATTTAAAAAAAAACCAAAGGACTGAAAATAAGCAGTAAAACAGAAAACAGTCAACCAGTGTTGGTGGAAGAAAGGAACAAATTGGCTTCTTAGACAGCGAATCCTTGCCCTCCTGAGGAAAAACTGGAAGCGAGAAGTTAGCGTGACACTGTCCAGGCGGCAACCTTTCCGTTCTCTTCATTAAATTCGTCGTTTTTCAGGGCGGTTAATCCCATGCCGCGAAAGCGGCGTTATTAGTAGTTGAACAAATTTGGTTGGAAACCAAAGTTTGGTGGGAGTTGGATTGGGAGGCGAGTCGACATAACCAGCCAATCTCCGGTTAAGTATAGTTTGAATTAATAGTTTGCCCATCGTGTGGGTCAGTTTGGGGCGCTGGGTGGGGTTGGATTGAGATGCAGTTGAAGATGGATCTGCTGTTAAATCATCTGCTTGAATGTCGTCTGATTCATCAATTTGGTTTGAAAATGTTGCAATCTGACGGTTCTGACCAGAAACCATCTTGAAGGGACAGGGGCAGTGACTGGCGATATTTTAATTATGAGCGATTTGAACTTTTTATAAAGAAAAGTACTTATCATTTGTATGGAGTCATAAGCAATTTGAGCCACCTCCTGAGGGAAATTCCTCGTCGGGGGTTGGAGTCATTATTTTGAGAATGTGAACCCCACTGATATATATTTCATATGCAGCCATGAAGGACTTACAGTTTTACGCTTATTGAAACATGACAGGTTGTTTTCTCGCTTCATCTGTATGCACACAGCGAGATGAGAAATGCCGCGCTTTGCAGCACACTGTAAGAGTGACCGTACGACAAATGCAGGCCGACACCAGCTGTGAAAGGCGTAGGGACTTGTCCAAGTTGGAAACAAACGGTCTCTACATGCTCACCTTTCTTTCGATTAATCCATCTATAGCACAACAATTCGATTTGGCTCAGTAGCAGCTCTCTCATCTCAACCTCATAAAGGGACTGACTAGTGCCCAGAGAGAACCACACTATTTAACTGCAATCTTCAGGTAAAATGTAAGTGTAGTTTAGTCAGCTGGTTTAAAAATATCCCGTTACTTTTGTTTACTGCAGTACAGCTGTGGTTATCAGCAGTAGTTCTTAAGGAAACAAGAGTATTTGAACAAGAATTTCATTGCTGTTTATTATTCACCAGCATATTGTCAGAAGGATAATATTTTAAAAGTACTTGCTTCCTTGTGAACACTTTTGGGATTGCCTGGGGGCATTTCCTATAACCACAATGATTACTTGCCTAAAGCACATTCATAATCTCTTTTTAACAAAAATGTGAAGAGATTTGGGTTAACCTGCATTATACCCCTTCCTCTTTGTAAAAGGTTGAGTATGGAAATGTTAATTTCACACATTTTTCTATTAGTGTGTAATATGGGTGACACACAGATGGTCTGTTCAACCAACCTAGCACCAGCAAACACAAAATTGGAGTCTTTAGAATGTGGGGAGTATCTCCTCTGGACTTTGTGAATATTTACATCTATAATTGTTGGGAAAAATTTTGTCTTCCATCTCCATATTCAAATGTGCTCAGTCTTCCCTTCAGTAAGTCTTGTATTTTTTCTCTCTCTACAGCACAGAAACAGGCCCTACTACCAGGTCATGAGTGTATATCTGATTGCAAACCAGTCAGTGACTAACTGCTTAGAACAATAACTGCAATACAAATCTAGCATTATCAAAATGGGCCTCAGCAGGTGGACAAAATATCAAGTAGATTAAATTTAAAATAATTAGTAGAAGGATTAGAAGGGAGATGAGGAACTATTTTTTTTGCCCAGAAAGAGGTAGGTTTGTAGAAACCTTCATCGGATTTAAAAGAGATTTAAAATGATTTAATCGTAATCAGATTTAAAATCAGACTTGGATGAGTACTTGAAAAGTTGCAGCCTTCAGATCCAGGCTGGAGGGTAAGGAATGCTGGTTTACTCTTTGTGACAAATAACCATCAATGTTACAAGTTTTCTGTTAACTCTCAAAACGTCCAATTTTAATTACTTTGAGAAAAAAACAGATTCCTATAATAATGATTCCTGTATGAACAATTCTGGCTAATCACATATGGCCTTCCTTCAAGTAAATATAGATTTACTTCTATAGAGTCATGGTTAAACAAGGAATACAAAGAATCTCTATTCCAAGATTATTTCCTAACTTGAGCATAAATGTAGAAGCTGAGAAAATCATAAGCTAAATTTAGCTAACAATTTGCATTTTGCAATATTTTTAAAAAATGGAAATGTGTGCAGGTGATTTCCAGGATTTGTTTAGGTCCTTTGAATAAATCCTTTGAATATTCAGTGAATTTCTTTTAAAAGCTTTATGACATGTAAATTTGCAGTGAATTTGATTTAAATAGAGCAGGTGCCCATATCTACACAGTGAATAGAAGTTAATACACAGAATATGTATATTCCAGAAAAATGTATACTTTTTGCATTCAGTTTAAATTCTGATGAATTTTTCGATCTGGAACATATTTGATTTGGCCTTTGATATTGAAAAAGACAGTAAATTCATTCCTCAGCTTTTATTCCAAAGATAGGTAGCATCAGGCAACTGATGTTGTTCTTGATGTAGTTTAACAGAAATGATCCATCTGTGAGATAAAATTATAAGTTAATTACTGAGTAAGTATAATTCCTACTGCAAAAACTTATTTGGTATACAGTATATTCATTAACTCATGAAATCAATAAGCATTTTCTTTACATTTTGTAGATATATTGTTAAGGCAAAGCAATGAGAATGTTGTGTGTAAACTGGAAATTTCCCAGTTGTCATTTCATGCAAGTAATATCAGAAAATAATTGTAGAGAGAAATAAAAGATATCATTAATTTATCACTATTAATTCTTGTGACTAATTCTTCTAATATGATACCAATGTAAGCTGGTTTTTAATTTATTTGCAATTGGTACCAGATAAATGGGTTTTGTCTAACTGCATTGTAGAAAAGCACAATATGAAGCTAATGCTGAAAATTATTTAATAACTATCTATTGTGGAAGTCTTTTAACAAATTGCACAATAACAATGGCTTAGAAATACGATAACAATGTTATACTTTTGGTTTCATTCTCATGACAAATAGTAATTAACTTTACAAAATGATTATAGTTCATAAAGCTGGGGAATAATTCACTGAATTGTAAATTGCAAATTCAAATACAAATGAATTTAACTGAGAAAAGTCACATTTAATTTGCAAGTTACATAATAAAAATATGAAAAAAATTCTTACCATTGCAATGATAACGATAATAATTTTCAAAACCCAAAAATTGAGACTGATCTTAGTTTAAAGTTTATGGCAGCAACATGGAATCCATAGATCTTAAAGTTTGAATTTTAATGCTACTGAGAGTATCACCAAGTAATATCAGTAATTGCTTCTGCACATTTATATTTTACTGTGAGCATTCTCCATTGAAACCAGTTGCATATATTTTTTGAATGTCTTACAACAAAAGCGGTTGAAAACACCAGCAAGATTTTATGTGATTTGTTTGTTGAAATAAACATGGAGCTGGGATTTCATGCCCATTTGATACATGGATGAGCATTAATTTATGTAGAATTCAGATTTTGTTAATATTTATTCTCCATTGCTTTACATGAATATCTAAGTTAATTGTTAGATATTCTAACATATTAGAATTATTTTGAATAAATGCAACTGTATTTCATTAATCAATAAAATATATGTGCAAAATTGTCATGTCTAGCAGTGTTAATGTGTTAGAATTCAAGAGTTCCCAACTTGGGATCCATGGATTTCTTCGTTAATGATAGGGGTCCATGGTATAAAAATGGTTGGGAACCCCTGTGTTAGATGAACTATATTTTTGATAATGTATAAATAACTCAAACATTTACCATTAAAATGTTAATTGTACCATATAATTAAATATCTTTTATTATGAGAGATAACTAAATGTATTTAAGTTGAATGTGCATTGCTGCACAGGAATGTACATACAATTTGCTCCCATGATCTATATTCAGATGCACTATTTCATTTTATTTTCTTAAATTTACTAAATGTTCCAAGAGTTTAAATTATTACATGTCCAAATTTTATTTCATGTTAGGAATAATTGTTTTTCTATTTGCAGTTGTTTTATTTATATATGTTCCAGTTTATTTTGCTAAGAATATTAACTATGCATAAAAGCCAACTTTGAGTTAGTAGTATTCTCGCTAACGCTTAACACTTGCTGTCACATTTTTTTATTCATTACGATAGATATGGTAAATAAAGCTTCTCAAATTCAGTAGATGCTAAATTAATTTTTACCAGTCCAAGGAGTAAAGATGAAAAGAAAATTTAAGGTATAATAAGAGATTTATTTACTCCTTTACATAATTAAGTCAACACTATGCTTTATTAAAGTCTGTAGTCCTTTCCTGTCTGCAACCCCACACCCCTTGGAGCTCCTAAAACACTTAGAGAGGCCCCATAAGTGTTAGTCATTCAGAGGCCTCACTGTCTTTCAGCCAAGTCAAGAAGTCTCTGTCTAGAAACGTAGAAAACCTACAGCACAATACAGGCCCTTCAGCCCACAATGCTTTGCCAAACATGTACTTACTTTAGAAATTTTCTAAGCTCCATGTACCTATCCAGGAGTCTCTTAAAAGACCCTATTGTATCCGTCCCCATCACTGTCACTGGCAGCCCATTCCACGCACTTACCACTCTCTGTATAAAGAAACTTAACCTTGATATCTCCTCTGTACCTACTTCCAAGCACCTTAAAGCCATTTCAGCCCTGGGAAAAAGCCTCTGACTATCCACACAATCAATGCCTCTCATCATCTTATACACCTCTATTAGGTCACTTCTCATCCTCCGCTGCTCCAAGGAGAAAAGGTTGGGTTCCCTCAATCTATTCTCATAAGGCATGCTCCCCAATTCAGGCAACATCCTTGTAAGTGTCCTCTGCACCCTTTGTTGCATTGGGCAGTCTTGTACAACAGATTCCTGAGCAGGTTCATTGACACCCCGTCCAGCTGTCTATTCTAATCTTGATCACTAGAAGATGGAACCACTAACCAATGTGAGATCAAGTGTTTTGTCTCCCATTGCAAACATGCCTCACTTTTTACTGGATGGTTGGAAGCCTGGCAATTCAATGATTATCAGAAATCTTTGCTAATCCTTCCACTTCCAAAATGGAATGATAGGGTAAAATACTGTAGATGATGTAAATCTGAAATAGAAATGGCAATGCTGGAAATACTCAACTAACTAGACAGTATACCATATGTGGAGAAAAACAGAGTTAACATTTCTGGAATCATCCTGAACCCTGATGAAAGATCATCAGTCTGAAAAGTTAACTCCATTTTTCTGATCCATTAAATATTACTGTCATTTTCTGTTTTCGTTACAAAAATCATGGAACCATAAAGCAATTACAGCCTGAAGGAGACCATTTGGCCTTCTACCAGAAAAACTCACTAATTCCATTCCTTTGCTCTTTCTCTATAGCTATATATTTTTTCCTCACCATATACTTATCCAATTTCTTTTTGAAGGCAACATTTGAACTTGCCTCCAGAGCTGAAGGTAGAACATTGCAGATTCTATCCACATGCGGTGTAATAAAAGCTCTTTTTTCATATCACTCCTTAATTTGCATCTGTGACCTCTCATCCTTGAGCCTTCCACTTTGTCCAGGTCCTTTCTTATTTTATATAGTTCTATCATATCTTTACTCAGACTTCTCTAAACTATTTTTGTAACTATCATTTCTCTGTCCAGGAACCACTCTTGTAAATCTTTCCTGGTCATTGCTATATGCTCACATCCTTCTTGTAATGTTGAACACAAGGTTCATTGTAGCTTCTCAGTTTATAGATCAATTCCCTGCCTCTATATTAAAACAGGAATATTATATTGAGTTGTTATTGACTTTCAAATTATACTCATGTTGTCAAACTGAGATTTGAAATTTAGTCGCATTTTAAGTTTTGAAACTGAGCGCAAGTCTCTTGAATGTACAAAAGATGAATAGTGATTTTCCTTAGTCTTAGGATTTGAGGAATAACCGATGTTCCAATCTGCATTTGATTCAACAATTGCAGCACCAAGGGACCTACGTTTTTAGTGAATCAATTACTTTGATTTCACTGAAACTCTCTGAATATTCCAACATGAACCTCATAAGAAGAGCAAAACAGCAACTCAGGCTTGTGTTATAACAAAGATTTTAACTTGTTGATTTCCTTTGCAATGCCATAAAGCTAGTACAGTATGTGTAGCTTCTAAGACATACTTCAATTGAAATAATGTACACGCCACAGGGTGTTTTGAGACCCCTTCAGATTTGGGTGCACGGATAAAACTTATTTGCAAGAGTGAATAACAGCAACGAATTATATTTAAATTGTATCTTTAACACTTTAGCACATAGTACTTCAAAGGGGCTTTATCGCACAAACACTAAAGCAGAGGTGAGCTGAATTAAGTTCACTGTAGACCTTGGGTCCAAATAGAACTGCCCTTAGTGGTCAGACCCATCCACAATCACGGCCTTTTCAAACTTTGTAATATCGGTGCCTCAATAAAATGGGAAGAATTGTGGAGGCCCTTTGCTGAATTCAGCTGCCCACAGAAACTTGTCTCCATCTTACAATTGCTTTGTAAATGTAAGATGACGAAAAGCTTACACCTGATTGCAAGCCACGATCAAATCAATAGTCTAGCACCGAGCATTCTCAGTCAAGATCAGTATCAAGCAAGGCTATGATATTGTTGTCAAACTTTTCTCATCTTTCTCAGTGCATACTACCCTTCACCTCTGTTGGAGTGAAGTTAATTTACAGAACTAATGGGAAACTGCACTGACTGCACAACAGACTGAGGTTACCCCAGGATCTGTGGTCTGTAGAATTCAGACAACAGTTGGTTTTCAAAGGCCCAGTTCCATATTAGTGTCAAATTGGTCATTAAAGCAAGCAAGAGGATGGGTCTTATACTTGATGTTTGCAAGTTAAAGGTTGTTGACCGGACTGCTCCTGCTATGTCTTCTGGCAATAATCATTCACAACAAGGACTTGACAAAGTGAACTACCTTCCGTACCATAAGACCAGAAGAAATAGGAGCGGAATCAGCCCACTTGGCCCATCGCATCAGCTCTGCCATTTCATCGTGGCTGATCCAATTTTCCTCCCAGCCCCAGTCTCCTGCCTTCTCCCCGTATCCCTTCTTGCCCTGGCCTATCAAGAATCTATGAACCTCTGCCTTAAATAAACATAAAGACTTGGCCTCCACAGCTGCCTGTGGCAAAGAATTCCTCAGGTTCACCACTCTCTGGTGAAAGAAATTCCTCCTCATGTCCATTCTAAAAGGATGCCCCTCTATTCTGAGGCTGTGTCCTCTGGCCTTAGACTCTCCCACCATAGGAAACATCCTCACAACATCCACACTACCAAGGCCCTTCACTATTCAATGGGTTTCAATGAGGTCTCCCCTCATTCTTCTGAATTCTAGTGAATACAGGCTCAGAACCATTAAACACTCTTCATATGACAAGCCATTCAATCCTGGAATCATTTTCGTGAACCTCCTTTGAATCCTCTTTCAGTTTCAGCATATACTTTCTAAGATAAGGGGTCCAAACCTGCTCAGGATACCTCAGGATCCATTTCTTGGTGAAGCCAAACACCAATCATGACATTTGCCATCATCTTTAATATACTAGCAGATATATTTTTGGGGATTTGAATGCCCAAACCTTAAACCTGGCATCAAGCTCATGGTTTCTAGTGCCCCCTGCCACCCAAATCCTTCAATGACCTGAACGATCTACAGCAAGCAACTCAAGGCAGTAGAAATATTACCAGCAGTGCCTCTGAGAATTCCTCCAAATCTGCTACAAGGATAAGTGAACAAATGTCAGAATCCACTTCAAGGCAATTTCCTCAACATGCAGAATTTAAATGTACTCAGACATTTTCATCAGATAGACTCTGTTCTCACTCTGCTCCAAATGTGGACTCCATGTTATGACTGGCTGCTGCAAGCTATCTAAAACTGAGGAACCTATCTCTGCAGTCCAACACAAAAATCCCCTGGTGCTGAATCACAATCCTCAGGCACCAGGAGCTGGAGATTTGTTGGAAAGTGCTATTCTTTTGCGCACTTACTTTAGTGTTTTTGTGTGTGTTTTTAATGAGCTTAACATTCATTTTTAATTATTCAAAGCATTTTATTTTATTTCTTTTCAACACTTATTGATGGGAGCTGAGACTCAGTTCTGGGTAGTTAAGAAAGCTTATGGGGTGTTAGCTTTCAAAAGTCGAGGGATAGAGTTTAAGAGACGCGATGTAGTGATGCAGCTCTATAAAACTCTAGTTAGGCCACACTTGGAGTACTGTGTCTAGTTCTGGTTGCCTCAGTATAGGAATGATGTGGAAGCATTGGAAAGGGTACAGAGGAGATTTGTCAGGATGCTGCCTGGTTTAGAGAGTATGGATTATGATCAGAGATTAAGGGAGCTAGGGCTTTACTCTTTGGAGAGAAGGAGGATTAGAGGAGACATGATAGAGGTGTACAAGATATTAAGAGGAATAGACAGAGTGGACAGCCAGCGCCTCTTCCCCAGGGCACCACTGCTCAGTACAAGAGGACATGGCTTTAAGGTAAGGGGAGGGAAGTTCAAGGGGGATATTAGAGGAAGGTTTTTCACTCAGAGAGTGGTTGGTGCGTGGAATGCACTGCCTGAGTCAGTGGTGGAGGCAGATACACCAGTGAAGTTTAAGAGACTACTAGACAGGTATATGGAGGAATTTAAGGTGGGGGGTTATATGGGAGGCAGGGTTTGAGGGTCTGCACAACATTGTGGGCCGAAGAGTCTGTAATATGCTGTATGCTTGATGCTATATTCTATGTTTATTGCCTGTTGAAGACTGCCAGGAATTTCCAAGGTTGACGCCTAAGAAGTTTTCTGAAGAAGTGCTCTTGCTGCTGAGGCCTCAAATGCTGTATCAGCACCTGAATTGGACTCATGCTGCTGTACAAATTTAGTCTTCTGAAGCAGACCCTTGGGATTGAAGGTGTTTTTACTCCAGTTTGAGGTTTCTGAAGTGACTGATGAAATTCATGTGAGGGCACAGGGAGAACGTGGGATGCAATAGAGGTCACACATCTGGAGAACAGGTTAAGGTATTGGTCGAGCACTTAGATTTTATGGAAAGTCTTGAAGCAGGAAAATGAGATATAATGATATCACAGGGCACAAAGGCAAAGTTGAAAAAGGCAGAGCCACTAGATTTGAGAATAATTAAGAGGCCAGAATTGGAAGGGCACAATTTTTCTGGCAGAATTTAGATAAAGGGAAGGATGAAGTTCTGGCAGGACTGGAAGGTGAGGGTGAGGTAAGTCGGAGATAATTATCCAACAGGAATTGACCTGCATTAGGAGATGAATAGCAGAATTGCTGAAGACAGGTAATTTGGCTTGTGGTTGGGTGGTGAATTGAGATGGAGCTGTGCAAAACTTATTGCATGTTTTGGGATGCTTTTATAGGGGAACAGTCTGTATATGAGAAGTAGAGTGGAGAAAACATAAGAGAGAAGCATAAGAAAGAACCAGGAGAGGGGGCACCAAAGTTAATGGTGTAGGTGTGGAAAGGGAAACATTGTGGGTAATCCTTTGGCTGAAGGTTGAAAGATAGTATTGGAACCTGATCATCTCACCTAGTTGGATGATAGTGAAGGGGTGTTGCAGGAAGATAATGCCAGCCTTGTCAATTGCTGGGGATGGAACAGGAATAAATAAGAGAGATAGATTTCCTTTGTCATAATCAAAAAAATCATGAATTTGGATAAGAACCATTTGATTCAATGACAGAAGGAATGAAACAGAGACTACCAGAAAGATGGACATAATTTGGAACGTTACGAATTTATTCGAATAACTATAGAGTTTGGGAAGACTGGAGATCAGGCAGTAGTTTGTGAGAAAGGGAGCACAGAAGATTTTTTTGTTAGGTCACAGTAGCTGTTGGAAAGGGGAATGATAAAAGGAGGAAGTTTTGGTTGTGGCAGTTAATTGGGAATAGGGGCAGGAAATTAAGAAGTTGATACAAAATGAGATCAGAGAAAGCCTTTTGATTGATAGGAGACAAACCAGAGGAAAATGATCAGTGCATATGACTTGTAATGATCTCTGTTTGAGCTAACAAGAATAGCAGAAAATGTTAAATTATGAGCAGTTATATGGTATGCTGATATCATGTGCATACTGGGAATGTTGTTTATTGCATCCTTTCTAAAGGCATAGGCTGTGTTAAGAAAAGCAATTATGACCCTGGTGAATTTTGCATTTAGCAGAGTAATGTACGGGTAATACAGGCTGACTGATCTCCACAGTATGAACAATGTAAAGCTTTCAAAATGTGCTACAGGTCTGAAGAGGGGAAGCTGTCAATTTTTATAACACTTTTTTATGTGCAATGCAGAACACAGACCTTTGATTACTCTTCTAGGCACAGTGGCCAGTTTTGCAATTTTATTATAGAGATTTTACAGGAGCTCTGTCAAGAGTGGTCTGACCAGCTGTGTCATGATTTGGAATTGCAAGGCAACTGACTGAAAGTGCCTACAAAGTACAGCTGAGAGGATCATTGGGGTCTGTCTTCCACCCATTAGAGATATTAGGAGTGCTGTGTACACAGGGCCCTTAGTATGGTCAATGATCCCTGGTGTCTATTCAATAATCTCTCTGACCCCTTACCATCAGGGAGGAAGTACTGTAGCATAAGGACAGTCAATCAGCAATATTTCAGTAATATTTGAATAATATTGTAAATATATTGTTTGATTAAGCATTCTTTATTCTTTATGCACATAGATATAGCTAGGGTGCCTAAGAGTTTTGCACAGTATTGTATTTGTCAACATGGAGTGGGAAGCGAGTTTGTAAATTTGGCTGGAGGAAAGGATTTGGCTGGGAGTGCCAAGGGTGGAGTGCCTTGGGAGGTGTGTGTGCTAAGTGGCAGAGAAAGAGTGCTGGGGTAGGGAGTTGCATGGGTGCAGACACCCTCAACCATGATTCCCCTCTCCTTGCCACCTTCCAACTCTCAGTCCACAATAGAGACCCATATCAGAATCAGGTTTATCATTACTCACATAAGTAATAAAATTTGTTTTCTTTTGCAGTGGCAGTACAGTGCAATACATAAAATTACTACAATATTGTGCAAAGGTCTTTGGTGCCCTAGCTATGTATATCTGCCTAAGACTTTTGCACAGTACTGTAATTCATTATATGTTATATGTAAAAGTATATGAATGACATACGTCATTATGCCACCACATCATAAGTACGCAACTCACTAAAAGTAAAAATGAAACTAAGACATGTTCTCCTGGGGTCCTGTGATTTTCGTTCAATTAATTTATTGTTTTGGAGGAACAAAACATAACATTAGATCATAAACCCATAAAATATAGGAGCCGATTTAGGCTATTTGGCTCATCGAGTCTGCTCTGTCATTACATCATGGCTGATCTAATTTTCTTTTCAGCTCCAATATCCTGCCTTAGCCCCATATACCTTCGTGCACTGACCAATCAAGAATATATGAAACTCTTCCTTAAATACACATAAATACTTGGCTTCCACTGCTACCTGTGGCAAATAATTCCACAGATACACCACTTTCTGGCTAAAGAAATTCCTCCTCACCTCCGTTCTAAAAGGACATCCCTCTATTCTGAGTCTGTATCCTCTGGTCTTAGACTCTCCCATCATAGGAAACTTCCTCTCCACATCCACTCTATCAAACCCTTTTAACATTCAATAGGTTTCAATGAAGTCATAACAGTGGCAACAAGGAAGTTTTGAACAAGCCCAAGATAATTATCTACCTGTTAAAGCGCAGCAAGATGTTTAAATTTTAAAAAAAGTGCAGCAAGACATTTGAGTTAAAAAAAAAACAAGCAAAGCACTTTTTTTTCACAAGGGGAGAGAAATACGATTGAGTTAGAAGAAAAAAGCAGAAAACAAATGAAATTCATGGGTTCGTAAGCAGTGAGTACTATGTGATAATAATCATAAATAAAAACAAAAGCGGAAATGACTGGCTGCATTGGAAAGGTAGATGCATCCGATTTCACAAGAGATAACTGGATATTGTATAGTGAGTGAATTGAGCAATATTTTAAAGCAAATGAAATAACCAATGAAAAGTGAGTGCCTGATTTGCTGAAAGTAATTGGTGAAAGTGCATGCAGTTTGCTCTAACCAGATAAGATTTACAGATATTGTGAAAGTAATGCAGGAACATTTAGAATTGAAACCTTTGTTGACTGCAAAATTCTTTAGGTTTCATAAGTGGAATCAAAAGGAAGGAGAGCCCATTTCATTGTATGTCGCTGAGTTGAAGAAATTGAGGATTTTCAATTCAGTGATGGGTTTAATGATGCACTGAGAGATCATTTAGATTGTCTAATATTACAAGAAAGCATTCAAAAATGGCTCCTAACTGAAGTACAACTCACATTTAAAAGAGAAGTTGAAATCGTTGTATCAATGGAAATAGCAGAGATGCAATTGAGTTGCAGTCAGGAATGAAAATGAACATGAAAAAATTGCAACATCTATCTAAACAGAAACCTGCCTGGCCGAAAAAATTGTGTTACTGTTGTGATAGAGTCTCAGATACACTAGGTTTAAAGTTGAAACTTGCAAAAAATGCAACTAAATATGATACATACAAAGAGCATGTTGGGCAGGCACAAAGAAATGGACTGCATCAGGAAGAGACAAAGCTAAGAAGTCAAGTTTCAGTTTCTAAAAGAGCACCATTCTGCATGCTGTTGATAAAAAATCCAATAATGATGAGAGTGACACGGACTAGGTAGCCATGAGATTTACAATATGAAAGCTAACAATTAACAAGCAATATGGCTTAGACCAGAAGTGAACAGCAAATTAATTAAAATGGAACTGAGCACTAGTTTCATTGTATCAGTCATTCCACAAAATGAGTTTGAACAGTATTTCAAAGATATGCTGCAGATATCCAACTAAGAACTTATACTGGAGAAAAGATCCTTCCTGTGGGAATGATATTCGGAAAAGTGAAATACAACAACCAACAAGCCACACTGGACTTGTATGTGGTAAAAAAAAAACAGAAGGGCCAGCATTGTGAGGCTATGAGTGGCTGAGACAACTACAACTTGCTTGGAGATCCATTCACCATTTGCATGCCACATCCCTTGTAAAAGAGTCGATTGGAAGTGAATTAAGAAAGGTAGTGGATAATGCAACAGCAGTGTTCAAGGAAGGCATTGGTATACTGAAACATATCAAGGGTAAAATAGTATTAAATGAAAATGTCACACCCAAGTTTTACAGAGCCTATCCGGTTCCTTATACCATCCATGACAAAACAGCCAGAGAGCTAGATCACATGGAGGATGTAGGAATTCTTTCCAAGGTTGAGTGGAGCCCACTGGGCAATACCAGTGATCCCAGTATTCAGGAAGGACGGACCTATCAGGAACGGTGGTAATTTTAAGGTCACTATCAACCCAATATTGAAAGTAGATCAATGCCTTTTGTCCAGGGTAAAAGATATTTTTGCAGACCTTTCCAGACAGAAATGCTTTAGCAAAGTGGACTGAGGCCTAGCTACAGATGGAGATGGAAGAAGAGTCCACAGTGTTTACCATAAACACTCACAAAGAGCTTTATTGCCATAATAGGCTTTTTTGGAGTAATATCTGTACTTGCACCCTAGCAGAAAGCCATGAGCCAGATGCAGCAAGGCTGCCCAGGCACTCAGGGTTACCAGGATGACGTTATTTTTACCAGTGAGGAACACCTCCAAAATCTCAAGATAGGGTTAAAAAGATTAGAAGATTACGGACTCAGAGCACGGTGTAGCAAGTGTAAATTCTTTAAACAAAGGCTTGATGTTCTACTCCTGTTCTTAGTTCTTGCACTCTAGAAAGTGGTTGAAAAATCTTTCACAATTGGCCAAGCCACCACTGCTGGAAGCAGAACCTCAAAAATAAATGAGACAAAGAAAATATTCCAAAGTAATCACAATTTAAAATTCAGTCATCTTAATCACCTTTGAGCAATTAAAAACCATTAAAGCAGACATTGCTAATGAAAATGATAGAGGATTTTTATTCAACCCTGTTACTCACAACTGTGCCCCCAACAAAATGAATGGCCTTGCTGTTGTTGTACTAAGCAATCCCACGGTAACTGCTGGGATTTGCAAGCTGTACATGGAGTCAGTCCCACATAGAATCAATGATGGGAAATTATTGGTGAAGCTTGATCAGAAAATTCAGGGTAGTGGAAGATCCAAAAATGCTGACAAATAGGGAGTAAGTGATGATAGTACGCACTAGACTTGACTGTCTCTGATTATCTCTGAAGATCCTTGTCTGCTTTGTTATCATATAATGACATAAGAAATAGGAGCAAGATATCTGCCTATTGAGCTTGTTCTGCCATTCAATAAGATTGTGACTGATCTGGCCATGGACTGAGCCCCACCTGCTTGCCCCATGAACTTTAATTTCCTTGCTATGGAAAAATCACTATCTGATCCACTCTAAACGTGAACATGGAAAACGTCCCCTCTGCCCTTCTTGCTAGTGGAAGTAATCTTTATAGAGTCAGAGCTGAAGAAAGAACTAGCTGCTATGGCTCACCAATTTAATGCTGATAATCAATAAACCATTTTTACACTAATCCAACCCTAGTCCACTTAATGTTTTTGCAGTCCCATTAACCCCCTCCTCACCCTACCTCCCAGATTCTACCGTTCACTTACCCACTGGTGGCCTACTAAGCCACCAGCCTGCAACTTTTCTAGATGAGGGAGGTGGCTAGAGAATCCAGAGGAAATCCATGTGGTCATGGAGAGAACTTTCAAACTTCATACAGGCTGCACCCCAGGCAGGATTGAACCCAGGTCACTGGAGCAGTGCAACAATGGTTTTACTAGCAGTGCTACTGAGCCATCTTATCTTCCGCATGGTTTTATAAAGGTCTTTTGGATTTTATGTGTCTTCTGATGTAGAAAGCATATGATAAGAACAGGATCATTTATGAAAGCATATTATGAAGGCTTCTGAATGCATGGCTAAAACTTAACCTACAAGCTTTCCACGCTGTCTTTAAATTGAACTGAATTTCATTACATCAGCTTTGCAGATGTGATGTCTGGGTGATTTGTATCTGTGACACTCTGTAGAAAAATCTTGGCAACAATATTTCAAGGAGGGCACCCCTGGAATGTTTGGTGCTCTGTGCAGTCGCATCTACTTCAAGGACTTTGTGTTTTGTATTAAGAATCTTATTAGTAAATGTGATTCAGTATCAGGGATCCAGTCTTCATGAAAAGAAAACATATTTATGGACAAGCTGTATGCTGATCAGCATCAGTTAGAATGGATTTGGAATTCTGAAGAAATCTCATTACACATTATTTTCATTTATTTTCATAATCTGTGCCACTGGCAAGATCCACAGCTAATATCCAAAATGGCGCTTGTGGGACATTTTCTTATACCCTAATGGTGGTTTCATACAACTGAGTGTTTTTCAAGGGCATTTCAGACTCTAGTTAATGGTTAACTGGATTGGTGTGAGAAAGGTCACATAATGGTAAAATAAGTACCGTAGATTTCGCACTACAGAGCGCACCTGATTAAAAGCCACTGGCTCTAATTTTAGAAATAAAATCAATTTTGTACTTGTACAAGCCGCACCGGATTTTCGGCCGCAGGTGTCCCATGTTGTAATATGAGATATTTACACAGAAAGATATTACACGCGAGGATTTTTTAACTTTTAATTAAATCCATATGGTAACATAAACAAATACATATTGCAAATGCTTTTTTTCGAACCGTGCCCGTAACGCGGCTACTTTTAAATATACGTTGCGTATACTTTTTTACTGAACAACATTCCAATATCTCCTAACGACTGGTAAAAAATATATATACTGCAGCCTACCAGGAAAAGTTATTGATCGCCTTTAACTTAAAAGCAGCGTTTTGGCTCCGCCGCTCCGCCGCTCGCCCCCCGCCTTCCCGTTTATCACAAACCAGTATTTTTCCCACAAGACGCGGCGAAACCGGGTGTGACGTCATAGCATCCCGGGATGTAGTACAGAAAACAAATATACTTAAAACACTTCTAACTTTAACTAACAAATGAATTACTAAGCGAAAATATTATAAACTAAATAACTGCCATAAAGGCAGCACAATGCTTTTCTTCGAGTGTTTTCCATGTTGATGAGGGTGAGTACAAATGACTGATTTACAATAATTTAATTGTGAAAGTGCGCTTGATTTATCGTACAATTTCATTGGACCTCTGTGAACTACTCATCAATTTTATTGGTCTACTGTTACGAGGCAAAATGTTTTTGGTGGCATGAAAAAAAATCATGCATTAGCCGCACCGTAGTAAAGGCCGCAGTGTTCAAAGCTGTTCAAAATGTGGGAAAAAAGTAGCGGCTTATAATCCGACATCTACGGTAAATTGATTTATTGCTGAAATGTGTACCAACGTATAGTGAAACAGTTTATTTTGCATGCCATCCACAGAGATAATTTCATCACATCTGTCAATTAAGGCAGTACAACGGAAAACAGTAGCAGATTGCAGAATCATGAGAAAAGGTACGGTGCAGGTGGACAATAAGGTCCAAGATCTTAATGAAGTAGGTTGTGAAGTCTAATGGCAAACAGTTAATATCAGCAATTTTCTTTTAAAGGACATTGTTATAGATATCAGTATTTAAATTCCAGATTTTAAACTTTAATATTAAAAAATTAAACTATGTTTAAATGCACATCCCCTGTATTAATAGCCAAGTCTCTGGTAACTAAAGCAAAAATTCACAACATATTCACTGACTGTTCCACTATCATGTCCTATAAATGAAGACATAATCATTATTACAAATGCCCATTTTAGATGTTGGGTCTGATGCCAGTTATGTGAAATCCCAAATTAATCTTGACTCTTTGGAAGCAAGAACTGTAGTTACACCACATAGTGTTTTCACTGAGTTCCAAAGCCGATTAAGTAGGTTTGAACTGTTGCTACTTTGGTAGTGTGGTGAAATGTATCACACAAAATTCACACACTAATGTCCAACAAAATACTGTAATGATCTTTATTGTTACTTACAGAAGCTTAGTTGGAGATAAGTATTGGCTAGGAAACTGGGGAATAACTCACTGGAATGCTTCAGAATAAGTTTATAGAAACTTTTATGTTGCCCTCGGAGAGCAGACACAGCCTCATTTTAATGTCTTATTCCAAAGTCTCCTCTGGATAGAATCAGTTTCTTATCATTATATATTTTCCAACAACTTTTAACTGAGGCCTGAAGTGAACAGTCCATGAATTCCCACTCTGCAATCCACTTGACAACTTATTCTGTCAATGTAAAAAGAGAGCAAAATAATGAGGAAGTGTTCGTGGGTTCATGGCTGTTCAGAAATCTGAAAGCAGAGGGGAAGAAGCTGTTTTTAACATGTTGACACTGTGTCTTTGGGCTCCTGTACTTCCTCCTAGATGGTAGTAATGAGAAGAGGTGATGCCTAGGATGGTGAGATACAATCATTTGCACGAGCAGTGCAATGGATAAAATTAAAAATCTGCATTGAAAATCAAAATCCCTGCAGCTGATCAAAATCTGAAATCCAAAGCAAAAAGGCTGGAAACAGCATTGTTAGATGATTCTGGGAATGAAGGGTTAACATATGAGGCACATTTGGCAGCCTTGGGCCTGTACTCACTGGGATTTAGAAGATTGCGGGGAAGGGGGGGAGGATCCCTTTGAAATCTACCGAATATTAAAAGGACTAGATCAGGTGGATGTGTAGAGGATGTTTCCTATAGTGGGGGTATCCAGAACCAGAGGGCGCAGGAGGAATTCTTTTAGTCAGAGAGTGGTGAATCTGTGGAATGCTCTGCCACAGACTGCGATGGAGGCCAAGTCCATGTGTATATTTAAGCTGGAAGTTCCCTGATCAGTGAGGGCATCAAAGGGTATGGAAAGAAGGCAGGTGTATGGGGTTGAATGGGATCTGGGATCAGCCATGATGGAATGGTGGAGCAGGCTCAATGGTCTAATTCTGCTCCAATGTCTCATGGTCTGAACACAAATAAAACTAACATTTCGGTGTGAAGATCATTCATTGGAAGGCATGAAATACAAAAACAGGAAAGTTACTTTCAAACATAAAAATGTTAGTTTTTAGGTACCAGGGCTTTGTGCCTAAATTTGGACATCATATTTTAGGAAGAATGTGAATCGCTTGGTTGGGGGGCGTGGGGGTGCTGTAGAAAGTATTTTCCATACTCATTCTAGACATGAAGGATTTGCAAAGGAAGTTGGGCTTGTTCTTGCAACAAGGAAGGTGCGAAGAAATCTTGGTCAGCCTGGGGTTTTTCTCCCTTGGTTTACTTTTCATATTCCTTCTTCCAGAGGATTCCATCTGCCCATCATCCCTCCCATTCTGGTTCCACTTATCACCTTCCAGCCTCTCTCACCCCGTCTTCTCACTTACATCGATATATACATGTATATTGTCCATTTTACTCTACAGTTTCAGTCCTGATGCAGGATCTTGACCATCCCTTCGTTTCCAGAGATGCTGCTTGACCACTGTGTTCTTTCATCAATGCATTTTCTCCCCAGATTCCACCTTGAGGAGCTATCTGTCGGCTGATGGATGCTGCTCAAGGGATGAGATGCAGAATTCAGTTAAGTTCAATTGTCGTTCAACCACACATGAATACTCATGAATACATCAAAACCACACAGCATTACTCTGGGGTCAAGATGCAAAGCACAGTACCAACAGTCACACACAGCACAAAGCACAAACAATATAGCAAGCACAAAAGGGATCTCAATCACACAATAAAAGAGTCAAAAACCTGCGCCATCAATCCACATTTGAGCACAATCGAGCCCATCTCCTGCCGAGCGAACACTGGAGAGGGGGGAAGGAGCCCAACTCCAGCCTGAATGCCCTGCCACACTGCCCCCAGTGGAGTGCACCGGCCCTGACGCCACATCCCCCCAAGCGACACCATGACTTGAAGTTCAGTCCTCGCACGTACAAGACAACAAGCACCTATAGAATATCAGTAAAATACAAGGATGCAGAATATGCATGTATATAAACAAGGCCACCCAGCCCATAAAAATCATCAGTCAATGACAACAGAGCACATCAGCCCCAACACCCACCATGTGACATCACAGCCTGAGGCACAGTCCTTGTCTATACAAGCACATATAGAATATTAGTAAAAACACAACCAGACAAATATATATGTATATCGTGGAGACCCTCCAGTCCATTGAACTCTTCAGTCATCTACAACTACACCACGCCACCCCCAGTGGGGCATACCAGCTTGGACAGCTCTCCCCTGACTCCTGCAAAGCAGGCAGCTCTGCAACCTGAGGCCCTGAGTCAAGTGAGCACCTCCAAAACAATCTGTCGTTGACCACAACAGAGCTTGTCTTCTGCCAAGTGAAACCCTGGGAGGGCAGCACCGACTGCATTCTGGATGCTGCACCATACTGCCTCTGGTGAAGAGCAACAGCTTCGACCCTTCACTGGGTGGCTGCAAACAGGCACCACCATGGCTTGAGGCCTAGTCCTTGCTACTACTGGGACCAGGGAGCTCCCACGCCATTCGCCCCTGCCACCATCCAATAAATCAGTGAACTTGTGGCGTTAACAAAGTCCACAGGGGTCTTGCAGTCACGAGAAAATTGACCATGGTGGCCCACTCACTATTTGACTGTAAGCCTCCATCGACTCAGGCAGCAGCACGTTGCTCAGCTCCTTCATTACCTTTGCCAGCGAGCAACTCGCTCACGGTGTATACTTGCAGAACTTAACAGCGTAATGTCTAGCAAGATCTTGCAATCATTAAAAGTACATTTAAGTAAAACAGTAGCACCTATTGTTGACCCCGTAGAAGCCGCTGCGACCATGCGTGCCGCCATCCTGCCGTAATGGGGTGATTACTGATAGCATACAAGATCCACTTTCAGGATGTTGCAAAGAAACTAAAATCCAGATCAGGAACCAAATGGGGTGCTAACCAGTTAGTCCTACGAACATCTAGCCGAACACTTTTTCTCAGTCTCCAAATATTGTGCACCCAACTGAGGGAGAAGTGTTCACACAAACATCATCAATACACAGCGCCATACTTCTACTGGAATAATCCCAAGAGCCCTAAAACACACACCTGTCCAATGGCTCCCAACAATGAGTGGAATAGCACCCCCGGAGATCTGTAGAAGAACAGCTTCAGCAAAATTATACAAGCATATCCAAAATATGCCCAACAACATTCCAGTTCTAAACTCGTCGAAAAAGCTCCTCCAATTTCCCGACTCAAATCCTGAAGAACTTTCTACAACTTAAAAAGCCTTGAATCCTATGACAATCACACTGAACGGCGCCAATAGTGGCACACCAACATGTCCTCCTGGCAGAGATCTAATTGACAACCCCACCTCTCTCCTCCTGAGCTTTACTACAGCCACCAGAAAAAAACCAGCCAGCCGCAAATAGGCTCAGCAGTCGACATACAAAATATGCCCAACAAACCACAGCTTGCCCCTGTGGTGCCCCAACCCAGCACGCCCCGCTCCTCATCAAAACATGCCCTATCACCGAGATCTGAGATAGCTTTGGTGCGGTCCATTGATGTAGCCATGAGCTGGAGGAGTGGCTGGACAAAAAACGATTAGAAGTCTGAAGAGAAAAACACCTGCCGTATAAAACAACACAACAACAGCTGGTAGCATGCTCCACTGATGATAATTTTAAACTCACTTGTCCTAGACATAATCTTTCTGTTTCAAGTTTTTAATACCATGGTGATAAAAATAATGATAAAGATCTTCATTTACTGTTAATCTTTATGTGTCTCTTTCTACCAGTATATTTCAAATATACCATTAATGTAATGACTGTGAAATTCGGTGGCTGTACTGATGTACTTGTGCTGTATTTTTAGCAGTAGGACTTTCACAAAATATCGGTAATCAAGGCTGATCTCTGGACCCAATTGTGTTGAGCCAGAATATTCCAGGAACACATTGGGAGGAGGTTTTCTCAGCCTAAACTAGGCATCATAAATCACATAGAGTCAAAACATATTCTTGAAAGAGATTTATTGTGTGTACGATTTTGGTATAGTGGTTAATTTACTGAATTACTGGACTAAAACAAACAATCCAGAGATATGAATTCAAATTCTACTAAGGCAGTTCTGGAATTTAAATTTGCAAAGCTACTAGATCATTGTAAAATTATTGCTATTGTTTTATTAGTGGTACATGTACCAAGATACAGTGAAAAGCTTGTCCTGTATACGGTTCATACAGACCAAATCATTACACAGTTCAAATAAGCTCCAGGATCGCTGCCTAATCTAAGAATATTTCAAAACTGGGCTTTTTAGATATGTCTTTGGTGGTATGGATGACAAGTATCCAAGATAAAGAAATTCTCCAGAACAGCCAGTGTTTTCTGGATAAAGCTTGCAATGTTTTGACAATATTAGAAGTGCTATCTCAATGGAATATTGTAGTAAGCCACTAACTTTGACAAGTCACTGGCTGTGGATTTTTGAGTGCTTGCACTTTTGGGCATACATTGGGATAACGAGGGCTGCTATATTGAAGTAAACAACAACAACACACAAATAAAAGATGACTAAAAGAAGGATTATCGGTTTTCAGCTGAGGACAAAATAATAGTTTTTGCAACGATTAAATAGTGTCGATATGCTGAACAAAATCAAAATTAATTTTTGGATTGATTATATTTCATAATTGACTTTACTCATTATATCACTATATCCATGTTTAGGTTACACAGCAATGAGTTATATACCTTTGCAGGTTTTGTACTGAACACAATCATTCCTTTAACTTCAGTTAAGAAAAAACTTCCAAGGTAGTCTCATGTTTAAACAGAAAAGAAGGCATACTGATTGATAATACAAGACTGTAAAAGATTGGAATTGTTTCATAAAGAACCCACAGCTATGTCACAACACCAATGAAATGCCATTCTCATGTGTAACATAATAACGTATGCAAATTTTGCAATTATACAAAAGTAAACTAATAAGGAAGTGAAACTGTTGACTAATTGTTTTCTCAGTGATAAAATTCAGTTATTTAATAGAACATATAAGGAAGTGGAAGCTGGTTTATGAAGTGTAAATTTGTCTTTTTGTTTGTTTTGCAATTTTGTAATTTGGTTCTCAGAGATACCATTCTGCTGTGAGGAATTGATTAAGGTTGCCTTAGTTACTTGCAGAAATATGCTTTAGACATGTAAATTTATGCATTGTTTATTTTGGTACATTTCCTGCTCTCAAAGGGGTTGATTAACAGCTGGGGTGAAATTTCATCAGGCAAGCTGCAGAATTCAGGTCTATATTAATAGGGGGGAAGTATTCCCACCCCCTACTGCAGCTAGTTTTCTTTGATGGAAAGTGGGAAATGTTTTAATGACTGTATCACTTTGGTCAAACTAAGGCACAAGGCACACATCCATACCTAAGACATATATCCATTCAGTCTTAATGAATGAAATAGCTGCTTTGAGCAGAATAATTCCCTCATCTACCATTCATAATATTACTTCATAACAGCATGAGTGAATGAAATGTGGTAAACTTACAGTACAGCCTGAATCTAAAAGGATAATTACAGGGATTGCCTCCAGCCACTTTGATATCATTCAAGTCTAAATTAATTACTAGTCTTTCTCTTCCTTTGTAAAACAAGATGTTGCTGATTATAATGTTTAGTTTTAGCCCCATTAATTTTATTTGTTTCTTTCAATTCATTAATTTGCATATTCACATTAGAGCCCTGATTCCTGTGATATTCTTATTATGTATTCTATTATGGGTTAGTGCAAAACCTTGGGTAATGACTCTAAAAAATACTAAGGACCCTCAGCATCTGGGACATGCCTTCTTCTTACTATCATCAAGTGTCATCCTGTAGACTCACACTTAGTCATTTAGGAATAGTTTATTTCACCCCCACCATCAGATTTCTGAATGCTTCATGAATGCTATTTCATTATTCTTTTGTTTTACACTATTTATTTAAATCGTATTTTATAGATTTTTTTTATCATTGCACTGTACCACAAAACAAAAAATTAGTCATGTCATATGTCTGTGGCAACAAATCTAATTCTGGTTCTGACATTTTTGCTAGCATAATTTTCTTGCTTCATTTTCATTTTCATATTTCCTATTTGTACTAACTTTAAGTCTTCCTGACTTGTTGCTTTAGTTACTGTCTAAAACAGTTTAATTCAGGTACTCTTAAAGAGAGCTTTGGCAGAACATTATCATTTTGATGCTGCCTACTATTCCAAGCAAAGTGTCGATCATACTGGCAATTTACTATTACCCAGCACACATTGCTATTTGGAAAATTAGAGCAAAGATTGTCCTGAGTCCTAATTACAAATGACTTTGCGTACCATCACAAGGAAAGTCTGCGACCTATTAATGCTTTAAAGCAGGAGCCATTTGTTACCTAGATACATGAGCTGTCAGAAAATACACTCGAGGTAATGCAGGTATTATGGCTATGGGACTTGCTTCCTACCTAAAGTCCTTATGCCTACGTGATAGATGATGCAAGTCAAGTAATATTATGTGTGAATCTCCACTAATCCGCAACATCATATTGATCAGAAGATAATCAACTTGTCAATATTGCTTGGGTAAATTAATATTCTTAAACAAGGGAGGTTTTTTTTAAGATTCCTTCAAAGGATCTGAGCTTTGCAGGCTAAGCTGTTAGAGTGGATTTTGACCCAATAATGAAGGAATGACAATGTATTTCCTGGTTAGGATGGTGTATGCTTTGGAGGGTAACTTCCAGATGATAGTGTTCCCATACTTATGCTGCCCTTGACCTATAAACCGGTAGAGATTATCGTTTGGAAAGTATATTAGGTAAGGAGTCTTGGTGAGTTACTGCAGTATATCCTGTAGATGGTGCAAACTGCTGTTTCTGTGCTTTGTGGTGGAGTGAGTGAATGATGCACATAATTATCATGTTGTCCATTCTGCGTTCATGGACTGCTTCATTACCCCTCCAGAAGAAGCTTGGAATTTGGAAAGCTTGAAGGCAATGCTCAGCAAAATAAAATGGTGACAGTTCAAGGTTTGTCCATTTTACAACGATAAAATGTCTGTCCATCTCTGCAATTTTATCCCAAGTAGCTTCTTTCCAAGTTGGCTTGCTGGGGATAAAGGCAACAAAAAGAGTAATGTCAACAGAGTGGAGGGAAGTACTGCTGACATATTGTCAACTCAACCCTCTAGCGAAGCAGTTATGGAGAGCTGTAGATGTTCAAATGGCTGCACTAGTTCGATCAGACAATATAAAGGCACAAAACCCATGCGCTTTTCCAAAATCCTCCATATCCATTCAGTACTATGGAAAAGGTATATGAAATAGCCACTATTTACAGAATAACACTAAATTACTAATTTCTGAGTGGAGACAGACACATTGGTGATATACTGCTCAAATGGTATAGAGAAGGCAACAGACCAGTATGATGGTTAAGAGGTAGTAACTGGGCATTGGTGACCTGGCTGGTAACCCTGACATACGTGGCAGCAGACAGAACAAGCTGGCTGTGGGCAAAAGCATGAGGACTCTTGGAGTACCACTGGTGTGAGCACAAATACTGTTGAACTGAAAGTGGGCCCTTGAATTTTCCTACGTAAAATATTTCATGCTCCCTTGCCGATATAGCAGATGACTTTCAGATTCAGAATCAAGTGTTTTATCACTGGCATATATCGTGAAATTTGTTAACTTAGCAGCTTCAGTAAAATGCAATACATGGTAATACAGAAAGAAAAAAATAAGCAAATCAGTTACAGGGGTGTCAAACTCATTTTAGGTCACGGGCCGGATTGAGCAAAATGCAGCTTCATGCGGGCCGGATCAGTCGGACGCGTGCGAACGCAGCTTTTGTTGCCTCCGTTTTTTCAGCCTGCTCTCATGTGTCTCAGTCTCTGCTATAACTACAAAGTGTTTCACTTTACAAATTCCGTTTCTTATGAAGAAGACTGCCGAATAAACACTAAAAACCCTGAAAACCTGGTACCTGAATAAACTCAGCATTAGCCATATCATACGCCATAGGCGCTTCGATTACTGGGCCAGCTTTAATAGTAATTAGATATTATCTCGCGGGCCAAAGATAATTCCACCGCGGGCCGGATTTGGCCCGCGGGCCTTGAGTTTGACATATATGAGTTAGTAAGTATATAGTTGTATATTAAATAGTTAGATTAAAATTGTGCAAAACAAAGAGAATATAAGAATTGAGGTAGCGTTTTTAAAAAGCAAACATGAGGAAATCTGCAGATGCTGGAAATTCAAGCAACACGCACAAAATGCTGGTGGAACACAGCAGGCCGGGCAGCATCTATAGGGAGAAGCACTGTCAATGTTTCGACAGGTGTCGGGTCTCGGCCCGAAACATCAGCAGTGCTTCTCCCTATAGATGCTGCCTGGCCTGCTGCGTTCCACCAGCATTTTGTGTGTGTTGCTTGAGGTAGTGTCCATGGCTTTGCAATCCAATAGAGAAAATATTGCACAGCTGAGATTATTCCCTCAAAGAAGATGCCAATGTTTGATAGCTTAATGGAATTTCTTGCAATTTTCCAGTAGAAAGGCAAAATAACTTAGTTATGGTGAACATTAGAAGCTAATAAATTGCATGTATTGCAGAATAAACAGTCCTTTGAGAATTGGAGGTATCTGAAAGGGAAGACTATAAGTATACCTTCACCCATCCTGTTCTAGTGAAGGGCCCCATTTCATCCAAGCCCTTGTTGGTTGGCATATGGCCCTCCAGCCTAGATTTTGAGACTAGAAAGGTACATACTATTCTTTCCTTCTCCTCGTTTTAAACAGTCTCTTGTGATCAAAGCTGATGTGCTTCCATGTTGGTTTTGTGGGTTCTAATGTGACCAGTGAGACCAATGTGTGAACTAAAGACACTTCCACAAATCGGGGAGGAGATGGTTGATGGGATGGGTGGATAGTTTATGAGGTGATGATGGTTGATGGAATGGGTGGATACTTTATGAGGTAATGATGGTTGATGGAATGGGTGGATAGTTTATGAGGTGATGGTGTTTGATGGGATGGGTGGATAGTTTATGAGGTGATGATGGTTGATGGGATGGGTGGACAGTTTATGAGGTGATGATGGTTGATGGGATGGGTGGATAGTTTATGAGGTGATGATGGTTGATGGGATGGGTGGATAGTTTATGAGGTGATGATGGTTGATGGAATGGGTGGATAGTTTATGAGGTGATGGTGTTTGATGGGATGGGTGGATAGTTTATGAGGTGATGATGGTTGATGGGATGGGTGGACAGTTTATGAGGTGATGATGGTTGATGGGATGGGTGGATAGTTTATGAGGTGATGATGGTTGATGGGATGGGTGGACAGTTTATGAGGTGATGATGGTTGATGGAATGGGTGGATACTTTATGAGGTGATGGTGTTTGATGGGATGGGTGGATAGTTTATGAGGTGATGATGGTTGATGGAATGGGTGGATAGTTTATGAGGTGATGATGGTTGATGGAATGGGTGGATAGTTTATGAGGTGATGATGGTTGATGGAATGGGTGGACAGTTTATGAGGTGATGATGGTTGATGGAATGGGTGGACAGTTTATGAGGTGATGATGGTTGATGGGGTGGGTGGATAGTTTATGAGGTGATGGTGTTTGATGGGATGGGTGGATAGTTTATGAGGTGATGATGGTTGATGGGATGGGTGGACAGTTTATGAGGTGATGATGGTTGATGGATGGGTGGACAGTTTATGAGGCGATGTGCTCAGTCTGCTGCTGACGCAGCGCTCCTGTATGCTCCCATTGCACAGCATCTGAATTCATAATGCCATCCCAAATGCTCATTTCTACCTTGAATGATCATGATTGTTGGCCTGGGGGAGGACACTGACATTAGTTCAATTAACTTCATGTGAATTTGGAGAATTTTGAGGAGATAACGCTGACATGTTTCCAGTGACTTAAGGTGCTTTCTTTGGTCTTAGAAGCATACGGGAGAGCAGGGGTCCCTGTTGTCAAGCATCTTGTGCCAGGAATGAAGTTTCGATCTGCAGAATATGACGATAAAGTTCTCTGTTGTGCTAGTACAGCCTTCGGTCGATTAAGGAAACATGTATTTGAAGTCAGGGACCTTATGATGTTTAGTACCCGAACAACCACTTTCAGTGCCATCTTCTAACATAGGCTACTTTGCCCTATAAAAGGGGCAAAGTGAAGTGACTGCCATAGTTGAATAGAGTGTTCTGTGTGTGTGAAATAGCATTGTAGGCGGTCTTGTAAAACTGACAACACTAATATTATAGTAGATAATTCTAAATTTCACCATCATTTGAATGAAGAAATTTGTTTTCATCCTCGGTCCTTAGTTTTACTTTGTATTGTGAGACTTGGCACAGATGTTCTGACCCAAGTTATCAAACGCAGAGGATAAGGTAAAATGGGAGGTCAATTTTAGTATTGTTTCTACTTTTATTAGCCAGCATCAAAGGGATGTGAGACAGAAAGAAAGAAAGCAAAGCATATTTTTTCGGTTGCTGAGCACATCTGCAAATCTTCATATCTTGTAACTAAGCTCAGAACAGCCATCGACAAGACAGAAAGCTTAAGTAGATCAGGCATCTGGACTTGATTTTTCCTACAATACAGAAACCACAGAACAGGATATCACGTGGATTCATCACCCAATCCCAGTAAATGTTCTTCGTTTCTTTTTCTAAAAAAAGCATAAAGTGAAATACCATTAGAAAACGGCTAAACTGCAGTAAAAAGCTATGACTCTACAGTATAATTTTGAGGTTACTCGGTCTGTTCATGGGGAAATCCAGAATTGTATTGTTTGAGAGCCCACTGCTGAAAATAGAACTACATCCGAGGATCCAGGAAACTTGCAGAGCTGAACAGCTCTCGTACATTTGAGGCCTAACTTCTTGTGCTCTGTAGAAACAAAGAAAACTGATCTCCATTTTAGAGGCCGGAGTCAAGATTTATGAGGCAAAGAGCCTGGGGTTGAGGGAGTGGATTGGAAATTTGGGACCCAGTAGTTAGAGGGATGTTGTATAGGAGAATGCAATTAATTGTTGGAGGTGGGAGCATGGGTATTGAAGTTGCATTCAGCCAATCAAGGGAAAATAGTCCAGTACACTCCTGACATGCGCTTGGTAAATGGTGAAAAGTCTGTAGGGAATTGAGAGTATATTACTCACCATGGAGTTTCCAGCTTTCATCCTGCTGAGTGAAATAAGTTTTTGTATTGCATATTTCCTTAAGATTCTGATCAATGTGATTCCAAAGTATACACGTTGGAGTACTGCCATTGATTTTCAGGTTGATAATTAGATTTCCCGCGTTTGAAAATGTGGCATATGTGGCATGTTGTGTCTGAATGTTGTCCATGTCTTGCGGCTTGCAGGCATGGAATATTCATTATCTGAAGTATTATGAATGGAACTGAACACTGCAATCCTCAATGGACATCACTGCTTCTAAGCTTGCAATGGAAGAAAATACCTTAATGATGCAGGGTGCAGGACACTGAATAACTAACTCCTCCAGTAAAGCTCTGAGGATAAGTTGAGTGATCTACAACAATTGGTACCATCTTACCTTGAACCAGGTATTTGGGTGTTAGTGTCACTAGTCATCAGCTCTATTACTTTGTTGACTGAGGGTGAAATGATGAGGTGATATCATCAGGATTGGAATTATCCTGGGTTTTGAGGACAAGAAACGGTAAAAGAATTTCCTCCTTTGTTGCTACCTGAAGGTGGGGAATGGAGCATAATCCCTCAGCACTATGGGTGGGACCTTGTCCAGGTCATTGTCTTTGCTGTGTTCGCAGCATTCACTGGAATGAATCAAATGAGTAGGTTTGTTTATTATTGTCACATGCACTGAGGTACAAAGAAAGCTTGTCTTGCATACCATCCATACAAATCAACTCATTGCAACAGTGTATTGAGGTAGTAAAAGATGAAATAATAACAGTGAAGAATGAAGTACACCAGGCAGATGGTAATGTGCAGGCTCACAACAAGGTAAATGTCAGGTTAAGAGTCTATCCTATTGTACTAAAGAAAAATTCAGTAGTCTTACAACAGCAAGATGGAAGCTGTCCTTGAGCCTCGTGGTGTGTGGTTTCAGGCTTTTGTATTTTGTACACGCTAAGAGTGGGGAGAAGAGAGATTCTCCGTTGTGCCTGAGATCTTTGGTTATGCTAGCTGCATTATAGAAGCAGCGAGAAGTGAAGACAGAGTCTGTGGAGGGGATGCTGCTTTCTGTGCTGTGCCAATCTGTGTCCACAGTTCCCTACAGTTCCTTGGGCAGAGCAGCTGCCATATCAGGCCATGATTCATCCGGATAGGATGTGTTCCACGGTGCATCAAAAAAATTGATGAGGGTCGACGGGAACATGCCAGATTTCTTAAGGAAGACTGTCTGCTTAAGATTTGAGAAGCAAGGTGATACAAATGATCCATTTGAAAGTTCTCACTGATGTTGGTGACCAATGGTATATCCTTGTGATTTGCCCTCTCAAAATGGGAATAATTGCCTCTTTAAGGGCTGGATGTGAAAGGTCTATGGAGCTCATTCTAATCTGTTGGTTGTGTGATTGATGTAGCTCACTACTTCCACTGTTTGACAGTCATAGCTTGCAGCCAGGTTAACTTCCCATCCTTAGATATGTTTTGGGTGTACCTGGTACTTCTTCATGACTTTTGCTGAATTGCCTGATGGTATTGGTCATGTAAAGGGATATCCTGGGCCATGAGTTTACAGATTAAATTCAATGCGTATCAATTGAAAGGAAATGTTTCTTCCAATTAGATGTGATAAGGTGCTGAACCTTTAAGAATGAGATAGGATAGATTACCTAGTGCTTTGCATTTTAAATCTTTTGGGTTCTTCAAAGGTGGGATCAGTAGATTTTTAAACATGAAAGGAATATGAGTTTGAAAGTGCTTGATGCTGATTTTGAACCACAGAATTTATTGACATTATTCTCCTTAAAATAAAAATATGAGAAGTGCTGACATCTCCTTACAGTAACATGAAGCTGACTATCCATTAGGAAGAAATTGAATTTTAAATTATGCAATACTGGATATTTTTTACATCTGCTTAAATTAGTGTGGTAAAGCACCCAAAATGAAGTAAACACTCATGACAGAAGATTGCAATGCATCATTTTTTACGTTCTGGGGCAGATTTTAACTGTAGTTTAACTATGAAATTGAGGGTCCAACTGAGCCTAAGACGATCAAAAAAATTTCAGACTGCCTGGACTTGACCTATCTCATTAAAATGGCGCTACTTAAGATGGCCGAGAGCTTACTGATGGTTCATAAAGCAATAAATGCAACTAAATACCTCATTAATAACACATTTTCTGTGGTAAGTTGTGGTAAACTATCCCTGCAAACAATGAGGGTGAGCAAAAGGTGAGGCAGGAGCGGAGTTGTTTTGGCGCCTCTCCACCTAAAGTGAGAATGAAGCTGGATTGATCTAAGCCCCAGGCCAACTTGGAAAGGTCATGGTGGCAGGATCCAGGCCCAGAGTGTATTGCTGCGGCGGGGTCCAGGTCCTAGTGCGAGGGATGGCCTGGTGTTCAGACAATTTAAACGCTGGCCCAGATGGACTGTAAAGGGATGGGAAGCGAAGGCCGGGTCTAGTTCTGCTCAAAGCTCCCCTCTGTTTATTCTGCTCTCCACGGTGCTGAGGTTCTGAGGCTTTGTGTCTGTGGGCTTGGTGGTGATTTGCCCTGCTGTGTGATGAACTGAGACTGAGGTTATGGGCCTGCTTTGCTTTCTCTGGTCTTCGTGGCTGTGGACTCAGTTTTGTTCTGAATGCCGTTGCTTACTTTTACTGTTTGCAGGATTTGTGCTTTTTCTCTCTCTTGCTGCACATTGGGTGTTGGTCGTTTTAAAATAGGGTTCTTTGGGTTTCTTCTTTTGTGGCTGCCTGCAGGCAAATGAATTTCATGGCTGTATAATTTGTAAATACTTTGAAAACAAAATGTACTTTGAATTTGCATTTTCCAAAATGCTGTTTGGGTGTGGCTCTATAACTCCAAGTTCGTAGCTGATCCTCCAAATTGCTTGGTTTTGTATATTGGAAACTGTTGACAGGGCCCAGTATTATATCCAGGTAACAATATAATCATGATCCTCATTTTTTTGAAGAGGGTAATAGAAAGAGGTTAAGAGCTTAGTTACTTATAGTCCTAAAAAGGCATTAGCAGAATGAAAAAGTCTGCAATTTTTTTTTAGAAAGGAAAATTATTCTTCCCCCCCCCCCACACACACCTGATTTAGTTAAAATTTGTAATTGAATTAAGAGCTTGTAAACATATTTTTAACAGTTAACCCATGCAGTGCATTGTTCGGCTGGCTGCTTCTGTTATAAAGAAACAACCACAATTTTGAAACCTGGGCCTCATTTGAATCCTGCAGATTGTAAATGCGCATACTGAGGTTGCTTACGTGCTTTGTGCTACAGGAAATTAAACTGTGCATGCGACAGGCAGCTGTCATGGCTCAACACAGGGGGGAGCAGGACGGGAGAAAGAGAGCAAAAAGAGCTTGTAGGGATGCATCAAGACTGACAAACTTGCTGTACTTTTCTAGAGCCCACCTGCACACGTGAGCCTTAATTTCCTTGGGCATATCACATCCTAGTTCCTGTGAGGCCATTCAAACTGGCACAGCACGTACAAACAAGCTGGAGGAACTCAGCAGGTCGGGCAGCATCCATGCAAACGAGCATTCAACGTTTCGGGCTGAGACTCTTTGTCAGGACTCCGGTCTCAGGGTCTCGGCCCGAAACGCTGACTGCTCATTTCCACGGATGCTGCCCGACCTGCTGAGTTCCTCCAGCTTGTTTGTACGTGTTGATTTGACCACAGCATCTGCAGTGTACTTTGTGTAAACTGGCACAGCATGTGTTTTAACAAATTCAGGATTGTATGTGTGTTATATTTTACTCTTGAAAAGACATCTATTTACTGAAACAAGTACTAATTTTTATATCAAAATAAACTTTATTCATAATAAGATTCTATACAAGACTGTCAATGCATTAAGCAGTGTTCTGTTTCATTCCTTAAAGCCATTAGGACCGTTACCACTCATGTGGCCTCCTGGGGTCATAACAATTGAGGAGCTTTCACCCAGCCTGGTCTCTCCCTGCCCAGTAATGGACACTGTACACTTCAGTCGGTCTCTCAGCCCCCCGCCACTCAATGCAGGCCTCTGAGTGTTGCACAGTTTGAGTCCATCAACCTCACCTTGACGCCATCGCTTCGAGTAATGCCAACTTTTCAGCAAGTTAGAAGGGACGCTGTTGTAACTGTGTGACTCCATGTTCCTGTCTTGGATTATTCTTCAAAGTAAGCCTTTAACTGCAACAAATTTTGCATTCAATATGTTGCAAATTTCAGGAGTCACCGATCACCTGCAATAAATTAAAACATAGTTTTAAAATATTTTTTTGGGCATTGTCACTGTTTTCCATTAAAATGCTCTCTGTGCTATTTAAAGCAATATTAATAGTAAGCAAATTAGCAACTGCATGGAAATAATCTGAACAGAAATGTAATACCAGAGTGTGCTAAGAATAGTTTGCAAATCACATCGTTCTTGATTAGAGAAAAGAAAATCTGCTGGACTGTCAACTCATTTGTCATTTAAGAACCACAGAGTGAAATAGTGACAAAGAATGAAATATTTCTATAAAGATGGATCTGCTGTTACTAATTTGGTGGTATTCACAGAAGTGAGATTAGATTCTTCCAGGAGAATGCACTGAATATTTTCAGGTTTTTTTTCAGAGTGACACTGAAAATAGTACAACTTAGTTTTCACAGAATATTTAGTATAGGTTCATGCTGATTAATTCTCAGCTGCTGTGTTATTTACAGACTGGGTCTGAAAATACATGATTTACACTTCCTGGTGATACACAGCAGTATCCTTGGGACTGCCAAATTTGCACTGTCTCCATATTGCCACAGAATGCTCTGCTAATGAAGGCAAAGCTTGTGAGCTTGTGGACCATCAATGTTAATTATCAGAAACTAAGTTCAAGGGAAACATTTCTAAATAGATTTACACTGCTTGCTGGAGACAATCTCTCACCTCTTCCTTGAATGTACATGACTGTGTGTCCAATTTACAACACAGACTCCACACTGTTTTGTAATCCTGGAAACCCTGTGGTATTGTTGATCCATGAAGCTGCAGTGGTAGTACTGAAGCACTCATAGAAGGTGATTCATAGACTGCAAAAACTATTGTTAGTCCAAAGCAGTTGGCTTTCAAAGTGATTGCACTGCTTTATTAAATCAGCTAGTCTAGAAAAATGGCTTTGGGAATAGAAAACCAAAGGTAAAGCTGCTTTTGCAGAATGCAGTTATTCAAGTGTGCTGAAATGGAAAATTCAAAGCAGTTCACCGGCACTGAGTCGACAATGCAGCACAGCAACCTCAGCGTCAGAGTCAGGGCTCAGGCGATGCAGTGAGCAGAAGAAGTTATTTCCAATCTGCCCAGCTTGTGGTCTCCCAGTGAGAAGTCAAGGATTTAGTTGCAGAGGAAGGTACAGAGGCCCAGGTTTTGGAGCTTTGATTAGAAATGAGAGCACGACTCTGTTGAACGCTGTGGTCAATAAACAGCAGTCAGATGTAGGTATTAAAATTGTCCAGGTGATCCAAGGGCGAGTGAAAAGATAGATAATAATAATTAATATTACTGATTATTAGTGATTGATAACTATTAATATTAATAAACATAATAAATATTAATAACAATTAGTGGATTTTCAGACACAGGATTTCTACATCTTTCACTATGCCTTTATTTCATTCAAAAATGTCTTCTTAACAGTTCTTTGGGAATGTGAAAATGCTTACTGCCCTTTATAGGTGCTGCTTTATTGTTTTTCCTTTCCAATATACATTTTTGGAATTATTGTGATATAATGAGGCAAATAGAGTTTAGATCCGGTATGACACTAATTCAGCTGCTTTATTAGTTTGAGGGAGAGCTGTGTTAGAAGTACAGTTATGTCCTTGCTAAAAATCTCTATCCTTTAATAACGTTCACTTTTATCTGGGATGCAAGATGTCTGTGGTGTCTGATGAAAATGTACATTATGAAGTCAGTAAAAATAGGAAAAGCAAGCTTTTATTGACTGAGGTCTAGTTCCTGTGTAATCCACTGCATGTTATTGGGATAACATCTCTTCAAAGTGATCTGCTTTAAATGAAATGGGGAGGTACCATGGTGTCTCCTGATACTGGTAACTCCTGCCCAGTCCATTGTATCCATTAGTCACCGGTTCTGCATGTGAAGAAAGGCTAATGGCATGGATGTACCTCAGTCTTCAATGGTGTGCTGAGGTTTAATCTATTTGGCATACAAATGCTTAAACGATTTACATTTCAATCTTGTGTATAAGCAGTATTGCCTCAAATAACAACAATGCAGAAAAAAATCTACATTATATAAGCAAAGCAAGGAGTGGAATAGGGCGTGAACAGATTCTGCACACATCATTCCAATTCAACTGCTTAGGTTCCATTAGATTTAGAATTCCGTTTGGGTCATGTCTGTGTAGTCGGGTTCCTTGTAATAATAGCTGGGTGTTGCACTGGTGAAATTACTGATGCAACAACTTAAGAGCTATTATAGTTAAGTCCAAAATATAGATTTTCCATATCCCATCTGCTATAATAATTATAAACACAGTCAATATTAAATGGCAATATCTGTGGAGTGAATATTTATTGGGTATGTATGTTCCAAATGGAAGTGGAAGCAATTTAATAGAAAAGGCAATTAAATAATTGGCTGACTGATTGGGCTGTGATTGAAAATGAGCTTTCATCTTCACTGAGTTGGATGTACCTACAGGATGATCAATAACTTGTGTGTAACTGTATAACTGATCAAAACTTAGAGTTTATGCAATAAGCAATAGGGAATAAATCTATTTATTCACATAAATAAAGAAATTGGACAATCTGCTTTGCTCACATTATAAAGCAACATCATGAAATAAGGAATACAGTGTAGTAAAACTTTAATAATCAGCAAATACTCTCAATAGTCAGAACAATACCTAACGTGGTTGCTCTGACCAAAATGTCTAAATCAAAGTAATTGAGGCATTGAAAGGTGCACAGTTCCGATAAATTTCAGGATTTGACAGCCTTTTGTAACCCTTTAAAATAGTAATTTTATCAAGACTGAGGGGGTGAAGGCAGATATATATTGAATTACAAAACAGCATTGTGCCAAGCTGACTTCACATGCAAGTAGTCCTTTTGGTAAGATGGGAGCATGTTTAGTCCAACAGCTTCTACAGGGCCAACCAAAGGAGCTATTGTCTTTTTTGCAAGACCCTGTTAGACATTAAGGACGTAAAGTACTGCTTCTCTACCCTATCAGCAAGTTGCTCATTGGCAGGGAAACTGAAATAGCTGGAAATTGGTGTGGATTATGCCGCTGTCTGCATCAGGAGGACATCAGAGAAGTTGGTGGGTGAAGGTAATGTGCAGTCTTACAGCGTGTGATCGTCTTAGTTGCTTTTCTTGTGATCACAACAACGTTCAACACTGCAAGTCTGATTCACTGATGTATTGGCAGATGGCAGGGGAGCTTCATGGCCTCGACCGTAGCAAGGACTAGGCCTCAAGCTGAGGCATCGCCTGTTTACAGCTGCCCAGGAGAGAGGCATTGGATACAGTACCCTACACTGAAGCGCTGGGCAGTGTGGCACCTCATCTAAGCTGCAGTTGGTGCTGCCCTCCACGGCAGAAGACAAGCCGTATTGAGTTTGACTGCAGATTGCTGTAACATTCATGGACTCAGGGTCTCGGACGATATTTTTTTGTGTGACTATAACTTACTGGTATCTTATATACTGTATGCTTGCTACCTTATACGTGCTATATGTGCCTTGTACTGTTTATGACTGTAGGTACAATGTTTTGCACCTTGGCCCTAGAGTAATGCTGTTTTGTTTGACTGTATTCATGAGTGTTCATGTAAGGTTGAATGATGATTAAACTTCAACTTAAACTTGAAGGTGATGTGGTGGAAATTGAAATCTTTATTGTCTGCTGCAGTGCACTATTCACGACAGCTAGTTCAGATTCATAGTCAGTGCCTGAAGCATTTGGGGCCAGATGGAGGAGTCATTATGCGTAACGCAGACAGGCAAAGGCACAGTAAGCAGTCGGGAGCTGTAGTATGTTTCTTACGATGGCCCAAAGATTGCTACCTGCAAAATGGTTGCCTTTTCTACATGTATAGCACATTACTGCTTAAAACATCATACATTTACAGCTTTTTACGAGCAATGATGGAAGAAACATAGACTTTATGTACAGCTGGTGAACTCTGGGGATGGGGCGGTCCAAGGTAATTAGGAAAAGTTGATTTGTTGACTGAGAAGAAGCCAAACGGTTCATTGCAGGATAGAGTGTGGGGATATTAACGACAGGAGTCGGGTGGGGGGGTGGTGAGGTATGAGTAGGGTTAAATGACTGGCTCTCACAATCTGACATTGGGCCGAAGTTCCTTTATAAATCTAGCTGGAGTGTTCACGGTCCCACAACAATAAGACACCAGTAAGAAATATTTGCCGTTTCTGGGCAAGCCTCTTGTTAAGTTGCACAATGTTAGACCATAAGACATAGGGGCAGAATTAGGCCATTCAGCCCATTGAGTCTACTCCATCATTCCTTCATGACTAATCCCCAATCCCACTCAACTCCATACAACCTACCTTCTCATCATATCCTTTGATGCCCTGACTGATCAGGAAGCTATCAGCTTCTGCCTTAGATATACCCACAGACTTGACCTTCACTGCAGTTTGTGGACTCCACAGATTCACTACACTGGCTAAAAAAAATTGTCCTTACCTCTGTTCTAAAAGGTCACCCCTCAATTTTGGGGCTATGCCTTCTAGTACTGGATACCTCCACCATAGGAAACATCCACTCCACATCCACCCTGTCTAGTCCTTTCAACATTCGGGAGGTTTCAATGAGATCCCCAGGCATTCTTCTAAATTCCAGTGAGTACAGGCCCAAAGCTGTCAAACTGCTTTCATAAGTTAACCCCTTCATTCCTGGAATCATCCTTGTGAACCTCCTTTGGACTCTCTACAATAACAAAACATCCTTTCTGATATATGGGGACAAAAACTGTTGACAATACTCCGATATTTTATGCTGATAGTTTTGAGGTAACTCTGCCCAAATTATCACAAAATCTCAACTGGGTCTTATGTTACGGAACTCCACTTTGCACATTCCAGTGACTGGGTGCACATCCCAGTTAGTGAACAAATGTTATGTCAAGGCTCGTTAGGATGTCACAGAAAGGCACTGCATAGAGAGGCTTTCAAACCATCGAGTCCACACTGACAAAAAACAATAATCCCCCGTTTATGCCATTTTCTACTCTCCGCACTTTCTCATCAAACTCCCACTGGATTCCACCACTCGCTTACACGCCAGGGGCAAGTTACTGGGTGAATTAACCTAACAATTATCATGTCTTTAGCGTGTGGGAGGGAACTGGAGCACCCAGAGGAAATCCACACAGTCACAGCTAGAATGTGCAAACACCACATAGACATAACCCTTCAGCTCAGGAAGCCAGGCATCTAAACTCTACTAACCACTGTCTCACAGTCACAGTGTTGCTACAAATTCCACCACAATTCTATGTATTCTATCCATGTATCAGAAACAGAATCAGGTTAATTATCATCGGCATGTGTCATGAAACTTGTTAACTAACAGCAGCAGTGCAATGCAATATTTGATAATATACGAAAAAAAAGAAATAAATAAGGAATTAAAATATGTATATTAAATAGATTAAAGAAATGCAAAACGGATATTAAAAAAAAAGAGATTTTGTTCATCTGTTCAATGACCTTTTCGGAATCATACGGCAGAGGGGAAGAAGCTGTTCCTGAATCGCTGAGTGTGTGCCTTCAGGCTTCTGTACCTTCTTGCTGACAGTAACAATGAGAGGAGGGCGTGCTCTGGGTGATAGGGGTCCCTAATAATGGATGTCACCTTTCTGAGACATCGCTCCTTGAAGGTGTCTTGGATACTATGGAGGCTAGAACCCAAGATGGAGCTGACTAATCTTACAACTTTCTGTGGCTTAGCATATGAACATTATTTCAGGGTATACCATCAAAATGTAATGGTAACTCAAAACCCTTGCCACTATTATACCCTGCCAACACCATTCTCGCTTATTAAGTTAGAACAAAGTAGCTGTGGAACGTGTAGTCATCAGCTAACTTCTATATTTGGTGAAGTAATGCTTTCATTGATTGTGGACAAGCTTGCAGTGGTGTAAGTGCTCCTTCAACTTCTAATTGTTCAGCAAGCTCGGGCAGCAGCCTGACTTCACAAGTACAAATAAGAGCAAGCTTTCCTGGTGCAGCATAATCATTCAAAAGGGCTTTGACAGGCCATGAGACAAAGATCCAAGTTCTCTGTGGTCTGTCAAATTTGGATCTGTATATGATTCAGAGCTTAATAGCTTCACCATTGGCAGCAAAGGAGACTCAGTCGATATTTTACACTTGGATTTTGAGAAAGCCTTTGACAAGGTACCACTCATGAATCTACTGAACAAGGTAAGAGCCCATGGTATTACAGAAAAGGTACTAGCATGGATAGAAGAATGGCTGACTGGCAGGAGGCAAAGAGTGGGAATAAAGGGGACCTTTCCTGCTTGGCTGCCGATGACTTGAAGTGTTCCTCAGGGGTTAGTGTTGAGTCTGCTAATTTTCATGCTATATAGTGAGCTGGAAATTCACGGACAGTTTTGGTGGCCATGTTGCTGGTTATATTTAAAATAGAGCTTGATAGATTCTTGACATGGGAAAAAGGCAGGAGAATGGGGTTGAGAGATAAAATAAATCAACCATGATTGAATGGTGGAGCAGACTCGATGGGTTGAATGCCCTAATTCTGTTCCTATGTCTTATGGTTTTAATGAAATTTGCTGATGGGAAATTTGCTGGGCATATCTGCACTAAAAAAATTGTTGTTGAGTGTCTAGGTTATCCAATGTTCTCATGTTTCACTCAGTCAACTTGGACACTAAAGAAGTTTGCTCTTTTTGGCTAACTGCACTGTTCCCATCCACACCCTCACTTGAAAACTCATGTCGAAGCAATGTACATAAGTATCTCAGAATTTTAGCTTCAAGTAGAGTTCTGTTGCTATGCAACAGTTTGAGACTGAATAAAATTAAACTTGAATGAATTTGCATGAGTGTCCATTTCATATAATAAAATTAAATTACCAAATAATTTAAGTTGAAGTACCTTAATTAATTTTATTAAATTACAACAAGTTTGTATGCTAACAGTATAATATGTCATCCCATGCACATACTGTGGAGTAAAATTCAATAAAATCCATTGGGGATTGGGTTGTAATCATGAGCTAGTCTCGGCTCAAACTTAATTAAATTGCCAATAAAAGTGGGAGCTCAACAGATTGTAAAAGATATGTGAGGGAGTAAAAGATTCAAGTAAGAACTTGTAGAATTATTTTTGGAACTTGGCTTAAAATCATTTTTATGATCAATTAAATGAGTACCTGAAAGTTGAACACGTTGCTTGAATTTCAATAGCAACCTACAAAATAAGTGAAATTAGTTGTATTCTTCTACACCAAGTAACTTTACAGCCAGTTAACAGGTTGCAAAGTAATAGTAAATTAGAGTATTGAACATTCCAAATGATCGTAAAGTTGAAGTGTTACTATAAGTATTGTACCGATTTGCTACCACTACATGACAGGGTTTAAACTGGATTGGCAGGGGTTGGGACTCTGAGCAAGAGCAACTCATGGGATAAAGCAAGACTGGTATTCAGGCAGGGAAAGGATTGCTCATTTAAATTGCATTTATTTCAATGCTTGATGTTTACGGGTAAGGCAGGGGAACTCAGAGTGTAGATTGGCTCTGAGAATTAAAATGTTACAACCATAACAGAAACATAGCTAAGAGAACAGTAGGACTGGTAGCTCAATTTTTCAGGACAGGGATGCTGTAGGTGTGACTGAGGTAAAGGTTACAAGGAGAGGGTGCAGCCTTTCCAATAGGGGTGCATGTATCAGATGAGATTTATGGGGGATCATCCAGTGAAGTCATATGAGTACAACTGTGAAACAAGAATGGGAGTGTCACTCTAGGGGGACTGTATCATAGACCATCAAATAGTCAGCAGGAATCTGAACAGCAGGTGTGTAGATAAAATACCGTAGTTCTTGTTGTAAGTATAATCGGGTTGTATAAGTGTGGGATTTTAAATTCCCCAATATTGACTGGGCCGTACTAAGAGTATGGATGTGATGAAATAACTATCGTCCAGATGCAATTACATCCACTATGATGAAGTTTTTTGAGAGATGATGAACATATCACATCCTGTCTCAGAACTGACTGGGATCCATTCCAATTTGCTTACTGTCTCAACAGGTCCACAGCAGATGCCATTTTAATGGTCATTCACTCAATATCTGGACAGTGAAGATGCATACATCAGGATGCTCTTCATTGACCACAGCTCAGCACTTGTACTATCATCCCCTCAAAATTAATCAATAAGCATCAAGACCTTGGCCTTAACACCTGCTTATGCAACTGGATCCTTTGATTTCCTCACTTGCAGACCCCTGACAGTTTGAATTGGCAAAAACATGTCCTCCACAGTCTCCACCAGCCTAGGTGCACCACAGGGCTATGTACTTAACCCCCTGTTCTACTCTCTTTACACTTGTGATCGTGAAGCTAAGCACAGCTCGAATGCTATCAGGCTCTTGAATCAGTGTGGATAACTTACCTCAACCTCACTTGCCCCATCACTGAACTGTTCCCTCAACCCATGGACTTACTTTCAAGGACTCTTTATCTCATGCTCTCAATATTTATTTATTATTTTTCTTTTGTATTTGCACAGTTTGTTGTCTTTTGCACATTGGTTGATGGTCCGTCCTGTTGGATGTGGTCCTTCATTGATTCTATTATTGTTCTTGGATTTGTTGAGTATGTCCACATGAAAATGAATCTCAGGGTTATGTTTGGTGACATATATGTACTTCGATAATAAACTTACTTTGAACTTTGATCTTTGATTAGAGAATGCATTAATGAACAGGTGTACCTAATAACGTGTCCACTGAGTATATTTAAGAATCACTTGATAGGTACATGGAGGGGTGGTGGCTGGAGGGATATGGGATGAACGCAGGAAATTTGGACTGCTGGGTGGTGCTGTGGTAAGCATGGACTTGTTGAGCTGAAGAGCCTATATTCAGGCCATTTTACTCAATGACTCTGTGACTTGAAGGGCTATACATCATTAAGGAAATATTGTGAACAAAACACTGCAATGCGTATGTGCTTTCATTGTTTCTGTATTCTTATGTCAATTTTTTTAAAGCAATGTGGATCATTGAAATTCTAAGTTTTATTGCATGTATTCTTAATTAGACAATGGATACTGTAATGATAACAGCTGGTTCTTGTCTTTCTTTCAAGACTAGTCTTGGAGTTCAGAAGTCCGAAGAATCACCTCTGCCAATAATAAACTTCAGCAAAGAAAATGTCTGAGAGAGTAAATCACCTACCTTACTTCTTTGGCAGCATCACACGAGATGAAGCAGAGAGCTTCCTGAAGCAGGCTGGAATGGCTGATGGCCTCTATCTTTTACGTCAAAGTCGCAACTACCTTGGGGGCTTTGCCTTATCTGTGGCATATGGTGATAAGTGTTACCACTATACTATAGAAAGAGAATTAAGTGGAAATTATCTCATAGCTGGCGGAAAGTCCCACAAAAGTCCTGTGGATGTTTGTGAATACCATACTGAATCAACTGATGGCCTTGTCTGTCTTCTGAAAAAACCATGTAATCGACCAAGTGGGATTGAACCGAAAATTGGACCATTTGAAGACCTGAAGGACCATCTCATCAGGGAATATGTTCAACAGACATGGAATTTGCAGGTAACAAAGGCTTCATATTTGTCTCTGCATTAGATGTTTGTGTGCATGTGTTAGATACAAGAGTCATCAGCAAGGTGAAACCATCATGTTATATTGCTGGGATGTACACAATAGGACTACAGCCTCAGAATGTTTCTTTTAAGATAAACCGGAAAGAGGTCAACGGTAAATAAAAATGTAGGAATGCTAGGTTCAAAGATAGTTGTACGGCATGACAGACAGCTTGATTTCTTTGAGGAATGCAGCTAAAAATGTGATAACAAATCCATTGCACATAACACATTTTCAATAAGTTCAGTTTGATAACAAAGAGTTCACTCATATTTTACTGCTGTTACTAATGTTTAAATTATTTGGCAACAAATGTTGCTGATGAGATAGCCCATGAAGTATTAATTATTGTAGGTTGCTAAATGATTTGTGCTGTTTTTAGCATTAGCCATGCTAAATGATGTATCATTTACAAAATAATGTTTTGGAACTCATGATAGTTAGGAAGAGTTATCAATATTGCTAGAACATACTGTATATAGAAAATAGAACATAGAATGCTACATGTATGGAGCCAAAACAGATGAGGGAAATCTTAAATGCATTCTTTGCATCTGTATTTACTTAGCCGGTGGATTAGGAGTCTATAGAAGTGAGGCAAAGTGGCCTCAACCATGAACCCTGTACAGATTACATAGGAGGAAGTGTTTGCTACCCTGAGGAAAATCAGGGCGGATCAATCCCCAGGGCCTGACAAGGTGTTCCCTCAGACCCTACCCTAGCCTTAGCAGAGATATTTAAAACTTCCTTAGCTACAAGAGAGGTAACAGAGGATTGGAGAATAGCTAATGTTGTTCCACTGTTTAAAAAATGCTCTAAACAGAAACCAGGTCATTACAGGCCAGTGAGTCTGACATCAGTTGAGGGAAAGTTATTGAAAGGTACCTTAAGGAACTGGATATATAAGCACACAGATAGACAGGGATTGATTAGGGATAGTCAGCATGGCTTTTTGCATGGTAGCTCATGTCTAACCAATCTTATAGTTTTTCAAGGAAGTTACCAGGAAAATGGATGAAGGCAAGGCAGTAGATTTGATCTACAATGACTTTAGTAAGGCATTTGACAAAGTCCTTTATGGGATGCTGGTCAAGAAGGTTCCATCATTTGGCATTCAGGATGAGGAAGTCAATTGGATTAGACATTGGCTTTGTGAGAGAAGCCAGAGAGTGGAGGTAGACGGTTCCGTGTCTGACTAGAGACCTGTGACTAGTTGTGTGCCGCAGGGATCGGTGCTGGTTCCTTTATGTTAGTCATGCATATCAATAATCTGGATAATCATGTGGTTAACTGGATTAGCAAATTTGCAAATGACACCAGGATTGGAGGTGTAATGGACAGTGAAGAATGCTACCATGGTTGCAGAGGGATCTGCGTCAGCTGGAAAAATGAGCTGAAATAATGGCAGACACATGCAAGGTTTTGCACTTCGGTAGGACCAACCAGGGTAGATCTTACACTGTGAACAGTAGGGCACTTAGGAGTGTGGTAGAACAAAGGGATCTGGGAATCCAGATATATAATTCATTGAAAGTGCTGTCACTGGTAGATGGGGTCGTAAAGAAAGCTTTTAGTACGTTGGCCTTCGTAGGACCTGAGTTATAACAAAAGATTGAATAGGTTAGGACTGTATTCTTTAGAACATATAAGTTTGAGAGGAGATTTGTTAGAGGTAACAAAATTATGAGGAGTATAGATAGGGCAAATGCAAGCAGACTTTTTCCACTGAGGTTGTGTGGGACTACAACCAGAGGCCATGAATTAAGGGTGAAAGGTGAGAAGTTTAAGGGGAACATGAAGGGAACCATCTTCACTCAGATAGTTGTGAGAGTGTGGAATGAGCTACCAGAACCACTGATCCATGAAAGCTCGATTTCACTGTTTAAGGGAAGTTTGGAAAGGTACATGGATAGTCAGAATGTGGAGGGCTATGGTCCAAGTGCAGGTCAATAGGCATAGGATTTGAAATGGTTTTGGAATGGACTAGATAGGCCAAAGGGCCTGCTTCTGTGCTGTACTTCTCTATGACTCTGTGACATTCCTCTCTATACTTCTCTCTGATCACCTTATTCCCCCTGGTATTAGCCATTTCCACTTTGGGGATAAAAAGTCTTTGGCTATCCACTTGATCTATGCTTCTTATTTAAGTCTATCTGAATTCTGCTGCTGTGTACCTATCAGAATTCATTAGAAAACAGCGCCAGAGAACAGGTGAACAATCATTGTGAGTCCTCTAAAATGTACAACAACAATAGATATACAGCAGATTCTGGTTAATTGTACATTTTGGTCCAATTAAATGGCTGCCCCAATTAGCCAAAGTTCCATGGAAATAGTTAAAAATGTATAAGAAAGACAAACTGAATAACAGACTATATATTTGAATTAAATACAGAACAAATTGGAACTAAAACATTGGAGCGATAGGGCTGTGCATTAGTTCCTAATATTTATTGGCGGGGGATGAGTTCATCCACATCGCGTTCTTTTAACTGTAAATGAACAAAATGAGCACAGATACCTGGAGTGGATAATGGACTGTCTTCATACGATACTGTCAATGATTGCATCCTCCAAATTGTCATTTTCCTTGTAACATTCAAGATGATTGTCAATATCTTCAGATTCTTCATAGTTCCTAATATTTGAAGTCGTGAAATCATTTCATTTTCACTTCCGCCCCTTTTCAGCATCTCCAAGCCTGAATGCTTGAGAGCGCAGTGAGCAAAACGGTTCTGAATTATCTTACTGCTTATTTCTCACCAACTATCAGCGACAGAAATCACTGCTTTTAGAACACCAACACATGCAACTGATGCCATTTAAAAACTCTTTGCTTGAAGCATGGTGTTGAGTCTAATGGCCACACAGACACATGCGACTGACACTAGCTAGAAACTGTTCAGCAACTGTCACCTGTCTCAATTAAACAGCATAGTATCCCACATAAACAAAGGAAATCTGGACTATTTTCTCAATTAGTTTTTGTTCTTTCGGAGTTGTCCCAAGTAAGTGGCTATCCTGATTAACTGATGGCCCAATTAACAGTATTTACAAAAAAGGAAACATTGTGGAATCCTTAGTTAAAAATGTGACTGAAAAATCTTGAGAAACTGAAAGTATTAAAAAAAAAATTCTGTATGTAATCCAGAAGGGGAAGTCTCACTTGACTAACCTTTACTGAATTCTTTGATAAAGTAACTAGAAGGGTGGATAAGATTTGAAGTATTTGTATTTCCAAAAAGCTCTCAATAAAGTCCCATGACAATGGTCCGAATACCTCGAGCCAGAGGACACACAGCGGAATGGCTAGAAAACTAAAACACTGCAGATGCTGGAAAACTGCAAAACAAAGACAGTTAAGTTAGGCAGCAGTTGTGTGGAGAGAAGAATGGAGAGCAAGATAGTCAAATTCCATCTCAAATCTAACTAAATTATCAAAGTGTGGCAATGATGCTATGCAATGATCAATGTCACAATCTTTATTGATCATAATCAACATTAACAGTAGTAACCGGAAGTACATTTTAAAACTGTAGTTGACGCCAACTTGGGGATGTGTGGGGAAACTATTGTTAATGCTGACAAAGACAAAGGAAGAGAATGTAAGTGAAAACAAGTACAGGTAATTCATTCCAGTAGGAAAAACGTAGACCACTTATTTTCCTTACAATGTAAGTATCTAAATAAGATGGAGGAACAGAGGAACCCAAGAATGGGAGTATGAGGAAACTACAGGTTGGAATATAAGGACTGCCAAAAGAAGTTACACATCTTAGCCTTTTAAAATAAAAAAAGTACAGAGTATGAATTGAAAGGCTGATATGTCATGTTAAACTTGCATTGAAGCTGTTTGTGAACAATCTGGTTTACACATTATGGAAAACCTGATAAATGAGCACTAGAGAAGACGCAGTAATAGATTTAACCTGGAACTAGGAGTTTATACCAAGCATAGAGACTCAAAGATGACTTAATAGGATTACAAGCAACACACACAAAGTGCTGGAGGAACTCAGTGGGCCGGGCAGAATCTATGGAAAAGAGTAGAGTCGACGTTTCGGGCTGAGACCCTTCAGCAGTCTCGAATGGTTGCATTTTGCGTCTGGTTGCCTGGATTTCCAGCATCTCTAGTTTGTAATAGAATTATGAAATACTTTTGTTGAGTAAGTGTACAGAAATTATTTTCCTGTAGCTGAATCCAACAGGGAATTCAGGAGATCCTCTGTAAACTTAGGATGGTTGAAATTGTCATAAGGAACACGTGAATCATTACAGCATATCTACTCCGTAGAAAAGAAGTTTCCTCACATCCTCTTTTTAACCATTGCTCAAAATTTCAGATCTACATGTCTTTTGAACTCTAATTCTGATAAAGGGTCCCAGACTTAAAACCTTATCTCTTTTTTTCTTTCCACTGAAGTAGCCTGATATGCTGAGTTTTCCACCATTATTAGTAATGCGAGAGGAGAGGATCATGTAGTGCAGCAGCACCGGCATAATTTGGTTGGGCTTAATGGTCTTTTTTTGTGCTGTAACCACTTTGCAATACTTGCAAGAAGTACTTTGCAATAATTGCAAGAAGTTACTTGGATAGCATTGACTCACCATTTGTGATAGCTATCAGAAGATCCTGTTCCCCCCATTAACCTCAATATAACTTAGTCTTTGCATGGAACCAGCAGAGTTAATGCAAAGCTTATTGTGGGTTTAGATTGAAGACCACAATGTAACTATGCTACCTTGTTGACTTCATTCTCAGAATGTGGATGAGTTCCACAGTCAATAGTGAACCGGAATGACTTTTTTCCAAGAGTTTCATTTCCAGATTTTAAATCTGATTCTCCAAAATGATTGGAAAACTCACATGGTTTTAAGAATTTGAAATGTAAATAATGAACTGTACTTGTGATATACCGGGTGACCTTTTTCAATTAAAAGTGTGAAATGTTGACTCTATAATCCCCTTTTATAATGGGCCAGGGATCCGTGATGTCTGGTATGTTTCTTCCTGATACATGTTTGTGATGATTCATTTCCATCATCAAATATAACTGTGGATATGACAGAGTCATGTGGTTATTGTTGGAGAGCATGAATTAAGCAATGTCCTTAAGAATATTTAGACACATTAGCAAATAATAGCACGCTCTGACTATGACCAATGCATTAGTAGTAAACAATGAGTAATGTCTGGATAGACGTTTTTTACTTGATTGCCTGTACTAAATGTACTAGGCATTAACAAATGTACACAATATCCTGCTTCAGAAATTCAGTTCTATTAACTTCAACGAGGATGAATTATAAAAGGGGAGTCCAACTTGTGTACATTCTTATCTTGTTTAGACTATGCAATCAAGGTTTGAATTCAATTCTGATAAATTGCTTTCACTTACTGCCATGAAAAGTCAGGCACCTTTTGTCACACTGCTTTAAGATAACAGTTATTTTAGATAGTTTCCTTCGTCATCCTTTGGAGTTTGCCAGCTGTGGCTCAGTGACAGCAATCTCTGACTCAGAAGCTTGTGGATTCAAATCCCTTGTCAAGAACACAAATACAAAATCTAGACTGACACTCTGTAACACCATCCATTTTAGCACCATTCCTCAAAAGATAGTGTTCTGATAGTGCAGGATTCTCTTCTTCTTTCATGAGATTTCAAGAATGTAAGATATTAACTGTTGCCTTTTTCCAGTTCTGTTTGCTCTTTCCCTCAATCCAGCCTTTCTTTTTCTGTTTATTTACCTTTTTGTATTTGATTTGTCCCCTCACTTACCTATCCTGCTTTTCAGACCTTCCATTATTCAGTCCACAATATTTAATTTCATTTCTTCAGAAGATTTACTGTTTATCCTGTTATTCATTAAGCTCCTAGCTTCCACTAAATTATAGGATCCCAGCCAGGTCATAGCGCCAAAGGAGACCATTCAACCCAATGAGTCTGTACCAGCTTTATGCGAGTATATCCAGTTAGTTGCAACCCCCAACTCTTTTTCTGCTGCCATGCAAAATCTTTCCTTTCGGATAGTTTATCCAGTTCTCTTTTGTGCTCTACAATTGATTCTGCCTCCACTACCATCTCTGGCAGTGTATCTCAGATCCTCAAAACATTGACAGAAATAATTTCCTCATGTCTCTTTTTATTCTTTGAGAATCACCTTCACTCTATGACAGCTGGTATTGATGCCTCTGCCAATTGGAACAATGTCTTTTAATCTACTGTATTTAGTCTATCCTCTGTCCCATGCAGAAGAATTCTATTTTCTCCAGAATATCCAAATAATTAAAGTTTCTTCACTCTGGAATATTCTTGGTAGATCTCTCTCACAGGTCTACAAAGTCTTCACAGCCTTGCTAAACAGAAGCACACAGGACTGCACTCAAAAATCCAGTGTTTTATGAAGGATCATCATGGCTTCATGCTCCCGTACTAAATGCCTCTATTTATTAAGCAATATGTTTTTAATCACTTCCTTCATTTACTCTATCAGCTTCAATAAATCCCCAAAGCTTTCTGATATTCCTTTTAGAATTATATCATCTGGTTAATATTGTCTCTGCTTATTTTGACCATCAAATTGTAATGCTTCATACTTCATCTGCTGCCCATCCACCCATTCTCTCAGACTGTCTTTATCTTTCTAAATGTAATATTACCTTTTGCAGTTTGTGAAGACTCCAGCTTTAATTCTAGCTGCAAATAGTATTCTTTATTTCAAAGTTATGTCTGTTTAGAGAAGCAGTTGTCCTGGTGCTGATATCTGGGTGGTTTGTGCAGATGTATGTCAGGGTTCAATTCCTGCCGCTGTCTGTAACGAGTTTGTGCATGCTCCCTGTGACCACCTGGGTTTCCTCTGTATGCTCTAGTTTCCTCCCACATTCCAAAGATGCACAGTGAGGGTTAGTGAGTTGTGGACATGCTGATTGGAGTCATAAACGTGGTGACACTTATGGCTCCTGAGCACAATCCTCGCTGATTTAATTTGACCCAAACTGACACATTTCACTGTATGTTTTTTGATGTACGTGTCAAATAAAGCTTATCTTCTTCTTCATAATCTTTGTAAATCTTTACCTTTACTCAATACTTATCTCCAGTCTGTAAAGTCTATACTCTTCCTTATTTCAATTGTCATGCTCCAGTCTTTTATTTTCACTGCCTAGCATCTCTCTCCTTTTCTCTCTATACTATGTTTCAATCTCTCACCTGAACATCACTGTGTCCTGCCTTTCACTCTATTCCATTTCTGGCTGTATTCTTACATTCTTCTCTGTCTCTGTCTCTGTGCCTCTGTCTCTCTGTCTCTGTCTCTGTCTCTTTACCTCTGCCTGTCTGTCTCTGTCTCTGCCTCTCTGTCTCTAGTTCTGAGAATTTTTAACATATAAAAATTATAATTAACTTGGTTGCAATTTTCATTTATTATTTATCGTAAAATATTATTAGCTCACTTTTGTAACTCAGATCATAAAACTCTGCTGTTACCTGCCAATATTATTGGCTCTTAGTTGCCTTTATCAGTTCTGGATTATTAATCCAGTCATATAACAACTACAATAAAATTCCTACTGAAGCTGTTAAAATGGTTTACATCATGGCCAACATTTATTCCCCCAATCATTTGCTATAAATGATATAGTTCATTATATGGAAACTTTATTCATCACAAAGGTTCCTAAACTTCAAACAAACTGTAATAGTTCTAAACCTCTTATAGGATCTCAAAGTCATGAAAGGTGCTATTTTTTCTTCTGGTAAGAAGCACGAAGCATACCATGTATAGAAATAATACCCCAAATGTAAAAATACTATTTAAAAATCTTTATTTATGTAGGTTGCTCCACCTGTGACCACCCTCTGTCTTCTGAGAGCAAGCTAATTCTAAATCCATACAGCCAAGTATCTCTAGATGTGCCTCCTGACTTTCTGAATGAGCTTACCATAGAGAACCTTGTCAAAAGCCTTGCTGAAATCCACATACACCGCATCTACCGTCTACCTTCACCATCTTGAGGAATTCAGTCACGTTCAGACTCAGAATCAGAATCAGTTTATTATCACCGGCATGTGACGTGAAATTTGTTAATTTAGCAGCAGCAGTTCAATGCAATACATAATCTAGTAGAGAGGGAAAAAAAGTAATAAATAAAATAAAACATAATAATAAATAAATAGGTAAATCAATTATGTATATTGAATAGATTATTAAAAATGTGCAAAAACAGAAATACTGTATATTAAAAAAAGTGAGGCAGTGTCCAAAGCTTCAAAGTCCATTCAGGAATCGGGTGGCAGAGGGGAAGAAGCTGTTCCTGAATCACTGAGTGTGTGCCTTCTGGCCTCTGAGAGGCTTCCAGCACATCTTCTTTCTTAATGTTAACATGTTCCAATGTGTTATGCTGTTTTATGCTGTCCACACACTTGTCAAGGTCTTTCTGAAGAAAAGTATTCATTAAAGACTTCCCTTACCTTCTCCATCTCCAGGGACATGTTTCTTCTTGGTCCAGCCTCTCACTCTAGTCACCCTCCTGTTCTTGATGTACGTGTGGAACATTACACTTAATCCTAGTTTGATTAGTGGACAAGTTGAGTATGGTTTCCACAGAAACTGTAGTCTAAATGTTGATGTAAAATTACAAGATGAAAGCTTACAGTATGAAATAATCAGCAGAAGTTGTGGAAACTATCAGTTGGTTAGAAATGTTCTTTAATAGCAATGCAATAATAGTTGTAAGCAATACTATTCATTCACCACCGAAAACATGTATGGTGGGTGCCACAATTTTCTTATGATAACTCATTGTCTTAAAAACAGAAGATGAGTAATTGTAACTGAAATTAATTTAAAATGCTAAGTATTCTTCACTTATAAACTCAATTCACTTGTCAGAAAAGACAATGTTTAACCTGCCTTCAGATTTTTCACTGTTATTGTTATTTTGTATGAATATCTGAGTAAGAATGTTCAAGAGCACTTATTTATCTTTGTTAAAACTGAGAACGTTTTTGAAAACTTTGCATATAATGTGATCAGAAAGCCACCAAGTGGTTCATAGTCTTGAATGTTAGGATGTTAAATGGTCTATGGAAAGGAAAGGTACAAAGATAGCTCTCAGACAAGGCATAGTTCATTTCTATGGTATAGTCAGGTGAATGGCTAGATAAGGAATTTTAACAAGTGTCTTCTAGTGGAGTCCAACTATTTTATCACTGACTTTTTACATTTTTCTTTACGTGGACTCCACCCTGTAATTGCCTTCACTGTGTGATCGCACGTTGTGTGATATGGAGTTTTCTGTGATTTTTTTTTTAACAGTTTAAACCCATGTTATGTTTGCTATGATTTGATTTAATTCAGGGGGGGGGGGGAATAAAATTAGAGAGGGTTCAAAGGAAGTTCACGATAAATGTCTCCAGGATTGAACAGTTTGTCACATGAGGAACATTTGATGGCTCTGGGTCTCTATTCACTGGAATTTAGATGAATGAGGGGTGACCTCATTGAACATAAGAACACAAGAAATAGGAGCAGCAGTAGGCCATCCGGCCCATCGAGCCTGCCCCGCTATTCGATAAGATCATGGCTGATCTGTCCGTAAACTCAGCTCCATCTACCTGCCTTTTCTCCATAACCCTTAATTCCCTTACTAGGTAAAAACCTATCTAACTTTCTTAAATATATTTAGTGAAGAAGCCTCAACTGCTTCCCTGGGCAGAGAATTCCACAGATTCACCACTCTCTGGGAAAAACAATTTCTTCTCATCTCCATCCTAAATCTTCTCCCCTGAATCTGGAGACAATGTCCCCTAGTTCTAGTCTCACCTACCAATGGAAACAACTTTTCTACTTCTATCTTATCTATCCCTTTCAAAATTGCAACCCATCAAATGCTGAAAAGCCTCAAAAGAGTGGATGTGGAGAGGATGCTTCCTATGGTGGAGGAGTCTAAGACCAGAGGACACAGCCTCAGAATAGAGGGGCATCCTTTTAGAATGGAGATGAAAAGGAATTTCTTTAGCCAGAGATTGGTGAATCTGCGGAATTCATTGCCACAGGCGATTGTGGAGGCCAATTCATTGTGTATACTTAAGGCAGAGATTGATAGATTCTTGATTAGTCAGGGCATGAAGGGATACAGGGACAAGGTAGGAGATTGGGAGTGAGAGGGGAAATGTTTCAGTCATTGTGAGATAGTAGAGCAGATCTGATGGGCCAAATGGCCTAATTCTGCTCCTAAATCCTATGGTCTTATGGTCTAAAGTGGTATGAATGGTGTGTTCAGAGGAGGAAGTGGCTGTGAACTGGGATTGTGAAGGAGCAGGGGGACAATGGACTGAGTACACTACACATTTGGGGACTACAGCATTATAACATGTGAACACTGATTACTAATCAATTTTAGTTTGACAATCTCTACTAAGGATATACAACCTGGAAAACAACTGTATATGTCTTCAACAAACAAAGTTCCCTAAGGGAGAGTCTGAACGAAGAATTGTAAGCTAGAATATTTAACTTAAAGCTAAAATATGTACAGAACAACACAGAGGTGTTTGTGTGAAAGAGATAAGTCAATTGAACCTTTTAATTTGATCAAATCACCATGATAATTTGAATCTGAATGAATAAGGCTCCATACCTGTAAAGTGTAATCTTCAGTACTATAAGAATGGTTATACTTCATCTGAGACATCAAGCTATTAAAATAACATAACTATAAATGTACAGCTCTAAGTTTTGCTGATGGATCATTGATACAGCTTATATCATTACACACAACTGAAAGTTCAGTAACTTTAAATTCATTGACATTATCATTTTAAAAGATCAGGCCTGGGTTCAGCACGTAACCGACATTCCAAAGAAGGCATGGCAGGCATTCTTAGAAGTTGGTGAAGATTCCGCATGTCATCTAAAACTTTGACAAACTTTTATGGACGCACAGTGGAGAGAGTACTGACAGGTTGCATCACAGCCTGGTATGGAAACACCAATGCCCTTGAATGGAAAAGCATAGGAAAAAGGGGCAGACACTGCCCACTCCATCACAGGTAAAGCCCACCCCACCATTGAGTATATCTACAAGGAGAGGTGTCCTAGGAAAACTGCATCCATCATCAGGGACTCATGCCACCTGGGACATGCTGTCCTCTCACTGCTGCCATCAGAAAGGAGGTACAGAAGCCTTAGGTCCCACACCACCAGAATCAGAAACAGTTATTACTCCTCAACCATCAGGTTCCTGAACCAGAGTCAATATCTTTACTCAAACCAACAATGAGGTCTCCATTGTTTCCACAACCTATGGACTCACTTCCAAGAACTGTACAACTCCTTTGCTCAATGTCATTTGTTTATCAATTAATATTATTATTATGTTTTCCTTTTTGTATTTGCACAATTTGTTGTCCCTTGCATATTGATTGTTTGTCCCTTTTTGTGTGTAGTCTTTCATTGATTCTATTGTGTTTCTTTGTATTGTGAATGCCTGCAAGAAAATGAATCTCAGGGTAGTGTAGTATATGGTTATATATATGTACTTTGATAGTAAATTTACTTTGAACTATGAACCTTGGTGTGTATTATACTTTAATCTCAAAAATCAAATTGATTGGAGTCAGATGAGATGTAAAAAAAAGTTAACATCCACAAGATCAAACTTGAAATGCAACCAACTTGCCTGTTTAAGATTTCAACTTGGGTGATACAATGCTCAGGCCGTTTGTATACTTGGTATGGGTAGTCAGGAAAATAAGAAACACAGTGAAAATTGAGCATCACATCTAAATTCAGATATAGTTTTAACTAAAGTCTGCCTAGATTTCCAGGATTTGGGAAACCTAACAACTGAAAGGAAACAATAAGATCAAATTACAAGTGATGAGCAAGGAGGAGGACAAATGTCTCTCCAGGTCCCTAGGTTTACCTGCTTCCTAAGGGTTGGAGCCCTTCTCTTTGCGTTGAGATTCCTCTCCGTTCCAATGAATAGGAAACAGAGCCATTCTCCATTAGAAGGTAAAGTATGACTCAAAGTTGCTCTAGATTCTTGGTTTCCGTCATTAATACCATGCACCCTTCCTTTTGATGTCCATTCTCGCAATATGAAGCAGAAGACGTTCTCATTTGCTTCCTAATTTCCTAAGATACTGGGGTAGCATGGTATAATGTTATTATGGTGCCAGAGACCCGGGTTCAACATCCGCTGCTATCTTTATGGAGTTTGTACATTCTTCCCGCTATTGCGTGGGTTTCCTCCAGATGCACCGGTTTCCTCCCACATTCAAAAGATATACAGGTTTGTGTTATGTTTCGTAACTCCAAAAAAAATCAAATTAATTGAAAGAAAAACGAGGGAGTCCGGGATATGCCTTTGCTTAGTTTCATTTTTACTTTAGTGAGGCATGTACAAATGATGTGGTGATTTAATGACGTATGCCATTCACATACTTTTACATTTGTATAACCTGTAATGAATTATGTAAACAACAAAGAATGCTTAATCAAACAATATATTTACAATATTAATCAAATATTACTGAAATATTAAATGCATAACTCTCCTCCCTGCTTAGCTATGAAATCCAACTCAATGTAGAATGCATCTCAACTCAAGTATACTATATAATACAACTACAGTATAACATCCACAACATAGTAAATTTTAAATTGTCCCATTCAGGCCTAAAGATTTAATCACTGTAGAGGATTTCTTCCTCTTGTGGGATTTCTTACTCTGATGGGATAATGTCTTTCCGGACCAGGGAGGTCACTGTGCTTGACTGGTGAGACTTGTGGCTGTGAAGCAATATCATGTTCTGAGATTCCTCCATGGTAATTGTAGGATTTGACTCTGGGATTACAGAAAATGGTTTTGACATCTCTACAGATCTTTCTCCTGGATGTCAGGGTATACTGAACAGTGCACGGCAAGCTGCTCAATATGCTGAGCTATCCCAGGCCACCAGTCAAAGCTTCAAGCCAACACTTTTATTTTGACCACACCTAAATGACCAGCATGTAGCTCCTCCAACACTTTAGCTCTCCGCATTGGAAAATACAACAACTCTCAATCCCCACAAAAGGCAACCTCCGAAAAGGGCAAGGCCATTGTGGACAATGGTAAAAATGGGGGAACTGGAATTCCTGTTGCACATTCCGGCTATTTTGGGTTGCCATGTGAACCTGAGACAGTAAGGAGTTTTTTTCTGGTTTCCCTTTGGATCATCTTTGCTGTAATAGGGAGACTTTCAATTTGTATTAGGGAGAATTTGTCAAGAGTATCCTGTTTTGTCAAGTTTTCAGGTATTTCCTCTTCCAAAGGTAAATGGAATAATTCATCAGCATTTCCATTATTAGCTGTCCTCTTGACTATGATCCTATAATTGTTATCTCCAGGAAAAAGAGTTTGGGTTAATAGTGACCTTATAATCACAGAGATCCTGGCAGATCTGTTCCTCTTAGCTACTGGGATCACTGGCATTGCCCATGAGCTCCACTCAATCTTGGAAGGAATTCCTTCAGCCTTCATACGATTTAGCTCACTGGCTACTTTATCATGGATGGTATAAGGAGCCAAACAGACTTTGTAAAACTTGGATGTGGCATTTTCATTTAACACTATTTTACCCTTGATATGTTTGCGTTTTCTGATGCCGTCCTTTAACATTGCTGTGGCATCATCCAGTACCTTTCCTAAGTCACTTGCATTTGACTCTATTGCAGGGGATGTGGCATGTGAATGGTGGATGGATCTCTAATCAAGCTGTAGTAATCTCAGCCACTCACAGCCCCACAATGGTGGCTCTCCAGTTTATACCATGTACAAGCCCAATGTGGCTTGTTAGTTGTTGTATTTCACTGTTACTAATGTCATTCTCACATGAATTATATTTTCTCCAGAATAAGTTCTTAGTTGTATATCTGCGGGCATCAGTTTAGCATCTTTGAAATGGCGTTCAAACTCATTTTGTGGAATTACTGAAACAACTGAACCAGTGTCCAATTCCAATTTTAATTAATTTGCCGTTATTGCGTGTCTATTGTTAATTTTCATACTGTTAATTTCAAGACTGCACTCTACAGCATCATTCTCATCATTATCACATTTTTTATCAACAGCATGCAGATTAGTTCTTTTTGAAACTGTAACTTGACATTTTAGCATTTTCTCTTCCCTGTATATTTCATTTATTTTTGTCTACCTGACATGTGCTTTGTATGTGTCCTACTTGTTTGCATTTTCACCAAATTTTGCCTTTAAATCTGCTTTACTTGGTGTATGTGAGTCCCTGCCACAATGGAAACACAATTATTCAGCCGGGCAGGTTTTGGTTTAAGCATTGCAATTTTGTTCACACTCACTTTTATTCTTGACTGCAACTCAGTTACACCTCTGTCTGCTGTTTTCATTGATACAGCTATTTCAACTGCTCTTTTAAATATAAGTTGTGCTTCATTTTGTAGCTGTTTTTTGAGTGCTTTCTTGTAAGTTTCTGTAAACTAAATGATCTCTCAGTGCATCATTAAGCCCATTATTGAATGGACAATGCTCAGAAAATTTCTTCAATTCAGTCACATATGCAGAAGTACACTCCTTTTCCTTTTGAATCCTTTTTTCAAACCTAAAGCATTCAGAACAGTTTTGGTTCTAACTGTTCTTGCACTGCTTTCACAAAATCTGCAAAGCTCATTTCTGATGGTTTGGTTGGAGCGGTTAAAGCTCTAAGCAAACTATATGGCTTTCCACCCACTAATGAACTAAGCGAAACTGGAACTTGTTTTTCATTGGCTATTTCATCTACTTCAGAATACTTCCCAACTCACTCAGTATACAAAGTCAAGTTATATTTTGTGCAATCAAGCACATCTATCATTCCAATGTAGCAAGCCTGTTCTGCGTTTTTAATTTATGACTATCACCGTGTACTCACTATTTATAAAGCTGTGAATTTTGTCTGTTTCCTGCATTTTTTAAAAACTCAATGGTCACCATTTCTGAAGAAACCACATGCTATTTCTTTAAACTCGAACGTCTTGCTGCGCTTTTTGTTTTCTTGAATATCTCTCTGTGGTTCAGCAGGCAGGTAGTCATCTCAGGTTCATTTAAAAGTTCTTCATCACCACTGTTAAGTTTTGTAACTCCAAAATATCAAACTAATTGAAAGAAAAACAAGGGAGTCCAAGATATACATGTGTTTAGTTTCATTTTTACTTTAGTGAGGCACATGCATTGACGTGGTGACGTAATGACATACAGCATGCCATTCACGTACTTTTACATATAACCCGTAATGAATGATGTAAACAACAAAGAATATTTAATCAAATGGTATATTTGCAATACACCTCAAATATTGCTGAAATATTAAATACACAACTGTTGGTAAGTAGACTAGTCATAGGTATAACTAGGTGGTGTGAGCTCTATGGGTATGAAGAGTCTATTATCGTGCTCTATCTCTAATAAAATAGTAATTAATTCTCGATGATACCCAGTTGATAGGACTCAAGAGGGTATGTTTTCGTTACAAGCATTTGAAGGTGATTAAGAGAGGGTTTTAGCCAGAGCATTTAGCTCCAGTGGGGCAATGTCGTCATCAGTCAGTAATATGCCCCGGTTGGCATCATGAATTATCAGTAGATTTCCATACAAAAGGTGTTTGTGAACCAGTTAACACCTTTAGCATTGTAACTTCCAGTGTGCCAGGATGTGCACCAATGCATAATGCACACATTTTTGAGCCTGAAATAGCACCTACATTACCCGAATAATTCAATTATGGAGCTGAACTTCACATCCTTGGTTTCCAAAGTTGATGTGAACATATGCAGCAACATGCATTCCTTTGAAATTAACACTTGGTTGCTAACAGATTACCCATTCTACAGGTTTATTAAAATCTTTTTGTTTTTGTTGCCACCCATTTCTACCTTAATGCCTTAGCAGTGTCTCCATATTTGAAATTTTACTTCTGTTTCATGCATCCAGATCTATTATTGTCAATTGTGATGAACAGTGGTCCCAGCATTAGTTTCTGGGAGACATCACCAACCACCATTTTCCAGTCTGAGATATTACCTAACTTCATCCATGCTCTGTAGTTCCTATGCAGAAGCTATCATACTGTCTACCTGAGAGGTGTCCCCTATGCAGCAAGTCCTAAATGTGGTATTTATTAATGGTTTTTTGGAAATCCAAGCATTTTGCATCCACTGTATTTCTTTTGTGTGATGCTGAGTGGCAAGATATTTAATTTCAGGTGTTTTATTTTTAAATACTATTTGTAAAATGGATTGAAGATAGATATCAAGCCCCTCATGCCTTAACTGTAAAACAAACTCTATTTCCACATACAGGGGGATGCTCTTGAACAGGCAATCATCAGTCAAAAGCCACAGTTGGAGAAACTAATTGCAACAACTGCCCATGAGCGAATGCCCTGGTTTCATGGGAAGAAATCCCGAGACGATGCTGAACGCTGCATGCTCAGAGGCCCGCGGACAAATGGAAAATTTTTGTGAGTAAAATAATTGACATTGAAACCTTCTACATATTTCCCTAAATATCTGTGAGGCTTTTACCTGTGCTGTGAAGTGAATTAATTCATTCAGTTTAAAATAATTTTTTCAGGTAGTTGCCAACAGGAAGTTGGTCATTTGGAAATGAGTCCTGGTGATCACGGAGTAGCTCCAGTTGTTGCTCACAATGTAATGAAATTGTTTGCACTTTCCCAAAACAAAACTTCCAAAGCAGTGAGACTCCGTATCTTCTGATTTAGGGCACGTGGCCTCTATTAATTTTTCAGTTTCCATCTTACACTAGTTGTGTAAGTTTGCAGAGGGAATATTAAACTGAAGTAATTGATGGGTCCTGATTTAAAAGGTAAAAGCAGGGTCAAAGGTCACGAGTGACTGAAACTCGGACTGGTTTATCTGATGTTTTCCTGACAAAAACAGGAAGGAAGTGCAGTGGTGAAAGTAGATGATCCAAACAAGCTACAGACTTCCTGAGAATGAAGCCATGGGGTTGTCAATTTCAGGAATGCCTGGAAAGGCTTGGGTGAGTCCAGTTATTGGAGGAAAGAGCAAGGAGCCTTGCTGCTAAGCAGAACATTACATTTGTCTGCTAAGGGTTCTTCTAGACACCATGCAGACCTTGAAGTTCGGTGTCAGCTTACTTAAGGCAAAGCTGAAATAAATTTTTGGTAGTTTTAGCATGAGAGAAACTGTGCAGTGAGCCGAGTTAAGGAGAAATTGGTGTCCCGGTAATGGGGGGGGGGGGGGGGGGAGGGGGGAGCAGGATATTCTTGGAATGCATGAAGTACTCAGCTGTCTCTACACTATCTGTACAGGGTTCTTTTCTTGGGTTAGTGCTTTTTTTTCTACACCATGAGATTACTGAATAGTGCATGAACACTAACTACCACACTATTTTGCTCTCATTTTGCAGTTTTTATTTACTTATTTTTATATATCTTACCATAACCTAGGATTTTTTGCATTGTACAGCTGCCACAAAGCACCAAATTTCATGACATATGTATGTCAGTGATAATAAACCAATTTCTGATTCTGATTGTGATTTTCAATTCATACTCATTCTCCCAGTTACACCTTTTATTCAAAGTGAGGGATTAGAGTGAGATGGTGGTCAGTTTCCCTGTTCTCTGGTGCTGTATTCTGCCAGAAAGCTGGCCTACCCTGAACATAAACAATGTAGCCCATCCACTTCAATGTTTGACAAGCTGTGCACCCAGAGATACTCTTTTGCAAACAACTGTTGTAACACACGGTTATTGATTTATTGTCACCTTCCTGTCAGTTTTAACCAATCTGGCCATTCTCCTCTGACCTCACTCATTAACAAGCATTTTCACCCTCAGAGCTGCTGCTCCCTGGCTGTTTTTTTTTAATGATTTTAGCACCATTCTTCGTAAACTCTACAGAGTGTCGTGCATGAAGATATTCAAACCACACCTTTTGGCACCAACAATGATTCCATGGTCAAAGTCACTTAGATCGCATTTTTCCCCATTCTGATGTTAGGTCTAAACAACAACTGAATCTTTTGACCATGTCTGCATGCCTTTATACATTGATTAGCTGATTAGATATTTGCATTAACAAGTAGGCATATAAAGTGGTCACTGGGTGTATAACATGGTGGGGACACAGCTTCTGTACCTGAACTTCTGATATTGGATCCTGGAATATTAAGTTCTGACCCACAAACATTTCCATTTAAAATTTATACGGTGCCCCCGGTATTATACATACTTATTACTTAACTACCTGTTGGTCAATAAATAAGTATAGAGTTACTGGAGATAGAATTATTTTAAGAATCAATTCAGTGCCAAAGAGACCATGCAAATAATATTTAAAAAATTGTGCTCGTTTATATAGTTAGTGGAAGCTTGTGGTTTTGCAGTTCAATTCAAATGATTGTACATGTACTTCCTGCACTGACCTGTGGTTAAGTACAGACAGATGCTGGCACTAACTGTGCATTAACATTAAAAGCGTTTTTAATGCAGTGCTTGCAGATCCTCACTCTCAGTTCTCCTTGGGTTAAGTGAACATACAATAAAGTTAGAAAAATGGAAAGCATTTCTAGATCCCTTGGCATTCTCTCTGCTCCGATCCAGGTAAAATATTGACACCAAATAACAGGAAGCAAATGCTAACTGGCATCAGTGGTGTGGTGTGTTAGTGGAATGCAACATGCAGAATGGGAAACAATCACCAAACTGAATAAATCAGTAAGCATTACTGGTTTTAAGTCAGATTAGAAAAATAAAATGTTTTCCTTTGCTTATGTTTTGAATTTAGATTACTTATGTAAAATGCTTGGCAAAAGATCCAGTAGAGGCATGAGGAAAAAATATTAATGTAATAAATTGCTGTACTTGGAATACACTACCCAATGGGGTGGTGGATTGATCATTTAAAGGAGAATTAGATAAATACTTGAATGGGAAAGAATTGCAGGCTTAAAGGAAACGATTAGTTAAGTGAGATTAGCTGGACAGCCTTTCAACCAAGCCAACACAGGCATTTTGAACTAAATCATATAATGGCTACAGCACAGAAGGAGCTCATTCAATCCATCATGTCCATGCCTGCTCTGTATCAAAGCAATTGATCACTTTTGCCACCCCCTCCTTTGCAAATTTTTCATCATATATTTTTCATTTCTCTCTTGAAGACCACAAGTGAACCTTCCTCCACCACACATGTGGTGAATGCAACCATGCATCTGCACAGAAATGTTTTTACCCACATGGCTCTTAAAATTTCTTCTTCTATATTTTTCACTTCTAATTCTTATTCTTCACTTCTTCACCAAGTGGATACATTCTGTCCAAGCTCTTCCTCATTTTATATGATTCTGTCAAATCTTTAGTCCCAGCCTTTATTCTCCTCAGGAAACATTCTCCTAGAGCTTTTCTGAACCTTCTTTACTGTCCTCATGTCCTTCCTAAAATGTGGCAACTAGAATTGAATGCAGTACTCTTGTTCACACCAGAGCATTAGTAATGGAGGTTCAACATGACTTCTTTGCTTTTATATCCTATGTCTCCATAAATAGAGCCCAGAATTTTTTATGCCTCCTTAATCTCTTCATAATCTGCCTTTTCAATTCTAAATACTTGTGTATCCATAACCCAGGTCTCTCTGCTTCTGCCCTCCTTTTAGCACTGTATCCTTTATTTTATATTATTTTCTTCATGCAAAATCCATCACCTCAGATCTCTTCACATTAACCATCACCCACCCAATCCATTAGCTTGTTTATATCTTGCTGCCATATTTCACTATCCTCATCAGCTCACAATACTGTGGTTTTGTATTCTCCACAAATTTAGAAAATGAGCCTTACCAATCCAAGTCTATGTCATTAATATAGACTGAAAAGAAAACAGTGGACATAACATTGATCCCCAAGAAGGCCACCATTCACATCCAGTCCAAAAACAAGCACATTCACCTGTTGCATATCTATACTATCTTTCATGCCTGGTGCGTCAGCTTTGCTGATAAGCCTGTCATTCATCACCTTCTCAAAAGCCTTCTGGCAGTCCTTTCTTCATTCAAATACCAGTCAACGTTTTTATGAACCAGTCTGCCAAACTATCATACAAAAACAAAATCTTTAATTTGTGCCCAAATTTCTCCAATCACCCAAGTCTTCATAGGCAAAAATGACCTCCTTCTCCATGTGAAGTTCCTCTTGAATGGGGGAAAAATTTGCATCTGTGAGGCTGGCATGTAAATGACAAGCACTCTGTCCACCTGAAATGGCTGTGAGATTATTATCTAATCTGGACCTTCTGCAAAATGTATGCACAAAAGGATAAAACTTAGTTGTAGATATTATAACTATGCTGAAGAGCATCAGCTCTGCACTTGAGCCCCCCTTCAATTTAGCTTAACATTAGATCCAGATAGTATTTGCTAGACTCTGACCGCAAGTTCACTGCACATTTAGTTATTTAGAACAGTATGGAGGCTGAGCATTGTGTTCAGTCTGAGTGAAGTTGAATTTTTCTCCTTAATTGCAAACATCGAAAAGCTTCTTGTAATATCCCCAATTTTCTTGCATGAGCAAGGGCAGAAAATATTTTATGGTTACCAGATGGACCTTGATTATACAATTTCTAAAAGCGTGTCAAGAGTCTGTAATAAATGTACAACCTGGACCCTAACTGCAACAAAGGGAAATTTGAATTGTACTGAATGAATGTGGTTGTATAAGCACAAGCTAAATTAAGGAATTTGCCACTGAAAAAGGGTTCAGAAAAGGTAGCCTTTTGATATAATACCAACCAGAATTGTCACCTTTTACAGAAAGGCTATCAATGTCTATATAAAGCTTATTTTCAATAATTTTCTACAGGAAGCTATAGTAGAGTAATTAATACCGAGCTGGTCTAATGTCACCAGTTTTACTTGTGTGGTAGCTTGGGCCACATTTTCCATTTCTACTGGGTCACTTGCATGTACTGTACTATCTCTTTTTTTTGTCTGATTTGGTGTCCCTGAGATTACATGAAACGAATTTGTTGATGCTTCACTCTAACGCTGCTGTCAGTTGAAGTGAAGAATGAACGAATCAACCTGTGGTTTGTGCAGTCATCTTGCTTTTGCGTTTTGCACCTGGCTCTGTGGTTGGCTGGAACTAGTGGGTGAGGAACAGATGTCAGTTATATTAAAGGAAATAAAAAATCCTTCAAAAATTGACCTGAGAACAAATTTTGAAAAAACTGCAATAAATCATGACAACAATTATTCTAATCAAACTTAAGTGCTTTCTTCAGTTAAAGAGTCTTTTATTGCTGGAAGTGGCAGTGTTTAGCCAATCAGTTATCCTCGAAGATGAAGGGAAATGACCAGTTGCTATACTTTGTATAGTAACATAGGAATAATGCTATGTGACAATAGTAGGAAAAAATACAACCTGCCAAAATACTTCTGCCTTTTGAGTCATTAGTTCAGAAATAACTGGCAAAGATTTTCTTGTTCTTACTTATTATTGTAAATCTTAATATAGAAAAACAGAAGTGCAGGGCCCTAACCCCACCCTAACCTTGCCCTGAAGACATCAGACCAAGACTGTATTACCAGAAGGACATCAGAGACTGTCATGTGCTTTGCTTCACAGGAGACATGGCTCACCCCAAGCACTCCAGACATCCCAGCCTAAAGGCTTCACTATCCACTGCATGGACTGGATAGTGGTGTCAGGTAAAGGGTGGTGGCATTTGCTTCATTGTGATGCAGAGACATAGTGGTTCTGTCTCAGTCCTGCTTCCCGACATGGAAAATCTGACAGTCAAGTATTATCCATTCTATCTGCTCGAGGAGTTTACCACCATCATCCTGATAACAGTGTACATTCCACCCCTGGCCAATGTCGTGCTGCATTGGAGGAGCTGAGCACCATGGTCAGCAGTCACAAGACACCTCATCCCGATCCCTTTCCAATCTTTGCCAAAGACTTCAACCAGGCGAACTTAAAGTTTGACAAAATACTGCAGAACCAGAGGAACTAACACACTTGATCATTCTTATACCAACATCAAGAACGCTTACTGTGCCATCCCACACGCACACTTTACAAGTCTAATTACCTGGCCGCGAGTGTACTCCCACCGTGTAAGCAGAGACTGAGGACTGCAGCACAGTGCTGAAGACTGCAAAGGTATAGGCAATGGAAGTAGAGGACCATTTACAGGACTCATTGAATTGGTAGACTGGACTATATCCAGGAATTCACCTCCATGTCTGAATGAAAATGCCACAGCTATCACTGACTTCATCAAGATCCATGTGAATGAGTGTGTGCCTTTGAAAATGTGCTGAATTTTACCAAACAAGAATCACTGGATGAACCAGGAGATTAAATGTACAATTAACCATAGAACCATAGAACACTACAGCACAGCACAGGCCCTTCAGCCCTCCATGTTGTGCCGACCCATATAATACTTTAAAAAATGTACAAAACCCACACTACCCCATAACCTTCCATTTTTCTTTCATCCTTGTGCCTGTCCAAGAGGCTCTTAAATACCCCTAATGTTTTAGCCTCCACCACCATCCCTGGCAAGTCATTCCAGGCACTCACAACCCTCTGTGTAAAAAAAAACAAACCCTGATGTCTCCCCTAAACTTCCCTCCCTTAATTTTGTACATATGCCCTATAATTGGATGAACAACAGCCATGGCAGGGTTTGCATGCCACTACTTCTAAGGCAAAACTTAACAGTGTGAGTAACAGTAATGCTTCACTCCCCAGTTAGCACAATGCCTTTTATGCATGCTTTGAAAGGGAGAACAAAACTACACCTGTGGAAAATAAAAACTACACCACAGCATCCGGTGACCCTGGTATCTCTGTCTCAGGGGTGATGTCAGAACATCCTTCAAGAGGCTGAAATTTCGCAAGGCATCAGGGGCTGATGGTGGACCTGGCAGATACTGCAAACCTGAGCTGACTAATGGGCTGGGAAGTTCAAGGACTTCATCAACCTCACACTGGTGTGAACTAAGATTCCCACCTGCTTCAAAGGGGCAGCAATCATACTGGTGTGCATGGAGCAGGATAAGCTGTCTCAATGATTAGGTTGCATTCACATCTATCATTATGAAGTGTTCCAAAAGGCTGTTCACAGCTAGAAATAATTCTCCCTGAGCAAGAATCTGGTCCCATTGCAGTGTGCCTACTTCTGCAACAGGTCCACAACAGATTTAACCTCACTGATTTTCCATTCTGCTTTGGAGCACCTAGTTAGAGCAAAACTTTCTGTATATTAGGCTGCTGTTTATCAATAATAGTTCAGTGTTGAATACTATCATCTACACAGCTTTTAAACCTGTGCCTTTGTACCTCCCCCTGCAACTGAATCCTTGACTTTCTCATTGGGAGACCACAGTCAACACATCTCCTCCTCATTGACAGTCAACAGGTGCACCTCATGAATACCTGATAAACCCACTGCTCTACTCTCTCTACATTCATGACTGTGTGGTTAAGCACAGCTCAAACACCTCTATGCATTCACAGATGATTCTACTGTTGTTGATAAAATCTCAGTTGGTAATGAGGAGGTATACAGAAATGAGATAGTTCAGCTTGTTGAGTGGTGTCACAACAGCAACCTTATCAGTAAGACCAAGGAATTGATTATGGTCTTCAGGAAGGGGAAGTCATTAGAACATGCACCAATCCTCATTGAGGGGTCAGTGGTGGAAAGGATGAGCAGCTTTAAGTTCCTCGGTGTCAACACTGATCTATCCTTGGCCCAATACATTGGTAGAATCATGAAGAAGGCATGGCAGTGGCTAAACTTAATTAGAACTTTGAGATTTCATATGTCATCAAAGACTCTTGCAAATTTTGATAGATGTACAGTGGAAAGTATACCGACTAGTGGCATCACAGCCTGGTATGGAGGTTCCAATGCACACGATCGCAAGCGGCCGTAGAGGGTTGTAGACTCAGCTAGCTGCATCACGGGCACAAGCATCCCCACCATCGTGCATGTCTTTAACAGATGCTACCTTACGAATGCAGCATCCATTATTAAAGACCCTCAACATCTGAGACATGCCCTTTTCTCATTATTACCATCAGAGAGGAGTTTCAGGAGCCTGATGACCTACACTCAACAGTTCATAAACATCTTCTTCCCCTCTGCTATAAGATTTCTAAATGGTCCACGAACTCCATCTTGTTGTTATGTTTTTTTTTGCATCTTTATTTATTTTGTAATTTGTAGTAATTGTAGGTCTTTGCTTTGTACTGCTCCTGCAAAACGACAATTTTCACATCATGCAAGACAGAGATAGTAAGCTGATTCTGATTCTGAAATCATGCGCGGTTTACAAAGGGCAATATTAAAACAAATTCTGAAGCGTACAACGTGGTAAAGCTAGTGGTAGACCAGCAACTGTATTCAACAGCATGGTTCATCATGGACTAGATGGGCCAAAGGGCCCATTTCTGTGCTGTAATTTTCCATGATGCTGTGACTATAAGGTTAATAAGGAAGAAGTACAATGATCATATGAGTAAACTGACAAGTAATATCTTAACAACGTTTGTGTGTTGGGCTGAAGGGAATATTGTTGTGCTACACTGATCTGTGCTCTATGTTCTAAAACAAACGCAGGAACTGCCATGGCCATATTAAAAGGAAGTAGGTCACTCAGGTGAGCATGATATACCAGCCAATGAATAACAAAAAACAAGGATAGGGCAGATTGTTAAAACCAATACTTTGCTTTGGGCTTCTTGGCAGAAAACACAATAAACATTCTAAAGATCACAGATAGTCCAGTTTGAAATAGAAGAGTTTGTAACACTCCTATCATGAGCAAAAAGATATGTGAAGAATAGTAGGATCACAGGTAGGCAGGTTGCTCGGACCCGAAGCCTGCATCCAAGGGCTTTAAATGCTACCTAGACAGCACAGCTATTGGTTGATGTTTTCCAAAACTCACTGAGTTCCTGGAGAGTGCCAAAGGATAGGAAAATTGTGACTTTGACACGTTTGTTCAAGAAGGAAGGAAGAAAAAAACCCAAGAAAATCCATGCCAGTCATTACCGGTTATTGGGAAGATGTTGCAATTGATAATCATGGAAGAAGTAGCTGATAATTCAGATAAGCCTAATGCACTCAAACACTGTTTTATGAATGGAAATTGTATTGGACAAGCAGAATCAATAGAGGAGAAACTGTGGATGTAGTGCATTTGGATTTCTAGATGGCATTTGATTAGGTGTCACATAAAGACATGTTAAGAATTCACTTTATTGGGGAAATGTATTAACGTATATTGAAGACTGGTTACCATATTTAAAAAGAGTCAGAATACATGTTTTTTCCTTCAAAAAGGGAAGATATACTGAGTGAAATGCTCCAATGATTAGTCTTTGGTCCACAATTACTTATATCTTTATTAATGAATGGAAGGTGTCCAAGGGTTGCAGATGATGCAAATAATATTTGATAGAACATGGTTTAATTGGAATAATACCTGGATTCTGCAACAGGGTTCATATTGGTTGAGTTAGTGGAAAAAGACTTATCAAATGGAATTTAAAGTAGGAAAGTGTAACATCAAGTACCTTAATACAAAAATTCAAAAGTCAAACAATTTTTATGATGGAGGAAGTTTGCAAATGGAGTACAGAGGCATGAAGTACATAAAGTTAGTGTGCTGGCACATCAGGTAAATAAGAAGGCAAATTTATGTTGGCCTTTATTACTGTGAGTTTGGAGTTTTAAAAAAGCATTTTTGTTACAATGTGTTGGTAGGGCTGACTGTGGACAGTTTTGAATATTGCAGCATTTAAAGAATCCAAAGTAGATTTGTTAGGCTAACTCCAGGAATAAATGGGTTGTTGCATCACAAAGTTTTGGTGCACCACAGTAATGTAGAGGTTAGTTTGATGCTATTACATCTCAGGGCATCTGAATTTGGAGTTCAATCCTGGCGTCCTCTTTAAGAAGTATGTACGTCCACCCCTTGGAATGCATGGGCTTTCACCCGGTGCTCTGGTTTTGTCCCACAATCCAAAGAGTACTGGCTAGTAGGTTAATTGGTCGTTGTAAATTGTCCTGTGATTAGGTTATGGTTAAACTGGGGATTGTCAGGGGTTGCTGGGTGGTCCAGCTTGAAGAGTCAGAAAGGCCTATTCTGCACTGCATCTCTAAATATAATAAAGTAGAATAGTTATAAAAGTTAGATGTATGTTCTTTGGAAATCAAAAAGCTGCAGACACTGGAAACCTGAAATAAAAACAGAGAATGCGGGAAACACTCAGCATGTGTGGAAGGAGAAAGAGATTACTTATTGGATTCTGGATCACTTTCTAATAATCGATTCTCACCTGAAAAAATTCTGTAGCACACTTACATTGTGACTTTGCCTGAATAATGATTGCAATTCTTTTTCTTTACAGAGTAAGAGATCGTGATGACAAGGGATCGTATGCTCTGTGTTTGTTTCACGACGGCAAAATATATCATTATCGGATTGACAGGGACAAAACAGGGAAGCTATCCATTCCAGATGGGAAAAAGTTTGACACTCTCTGGCAGGTGTGATAATGTTGAGATCTGTTTTTTTAAGACTACTTCAATTGTCATTCCCTCAATGATTTCTATAGCTACACTGAAACGTAATTTTGCATATTTATTTTGAAATTAATCGTATATTATCAGTCACAAAAATACCTTTTCAGCACTAAGTACGAATTGTTGTTTTATGGTAGCTGACCTTTTCTCTTTATTTAAAAAAGTCAGACTTTTAAGAAAAGTTGGAAGTTTTCTGTCCTGTTATGTGACAATACACTTAAAATGATCACAGCAAGTGAACAAGAAATTTCTCAGCAATAGCATCAAAAATAGCACAATATTATTCTTGAAGTTCCAATTTAATTAATTAGCATGCCAAAAATAAAGTGGAATGAGTGAAGGAAAAAGGGAAGCGATTTGATAGTGGTATATAAGATAAATAGAGTGGACTGCCAGCATTCTTTTCCCAGGGTGTTGATGGCTAATACCAGAAGATATCCATTAAAGATACTTGGAGGAAAGCTTAGGGGAGATGTCAGAGGTAGTTTTCTTTTTACACATTGAGTGAAGGGTGCCTGGAATGCACCGCTGTGGGTGGTGGTGGAGGCTAATGCCATAGGGGTATTTAAGAGTCTCTTGGATAACACATTGATGTAAGAAAATTGATGGTTATGAGCTGCTTAGAAGGGAAGGGTTAGATTGATTGTGGAGTAAGTTTATGTAGTTCAATACAAAATTTTGGGCCAGAAGGTCCATATGATGCTACACTTTCTTCTATTTTATAAATGATTACTGACCGATCTAGCAATTTTAAGTATTATTTTAATTCATTTCTCTGAAGTTTCCTTTCTTCCAATCCACGGTTTCGTTGGTATCTGCAGAGAGTAGCCTTTGATTTACTGGTCCTGGTCTTGATCAGATTATTAGAGATTGGGAAGTTTCCCAACTGAACCCATCAGACTCTTTAGAGGTCCACACTTCGCTATAATACTTAATAATAAATAATAAATGTTAGAGTCCTTGAAAGTGAGTCTGCAGTTTGTGAGATCAGTTCAGAGTAGAGGTGAGTGCAGAAGCCTGTGGTTATAGGATAATTACTGTACCTGAACCTGGTGGTGTGGGACCTAAGGCTTCTGTGCCTCCTGCCTGATGGGAGGAGTGAGAAGAGAGCATGGCCTGGATGGTGGCTGTCCTTGATGATGACTATATTTTTTTCACACTTTTTCTTAAAAAAATAACCTTCCCTTTGTAATGCATGGTTTAAAATTAACATTGTGCCATCTTGAGAATGTCACTGTTAAAGAAAAACAAAATATTGAAAACTGGTTGGCTTGTTAGCAGAAGTTGGGTACAACTCAGTGGTTTGATGCATGATTGATTGAGTGCAGTTCCTTGATACCAGTAACGAGCCCACTGTTAGTGGGAAGTAGTAGGTAAAATGACAAAGATGAGAATTTAAAAATATGCACATCGTGCAATCTATAGGAAGTAGCATACTGATAATAAAGTGTAAACTGTTTCAAAATACAGACAGGTTTTAGAATACAGTGTTTTAAAAGTGATCTGGCCCTGTGGCACAAAACGTTAACACTATTGCTAGTATTAAACCCCTACAATCAACTGCATTGCAATAAAGTCAACTGATTGACTGCAATATTCATATTTTTATTTTTGTTTCATTTCAATATAATGAATGACTTTAATATTTTTTCCTCTCATTCCATGCCCATTAATAGCTTCAGAGTAATTGATTGCATGAAAAGTGTTTTAAGAAGATTCTTAGCTGTAGAGTAAGGGATGGATGCTCTTGGAAGGTTATCTAATTGGCCATTATGTCCTCATCAAAAATCCTGAATGTGCAAATAGAAATTGCAGCAGTAAAATGAGAGCAAATTCCAGCTGACCTCAAGAGATCAGGCAGTATCTGTGGAATGAGAAACTCAGTTAAGTTTCCAGGTCAAAGAACTGCGACCAAGAGAAAAAGTGGGGTTTCAATTGCAGAGAACATGGGGAAGATGTATGAATAGCACAAAGGGAATTTCTGCGATAAGGTGAAGCCAGCTGAAATTTGTTCATGAGCTAAAGGAAGGGCAAAGTGACGAAAGACCCGTCATCAGAATAAACATGTCAGAGTTGGAGAAAAAAGTTGGGAAATGGAGTGGAGTCCTTATAGGAGTTAGGGTGAGAGGAAGTATAGTTGATATAATTGTGGGAGTCTATGTGCTTGAGGTAGGTGAGGAGAGATTCAGAAAGAGAAGGGAAGAGTCAGACTATGAGTGGGAATATGCAGCAAAATTTTTGAGTTCTGTGTGAGAACATGGAAGATTATCAATTCATCTATTTGTGCACTGAAAATACACTTTAAAACCTCACTCTCCCTTGGCTCGTTGACTGGGTGGTCTCCACAGCTTATCCTCAGAGCAGCCCTGACCTAACCCCATCATGGATTCCGAGCTCTCCTTCCCTCACATTTTTTGTATTATTAAAACAGTCCTTTCTCTTTCCTTGGGCTAATGAAGTGTCATTGACCTGAAATATGACTTTGTTTTACTTTCCAAAGATTATATCTTGCCTGCTGAGTATTTCCTAGATTTTCAGAAATTGTATTTATCTTTATGTAACCTGGCCTCATTATTACTTTTGTCCCTTCCATCCCACCCCTATCCTCTGCAATTTATAACTATCCTCTTTTCTATTTTTTTCATTTCTGCCAAAGGGTCTTTGAACTGAAACATTAACTCTGTTTCTCTCTCCACCAATGCTCCCCATCCTGCTCTGTGTTTCCAGCATTTTTTATTCTGGATTTCCATCAACTGTAGTGTTTTGATTTCTGTTTCTAAATTTCAATAACTTATTTTTGTAATGTCTCCCCTAAAGGAAGCTTTAAAGTGTTCTTTAAATTTAGCTTTCAGTTCTTAATTATCTTTAGCTCTCTTCCCTTTTTACATTTTATTCTCCCTTGAGACCAGGTAATCACTCAGTCTAAGATGGTGCCAATAAGTGGCTGTGTGTAGCTCCGGGGGGAATTATCAAATATTCTACTTAGGACTACTACTACAGTCACAGCCATGCATATTTCAGTAAGGAACATCATTTTAAGACGTTTACAAAATCTGTTAATACTCAAAATCAAGGGAGGCAAAACTGCAGGCTCAGGTCGAGAGTGCAGCTCCCCTTTAAGAGAATGGAAGCAGGTCTACAAGTATGATTGAACTGCTGAGGCCTTAGACCCTCCACTCCCAGCTATCCTGCTGGCAAATGTACAGTCTCTAGAAAATAACATTGAAAACCTCAGAGCAAGATTACTGTACCAGTGGGGCATCAAGGACTGCTGTCACCTTTTATTCACAGAAGCATGGCTATTCCCTGACATTTCTGATGCAGCACTACAGCCCGATAGCATCACCATTCTCCACAAAGACAGGACTGCTCAGGCATTTAAAGGTGAAGGAGGTGGAGTATGCTTTGTCATGAACTCATCATGGTGTACCAGACATGGCAGTTCTGACTCAGTCCTGCTCCCTCGACCTGGAATATCTAAAGGTCAAAAATCATCCATTTTATTTCTACCATCATCTTGGTAGCGGTGTACTTTCCACCTCAGGCCAACATCAGGTGGACACTGGAGGATCTGAGCAACATAGTCAGCACGCACAAAGCAAGGCACCCTGATGCCTTCCATATCATTGCGGGGGATTTTAACCAGGCCAGCTTGAAGAAGTCGCTGAACAACTGCCACCAACGTATCACCTGTGGAACCAGTTGAGTCAACGCATGTCACCAGTGTTACACCACCACCAAGAACACTTACCATGCCATCGCACATCCACACTGATCACCTGGCTGTACTTCTACTCCTAGCGCATTGGCAGAGACTAAAGACCATAGCACCAGTGCTGAGGACCAAGAGGGTATGGTCAAGGGAGGCAGAGGAGCATTTACAGGACTACTTTGACTCAGTGGATTGGACAATATTTAGGGATTCATCTTCGAGTCTGAATGAATATGCCACAGTTGTCACCAACTTCATCAACCTGTATGCTTGAGTGTGTACCTTTGAGAATGTAACGGGCATTCTCAAACCAAAAGCCCTGGATGAACCAGGAGATCTGTAGTCTGCTTAAGGCTAGATCTATTGTAATCAAGACTGGTGATCCAGAACAATATAAGAAGTCCAGTTATGAGCTACAGAAAGCTATTTTAAGAGTGAGAAAACAACTGAGGTTAGCGATGGAATTAGGTGCACGTTAACTCTTGCAGGATTTGCAAGTCATTACTTCCTACAAAGGGAAACCAAACATCACGAATGAGCTCCCCAATGAGCTCAATGCCTTTTATGTAAGCGTTTACAAGGAGAATAAAACTACATCTGTGAAACTTCCTGTAGCATTTGGTGACCTTGTGGTCTCTGTCTCTCAGGCCATTGTCAGAACATCTTTCTGATGAACCGTCACCAGTGATCAGGCCCTGATGGTGAACCTTGTAGGTCTCTAAAAACCTGGGCCAACCAACTGTCAGGAGTATTCAAGGACATCTTCATTTTCTCACTGCTACAGTTGGAGGTTCCACCTGCTTCAAAAGGGAGACAATCATACCAGTGCCCAAAAAGAGCAGGGTGGGCAATGACTATTGCCCAGTTGTACTCACATTTACAGTGATGAATTACTTTGAGAGGTTGATCATGGCCAGAATCAACTCCTACCTAAGCAAGGACCAGGACTGCTACAATTTGCTTATGGCCACAATAGGTCTACAGCGGATGCACTCTCATTGTCTCCCCACCCAGCCTTGGATCACCTGGAAAATTACAGCTCAGCATTCAACAGGATCATACCCTCCCTTCAAATCAACAAGTTCCAAAACTTGAGCCACTGCACCTCCCTCTGCAACTGAATACTTGACTTCTTCATCAGGAGACCACAGTCAGTGTGGGTCAGAATTTACAGCTCCTAGCTAACAATCAACACTGGCACACCCAAAGGATGTGTGTTTAGCCTACTGCTCTATCCTCTCTACACCCACAGCTGTGTGGCTGGGCATATCTCAAACGCCAATCTTAAATTTGCTGATAACGCAGTATTGTCAACAGAATTCTAGTTGGTGACGGGAAAGCATATAGAAGCAAGATAGTACACACAAAATGCTGGTGGAACGCAGCAGGCCAGGCAGCATCTATAGGGAGAAGCACTGTCGATGTTTCGGGCCGAGACCGACAGCACTTCTCCCTATAGATGCTGCCTGGCTTGCTGTGTTCCACCAGCATTTTGTGTGTGTTGCTTGAATTTCCAGCATCTGCAGATTTCCTCATAGAAGCGAGATAGGTCAGCTGGTTCAGTAGTGCTGCAGAAACAACTTTGAGCTTAACATCAGTAAGACCAAGGAATTAATTGTGGACTTCAGGAAGGGAAAGTTGAGGGAATACACACCAGTCCTCATCGAGGAAACAGTAGAGGAAAGGGTGAGCAGTTTCAAGTTCCTGAGTGTCAACTTCTCTGAAGGTCTATCCTGGGCCCAACAAATTGATGCAAATATAAAGAAGGCAAGACAGCAGCTACGTTTCATTAGGAGTTTGAGGAGATTTGGTATGTCACCAAAGACGCTTGCAAATTTTTACAGATACATTGTGGAGAGCAGTTGAACTGGTTGCATCAACATTTGGTGTAGAGGAGCTTCTCTGCAGGAGCAGAAAAAGCTGTAGAAAGTTGTAAACTCAGCCAGCTCCATCATGGGCACTAGCTTCCCCAGCATCCAGCACACCTTGAAAGGGCAATGCAGCACAAAGGTGGCATCCATCATTAAGGACCCCTGTCACCCAGAACATGCCGTATTCTCATTGGTAACATCAACAAGGAGTGCAAGAGCCTGAAAACACGCACTCAACATTTCAGTAACAACTTCTTCCCTTACACCGTCAGATTTCCAAATGGACAATAAATTCATGAACACTACATCACTTTTGTTTTCCTCTTTCTTGCACTACTTATTGAAGTTAATTGTTTTTATGGGTCCTGACAAAGGGTCTCGGCCCGAAACGTCGACTGTACTTCTTCCTATAGATGCTGCCTGGCCTGCTGCGTTTCACCAGTATTTTGTGTATGTTGCTTAATTGTTTTTATATATACTTATTGTAATTTATATATTTAAAAAAATATTTTCTATTGCTATGTACTGCTGCTGCAAAACAACAAAATTCATGACATTTGCTAATAATATTAAACCCAATTCTGATTCTCATTCTGACCTCTGCTTCATCCAAACCTGAGCTTCCTTCGACAGATAATGAAATTTCTCCACTTGACCATTTCTCAACCTGATTTCCATTAAAAATCAGTTGCTCTAATCAATTCAAGTCACATTTCATTCAATGGCATCTTGCCCACTTATCATCAATTTTATTCTTCACAACTACAAGAAATTGAATGTTTATGGAAGAAAAATAAAGATCCTTATTCAAGATTCCCTTGAACATTTCTGCAGAGGTTTCATTGAAATAGATTTCACTTTTGTTTTCACTCAATATCTATTCCAGTCGTCTTTCCAATGTAAGATTGCTTGAAGACCTAAGAAATATCATTGTCAGCTCATTACCATTCTAGTTAGACTGTGGGCACCTAAGTTAAGCGATGACAACAGAAATGGGTTAACACAAATTGTTGCAACTTTCCATGCTCTGGTCTACAGTTTGCACGGGTTATATTGATTTATTTCAGTGCAAATCCCTCCACATCACCCTAAGCAAGTGCAGAAAGTGAAGAAAGTAAATAACAATATAGCATGGATTCCTCAAAGGAAAATCTTGCCTGGCAAATCTGTTGGAGGTTTTCGAAGTAATTGGTTGATGTTGTGTATTTGGATTTTCAGTAAACCTTTGACAAGGTGCCACACATGAGGCTGCTTAACAAGCTACAAGTCCATGGTATTACATGAAAGATTCTAGTTTGGATAAAGAGGCGGCTGTTAGATAGGAGGCAAAAAGTGGGAATAAAGGGAGCCTTTTCTGGCTGGCTGCCAGTGACTAGTGGTGTTCCACAGCGCTCTGTGTTGGGACTTTGTACCTTATACGTTAATCATTTGGTTGATGAAATTCATGGCTTTGTCGTAAAGTGGGAGGGGCAGGTAGTTTTGAGGAAGTAGAGAGCCTATGGGAGATATAGACAGATTAGGAGAATGGGCAAAGAAGTGGCAGATGGAATGTAGGGTCAGGAAGTGTGTGGTCATGCACTTTGGTAAAAGAAATAAAAGGACTGAATATTTTCTAAATGGGGAGAAAATACAAAAAACTGAGGCACAAAGGGACTTGGAAGTCCTTGTGCAGGATTCCCTAAAGGCTAATTTGCAGGTTGAGTCTGTGGTGAGGAAGGCAATTGCAATTTTAGACTAGAATATAAAAGCAACAATGTAATACTGTATTGAGACTTTATAAAGCATTGGTGAGGCCTCATGGAGTATTGTGAGCAGTTTTGGGCCCCTTTTCTTAGAAAGGATGTGCTGAAACTAGAGAGGTTTCAAAGGAGGTTCACGATGATGATTCCACATTTGAATAGCTTGGCATATAAAAAGTGTTTGATGGCTCTGTGCCTGTATTCACTGGAGTTCAGAAGGATGAGGGGTGACCTTATTGAAACCTATTGAATGGTGAAAGGCTGTGGATGAGTGGATGTGGAGAGGATGTTTCCTATGGTGGGAGAGTCTAAGACCAGAGTATGCAGCCTCAGAATAGAGGGATGTCCTTCTAGAATGGAGTTGAGGAGGAATTTCTTTAGCCAGAGAGTAGTTAATCTATAGAATTCATTGCTACAGACAGCTGTGGAGGTCAATCTTTATGTATATTTAAGGCAGATGTTGATAGTTTCTCGACTGGTCAGAGCATGAAGGGATACGGGGAGAAGGTAGGAGATTAAGGTGGAGAGGAATATTGGATCAGCCATGATGAAACAGCGGAGCAGACTTGATACACTAAGTGGCCTAATTCTGCTCCTATATCTTATGGTCTTATGGTGTAAATTGAGTTTCCGCAGGCTTTTCCAAGACCAAACTGGAAGCCATTTTGCTCCTGAAACTGGGTGTCCTTCCAATGATGCTAACCACTTTGAGAGGTTTTAAATATTAAAGTAACGTTTGATTTTCTGACTGCTGTACAACAATGAAATTATTTATTGTCTCTGTATAGTTTCTTGAAGTCATTTTGATAATGCGTATCAGAGTCTGACACAAATTGCTTACGTTATGCTTAGGTTATGCAGTATTTGTGTGCCAGATTGCCACTTACAAATGTATAAAGAACACTTACTAATGTACATTGGAATATTTGTTCTAAAAATTGATTCATGGATAATTTTATATTCAGTAATTTGCATGAGTCTGAATAGATATTTGAGGAAAAAATCTGGTTAAGTAGTTTAATATGGAAGGTAATTCAAATGGTTAATGACACTGAAAGCAAAACTCTGCCTCAAATCTTGCCATCATACACTGCACGTGTGTGGAAGTGTTTTGTGCTTTTTTCATATGTTTTGTTTGTGTGCCTGCTAACTGTGTTTGAGTACGTGTTTTGTGTATCTGAGTTTTATGGCTTGTGTGTAAGTAGGAGTTTTGCTTGTGCTTGGGAATGACATATTATGCTACTGATTTTTTCATTTAATTTAAAACTTTCTCCCCAGATGGTTGACCACTACTGTTACAAGTCAGATGGCCTTCTCCGCGTTCTCACGGAGCCATGCCCAAATCCCGACCATCCAGTTGGTATGTTACCGCTCTTGCACAGCTGCTTTTACTTTAGGCTGGTGTCAGTGGGTGAAAACAGGTATTTGTTGTACAAGTGTATAAATAAAAAATTCAATACATAAGAAACTGCTAGAAAATTTATCTGGACGATTAACTTCATAAAGTTTTATTTTACGATTTTATTTTATTGTGCTTTTATTTACTCCCACTTCCTTTTAAACTTTCCTCACCTAGAGTATTGACTTGTTGAGGAGCACATATTTGTGGCTCTGTCCTTCCTTAAGGTTATGACCTTTCCTCAGACATTGTGGTCAGCAAGATGCGTGGTGCTGCAAGAGTGGATATCGCTTTTGCCGCTCGACAGCAGAGGCACGCCCACTTCAGCAAAGCCCAGCTGATAACATCTAGGGTGGAAAGGCCTCTCGTTTTATTTTGTCCACCCATTTCTCAAAGGACTGTGATAAGTTCTTTCTAAGAGGACAGAGAATACGTTGACTCGCTCACCTAATGCTACACCGGCCAGTCTCTAACATTTTCTGCTGATGCTGGAAATCCTTAATTAAATGAGCAACTGTTGAAAATGCTCAATAGATCAGACAGAGTTTGTGAGAAGACTTCTAAGATTAATTGCAATGTTTTAATAGCACACGGCATTGGCTTAATAGTAATGGTAATGGAGTTGGAGAGATGATTTAATAATCCTGTTGTTAATAAACATGTTTACCAGTGCTTTCTTACCCAAACCTTCCACTTGCACTATGAGTGAAATGCATGCATTTTTGAGGAGCTAGAAGTAATTTTGTATGTTGGGGTTGATATATACAGTTTGTAGAATTACATTGTATACTGGATCAGTTGCAATATTATTACATCCATAAAGTTTTTTTTTATATGTCCTTATGACATTTATTCCATGACAGCTCTTGGACCAGTTTCATCAATCCCATTCTCCCATTTTATTATGACCTATTTCTTATACACATAACCACTAACACTCCACGATGTTCCCACTGCTGCTTGTAATGAGCTTGTATGTTCTCCTTGTGACCATGTGGATTTCCTCTGGGTGCTCCAGTTTCCTCCCACAGTCCAGGCGTACTAGTTGGTAGTTAATTGGTCATTGTAAATTGTCCCATGATTAGGCCAGGATTAAGTCGAGGGATTGTTGGACAGCACAGCTCAAAGGGCCGGGAGTGCGTATTCCACGCTGCATCTCAATAAATAAAAAAAATTATCCCACCAGCTACTAAAATCAGGGATAATTTACAGTGGTTGCTTAACCTACCAGCCCATATCTCTTTGGGATATTTGAGAAACCACAGCACCCTGGAGTAACATTGTGTCAGAGGGAACTGTAACAAGGAAAATGTGCAACTTCTAAATAGATAGCATCAGAGGTTAGAATTGAATCTAGATCAGTGAGACAACAGCATTAATAGCTGTGTCACCATGCCAGTTAATACACCACTGATAAAGTTCTGAAGGGTCAGTCCTGTTTTATGTTTCTGTAATTTTTAACACATTTATGAATTTTTCAACACGGAGCCCGCAAAACTGTTAATTCCTGTGACATTTGCAACTAAAACTAAATTTTCAATTTACAACTAACGCATTTACACCACAAGTAGTTTGTTGCTGTTCATATGATCATATCTTGCAGATTTAAGCTCCTAAGGCTTAAGCACAATAATTATGTTAATTATTTCAAATCGCATTTTGTTTTAATTATGAAATTTCCCCATCACCTTTATTCAAGAAGTATTGAAATTCCAGATAAAGAATGACTTAATATATAAATATGGTATCAAATTCCATTAACAGTCTTGTTGTAATTTTTTGTCTAGATTCTCTTGGATTAACTCCAGCACCACCCGTTCCAGGTCACCATCCCCGGGTAAGGATAAACTTAATTACAGAGTGAATATCTGGCAGGATCTTTCAATCACTGTTTCACTCACAATAAATAACAACTTACCGAAAAACTTGAAAAACCTGGCTCAGGAGGTCTCCTAGAAATAAATCACAAAACAATATGCGATACGAACAGTGCTTACGTAAAGTAACTTTTAGTTTGGGTTACTCAGCTCTCTAAGGTACTTTTTGCACTATCTTTTGATGGTGGTTAAGGATCTCTATAACTTAACTCCATGTTTGTGCTCTCTGACTGGAGAATATACTTGTTTTTTCTTAGTTTTCTTAGTTCTTTTCTCAGTTCCATCGCACTACAATATTGATGAAGACAAAAAAAAAACTGTATTTGGATTTGCAGAATTGAACCCAAGGTCTATGATTGCTGAACAAGGCAACATATGGGATTCTATTCCATCTTGATTGACTAAGCTAGTGCCTCCATATCTAATGTGAAATAGATTTTATTGTAGTTCCTTCCCCTCACCTACAAATGAGTTTCCACTCAGCTCTTTCATAGTACTGATTGCTGGCCAGGTTAATAGATATATAATCTGCAGTCTCCAGTGACTTTTACCACCTCTTCATTGTATGTATAAAACACCCACAGCTGGGGTTTTCCACTGTGCTCTTAGACTTGTAAAGAAGTAATCCACAGTCAATTGCCACATTACAGTTCTGGGAATTGCTTCCTTTTTTCTGTTCGTCAAAAGAAGTATAAATCTGCAACACCCTTGCAAGGTGGGGCTGAAAGTTTTTTTTGAAGGATTCTAGTGAACCAAACGGGCATTGACAATAAACCAAACATATGGTCTGATCGTCTAAGATCAGTTTTATATTTAATGTACTTAAGTAGTGAGATTTAAACTCATGCTGGTGGATCACTCAATGAATCTTCTCAATTATTGGACTAAAGATGGACCCACCGGTCCAGTAAAGCAGCCACTCTGCTACCATACCCCTGTGTTCAAGTCTGTATGTCACATCAGACACAGAGAGTAAAGAAATAGAAAAACATTTAAGATAATAACTTATTAAACTTTCAGTTGTAATTAAAATGTAAGGAATGAGTCTCTTCATAGGTAAAAGTTACATTACAGTTCAGTGCTGGAGGCTTTGTTCAGCAGCAGTAAGAACTTCCACCACATTAGATCCTCATCTAGAGTAACATGTCTAATCTTTCCTGGTGAGTTTAATCCACATCTACAGAGCACATGAAGGATCTATATGAAAGGTGAGGCAAGATGGTCAACAACCATTACTGGGGAAATGACTTCTGGGAAAGCAGCTCCTGCCTACCTCATTTAGCTGCATGTTGTAGTAGATGTCCCATTTGAACAGTATATTTAAGACGCTATTAGCCTCAATTTTATTTGTAACAAAATCTGTCCAGTTATCTTTTTCCAAAAGATTATTTTGCATGAAATCCCTCTTCACTATTAATTTTGTTCACCCATTTGTGAACAGTTCTTCTACTCTCACATGTAGAGGGTATTGTCGTATTCATTGCTGCATTCCCTGCTGAACCAGGACAGAGGAAGCAGTTAATAATCATCCTCACTGGTGAGTCTGCGGTTTAAAACAGACAAGAACAACAGATTTTCTTCTCCAAAGGACACTAGCGAACCAGATTTAAACAGTGCAGGAATTTCATAGTTCCTGTTGATAAGGCCAACTATATTTTTAAATTCCATGTTTCATTATGTGACTTTAACTTTGCCAGCTGCCAAGTGATTCAAACTCTGAGTCAATAGTCTGTACCTCAGAATGCAATTCCAGTCATATTACCACTAACTATCTTTTAGTATTAGACACCCTGAGGTGACCTAATTTAAGTTTTCAACATCTTCAATAATATTTAGTCTAACATTTTAACCAATCTTCACAGTTTAAATTCCTAAACCTAAGTCCCATTCTTTTTCTTACATTATCCATTTGTATGGTGTGCTGACAAGAACTACACATGATGTTCTAGGTGGGGCATTATAGCAACATTTTACTTTTAATTTTTCGTATTAATATTTTAAATTGATATTCCATGTATCCGGCAATACCAATTTTATTTGCAGGTATGTACTTGGATGACAATTCAAATGCATTTATCACAGAAACTCACCTCTATTCCATTCTTATTACTATGACTGTAATAAGTTAATCCATTTATTGCTTAATTTTTCAATTATCAGTTATGTTTCTAATTGTTTTTTAATCCATAGTTTTTTTTCTCCTTTCTGTTTATAGCCATAAGTGATAAAACCATGGAAATCTACTGCTTCCTTATTGTTATAGCAACTTATGACATTTTCTTCAAATTTAAGTATTCATCTTGTGTAAAAGTGGCGCCTTCTGCTCCAAAAAATGAATGCGGTTGCAAATTGCTCACTCGTTTAGACAATGTTGCTTAAGTTCCTACTTCCCAACTACACCCTAAGCTGGTTTAATAAGCAGCGTTTAACATAAACAGAAGGATCTACTATCAGTAGTCATTATTCATTTTGAGATTAATTGATATAGCTACAAACTTCATTTTCTGAGAAAATAGAGTTACAGGATTAATTTTGTGCTGTTTAACAAGTCTACAAAAATACAAAATTTCTGGGTCTTATTATTGCAGTGGTTATTATTATTGATGCTAGTACTTGATATTTTTGATAATATTATTTGAAAAATGTTCTAATATCTATTGAGAAAACTGTTTGTTCACTAACAGACTATTTTTCAGTATAAATTTCCTTAAATATCCTATCTAACAGGTTGGAACCAAATCCGGAATTAATTCTGTCCTGCAAATCCCTCATAGGTCAATTCTAATCTAAATGGAAATAAAGCACATGAAAAATGAGAAATAATCCATTAAAATCCGTTTATATTGGAAAGGAAAGAAAAACAAAGAACAGAGCCAATTACAAAACTGAATATCAGATGTACCTCCTTACAAAGCTGAGGGTCACATTTTTCTGTGTGTGGATGAGCACCTCTTGGAATCTTTGAACTCCAAAGAATGGAAAGGAAGTGAATGTAAAGTGGCCATTTTTGTTTTAATTTAGAACTTTAAGGCAAAAAAAAAGCAGTTACTTAGATTCAATTCAATCCATTTTGTTCTGTTAGCAGTTCCTCCTGCTGCAGAGGCGCACTACAATTTTTGCTCGAGCAAAGTGTTGTTACAAAGTGCAAAGAGGCCAAGCTGTCAAGAGAAGTGTATTGTTTGTCTAAATAATTGGTCTAGTTCATTGCTTCTTCCACTGCATGTTCCCGTTCAGCCCTTCCTGAAATCACATTTCTGAAGAAATAGCTTTTTCCCATGACTGTGGAAACTGTTGATGGTGATGGGATACCAGCAAAAACCCCAACGGCTGCAATGTCATTGAATTAGGGTAGATCTGACTAGTGGTATTGCAGTTCCTCTTTCAACAAGCAGAAATAACACAGAGGTCGAAATGAGACAGAGAAGTATGACGTGGGCAGGCAGGTCCCAGCTTATGACAGGGTTCCATTCCTGAGAATAGTTTGCAACCCAAAGCAGCCCCTAGGCTGGAAATGAACAGAAACAATGTGACAGGAGAGTGAGCAGATGCAGAAAGAGTGGGGAACTGGCTCAATGCTTCCAGTACCAGTTGGCTAGATGGTACTAGTTGCCAATTGCTGTAGGCAGTGAGGGCAAGGGGAGAAGGCATGGGAAAATTCTGTTACCACCTTGCAGCCCCACAGCAGCTGACAGGTGCATCCCATCCTTCTCTCTGGGCTCCCAAATACCTGAGGAAGACCAGTATCCAGCCCACAAGGTGCTAAGTGTAGCACAGTCTTTGAGGCTAATAGTTCCTGAAGTTCTACTGAAATTAAGCTGCTGTGAGGAATTTGGTCCACGTTCTCCGACCAGTGCATATGGTACACAACAATGGTTTTGAAGTGACGCTGAGAAGAAGCCAGATATGAGAAATCACAGGCTATGGCCATTATCACTCCTTGCTACCACATTCCGGTCTAAAATCTGCAGTCTACACTTTCATTACACCCAGAAGGACTGCGCTAAGGAAATAAACTTATGGACCAAATGGTGTTTTAAACACCACAAATATTAAACTAGAATCATAGAGTTGCAGAACAATACAACAGGACCTTCAGCCCATTGAGTCCATGCTGACTATAGTGCCCACCCAAGTAGTCCCAATTTCCTGCTTTTGGCTCATATCCCTCTAAGTCCATGTACCTACACAAGTGCTTTTTAAATGATACTATTGTATCAGCATCAACCATTTCTTCTGGCAGATTGTTCCACGTGCTCACCATTCTTTGTGTGAAATCGTTGGCCCTCAGTTCCATTTCAAATCTTTCCCTTTTGACCCTAAATCTACATCCCCTACTATTGGACTCCCATTCCCTGGGAAAAAGATTCGCCATCATCTTATCTATGCCACCATAATTTTAAACATTTTTATGAGGTCACCTCTTATTCTCCACGTTTCTAGCCTGAGAAACCTCTCCCCATAACTCAGGCCCTCTAATCCCGGCCTCACCAACAACTACAGCATTATATCCCAATTCCTGTATTCATTGCCTTGACTGATGAAGACTAGCATGCTAAATGCCTTTTTCACTACTCTGTCTACTGGTGAAACCATTTTCAATGGTCTAAGTGCACTTGTATCCTTTGCCTCTCTGTTCCATTACTCCCCATAGTACCCTAGTATTCATAGTACAGGTCCTACGTTGGTTTGATTTTCCAAAATGCAACCTGTCTGTCTTGAAATCTACACATAGTGACCATTTCATTAGATACCTCCTGTGCCCATCCACATCAAGGTTCGAAGCGTTCACAGATCCCCTTTTGCTGTAATGTGTGGTTATTTGAGTTACTGTCATCTTCCTGTTAGCTTGAATCAAGTGTGGCCATTCTCCCTTGACCTCTTTCAGTAACAAAGCATTTTTGCCCACACAACTGCTACTTAATGGATTTTTTTTGCTGCATTCTTTATAAACTCTAGAAAATATTTTGCATGAAAATGACAGGAGACCACAAGTTTCTGAGATACACAAATTATCCTGTTTTGGTACCAAAAATTAGTCTGTGGAAACTTCGATCACAACTCTTCCCCATTCTGATGTTTGGTCTGAGCAATAACTGAACCTCTTGACCATGTGTGCAAGCTTTTTTACATCGGGTTGCTGTTGTATGATTGACTAATTAGATATTTGCAATAATGAGCAGGGGTATAGGTTTCCCCTTAAAAAGTGGCCACTGAGTATTTTGAATAATAAAGATCTCAATTATGATCTCAATGATGCACCACTCATGACTGACCTCCATTCACAGTAACAACTACCCTCTGCTTCCTACTTCCAAACCAATTTTACATCCACTTAACCATCTCTCCCTGGATTCTGTGGGACCAAACCTTCCAGATCAGCCTACTATGCAGGACCTTGCTAAAGTCCAAATAAGAAACATGCACTCTCCTACCCTAATTTATCTTTATGGATGCTTCTTCAAAAAACTAAAAGATCTCCAAAACTACTCCAAAGAAACTAGGCTGAAGACTATCCACAGACACAAGACCTTGCAGATGCTAAAATCTGAAACAACACCCAAAATGATGGAGGATCTTGGCAGATCAGACAGCATCTATGGAGAGAAATGGATTGTTCATATTCTCAGTTGAGACCCTTCATCTAGAACATCTAGTCCAGGTGAAGAGTCTTGACATGAAAGATGCACTAGCCATTTTTCAGTGTCATTTTGAAGAACCAAGTCCAATTTAAATCTATGATCACCAGCCCTCTTTCTCACCAGTCCGCTTTCCCACCAGCCCTGCAGAACATTTTCATCTCTGAAAAGGGCAAATTCTATTCAGCAGTGTCCTAGATTGAATAAATTATTGTCATAATATCACCAAGATCATTAGGATTTTTATGTCATCATGTTTTATCACTGGTATATTTGCACTAGTTTTATTTCCATTTAAATAATAATATTTATAGCATAAGTAATTTTTGGAATGCTTTGAAAACAAATAATGTGAATTTTTATTTGAATAGCCCATCATATATATTAAGTGTACAGATACTTAAAACAGTTCAATTTTCCTTTTTGAAATTGTGGTTTCCAGAATGAGGGAGAAGGTGGAATATTCTCCAGAATCAAATCCTCATCCTTTCCAAAGCCTGGTTTCAAAAAGGTGCTTGACTCATGTTACTATATTACAATTTTCCACAGGTTTGTTGGGTTGTTGAGTCCCTAACACCGTGTTTAATGCATGACCTCAACTAATATTTGAATGTAGCTACTAATAAATTTTCTAAGGTTGTTTTCTCTCTGCACTCTTTACTAACCATTTTTAAAGAATGTGCAGAAATTACAACATGCAAACTCAATTTCCTATGCTGTGAATTAATGTGATAATCATAATACAAATGGCATTCACTTTAATCATTAATAATTACATGCTGACTTGAGCATAATTATACTGTCTAAATGTTGGGTGTTTCAGCTGGTGAATGTTTGTGATAATCTTGCTTTGTTGCAAAGGAGTCCCACTACAAGATCCGCCTGTAGATCAGGAATACAATATAGAACATATGTCTACCAAGAGAATATAATGTTGATACTTAAATTTGCACTACACAGTTCCCCTCATTTTTGGAGTATTGGTGCAAAATGTATAAAGTATCATGATACACATTAAATGGATGACAGCTATGAACTTAGTCTAGTAGCTTTTTTCTTAGAGGCTTCCTGCTCTCCTTACATGTGTAGTTGTTGAATAAATATTTGGACTGTTTTGGAAGGTTCTTTTGTTTTTTTGTCAGACCAATCCACATATGTTAAATAATTTCTTGATGCCTGCACTGGATCCAACACCAACACAATGTCATGACCAAGGAAATCTTCATCCAGACTTGATTCCTCTCTGGGAGAGTTCATTTGACTTCAATAAGTAATTCAGGTTTTGTCATTGACTGCAGCCCAAGACCTCTTGGTTTACAAACTCCTGCAACAGTTCCTGTCTCCCAATTGCATAACCTTGACTTGTTTGGTATGAAACTAAATGTACTTGTTTTGCTTGAAATTATGTTATTTCTTGTTGCTGTGATACTGACAATTTTGATGTAATTGTGTCTGTTCAATCTAGAGATGAAATTTGTTTGAACAAATGCATGAGTATGTTCTTCATCCAGAACTGTACATAAGTGAACTGAGGTAGTGAGAAGGGTTGTTATGTGCTTCTGGTTTTAAATGCCTCATGAGCACTTGCTTTCCGAGAGCTTCTTGATTGGCCTCTAGGCTGTTTTGATATCATTGTTCTTCAACTTGCATGTAGTACCGGAGTGAACGTGGAAGCACGATCAAATTGCAATTCAAGGATTGGTGAATGAAACGATTTCTTCAATAATTCTCAAATTTCCTAACTTCTTTACCCTTTTTAATAGTACTTAAAGTAATCTTGCATCTTCTTTCTTTCTTTCATTTTACAATATTTTTATTCAGAAGAAAAAACAAGATTTACAGAGTGCAACACATAGATACATCTCAACATAACTTGTGTACATTCATATATTGTAATAAAATTGATCAAAATGTTATAGCATAACACATAAAGGTATACCACACTGTTATCAAAAATTTAAAGATAGGTCATACATCATAAAATAAATTTTTTATGTTAAAAAAAAGTCAACCCCCTACCAACTACCAAAGAAAAATCTTTGGTATCTTCTCTTCTTAAGCAAATATGTTTTTTTTTCTAATTATCCATTATCATCCATCAGCACCTTCTGCATGTTTTGTAACAACTAAAGGTTTGGACTGGCCCAGAATGGCAGTAAGACATAAACCCCAATTATCTTCTTAAAACTACGTTTATTGGGACAGAACAGATCAAGCATTAAGATTCTTATTTAGGTATGCACGTGCCCCTCTCACTACAGCACACTTCCTGTTCTGCCAATTCGCAGTGCAGTTCACAACCACTCCATCGGTGGGGTCCCAAAAACTACCCCCAAGTCCCTCGACTGCTCTACTTTTATACCCTTTCCACTGATATGGAATACCGCAGTAAGTGTACTAATACATGGCTCCATCTCAAACCATGAAACCAAAACCAATCATCACCTGTCACTACTCATCACAATACTATTCCCACCCCTGCACTCAACTTTCATGTTCCCACATAAGACAGTAGTATTTCAGTCTCATGGTTGTATTCCCATCGAATAATCAAAATTCTGTTACGTTCAAGGCCACGGTAATGGTGAGACATTCAACAGGCACAAAGATTAACCATTTACAATTCCTCCTTTCTCCACTTCTGCTCTCTGTCTAGCTGGATGACACATTGCCCTGGAGTGCCAGATTATCCTGCAGGCTGAAGGGTGCTTGGAGAGGGAGATCGGTTAGACCACATTTCTGTGGATGTAGTAACCCTATTTGGTCATGCTTTCAAGGGCTGGGGGGGGGGGTGGTCAGAGGGAGGATGGTGACTTTACACCTTCTCCTCCCAATCCTCACCATCAAACCAAATATCTGCATGCTTGGCAACCCGGTCACCGCCCTGTAAAATAAGAGCCCGGATCTTCACTGGGTCCGGTTGCCAATTAGCAGTTCATGTCACTTACAAGTGCCTGACCTTGACCAGGAGGCAGGCAATGTCAACACTCTTTTCCTCCCTCACCTCAGCCCAGGTCGGCACCGACAGAGCGGCCTCCACCATGGTCATGCTGCGCTGATTCAATGCCTCCACCTCTTGTTTAAAATTCCCTATTTCTTCCTCTTTCCAAGAGATTGTCTTATGTTGTTGTATTATGGTGGCTGCTGGCAGCCAAAAAGCCCCTCTCTGGCTCTTCCTCTTGTTTGGGGACCCTAGCCCCTTTAGACAGGACACGATATGGTGTCCCATCTCCAACCCTCAGGGGTCCAGCTTGTCTTTCCAATCCACTGACACATTTTAATTCATGGTAAGCCTACAAATTGGCCAGGCTGCCAAACCCCACAGAGTTATTAATCCAGCACAGTACTCGGTATTCTTCATAATTGGGGAAGAGGGTTATCTACCTTCTTATTCTTAATTTTAATCATTTCTGCTTTCGACCACTCCTGCTAGATCATTTGTCAACTACATGAAAATGTATTGTTACAACAAAAGCTTCTTGGATGCAACCCAGATAGGCAGAAAGATACAACTCCAATGATCTATGTAAAACTACATTTATTAGGACAGGACAGGTCAAGCATTGGAATACTTATCCAGGTATGCAGGCGCCCCTCTCACTGTAGCAACCCCCCATTCTGCTGATCTACAGTGCAGTTCACATCAAGCTCATCAATGAGGCCCTGAGAAACTACCTGAAAACCCCTCCACCACTCTGCTTTACCACTGGTATGAAATGCTGCAATAAGCATACCAATACGTATCACTATCTCAAACCACCCAACCAGAACCAGTCATCACCTGTCACCACTCACCACATCACAATTCCCACCCCTGCACTCAACAAACTTCCATGTTCCCACGGTTGTTCCCACAGTCGTATTGCCATACGATCAGGAGCAGAATTAGGCCATTTAGCCCATCAAGTCTGCTCCACCATTTCATCACGGCTGATCCATTTCCCTCTCTGCCCCAATCTTCCGCCTTGTCCCTGTATCCCATCATGCCCTGACTAATCAAGAATCTATCAACCTCTATGTTAAATAAACTCACTGACCTGCCCTCCACAGCTGCCTATATTAACGAATTCCACAGTTTCACCACTCTCTAGCTAAAGAGGTTCCTCCTCTAGAAATTGCCTCTCCAAGAGGACATCCCTCTGTTCTGAGGCTTTGTCCCCTGGCTATAGACTCCCCTACCACAGGAAACATCCTCTCCAAATTTACTCTGTTGAGGCCTTTCAACATTCGATAGGTTTCAGCAAGATTCCCCTTTGTTCTTCTGAATTCCAGTGAGTTCATGCCCAGAGCCATCAAATGCACCTGATATGATAATCTTTTCAATCCTGAAATCATTTGAGTGAACCTCCTTTGAACTCTCTCCAATGGAAGCATATCCTTTCTTAGATAAGGGGCCCCAAACTACTCACAATACTCCAAATGAGTCCTCACAAGTGTCTTATAAAGCCTTGACATTACACCCTGGCCTTTACATTCTAATCCTCTCGAAATGAAAGCTAACATTGCATTTGCCTTCCTCACCACCAACTCAACCAGCAAATTACCCTTGCAAGTTGCATTCACACGGTTGTATTCCCAGAGAAGTAATCAAAGTTCTGTTATGTTCAAGGCCGCAGTGGTGGTGAGACATTCAACATGCACAAAGATTAACCATTTACAAATCACTGCACAACACCTTTGGTTTTGCATGGCATGAATTCTTCTGTTGGGAACAAAAAAAGATCATTTTTGAAGGTTACTAACGGGACTATAGCTCCAGTGCTCCTATTGTGTAAGTTCTCAGTGTTACCCTGTACTCACACACGGTATGCCAACAGTCTGTTGAAAGTGTCCAAACTGGGAAGCAAAATGATAAAATATATAACTGATGCCACTAAGAGAGACACCTCAGATCCAGCCCAAGCTGCTCAAAAGCTGTTGGTCCAACAAGGGTGTCAGTGCATCCAGGAAGTATACTAAATCATTGAAACAAACCGACTAAATATTTTCTATGTCTTCTTTCTGCCTGTGGATTCTGAGTTGGATCACTGCCTGAACTCTCAGTCAGACTTCATTTCCACCTTCTGTCCGTCAGTATGGCATAGAGTGACTGAGTCAGACTGCACATACACAGACCCCCGCTTCTCTCAGTCCACTCCGGATATCAACCATCAAATTACATACTAATGCTACTTATCCTCCCCAGGTTCTACAAGTCACTGACATGAAACTAGGGGCATTTTAAAATAATACCTTAAAATCCAACCAACCAGCACACCTTTGGGTTGTGAGAGGAGGCCAGAGCAGCTGGAGGAGGTCCATGCAGACACAGGGAGGATGTGTGGATTCCACGTAGACTGCATCTGTAGTCGGGAATTAGGTTATGTCGCTGGAATTGCAGGTTAACAGCCCTTTTCTTGAACAGAGCCCAAAGAACAGCAGCTTTGATAAAGACTCCTTATGAACTGGTTTCTATGAATCTCACAAGTTTGTGATTGATGCTTTTGGTCTTTGTGACAAAGATTACCAGAGGTTGTGATCTCTGCACAATGCCTTGGAGATGTTAATCCTGATCATTTATGTGCATTTGAGCACCTGCTACCAAATCAACACCACGTTGCTTTTAATTGATGCAGCAACAAATACCACCACAATGATTGCACACACTCAGTCCCTACTAGGGCCGAACTAAGGATGGGCTGACATTTCCTGGAGAAGAACGATCATTCGCTGAGACGTGTAAGAATGGAACAGCAGTTCTCATGGGGGACTTTAACTTGCTGATAGATTGGGTGTATCAAGTTGGTCAAGGCACTCTTGAGGAGGACTCCATGATGGCTTTCTTGAACAGCATGTTACTGAACCTACAAGGGAATGTGCTATCTTAGATCTGGTCCTGTGCAATGAGACAGGTAAATTTAGTGATCTTGTAGTTAGGAAAGAGTGATCACAGTATGGTTGAATTTCTCATACAAATAAAGGGTGCAATAGTTCAATCTAAAACCAGTGTATTATGCCTAAACAATGGAGACTACAATGGGATGAGGGAGGATTTGCCTAGCGTAGACTGGGAACACAGGCTATATGGTGGGACAGTTGAGGAACAGTAGAAGACTTTCAAAGAGATTTTTTACAATGCTCAACTAAAGTATATTTCAGTTAAAAGCAAGCATAGTAAGGGTGGGCAGAGACAGCCGTGGCTAACTAAGGAAATAAAAACAGGCATCAAACTAAAAGCTCATGCATACAAAGTTGCCGGAATTAGTGGGAAACTGGAAGATTGGGAAAACTTTAAAAAGCAACAAGGACCATGAAATGAGTAATAAAAAAAGGAAGCTAGATTATGAAAATAAACTAGCACAAGATATAAAAACGGATTGTAAAAGCTTTTATAATTATATAAAACAGAAAAGGGTGGCTAAAGTACACCTTAGAGGTTCCTTAGAGGACAAGAAGGGGGATTTGATATTGGGTAATGAGGAAATAGCTGAGGCTTTGAATGACTACTTTGTGTCAGTCTTCACAGTGGAGGACGTGGCTAACATGCCAAAGAGAGATGTTATGAATGTGATGGGAGATGAGGGGTTTAGACTATGAGGAGAAATTGAGTCACCTGCGACTGTTCTCACTGGAATTCAGAAGAGTAAGAGGAGATCTTATAGAAACATATAAAATTATGAAAGGGATAGCTAAGATAGAGGCAGGAAAGTTGTTTCCACTGGTAGGTGAGACTAGAACTAGGCCTCAAGATTTGCGGGAGTAGATTTAGGAGGGAGATGAGGAGGAACTGCTTTTCCCAGAGAGTGGTGAATCTGTGAAATTCTCTGCCCAATGAAGCAGTGGAGGCTACCTCAGTAAATATATTTAAGACAAGGTTGGATAGATTTTTGCATAGTAGGGGAATTAAGGGTTACGGGGAAAAGGCAGGTAGGTGGAGATGAGCCAATGGCCAGATCAGCCATGATCTTACTGAATGGTGAAGCAGGTTTGATGGGCCGAATGGCTTACTCCTGTTCCTATTTCTTATGTTCTTATTTACAGTATATCTCATTCTTCATTCCATTGTTAGTTAGTATGATGTGTCTAATGTTAAGATTACCCACGTCAAGTCAATGGCATTAAAACTGCTGTATATACAATCTGACATATCACTCCGAAAAGATTGACAGTCTCTTTCGTTTTGACTATTAATCACAATCTAAGTACGCCCAGTGTTGATAGCTCTGCATCGAACACTCTGAGTCCTGTACTCATTGGCAACAGAAGATATGAAAGAACACATGATTTGGTCACTGAACAAATAAATCATAAGAACAGTTGCAATAAATGTGTGATGGTGCAGATATAAGATAAATAGCCATGGTTTTGATGTGAGAGTATTTCATACTCAAAGTAATTCTGCCTGGAACAGAGGAGGAAATTTGGCCTATTGCACTGACACTTAATACACTCCCAGCAGTTCTGTTCCCTTACTTCCCTTTAACCTACTTTCTCACATGCTCCAATGTTTATAGTGATTCATTTAACTTACGAAGCAACGCCCTTGAAATATGGGAGCAAACCAGAACACCGGGGGACGTGATGAGGTCACAGGGAAAACGTGGAGACTCCACACAGACTCAATGTCAGGATGAAACCCGGTTACTGGAGTGTGTGATCACAGGACTGCTTGCTGCACCATGAGAGAAATACTCACTGCAGATTTGTTTCTTGTTTAAGCTCCCAAGAAACATTTTAGCAGATTATTGCTGCTGCAATCTGTCCAGATGAAGCAACCCAAGAAAGGGTTGCAGTCACTGTTTGATTACTTTATTGCCATCTTTCATTCCCAACAGCTTTCGATAAAGGCATTCTTTTCAATCCTCTACTTAGTAAGCACAAAAATTATGAAAAGTTGAACACAGATTCACTGATGAGAAAGGTGTGTCTTTTAGCAATGTTATTAGTGGGAAGAGGGAGCAGTCTGGCGATTAGATTAAAATGATCTCGGAAAAACTAATGCTGCACTGCCCTCTACTGTTACTGATGTTAAACACACTGCAAATTTATCTGACAATTTTTAGTCACGATAGCCAGGAGCTGTTTTTGTCCAATTTAGCACAAAGGTAGCTAAAATTATTATTCCTTGCGCATTTTAAGAACTGCTGCAGGAAAATATAGGAAAATTAACCTGACCTCAGCAGTGAACCGAAAGCAAGCTGAAACACAAGGAAGTCTGAAGATGCTGGAAATCTGAACCGACACACACACACACAAAGCTGGAGGAGCTCAGCAGTTCGGGCAGCATCTGTGGAAATGGAGAGATGGTCGATGTTTTGGCCCGAGTTCCTCCAGCATTTTGTGTGTGTTACTATGAATCATATCCAATGATATGATACATTTGACCCAACCACAAGTAATTCTCTTGCAGTGTTAATGCTGTGAAAGTAAACACAAAAGGAAAATGTTATTTTGCTGTTGATTCCAAGATAGTGAACTTAGTGTCAGGGAAGAATTTGGTTGAAGTACTTCTCCAACGTTAAAATTGTATTGATTTAATTACAAATTACAGGGAAAGCAAGATAAAAGTTCCATAAAAAGACGAGGGGACAAGCTCTTGCATTTGAACAACAGTCATTGTGTCATTGTGGAGAGGCATATCCAAACTCTCACTGAAAGAGGACAGTTAGAGAAAGTTATTAAGAGAGATCAAAGCTACAATCAAGATACAGGATGCTAGGAAACATTATTTTAGTTGCATACTGCGTTAGCAATCATGGTTTCCATCATATGTCACTTCAAGAGCGTGGCTTATATACAGGGTGAGGTTCATATACATGCTCTCTTCTCATTTTTACCATCAGGAAGGAGGTACAGAAGCCTGAAAGCACACACTCAGCAATTCAGGAACATCTTCTTCCCCTCTGTCATCCAATTCCTAAAAGGATATTGAACTTATGACACTACCTCTTTTTTATTATTCCTGTTTTTACACTACTATTTTAAATTTAACTATTTAATATACATATATCTGCTTACTGAAATTTATTTTTTCTCTATACTATCATGTATAGAGTACTATCATTGTACTGCTGCCGTTTAGTTAACAAATTTCACGACACATGCTGGTGATATTAAACCTGACTCTGATCCTGATTCTAAGATGCTCAGAAATTTAGAATGCAGGTAGTTATACTTGACAGGGACGCTTTTAAAGGCATCCAAGAGTAAACACAAGTTAGTTGTTAGCAAATGTTTCAAATTGAGAGAGGCAAAGGCAGTAAGATTAAATGGATTGGGACAGACACTTGGATTAAAAACGTCGGTTCAACGGGGAGGCCAACAGAGGAACTTCAGTCCCTAGGAGTAGAAAGAAAATGAGCTGAAGGATCAGGCAGAGACATCTTCTGAACAGATTTCGTTTGTGGAAAATCATGGGGAGAAACTGTAGCACATAAAGGGTTTGGGATGCATTTGGGAAGAGGGTTAGGAAAACACATTCCAGTGGCAAATCACCCTTTCAGCAACACTTGGTAGTCATCAAACTACCAAGGCTTTCACATTTAAGTTACTTTGAAACTGTTTAAATGATTTTGACTTCAAATAAGCAACAGAAAATAGAAGAAAAATGGCAATCTTCTCACAAGAACTTGTAATCTAACAATGTTTTCTTTTGTTATGTGTCGGCCTTTCATTGGCTCCTCTATGTACTGTTAATACACTTCACTGCTTGCATCTACCTCCTTATAGTGGGCTGGCATAATAAACACTGATTAACATGTGGCATACGCTTTACTTGCATGCTTAGAATACAATGATCTTGATAAATTACAATACGTAACCAATCCAGCTCTCCCTATCGAATGAAGACATTATAATAAGGCCTAATTAACATTGATTTGTATTTTTTTAGAAATCAACAATGGTTGACCGTTCTGCTAGTGCAGCAACTTTTAACCCATACATGCCCAGGCCAAATAGACAGGGCGGAGGAGGAGAAGGAGGTGAGTCGTGATTCTGTTTTATCTGTTAACAATGAACTTCTCTGTTCTGCTAATATAAAAAGGTAAATAATGACATTTCGCCAGTATGAATTGTAGCACATGTTGCTACAATAATTTCCATTTATAAGTATTTACTGCAAATTGTTTTTATTCTGTGGCATAAAGTTGGAAAGTATGTGCAAGATAGCAATAGACCAAATGTGTGATCTAAGCAGCAAAATAAAATATCTTTGTTAACCCGGTATAAATTCTGCTGATATGCAAGCCCATTGTTTTACATAAGAATCTCAAAATCATTGTACTGGACTTTCCAAGGAAGGTGATTATTTAACTGATGCAGACAAGAGATTTGAATTGAATTGAATTGAATGATCTTTATTGTCCTTATACATAGGTACAATAAAACTCTGTTTGGCTTCCTCTCAGACAATTAAATAAAGCAGTAGATAAAAACAAGACAGTAATAGAAAAACGGTATTAAATAGATAAGTAGCAGAAAATTAAGTTGCAGCAGCACTGGATTTGTTCCTACACTCATGATCGCTCACCCACATAAAGCCCAGAGTACACTAGCACAAGTAGTGAGTGGTCAAAGCTCCAGGAGCCTCAGGTTCCTCTCATCTGAAAGCTTGTCCTCTAGAATTTGACATTTCTGCCCTACGTCTCTCATAATTTTATAACCTTCCCTCAGGTCTCCCCTCAATCTCCGGCACTCCAGAGAAGGGAGTCCTAGTTTGTCCAACCTATCCGTATGGCTAATTTCGAAAGCATTTTTCAAGTTTTGAAATCATACCCCTTGAGATATTCCCAACCGAAATACTCGTTTTGTTTCCTTTGCCCGTCCAAAGATTTTTTCTTTTTACTATAGCGGTCAGCAGGTCTCTATTCCAGCTCGAGGCTTCGGAGTGAGTTCAGTCTCCCAGCGTCTTCTGTCGGGATTCTCTGTAGAACATGTGGGTTCTCGTTGGGTCCCCTGGTTTCCTCCCACAGTCCGAAGACATCCTGGATGGTTAATGGGTCATTTTAAATTAACCTGAGATTAGGTTAGGGCTAAGATAGTGTTGCTGGAAGTTGCTGGGTGGTGTGGCTTGAAGGGTCAGCAGGGCCTATCCCAAAATATATCTCTAAATAATAAAAATAAAATAAATCTCCTTTGCTAACTGGGCTGCTGTTATTTGAGATATGCTGACTGGAATATTATGGCTATGGATTTCATCCTGCACACCATTACTGTGTTTCATTCCTGACAGTTAACTGTTTTAAAAATTAAGAGTGAATGCAGTATATGCCCCCCACCCCATCTGTGTTGTATGCGTTGTCTTGATATTATTAAAGACATAGAGATGAATTTCCACATGATTTTCCACATTCTCCATCATAACTTTATCCAAGGAGAGACAGCTTTCCTACTGCTGCCATAATGGAAGATTTAGAGACAAACACTCCCCCTTCCCACTGCCATCTGCTACAACCCTCTCCTCCCATCCCCACAGAAATACCGTCTCATAATCAAATATCCAACCTGCTACTTCCCAAATTCCTGAAATTCAACAGAGTTAAAAACCAGTCACGAAAATAGAGCATGTTTGCTTTTGAAATCTCGGTCTGCTACCACAGGCGGTATGGGTTAATGCTGCCAATTTGGTTGATTGTCTAAAGTTAAAAACTGCCTCATGAGTGCACTGTATGGCCAGAGTTGAGTTCAGTACTGAGTGCCTGTCTGCCACACTGCAGGTGTACGGAGTGATGCCATGCCAATGGATACCAGCGTCTATGAGAGCCCTTATGCTGACCCTGACGAGCTGCAGGGAAAGACACTTTACTTGCAAAATGATTGCCTCACACTGGAAGAGAAGGAACTTGGATCTGGTAACTTTGGTACAGTAAAGAAAGGAATTTACAAAATGAGGAAGTAAGTGTTTACATGTTTAGAAGGAACACACTGATATGACACAGAAAATACTATGTAAGCAGCTTTCTGAAATGTTCATTTCCCAAGTGTGTTTTAGAGTCATGGACCACCACAGCCCTTCAGCTTATCCAAACTGTGCGCCTAGAGACCATAGCCCTCCGTACCCCTCCCATCCATTTACTTATCCAACTTCTCTTAAATGTTGCAATCAAACACGCATCTACCACTTCCACTGGTAGCTCATTCCACACTTGCACCACTCTCAGAGTAAAGAAGTTCCCCCTCGGGTTGCCCTTAAATATTTTCACCTTTCACCCTTAACCTATGAACTCTAGTTCTTATGTCAGCCAACCTCAGTGGAGAAATGTCTGCTCGCGTTTACCTTATCTATACCCCTCATAATTGTGTTCGCTCTATCAAATCTCCTACACTCTCCTACTCATTCTCCTACCGTCCAGGGAATAAAGTCCTAACCTATTTAACCGTTCCCTACAGCTTGGGTTTTGGTTAGGTTAAGGATCAGTTAAAGATGTCATATGACTCAATTTTAAAGAAAGTAGCAGTTAAAACATGCAAGTAATACTCAGATTTCAATTAAGAAATCTATTACAGTACTTAAGCAATTTCATGTTATATTTCCATAATTATGAAGAATATACAATATTACTTTCACATTATCCCTCCTGGCAAAGTGTCATTGTGAGAAAAGTGACAATATTATATTAGTTTTAAAATATATCAATATTAGAATAACTGGCTAATTGAGGTCAAATATCAACATATATTGTCATAATAGAAGACTAGGATGTGTTCAGAACTGTTAAAAGGAGTGCTGGGGTTACATGATTCAGGCCACTTTACTCTCAGAATCACAGTTTTTGAGCCTTTAAATGGATTAAATTGATCCTCACTCTCCAAATGTTCCGAGCTTTGCAAACTATACAATCCTAAAAATGCTTTATCGGATTTTGTTTTTCGTCTTAAACAGCATTTCAAGGGTGTAGTTGATTTTTTGTCCTCCCAGTAGGAGTTCTGCCATCGGAGTGGACATATCATAGAGCTTGTAATTGTTTTATTGGCAATAGTGACACTCCAGTCCCTTATTAACAGTTATAATGTCACCTTTGAGAGCAGGATTGATAGGCTATTTGCCCATGGAATGCATTTATATAACTTGTATCATGAATTTGTGAAGGAACAGAAGATAACCGGTAACGTTGACTTGCTTCAAGCTGACTCAGAGTCAGACGTGAAGATGTATCTCAGACTCCAGCCTTGACAACATAGCATTCCGATGTGTTCTCCAGCCAATCTTGGCTCCACGTACAGCAATGAAGCAGAAAGTTGCCACACTTGCAGTATTACGTGTAGTTCTGGTCCTCGTGCTTTTGGGGAAGGATGTGATTGATGGAGAGAACGCAATGTAAATTTATCAGGATGTTGCCTAGATTGGAAGAATTCAGCTTTTGGGGAGAGATTGGATAGGCTGGACTTGCTTTCCTTGCAGTGGAGGAGGCTAAGGTCTGATGTGATAGAAGTCTAAGATTATGAGAGGCATAGATAGTCAGAATCTTTTACTCCTGTGATATGGATATCAAAAATAAGGTGCCATAGATTTGGATGGCATTCGTTAGTCTCGCGAGACCATGGATCTGCACCTGGAAAGTCTTGCTTCAGCCTCTCCAGGGCGCAGGCCTGGGCAAGGTTGTATGGAAGACCGGCAGTTGCCCAAGCAGCAAGTCTCCCCTCTCCACGCCACCAATGTTGTCCAAGGGAAGGGCATTAGGACCCATACAGCTTGGCACCAGTGATGTTGCAGGAGTTGCCAGAGTGGGATTGAAGACAACGTCGGACTGCCTTAGGGACTCCAGCTCCGGATTTGTCCTCAGGGTTTACTCCCGAAGCCTTTTCCATGCCACAAGGCAGCGGAGGTTTGAAATCAGAGTTTTCCCTCTCTTAGGTAGACTGCCTTCCCAGGCTGACAAGCTCCACCTGCCCAAAGCACTGGTTTTACGCCACCAGGACCTGCCTTTGCCCCTTCTCTTGTCAGTAGAAACAGTTCCGCCGGGCTTAGAGGCTAAGCCACACGAGAAGGCCAGGAGTTGGTCTTGGTTGTCAGAGGCTATTTGAGGCGCATGCCATGAAGAGCACTTTTAGGTAGTGGGAGCTTGTCCCCACTACCACTCCTCGGCTTAACAACCTTGGAACCGCATAGATTTAAGGAAAGGAGAAAAAAGGAGTCAGAGAGTACTTTCTTTTACACAGAGAAAGGTTGATATCTGGCTTGTACTGTGAGAGGGAACGAAACAATCACTATATTTAAGAAGCATTTGGACAATTAAATAGTCAAGACAGAGACTATTACATATAGGGAAATGGGGTTATTGTACATGGGTAGAAAGATAATCATGCAGTCTTACAGCCCACTGAGTCCATCCTACTCCTGAATAACCTTTCACACTAATCCTATGGTAATCCCGTTTTTATTCTCCCCACTTTCCCATCAATTTCCCTCACATTCTGCCACACATCTAACTAGAACCATGGCCTAATTAGGGAGAGCCAGCATGACTTTGTGCAAGGCAAGTTGTGCCTTCCTAATTTGATTCAGTCTTTTGATGGGCGATGAGGGCGATTGATGAAGGTAGAGCTGTGGATGGATTTCATTAAGGCATTTGACAAAGCCCCTCAAGGGAAGCTCATGTGGAAGATTAAGATGTGTGGGATTCACAGTGAATTGGCCATTTAGATTCAGAACTGGCTTGTCCGTAGAAGACAGGGGATAGCAGTCGAAGGGGCTTATTCTAGCTGGAGGTCTGTCATTAGTGGCGTTCTGCAGGGACCTGCATTGAGACCTCTGCTGTTTGTGATGTACAAGAGGGTGAGTCATGTGAGAGTAGGACCAGTCAGGTGCGATAGTGGAAACATGTGCATGGAGTCAGAGAAGGTAGTGGAGGTACTTAATGAATACTTTGCTTCAGTATTCACCAGGGAAAAAGACCTTGGCAATTGTGGGGATGACTTACAGTGGACTGAAAAGCTTGAGCGTATAGACATTAAGAAAGAGCACGTGCTGGAGCTTTTGAAAAGCATTAAGTTAGATAAGTCACTGGGACTGGATGAGATATACCTCAGGCTACTGTGGGAATCGAGGGAGGAGATTGCAGAGCCTCCTACGATGATCTTTGCATTGTCAATAGGGATGGGAGATGTACTGAAGGATTAGGGGGTTGTAAATGTCGTCCCCTTGTCCAAGAAAGGGAGTAGAGATAACCCAGGAAATTATAGATCAGTGAGTCTGACTTCAGTGGTGGGCAAGTTGTTGGAGAAGATCCTGAGAGGTAGGATTTATGAGCATTTGGAGAGACATAATCTGATTAAGGATAGTCAGCATGGCTTTGTCAAGGGCAGGTCGTGCCTTACGAACCTGATTGAATTCTTTGAGGATGTAACAAAACACATTAATGAAGGTAGAGCAGTAGATGTAATGTATATGGATTTCAGTAAGGCATTTTGATAAGGCTCCCCATGCAAAGCTCCTTCAGAAAGTAAGGAGGCATGGGATCCAAGGAGACTTTGCTTTGTGGATCCAGAATTGGCTTGCCTACAGAAGGCAAAGGGTGGTTGTAGATGGTCCGTATTCTACATGGAGGTTGGTGAACAGTGGTGTTCCTCAGGGATCAGTTCTGGGACCCCACCTCTTTGTGATTTTTTATAAATGACCTGGATGAAGGAGTGGAAGGGTGGGTTAGTAAGTTTGCTGATGACACAAAGGTTGAGGGTATTGTGGATAATTTGGAGGGTTCTCAGAGGTTACATTGGGATGTTGATAGGATGTAGAACTGGGCTGAGAAGTGGCAGATGGACTTCAACCCAGATAAGTGTGAAGTGATTCATTTTTGTAGGTCAAATCTGAAGACAGAATATAATATTAACGGTAAGATTCATGGCAATGTGGAGGATCTAAGAGATCTTGGGGTCCATGTCCATAGGACACTCAAAGCTGCTGTGCAGGTTGACAGTGTTGTTAAGAAGGCGTATGGTGTGTAGGTATTCATCAACTGTGAGACTAAGTTCAAGAGTCATGAGGTAATGTTACAGCTAAATAAGACCTTGGTCAGACCCCTCTTGGAAGTACTGTGTTCAGATCTAGTCACCTCACTACAGGAAGGATGTATATACTATAGAGAGAGCGCAGAGGAGATTTACAAGGATGTTGCCTGGATTGGAGGGCATACCTTATGACAATAGGTTGAGTGAACTTGGCCTTTTCCCCTTGGAGTGACAGAGGATGAGAGGTGACCTGATAAGAGGTGTATAATATGATGAGGGCCATTGATCATGTGGATAGTCAGAGACCTTTTCCCAGGGCTGAAATGGCTAACACGAGGGGGCATAGTTTTAAGGTGCCTGGAAATAGGTACTGAGGGATATCAGGGGTACGTTTTTCACAGATAGTGGTGGGTGCATGGAATACATTGCCAGAGGTGGTGGTGGAAGCAGATACAATATGGTCTTTTAAGAGCCTCTTAGGTAGGTACATACATTAGGGAAATTCTAGGCAGTTACATGCTCGGCACAACATTGTGGGCTGAAGGGCCTCTAATGTGCTGTAGATTTCCATGTTCTATATAAATGACCTGGATGAAAATGTAGATGAGTGGGTTAGTAAGTTTTCTGATGATAAAAGATTGGTGGTGTTGTGGTTAGCTTATAAGACTGGCAAAGAATACAATGGGATATAGATCACTTGCAGATATGGGCAGAGAAGTGGCAGATGGAGTTAAACCCAGTCAAATCTGAAGTGTTGCACCTTGGTAGGTCAAGTGTAAAGAGAAAGTACACTGTTAAGTGCACTACCCTTAAATTCCCCAAGACCGGTGTTGAGGAGCAGAGGGATCTTGTGTTTCAAATTCATAGCTCCCTAATAGTGGCTACACAGGTTGATAGGGTGGTTAAGAAGACATGACATGCTTGTCTTTATTAGTCAAGACATTGAGTTTCAAAATCATAAAGTTATAGCTTTATAAAACTCCAGTTAGGCCACATCTGGAGCATTGAATACTGCATAGTTCTGTTTACCCTACTATGGGAAAGATGTTGAGTCTTTGGAGAGGGTGCAGAAAAGGATTGTCAGGACACTACCTGGATTAGAGGGCATGTGTCATAATGAGAGGTAGGACAAACTTGGGTTTTTTTCTCCGAAGTGGAGGATGAGGGGGAGATCTCATAAAGGTCTATATGATCATGAGAGGTATAGTTAGACAGACAGTATCTTTTTCCAGGGTTGAAATGAATAGTATGATAAGGCATGCAATTGAACGAGAGCGGCTAAGTTCAAAGGAGATGTGAGGGGCAAGTTTTGTACACTGAGAGTAGTGGATGCCTGGAAAACGTGGCCCAGGATGGTGGTAGAGGAAGATGCATTAGGGACTTCTCAGAGAAGTTTCGATAGGCACATAAATGCGAGAGAATTGAAGGAAATGGACACTGTGTGGCAGAAGATTAGTTGTCCATTTGTTTTCTAATTTAATAGGTTCGGCACAACTTTGTGGTCTGAAGGGCCTGATTCCGTTCGCTACGGTTCTATGTTCTTTCTATACACTAGGGACAATTTATAGTAGCCAATAAACCCAATGACCCAGATGTCTTTGGGATGTGGGTGGAAACCTGAGGACAATCCAGGGAGGAAGAGCAAACTTCACACAGATATCACCGTAGATTAGGAGCGCGCCTGTGTCACTGGAACTGTGTGGTAGCAGCCCTAATGGCTGTGCCAATGCTGAGAGACTATTTTCCTTATGTGAAAAATCAGGAGCATAAAAAAATAACCTCAGGATAAGGGCTGGCCATTTCAGATCGAGACAGTAAAATGTTTGATGGATCAGAAATGGGTAAGTATTTCTGAATCCTTGGCCTCAAAGGCTGGTGGGTGCTTAGGCTGTTATATAGATAATGTTTGAAGACAATAAGAGAAATGGGGGGTGTACTGATCAAGCAGCAAGTGGGTTTGAGTATTAGGATCTGCCAAGATCTCATTGTATAGTGGAGCAGATTCATCGGAATGGTGGAGCGGGTTCAAGCATTGATTCCTGCTCCTAGTTCTTATTTCATAACATAACCAACAACAGAAACAAGAATACTCAATTTAATTACAAAATACTCATAAATCTTCGCAGAGGACTTGGTGCAGGGATCAAGATTCTAAATTTACATCTTGTATTGGGGAAATGTAAATTGTGACTTGACAACTTTTGAAGTACTCCATTTTTATGCATGTGTCAATGTTTGGGAAAATGTCTTTGGATTTCTTTTAACAGGAAAAATATAAGCGTAGCAGTAAAAGTATTGAAGAGTGATGATCCTGCAGTAAAGGATGAGCTGATGAAGGAGGCTCAATTCATGCATCAGCTTGATAACCCCTATATCGTCCGCATGATTGGCATCTGCGAGCGAGAGTGTTTAATGCTGGTGATGGAACTCGCTGAACAAGGCCAAATGAATAAATTTCTAATGACTCACAAGTGAGTTTGATTTTTTGTATAGTTCTTCACACTGGATTATTAAACAAGTCAATTTGGTCTTCAAAGACCATAAATTTGAAGGCTTTCAGTCACATATTCAAGTAGGCCAAAAAATACTTACTGTCATTTGTCTATATACTAAATATGTATGTAAATTGCAACAAAAGATTTATAATTATTAATTTTGGTTACTGTGCTTCTGCACCCAAATGAAATGATTGTCAAATGTCAAACTGCATTTTAAAGGAATTATGTTACTAAATAGCTGGAAACAATTAATAACGTGGGCAATTATTAACCCAGCAGACTTTTTAATATATTAGAAACAGCATTTAGCATAACTTGTAACTACTGCTTCTAAAGAATCAGCCATTCTGATAAGTCTTCTGTAGAACTGTCTGGTAGTTTCACGTTGAGAACAGAAGAGAATCAATTACTGATGAACAAATCAGAATAATGATTTAGTGTTATATAACAATAAATCAGCTCTGTTTACTTGAACTTTCTGTAGCATGCAAATGTATTGTAGACACATTCTGTGCATTAATACGAGAAGTTCAAATTCCCATTGTTAATTTTAATTACAACTGGTAGTTGCTATAGGCAGCATTCCTTAGGTAGATGGCTGTAGGATTAAAAGTTATCATTATCTTGCAATAGTTTGCACTGGTTTGTACATTATCTAGTGTTAGATGAGATCTGATTTCCTCCAGTCAAAGAGGAACTCTGACCACTGTTAACAAACTCTTTTTCCAAGGCACCATTTCGATTATTCATCCGGGTTGCTGACTCAGGGCAAAAACATCTAAGCTTCAATTTATCTCAAAGTCAAGCATCCAATTCTTAAGTTTTTCATTCTACTTGGGGTAATGTAACCTTCAGCGGTGTCATTATTCCCATCCATGACCCTACACAATCATTCCAATGCTCTCCACCATGTCCATCATCCACTAAATCCCATTGGTGTGTACACTTCAACCTTGCTGATCTAAGCAAAAGGGAGATAAGACAATAAGGAAGTATCTATAAGAATAGATAATCTGTATGCTGCGATATTTATAATTATTGATCATTCATTTTAACTTTCCCAGATAATAATTGAATTAAAATGGCCTTTATTTTCAGAGACGTTAACATTACCAACATAGTTGAATTGGTGCATCAGGTGTCCATGGGCATGAAGTACTTAGAAGAGAAAAATTACGTGCACCGAGATTTAGCGGCGAGGAATGTTCTCCTTGTAACTCAGCATTATGCTAAAATCAGCGACTTTGGCCTGTCAAAAGCCATAAACTCTGAGGAGAATTACTACAAGGTAAGTTGTAAAAAGGTCCTTAATTAACCTCAGTATTTCTTGGATTTCAAGCATGAATTTCCCATGTTGCAAAGTAAGTAATTAATGATGGATTATAACTGGAATGTCTATTCATCCACCTCTTAATAAAAGCCTTTATAATCTGCAAACTCTGAAGTGCCTCTCACTTGTATAATTAACTGGAATCAGTCATCTTTTAAAACACAAAATGATACCAATCTACAGTATATTTAGATTTCTATTTAATATTCTGAGTTTATCTTTGCAATTTCTTCAGAATGGTGTCTCACCCTATCGTCTTATCGAGCAGTCTGTCTGGGCATTCATTTTCACACCTCCCTTTCTTTTCACTCCAGCATTAGCACCTCATTACTCCTTCCTCTCCCCACATCGTTCATCAGCCTCCCCACAATCAGCATTAATTACTGTACAAGCTTTCAGCTGTCTTTACATTAATGTTTTAAGATAAATCTTTCAGAAGAATTTGGAAAAAAATTGTCCTGCTTATAAGGCAGCACCAAAATTGTGTTTTAAATATTTAAAATGCATGTTTATTTCTAATAGTTGCAGTTTATTCTTGACAATATTATGTACTTCACAGCTTTGAAAATGATTTTTCTCCTTGTGATTTTCTTCTTGCTGTTACGTGCCCAACTTGCAGAACGTTTCCCTGGTGCAGTTTGTTCTTTACATGCACAGTTCGAAGTTCACAGTTCAAAGTACATTCATTCTCAAAGTATGAATACCTTAAACAACCTTGACATTCGTCTCCTTGTGGACAGCCACAAAAAAAAACAATAGAATCCATGCAAAATAACCTACACAACAAAGACTATCAAACATCCAATGTGCGAAGAAAGGAACAAATCATGCAAATGGTAAATAAATAATACACAAACATAAAGCACAGAGTTCTGAAAGTGATTGCACAGCGACAGAGTCAGTTCAATGCCACAGCCGGTCCAGGAGCCTAATAGCTGCAGGCCACAGCTGCAGTGTCAGTTCAGCACTGAAGATAGTGAGGCCAGTCCAGGAGCTTGTTGGCTATGCCCCTCCTTTTCCCTTAGCCTCAACACATTAATATTTTAATCTGGCGCAGTACTTAAATCAGCTAAATACAAATTCATTTATTCGCTCTCGCCACTTCAATCTGGACCTGAGTCCAATTCAACAATGGCCACTGTGGCCATACCCGCATTCTCAAGAGTCCAGTTTGTTGAATCATTCGGAACTTCAAGAAAACGCCAGGTATACAGACAGTTCAAAAGCACAACTCCCAAATAGAAATTACAGGCTGCAGATTGTAGCAATCATACTCCAGAAAAAGTATATTTAATAAACCATCTTGCTGTCTGCAAGATGTTGCTAAGTTTCACTAGCACCATCCAATTAATGGAAAATATTTGTCACAAGTCACAGGTGCAATGATAAGCTTACTTGCAGCTGCACTATATGCACATAGTATCATGTAATCATGCATAAAATAGTACCCTATAAGCAAGAAAGACATAAACATAAATTATACACAATATTTTTACAAGAAAACACCATTAGAACAGAAGAACAAAGACTATTTTAGTGCAAAATGTCAAAGTGTTCCTAATGTGCTAAGTTGTAATGATAAACATTTACATTTGGTCTATAACCATATAACATATAACCATATAACAATTACAGCAGGGAAACAGGCCATCTCAGCCCTTCTAGTCTGTGCTGAACGCTTACTCTCACCTAGTCCCGCCTACATGCACTCAGCCCATAACCCTCCATTCCTTTCCTGTCTATATACCTGTAACCCCCTGGGTCGCCTCAGGCTCACTAGGCTCGTTCTCGTCTAGGGGAAGCAGCCTTTGGCCCCGCCAAACTGGGTAATCAGCTGGTGTGGATGCTGTGTGATGTCCCCGCCTCACCCAAAAACAGACAGTACACCATATGCGATTAAATGAGTACAATTTATAAAGGTTACTATAACTAAGTGATTAATAACGATACAGTATATATGAAGGAAAAAAAATAAAGAAAAGGCGCCAAACTTATCGAAGTCCAAACCACTTCGTGCACAACCGTTGGAGCTCAATTACTGAAGTCTTCTGGCCACCATTCGATCCCCTCCGAACTCCTCGACTCGCAGTTTAGGACCATCCGAAGTGGTCAACCAAGCACATCTAGCTTCATCTCCTCTTCTTGACCTCCTGGCCTTGGACCCCTGCTTGGGGTCCGTTCCTCGCCCAGTTTACAGCATTGTGTCCTCTCTCTCTCACCCCCTCGCGCCGATCTCCCCAAAAGCCCGCCAACAATAGCTTACAGACTCCGAAGAAAGAACAACATTAATCCCAATTGGTTTACAAAGGAATACAATTCTCGTTATCAGTAAATTTTAACCCAAACAAGCTTCCAGCACTCTCTCGCAACAAAGAAGCATTCCTACTTTTAACAAAACAAAGAAGCCATTTTGATTACATACACAGTAACAAAGAAAAAGAAGAAATCCCTTTTACATACCTATCCAATTTTTTTTTAAATGACAAAATCAAACCTGCCTCTACCACTTCTACTGGAAGCTCATTTAAGAGCCAAATAAATAGTTTAAGCTCTTCTTGATCCTGGTGGCTTCTGTATCTCCTGCCCAATGACAGCTACAAAATAAATGCCATGGCCAGTCAGTCACGATACTTTCAACAGAACATCTGTAGAAGTTTGGTAGACTGTTTGATGATAAGTCAAACTTCCTTAACCTCCTAAAAAAAAATAAAAATGCCAGCGCACGTTCTGTATGATTGCATCCATGTGCTGGACCCAGGACCAGTCATCTGATATGTTAACACCCAGGAATTCAAAGCGCTAACTCCCCACTGCTGTTTTCTCAATGTACAGTAGCATATTTTCATTCTCTTTCACCTTCCTGAAGTCAACAATCATCATTTTGATTTAGCTGATGTTGAGTGAGAGGTGTTTTTCAGATGCTACTCAACCAGATGTCTTATCTCACTCTGGTAAACTGATTATTTGCTACCTGTGATTAGTGTTAGCACGAATGTGCCAACATACACAATTAAATAATTATTATGATACTGCATTTTGCATTTGCTAAGAACCCAAGTGTTACAATATCACCAGTTTCCTTCTCTTGTCCTTTTGACATTTGTTTTAGGCCAAAAGTACAGGTAAATGGCCAATAAAGTGGTATGCACCAGAATCCATTAACTACTACAAGTTTTCCAGCAAAAGTGACGTCTGGAGCTTTGGTGTGATGATGTGGGAATCGTTTTCCTATGGGCAAAAGCCATACAAAGTAAGTTCTGTTCTAACAAATGTTAGTTTCATGAACAATGCACCTCCTCAGCTGAAATCAAAGGCTTCTGTTAGGTTGTTGTGATGTTATTGAAATCTTTGCTGTAGTTGCTGATGGAGAAGGAAACAGACTGGGCAGTATTTTGTTAATCAGTCTTTTTTCATGAATATTGTAGGAATCAGTGTAAAGCATTTAGCTCATTGTATCTCATACACTGACATTATGGGTGAACATTTATCATTACACTTGCTACCAAAATATCAACCTCAGACTTAAGATTAGTAATTGACCTTGCATCTTTTTTGCGCCAACCCTTGTTTTCAAACATTTGCTCTGAATATTGTTGAACTTTCTCCTCTGGTTACCCAATGTGTGGGACAAAGGACAAAGGACTTTACTTAAACACTTACATGACTTAATACACTGTTATGAACTTTGTTATAGATTCAGAACTAGATATTGTCCAATCTGGAGCAACTGGCCAGGTTCATTTCAAGAGTTCAGACCTCAGAATCCTCTTATTCATGACAGCTGGCGTTAAGATATTGCTGTTTGGATTTCCAATGTTCCTTATTCTAATCTTCCAGAATGTTTACTTTTTGCCCCTTCTGTGAATTTTATAATACTGGAGGAAGCAGGAAACATCTGCTCCGTTGTTCCCTTTACAGTCTCTCAATTTGGAGATCTTCTGACCACAATGGCTTAGCTCACTCTTAGCTAAGAGTGATTCAATCTACTGATGTCAATTGAATCACACAGCTCATTCAAATCACTTCAGTTGCTGAGAATTACCCAAACATCTGCGATTTTACTTCCTTTCTTCCACTGGACTGGTTCTCCCAAATAGCCCTTCATCACATCATTCTTTATTGGAATTTACTTGTTCTCTATATGGCTAAGATGGCTTGGTCTCAAGTTTAATGAATAATCCCCATTATCATCGGCTCACTCAATTGTGGAGAATCAGAATCAGGTTTATTATCACTGACGTGTTGTGAGATAGAACATAGAACATAGAAATCTACAGCACATTACAGGCCCTACGGCCCACTATGTTGTGCCGACCATGTAACCTACTCTAGAAACTGCCTAGAATTTCCCTAGCGCATAACCCTCTATTTTTCTAAGCTCGATGTAAGAGGCTCTTAAAAGACCCTATTGTATCCTGATGTTTTGCAGCAGTGGTACAGTACAATACATAGCAATTACTATGTTACAATAAGAAAATAAATAAATAGTGCAATAAGAGGGCAAAATAGTGAGGTAGTGTTCATGGGTTCCTGGACCGTTAATAAATCTGACGGTGGAAGTGAAGAAGCTGTTCCGAAAACATTGACTGTGTGACCTCAGGCTCCTCCCTGGTGGTGGTAATGCGAAGAGGGCATGTGTTGGATGGCAAGGATCCTTAATAACAGATGCTGGCTTCTTGAGGCACCTCCTTTTGAAGATGGCCTCGATGGTGGGGAGGCTAGTGCCCATGGTAGAGCTGGCTGGGTCTACAGCCCTCTGCTGCTTTTTCTGATCCTATGCAGCAGAGCTGGGGTTTCCAGCCTTTTTTAAGCTATGGAGCCTTACCATTAACTGAAGGGTTCATAGACTGTAGGTTGGGAACCCTTGGATTAGAGCCTCCGTACCACGCAGTTGTGTAACCAGTAAGAGTGCTCTCCACAATACATCTGTAGAAATTTGCTAGAGTCTTAGGTGACATACCAAATCTCCTCAAACTCATAATGAAGTATAATCTCTGGTGGACCTTCACATTTGCATCAATGTGTTTAACCCAGGATAGATCCTCTGAGATGTTGACACCCGAGAACTTGAAGCTGCTCATCCTCTCCACTGCTGACTCCTTAAAGAGGACTGGTGTGTGTTCTCCTGACCTCCCCTTCCTGAAGTTCGCAATTAATTTACTGATGTTGAGTGGAGGGTGGGGTTTGCAACGCCACTCAACTAGCTGATCTATCTTACTCCAGTACACCTCCTCATCACCATCTGACGTTCCGCCAACAACATGTATCATCGACAAATTTACAGATGGTGTTTGAACTGCGCCTAGCAACGCGGTCATGAATGCAGAGAAAGTAGAGCAGTAGGATAAGCACACATCCTTAAGGTGCGCTGACTGTTGATTTTCAGTGAGGGAGGAGATGTTACTTCTGATCTGCACTGACCGTGAATTTCTGATGAGGAAGTCAAGGATCCAGTTGCAGAGAGAAGTATAGAGGCCTAGGCTTTGAAGCTTTTTGATTAGTCCTGAGAGGATTATATTGTTGTTGTACGTGAGCTGAATTCAATAAACAGCAACCTGACATAAATATTGCTGATGTCCAGATGGTCCAAGGCCGAATGGAAAGCCATTGAGATTGCATTACCGTAGACCTGTTGTAGTGGTAGGCAAATTACAGTGGGTTCAAGTCCTTGAGCAAGAAGGAGTTAATTCTAGCCATGATCAACTTTTTAAAGCACTTCATCACAGTAGATACGACTGCTGTCAGGTGATAGTCGCTGAGGTAGCTCCGCCTGCTTTTCTTGGTCACTGGATGATTGATGCTCGTTTGAAGCAGGTGTTCACTGACTGCAGCAGTGGGAGGATGAACGTGTCCTTGAACACTCTAACACAGATTTTAAGTATCCTGCCAGGTATAACATTGGGGCCTGATAACTTGTGATGGTTCACCCTCTTGAAAGGTGTTTTAACTTCGGCCTCTGAGATAGATATCACAGAAAAGTTTTTTTGCAGCCTAGGCTATCTGCTTCTTTTGATGAATGCTGGTGATATTGTAGGAGGGTATCATAGTTCATGGTTTGGAATGTTGCATTTATAGACTGTGGACTTTTTCAAACTTATGGTTTTTATATTCTGTGTCTTTTTTTAATTGCCCGCCCCTTTTCCATTTTGTTGTAGGAGCAGAGGTTGTTTGGGAGTTGATGCTCTGTTAGTTTACTGCTCGTTTTTTGTGAGAGGGCGGGTCAATGCTCCTGTTCCGTTTTGTGTGGGAGAGGGGGGTTTAATGATCAGATGCAGTTCTTTTTTGCTTTTTTGTACGTGGGAGGTGGAGGGTTTGATGTTTCTCTCTGAACGACTTTCATGTTCTTACTTTGTTTCATGGCTACCTTGAGAAGATGCAGAGTTGAATATGGATACGTGCTTTGATAAATGAACCTTTAAAAATCATTGACCTTAAATCATGTGGTGAACTACATATACCTGTCTGGACACGCACCCTCCCCCCCCCCCCCCCCCCCCCCCCCCCGGGCTGACTGCTCCTGTGGCTCCTCCCACAGACCCCTGTATAAAGGCAATTGGAGGCACTGCTCCTCCCTCAGTCTCCAGGATGTTGTGTGATGGTCTCTTGCTGCTGACGGTGCTTTCTTCCAGCCAATAAAAGCCTACCTTGACTCATGTCTCCGTGAGTTATTGATGGTGCATCAATTTTATTAGCTGGAAGAAAGCACTGTCAGCAGCAAGAGACCATCACACAACATCCTGGAGACTGAGGGAGGAGCAGTGCCTCCAATTGCCTTTATACAGGGGTCTGTGGGAGGAGCCACAGGAGCAGTCAGCAGGGGGCGTGTCCAGACAGGTATATGTAGTTCACCACATTCACCCCCCCTTTGTTTTAAAAGAGAGTCCCCATGGGGTGAAGTTTCTTACAAGTATATTTACAGGTTAAGTCTATCAGGTGGTCGAACACCTTTAAATGTTACATTCTAGGGAATGCAATCCTACTTGTGTAACCACTTCTTGGAAGCTAACACCTTGAGCCTTGGGAAGAACAAAGGTGCTACATTTTCCTTTGAACTTATGCGTAGATGGAGTGGAGGCACAGATGGATCTGGGGTTGTGGACACAAACAACACTAAAACTAGCAATGCAAGTCAGTAAGGCAGTTGTACAGAAAGCAAAGCACCATGCTTCATTTCTAGAAAGGTAGAACTGAAAAGTACAGATTATTTAATTTCTAATTAATTCTCATTAGACCGCACTTAGGATCTACGAACAATTCTTGTCTCCTATTATAAAGAGGATTTGGAGACAGTGGAGAATTCATTAAATTATTTAATAGATAATTATAAAAAGATGTAATTATATCTGAAATAAGATGTCATACCTATCAGTAAAGATTAAATAAACAAGAATTTATTTATATACAGACAGGAAATTGTAGAATGACTTAACAGAGGATTTCAAAACTGCAAATGAGCATGATAGGGCAGATATCTATAATGGGGTAAGAGAGAACTACCTACTAATAACTTTAAAAGGTGGTGGCAGTGGTTAGTGTGATGCTGCTACAGCTTGGGCCTGTTCTGGAGTTCAGAGTTCAGTTCTGGCACCATTCTGTAAGGAGTCTGTGTACATCCTCCCTATGGAATGCTTGGGTTTTTTCCAGGTCCTCCAGTTTCCTCTCACAGTCCAAAGACGTGCCCAGAAGGTTAATTGGTCATTGTGATCAGGTTAGCGTTAATAGGGCTTGTGGGGTGTTGCTGGGTGGCATGGCTCGAAGGGCCAGAAGGATCTACTCTGCACTATATCGCTATGTAAATTAAAAACTTAGGAGAGGCTTCTCTACCTAGTGAGTAGTTAAAATGGGAACATTGAGTGATTAAGATGAGCAGTGTCAACACAGTTATAGGTAAGCTGGATAAACACGAGACTTAAAGGAGGTTTATGAAGTTTAATGAAAGTCTCTATTTCTCAGTCTCCATTTTCTTCCTAGCAGATGTTCAATAAAACTTTGCTTTTTAGTCAAGCTTGATTATCATTGTGCAATGTGTCATAGGATATTTTGTTAACTTAAAGGCAATATCTAGCACATTGTTGTTTTTGTTGTTAATGGCTATAAAAGGTAAGAGGAGTTTCATGGGTAAACACTAATTTGGACTTGTTGAGTGAAATTACCAATTTTGTAATTGCAAATACAATGTAAATTTTAGTTAAGAGCATCTTCAATTGAAAAATCCCAATGAAGTCCAAAGGCACAGGCTATCCCGTTAAGCACAACTGTATTCTCCAATTGATGGATGTCCACTCGTTTCTACAATTCAATACGATAAAGTAGTTAACTTTCAAAACTAGATAAAAGATGCATGCATTTTGCTCAATTACATTCCACTTTCTTAGCTTCAGTAAATCATATGATACAAAAAGACAATGTGTTCACACCAATAGGAACATTACTATAGCAGCAATTGAAAGGAATTTAGATAGAGACCTGAAAAGCCAGAGAATGCAAAGACATAGACCATGTGCAGGGAAATGGGAATAGTCTTCTAATAGTCTTTTAATTGTCTTCTTGGTCAGCACAAGCATTGTGGGCCAAAGGGCCTGTTTCTGGCCTGTATTCTTCTATGTTCCATGCTCTGTGACTGTTAACCTACAGTGTCAGTGTCTGAGCTGGCTTGGCATGAGGCCCTTCTGCCTACCAGAAGCCCTATGGTTGTATATGGCTTGACACAAGTGCATCTTCTCACCTCCTACATTCCCCGCAATGCTACATATAGAAAATAAAACTGTCTACAGGGTCCAGATTATAATCTAAACATGAGCACCTATCTGAGTCCCACCATTTGTGAGACGAGTACAGTTACCTTTCTAGAGTCTGAAGTCATACAAAACATAAGCAGCCTTTCAAGAGAACAAGTCCACACCAATCATCGGGCATACAATTACACTAATCCAATTTATTTATTTAATTAGAGGTGTGGCATGGGTAGGTCCTTCTGGCCTAATAAACTTCATCACCCAGCAACTAAACGATTTAACCCTAGCCTAATCACAGGACAATTAATCTACTAACAGCTATGTCTTCCTGTGGGAAGAAACCGGAGCAACCGGAGGAAACTCGTGTGTTCACAGGGAGGACATACAAGTTCCTTGCAGAAGATGTCAGATTTGATTTCTGAACTCCCATCGATGCCCCCCCCCACCCCCTGCCAATTCTACCACGGATCCACACACTAAGGAAAATTTACAGTGGGTGGTTTAATCTACTCACATGTCTGCCAGGCAACATAATGGAAACTCCTGGGCTTCTGCCAGGTTTCAGGCTCTACAGCAGGTTTCATTTGAGTGTGTTGGAGTTCGAGTTGCCTCCTCCCATACTAAACTGAGATCAAAGGAAATTCTTCAGCCTTATTTGAGAATTTGTATACTTACAGGAGTGCGTACAAAGAGCCTAGGAAATTGAGCTCCATCCTTATATTCAATGATTTTTTTTGTCAGTATCTCTGCCTGGCTCTCAAATAGTCTAATTTACATTTTTAGAAAATAGATTGACATTTTCTTTACCTAAATCCCACAATGTTTTATCTATTCGAAAATAGAAACCATGGAGCATTATTTAGTAGTGTTAAATATTAATTATTAACGTCCTTTCTTTAAGATAATTTTGTATCAGCGTTTTCTTTCTCACACCATTATAATGATCACGTAAAATTGTAAATAGTGAATACACAGAAGTGTTGCTATGTGAACAATCTGTTGATGATGTCTTCTGCAGAGCTGATAAACATCCTACATTAGTGGTGAATTTTGTGAGGAATCTCTTACTGGGTTGGCAAAGTTAAATCTTACTGGAGAAATATCAGAAAGATTGCAGACACCCCACCCCCAAGTGCTGTTCTGGTGGCTACCATTACTCATTAAAACCAACACTGAAACAGCTTCAATCCACAGATCAGGCATCACTGAAGTTATCTTCATTTCTGGTTGGAAGATGTCTGGATCAATAGTGTAACTAATTTCTCCCATGCAGTTCCCCACTCCTTCAGGCAAGCAAGAATATATATTGTGAAGAACATAAAGCCCTACCCTCTGTTCCTGGGGAACAAATTTTACCACATTCTACCACCTACAGCAGATGTCCTTTACCCTTACCGTCTGTCTTCCATCTCCAATTATCAACTCACATCACAAAATTAACATTACTTCTGTGCCTTTTAACATTTTTGAAGAAGCTCATATTTTTGAGTTCTACATTCATACAACTTCCAGGTTGGTCTTCTAACTGATGTGGCATTGATCTCATAAAATAAACCAGCTAGATCTATTTCAACAAATCCCTGCTGTTTCCCTCAGATCAGCTAATAATTTCTCACAGATGCTGCCTGAGCTGCTAAGTTCTTCCAGCATTGTGTACGTATTCTTTGATCCACAGCATCTGCAGTTGTATTTTGTGAGCTAATTTTCTATGCATCCTGTGGAAAAAGAATCCAGCAAAATCTGCAAAGGCTAAAGAAATTAATAATTACCTAAAGGTTCCAACGTTATTTCTATGTTTAAGAAGGGCAGCAGGGATAAGCCAAATAACCACAGCACAATAATCTTTGAGCTTGTGATAGGGGAAATACAGTGGATTACGATTAATTGGAGAAGCAGCTTATTTAAGATAACTTCAAGAACAAAAACAGATTGAGAAAATAATCAGGATTCATTTTATTTATTTGGGACATTCTGCCACTTCACTAGGACAGGAACAAGCTTCAGCCGTGTGCATGTCGTGTGGCTGTTAGACTCTACACCATGCTTAGACTGAACAGTTTTTAAATAGTGTTAGTTGCATGTGTGTGTTCAAAAAGCAGTGATTTTTGTCACTGACAGTTGGTGAGAAATAAGCAGTAAGACAATTCAGTTTTGCTCATTGTGGTTTCAAGCATCCAGTCTTGGAGATGCTAGAAATGGCTTGGAGTGAGAAATAAATTTTTTCACTACTTCAGGTTAGGAACTATGAAGGTATCAGGAATCATCTTGAATGTTACAATGAAAATGAAGCTATGGAGGATGAGGTCCATTATCAGCTCTTGGTGTCTGTGCTGATTTTGTTCACTTACAGTCAATCAAAAGAACACGGCAGCGTACACTGAATGAATTTCTCTGTCCATAACTGTTGGGAACTAATACACAGTTTAATAGTACTGCAGTACTATTGGTAGTGTTCCAATTCAATCTTTATTTCATTTAAATGCATAATTTTTTACCATGTCAAATGGTAATTTGTCCTTTTTATACCTTTTTAACTATTTCCATGAAACTTTGGTTAATTGGGGCTGCTGCTTAATTGGCCAAAATGTACTGGTCAGATGTATAATTGGAATCCACTGTACTGGTGAAAATTCGAAGGAATGGGATCTATGTACATTTTGAAAGGCAGGGTCTGATCAAGGGTAGTTAACACTGCTTTGTGTTGGAGACATCCATGTTTCAGCAATTTTATGTGTTTTTTGAGGGGACAACTAAGAAGATTGATGAAGGCAAGTTGGTAGACATCATCTATGTGAACCTGCTGAAGCATTCGACAAGGTCCTGCACGGTGGTTAGTACAGAAGGTTTAGGTATATGAGAAACGTTGTTTCCAATGTTTAAGAGGAACTTCGTTTTGTTTGGTTGTCTATATGTAGAGTCAGATAGTAATAAATTTGAACTTGATTTCTAAGGCAAGCTGGCTAATTGGATCTTAAATTAGCTTGATGGTAATGGTGACAAGATATTTTATCTGATTGTAACTCTGTGACAAGTGGTGTACTACAGTGCTGGAACATTTGTTGTTTGTGATATATTTTAATAACTTGGATGTAAATTTATGAGTTTTGTATTAGTAAGCTTGTAGATGAGACAGAAGGTAGGAGCTACTGCAGGATACAGGTTAGATGGAAAGATGGGTGAAGTGTTGGCAGATGGAATTTGGCTTAGACAAGTGTGAGGTTATGCATTTTGGGAAGTCAAACATTGAGGGGAGGGTCCACATTCAGTACATAGTAGAGCACTAAGTAGTGTTGATGAACACAAGAACATTGGGATTGAGGTTCATCGTTCCCTGAAAGTATCAACACATGTAGATAGGATGGTAAAGAAGGGATCGGGCATGTTTTCCTTCATAGATCAGGGATGGGAGATTATGCTGTAACTGGTTAGACTGCATTAGAATTGATTGCTGCATTTTAGGAAGGATGGGATGACCGTGGACAGAGGGCAGAGGACATTGACCATCATGTCACCCAAATTAGAGGACATTAGTTATGGGGAGCCTTGGTTTCGCTGGGGCAAAGGAGGGTGAGGGCTGACCTGATAACAGGGGTATATAAAATTATAAGGGACATACAGTAGCTAGGGGAACTTACCCTAAGATTGGTGTTTGAGAAATAAGAAAGCATAGTTTTAAAGAAAGGGAAGAATTTTTGAAAGAGATTCTGAAGGGGAAGAGTTTTTCTCAAGGCCCTTAAGGCCCGTGTGTTGTGGTTCAAGTGATCTGAGACAACAAATCCAAGCGAGCGAAGTCCTTGGCAGATGTAGTGCACTTCGAGCACATCATGCCAATCATTTGCTGAACATGTGGAGAATGGTGTGATGGTGAGGGGGAATTAGCCCAGGGTTTATAAGTCATTCCAGTAAAGTTGTGAGGGGTTGATAATAATCCCACAAATGCTGATTAGGCAGGATTGTGAACCTTTGACCTGCAATAATGAAACATGCACTCTCTACCTGGCATCTCATGTTAAGGCTATTTTGCATATCTCAGATCAAATGCTGTAAGATGTTGTCCATTATTCATTATATTTGACTGCAAAATGTCTTAAAAAAGCCTGAATTTATCTGCACAGGGAATGAAGGGCCAAGAAGTTGTACAAATGATCGAAGCAGGCCGGCGATTGGAAATACCAGCCAGATGTCCTGTTGAAATGTTTGAATTGATGCAAGAATGCTGGACATACAAGTGAGTATTTCCCCCCCCCCCCCCTTTTTCAGCTGGATCTGTAGCAAAACAGAGACCCTACATTACATGAGTTATTTTACACCCTCTGCCCTCTGCTTATCTCGGATATTGCTGATTAAGAATCATGAAATGATTTTCCATTATCTTCTGATTCCATTTATAAGAAAATATACCATAGTTTCTATTCTAGAGTTATTACTGTATATGGCTCAGAACTAAGGTGTAGTTTAAGGGTTACAGAGGTAGGTTATTAATTTGTTGAGTAATCAATAACCCATTTTGTAAGGGGAAGGGCCTAGAACAGACAGTAAAAGCTGAGGGGAAGATTAAAAAGGCTCAGCAGTACTCTGCTGGATTTCTTAGTTCATACCAGCGAGATGAGCTGTAGTGGCAACAGTTAATGTACCAAGTGACTTCATTGTCTGATCAAAGTGACTTATTACCCAAAATACCCAGTGCAAGTTGTTATGAAATAAATCATATAGAGGGAAATCATGTTCACGCAGGCAGAAATTTATTTTTTGTTAGACCTAGAGTTAATTATTTCAGTGCTTTCCCCTTACTCTCCCAAGTGAAAAGGTAAGTGGTGTTGCACATGTTGAGGTGTATGAAAGTAAACAAATTTACCTGTCTGGATGAGAAATATCAAAGAACACGATGGGAAACTGGACAAGAAAATGCAGAGCCCTCACTGAGACGCTTGTTGATCCAAGAACACTATGGGAGGCTAGAGAAGAAAATACAGGAGCCCTCGCTGAGATCTTGCAATCTCACTACCCTCTGGAAAGGCACCAGAAGACTGGAGGATAGAAAATTTACTTTTATTTAAGAAGGGCTGCAAGGATAGGCCAGGTGATTTTAGACCTGTTTGCTTAACATCTATATTAGGTAAGTTGCTGGAAAGCATTGTGAGGGATAAAATATCGTTACATTTGTTTCATTTGGGGTAGCCATCGAGGTGTTGTATGTGGAAGATCTTATCTTAGGAACTTGATTGAGTTTTTTTGTGAGATGATGAGGATGGTTCATGAGAGGAGGGTAGTAGATGTAGTATATATAGATTTCAACAAGAGTTCACATAGCAGCCTACTCTGGAAGTTTAGGTCACATGTCATCTAAGGAGAGCGAGCAAACCGGATATAAAATTGTCTGATAATCGGAAATGGAGTGAGATGGTTGAAGGATGCCTCTCAGACGGGAGGCCTGTGACTAATGGTGTGGCCAGTCATTATTGGTGGGTCCATTTTTATTCGTCAGCAATATTAATGGTTTGAATGAGAATATATGAGGAATAGTTATGAAGCTTGCAGGTGACACTAACATAGGTGGTTTCATAGTCAGTGAAGAGGGGTATCAAGAACTGCAGTGGCATCTTAATCAGCTATGTAGGTGGCCTGAGGAAGGGCAAATAGAATTAACTTCAGGTAAGTGGAAAGTGATACATTTTGCAAGGACAAATCAAGGTTGAACTTACACACTGAGTGGAAAGGCCTTGGGTAGAGTCATATAGCCACACAACACAGAAACAGGTCATTCACCTCATGTAGTTTATGCTAAACCATTAATCTGCATTGACCTATACCCAGACGATATCCCTCTATACCCCTCCCATCCATGTACCTTTCCAAATTTCTCATAAATGTTGAATTCGAATCTGCATTCGCCACTTACGCTGGCAGCTTGCTCCACACTCTCATCACTCTCTGAGTGAAGAAGTTCCTGCTCATGTTCCCCTTTGGCATTTCACCTTTCAGCCTTAACCCATGACCTCTAGTTGTCATCTCAGTCAACATCAATGGAAAAAGCCTGCTTACAGTTGCCATATTAATACCCCTCATAATTTTGTATATCTCTATCAAAACTCCCCGCAATCTTTTACATGGTAGGAATAAAGTCCCAACCTATTCACCTTTCCATATATCTCAGTTCCTGAAGTTCTGGCAACATTCTTGAAAATTTTCTTTGCAATCTTATTTACATCTTTCCTGTAGGTAGGTGACCAAAACTGGACACAATACTCTAAATTAGGCCTCACTGACATTTTATATAATTTCAACATAACATCCCAACTCCTGTACTCAGTACATTGTTTTATGAAGGCCAGTATGTCAAAAGCTTTCTTTACGATCCTATCTACCTGTGACATCACTTTCAAGGAATTGTGGATCTGTACTCCCAATATCCCTCAGTGCCCTGTCACTCACTGTGTAAGACCTAACCTGATTAGTCCTCTCAAAGTGTAACACCTCATACTTGTTTGCATTAAATTCCATCTACCATTTTTCATCCCATTTTTCCAGTTGGCCCAGATCCTGCTGCAAGCTTTAATAGTCTTCTCGCTGTCTACTATGGTTCCAGTCTTGGTGTCATCCACCAATTTCACCACATTATCATCCAGATCATTGATATAGATGACAAACAGCAATGGACCCAACACCGATTCCTGCTTCGCTCCACTAGTCACAGGTCCCCAGTCAGAGATGCAAACATCTACAACTGCTCTCTGGCTTCTCTCGTGAAGCCAATGTCTAATCCGATTTACTACCTCATCTTGAATGCCAAGTGACTGAAGCTTCTTGACCAGCCTCCCATGTGGGATCTTGTTAAAGTCCATGCTGACAACATCCACTGCTTTGCCTTCAGTAACTCTCCTGGTAAATTACTCGAAAAGCACTAAGATTAATTAGACATGACTTACCGCACTCAAAGCCATGTAGACTACCCCTAATCAGTCCTGTCTATTCAAATAGGTATGTATCCTTTCCTTAGAACACCATCCAATAACTTTCCCACTACTCACTAATTTCCTGGTTTATTACCTTTCGTAGACAATGGAACAAGATTAGCTATCCCCCAATCTTCTGGCACCTCACCATGGCTGAAGATGTTTTAAATATCTCTGCTAGGGTCCCTGCAATTTCTGCACTATCTTCCCACCTGAGGAACATATTGTCAGGCCCTGGAGATTTATCCACTCTAATTTGCCTCAAGCGAACAAACACATCCTCCTCCATAATCTGCATATGGTCCATGACCCTGCTGCTACATTGCCTCACATCTATAGACTCTGTGTTCATCTCCTGAGCAAATATAGAGGCAAAAAATCCATTTAAGATCTGCCCCATCTCTTTCGGCTCCACACATAGATTACCAATCTGATCTTCCAGAGGATCAATTTTGTCCCTTGCTATCCTTTTGCTCTTAATGTATCTGTAGTTGCCTTCGGATTCTCCTTCACTTTGTCTGCTTGAGCAACCTCATGTCTTTTAGCCCTCCTGAATTCCTTTTTAAGTGTCCTTTTGCATTTCTTATACTCCTTGAGTACCTCATTTGTCTTTGCCTGCCTATATCTGCTGTGCACCTCCTTCTTTTTCTTAATCAAGGCCTCAATGTTTCTCAAAATACAAGGTCCCCTAAACCTGCTATCTTTGCCTTTTATCCTCAGAAACATACAAACTCTGTACTCTCAAACTTCCACTTTTGAAGGCCTCCACTTACCAAATATACCTTTGTCAGAAAACAGCCTGTCCCAATCCACACTTGCCAGATCCTTTCTGATACCATCAAAATTGGCCTCTCTCCAGTTTAGAATCTCAACCCAGGCCCAAACCTATCCTTTCCCATAATTACCTTGAAGCTAACAGCATTATGATCACTGGATACAAAGTGTTCCTCTACACAAACTTCTGTCATCTACCCTGTCTCAGTTCCAAATAGAAGAACTAGTATCACACTGTCTCTAGTTAGGACTTCTATGTACCGATAAAGGAAATTTTCCTGAATGCATTTAACAAACTCTTTCTAATCCAGCCCTTTTACTGTATGGGAGTCCCAGCCAATATATGGAAAATTAAAATCACAACCTTGTGTTTCTTACAACAGTCTGCAATCTCTCTACAAATCCTCTGAATCACATGGAGTTTTGGGTGGTCTATAATATACTCCTATTAACATGGTCATACCTTCCTTATTCCTCAGTTCTACCCATAAAGCCTCACTAGATGAGTTCTCCAGTCTGTCCTGGCTGAGCACTGCCATGACATTTTCCCTGACTAATAGTGCTACCCCTCCCCTTTAATCCCTTCCACTCTATCTCATCTAAAACAAGGGAACCCTGGAGCACTGAGCTGCTAGTCCTGCCCCTCCTGTAACCACTAATGGCAGCAATGACATTATTCCATGTGCTGATCCATATCCCAAGCTCATCCACTTTCCCTACAATATTCTTTGCATTGAAATGTACTCAGCTCAGAACATTAGTCCCATCATGCTCGACATTTTGGTTCCTGATTTTGTATGTAGGCACTCGTATAGGTACTTATGTAGAACAGAGGGATCTTGGAGTACAAGTGCATAGTTTCCTTAAAGGGGTGTCTCAGATAGGTGGGGCATTAAAAAAACTTATCGGTATGTTGGTCTTCAACAGCCTTGGCATTGAATATAGAGGTTGTTTGGTTATGTTGCAATGTAACAAAGCACTGGTGAGGCCACAGCTGGAGTATATTGTTCAGTTTTGGTACCAGTGATTGGAAATATGATCAAACTGCAAAGTGTGCAGAAAAAGAGATTTACAAGGATGTTGCCAGAACTCAAGGGACTGAGTTACAGGGAAAAGTTGGAGCTTTTATTCTTTGCAATGTAGAAGACTCAGAGGGTGATCGCATAGAGATGATTAAAATTTATAAAATCATGAGGAGCATCGATAGGGTGAGTAGTAATTTTTCCCCCAGGGTTGGAGAAACAAAATCTGAAGGACATAGTTTTAAGGTTAGATTAACAAGAACCTAAGGAGACCACTGTTTTAGTATGTGGTAGATACATGGAACAAGTTGCCAACGGATGTGATCGAGGCAGATATAGTAGGTACATTTTAGAAACATGTCATCAGGTGCATGGATGACAAGTGTTTCATGGGAATACGGGCCAAGTGCTGGGAAATGGAATTTGCTTGAATGAACGCCTTGATCTGCATGAACACACATGAGCCGAAGGCTCTTTCTCCGTGCTGTATAAAAGCTGAAGACCAAAGCAGTGAAAGACACGACACCAAGTAACTCAGATTTTACATGCTTGTAATCGGCTACTCCCAGTTCGTTGCCCTTTGACACCTGTAAGACAATTGATGGAGCTTTGCAACATTCTGTGATCATCAGAGATTCATTAACATATTTGTTTTCTATGAGGCCAAAGGTTGTGTGTTCAAATCCCACTCCAGAGAATTGGGGACAAAATTTGTCCTAAAACTGAACAAATGCTGCATTGTCAAAGGTGCTGTCCTTAAGATGAACTATTAAATCTAAGTCCTTTCAAGTGTATGTAGAGGATCCTATGGCAAATTTTGGAAAAGAGTGGAAAGATCTCCCCTTGATAATTCTAATCTTCCATACACCATCACTACAACAAGTAAATGAATCTGGAGAATGAAAGTTTCTGGCATTTTTTCTGGATCAGTTTGAAAAAGTACTTCATTGGCTAAACAGCATATTGGGACACCTTGAGATTGTGGGAGATTCTACATTAATGCAAGTTTTTTCACAATATCTATATCAGGTCCTTTGACATCCATTAACCTCTCCAACCCATTTCCAAATGATAAAAAATAGCTTCTGTTCTTATTTAGTGTATTTCAAATACAGATCCTACCTTTAGCTTTGCTTCTCGATTTCTAAAAATTCACATTCTGCATGCTTTTCAAAAAGAAGTTGAAATAGCTTTTTAATATAGGAGGGAGACATTAGGCTAAATGCAGGAGCATCAGCGAGACATCCAGTAAAGTGTTGCATTGCTGGGATTGCCTCATCCTTCACTGCTGGGTGGAAGTTGTAATTTGCTGAGGATCTTATTTTGATAACATCTCTCATCTATCAGTCTGTCAATAGCAGGAGACAAACTGTATCTGGGAATGTTATATAAAGAAAGTAGGCATTATGTTGCTAGGTTAGCCTACTGCAAGTTGTAAGTTATTTTGCATTTCTATTTTGTCTCTCCAGAGCAAATGAACGGCCAGGATTTGTTACTGTGGAACACAAGCTGCGTGAATTCTACTACAACATTTCAAAGGAGTAGAATACTTAACAAGAATCTTGCAGATTCTTTAGATAGAATTTGATAATATTTGTATTTGCCATGCTGTTTATAAGCAAGTTATACTCAGTGATAAAAATGAAACTGCCTCAATGCATTATATATTAAATAAATGTAGGAAGAACAAAAAGCTTTATTTCCACCTGGGAGATGAAGACCTCAAAGAGCAAAACGGCTTATTTCAGGATTCCATCAATTTACCCTTTATCTTTCAGCTGGTTATATGACATTCACAGTATTTAAGGAATTGACCCTGCATAGGCTATGCTGAATCCTCCATCAACTACTTTTCTAAAGAACAGTAGCTTCCTTGGTAAAAGGGATCTTACAATAGAACCACTGGCTTAAGTTTAATTTTGCCATATCTGCACTGCTTTAGTGTTTCCAAGAATTAAAAAAATCATAAAATTTAATGATAAGGTACTTTCTGATTTACATTTACTGTGGTAAAAGGCAACACAAAACACTGTTACTCTTGAGTCGGTTAAATATTAAACAAATATCCTGGTATTTATATGCAAAGCAATGCAGTTTAGATTTTCTGTCTGTGATTTAGAAAGAGGCAAGTGGTTTGAATTATAAGTCACATGATTACATGGTTTTGGAATCAGATGCAGAGGAATGTAATGGTTAATTGTATTGAAAGCTGCTTCCATTCCGTTTCTACATCCAACTTGACTGTGTAAGACTCTGCATATGTAGCGCCACTGGAGGGCTGAGTTTCTCATCTTAGTACATTTGTCATGTGTCCAGAGTGATATTTAAGACGGGTTAGTGAGTTTAACTATGGGACCAAATGATTTTCCAAGCTACTTGGAACTCACATACAAAGAGCTAAGTGACTGCCAAGCAATTACCTCTTTAAATACTGTGATATTTGTGGTAGCCTTTTTGGCCACTGCCCTGAAAGACCTTATTCATGGAATGTGTTGTTTCGGGTGAATGAATGGATGGATAGAGAGCTTTTCAAAAGATGCATGACATTCCATAAGTATGGGAGTGAACGTCCATGGTGGCTGAACAAATGGGGGATATACAGAAAGTGAAAAAAAAATACCAGGGAGAGTGGGGTGGTCGAACCTTCAAGACGATTGGAGAGCTCATGTTAAGAGTGATTTGCTAGAGTTGTCTAAAAGGGCAGAATTAGGTGCTTGGAAACAAATACACATCAGGATGTAGCTGAAGGGGCTATTAGTCACCTTTCCTGCTCTGATTAACTTCTTGAGCAGGTTTTTCTACTGAATTTGGAATTTTGAATCCCCAAGTTTTCAGCTTCAATTCAATAGTCAAGTTGAAATTGACTCATACTTTCTTTATCACTCAATCTAATTGGTCAGAAAACCTGAACAAATATATCATTTTCTTTCACATAGTGCATGGTGAATCTCTAGAATTGTACATCTGGGTGGACTGTGGAGGCTGGATCACTAGGAGTATTTAAAGAGGTGGTGAACACATTTCTGGAACATTGGGGAATTTAGGCCTTTGGGGAATTGGCCAAGAAGATAAGGTGAACCTGGTGCAGATCAGCCATTATTATCTTGAATGGTGAGGCAGTTTTGTGAGGCCAAGTGGCACATTCTGCCTACTATTTCCTTTTCTGAGTGTGTGTGCTGCGGTTGTGTGTGTTTGTGTGTGTGTGAGACCTCTATGCATGTTTTGCCCCCATCACCTTCAACTTCCAGCATGCCAGCAACTCAAAGTTTAGCCCAGAACTTAAAATTAAGACCATAAGACAAAGGAGCAGAAGTCGGCCATTCGGCCCGTCGAGTCTGCTCTGCCATTTCATCATGAGCTGATCCAATCTCCCCTTTAGTCCCATTCCCCCGCCTTCTCACCATAACCTTTGATGCCCTGACTACTCAGATACCTATCAATCTCTGCCTTAAATACACCCAATGACTTGGCCTCCACTGTCGTCCGTGGCAACAAATTCCATAGATTCACCACCCTCTGGCTAAAAATTTTTTTCGCATCTCTGTTCTGAATGGGCTCCCTGCACTCCTCAAGTCATGTCCTCTCGTACTAGACTCCCCCACCATGGGAAACAACTTCGCCACATCCACTCTGTCCATGCCTTTCAACATTTGAAATGTTTCTATGAGGTCCCCCCTCATTCTTCTAAACTCCAAGCAGTACAGTCCAAGAGCGGTCAAACATTCCTCATATGTTAACCCTCTCATTCCCAGAATCGTTCTGGTGAATCTTCTCTGAAAATAGATGGGAATATACGCAAAATGCACTCATAACTAAGAATGTGAAAGTCATGATAACATTTTAAACTTCAATTTTTTAGTTAAAGTTTGAATAAAAGATCCATTTATCTGACTACAGTTAAAGTACAACAACGCCTATCGTATTGAAATTCTACCTGCAATCTTGTTAGATCAGACAGGTTACATCTACCTGTAATTAACATTGCCATCACAATATTACTGTATGATATCAGTGAATCACTAAAACTTTTATGTATCCACTTGACCAATAACTCACTAAATGGAAGATTCTGCTTTCAAAACACAAGCTCACATGTTTCAAGATTCATGGAAGTTAGATCACTGGGACTTAATACATCTTGTCACCTGGCATGTGAGAGACAAGAAAGAAAACCCAGTATTAATAAAGAAAACTTGCTCAGGACAGCCACATGATCCAGATGATCACATGGATATTATAAGAAGAATTCTCTTCAATACAAAGTGATTTCTATCCCAGTCACAGACTGTCACTGAAAAGATTGCAGACATTAAGTTAATGATGTGCCTTCCTACAATTCATGTCATTGTGATGTGTACTTATGAAAGATTGAAAATATGTACTGTGTTTTCATTAAAGTTGTGCCTTTTTAATGCTAGAGATAATACTGAATCTGTCAGAATGACCAAAGTTGGTCTAAAGTTCAAGATCAAAGCCTGGTGGTAAGGTAACAAATTTAATGGTTATGGAAAAGTAGAGCTCTTTCAATCTGGCTCCTGCCTGGATCAATTGAAATTACCTGCTGCTTTGTGGTCATGAGTTATGGAATTGTACTGTCAAGAATTTTCAAAGTGAGCCAAAAGGGCAATAATTGTAAAAAAAAATTAAAAGTAGAGTACGATGTAAGACCATGACCACAGCCCAAAGCTAGTTAATAGTAATGCCATTCCCACATACTCTGATTCATACTCACCCATAAGTGTATATTAAAAGATGCAGACAGAACAATCAAAGAGAAGACAAAATTCAGGGGGAGTACATCCAATAAATTTTAATCCCGATCAGTGAGCATTAGCAGAGCAGGCAAGTATGCATCAGTTTCCTTTCTCTGAACCAATGTTTATGGACTATTTATGTACCACAAAATAGGGTTCAAATCCAGAAAATCTTTATGCAAGTCAGATCTATAATTAATTTTTTTTTAAATTAGTTTTTCAAAACATTTTACAAAATTAAAAACCCCAAATCCCAATGAGGAGCATTAATACAGAGCAAGGTTAAGCATACAATAACAATATGCTACACAGGAAGAGAATTTAACAAAAAAGCACCTAAATTAAAGACAAGTGAGCTTAGTGTCCTCCCCAAACCCCACAACACAAGAAAAAAAAACAATTCCAGACCAACCACCACACAATATAGAGAGTATAAGTCCAGACAGTAAAACTCCCAGACTGTAAATACACTTAGCAACAGAGGATAATAATGCCTACTACCAGAAAAAAAAAGGAGCTGAAAGCAAGGGACTGAAAAGAAAAAAAAACCCTTGTCAAGAGGAAGGTTATGAAAGTACTCGATAAAAGGCCCCCAGATCTTATGGAACTTTAAATCCGAATTGAGAACTGAATAATGAATTTTTTCGAGGTCCAAGCAGGCCATAATGTCGTTAAGCCATTGCGCATGAGTGGGCGGGGCAACATCTCTCCATCTAAGGAGGATCAAGCGTCTCGCCAGGAGAGAGGCAAAGGATAGTATTCGGCATTTGTTCGGACCCAGACATAAATCTGTCTCACCCCAAAAACCGAACAGAGCAATTAAGGGGTTAGGTTCTAGGTGCTGATTCAGAATACCCGATAGTGTAGTTAAGACATCTTTCCAGAATTTCTCCAAGCTAGGACAGAGCCAGTACATATGGATGAGAGAGGCCACGCCCCTCTTGCATTTATCACAGAGCGGACTAATGCCAGGGTAGAATCAAGATAGTTTAGATTTAGACATATGGGCTCTATGAACAATCTTAAACTGTAAGAGACAATGGCGAGCACAAAGAGAGGTTGAGTTAACCGATTTGAAAACTGAGTCCCAGCTCTCCTCGGATAAGGAGATATTTAAATCCTGCTCCCAGGCCATTTTAATTTTATCCACAGGGGCCCGTCGTAAGGCTGCTAGTTTATCTTGGATAATTGAAACTAACCCTTTACCTAGTGGATTAATGGAGAGAAATAGAGATCTATAATTAAAGTATAAAATATCAACAGAAAACACTCAGCTGGCCAGGTGACATCCTGTATGTGGAAAAAGAAACAGGTACGTGAGAAACGTGAAAACCGAGAAGGACACCACTTCAGCTGGGATGCCGCAAAGTTTCTGGCGCAGGCAAACACAAAGCAGGCATGAGAATTTTTAGAAGCATGGTACTCTTCTGATAACTCCATAAACAAACACATCGAGAGAAATGCCATCTCTGAGCCCCTAAGAGCCAAAGGACTGTGAGCCAATAGAATTCAAAGGTCAACTGATGCTGTAGCCAATCAGGACCAAAGCAAACGAATGGGAGCAATCCCTGAGAGAAACACAAAAAACTGCGCACTGAGAATGTTACCTCTACTGGTGATGAAACGTCTGCAAGCCAATTGCCAAACTTGGCGAACAATACAACATCAAGCGCTTCAAACTGAGCTACCAATATTTACTACCATCCTAAAGAAACTGTTAACATTTCAGTTCTGAGACCCTTGGTCAACCACTTAACTGCAGTTCAATTAAGGTTTCAGTTCTATGGAGGGGTCTCAGAGAGAATTTATCTTTTCACAGATGTTGTCTGGCCTGCTGAAATTTTCCGGCAATTCTCTACTTGTTTCTGTTTTTCCCATTATAGTAGATTAATTCAAATCCAAAGTTAAATCCTCCTTTAACAGATTACACTATTTTCTGTATACAATGCAGATAAATGCCCCTCTTCCACATTGGCTGTTATCAGTAAGAAACTTACAGCAGTTCCTATCATTTACATGTGTATCCTTTTCTAATCTCCATCATCAATTATTTGCTAAGTTTTAACAAGTTTAAAACTTGGAAAAGGGCCTAGTGTAATGATAAATTCCGATATCAGACTTTAATTTCAAATGTGGACATGTTTTAGCGAAACATTGAATCTGGCACCTTGTCTACAGAAGAGCCATGTTATGATTTAAACATGAATTATTAATGATAATTACATAAAACATAAGAAATAAGAGCAGGAGTAGGCCATCCGGCCCATCGAGCCTGCCCCGCCATTCAATAAGATCATGGCTGATCTGTCCGTAAACTCAGCTCCATCTACCTGCCTTTTCCCCATAACCCTTAATTTCCCTACTATGTAAAAATCTATCTGACTGTATCTTAGATATATTTAGTGAAGAAGCCTCAATTCCTTCCCTGGGCAGAGAATTCCACAGATTCACCACTCTCTGGGAAAAACAATTTCTCCTCATCTCCATCCTAAATCTTCTCCCCTGAATCTTGAGGCAATGTCCTCTAGTTCTAGTCTCACCTACCAATGGAAACAACATTCCTACTTCTATCTTACCTACCCCTTTCAAAATTTTGTACGTTTCTATAAGATCCCCTCTTATTCTTCTGAATTCCAGAGAGTATAGTCCCAGGCGACTCAATCTCTCCTCATAGGTTAAACCCTTCATCTCTATGCCTCCCAAGCCAATATATCCTACCTCAAATATGGAGACCAAAACTGCACACAGTACTCCACCTCACCAATACCCTGTATAGTTGCAGCATGACCTCCCTGCTCTTGAATTCAATCTCTCTAGCACTGAAGGCCAACATTCCATTTGTACCTGTTGTACCTGCAAGCCAACTTTTTGTGATTCATGAACAAGCACTCCAAAGTCCCTCTGCACAACAGCATGCTGCAATCTTTCACCATTTAAATAATAATCTGCTCTTCTATTATTCCTTCCAAAGTGAATGATCTCGCATTTACCAACGTTGTATTCCATCTGCCAGACCTTGGCCCACTCACTTAACCTATCTCTATCCCTCTATAGACTCTCCACGTCCTCTGTACAATTTGCTTTTCCACTCAGTTCAGTGTCATCTGCAAATTTTGCTACGCTAGTCATTCCCCTCTTCCAAATCATCAATGTAAATGGTAAACAGCTGTGGGCCCAGCACCAACCCCTGCGGCACCCCACTCACCACAGACTGCCAACCGGAGAAACACCCATTTATACCAACTCTCTGCCATCTATTGGTTAACCGATCCACTATTGATGCCAATACACTGCCTCTGACTCCATGCATCTGTATCTTATTTATAAGTCTCTTGCGCGGCACCTTATCGAATGCCTTCTGGAAATCCAAGTATACAACAACCACCTGTTCCCCTCTATCCACTGCACTCATTATGTCCTCAAAGAACTCCAGTAAGTTTGTCAAACAGGACCTGCCCTTTCTGAATCCATGCTGTGTCTGTCTAATGGAACCACTCCTTTCTAAATGTTTCGCTGCTTCTTCCTTAATGACAACTTCAAGCATTTTCCTGACTATGGATGTTAAGCTAACTGGTCTATAGTTGCCTGTCTTTTGCCTACATCCTTTTTTAAAAAGTGGCGTGACATTTGCTGTCTTCCGATCCGTTGGGACCGGCCCAGAGTCTAGAGAATTTTGGTAAATGATTACCAACACATCGACTATAACCTCCGTCAGTTCCCTCAGCACTCTGGGATGCATCCCATCAGGACCAGGGGACTTATCTACCTTCAGGCCCTCTAGTTTGCTCATCACTATCTCTTTAGTGACAGTGATTTTATCCAGGTCCTTACCTCCCATTTCATCTATAACATCCTTCTTTGGCATATCAGACGTGTCCTCCACTGTGAAGACTGACACAAAATAGTCATTTAATGCCTCAGCCATTTCCTTATCACCTAATATCAATTTCTCCTTCTTGTCTTCCAAGGGACCTATGTTGACTTTAACTACCCTCTTCCACTTTATATATTTATTAAAACTTTTGCCATCTGTTTTTATATTTTATGCTAATTTACTTTAATACTCTTATCTTCCATCTCCTTATTTCTTGTTTAGTTATTCTTTGTTGCTTTTTAAAGTTTTCCCAATCCTCCAGTCTCCCACTACTCTTTGCAACTTTGTACACATGAGCTTTTAATTTGATACTGTCTTTTATTTCCTTAGTTATCCAAGGCTGTCTCTCCCCACACTTACTGTCCTTACTTTTGACTGGAATATACTTCTGTTGAGCACTGTGAAAAATCTCTTTGAAAGTATTCCACTATTCCTCAACTGTCCCACCATATAGCCTGTGTTTCCAATCCACATTAGCCAACTCCTCCCTCATCCTGTTGTAGTCTCACTTGTTCAAGCATAATACATTAGTTTTAGATCTAACTATTTCATCCTCCATCTGTATGTGAAATTCAGTCATACTCTGATCAATCTTTCCAAGAGGATCCCTGACTACAGGATCGTTAATTTTACCTGTCTGATTGCACAGGACTAGATCTAAGATAATATTTTCCCTTGTAGGTTCAATAACATGCTGCTCAAGAAAGCCATCATGGAAAGTCCTCCTCAAGACTTCTTTGACCAACCTGATTCACCCAATCTACAAATCTATGTGGAAGTTAAAATCCCCCATGACAACTGCTGTTCCGTTCTTACAAGCCTCAGTTATTTCTTGGTTAATCGCCTCTGTCACTGCAATATTTTTATTAGGTGGCAACTCCCACCAGTGATTTGTTCCTATTACTATTGTTAATCTCTACCCAGATGGACTCAACATTCTGTCCTATAGATCTTATATCGATCTTAGATCTCAAACCCAAATTCCTGACTCACATTCTTAGCAAATGAGTGACTGTGTAATTTTATAAACTTGCCCTTAGGTTTTCAGTGTTAATGGTATTAATTTTTTTGTTTGTATTAGTTATCGATTACTTTTTATCCAAACTGGTCAACAGACAAAACAATGGAGTAATTGACTCCACATAATGAAAGACACTAAAGATCACTTGGAAAATGCAAGATGTTGGCATTGCTGTTGTTGGTAACTTGGTGTCTACCCACTGGCACTCAAAGTTCAAAATAAGCTTATTACCAAAGTACATCTATATCACCATACACAACCACGAGATTTGTTTTCTTGCGGGCATATGCAGTAAAACCAAGAAACAATGGAATAAATGAAAGACCGTACCCAACAGGTGACCAACCAATGTGCAAAAGACAACAAACTACACAAATACAAAGGAGAAAATAATAATAAATCAATAAATGAATAAGCAATAAATATCAAGAACATGAGATATAGTGTCTTTGGAAGTGAGTCCATAGGTTGTGGGAACAGTTCAGTAATAGAGCAAGTGAAGTTGAGTGAAGTTATCCCCTCTGGCTGAGGGGTAATAACTTTTACTGAACCTGGTGCTGCAAGTCCTGAGGTTCCTGTACCTTCATCCTGATGGTAGCAGCAAGAAGAGAGCCTGGGCTGGGTGGTGAGCGTCCAGCTTTCCTGTGATGGCTCTCTGTATAGATGTGCTCAATGGTGAGGAGGGCTTTACCCATGATGCACTGGATCATATCCAGTACTTCTTGTAGGGTTTTCCATTCAAGGATAATCCTTGTGGATTTAAAAATAGTATTTGCTTGAATGTTATTGTGTACATGTTAAGAGAGCCACTTTGTGTATTAACGTTGGCTCTTGCAAGCAGTTCAGTGCATGAAGAAAGTCATTGTGACGCAGCAAGTACTTAGCTACTACCAGGAAACTAGTAAACCATATTCCTTCATAATAGGGCATTAAAAAAATAAAACTGTAGGAGCATACATTATTTATTACTCATTACTAGCTTCCAAGGCAGGATGATTCTAGGCCTCACCAGCTCAAGGAACTATCAAGTCATATAGAGTGGGTAGTTCTTCCTAGAATTATTCAAAAAAATAATAGGTTCTGAATCATCTTTAACCTATTCTACAGAAAAAGTGAAAGGCTTACTAAAGGTTTCCCAGTCAGAGCACTTAGTCTGTGACTCCCTGGTCTGCTCATCCCTGTACACTCACCCCTCCCCATGCCTTTGGCATTTCCCCCTGCAAGTGTAGGAGGTCTAATATTCATATCTCCTCCCCCATCATCACCCAGTACCCAACTAACATGTTGAAATGAGGCACCCCTCCAACCTCATTAATTCCACTCTATCCTTTCAATATAACCTTCACTATGTCAGCAAGAGTAAGTGTAGAGACATTTTTGTGCAGTATCTGTATTCTGGCCGCAGTGATCTTCTTGAGCTTATGGTTCTATGTCTTTTCAACTTCCCTGTCTATTTATACACCAACTCATCTATTTCTGACCTTCTGCACTACCATGGTGAGGCCAAATTTGAAATAGGAGAACAACCCATCATATTCTACATGTACTTTTACATATGGCAATCAACTTCAGCCTTTACCGTCTTCTAGTCTTTTGATCTCCAACTGCTTCAACAATGTGGGCCAAAAAGCCTGCACTGTGCTGTAATATTCCATGTTTGGTTAATTCAACATCAACCGGCTTGACTTCTGCACTCCCACTCCAAGCTCACCCCTTCAAGTGTGTAGCAATCTGCTCACTCGGTACCTTTCCCAACTTCATCATCAAACCCACAGGCAAGGCAGTGATCTGGCAAACTCACTTCCACTTTGCAGTGACAAGATGGCAGCTTTCAGACTCCTCCTCATAACTTCCCTTACATCATGATCATTAGCTCTCTGCCTCTGTACTGTTATGGCTTCATCACCTTTGGAGGTCTCCGCGCTGCAGTCTACAGCCCATGCTGACTAGTTCCAACTCCTACCAAAGATTCACAAACAGAACTACCTGGTGGGCAGCTGCCTGGAATTGAATTCACCTCCTCATACTTTGATTCTATTTTTTACGCACACCCCCCCCCCCCCCCGCCCCACCTTGTCCAGTCCCTTCTCATCTACGTGCATACTCTCCACTGTTTTACAAACTTTTAATTTCCTGGCCCCCACCACCTCATCTTCACCATGAACACCTTGTCCTCTACACATCCATTCCCCATCATGAAAGCTTGGGGGTTTTCTGTTTCTTTCTAAAACGTTCTGTAGATCCAACCAGCTGCCTTCCAGTAAAACCCTCCTCTTCCTGCTGGAACTTGTGCTTACCCTGAACTCTTCCTTTGATTCCTCCCATTTTCTATAAATCGAATGAACCCAGCTACATTAGTCTTTTCTTTGGCTGGAACAGTTTTTGTTCCAAACCCACTCTGGCTTTGCTCTCCAGCAATTTCTCTGCTGTCCCAGTGATTGCATTAGTGCTGCCTCCTACCCCCATGCAGGACCTGTTGATTTTGTTAACTGCTCTATTAACTTCCACCCTGCCCAAAAATTCACTTAGACTGTCTGCAGTTCACTGTTTTCACTGAAAACAGTGAATTTTCACTGTTCAAAATTCACTGTTTGCAGTTCAGGAGACAAATTATCCACTGACATTTACAACAGACCCATCCTCTTACACGGCTGTGTTGACTACACCTCTTCAACACACACTAAACTCACCAGTGTCCCACTGAAGGGTCTCGGCCTGAAATGTTGTCTATAGATGCTGTCTGGCCTGCTGAGTTTCTCCAGCAATTTGTGTGTGTTGCTTGGATTTGCAGCATCCACAGATTGTCTCTTGCTTGTGATTTGACTACACCTCTGTCCATCTTGTCTTTTTTTTAAGGACAGCAATGTTTCTGTCTCCGCTGCATCTTTCTCAAAGTGAGACAGTGAGATCGGGATATCTAAGATGCCCCCTCAGATGTGCTCGATGCACTGGCTGGTAGGGTGAAAGGCAAGGTAGGAGGGAACTCTTCCCATCCTCTATTGATATTTCCAGCCCCCTTTCCTCCACCTGCCTCTCACACTTCATCTATAAATGACCAGCTTTTGCCTCATACCTTTATACTAGTTTTCTCCCCTACACTCTCTGTCCCTTCACAGATGCTATCTGACCTGCTGAGCTCCCCCATGGCTTGCTTTTTGTATCAAACAATACAGTTCCTTGGAAGTCAGCAGCAGTTGTAGAGGGCGTTTCCTTGTCGACCACTCTTCCCTAGTGCAATTGCAAAGCCCACATTCAAGGCTAACTATAAAGAATTAAAGTACCCCTAGAACTAGGAATGTTGGGAAAGCAAGCAGACAAATCTGGAAAAACTATTCTAAAATAAAATATTTTTAAGAGATAATGTTCCAAAACTAGATATACCTGTGTGTAGTCTCAATATGGAAAAAGAAATAACATCAATATTTCTGACTGGAAAGGGATATTTAACCTGAAATATTATCTGTTTCTCTGTCCACTGACCTGCTCTTTCTCTTTCTCTTGCTGCCTGATCTGCATGGTCTCTCCAGTATTTTCTGTCTTCAGTTCAGATTTTCAACACCTGCAGGAGATTTTAAAAAATTCAATCCTTATGATGTATAATGTAATGAAAAAGTGGATTTTGTCACTTAAAATTTCAGTGAGTTTGATCAAGCTCCAAGGTGGGTGGTAAATCCATAGGGAGCCACCATCCTCCACCCTCAGATCACCAAAGCACCTTCAGCTTCCATGTCAGCAATGTGGTTGCCTGAGACATGCTGGAGGATACTTGGCCATCATCCAACACCCCCGTTCCACCACCAGACTCACCACGAAGACCAGAGGCAGTCATTAGTCATGCTGAACTGTGGAGCACATTCACCCCTTTCATTTCACCACCAGCTTTCATCTGAAGCTTCTGACTTTTATTAAAATGGTGAGTTTATGTTAAGAACTTTATTTCACTATATATGTGTATATACGAGGGGTGATTGATAAGGTCATGGCCCAAGGTAGAAGGAGTCAATTTTAGAAAACCTAGCGCATTTATTTTTCAACATAGTCCCCTCCTACATTTACACTTAGTCCAGCGGTCGTGGAGCATACGGAACTTGGACCTCCAGAAAGTGTCCACAGCATGGGATGATTGATAAGTTTGTGGCCTAAGGTAGAAGGAGATGAGTTATACAGCTCTCGTTACATGCACGTGCAGTTCAACTCTTTGAGTGATTATGGAGAAAGTTTGAAGGTAATAACCCATCTCCTTCTACCTTAGGCCACGAACTCATCAATCACCCCTCGTATGTATGTGTGTGTGTATATATATAGAGGCACTACTCATGGCTGCACAAGGACAGCTGCTGAGCACAAGAGCAATACAAGCAGTGGTCTATCACACCAGACAAGACCCAAGATGCAGACTGTGCAAAGAATACACTGAGAACATCCAGCACGTAGTAGCAGGATGCAATATGCAGGCAGGGACATCATACACTGAACGGCACAAACAAGTTACAGGAATAGTCTACAGGATCGTCTGCACTGAGTGTGGATTGGACACTCCCAAGTCCAAATGGGAAACACCCAAGAAGCTAGTGGAGAATGACAGAGCTAAGATCCTGTGGGACTTCCAAATACAGACTGATACGCAGGTACTGGCCAACCAAACAGACATGGTGATACTGGACAAGGAACAGAAGAAAGCAATAGTAATAGATGTGGCAATTCCAAACGACAACAGCATCAGGAAGAAAGAATATGAGAAGCTGGAGAAATTCCGGGGCTTGAAAGAGCAGATAGAAAGGATATGGAAAGTTAAAGCCAGAGTAATTCTGGTGGTGATAGGAGCACTTGTAGCTATGACACCTGGACTGGGAGAGTGGCTCCAATTCCCAGGAACAACATCTGAGATCTCAGTCCAGAAGAGCACATGCACCGAACCCCCAAACTCCCAGACCTCTGGTAGAGCGCCTGAGATTGAGGGAAAATATACACACACTCACCATCCATAAGGGGCGAGAAAAACTATATATTTGTATACACACACAGGCAGTGGCCACTTTATTAGGTGCACTTGTCCATCTGCTCATTAATGCAAATATCTAATCAGCTGATCATGTGGCAGCAACTCAGTGCATAACTGCTTACAGACATGGCCAAGAGGTTCAATTGTTGAACAGAACAAACATCAGAATGGGGAGCAAATGTGTTCTCTGTGACGTTGACCGTGGAATGATTGTTGGTGCCAGATGAGGTGCAAAAAAAACAATAAACAACCAGTGATCGGCAGTTCTGGGGCGAAAGCGCCTTGTTAGTGAGATAGGTCAGAAGAGAATGACCAGACTGGTTCAAGCTGACAGGAAAGTGATTGTAACACAAATAGCCATGCGTTTCAACAGTGGTGTGCAGAAACGGGCCTCTGAATGCACAACATGTCAAACCTTGAAGTGGATGGGTTACAGCCCCTGTGGCCACTATATTAGGTATAGGAGGTATATAATAAAGTAGTCCCTGATTGTATGTATCAACATACTGTATATTTATTAACATATTATTAATAAATTATGTATTATTAATACACTATATAATATATTATTCACTCCATATATTAACTGACAGAACTCTCATGTGATTCTAAGATTCTATAGCTTAGTTTAAAAAAAATTATTTCTACTTATTTAAACTTCTTATGAATGTCTTTCCACACCAACTAAACCTTTATTTGAGTTGAACTTATATGGCTATTATGGTATCCATGAGCATTCATCTGCTCTTTGATAAGGTAGCAGGTACTGAAAAATGTCACTAGGTGGCAGTGTGTTGCCACCTAGTGACTGTTTAATTAACCGGTTTTTCTCAGACCTGAACAGATTTGAGAGGCACTGAGTAGAGTAATCCTGCTCGCCAAAATTAAACATACAGATCAAAAGGAATATAATATGAGACAGATTATCCTTTTTTGTATTCTGTGTAAATAATTGTCTGAACAATGCACTCAGAAGAAATTTGAGCAGTGCCACAGCAGTCCTATAACCAATGAAATCTTACTTCATCCCCTTATCATCAACAACCCCTATTAACACCATTCTTTTAAATGCTTGGACATTGAGACAGTTTTATTACATGTGTCAAATGCTCCCCACCTGATGTTTTCTCATACACATACCTTGCAATTTAATGAGCTGGTGGACAAGAGGAAATCTGCCTCTTAGCACCAATCCAAATATCCAAATAATAAACAGATCTATACAAAGATATATTGAAAATTTGATTCATAGCTATTAGGCAGGTTTGCTTGTATCCAATGTCCTTTGTTATTAGCTCATCAATTGGTATTATTATCATTGGGTTATTATTCTCACATACTGTATACAGTGAAAAGCGTGTCTTGCATACTGTTAATACAGAGCAATTCATCACAAAATGATTTGAGGTCGAATAAGGTAAAGCAAAAGTGTAAGCGTAAAAGGTAAATGCAGCATAAAGTGTAACAGCTGCAGAGAGAGAACAGAGCACTTCGACAATAATGTGCAAAATCATAATGAAGTTGATTGTGAGGGGTCCGTCTGATCATCAACCATAAAAAGTTTTATGACAGTGGGATAGAAGCTGTTACATAACCCATGGAAGAGGGGAGAAGAAAGAATGCTTGCAGCGGATGAGGTTGTTGATTCTGCTAGCAGTGAGGTGTAGACAAAGTCCATGGATAGGAGGCCTTTTCTGTACATTTTCTGAGCTGTCTCCCCAACTCACTTTACTAATTTACTAATCCATCTGCAAAGCTATCCAAAGGAACTATAATATTACTGATGGAATTCAAAATGAAAACAAAGCAGAAGGGAAAAATTGCTTATGTACCCTATTTGCATATATTTTTCAAAGGGATTGCTCCCTCATTGAACCTTAAGACATGGGAGCAGGATTAGGCCATTTGGCCCATTGAGTTTGCTCCACCACGCAATCATGGCTGATCCTTTTTTCCCCCCTCACCTTAGCCCCTCTCCCCATAACCTTTGATTCCATGGCCATCAAGAACCTATCAGTCTCCGCCTTAAGTACACCTAACAGACTAGCCTCCACAGCTGCTGGTGGTAACAAATTCCAGAAATTCACCACCCTTTGGCTAAAGGAATTTCTCTGCATTTCTGTTTTAAATGGATACCCTCTCTCCTGAAGCTGTGTCCTCTTGTCCTAGACTCCCCTTCTATGGGAAACATTCTATCCACATCTACTCTGTCTAGGCCTTTCAACATTCGAAAGGTTTCATTGAGATCCTTCCTCTTCCTTCTAAATTCTAGTCAGTACAGACCAGAGTCATCAAACATTCCTCATATGATAACCCTTTCATTCCCAGAATCATTCTTGAAAACCTCCTCTGAACCCTCTCCATTCCCAGCACTTATTTTGTTAGATAAGGAGCCAAAACTGTTCACAATACTCAAGGTGAGGCCTCACCGGTGCCTTACACCCCATCTTTTTAGACTACACTGCAGTTTATTCTGCTCAACATGTTTTCAATGGCCAACAAATATCATCCCAAGAATCAGTCTAGTGTACCATCTCTACAGTGCCTCGAAGACAAGTGTAAATAAGGAGACACAATTGTAGGCTGTACTCCAAGTGTGGTCTTACCAAAGCTCTAAATAGTTGTAGGAGGATAACTCTTTGTTTTACATCCCATTAAGGTCCTGTTTACTTACTTAGCTTTTGTAACAGCATGTCAATCTTAAGCAATAGTCTGGAACCCTACATTTGACACATTACATTTGTATTATTTCTAACAATAATCTCACATTTATCTTTATTCTGCTCTGACTGCACTATTTTGCCTACTTACTTGATCTGGTCACCTTTTTTGCAAGACTTAACCTAGAAACTGTTATATACATAACTCATGCATTACAGAAGTCTGGATAAGGGAAATTCAACCTCACAGAATTCACAATCACCACCAAAAAAGGGGAATCTGAGAAACAGAATAAAATATATTTTCAAGAATTAATTGTATCAATTTTATTTTATTTTTAGCTTTCATTTCTTGACACTTTGCATTACAGAATATCATAGTATGGACACGTTTCTGGGAGCAGTTTTAAAGTTATTAAGATAATAATGTATTTCACCCCAATTCTGTATTTAAAGATACAATAAACATGTCATGGTCCGGTCTGGCAATTCCCCATTACCTCTTCAATTGGGCCCTAGCCCCCTTGCCTGATTTCCAATCATTCCCAATACAGCAAATTACACACACCTGCTTCCCATCAGTAACTGCAGGATAAAAACACTGGAATCACAACAAGTAACTGCCAGCTCATTGGTCAACTCTTGTATGAGTAACCTTGGTTCATGGTTATTTAGGACTGTCAGTTCTAAGTTCTGCATTCTCCATGTGAACTTTGTCTCTGTATAAAGACTCTCCTGGATACCAGCTCTCTGTTCACAGTGGTGCTAATGCCTAACGACTCTGCCTCAGTGCCTGTGTCCTGCACCTGGGTTCATCCCCGGCTACGTCCTTGTGACAGAACATTGTGATCTACCATGGCAAAGTATTGTTGGATTTTTGCAATATAAATATTACTTTGGATCAATGAGAGAGTGTGTTGCTCTATTGATCTATTGCAAGACCTCACATCAAAAGACATTGCAGAGAGTAATGGATTCTGTCCAATACTTCACGGGGACATCCCTCTCCAGTATTGGTAGTTTGTAGAGGAGACTCTGCATCAAGAAGGCAACATCTGTCATCACAGGACCCCACCATCTGGGCCAGGCCATCTTTTTGTAGCTACCATTGGACAGGAGGTACAGAAGCCTGAAGACCCAAACTACCAGGTTCAAGAACAACTACTGTACTTTTCTATCATTTCATTCTTGAACCAACTGGCAAAAGCTTATTACTATAATTTAGCAGCACTGTGACCACTTCGACAACTTTGCACTAAAATGAATTTCTTTGTCATTGCTTCTAATAGTATTCTTTCTCATAAAGTTGTGTATAATATATACTCAATTTGTTTTTCTTGTAAGTGCTGTATGTATGGTGCTCTGCCTGTGATGCTGCTGCAAGTAAGCTTTTCATTGTATCTGTGCATAAATGTTTTTGTATATATGACAATAAACTTGACTTTGATGTTCATAAACCCAATTTTGATTTTTGACCTAGGCAGCCAGCTCTCAGATTTACATGTGCATTACAAACAACGCTCTTCCAAATTCTGGAGAGATCTATCACCTGGAGAATGGATTTTGCAAAGATGGTGAAAGGAAAGGAGAATGCCCCCAGAACCTCAGAAGGATAGGTATTAAAATACCATCAAGAGGCATGTTTTGTTGTGGAAGAAAGGTAAAGATATCCCAGTTCTTTCTGATATAGCTTTACCACAGAAGTCTCATAAGGAGTGATACCGTAAGAGTGGGGTCTATGAAGTTAATAACATTGAAAGTGAACAGATTATTTCCTTGTAGTGATCTCTGATACACCTTGTGAGTTACAGCTTGAAAATAATTCACTTATGATCTTGTGTTTTTTTTTGCCTGTTATTAAACTTTCAGTTCATTGAAATGATTCTCTGAAGCTCATGAGTGAGTTGCAACTCATCTCCCTTATTCTTTTGATCTTTTGAATTCCCTTTGGAAATCATGGAATGCTATGTATATATAAATAAAAATAGAGAGAGAGAGAGAGTGTGTGTACAGTGCCTATAAAAAGTTTTCACAACCTCCATGGAAGTTTTCATGTTTTATTGTTTTACAACATTGAATCACAGTGGATTTAATTTGGCTTTTTTGACACTGATCAATAGAAAAGACCCTTTTATGTCAAAGTGAAAGGTCTCTACAAAGTGATCTAAATTAATCACAAATATAACACACAAAATAATTAATTGCATAAGAACTCACCCCCCCAATATAACACATCAAATCATTACTGGTGCAGCCAATTAGATTTAGAAATCACATAATTAGTTAAACAGAGATTTGTTTTTGGAGACCTGTGTGCAATCAAAGCATTTCAATTGATTGTAGTAAAAAAAGCACCTGTATGTAGAAGGTCCAACTGCTGGTGAGTCAGTATCCTTGCAAGAACTACATCACGAAGACAAAAGAACACAACTCTGCAAAAAGGTTATTGAAAAGCATAAATCAGGGGATGGATAAAAAAATTTCCAATTTACTGAATATCCCTTGGAGCACAGTTAAGTCACTCATCAAGAAATAGAAAGAATATGGCACACCTGTAAATCTGCCTAGAGCTAGCCATCCTCGAGAACTGAATGACTGTGAGGGTGGCCACCTGGAGACCTATTTTACCCTCCACCTTCACAAGCCTTCCTGGGCCTGCTGCAGTGAAGCATCCCCACAGCATGATGCAGACACCACCATGCTTCATGGTAGGGATGGTGTGCTTTTGAAGATGCGCGGTATATTTAGTCTGAATGCCAAAAAGCTCAATTTTGGTTTCATTGGACCATTGAACCTTCTTCCAGCTGACTTCAGAGCCCCCACATGCCTTCTAGCAAATTCTAGCTGAGATTTCATGTGAGTTTTTTTCAACAGTTGCTTTCTCTTTGCCATTCTCCCAACAACTGAGACTGGTGAAACACCCAACAACAGTTGTTGTATGCGCTGTGTCTCCCATCTCAGCTGCTGAAGCTTGTATCTCCTCCATAGTTATCATAGATCCCCTGGTGGCCTCCCTCACTAGACTCCTTCTTGCACAGTCATTCAGTTCTTGAGGACGGCCTGCTCTAGGCAGATTTACAGCTGTGCCATATTCTTTCTATTTTTTAACGATTGACTTAACTGTCCTCCAAGGGATATTCAGTGACTTGGAATTTTTTTTCTATCCAGCTCCTGATTTGTGCTTTTCAATAACCATTTTGCAGAGTTGCTTGGTGTGTTCTTTTGTCTTCATGATGTAGTTCTTGCAAGGATACTGGCTCACCAGCAGTGGGACCTTCTACATACAGGTGTATTTTTACTACAGTCATTTGAAATGCTTTGACTGCGCACAGGTCTCCAAAAACAAATCTTCATTTAACTAATTATGTGACTTCTAAAACCAATTGGCCGCACCAGTGATGATTTGGTGTGTCATATTAAAGGGGGGGGGGGGTGAATACTTACACAATCAATTATTTTGTGTTTTATATTTGTAATTTATTTAGATCACTTTGTAGAGATCTGTTTTCACTTTGACACTAAAGAGTATTTTTCTGTTGATCAGTGTCAAAAAAGCCAAGTTAAATCCACTGTGATTCAATGTTGTAAAACAATAAAACATGAAAACTTCCAAGGGGGGTTGAATACTTTTTATAGGTACTGTAAAACTACACTTACAGTCAATCAAAAGAACATGGCAACATGTACTGTATTAATTCCTCCATCGATAACTATTAGGAACTACTTGGGCCAACTCATATAAAGGACCCTTCTTTGACAAAGTTATGGCTTTTTGAGTGCTCTTGGAGCTACACTCATCGAGGCAAGTTGAGGGCAGCCCTTCTCCTTCCTGATATACAGTTTTATGATATTGTAGTAGTATTGATACTGTTCTAATTTATTCTGTATTTCATTTAAATGCATAATTTGTTACTAACTACTTGAATGGTGGTTTGTCTTTTTTATACCCTTTTAACTATTTCCTTGCAACTTAAACAAATGCCCAAAATGTACTGGTCTCAATTAACCTGAATCCATTGTATATATGTATGTTCATTGCCCTTAGCAATCCTGGAATAATCCCGAGAATCCAGATTTCGCGACCAAGTTTCATCACTGTAGTTATGAAATTTAAATTCATTTACTTAATAATCTGGATTTATATTTTAAAAAACAGACTCAATAGCTTGAAGAAAGCTTACTGCCATTACTCCAAATTTGACTCCAATCCACAGCAATGCTGTTGGCTCTTGACAATAATGGAAATGGCCTGGCAAGCTGTTCTGTTGCAACATTAATACTGGATCAGTCATCAGCAAAGTCCATCTTGCAAACATTGAGATTTTTTCAGTTATTGAATTATGGGATGAGGGTTTTGACTACCAGTATTCTTTATGAATCTTTCTGGGCCAACTCATATAAAGGACCCTTCTTTGACAAAGTTATGGCTTTTTGAGTGCTCTTGGAGCTACACTCGTCGAGGCAAGTTGAGAGCAGCCCTTCTCCTTCCTGTCTTGTGCTCTGTGCAACAACATTGTCAGAAGTGGATCCATGTTAATAGTGTGGCTTGATGTGTAATATCCAAAGTTCGTCGCACTTGTGTAGCTTTGAGTTACAAATCAACTCAGTAATGTTGCAATATAAAGGGGATTGCCAAAGACTTCGGAGTATTGGGAGATGATTGCATCCCCATATGATAGCCTCTGGTTAAACAATTAGGATGATTCATTTTGGTAGATCTGTATACTTCACCCAGGGAGTTGTGTAGCAACGGTATTGTTTTTTATAATTTTCCTTTACTCTTTCTCTCTTCCCTTACTTCCAAAAATCCTATCAATGCATGAAATAAGATTAATTTAATTAAGCCTTCCATTTAATCAAGTCAACAAGATATCCAGGAATTAGGACCTTCTCTGTCTAAAAAGACTAGGAAAATTCACACAAGAGGACAACACCATCCTAAAACTTGATTCCACATAATGCACCATCCCGATTTAGAAATTCATCACGCTTTCCTGATTAGTGCTGGAACCCCCAACTTCACAGCAATCCTTCCTTAAATGTACTTTCCATAAACTAAATGCAGCAGTTTAGGAAGACAACTCACAGGTTGGACAATAAATTCTTGACGTGCCAGTCATGCCAGCATCCTCTTTAAAAAAAAAATAAAAAACTGCCAACAAACCACAACTCAGTAAAGTTAAAATAAAGAACCTAGACACTTTACTAAATTTGAACCAGAGTATTTAACAAAGACACCTTACACCCTCATCTTAAAATTCCTTAACAGTGTAAAATATGCCTTCACCACAAACTGTCCTGTTAAGGAAGCCACAATGTTGTCAAAGGTGGACCCTTATTTACGATGTGGCCAGATACGTATATCTCAAAATTCATCAATGCTGTGTAACTGCAAGTGAGGGAACTACAAATAGATGCATTGATGTTACAATATAAAGTGTTTTATGTATGTAATGAAATGGAAAGTAAGATAAAGAAATAGGACCAGCAGCAATCATTCAGGTTCTAAATTAAATAGATATGTGTTTAGATAAATGCTACGATAGAATTACTTCAGTATATTTCTAATTCTCCATTGAAATAATTCAATAATAGTGTTTTACATTATTTTCATTGAAAATATTATAAGTGTATTTAAACAGATCTGAAAATTAATGTGTATTTTAAATATATCAGAAATAGAAATAAAATACTATAATAACTTATAGGTATAACATTCTGCTAAGTCAGAACACCTATAAAGAGAAGTCAACCAATATTTTAATTATGGTCTTTACAATTTGATAAATGTCGGGAAAACATTTTTCCTCTGTTGTTCCTCTAAACAGATTCTGAGGGACTTGCTGAGGGATAGATAAAAAATTTAAATGTGTAAACCACCCACAGCCAAATTAAACAGCTCTGTGCTATGATCTGCTGCTGTTAGGTACTGGGTAAGAATTACCTCCGTTCTCTTTGTCCTTTAGCCTGTGAAAGGAATTATATATTTCCAGAAATTTCAGTTTTCACTAAATATTGCAGATGTGGTAGGACAATGATTATTTTTCACCTAAAATGGGATCAAGTTCCTCAAGTGGACCAGTCATTTTTAAAGTTCTTTGGAGTTCAGGCACTTCTGTAATGAATACAACATAAATCTTAAATTAAAATCCAACCATATTAGGCAATAACAGTAGATTTTATTCCCTAAGGGACAAAAGTAATTTATTTTTTATGATAGCATAATGAACTGAGGAAGAATATGATCTTTTGAGTGAAAAAGAAGTGCTAGTAGAAAGAGTGGATAGGTAGCAGATAAAGTATGAATTGTTTCATTTTAATAGACAGAACAAACTGAGACAGTACTCATTAAAGGTCACAATTCTCAAAGGTGTTCAAGATCAGAGAATTCTGAGGATATATTGAGATTGACAGACCAAATGAGGAAAGTGCTTTTAAACAAATGGGATCTTGGGCTTTATAAATAGAGGTACACGGTATAAGAGCATGAAGGCCAATATGGTCATACATAAAACATTTCTTCAACTCCCACTGCAATTTTGTGCTCAGTACTGGGTGCTTCTGTTTAGCAAGGATGTGAAGGCTTTGAAGAAGATGTAAGAGAGATTTACTGAAATTAGACTGAAAGAAGTGGGAATGTCCTTCTTGGAACAGAGCAGATAAAGGATTTAAAATCATGAATGGGATAGACTAAATAAGTTGAGGGCAATCGTTCCCATGTGCAGAGATGTCAATACCAAGCATCAAAGAATGAAGTTCACTTGTAAAACATGACAATAGGAAATTATTTCTTACAATGTTTTGAGGGTCTAGGATACACTAGAGACAGATTCAATTGTAGAGAACAAAAGGGAGCTAGATAACTATCTGAAAAGAAAGAACTTGCAGAACATTCGGGGAGTGGGGGCAGGGGAATGGAACTGGCTGGAATGCACTTACATAAAGCTGGTACAGGGTGGATGAGTTGAATGGTCTCCTTTGGAGCTGTGACCAGGCTGGGATCCTGTGATTTACCAGGCAAGGAGCTTGGAGAATAACAGGGTAAATAGGTCTGAGAAAGGGCTCAGAAATGGAATGTGGGAATGTGGGAATCTGGGGATGCTCTTTAAGCATGGGGTTTTGAGTTTGCGATTTGGCAGCAAAGGAGGATGTGAGTACTTTACTTGCTGTTCTGTTGGTCTGGCACGTTATTTTTAAGGTCTTGTTGTCTAGCAAATGCTCAATAAACTCATCCCCAAGACAGTGTAATCAAAATTCCCTTGCAATTCTCCAAAGGACATTTTGCATGGTGAATAACATCAGTACATTATTCACCAAACTGGTACATTATTCACTAAAAGGTCATTGAACTGAAACATTTATTCTGTTTCCTTTTCCAGAAATGCTGCCTGACGTCTAAGCTCTCTCTAGCATTTTCACACTTTACTAAAAGTATATGTGATTTTGGTTCATTAGCTCATATTTAGACCAATGCTGTGATAGTATAAAATGTCTGATGATCCTGGCCAAACCCAAACAAGGCATCAGTATACAGCTTAATCATAGCACCTTTGATCAAAGCCTTCATCAATCAAACAGGTTAGTTGGTTTAGATTTGTCTTCCTTTCCATGAATAGTATAATTGTGCACATTATTAGAAAGACTTAGATATCAAAATGTACTGGAACAGTTTGGCTAGAGAGGTGCATCAGTTCAACAACCAGCATGTTGCCTGGTCTCATTGTCTCTGCCCTCAGCCATTTCATGATATCACATGCAATGAACCAAATTGGCTAAAGATGAACTTCTGTCAAAGTGGGGCAGAAGGCAAAATGCATCATCCATTAAGCACTTGTGGCAGAACATAGTTGGGATCCTTCAGCCTAGTTCTTAGGATCTGGCTACTGAACCCTGTCATTTTTCAGATTGAATGTTCTTGTCTACCAGTATTCAAGGCTAGATGTAATGGAGTTACAGAGCTTTGATCTGATTAGATTGTTGTGATATCACTAAGCTCTACATAGCAAGAAGTCCTGTAGCAAAGGTCCATCAGTTGGAATCTTCAGCATATGCAGGAATGCCTTCTGCTGCTCCCCACATGTATAATGCACTCTTCATTGATCCACTGTTGATTGCAATGAAGATGTAAGAACATGCTAGGCTATGTGTACATGCACTGTGATGGTATACTCTTCATGCAAAGTGCCTTGTAGATGTTCCATTTTGTAAGCACATCAGTTCTAGCCTGCTTAGCACAATTGTAATGCCACACATTTTCATGTGGAAGCAGGACTTTGTTTCCACAAAGAACTGGAATTGAAATTGGTTTATTATCGTTACATATACCAAGATACACCTCTCAAAGTCCAACCCTACGTCCCCATCTTGAGAGGTGGAAATGGGTAAGTCCAGCCAACAGGGCTCTAATGAAGCTGTATAAGCCAGTCCCCAGTTCAGTGGATGAAATGGTTTGCAGAAACATTGATGAACTCCAACCATACCATTGACTTTGGACAATGGAGACAGGAGGTCATCAATGGACTATGCTCCACTGGGATCCAAGGGTCCAAGAAGCACCAAGTTAAGTGAAAAGCTTGTCTTGCACACAGTTCATACAGATCAAATCATTACATGGTGCATTGCGGCAGAACATGGAAAAAGAGAATGCAGAACTAAGAAATGTCAGTTCAGGTAAACAATAAGATGAAAGATCAAAATGAGGTAGATTGTGAGGTCAGGAGTCCATCTTATTGTACTGGGAAACCATTCAATAGTTTTATAACAGTGGGATAGAAGCTGTCCTTGAGACTGGTGGTAGTGGTTACCTCCAGCAGTGTGATTATGGACAGATGCACAAGAAAACTGATGAGAACAAGGCAAAGCAGGATTATCCTTCATGTTGGTTCATACCCTGCTGGCTATAATCTGTTCTTCAGAACTCAGCCAGCTCAGTCACTCGATGCAATAGGCATTGGAATCTCCCATCCAGGATACGCCTTGCTTCTTTCAGTGCTTCTTCCAGCTATTCTGCAACATGAAGGGTGACTAGTTGATCAACTGAAGGCAGCTGATAGTCAGAAGGTTTCATTGGCCATATTTAGTCTGATGCAAGGAGATCTCCTGGTTTCTGGTGTCAATGCTGAATACTCTCAGGTCAATCCATCTCACCTGCATACCATTGTGCCATATTCCAGTCCGCATTACCAGGGAGGATGAATCCTGTCTATAAGACAAGATGTATTCAATACCAATGATGGAAAGGTCTGAAAAGATGTCCATAAGCATAATAGTGTCAGACTGTTGTTTCATAAATACATTAGGTAGACCTCCTAATTCAGATCCCAATTCTTTGATGCTCATGTGGAGGAATTTACAAGCACTTTGGACTTGGAGTGAATACTTCATGTCCATTACCATTTCAGAGGGCACGTAACACTGGCTTTGGTATCCAGTGGCTGCATGATCATTATTACTTATGACTAGCCTGATTTTTTTTCCCAGTCCCAATTTTGAACAGAATTAAAATCCAAAGTTACCATCTAATCTCTGCATTGCTAATGGTATAAGTGCAAATGCCAGCAGTCTAAAATAATAGACAGTTAATATTGGAAACACACAACAGGTAACAGTAGTAGATTCTGAGGAAAAGACCTTGATCACAAGATTACCTTTTTCCCAATTCCATGGAACTGGCCTTTCCTGCTACGTGTTTCCAGCATATTCTGTCTTTGTAGAGTCATAGAGAACCACAGCACAGAAACAATCCTTTTGGTCCATCAAGTCCATGACAAACTCTTATTCTGCCTAGTCTCATTGACCCACACAAAGACCATAGCCCTCCATGCAGCTTCTATGCATGTACTCATCCAATTGAACGCACATCCACCACTTCCATTGGCAGCTTGTTCCACACTCTCACCACTCTCTGAGAGAAGTTCCCTTTAAGTATTTCAACTTTCACCCTAAACCTATGACTCTAATTCTAGCCTCACTCAATCTCAATGGAAAAAGCTTGCTTGCATTTTCCCTATCTGTACTCCTCATAATTTTGTATATATCTTTAAAATTTTACGATTTGATCTTGATTTCCAAGATGGCGGTGGCGGCCACTCCGGAGCTGATTATCCGTTATTTGTGAAGTGGGGTGCCGTACGCAATCATAATCGATTGAAAACGGATGTGGGAGCACAGAGGAACATCGGGAAATCTCCAGGAAGACCTTCTTCGTTGCTGCTGCTGCTGTGAGGTCCGGGACTCTGCTGGAAAGAACAGGCCCCCAGTCCTCGGGGTCGCGGTGCCGATGGCTGTTGGCGGGGCTGTCTTAATACACTCGGCAGAGGATGGTGCTTGGAGAAGCTGTGCTGGAGGGGATGGTCATCGGCTCAGATGTTCGACGGACTCGGAATCCGCTGCAGTCAGGTCGCTTTCGGTGTGTGCTGCATCTGCGAGGCTGTCGGGCGGCACCGTGGAAGTCCATAGCGGGGGTATTCCCTTCTGCCGCCGGCGTGGGATGGCGAGTCTGTCGGTACCCTGGGGACTTGTGGAAACTGTGTGGTGATTTCTTTTGAACTTATAGTCCTTTAACATCTTTGGATTATTTTTACTGTGCCCATGGTCTGTTTTTTTTATCTATTGTTTGCACTGTTGTAACTATGTGGTTTTGTGCAAGTCTTGTAGCTTTAGTTTTTGGTCTTGTTTGTCTGGTGGATTTGGAGCTCCTTTCCGGGGAATGCGCTAAGACGGTAGCGCGATATTAATACACAGCAGCCTCTCCGGACTCTGGATTGGGGATTGCCAAACGTTACGTGGATTTTCTGGTGTTGTCTGTTTTGTCATATGTTTTTGTGATATCATTGTGGAGGAACGTTGTCTCATTTTTTAACTGCATTGCATTTGTGGTTTCTAAATGACAATAATCTGAATCTGATGGACTGGGCCATGTTCAAGGAATCTCAAAGAATATGCCAGTGTTAACATGGATTTTATAAAGTCAGAGGTGGACGAATGTGTCCTCACAAAATCATTCAGAGTCTTCCCAACCATAAGCCCTGAATGAACCAAGAGGGCCAGATCAATGGCATTCAGTTCTGATGAAAAGTAATATAGAAGAGGTCCAAGTCTGACCTCCGGAAAGCCATCTCACACGTGAAGTGGTTATTCTGGACCAAACTGAATCATAGAAAATAGTTCCACAGCTGCGGCAGTGCTTAAGTGCTATCACCTCCAACAAAGTAAAACCAAGTGACAACAAGGTGTCACTCCCAGATGAGCTCAATGCCTTTTATGCTCTTTTTGACTGACAAAAGACGGAGGCATCTTCACAAGCTCCTGGCGCCCCCGATAACCCTGTGATTTCAGCCTTTGAGGCTCACATGTGAGCATCCTTCAGGAGGGTGAACCTAGGCGGAAAGCATCTGGCCCAGACAGGATACCTGGCCGAGTATTTAAGACCTGTACTAATCAACTAGCTGGAGTGTTCACTGATATGTTTAATCCCTGCTTTAGCTGTCTGAAGTACCCACCTACTTAAAGCAGACTTCAAACATACCAGTGCCCAGGATGAACATGGTAACCTGCCTCATTGTCTATCATCCAGTCGTACTTATATCCACTGTGATGAAATGCTTTGAGAGGGGGTGGCATGGCTCTGCTGGTAAAGAATGGCATCAAATCATTACAAAGATGTGATATTGGATCAGAAGATGTTGAATCCTTGTGGGTTGAATTAAAAAACTGCAAGGGTAAAAGGAACTGATGGCAGTTATATATAGGCTTCCAAATAATAGCAGGGATGTGGACTACAGATTACAATGGGAAATAGAAAAGGCATGTCAAAAGGTCAATGTTATGATAGTCATGTGAGATTTTAACATGCAGGTACATTCGGAAAATCTGATTGGTAATGGATCCTAAGAGAGTGAATTTGTTGAATGATTGCTTTTTAGAGCAGTTTGTCATTGAAGTTACTTGGGTGCTATGAAATGAACTGAAGGCAATTAGAGTGCTTAAGGTAAAGGAACCTTCAGGAAGAGGTGTTCATAGTATGATTGAGTTCAACTTGAAACTTGATAGAGAAAAAGTAAAGTCTTTCAAAGCAGTACTTCAGTGGAGTAAAGGACGTTACGGTGGAATGAGAGAGGAGTTGGCCAAAGCAAATTGGAAGGAAATGCTGGCAGGGATGACAGAAGAGCATCAATGGCTTGAGTTTCAGGGAAAAATGAGGAATAAGCAGGATAGATATATTCCAAAAGAAAATAAATACTCAAATGGCAAAATAGTACAACCATGGCTGACAAAGCTAATGTAAAAGCCAAAAAGGAGGGCATAAAACAAAGTAAAAATTATTGGGCAGATAGAGGATTTGGTAATTTTTAAAAGCCTACTGAAAGCAGCAAAATAAAATCATTAGGAGGGAAAAGATGAAATATAAAAGCAGGCTAACTAACAATATCGAGGTAGATGGAAAAAGCTTTTTCAAATATATAAAACATAAAAGAGAGATGAGAGTGAATATAAGTGTTGCGATGAATGAGGTGAACCCAAGTGCAGGATGCAGGCATGGAGATTTAGTTAGGATGCAGACGCAGGTGTGCGCATTGAACGGCAGACAGGAGGGAGAGCAGGAAGGCAGGAGACAAGCAGAATTTATCTTGGCATGGAGAGACTGGGTTTCACAGGTAAACCTCGGAACTGGAATAGAACTTAGAGAACTGATCTTGACACGGAGAGACCGAGTTTCACAGATAAATCTTGGTACTGAAGCAAAACTTAGGATACATGATCCTAAGTAGCCAGGAAGTGTTAATTATCACACTGGCAAAACCAACGATCTGGCAACTAGTGGGTGCAAAGCCAGGGTTCTTATGCTGCAGGTCTTGATGAAAACCAGGTGTGCCATCATCAAAGGGAATTAGGAGAAAATAGAGAATTAACAGTCAGGACTGTGACAATAAGACCACTAGAAAATGAGGCCGGAGAAATAATAACAGGGGACAAGGAAATGGCAGATGGACTGAATGAGTATTTGCACCAGTCTTCACTATGGAAGACACTAGCCGTGTGCCAGCTGTTGAGGTGTGAGGGAAGAGGAGTGAGTGCAGTTACTATTACAAGTGAGAAGGTGCTCAAAAAGCTGAAAGACCGAAAGGTACATAAGTCACCTGGACAAGATGAACTGCACCCTAGCGTTCTGTAAGAGGTAGTAGTAGAGATTGTGGAGGCATTAGTAATGATCTTTCAAGAATCACTGGACTCTGGCATGGTTTTGGAGGACCGGAAAATTGCAAATGTCATTCCACTCTTTCAGAAGGGAGGAAGGCAAAAGAAAGGAAATTATAGGCCAGTAAGGCTGATCTCAGTGGCTGGAAAAGTGTTGGAATCTATTATTAAGGATGAGGTTTTGAGGTTCTTGGAGACTAATGATAAAATGAGTCAAAGTCAGCAAAGTTTCTGTAAAGGGAATTCTTGCCTGACAAATCTGTTAAAGTTCTTCGAGGAAGTAACAAGCAGGGTGGACAAAGGAGTGACAGTGGATGTCATTTACATGGCATTTGATAAGGCTGCCTAACAAGATAAAATCCTATGGTGTTAGAGGAAAGATGCTGGTATGGATAGAGGAAGGGCTGATAGGTGGGAGACAGCAAGTGGGAATAAAGGGGTCTTTTCTGGTTGGCTGCCAGTGTCTAGTGATGTTCTTCAGGGGTCAGTGTTGGGAAAACTACTTTTGACATTGTTTGTCAGTGATTTGGATAATGGAATTGATGGCTTTGTGGCAAAGTTTGCAAATGATATGAAGATAGGTGGAGGGGTAGGTAGTGCTGAGGAATCCAATGCAGTTCCAGCAGGACCTAGTCAAATTGGAAGAATGGGCCAAAAAGTAGCAGATAGAATACAGTGTTGGGAAATGTATGATAATGCATTTTGGTAAAAGGAACACTAATGTGGACTATTAACTAAGTGGGAGAAGGTTCAAACATCAGAGCAGCATGGGGACTTAGAAGTCGTTGTGCAAGGCTCCCAGAAGGTTAATTTATAGGTTGATTCTGTGGTAAAGAAGGCAAATGCAATGTTGGCATTTATTTCAAGGGGAATAGAATACAAAAGCAATGCTGAGCCTTTATAAGATATTCGTCAGGCCACTTCTGGATTATTGTCAACAGTTCTGGGCCCCATATCTTGGAAAGGATGTGTTGTTATTGGAAAGGGTCCAGAGGAGGTTCACAAGGATGATTCTGGGAATGAAGGGGTTAACATATGAGGAGTGTTTTGGCAGCTTTGGGCCTGTACTCACTACATGGGAATCTCATTGAATCCAACTGAATGTTGAAAGGACTGGATAGGATGGATATGGAGAGGATGTTTTCTGAGGTGGGGGTATCCAGAACTAGAAGACACAGCCTCAAAATTGAGGGGCAACCTTTTAGAAGAGAGGTAAAGAGGACTTCTTTTAGCCAGAGAGTAGTGAATCTGTGGAATGCTCTGCCACAGACTGTGGCGGAGGTCCAGTCCTTGGGTATATTTAAGGTGGAAGTTGATAATTTCCTGATTGGTCAGGGCATCAAAGGATATGGCAAGGAGATAGGTGTAGGGGGTTGAGTGGGATCCAGGATCAGCCATGATGGAATGGCGGAGTATACTCAATGGGCCGAATGGGCTAATTCTGCTCCTATGTCTTATGGACTTATAGCCTTATGGTCTTAAAACTCTTCATACTATTACCCTCAGGAAGGAGCTACAGAAGTCTAAAGACACACACACAGCAACTTGTGAACTGCTTCTTCCTCTGCCACTCAATTTCTAAATAGACATGGAACCCATCAACACTACCTCCTACTTTTATATTTCTTTTTTTTTTGCACTACTTATTTTAACGTAACTAATAAATATATATATATATACACACACACTTGATGTACATTCAGTTTTTTTTCTCAATATTTATTTATCATGTATTTCATTGTATTGCTGCCGTAAAGTTAACAAATTTCAGGACATTTGCCAATGATAATAAATCTGATTCTGGTTCTGCATAAGACCATAAGATATAGGAGCAGAAATAAGCCATTTGGTCCACAGAGTGCTCTGCCATTTCATCATGGCTTGTCCAATTTTCCTATCAGCCCCAATCTCCTGTCTTCTCCCTGTGTCCCTTCATGCCCTGACCAATCAAGAATCTACCAACTTTTGCCTTAAATATACATGAATACTTGGCTTTCACAGCCGACTGTGGCAAAGAATTCCACAGATTCACCACTCACTGGCTAAAGAAATTCCTCCTTAATTCCATTCTAAAAGGACACCCCTCTAATCTGAGGCCACGTCCTCTCGTCTTTGACTCTCCTATCATAGGAAATATCCTCTCCACATTCACTCTATCGAGGCTTTTCACCGTTCAATAGGTTTCAAAGAGGTCACCCCTCATTCTTCTGCATTCCGGTGAATACAGGCCCAGAGCCATCAGACACTCTTTGTATGACAAGTCATTCAATCCTGGAATCATGTTCTTGAACCTCCTTTGAACCCGCTCTAGTTTCAGCAAATACTTTCGAAGATAAGGAGCCCCAAACTGCTCACTATACTCCAAGTGAGGCCTCACCAGTGCTTTATAAAGCTTCAACATTACATCCTTTTTTTATATTCTAGTCCTCTTGAAATGATTGCTAACATTGCATTTCTCTTTCCCACCAGAGACATAACCTGCAAATTAACCTTTAGGGAATCCTATATCACAATCTTTTTTCTATTTTATCTCCATTTAGAAAATAGTCAACCCTTTCATTTTTTTTCTACCGAAGTGCATGACCATACACTTCCCAACACGATATTTCCTCTGTCATTTCTGTGTCCATTCTCCTAATCTATCTAAGTTCTTCTATAACCTCCCTACTTCTTCAAAATTACCTGTCTCTCTGCCTATCCTCATATTGTCTGCAAACTTTGGCACAAAGCCATCAATTCTATCATCCAAATCACTGACATATAACATAAAAAGAATCTGTCCCAACACAGATCCCTGTGAAACACCACTAGTCACTGGCAGCCAGCCAGAAAAGGCTCCCTTTATTCCCACTTTTTGCCTCCTATCTAACAGCTGCCTCTTTATCCAAACTAGAATCTTTCCTGTAATACCATAGGCTTGTAGCTTGTTAAGCAGCCTCATGTGTGGCACCTTATCAAAGGTCTTCTGAAAATTTGATTCTCCTTAGTCTATCCAACTTGTTACTTCTTCAAAAAATTCCAACAGATTTGTCAAGCAAAATTTTCCCTTGAGGAAACCATGCTGTCCATGGTCTACTTCATCAAGTGCCTCCAAATACCCTGAGACTTCATCTTTGTTAATCAACTCCAACATCTTCCAAACCGCTGAGCTCAGACTAACTGACCCATAGTTTCCTTCCTTCTGCCTCTCTCCCTTCTTGAAGAGTGGAGCGACATTTACAATTTTCCAGTCTTCTGGAACCATTCCAGAATCTAGTGATTCTTAAAAAAAAGCACTTAAAAAAAAAACTTCTGCAATCGCTTCAGCCACCTCTTTCAGATCCTTGGGAAGTACACCATCTGGTCCAGTTGACTTATCTACCTTCAGATCTTTCAGTTTCCCAAGAAACTGTTCTCTAGTTATGGTAACTTCACACACTTCGTGCCCCTTCAGCCACGCATTTATCCTCCACCTCACTCTATTCCTATACTCACTGTCACGTGGCACAGTCAGTAATCCGGAGATTACTACCTTTGAGGTCCTGTTTCTCAACTTCCTTCTTAACTCAGTGTAGTCTGTTTTTAGGACCACCTCCCTTTTCCTACCTATGTCGTTGCTACCAATATGTACCACAACCTCTAACTGTTCACCTTCCCACTTCAGGATATCGTGGACGCGATCAGAAACATCCCGGACCCTGGCATCTGGGAGGCAAACTACCATCTGTGTTTCTTCCCTGCACCCACACAAAGAATATTTCTTTCTCTTTGGGATAGATATAACCTGTGACTTTCAAATTACTTTCAGAAATTCCAGCTATTGGTGCTTTGTTGTCATCCCTGCCAGTGTTCTTTTCCAATCAATTATGGCCTAGTCCTCTCTCATTCCATTGTAATTCCCTTTACTCCACTGTAATGTTGATACACCTGACTTTCAGGGTGGATTTGATCATATTATAATCATTTTCTCTTAAGGGTTCTTATCAATTCTAGTTCATTGCACAACACCTAATCCAGACTAGCTGATTCTCGAGTGGGCTCAACCATGAGCTGCTCTAAAAAGTCATCTCTTCGGCACTCTAGAAATTTCCCCTCCTGGAATCCATCACTAACCTGATTTTCCCAATCTACCTGCATATTGAAGACCCCAGGATGATTACAACATTGCCCTATAGCATACATTTTCTAACTCCCATTGTAATCTGTAGGCCACATCCTTACTACTGTTTGGGGATCTCTATACAACCCCCATCAGGGTCTTTTTATCCTTGCAGTTTCTTAGCTCTATTCACAATGATTCAACACCAGTGCCTTATAAAGCCTCAGCATCACATCCCTGCTCTTGTAATCTAGACCTCTTGAAATCAACATTGCATTTGCTGTCCTCTCAACAGACTCAACCTGCAAGTTAACCCTTTAGGATGTTCTGCACAAGGTCTCCCAAGTCCCTTTGCATCTCAGATTTTAGGATTTTCTCTTCGTTTAGAAAATAGTCTGCACCTTTATTTCTTCTGCCAAAGTGCATGATCATGTATTTTCATTTGTCACTTTCTTGCCCTTTCTCCTAATCTAGCTAAGTCCTTCTGCAGCCTTCTTGTTTCTTCAACACTACCTGCTGCTCCACCAATCTTCATATCATCTGCAAACGTGGCAACACAGCAATCTATTCCATTATCTAAATCATTGATATACAGCATAAATAGAAGAGGTCCCAGCACCAATCCCTGTGGAACACACTAGTCACGGGCAAGCAACCAGGAAAGGATTCTTTTGTTCCCACTAAGCTTGGTAAGCAGCCTCATGTGTGGCACCTTGTCAAAGGCCTTCTGAAAATCCAAATACTATACAATATTCTATGCATCCCCTTTATCTATCCTACTTAAAATCTCCTCAAAGAATTCCAACAGATTCAGCAGGCAAGATTTCCCTTCACAGAAACTTTGCTGATTTTGACTTATTTTATCATTAGTCTCCAAGTATCCCAAAACCTCATCCTTAGTAATAGACTTCCACACTTTCCCAGCCACTGAGGTTAGGCTTACTGGCCTATAATTTCTTTTTTTTCTGCCTTCTTCTCCTCTGAAAGAGTGGAGTGATATTTGCAATTTTCTAGTCTCCCAGAACCATGCCAGAGTCCAATAATGCTTGAAAGATCATTACTAATGCCTCCACAATCTCTACTGCTACCTCTTGCAGAACGTTAGGGTGCAGTTCATCTTGTCCAGGTGACTTATGTACCTTTAGGTCTTTCAGCTTTTTAAACATCTCCCTTGTAATAGTAACTGCGCTCACTTCTTTTCCCTCACACCTCAACAGCTAGCACACTGCTAGTGTCTTCCACAGTGAAGACTGATACAAAATACTCATTTAGTTCATTTGTCATCTCCTTCTGCCCTATTATTATCTCTTTGGCCTCATTTTCTAGTGCTCCTATATCCACTCTCATCTCTCTTTTATTTTATATATTCTTGAAAAAGCTTTTTCTATCCACCTTGATGTTGTTTGTTAGCTTGCTTTCATATTTCATCTTCCTTCCTAATGATTTTATTTTGTTGCTTTCTGTAGGTTTTTAAAATCTTCCAAATCCTCTATCTGCCCGTTAATTTTTACTTTGTTTTATGCCCTCTCTTTTGCTTTTACATTAGCTTTGACTTCCCTTGTCAGCCACGGTTGTACTAGTTTGCCATCTGAGTATTTCTTTGCTTTTTGAATACACCTATACTGTATATTCCTCATTTTTTTTTACCAGAAACTCAAGCTGTTGCTGCTCTGTTGTCATTCCTCCCAGCATCTCCTTCTAATTTACTTTGGCCAACTCCTCTCTCATTCCACCATAATTTCCTTTCCTTCACTGAAGTACTGTTTTGTCAAACTTCAATTTCTCCCTAACAAAATTCAAGTTGAACTCAGTCATATTGTGAACACCTCTTCCTAAGGGTTCCTTCACTTAAAGTTCTCTAATCGCCTCCAGTTCATTTCATAACACCCAATCTAGTCTAGCGGGCTCAATGACAAACTGCTCTAAAAAGCTATCTTATAGACATTCAACAAATTCACTCTCTTAAGATCTATTACCAAACCGATTCTCCCAATCTACCTGCATGTTGTCCTTTTGACATACTTTTTCTATTTCCTGTTGTAATTTGTTGTCCTCATCCCAGATGCTGTTTGGAAGCCTATATATAACTGCCATCAGTTCCCTTTACCCTTGCCCTTTCTTCATTCAACCCACAAGGATTCAGCATCCTCCAATCATATGCCACATCATTCTAATGATTTGCAATCCTCCAGTCCTCCAGGACCATCCTATCACTCTACAAATTTGTTCCTTTAAATTCCACTAACTTTTGGGAGTATAATCCCATTAACATGCTCATCCTTTTCTTATTCCTCAGTTCCTTTCATATAACCTCAAAAAAACAAACCCTCCAATCTGTCCTGTCTGATCATGCGTGTGACGTTTTCTCTGATGAGTAAAGCCACCCCTCCCCACTATCATGTCTAAAACAACAGAACCCCAGTATATTAGGCTGCCAGTCCTGCCCAACCTGCAACCAAGTCTTACTAATGGTTATAATATCATGACTTAACATGCATTAGGTTCATCTACCTTGCCTACCATATTCTTTGCACTTAAATAGATGCAACTCGGAACATTAGCCCTACCATGCTCCACCTTTCTGTTCTTGTCTTTGTTGTAGGTTTCGTATCTGTTTTTTCTACAACTACTCCACTAACTGCCCTGGCACTCTGGTTCCCACTCACAGCAACTCTAGTTTAAACCTCCCACAGCAACACTAGCAAGCCATTCCACAAGGGTATTGGTCTCCCTCCCTTACAGGTGCAAGTTGTCCCATTTGTACAGGTTCCAACTTTCCTGAAAGAGAGCCCGATGATCCAAAAATCTGTAGCCCTTCCTTCTGCCCCCATCTACTTAACCACGTGTTAAATGGTATTATCTTCCTGTCCGTTGTCTCACTAGCACTTGTCAAAGATAGCCATTTCTGAGATCACCACCTTGAGGTCCTGTCCTTTAACTTTATCTCTGCATTGTTAGCCTAGCTATCTTCATTACCAGTCCAGCAATTTAACTGCTGTGCCGCCACTGACCCATTTTGAGTTGTGGATTTGGCAGCTTTACTAACAGTGTGAGGGTGAGTTAGAGCCTATGATCTTTCCTGATTAGTAGAAAGGAAGAGATGGAGTCATGATGAAAATTGGAGTTTCTAAGGCCAAGTGAAAATATCTCTAAGGGCTCCCTCCAGCAATTTCTTATCTCGCTTTGTGATCCATACTTCAAGCCACTGATTTTTTTTCTCTTTTCATTTTCGTAGAAATTTGATTGCATTAAAAAGAATATAATTTTGCATAATCTAACTTCTGGGGAAATGGCCTTGATATCTTGAGTGGTGTTATTCAATCTCTTCCTGAGTGAATGTAGGTTCTTGTTACCATTCTCCAGGCACTTGGGAATTGCCACTTTCTTGAACTTATGCCTGCAGATCCTCCCCCATCCTTGTCCTAATCACCAAAGTCACATAGCTTCCAGCCACCCCTCACTTTCCACCACAGCCCCTGAGCCCTCTGAAAGTGCAGGTCATCTTTCATCTCTTTTAACTGTTCCAGTATGAGAGGCAAAATATGATCCTCTGGAAAGAGTGTGAATGCATTGAATTACTCCCTGATGTAACTGTAAATAGAACATACTGCGGAATAAATGGCTATCACAGCATTCATTGTAGAATGGTAACAAATTATTTATACACTTTTTTGGCATTTCCTGGATACTATTTCCAAGCATTATTTATGTAAAAGCAACTGAGTGCTTTATTTTTATTTCATACTTTATCTTAATATTAGTGATTTCGGGCTCCCTTATGACACAAGGCAGCCAATGAACTCTGAAGGGAGCCAAATCTAGATGTAGCAATTATGAAAATAAGCAGGCAGGTATTGCATCACCTTGCAATCAATGGGCCCAGAGATGTTATCCATCATAACCCCAGTGCCACACTTTGAAGGTTATTCAAAGTGACTCTCAGTATTTCTGCTTACATAATGTAGCAGATTCCACTCTGAATCATCTGGTGGAAACTGGGTCACTGTGTAGTAATAATGCAAAATAAACGCATATTAAAAATCACTAGTCTTGGCAGCATCTTTAAAAAAAAGTTCAGATCATATATCTGCCAATTTTGTGCTTATTTTTGCAGTATTGTGATTTTAACATTTCTGGCATCCGATGCTGTCATTGATTTTGATAGGATGTTTTCTCTCTGAGAGAATCTAGAATCAGAGGGTGGAATTTTAGGTAATGGGTCTTACATTTAAGAGAGAGATACAAAGGAATTTAGTCTCTCAAAATTGTGAATCCCAACAGGAATAGGAGCAGAATTTCAACAGGAAATGGCCAGTGCAAACAATGACATTATACCTTGATGTACACCTCAATAACCTCATAAAGTTATGAAAGAAAATATAGTGGAATTCAAATAAAACAACAAAATATCAAGCTCATAAACACCAAGAGACTCTGCAGATGCTGGAAATCCAAAGCAACACACACACACAAAATGCTGGAGGAGCTCAGCAGGTCAGGCAGCATCGCTGGAAATCAATAAATAGTCGACATTTCATGCTGAGAGTTGTCATAATTAAAATAAGCAACAAATTGTACTTGTGTAAGTTTAAGTTGAAATTAGTGGCATTTACTGTTTACGATGCTTATATTTCATAAGGGTAGGGCTGATTCCTCTATCAGAAATAATACAAGAATTTGTAAAATAAACCAAGAAGCTTAAAACAAGGCCCACAAACAGGTGGTTAAAAAGACCAGTAGCAGCACACAGAGATACAGACAAGCCAGAACCACAGTTGGTTTCCGGAAGCTTATTTTCCGGAAGCAAGATTTCAGCTCTATGTGCAAAAATGGTTGAAAAGATGCAGGTGCTTTTCTGAAGTGGTTATTATAGCTTACATGCTCACTTATGTGTTATGTGGGGAGACAGGTTGAACATTCACCCACAGGGAGTAATGCCGAACATCTTATCTGCTCCTAGCTATCGAGAGGCCACCTGCTTGCTGTTTAGCTTTTTGTCTTCATGCTGATAGCAACACTCTTGGGTGACAATAGTTTAGTCCAAATGAAACACAAGGCAAAGAGTTGGTTTTAAATTCAGGTCACATGATTCAAATGTGGGTGATGATGTGCAATAGAAGACCACAAATACATTGATTCTGGTGATGAGTAAACCTTTGAAAGAAAGCATATGCCTCCCACATGTACCTTTGAGGTTTGGTAACTCTTTATCAAAGTTAATGTGGTCTCCTGGGAAGCACTGATTTTGTAGCAGTTTCTACTAAAGCAACATTGTTAAGAACAAAAAGACGAATTTCTTGAGACTAAGACTCTTGGTTGAGGTTGATGATAGAGTCAAGACATAACTCAGTCTCTGGATTTAGATTGGTTGAGCAAATTGATTTTATAGCCTGTGAAGTTATTTTGAATGGTTTAGATACATAAACCACAACAATCTTCAAGAATACAGTGAAAGGACAGTGGCTTGGGCAAACTAGAGTACACTTCCAACAAGGCAGCAGAGTCTCAAAGGGGTAACTGGCTTCTTTATGGACTTAAGCTTAATAGAGCTAAACTGATTTTTAGCATAAGGCAATGCCTAGTAAGGTTTCTTTGGTTTACTGACAACTTAGAATAAATGCTGACAAGATTCTTTCCCCCTTATCAACTGAATCAACTGCAAATCCATAGAATGAACAAACCTTATTTCTCTGTTCACTTGTACTACTTTGTTGAATTGGTGCTAAAATCTGAGACTTATATGCGATCCCGTTAAGTTACTCTGACACAGTAAATGAACATATACTAAGGAAGTGATGCTTGTAGATGTTCTTATTCCTTACTGTACTTTGACAGAAAGATTTGGGAAAACTCTTCCAAGGAAGTCCACAAAAGTAAATGATGTGGAAGCCCAAGGTTTCTACTCATTGTTGCCTGATTCATTGTTTAATAGCATCTATGAAATAAGAATAAATTATCTCTAGGTCCCTAAACTAAACAGCTGTATCACTGGTATAAAAATCACAAAAAATATCCTAGCTCATTATACTCAAGAACAAATTAACTCAAGAATTTATAAATGTGCCATATAATGGCCCCTTTCTGAGACCTTTTAGTAGTATAAATATTGGTCTCCGAATTCCGTAGTTTCCTTAAACATAGATATCAGAGAAATCCAAGAAAATTTACGACAGTTAAGAAGGTCATATTTTCATGTCATCAAAAATAACTGTTATTGGCCAAATCAAAGGTGGCGAGGAATCAGCATATAGGAGAGAGATTGAAAATCTGGCTGAGTGATGCCACAACAACCACTTATTCAATGTCAGCAACCAAGGAGCTGATTATTGACTTCAAATGGAGGAAACCGGAGGTTCATGAGCCAGTTCTCATTGGGGAATCAGAGGTGGAGAGGGTCAGCAACTTTAAATTCCTTGGTGTTATAATTTCAGGGGATCTTTTCTGGGTTTAGCACATACTGCAGGTGCCATGGCACTGCCTCCACTTCGAAGTTGGTGAAGAATTGGCATGTCATCTGAAACTTCGACAAACTTCTGTAGATCTATCATAGAGAGTATATTGACTGGTTGCATCATGGCCTGGTATAGAAACACCAATGCCCTTGAATGAAAGAAGTCTGCAAAAAGTAGTGGATATGGCCCAGTCTATCCTGGGTAAAGCTTGCCCCACCATAGAACACATCTACATAGAGTGCTGTCACAGGAGAGCAGCTTCCATCATCAAGAACCCCCACCACCCAGGCCATGCTCTTTACTCACTACTACCATCAGGAAGAAGGTGTAGGAACATCAGGATGCACACCACCAGGTACAGTTATTACCCCCTCAACCATCAAGCTCTTCAACCATAGGGGATAGCTTCACTCAACTTCACTCGGCCCATCCTTGAACTGTTCCCACAACCTAAGGACTCACTTTCAAGGACTCTTCATCACATGTTCAGAATATTTATCGCTTATTATTATTTCTTTTTTCTCTATTTGCATTTGCACAGCTTGTTGTCTTTTGCACATTGATTGTTTGTCTGTCCTGTTGGGGGCGTTCTTTCATTTCTTCTATTGTGTTTATTGTATTTACAGTGAATGCCTTCAAGAAAATGTCCCTCAGCGTTGCACATGGTGAATATATGTACTTTGATAATAAATTTATTTTGAACTTTATCTTTGAAATAGCTAATCCCACTTTCTTGCATTTGCTGTTAAGACCTTCTTTCCATGTCTTTTCCAATACACATCCAGGCATTTGAAGGTATCTGTTTCTATTTCCTTTCTGGTAAAGTGTTCCAGTACTCTCTGAATAATTTCTCTCTGTGCATCTCCCCTCTATCCCTTAACCAATCTCATTAAATATTTTACATATATTTTGACCCATCTGCTAAGACAAAATATGTATTTATTCGAGCAATGACTCGCAAGTACTTTTATAAACTTAATCAAACCTCCCTTATGCCTCCTTTGTTCCAAAGAAAATACCAATTTACTCATTAATCCTTGTTGGCTAAGCATTTCTAGGCTTAGCAACATCCTCCTGAGTCACCACTGTGCCTTCTCCACTGTAATTGTATCTTTCCACTGATGCAGCTCAAAACTGTGATCACCATATCAGTTAAATTAAATGACACTGTAGCTGTAGTCTAACTAGTGACATATATAACTCGAGCATTTCTTATTCTCATATTCTAAACCTCAACTAATGTAAATAGCCATACTCTCTGCCTGTTTAACCAGCTTAGAATGCTTTAAGTATCATACAGATATACTCCTGGAGCCCTCTGTTCCTCTATACCTGTCAGTATTCTTAAAAATATTTCATCAAGCTAAGCATTATGAGTAACAAATACTGTAAATTATCCTTATGTGAAACACGTCAGTAGAGGATGGGAGGACAATCTTTGGGAAAATGGGTCCACTCTCCAGGCTTTTTTTTTGACACTGAATGTGCCATTACATGTTACATTAAATATGTAACTATTTCTTGTTTGCATTCAAGTGAAAAAGATACAAGAAGAAATATTGCGAGTATCACAATTTAGATGGTCAAATAGGTACACTGCATTTCACTAAATTCCAACATATTAATAAACAAAGTATTGCAACAAATACATTTTTCAGATATTTAATCCAGTGATTTTCAGTTTTAATTTTAGTTTTCCAAAATATTGGAAAAAATATTTGTAAGAAGGTTAAATGATTTTATAACAAAACATAATATACTCTGTGAACAGCAATATGGTTTCAGAAAAAACAGAACCACTACAATAGCATTAATAGATTTTGTAGGAGAAATATTAAATGCTATAGAAAGAAATGAATACACAGTGGGAATATTCCTTGATCTAAAAAAAGCATTTGACACCACTGACCATAAATTAATATCAACAAAAATAGAAAGATATAGTATTAGAGGGGTGGCACATGACTGGTTAAGTAGTTATTTGGAAGACAGGTATCAGTATGTACATATAAACAACTTGAATTCAAAACTTTTGAGGGTAACTTGTGGGGTTCCACAAGGTTCAGTGCTTGGTCCATTGCTGTCCATTTTGTATATAAACAATATATGTACGCTTTCTCAGATAGTAAAATGTATGTTATTTGCTGATGATACAACTATATTTTGTAGTGGGGAACATCTGAAACATCTTTAAGATACAGTGGAGAAAGAACTAAAAATTATAAAGAAATGGTTTGATGCTAACAAATTATCACTGAATCTAAGTAAAACTAAATTCATAATATTTGGAAACCGTGTACCAAACTCATATAGTAAACTTAGAATAAATGATGTTGAAATTGATAAGGTATCTGAAACAAAATTTTTGTGAGTGGCAATAGATAATAAATTAAGCTGGAAACCACATATAAATTATGTCAAAGCAAAAATGTCAAAATCTATTGCAATACTGTACAAAATGCAAGATTTCTTGAATCAGGAATCTTTGTATACATTATACTGTTCACTTATAGTCCCATACATGACTTACTGTGTAGAGGTATGGGGAAATACATACAAAACAAATACAAATTCAATTTTTCTACTCCAAAAGAAAGCATTTACATTGTAAATGTAAATTACATTGAATTGTAAATAAGACAAGTTATTATGAGGCAACAAATCCACTATTTATTCACCTAAACACTTTAAAATTCAGAGATTTCGTAGATTTTAAAATAATACAAATCATGTATAAAGTAAAAAATGGACTGTTACCACAAAGTATCCAAAGGTTGTTCAGAATGAGAGAAAGTCAACATGATTTGCAAGGAACATGTATATTTCAAAAACAAAAGATAAGAACAATGTAAAAAATCATTGTATTTCAGTCAGAGGGGTGAATCTATGGAACAGTTGCAGTGAGAATTTAAAAACAAGCACTACACTTAACAAGTTAAAAAAATTATTTAAAAATAATTTAATGAACAAATATAAAATACATGATTTGAAATGAATGGGAGTAATGTAAATAAATGATACTTGGAATTGGATTTTGTTAAAAGATTATGAAATGTTTTTGTTTTGATGTGATGATTGACACCAAATATGTTATTGTTTAAGTAAGAGGGGTAGGCGTAATAAGCTGTAGCTTCACCCTTTTGGTCTGTTTTAAAGATTTTTACTATTTAATTTTGTCTTATGAAATCATCGTTGAAAATGATGCTTTTTGCTGTTTGTACTGACCAAAATAAATAAAATTTCATTCATTCATTCATATTCACAAATTTTGGGGAGAAATCAGAAATATGACCAACATATCAGTAAAATATAGAAAAACTATAGCAAGTGAAATAATGGATCAGACACTGGGGAGGAAAACATTATCTGATGTAAACAAGCTGCTTTAGTATGTCTTCAAGAGAAACACTCAACTAGTTTTTTCTGGTATGCCAGATACAAATTTAAATGTAAAAAGCAATTTATCTTTAAAAGATTTCACCTTGAAATACTTTTAACAAATTTTTATATGATTTGATTTGACTTATACAATATCCTAAGTTGTTTAGTTTTTAAAAATAGCTTTTAAATGTCTAAACCTGTAACTTGTCTTTAGATGTTTAATGGGAAACCGGGTGGTTTTATTTCCCCCCTTGTACTTTTTGCTTTTTTTATTTAAAGGCTTCAGGCAGTATCTTCATGAAGGAAGCTTTACTGGATGTTGCCACAGACTATTCTTGATCTTTCCACGATACTAACCAACGGAAGAGTCCATTTTTCTCACATCAGACAGTAAGTGTATATTTTTGCGCAACTTTCTGCATATGAGGATCTGTGGTGGGATCTGATGGCCTAGTGTCTGGGACACCTGCCGGAAGCAAGCCATCCTCTGTGGGAGTCCACATTCATCTCAGCTGGTCCCACTCTGCAAGTAGCTGAAGCCACAGCCTATCCCCACTATGAAAGTCTGGTTAGACAGTAGCAGCCTGCTTCAATCTGATATGAGTAAGTTTATTTTTTACATCACAAGCGAACCTTGTGTGAGGAAAAGAGACCATGGCATGCAGTTCAATTTCCGTAAAAATGTGAAGCCAATGGTTCACCCATGCTTGTGGTGTGTCTCGGATAAGACATCTGTTTGTCCTCATAAAAGGTAAATTTGAACACTAAAAATGAAAATTAAACGGTTCAACTGTCAATGTTGACCAAACTCTCCTGTTTCTTCATTCTAGAAGATATAAATAATTACATATTTATTAACCCTTACCAGACTACAGAAGGATTAAATCAGATGAGTTCCATGCTGAAGCACAACCTAGGATATTAATTGGTCTCAAAATACCCTTTACCTCAGAAATAATATCTATATTTTTTCTGAGAGCATAATGTCAAACGCATTATATTACAGTCAATTTTTATTGGAACCAAGCAAAGCAGCTGTGGCATATGAGTCAAAGTCAGGCTGGACTTGGGGAATTCCACACTCCTATCTAATATATGTCTGAACAAATGTATTCAGTTCTAATTAGACATAGATTTAGAAGACAGAAATGAAAAGCAGATGCTCTCTGCATACCCTTAAGTAAAGGCTGCCTGAATATGTGCAAACATTTAATTCCAAGAAGGTTTTTTTTTTCCAATCAGTGTGCTCTTCATTACTGCTCTATATATCTTCAAAGATCAGGTCATTTTCTATAAAATTCCACCTCCACCACCAACCCCCACACCCCCAAACTTCTTCAATTCCCTCTCCTTTTGGAACATGCTTCCTTTGACCAAAGTTCGTTCTTTGCCTCAACAGCTGTTTCATTTAATTGTTCTTCCATGAAATGCCCTGGATATTATCCTGATGGAAATTGTTCCAAATACTATATGAAAGTATACCTAGAAATCAGCCTTCAAATTCCCCCAGTGTGGTTTCTACTGAATTTGGTGAAAACAGAAACTGCTGCCAATATCCCATATCTAAAAGCAGTGAAACTGTTGAGTTCAGCCTCCGCTGAGCTGGAATTTTTTAACTCAAGTGGCAGATTTCCAAGGTGTTTATCAAGAATCCACAGTGAAGCAGAATGCACCTCATACCCCACCAGAAGGGGAAGTATAATGAAAACTCAGAAACACAAACCGAATAGTGGCCAGATCAATGGCAAATTTTACAATTTGCTTTAGGCTCATATCCTCTAAACTAAGTGATAAATTGTTGTAGATGTTATCATGTCAGGAGGTCAACACGAGTTCTTCAATTTCAGAAAGCAGGAATAGATTTTGCCAGCGCCAGAATAAGTTAACTATCCAACCCAAACTTTGTGCAGTATGATTGCCAAGTATCTGTGTTAGACTTATAGTTGGAAAATGTGCTTCCATTTATAAAATGGACAAAGAGGAGGGGGGCTAAGGCCTCAAAACTACATTGTGGAAGATTTTGAGGTGTCCTGCAACTAGATAAGTAACACAAGTTTGATACCAGATCTCCCTCTATCTGAAATGAAGATCAGACGTACTGGATATGCATTTAGGGCAGTGGCCTTTTAACCTAAATCCAAATCAACTTCACCTTCTCCAGTGAGACAACAGGCATACACACAAATGATTTGGCATCTTTGAGGATCGAGACAAAGGAAATATCTATTATGAGTAGTCCCTGATCTTTGGCCCTTAACTCCCTTTTGAGCATTTCATGTAGAAGCTGGAGCATAGAACATCACGTAATTGGAATCATCCCCAATTTCTTGCTGTTCTGGAGAGCTCTCACTAATGTTACAATAATTAATGAAGTTAAACTGTAAACTTAAGAGTTTGTTTCGCTTTTAATATCAGACAGTGAATTCAGTATTTTCTGGCAAATACTATGTTGTTTTATTCGAAATGTAATTAAATATAAATTAATGAAAGCGAATACATGATTAAAGGATTTTGTTCAAATAAGTAATAGTTAGGCAGTAGTAAAGCCAAGATTCTTATTTAGATTTTGGAGGAAAAGATTATCAGATTGATCAAGACCAAGCTGATGTTGAAATGGGATAGTTATATTGAATTATTGCTTTACAACTAAATTGCACTCTGCAAGTTTAGCATCATTGTGATTGTATGCATCAACATCCACAGACTGCAGAAGAAATATGAGCACTGGGTGCGATCAACAAAGTCAGCAAAGATGAAAGTAATGGAAGCTGTGGCTTTGAGCATAGAAAATAAAGGTAATAATCAAGTAAATATGAAGCAATACAAGACAGATATATTCCTCTAATGATTTACGTCTTATAACATCCTATCATTGGTCAACTCATCTTCTTTCTATGCCAGCTGACCCTTCTGACATATTCATCAGCTGTAAAGTCATCTTCCATATGGTTGATGATATCATCAGGGTCTTATGGATAGGTCAGACCTAATCCTTCTGAATATCCTTCCTCTGGAACTTACCAAATCTTAAGATTTCTGCTTGCAATCCTTTGTCCCCTTCTACTGGCCATTTGTGTATCCCTCCTCTTCTTTATCCTGGGACAAGTGTTGGAATACTCATCTGTGCTGCATTTTGTGCTTCATCCTTTCCTCATCACTTTGCAGCTTTACAAACATAATGGCAACTCAACTAAGCTTCTGTTTCATTTCTGTTTATTCCACTATCTATCTCAATTCTGAAGTATCATGAGTTGCTTTTTATATTAAATGTAGACTATCACTATGAAGGAAAGGAAAATGTAACAGAGTACATTAATGAAAGAAAACGGATCCACTCCAACTTGCCTACCATCACAACAGGTCAACAACAGTTCCCATTTAATTGGCTCCTCACTCAGCTCTGGAACATCTGGATGGTGAGGGTACATACAGCAGGATGCTCTTCATTGACTACAACCATCATCCCTTCGAAACTAATCTAAGCTCCAAGACCTAGGCCTCGATTCCTTCCTGTCCAACTGGTTCCTTAATTCCTCACTTAAAGACCCAAGTCAGTACGGATTGGGAACAATATCTTTTGCACAATCAACAACAACAAAGGTGTAGCATAAGGCTGTACACTTAGCGACCTGCTCTATTTACTTTCTACCTTTGATTATGTGACTAAGCACAGCTCCAATGCCATATTTAAGATTTCTGATGACACCACTGTTGTTGACCAAATCAAAGGTGGTGACAAGTTGGAACATAGAAGAAGACTGAAAATCTGGTTGAATGATGCCATAACAGCAACGTCTCACTCAACATCAGCAAAACCAAAAAGCTGATTATCAACTCTGAAATGGCAGATGAACTGAATAAGTATTTTGCATCAGTCTTCACTGTGTAAGGCACTAGCAGTACGCTGGAAGTTCAAGAGTATCAGAAGGCGGGAGTGAGTGCAGTTGCTATTATTAGGGAGAAGGTGCTTGGGAAGCTGAAAGGTCTGAAGGTAGGTAAGTCACTTGGATCAGGTGGACTACACCACAGGGTTCTGAACGAGGTAGATGAAGAGATTGAGGAGGTATTAGTAATGATCTTTCAAAAACCACTAGATTCTGGCGTGGTTCCAGAGGACTGGAAAATTGCAAATGTTACTCCACTCGTCACGAAGAGAAGGAAGGAGGCAGAAGAAAGGAAATTTTAGGCCAGTTAGTCCGACCTCAGTGATTGGGAGGATGTTGAAGTTAACTGTTAAGGGTGATGTTTCAAAAAAATCCTGGAGGCACATGGTAAATAGGCTAAATTCAGCATAGTCTTAGAGGAAAGATACTACCATGGATAGAGCATTGGCAGATTGGCAGGAGGCAAAGAGAGGGAATAAAGGGAGTCTTTTCTCATTGGCTGCTGGTGTTCCACAGGAGTCGATGTTGGGACTACTTCTTTTTATGTTATACATCAATGATTTAGATGAAGGAATTGATGGCTTTCTGGCCAAGTTTGCAGACAATATGAAGATAGGTGGAGGAGCATGTAGTGTTGAGGAACCTGGAGTCTGTAGAAGAACTTAGACAGTTTAGGAGAATGGGCAAAGAAGTGGCAGATGAAATATAGTGTTGAAATGTGTAAGATCATGCACTTTGGTAGAAGAAATAAAAGCCTAGACTGTTTTCTAAATGGGATGAAAATTCAAAATTCTGAGGTGCAAACAGACTTGAGAGTCCTTGTGCAAAATTTTGTAAAGATTAACTTGCAGGTTGAGTCAGTGGTGAGGAAGGCAAATACAATGTTAATTTTCACTTCAAGAGGACTAGAATATAAAAACAAGAATGTAATGCTGAGGTTTTATGTGGCACTGGTGAGGCCTCACTTGGAGAATTTTGAACAGGTTTGGACCTCTTATCTAAGAAAGTTGGCACCAGACAGAGTACAGAGAAGGTTCACGAGAATTATTCCAGGAATGAAAGGCTTATCGTTTGATGGCTCTGAGCCCGTACTCACTGGAATTTAGAAGAATGAGTGGAAGAGGGAAATCTCATTGAAAGTTATTGAATGTTGAAAGGCCTAGATAGAGTGAATGTGGAAAAGTTAATTCTTCTAGTGGAGGAGTCTAGAACCAGAGGGTACAACCTCAGAATAGAGGGTTCCCATTTGGAATGGAGGTGAGCAGGAATTCCTTCAGGCAGAGAGTGGTGAAGTTGTGGAATTTATTGCCACAGGCAGCTGTGGAAGCCAGGTCACTGGATGTATTTCAAGCAAAGGTTGATAGATTCTCGATAAGTCAGAGCATGGAGGGTTAGGGGGAGAAGGCAGAAGAATGCAGTTGTGAGGGAAATGGATCAGCCATGGTGAAATGGCACAGCAGATCCGATGGGCCAAATGGCCTATTTCTGCTCCAATGTCTTGTGGTCTACAGGAGGAAGAAGCTAGAGGAATATGAGCCACTCCTCATTAAGGGATCAGAGTTGGAGAGGGTCAATACCTTTAAATTCCTTGCTGTCCCGCTACCAGCATTTGCGCGTCATCACAAAAAAGGCATGACTGCACCTACTGTACAACTTCTTAGAAGTTTGCGTAGATTTGATATGTCATCTAAAACATCAACAAAACTATATAGATGCGCAGTGGAGAGTATCCTGACGGATTGCATCATGGAAACACCAGGAATGGAATAGTCTACGGAAAATGGTGGTACAGCCCTGACTATCATAGACAAAGCCCTTCTCACCATTAAGCACATTGCCATATGAAAGCAGCATACATCATCCAAGCCATGCCCTCTTCTCACTACTACCATTGGGCAGGAGATATAAGAGCTTTAAGTCCCACACCACCAAGATCGAGAATAGTTATTGCTCTACAACCATCAGGCTCCTGAACCAACACAGAAAGCTTCACTCACCTCAACTCTGAACTAATTTTACAACCCACAGATTCACTTTCAAAGTCTCTGCAACTCATCTTCTCACTTTTATTTGTCTATTTGTGCTGTTTGTTTTCTTTTGCTTCTTGGTTGTTCGTCAATCTTTATTTATGTATAGAGTCTTTCTTAAATTCTATTGTATTTCTTTATTTTCCTATAAATGCCTGCAAGAACATAAATCATGAGGTAATATATGGTGAAATACATGTAAATTGATAATAAATAAATAAATAACTAGATTCCCTTTGAGCAGTGTACTTCAGTAATTATGCCATTGTGAAAGAGCATTATCACAACATGGAGTATCTTCAACTTGAGTTCAAATTTTTATGACACTCTGAAATGAAAAATAATCAGATTTTGTTGCGTTTTGACCAAGGGAATTTGCCACAAAGGACAGAAGAGAAGATAGAATGCATTAAGTCACCTATTATCTGGGCTCTGATTTTCAATGATCTTAGGAATCCACCATCCATTCAATTGTCAATTTTTTTAAGGAAGTTTTAACTTTCCACATATTGCCTGGGACTCACATATTGTAAAATGTGCTAGAGTTTGTCAAATGTGTTCAGGAAAGTTTCCTTAATCCATATATAGTGGTGCCAACTAGAGAGAGTGTGATACTGGATCTTCTGTTAGGGAATGAGACGGAGCAGGTGACACAAGTGTGTGCAGGGGAACACTTTGGATGCAGGGATAATAATTCCAGTGGTTTAAAGATAATTATGGAAGAGAATAGTGCTCGCCATCTGATTGAAATTATATATTGGAGAAATGCCAGTTTTGACGGCATCTGAAAGAATCTAGCAGGCATGGATTGAAATAGGTTGATAGGTTAGGACTTTATTCCCTGAAACATAGCAGAAAGAAAGGAGATTTGATAGAGATGTACAAACTAATAATGGATATAGATCGTGTAAATGCAAGCAGTATCTTTCCACTGAAATGGGCAAGACTGTGCTGACTGGAAAAACAGTTCCACCTCGCTGACAATTAACATTGGCGCTTCAAAGAGATGCATGCTTAGCCCACTGCTCTACTCTCTCTACACCCATGACTGTTTGGTTAGGCATAGCACAAACGTCATCTATAAATTTGCTGATGATACAACCATTGTTGGCAGAATTTCAGATGGTGATGAAAGGGCGTACAGGAATGAGATATACGTTAGTTGAGTGGTGTTGCAGTAATAACCTTGCACTCAATATCAGTAAGACCAAAGAGCTGATTGCAGACTTCAAGACAGGTAAAATGAAGGAACACAACCCAATCCTTATAGAAGGATCAGAAGTGGAGAAAGTGAGCAATTTCAAGTTCCTGGGTGTCACTATCTCTAAGGACCTAACCTGGATGCAAAATATTGATGCAGTTATAAAGAAGGCGAGGTGGCGGCTATATTTCATTAGGAGTTTGAGGAGATTTGGTTTGTCAACTGAAACATCTGAAAACTTCTACAAACGTACTGTGGAGAGCTTTCTGACTGGCTGCGTCACCGTCTGGTATGGGGGGGGGGGGGGTTACTGCACAAGATCAAAATAAGTTGCAGTAACCTGTAATATTAGTCAGATCTATCATAGGTACCAGCCTCCATAGTATCCAAGACATCTTCAAGGAGCGGTGCCTTAGGAAGGCAGCATCCATCATTAAGGATCCCCACAACCCACAACATGTCCTCTTCACACTGTTGCCATCGGGAAGGAGGTAGAGAAGTCTGAGGGCACACACTCAGTGATTCAGGATCAGCCTCCTCTCTCCTCTGCTATCATGGGAGATTGAACCCATGAACACTACCTCACTACTCTTTTTATTTCTGTTTTGCACCACTTATTTTAACTTAACTATGTAGTCGACATATAAATACCTAATGTCACTAAGGTTTTTTCTCTATATGTATTTATCATGTATTTCATTGTACTGCTGCTGTAAAGCTAACAAATCTCACAACATATACCGGTGATATTAAATCTGATTCTGATTCTGACTAGAACTAGAAGCCATAGGTTAAGGGCAAAAGGTGAAATATTTAAGGGGATCTTCTTCACTCAGAGAATAGTGTGAGGGTGGAATGTGCTGCTGGAAGAAGTGGTGGATATGGGTTAGATTACAACATTTAAGGTAAGTACATGGATGGGATGAGTATGGTGAGCTATGGTCCAGGTGTTGGTCAATGGGACTAGGCAGACTAACAGTTTGACATGCAGAAGATGGCTGTAGTTCTCTATGACTATACGTTTCTGTACCTTTCTTGTTGCGTTTGTTTAATGTGCAGTCTGAATCGCCTCTCCATTCATCACTGTTTTCCTCATAGAGGTGTTTTCACTGACAAGATTTGCTATAAATTCCCCAAAGAAATAATAGGGGACTAAATGTGAGAATTGGCACAGCATAGTTAGAAACCCAGCTGATGAAATGTGCACAAAGTAGCAGCTGTAATACAGAGGTTCATTTTAATAGATATTGCATAAGTTCAGTAATAGGAGAATAGAGCACTGAATGAATGAGTGGTGCTGGTGAAAGCATTTAGATTTTTGAGGCATGGCTTCTGTGTATGTGGCCAATGGTACCTGCACAAATTGGATGGGTTACACAGTGAGAAACATAACAATGGACTGTTAAAACTTCTATAGGTACCTATAAAGGATAAGACCAGCAAAGGCAAAAGGCAAACCTTACAGAGAGAGATGGGAGAATTTATAATGGAAAATAAGCAAATGGCAGAGAATTAAAGAATTCCTTTGTGTCTATCTTCAAGGAAGCTACACAAAGCTCTTGTCAGAAATAATAGGGAATACATTTTTTCTAGCAAGAAAACTGAAGGAAATTAATACAGGTTTAAAAAAGTCATACTAGTATGATCTATATCTCAGAGTTTTGAAAAAGCTACACTAGATGTAGACATAACTGATGCAGTGGTTATACAATGGAGAACAAGAAAATGTGATCATTTTGCTTTGATGGGGAATCTAGAACAAGAGATCACCATTTTGAAACATTGGTATATTATTTAGGACTGAGATGAGGAGACATTACTTTGCCCAGAAGTGGTCACTTTTTAGAACTCTCCGTCAGAGGACACGGAGGCCCAGTAATTAAATTAATTAAAAATTGTCTTTGATAGCTTTTTAGATATTGATGGGATCAAAGGATATGGGACAATGCAGGAAAGTGGAACTGAGATTATGCTTCAACTATACAGAGCATTCAGTGGACATACGGCACACTTAAAGAAGGATGGATGTTAATGTGTTGGAAGCAGTTCAGAAAAAGGTTCCCTAAACCAATACTAAAGCAAAAGACGGTACAAACACTCACCAGGTCAGGTAGTATCTGTGCAAAAAGAAAGATTTAACATTTCAATACTAGGAAAGAGAGATTACAAAGTTAGTTTAAATTTGCAGAGAGTGTGAGGGAAGAGAGTGTCTCCATCTTGTCTCTGTCAATGTACATCATGTGCATCATCTGATGCTTTATTGTAAGTGGATTACTATTTTCATCACCTATTCTGTTTCTACATTGAATTATTATGTCTCTGATAATCTGTTGCATACCATTTAATATACTGACTTTGTTTGTTTCATCTACAAGTACTTGCGTCAGGCCTTAGCTTTCCCTTACACAATTTAAAAGTTTGCTCTGATGAAAGCCACCCAATAACCATCATTACGCTCTTCTCCATATAGATGTTGACTGACTCAGAAGATTGTCACAGGATTTCCCTTTTCGGTTTGCCCATTTTTCATGCTGAAGCACTAACTTTTGACAACTTTCGAATCAATAGCAGGAGTTCTAGCTAATTTTTTATTCCCCTTCCTAACATTGCACTGACCCCCGACTACAAAGGTCCAAATGATATCAGATCAAAGTCAGAGTTTCTGATTTGTGGACAGTGTTTACCTATCAGTCAGTGGTATTTTTAAAAGCTGGACCTTTGACAAATTAAGAGAACACAATAAAGAAGACAAAATAAAAGGAGTAGAAATAATCCCCTTCGGGACTACCCATTTATTCAATAGACAATAGGTGCAGAAGTAGACCATTCGGCCCTTCGAGCCTGCACCGCCATTTTGAGATCATGGCTGATCATCTACTATCAATACCCGGTTCCTGCCTTGTCCCCATATCCCTTGATTCCCCTTTCCATAAGATACCTATCTAGCTCCTTCTTGAAAGCATCCAGAGAATTGGCCTCCACTACCTTCCGAGGCAGTGCATTCCAGACCCCCACAACTCTCTGGGAGAAGAAGTTTTTCCTTAACTCTGTCCTAAATGACCTACCCCTTATTCTCAAACCATGCCCTCTGGTACTGGACTCTCCCAGCATCTGGAACATATTTCCTGCCTCTATCTTGTCCAATTCCTTAATAATCTTATATGTTTCAATCAGACCCCCTCTCAATCTCCTTAATTCCAGTGTATACAAGCCCAGTCTCTCTAACCTCTCTGCGTAAGACAGTCCAGACATCCCAGGAATTAACCTCGTGAATCTACGCTGCACTTCCTCTACAGCCAGGATGTCCTTCCTTAACCCTGGAGACCAAAACTGTACACAATACTCCAGGTGTGGTCTCACCAGGGCTCTGTACAAATGCAAGAGGATTTCCTTGCTCTTGTACTCAATTCCCTTTGTAATAAAGGCCAACATTCACAACATTAGCCTTCTTCACTGCCAGCTGCACTTGCTCATTCACCTTCAGTGACTGATGAACAAGGATTCCTAGATCTCTTTGTATTTCTCCCTTACCTAACTCTACACCATTCAGATAATAATCTGCCTTCCTGTTCTTACTCCCAAAGTGGATAACCTCACACTTATTCACATTAAACGTCATCTGCCAAGTATCTGCCCACTCACCCAGCCTATCCAAGTCACCCTGAATTCTCCTAACATCCTCATCACATGTCACACTGCCACCCAGCTTAGTATCATCAGCAAATTTGCTGATGTTATTCTCAATGCCTTTATCTAAATCATTGACGTAAATTGTAAACAGCTGTGGTCCCAATACCAAGCCCTGTGGCACCCCACTAGTCACCACCTGCCATTCCGAGAAACACACATTCACCGCTACCCTTTGCTTTCTATCTGCCAACCAGTTTTCTATCCATGTCAATGTCTTCCCCCCGATGCCCTGAGCTTTGATTTTACCCACCAATCTCTTATGTGGGACCTCATCAAATGCCTTCTGAAAATCTAGGTACACTACATCCACTGGATCTCCCCCGTCTAACTTCCTGGTTACATCCTCGAAAAACTCCAACAGATTAGTCAAGCATGATTTACCCTTGGTAAATCCATGCTGGCTCGGCCCAATCCTATCACTGCTATCTAGATATGCCACTATTTCATCCTTAATAATGGACTCTAGCATCTTTCCCACCACCGATGTCAGGCTGACAGGTCGATCGTTCTCTGTTTTCTCCCTCCCTCCTTTCTTAAAAAGTGGGATAACATTAGCCATTCTCCAATCCTCAGGAACTGATCCTGAATCTAAGGAACATTGGAAAATGATTACCAATGCATCTGCAATTTCCAGGGCCACCTCCTTTAGTACCCTAGGATGCAGACCATCTGGACCTGGGGATTTGTCAGCCTTCAGTCCCATCAGTCTACTCATCACCGTTTCCTTCCTAATGTCAATCTGTTTCATTTCCTCTGTTACCCTATGTCCTTGGCCCATCCATACATCTGGGAGATTGCTTGTGTCTTCCTTAGTGAAAACAGTTCTAAAGTACTCATTAAATTCTTCTGCCATTTCTCTGTTTCCCATAACAATTTCACCCAATTCATTCTTCAAGGGCCCAACATTGTTCTTAACTATCTTCTTTCTCTTCACATACCTAAAAAAGCTTTTGCTATCTTCCTTTATATTCCTGGCTAGCTTGCGTTCATACCTCATTTTTTCTCCCCGTATTGCCTTTTTATTTAAGTTCTGTTGTTCCTTAAAAACTTCCCAATCATCTGTCCTCCCACTCACCTTAGCTCTGTCATACTTCCTTTTTTTTAAATGCTATGCAATCTCTGACTTCCTTTGTCAACCACTGTGGCCCCTTTCCCCCCTTTGAATCCTTCCTTCTCCTTCAATATGATTCTGATTCCTGCAGACCTATCCATAAGAGTCAATACCCATAACATATCAAAATCTGGAATATGGTTTGTTTAGTATTTCTACAATCACATATAGCCAACTTTTCCTACTAATTTGAATTAAGAAGTTCAAAATATTTATGTGATTGTTGACTGACATCACGATGATCATACCTGTGGACTCGTAACTGATAATTAAATCCATTGGTTTGTTGGACTGAGTTGGACTGAGTTTCAAGTAACTGCATTTAATTTTTCTGCTGCTCCCACTGCATCCTATTGAACAGATGAGAAATGACCCCTCGAGCCTAGAAATACATTAGGGGCCAAGGGAGAACAAACATTCAGTTTTGCTCTTCCCATTGTAGGAAGAGTGGAGGCTTTGGAGAGGTTTACTAGGATGCCGCCTGGAGTAGAGGGCATTTACTATATTGAGAGGCTGCCAGTCTCGGGTTGTTTTCTCTGGAGTAGCAGAGGCCGAGAGGAGGTCTGATAGAGCTTGATAAGATTATGAGAGGCATAATTAGACAGCTGGTATCTTTATCCCAGGGTTGAAATATCTAATATCAGTGACCATTAAGGCAAGAGGGGCTAAATTCAAAGATGTGTGGGGGTTTTGGTGCCTGGACTGCACATCCGGGTGGTGGTGGAGCTTTCAAGAAACTCAATTTCAACATTTAGGAGAAGTCTGGATGGGTATGTAGATGGTAGGGGTATGGAGGGCCATGGTCCCGGTGCAGGTCAAAGGCAGTTTAAATGGAATAGATGGGCTGAAAGCCCTGTTTCTGTGCTGACTCTATGGCTGTATGACTCTAAACTCTTAGACACATGCAGGAGACAGAAGCATATGGATATTGTTTAGGCAGAAGGGATTAGTCTCGTTCTTTTTGTAGTTCCTACAAATAAAAAGAAGCTGACTACAATTCATTCATATGAGACTTCCCTTCTTTCATACTTCTTGGTTGAGAGGAAACATTGCCATAATACATAGAAAAACACAGAATAGAACATAGCAAATGTAGCACAGGAAAAGTTCCCTGTCTGTTCATCTGTCTGTCTAAATGACCCTTAAACATTGCTATCTTATCAGATCCTACTCAAAATACATAACTGACCTATTGATATCTCAAAGGGACTTGCTTTATTAGAACTATAAACAATTTTTTTTTCATTTTTCACAAATCCATATTGTGGCAATTAGCAGATAATTTTTAGAATATTTGAATGAACATTCTAGTTTGATGTTTTGAAACCCACATGGTAATGCTAATAATCTGAGAATGGTTATGGCAAAGAAAATCAAACTTTCCAATTTTCTTTTAAAGGAATCAAGCATCCTACACAGTTAATGGATTTATAGGATACCATTACCAAGATTTCCTTGGTTTAACTTCCAGGAAGAAAAGTTTGGCACTCAAAACTATGTTAAAGTTTGCCAGGCCCCTCCAGTGTTCCAGGACAGTTGGGTCATACTGGAGATTAAAGCCAAACATATTGGACTATTTGTTATGTCATGTGGATCAGTTATGAAAGCCTATTGCAAAAGATTATTGGAACTTCTTAGAAGAACAGCTGGTGGTTATGATTATTACAAATTCTTTAATTACATAGACACACACCATGATATTCATTAATATATCAAGAATAAGTGTTGCTCAAGTACTATGGTCAAGAAGCACATACTTATAGATGCTTGAACAGCTTTTATTTATTAACCAAGCTCTGACATTTCCTGACTCAGACAACACAGAACCTTATGACTGTTCACAATATTTCTCAATTTGTTATTCCTGCCAAGATGTATTGGGAAACATTCCATGTTTTTTTTCTGTGTCTCTCTTTGCACAGAGTCATGTTTATAGAGGAAGAGAACACTAAGGCACTTAGACAGCTGCGACGCAGTATACTGTATTCTTTGCTACTTTTCTCAGAAGCTCAAGTCAGAAGAAAGCAACTTTTCCAAATGAAAGTGCATCTCTACATCAGTTAGAGGGACTCTCGTGTTCAGCCCAGCCTTATAACTCGGTTGCTGCTGGTTTCAGACAGCAGCAGAAAAGCAATGCCAGATCCTGCTCCTGCAGCAGGAAGTTCTGCTGAATGCATTTTGGAAGGAAAACGCCTCGTGTCTTTTCCTTAGAGGTATAGAGTAATACAACATAGCAACAGGCCTTTCAGCCCATCTCATCCATGTCAGCCTTGTTTTTTTGCCTAGTCCCATGGGCTGAACCTGGACCATGTCCATCCTTATCTCTCTCAACCATGTACCCATCCAAACTTCTCCTAAATGTTACATTGAACCTGTATCCAACAATTTCCGCTGGCAGCTCATTCCACACTCAACTATCCTCTAAGTGAAGAAGTGAACAGGTTCACAGTTAGATATTTCAACTTTCAGCCTTGTCAACAAAACTAAGGTTAAGAATTTGGAAGAATCCTTGGGAAGCTCCTTCTTCTATCAGTGGAACTTGTTCTTACTTAATTGCTGCCACACTGTTTTTTGGTAATAGGTGTCTTTCTTTCATAGTGCCAGTGTCTCCAAGGCTTGGGAATGTGGAAGAACTCCCTATTTTAGTAGTAAAACTGGTCTAGGGGATGCATTGACAATGGTTTTAGAGCCACAATATCTTACAACTTTGGAGAAGGCTAATCTATCCATGTATGTAAGAATTACATAATTATTGACTGTCTCCAGCTCTTTCTCGATCATCTTGCAATTTTGGCATTTATTCAATTCACCTTTAAACGTTACTATTTAAATCTGCATTCACTACCTTTATCGATTGTGTAATCCAAATTATATCGGCTCTTGACCTGTTCCCTTTTGTTTTTTCCATTAATTATCTCAGAATGTGTCCGTTTGTTCTGCCAGAGAAAATGGTTTCATCTAATTAATTCCATTACAACCGCTTATTATTTTGAATACCTTGATCATCTTTCCCTTCAAAATTAAAACTTTATAGAGGATAAGATTTTTATCCCTCGAGGGCCAATATTTTACCCTCATCGCTAAAGATAGATTAACTTGTCATCTCCATTAGTCGTGGATTATTTCAAGTTGTTTTTGAGGACACAAAATATTTTTAAATATGGATTTTTTTATCAGGACATACCATTAGACCATAAGACATAGGAGCAGAATTAGGCCATGCACACGTTGAGTCGGCTGCGGCATTCCATCATGGCTGATCCTGGATCCCACTCAACCCCATACACCTGCCTCCTCACCATAATCTTTGATGCCCTGACCTATCAATTTTTGCTTCAAATGTCACCACAATCTTGGTCTCCGCAACTGTCTGTGGCAGAGTATTCCACAGATTCCCCACCCTTTGACTAAAAAAATTCGTCCTCACCTCTGTTCAAAAGGATTGCCTCTCAGTTTTGAGGCTGTGCCCTCTAGTTCTGGATACCCCCACCATAGGAAACATCCTCTCCACACCCACCCTATCTAATCCTTTCAACATTTGGGAGGTTTCAATGAGATCCCCCCCCCCCCCAATTTACCTGAGGTAGTTTCTAAAGTAAGTACGTATTCGGCGCAGCATTGTGGGCCGAAGGGCCTGTGTTGTGCTGTAGGTTTTCTATGTTCTATGTTTCTATTATAAAGGCTCAGCATTATCTCCTTGCTTTTTTATTCTATTTCCCTTGAATTAAATGCCAACAGTGCATTTGCTTTCTTTACCACAAACTCAACCTGTAAATTAACCTTCCGGGAGTCTTGCGCAAGGACTCCTAAGTCCCTTTGCACCTCTGATGTTTGAATTTTCTCCCCATTTGGCTAATAGTCTACACTTTTGTTCCTTTAACCAAAATGCATTATCATACACTTCCCAACACTGTATTCCATCTGCCATTATTTTGCCCATTATTATTTCCTGATAGGTCAAAGGATGAAAGGATATGGCAAGAAGGCTGAGTGGGATCCAGGATCAGCCATGATGGAATGGAAGAACAGACTCAATGGGCTGAATGGCCTAATTCTGCTCCTATGTCTTATGGTCTTATAATGAACAGGTTCCATTTTTATAAATGTCCATAAGTCAATTTAGTCTGTATAGTCTGTAAGTCAGGAGAATACACAAAAGTCACTTGATTTGGTAATCATATATCTGCAAATTGTCATGATTGGTATCAAAAATACAAAAGACAAATAAGGACGAACATTTACTAAAAGTGGAGACAGAGAGGAATTTAGTTCTGCTGTTCATTGGAATGAATGTATGTGTATACTCAAAAGTACAGAGTTTTGAGTTTAATCATTTTAAAGGAGCTTGTTTATATGTTGGGTATCTATGAGTTATGTACTCACAACCCAAGGAGGTTACCTGACCTTCCACATATAATGAGTTGAATAAAGTTTATGGGAAATGGAGCAAATGTGAACAAAAAATGTGAAAAAATAAATTGCATTTTAGAATTGAAGAGAGACCGAGAGATGGAGAGACAGGTGAGAAAGAGAAAGAGAAAAAACAAAGAGCAACAGGTGAGAGAAACAGAGAGATAGAGAAACAGGTGAGAGAGACAGAGAGAGACATGTATGTGAGAGATGGAGAGACAGAGAGATTCAGGTGAGAGAGACAGAGAGAGACATGTATGTGAGAGATGGAGAGACAGAGAGATTCAGGTGAGAGAGACCTAGAGAGACAGATGAAGCAGACAGAGAGACGAAGAACAAGAAACCAGAGGCAGCAATGGATAAAAGAAGTAGCACATACAAAATGCTGGAGGATCTCAGCAGGTCAGATAGTATCTCTGGAAAGGAAAAACAGACGACATTTCAGGCCGAGACCTTTTATCAGGACTGGAAGTGTTTTGGATTTTGGATTTTTTCAGATTTTAGACTATCTAATGAAGCACCATCATTTACAGCTCTGAATTTATGTGTTACCGGTAAGCAGTCTTTGTCCTACACTTGTTTATCACATATATATATGTGTGTGTGTGTTGACCAGTAATGATTATTACATGCCATTAATATCATGAAAATATAATCTGTGCAGGGTACCAAAAGCACCACGACAGCTTCAGAATATCTGAATCAACTGTTGAACAGCAACAAACAGCAGGTTTTCAACCTCCACCTACGATGCAGTGTTTTGATTAAAAGTTTACAGCACACTGTATTTGTATTTTACTTTTTTTAGGATTTATGTAAGGTATAAAAATAATCAGCATTGTAGACTTGTTCTGGTGTTAAATTTTCATCAGTGATGATCTTGACAATCTCCAAGGAATTACTCTCCTGCTTCATGCTCAGCAGATACTTTACCTTTAATTATTTTAAATCTTTAAAAATTTAATGCCATGCCTTTTTAAAAAAAAGTCTGCAACCAGCCTGCTGAATATTCACAATTACCTTCAATTTTCACTTTGCCATGATAGATCATACTGTTAAGTGGCATATTTCACTCTGACGTTGATGGATCCACTCTTTCAATACACAATCAAGATCTTCATCTTTTGCTTTATGCTGCTTTTTAAATTTTGTAAATAACTTCTGTTCATTACAGATGTGAGGTCTCTTCTCAGAAATGTCCATGGTACACAGAGATCTAAACATTGCCTGGGAACCTTCCCGGCACCTTATGGAATTTTCCATTTGTGACATCATGTCAGCGCTCAAAAAAACTATGTTGATTTTGAAAGTTTTCAGGTTTTGATTTTCAGATAAGGGGTACTCAACCTGTAATTATATAGTCAATTAGTACTCATTCAGGAAGTAATCTCAATTCTGTAGGAAGCTTATGAGATGATCAGCACTGTCTAATACATGAGACAGTTTTGCCAAAAATCTGTACCTTTTCTTCATACCTCCTGGTTAGCCTAGTCTACACAGAGAGTATTAGGAGAGAAATATCAGTGACGATGAGATTGTAACCATGAGCAGTTAAAGTAATTGAACGTTCAAAGCCCATCCAATCAGCTTGGAGTGTATTATCATATATTTTCTCTTAGAAGATATAACACCTTAAAATACAGATATAATATTCATGGGGTGTCAATAAGACATTTATTTCATACTGAAAATTAAAATTAGCTCAACTTAAAGCAAGTGAAAAGGGATTCTAGTTTTGGTAAAAACGTCACATTTCGACTTCCCTGCTTCTCTGTCATTAGGTGACTCAGAAACATAACAGTTAGTGTAGCACTCTGCAGTGCCAGCAACCCGGGTTCAATTCCAGCCACTGTCTGTAAAGAGTTTATACATTCTCCCGTGAGAGTGTAGGATTCCTCTGGGTGCTCTGGTTTCCTCACACATTCCAAACAAGTATGGGTTAACAGGTTAATTGGATGTAAATGGATGGCACAGTCTCATTGGGCCAAAAAGGCTTGTTACTGTGCCACGTCTCTAAATTTAAAAAAGACTGACCACTAGGTGGCGACAACAGAGCACCCAACCATATAAAAGACCACCTCATTCCACAGGCTGGTTACAGAAGTGCAAAAATTGAATTTGTCCTTTAATAGATTAGAAAGTGCTGCTGATGAAAATGAATGAACACTTAATGATTGTCATCATTCCTTAGACTATTTTTATATGGTTCAATCCTTACTTTTAAATGATGTGATGTTTATTCTGCTAACAATCTACAATATTTTCTTTCTCTATAATGAATGATAAAGAAGCAGGCACTGTCAGCATTTGTAAGAAATAGAAAGACCTAGTTTAATAAAAATAGATAGAAAAATGACAGTGACAGCAACACTTCAAAATATTTTTTTTCTTTACAGCAAACCAAGTTAACAAGCATTTATTTGAAGAGAAGAATTGAAGTTCATTCCAAACCTGAGCTGGTTATTTCATCAATGTGCATTTATTACTGGATGTGTAAGATATGAAAACAGTTTTTCTCAAAATAAATAGGCTAAAAATATTAAATTGTAAAGTATGTTCGTATAATTTATCTCTGGGGTCCAGCAACAAGGAGTTACTTATCTTAGATGAATCACTGGAAATCTATGTTCATGCCATCAGGTTGGGGGCTACCCAAACAGAATACAAGGTGTTGTTCCTCCAGCCTAAGTGTGGCTTTATCCCAACAGTGGAGGAGGCGGTGGATGGACATATCAAGTCACTATTTTTTTGTCATTTTGACCATAACTGCTGGTACAATACATAGTAAAAATGAGACAACATTTTTCAGGACCATGGTGTTACATGACACAGTACAAAAACTGGACTGAACTACATAAAAACAACACAGAAAAAAACTACATCTCCTCTGTACCTACTTCCAAGCACCTTAAAACAGTGCCCTCTTTTGCTAGTCATCTCAGCACAGGAAAAGCCTCTGACTATCCACACGATCAATTCCTCTCATCATCTTGTACACCTCTATCAGGTCAGCTCTCATCCTCCATCGCTCCAAAGAGAAAAGGCATTTCTCACAAAGCATGCTCCCCAATCCAGGCAACATCCCATGGTTGATGAAGGTATATGGCACCATATACCTTCTTAACCACAGAGTCAACCTACGCAGCTGCTTTGAGTGTCCTATGGACTCGGATCCCAAGATCCCTCTGATCCTCCACACTGCCAAGAGTCTTACCTTTAATACTATATTCTGCCATCATATTTAACCTATCAAAATGAACCACCTCACACTTACCTGGGTTGAACTCCATCTGGCACTTCTCAGCCCAGTTTTGCATCCTATCGATGTCCCACTGTAACCTCTGACAGCCCTCCACACTATCTACAACATCCCCAACCTTTATGTCATCAACAAATTTACTTACCCATCCTTCCAATTCCTCATCCAGGTCAGTTATAAAAATCACGAAGAGTAAGGGTCCCAGAGTAGCTCTCTGAGGCACTCCACTGGTGACTGACGTCCGTGCAGAATATGACCCGTCTACAACCACTCTTTGCCTTCTGTAGGCAAGCCAGTTCTGGATCCACAAAGCCTCCCTACTTTCTCAACAAGCCTTGCATGGACTACCTTATCAAATGACTTGCTGAAATACATATACACTACATCTACGGCTTCACCTTCATCAATGTGTTTAGTCACATCCTCAAAAAATTCAATCAGGCTCATAAGGCACAACCTGCCTTTGACAAAGCCATGCTGACTACTCCTAATCATATTATGTCTCTCCAAATGTTCATAAATCCTACCTCTCAGGATCTCCTCCATCAACTTACCAACCACTGAAGTAAAACTCACTGGTCTATAATTTCCTGGGCTATCTCTCCTCTCTTTCTTGAATAAAGGAACAACATCCGCAACCCTCCAATCCTCCAGAACCTCTCCCGTCCCCACTGATGATGCAAAGATTATTGTCAGAGGCTCAGCAATCTCCTCCCTCGCTTCCCACAGTAGCCTGGGGTACATCTTGTCTGGTTCCGGTGACTTATCCAACTTGATGCTTTCCAAAAGCCCCAGCACACCCTCTTTCTTAATATCTACATGCTCAAGCTTTTCAGTTTGCTGCAAGTCATCCCTACAATTGCTGAAATCCTTTTCCATCGTGAATACTGAAGCAAAGTATTCATTAAGTACCTCTGCTATCTCCTTCAGTTCCATACACACTTTTCCAATGTCACACTTGATTGGTCCTATTCTCTCATGTCTTATCCTCTTGCTCTTCACATACTTATAGAATACCTTGGTGTTTTCCTTAATCCTGTCCACCAAGGCCTCCTCCTGTCTGCTTCTGGCTCTCCTAATTTCATTCTTAAGCTCCTTCCAGCTAGCTATATAATCTTCTGGATCTCTATTTTACCTAGTATTTTGAACCTTTCGTAAGCTCTTCTTTTCTTCTTGACTAGATTTACAACAGCCCTTGTACACCATGGTTCCTGTACTTTACCATCCTTTACCTGTCTCATTGGAAAGTACCTTTGCAGAACAAAACGCAAATATCCCCTGAACATTTGCCACATTTCTTCTGTACATTTCCCTGAGAACACCTGTTTCCAATTTATGCTTCCAAGTTCCTGCCTGATAGCCTCATATTTCCCCTTAATCCACTTAAACACTTTCCTAACTTGTCTGTTCCTATCCCTCTCCAATGCTATGATAAAGAAGATAGAATTGTGATCACTACCTCCAAAACGCTCTCCCACTGAGAGATCTGACACCTGACCAGGTTCATTTCCCAATACCAGATCAAGTACTTGTAGGCTTATCTACATATTGTGTCAAGAAACCTTCCTGAACACACTTAACACTCCACCCCATCTGAACCTGCTGCTCTAGAGAGATGCCAATCAATATTTGGGAAATTAAAATCCTCCACCACAACAACCCTGCTATTATTACACCTTTCCATAACATGGCTCCCTACCTGCTCCTCGATGTCCCTGTTATTATTGGGCAGTCTATAAAAAACACCCAGTAGAGTTATTGACCCCTTCCTGTTCCTAACCTCCACCCACAGAGACTCTGTAGACAATCCCTCCATGTCTTCCTCCTTTTCTGCAGCCATGACACTATCTCTGGTCAGCAGTGTCATGCCCCCACCTATTTTGCCTCCCTCCCTGTTCTTTCTGAAACATCTAAATCTTGGCACTCAAAGTAACCATTCCTGCCCCTGAGCCATCCATGTCTCTGTAATGGCCGCAACATCATAGCTCCAAGTACTGATCCACGCTCTAAGCTCATCCGCTTTGTTCATGTTACTCCTTGCATTAAAATAGAAACATCTCAAACCATCAGTCTGAGCGCATCTCTTCTCTGTCACCTGCCTATCCTCCCTCTTGCACTGTCTCCAAGCTTTCTCTATTTGTGAGCCAACCTCCTCTTCCCCAGTCTCTTCAGTTAGGTTCCTACCCCCCAGCAATTCTAGTTTAAACTCTCCTCAGCAGCCTTAGCAAACCTTCCCACCAGGATATTGGTCCCCCGAGATTCAAGTACAACCCATCCTTTTTGTACAGGTCACACCTGTCCCAAAAGAGGTCTCAATGATCCAGAAATCTGAATCCTCTGAATCATCTCTCTGGTCCAATCTCTCAGCCACACATTTATCCTTCACCTCATTCTATACCGATACTCACTGTCACGTGGCACAGGCAGTAATCCCGAGATTACTACCTTTGTGGTTTTGCTTCTCAACTTCTTTCCTAATTCCCTGTAGTCTGCTTTCAGGATCTCTTCCCTTTTCCTACCTATGTCGTTGGTACCAATATGTTCAACAACCTCTGGCTGTTCTCCTTCCCACTTCAGAATATCGTGGACACGATCTGAAACATCCCAGACCCTGGCACCTGGGAGGCAAACTACCATCCGTATTTCTTTTATGCATCCACAGAATCACCTGTCTGGCCCCCTAACTATAGAGTCCCCTATCACTGCTGCCATCCTCTTCCTTTCCCCACCCTTCTGAGGCACAGGGCCAGACTCTGTGCCAGAGGCGCAGCCACTGTTGCTTCTCTCAGGTAGGCCGTTCCCCCCCAACAGTACTCAAACATGAGTACATTGTTAAGGGGGACAGCCACAGGGGTACTCTCTAGTGTCTGACTCTTTCCCTTCCCTCTCCTGACTGTTACCCACTTACCTGTCTCCCAAGGCCCCGGTGTGACTACCTGCCTATAGCTCCTATCTATCAACTCCTCACTCTTCCTGACCAGACGAAGGTCATCGAGCTGCATCTCCAGTTCCCTAATGCGATCCCTAAGGAGCTGCAGCTCGACGCACCTGGCACAGGTGTGGCCGTCCAAGAGGCTGGAAGTCTCCCGGACTTCCCACATCTGACACTGAACACATAACACTGGCCTCACACACATACTTACTGTCTGTATCCTAACAACCTACCTCGCTTCGACTCGTTATTGCCAAAGTCCCGTTGAGTCAAAGCCTTCCTACTCTGTCTTCCTCTACTTTGGCACCTGCTCTATAAAACTGTCTCCTTTTAAACTCTTCTTGCTGTTCTAACTGGCTGATGTCCACACGCTTGTGCAGTCGTGCCCCAATCAAACCGCTGAAGAAATAACCTAAATATTTGAAGACCTAAAGAATTGTTCCTAAATACTGCAGGTTCTTGTGGGGTCACTGATTTCTGAGGATTACACTGGAAAATGCATTGTGGAGGAATAAGGAGTTCCGTTCGCTGTGTGGGTTAATGAATGTGAGTGCAATTCAGAAGTTCCTGCCAGCTCCTCTCCAGCCTTTCTCAGTTCAGGCTCATTAATTTCTTATATTTGCTTTTACTTTCAAAAACACAAGCAACAATCTACTGTACCATTAGTAGCATGTAAAGAATAGGAATAGCTTGTCCAAGTACAGCAGAAATCTATTTTGGACTGCATTTGCATTGGAAACTCAATGAATTGGATCCAGCTGCACTTGACCCGTCAATGAGTCTTGCTGCATGCAATCCGTGCCCAGCCACATTCATCGGTGTTGATGTGGGGGCTAATCTTCACTAGATCTCTATACCCCTATGCCACGCAGTAAGACATGATCAGCAATAAGTAGGCCTCAGTGGAAAGGCCTGGCCCCAGATTGCCATGACAACCATTGACAGAAGTTGGGACTTTGACTCTAGGCAAAACCAGGAATTTCTAAATGTCTTTGATATTCAAAATCCCACAATATTTGAAATTTAAACAAAAACTAAATATAATCAAAACTATTAAAAACTAAGAGTAATTAAAAGCGTAAGCATTAGTAAAAGCTAAATAACTTCTCTTTCACTTCCCAGTCTCCAGGTATATGATCTTGCAGCACAGTTTGCAAATGGCATTGATGTTGTGGGCATTGCTGAGTTGTGGTTGAAAGATCATAGTTGGGTATTTAACATCCAAGTATATACATTGTTTCAAAAGACAGGCAGGTAGGCAGAGGGGGTGGGGTTGCCCTATTGGTAAAATATTAAATCAAAACCTTAAGAAGAGGTGACATGGGATGGGAAGATGCAGAACTCTTGTGGGTAGAGTTAGAAACTGCAAGGGTTAAAAAAACCCTGATTAGAGTTATACACAGGCTTCCTAACAGCAGCTAGGATGTGGGCCACAATGGGAGATAGAAAAGGCTTGTGAAAAGGGCAATGTTGTAATAATAATGGGGAATTTTAATACGCAGTTAGATTGGAAAATCAGGTTTGTGCTGGATCCTAACAGAGGGAATATGTAGAATGCCTATAAAATGGGTTTTTAGAACAGCTTGTGATTGAGCCCACTAGGAAAACCACAATTCTGGACAGGGCATTATGTAGTGACCCAGATTAGATAAGGAAGCTTAAGGTAAAGGAACCCTTAGGAGCCAATGATCATAATATGATAGAATTCACCCTGCAGTTTGAGAAGGAGAAACTAAAATCAGATGTATCCATAATACAGTGGAGTAAAGGGAATTAGAGTCGTGAGAGAGAAGCTGGCCAAAATTGATTGGAAGGGGACACTAGTAGGGATGATGGCAGGACAGCAATGGCTGGTGTTTCTGGGGGAAACTTGGAAGGTCCAGGAAAGATATATCCAAAAGATGAAGTATTCTAAAGTGAGCATGATGCAACTGTGGCTGACAAGGGAAGTCAAAGACAGCATAAAAGCCAAAAAGAGAACATGTAATAAGATAAGATCATAAGATATAGGAGCAGAATTAGGCCATTTGCCCCATCGAGTCTGCTCAGCTATTTCATCACGGCTGATCCAGTTTTCCTCTCAGCCCCAATCTCCTACCTTCCTCCTGTTTCCCTTCGTGCCCTGACCAATCAAGAATCTATCAAACTCTGTCTTAAATATACATAAAAACTTGGCCTCCACAGCTTTCTGAGGCAACAAATTCCACAGATTCACCACTCTCTGGCTAAAGAAATTCCTCCTCGTCTCCATTCTATTTTGAGGCTGTGTCCTCTCATCTTAGACTCTCCCACAATAGGAAACACCCTCCCCACATCCACTCCATCAAGACCTTTCACCGTTTGATAGGTTTCAATTAGGTCACTCCTCATTCTTCTATTTTCAAGTGAATACAGGCTTAGAACCATCAAACACGCTTCACGTGACAAGCCGTTTAATCCTGGAATCATTTTCATGAACCTCCTTTGAAACCTCTCCAATGTCAACACATCCTTTCTAAGGTAAGGGGCCCAAAACTGCACACCACACTCCAAGTGAGGCCTCACCAGTGCTTCATAAAGTCTCAGCATTATATCCTTGCTTTTATATTCAAGTCCTCTGGAAATGAATGCTAACCATTGCATTTGCCTTAGCAAAAGTCAATGGGAAGGTAGAGGATTGGGAAGCTTTAAAAAACCTAAAGAAGGCAACTAAAATAATCCGAAAAGATAAAGATATGAAGGTAAGCTAACCAATAATATAAACGGTTTTTCAGATATATACAGAGTAAAAGAGAGGTGAGGATGGATGCTGGAAAATGACACTGGGCATGTAGTAATGGGGGACAAAGAAATAGTGCAGGATCTTAATAAGTGTTTTGCATCAGTCTTCACTGTGGATGCCACTAGCAGAATGCCAGAAATGTGAGAGTGTCAGGGGGCAGAAGTGAGTTTGTTGCTATTACTAAGGAGAAGATGCTTGGGAAACTGAAAAGTCTGAAGGTAGATAAGTGTCTTGGACCAAATGGACTACACTCCAGTTTTCTGAAAGAGATAGCTGAAGAGATTGTGGAGACACGAGTAATGATCTTTCAAGAATCACTAGATTCTAGAATGTTTCCTGAGGATTGGAAAATAACAAATGTCACTCCACTCTTTAAGAAGGGAGGAGGGCAGAAGAAAGAAAATTATAGGCCAATTAGCCTGACTTCAGTAGTTGGGAAGATATTGGGGTCTATTATTCAGGATAAGGTTTTGGGGTACTTGGAGGCACCTGATAAAATAGGCCAAAGTCAGCATGGTTTTCTAAAGGTTAAGCCTTGCCTGACAGATCAGTTGGAATTCTTTGAGGAAATAACAGGCAGGATAAACAAAGGAAAGGCAGTGGATGTTATTTATTTGGATTTTCAGAAGACCTTTGACAAGATGCCACACATGGGGCTGTTTAACAAAATAAGCGCCCATGGTATTACAGGAAAGATACTAGCGTGGATAGAAGATTGGCTGACTGGCAGGTGGGAATAAAGGGGTCCTTCCCTATTTGGTTGCCAGTGACTAGCGGTGTTCTGCAGGGGTCAGTGTTGGAACTGCTTCATTTCATGTTGTACATCAATGATTTGAACGAAGGAATTGATGGCTTTGTGGCCCATTTTGCAGATGATCCAAAGATAGGAGGAGGGGCAGGTAGTTTGAGAAAGCAGGATTTCTGCAGAAGGACTTAGCTAGGTTGGTGGATGGGCAAAGAAGTGGCACATGGAATATAGTGTAGGGAAATGCATGGTTATGCAATTTGGAAGAAGGAATAAAGATGTGGACTATTTTGTAATTGTGGAGAAAATTTAAAAATCAGAGGTGCAGAAGGACGTAGGAGTAATCATCCAAGAATACCTGGAGGTTAACTTGCAGGTTGAGTCAGTGGTAAGGAAGGCAAATGCAATGTTAGCATTCATTATGAGTGGACCAGACTCCAAAAGCAAGAATGTGACGCTGAGGCTTTATCAGGCATTGGTCAGACTGCATTTGGAGGTCTGTGGGCGGTTTTGAGCTTCTTATCTGAGATCCGATGTGCTGCCATTGGAGAAAGTTGAGAGGAGGTTCACAAGTATGATCCCAGGAATGAAAAGGTTAACATATGAAGAATGTTTCATGGCTCTGGGTCTGTTCTTTGTTTGACGAATCACCCGTTGTTACAATGATCAGTGAGGCACAGAGAGATCTGTGTTTACCGACAAGTACCCTTGTTGTTTAAACTAATAAGTACGTGAATTCATACAGTAAATACCTTGTGTGCACACCTGCTAAGTACCCCTGACTCCCCTGAGTCTACACTGGCCGGAAGTTCCTCGTAGTCCCGATTCGCTCACCGCGTGTTCCTCGCATGGTTGCTCATGCTTCTATCTTCGATGGTTATTCTTCAAAGTTACCCAGCGCACATGAAACATTCATCTTTATATCCATTCCTTATCAATTTAAATATTGCAATCCAGTGTCATTGGCTACAGGTCATGTGTCTGACCTTTACACTTTGTTATTGGCTCTGCTCCAAGTCAACATCCACTTATTGCCTTCTTCTTGACAGTCAGTAATTTATGACTTTTTACTTTCAATCAGCAACCAGCTCAAGTCACTTCAGGTGGGCACCAACCTCAGTATTCACAAATCTGCATGTTATATCCAACCAAAGAACATCTCACAAGTAACTTATTTGGAAATTATCTCTAGTCCAGAAGATTACCTGGAGCATCATTGAAACATTGATCAAGCTAAACGCTTCATACACACAAAATGGAGAATAGTGTCTTCACGAAATGGCAGCCTCCATCTCCAAACATGCGGCAAGAGCAAAGACAATTAATCTGTCTGCTTCCACTATCCTCGATTCATTTGAATTTACTGATTTGTAGACTGTTGTTCCTTCAGGCCAGTGACTTGCTGGAGTTTAGAAGAATGGGGAAGGGGGCGATCTCATTGAAAACTACCGACTATTGAAAGGTCTGGATGGAGTTCATGTTTCCTATAGTGGATGAGTCTAGGACCAGTGAGCATAGACTCAGAATTGGACAAAAATGAGGAAACATTTCTTCAGACTGAGGATGGTGGATCTGTAGAATTCTTTGCCACAGATGGCTGTTCAGGCAAAGTCATTGGGTATATTTATGGTGGAGGTTGATAGCTTTTTCATTAATCTGGGGATTAAAGGTTACAGGGAGAAGGCAGGAGAATGGGGTTGAGAGGGATAATAGATCAACCATGATGGAATGACGGAAAAGTCTCGACAGGCTGAGTGGTCTAATTCTGCTCATGGTCTTATGGTCTAAATTAACTTTATGGTGTTCTCATTGTGCTGCCATTGTCTCTAAGTTTGTGGCTATAATCAAGGCGAAGTGTTCAGGGACAGGGTTGTCATGAGGGGAAACAATTTAAGAGATGCATATTTACTCTCTCTGCAACTTATAAGAGATTCTGACATATGGGCAGGTGATGTAAGGAGAGATTCTAGAGGTGAGGAGACCATCATCTCATTTTAACCGTGGCTGGCCTCTCGCGAATCTGAGGCACTGCTGAGGTGCAAAGTTCAGCAACGAGCTGGCTAGTATTGGACGGATGCTGAAAGAGCAGCAAGGAGCGCAGATCCAAAGTGTTTCTTGCATCAGGGCAGTCATGCACAACCCCCATGCTCATTCTCCGAGGCTGTCAAGTCACACCCACCCATGCTTTTGATCTGGAATTGCGTTACATGATGTACTAATTGGCCTCTGTAACCATGTGAGAGCAATATCACATGTTTATCATGGATTAATTTGGCACTGAACAAATGAAGTCGTTTAGTACTGTGCACAAAAAAACTGACCTGGATATCCCGTTAGCCTGACTGTTCCAAGTATAGTGTGCTAACATCTGGTTTGATTTGTAAGTAAAATGTGTTTTTTGACTGAGTTAGACTTCTACTCTTAAAAAAAAATCTACTCTTTATAAATTGGACAGATTTAGTTGGCTTGTCATAAGATTCACTTTGTAACTCAACAGCAGCAATTGAACAATAGGTTACTGTGTATTTCAGAAGATTAGATGAGCAGTAAATTGAACGAGATAAATCAAACACCACTTCAGCAGCTATAGGTCTGGTGACTCACAGCAGCGCCCCATGTAATTTGTGTAGAGCAATTTCATAATCCCACATTGTTAGTCATTGGACAAAAAGTACATTTATCAAAAGCAGATCTAGTTTATTGATGTGATTTCTTCAAAGGATGTTAAAAACATTCAGCCATGCATGGCAATGTCAATATGATGAGAAGGATGTGGAAAATAAACCGGAAGGAATAAGTCACTTATAAAAAATGTGCTTCTTTCCTGATGGCTGGTGACTTTCTTGTTCTGTGTGCTTATTTAGAATGCTGGGATGAGGGTAAGAAATGGAATGCGATTATCTTCTGCAGTCCTTCCAACTTCAACTGCAGTATTTAATTGTATATTATACTTCTCAGATGCAGTGCAGAAAGCAAGTTGCAACATTCCCAGTTCTCTATTATCAGTTGGTACATTTTCATGAGCAGTAGTTCACACTGCAAAATGCAAAACAAGGCTTTGGTGACCTTGCCTAAATTACACAACAATTGAAAACAGATACAATACTACGATTGTGTGTAACCCGAAAGATTAACCGTGCAAAATCCCCCAGTTCACTCACTCTGGTGAATTCAGCATTCAGCCATTGTTAATCACATTGCTACTAGCTTGGAGCTCCACCACTGAGCTAAATTAATGCAGGGCAGGCACCTATAGAGCAGCGTTGTAAATCTGAGACAATCAAAACACAATTACGCAAAGACAACATGGTTTTATGAAAGCCAAATTATATTTGAGATCTTTGAGGATGTTACAAGGATAAAGTGGAACGAGTAGCAGTAATGTATTTAAGTTTCTTGAATGCGTTCAGTGAGGCACAGGGTAAGAGGTTACTACAGACGTTAAGAACATTTAGAATAGATTGACTAGAGCAGAAAACAGAGCTGGGATAAATTGATCACTTTCAGGATTGCAAGTTGTAATGAGTAAGCGCCAGAGGTATCACCGCTGGTGCTTCAATCAACAATTTACATTAATAACTTGGATGAAGAGATCAAAAGCACTGCAGACAAATTTAATCACAATACAAAGATCGGTGGGCAAACAAGTGTGAGAATCTCCAAAAGGATGTGAGCAGGCTGAGCAAATGAGAAATAAATGGCACATGGAGAATATTGTGAGTTTATCCACTCTGATAAGAAGAGTAGAAAAGCTTTTTAATTATGTAGGGGAGAGGGAGAAAGAAACCACAAAGGAAGGAAGATGTGTCCTCTATTTGCATGGGGCCAGGAGGCCCCTGGATGGATGCTCAAGGGCAATGGGAAGTGACAGCTGAGGAGATCTTTGTCAGTAGACATACAGTGCTTCAAAAAATTGAAGGAGTTACCATGCTTGGTGAAGATCAGCTCACACATCTTGAAACGGCAACTCCTGTCAGCTCTGTGGAGTGCAATGTTACTCAGAGGTGATGGAGACACAAAAGACTGCAGATGAGAAGTTTAAGGGGAACATGAGGGGAAATTTATTTACTCAGTGGGTTGTGAGAGGTTGGAATGAGCTGCCAGCACAAGTGATGCATGTGAGCTCAATTTCAACGTTCAAGAGAAGTTTGGATGGCCACATGGATAGTAGGGACATTGAGGGCTATGGTCCCGGTGCAGGTCAATGGGAGCAGGCAGATTAAATGGCTTAGCATGGACTGAAGGCCGTGTTTTTTCCTTGCTGTGCTTCTCTATGACTCCAACTCTGGATTTCCTTTACCCTGTGGAGGCCAAGTCATTGGGATGTAAATATGGAGGATCATAGGTTCTTGATTAGTCAGGACATCAAAGGTTACACAGGAGAATGGGGTTGAGAAGGTGTAATAAATTAGCCATGATCAACTGACAGAGCAGACTCGTTAAGCCAAATGGCTTAATTCTGCACCTACAGTATATCTTATGTTGTAATGGATATATTGGAAGTTAAGTGCCAGGAGCAAAGATTCTGGGCCTCTGCCTCCCGGAATCCTCTCAGAGCACCAAAGCACCCAAACGATCTCCAAACTTCCACACTCGCCTGGATGCTGCAATCATCCTCATCGCTTTAAACGGTGAACAATGGAAGGTATGATCCGCAAATGGGGTCAAGCATCAGCTCACACACCATCCCGCAGCCTTCTCACCACGAGGTTTGCCTCTGGCTCCCGGAATCCTCTCGGAGACCGCAGAGTGCTGAAACACCCAAACGATCTCCAAACAGCAAACCACTGTTCCAGAATCACATTCAAGATGAGAAACAAACTTAAAAGATATAATAAAAGAAGTGGAAAAGATGGTTTCATGATTTATCCAGGAAGATGTCAACCAAAGGAGCATTCTGGGCAGGTGTCATCTTACCACTGGCTCAACCTGCAAGTTAACCGTTAGAGAATCCTGCATAAGGACTCGCATTGTAACCTAGCCAGAAGAAGATGTTTTCTGTAGTGGGTGAGTCTAGGACCAGATGGAACAGCCTCAGAGCTGAGAGACATCCATTTAAAACAGAGAGGGGAAGGAACTTCCATATCAGTGGAATTCATTACCACGGATGGCTGGGGAAGCCAAGTCATGGAGTAATTTTAAAGCAGAGGCTGATAGATTTTTATGTAGTCAGGGTATCAACGGTTAAGGAGAGAAAGCAAGAGAATGGGATTGAAGGGGATTGTAAATCAGCCATGATGGAATGGTGGAGTAGACTCGATGGGTTGAACGGCCTACTTCTACTCCTACGTCTTATGGTGTCCCAGAAATGTTGATCTCTCAATCAACATCACTAAAAGCAGATTGTGTCGTCACTATCATATAAGAGCTTGTTGGGAGCTTGCTGTCACTAATTTAGTGGTTTCGTTTCCTCTGTTACATTAGTGAATACACTTGACTCCAGGAATGTTTCATTGGCTGTGATATACATTTAGATGTCCTGAACGAACAATGCAATGTACTGTATCACTTCATTTGCAGACTGAGCACCTGGTATTTGCTAAGTTGTTGAGATCTAGTTTACAAGGCTGGTGTCATATCATTGATTCAAGTCACAACTCAGCAATACTTCTCACTTTGCAAAAGGGTGTGCAACCACCCTTTTCAAACGTTTGCCAGAATGACTCCTGATAAAATTATATATGCATACACAAATCAGCAACCAATCAACAAATTTTACACAGTTTTAAATCCTAAAAGTGTGAATGATTATAATGGCCCCATGTAACGTTCCCTCTAGTTTTTTTTTCCAACTGCACAGACCAACCATTGCTTTGAGCAGGAAATTTTTATGCAGGCTCAAAACTGGGCAGCACTTTAATGAAACTGTATAAAAAGAAATTTACAGCTGCAATGCAACCAAGGCTGTGTGTGTGGGGGCCATATCGGTTACTGCATGGCTACGTACTGCGCAGCTAGGAGAGAACAGTGGCTGAGAGCAGACACGGGGGAGGTGGAGGAATTCAGAGAAAGGGCTGGCATTTTCACAAGTAACTGGGTGGGAGGAGGTATAGTCCAGGTAGCTGTGGGAGTCAGTAGGTTATGCATCTGCTCTCAGAATGGGGCTTTTCATTCCAGAATGAAGGAGCTGTCCTCCTTCAAGGAAAGGGGCTTTCCTTCCTCCACCATCAATGCTGCCCTTGCCCACATCTGCCCTCACCCCATCCTCCCGTTATCCCACCAGGGATAGGGTTCTTCTGGTCCTCAGCTCCCACCCCACCAGACTCCGTGTCCAGCACATAATTCTCCGGAACTTCCACCATCTCCAGCAGGATCCCACCACCAAACATATCTTTCCCTCTCACCCCACTTACTGCTTTCTGCAGGATTTCTCCATGCGTGACTCCATGACTCCCTTGTCCATCCCCATTCCTGGCACTTTTCCTTGCAAATGTAACATCTGCCCCATACCCCCTCCCTCACTATCATTCAGGGGCCCAAACAGTCCTTCCAGGTGAGGCGACACTTCACCTGTGAGTCTGTTGGGCTCATTTACTGTATCCAGTGCTCCCAGTGTGGCCTCCTGTATATCGGTGAGCAGATTGGGAGACCCACCAATGAAAACAGGACCTCCCAGTGGCCATCCACTTTAATATTCCAATGAACTTCCTATGAACTTCCTATGAACTTCCTATTCCCATTCCAACATGTCTATCCATGGTCTCCTCTACTGTTGTGATGAGGCCACACTCAGGTTGGAGGAGCAACATCTTATATTCCATCTGGGTAGCCTCCAACCTGATGGCATGAACATCGATTTCTCGAACTTCCAGTAATGGCCCCACCTTCGACATTCCCCATTCCCATGTCCCTCTCACACCTTATCTCCATAACTGCTTATCACGTCTCTCTGGTGCTCCTCCCCTTTTTCTTTCTTCCATGGCCTTCTGTCCTCTCTTATCAGATTCTCCTTCTCCAACCCTGTATCTCTCACCAATCAACTTCCCAGCTCTTTACTTCACCCCTCCCGGTTTCACCTATCACCTTGTGGTTCTTCCTTTCCTCTCCCCACTTTCTTACTCTGACTCCTCATCTTTTTTTCCAGCCCAGAGGAAGGGTCTTAGCCCAAAACATTGACTGTTCTTTTTTCCATAGATGCTACCTGGCCTGCTGAGTTCCTCCAGCATTTGGAGTGTGTTAACAGAAGCTGTAGTTGGGAGGCTCTAAGCTACTTCATGGAAATATTGCTGCAAGTCATTCTAAATCATAGCAATGACAGCTTCACAGAACTCAAAATATGCTCCAGAAATAGCAAATGCAGGAAAAACTTTGAAAATGAGACTAATCCATAAATTATACAGAAGCAGATGCAAGTTGGTTGCCAGAACTATCAAAGTAGCTCTTGATGGCAAAATTTAAAACTAAACTAAATGCATGAAAGCAATGATCAACAAAGATCCAGAGAAGGGTGGAAAAAGAAAATTTCATTGCAATGGTTTGCTTTGGCCCAAGGAGTAAACATGTTCAGACATGTTCGCTAAAAGGAATTTCAGACCGTTCAATTTTCCGAACCTTTTTTTAAGCCAGGTAACAATATTATGAAATTTAATAGATCCTCTGAGATAAGACCAAAAGACATAGGATTGGAATTAGGCCTTTCAGACCATCAAGTCTGCTCCACCATTCCATCACGGCTGATTTATTATCCCTCTCAGCCCCATTCTCCTTCTGTCTCCCCATAACCTTTGAAGCTTTGACTAATTAAGCAACTATCAGCCTCCTCTTTAAATATACCCAATGACTTGGTCTCCAGAGCTGTCTGTGGGCAATGAATTCCACAGATTCACTACCCTCTGGCAAAAGAAATTTCTCCTCATCTCTGTTCTAAATGGGTGTCCATCTATTCTCCTCATCTCTGTTCTAAATGGAGTCCCTCAATTGTAGTCCTGGACTCCCCACAATAGGAAACATCCTCTCCACATTCACTCTATCTAGGCCTTTCAATATTTGATAGCTTTCAATTAGATCACCTCAATTTTTCTAAACTCCAGCAAGAATAGGTCCAGAACCATTAAATGCGCTCATATTTTAACCCTTTCACTCCTGGAATCATTTTCATTAACTCCTCTGGTCCCTCTCCAATACCAGTACATTTTTTCTTTGAAAAAGGCCCAAAACTGCTCACAATACCACAAGTGTGATCTGATCAATGCCTTATAAAGCCTCAGTATTACATCTTGCTTTTATATTCTAGTCCTTTTGAAATGAATGCTAACATTGCATTTGCCTTCCTTACCACTGACTCAACCTTTATTTATTGATTTAGTTTTCTGTTTTATTTAGAGTTAAGCACAGAACTGCCCTCCGAGCCATGCTACTAGCAACCCCTGATTTAACCCTAGCCTAATCATGGGACAATTTACAGCATTGGATTACCCTATTAAGTGGTACATCTTTGGACTGTGAGAGGAAACTGCAGCATACAGAGGAAACCCACACATTCCACTGGGAGAACAGACAGACACTTTATGGAGATTGAGCTCTGAACTCCATTGCTCTGAGCCATAATGGCGTGAAACCTTGCGAGTTAACCATTAGGAAACCCAAATATGAGAAAATCTGCAACTGCTGGAAATCCAAAGCAACGCACACAAAATTCTGGAAGAACTCAGCAGGCCAGGCAGTATCTGTGGAAAAGAGTAAACAGCCGATGTTTTGGGATGAGACCCTTCCTCGTCTTATCCTGAAACGTCGACTATTTCCCCTTTCCATAGATGCTGCCTGGCCTGTTAAGTTCCTCAAGCATTTTGTGTGTGTTGCTAACCTTTAGGAAATCCTGCACGAGGACACCCTAGTCCCTTTGCACCTTTTATTTTTGGATTTTTTTTTCCTATTTAGAAAGTAGTCTATGTCTTTATTCCTTCTACCAAAATGCACGATCATACACTTCACTAAATTCCATTTGCCACTTCTTTGCCCATTCCCCCAATCTGTACAAGTGCTTTTACAGACTCCCTAGTTCCTCAGAACCACCTACACTTCCAAATATCTTGTCAACACCCGCAACAATATCATTAATTCCTTCATCCAAATCATTGATATACAATGCAACATCATCCCCTGTGGCACAATTTTAGTCATTGGCAGCCAGCCAGAAAAGGCCTTTTATTGTCATTCTTTGTCTCCTGCTAGTCAGCCAATCTTCTACCCATGCTAGTAACTTTCCTGTAATACCATGGATTCTTATCTTGCTAAATGGTGTCAAGTAGGGGATCTTGTCAAAGGCCTTCTGAAAATCCAAGTAAACAACATCCACTGACTCCTTTGACTATCCTACTTGTTATTTCCTCAAAGAATTCCAACAGTTTTGTCACACAAGTTTTCCCCTTAAAGAAATGATGCTGACTTTGGCCTATTTCATCATGTGCCTCCAAATGCACTGAAAATTCATCCTTAATAATGAACTCCAACATCCTCCCAACCACTGAAGTCTGGTTAACTGGCCAATACTTTCCTTTCTACTACCTCCATCTCTTCTTAAAGACTGGAGTGGCATTTGCAATTTTCCAGTCCTCAGCAAACTTTCCAGAGTCTAATGATTGTTGAAAGATCTTTACTAATGCCTCCACAATGTCTTCAGCCACCTCTTTCAGAACCCCTGGGTGTAGTCCATCTGGTGCAGGTGACTTATCTGCCTTCTTTTCAGCTTCCCAAGCTCCTTCTCCTTAGTAAGTGCATAAAAACTTACTCTTTCCCCCGACATTCTCGCATTTCTGCAGTCTCTTTGTGTTTTACACGATGAATACAGACACAAAATACTTACTAAGCACAACCAGCATTTCTTTGTCCTCCATTATTACTTCTCCAGCGTTATTTCCAGCAGTCTGATATCCACTCCCGCTTCTCTTGTACTTCTAATATATTTGATAGAACCTTTTTTGTTCTCTTTTATATTATTGGCCAGCTGACTCTCATATCTTTATCTTTTCTCTCTTTATGGCTTTTTAGTTTCCTTCTGTTAGTTTCTAAAAGCTTCCCAGTCCTTTACCATAGCACTAATTTTTGTTACATTATATGCCCTCTTTTTTTTTGTTTTTATGCTGTCTTTCATTTCCCTTGTAAGGCAGGGTTTCCTCATAGTCCCTTCAGAATACTTCTTCATCTTCGAGATATATGTTTCCTGCGCCTTCCCAACTGTCCCCAGAAACACCAGCTATTGCTGCTCTGCCATCATCCCTTCCAATCAACTTTGGCCAGCTCCTCTCTCCGGCCTCTGTAATTCCCTTTACCCCACTGTAATGTGGATACATCTGATTTTAGATTCTCCTTCTCAAACTGCAGGGTGAATTCTATCATATTAAGAATCCTGCCTCTTAAGTGTTCCCTTTCCTTCAGTTTCCTAATCCAGTCTGGGTCATAACGTAACACGTAGTCCAGAATTGTCATTCCATCATGGGCTCAACCACAAGGTGCTCTAAAAAGCCATCTTGTAAGCATCCTACAAATACCCTCTCTTGGGATTCAGCACCAATCAGATTTCCCAATCTACCTGCATATTGAAATCCCCCATGACTATTGTAACATTGTCCTTTTTATATGCCTTATAATTTGTAACCCACATCCTGGCTACTGTCTGAAGGCCTGTATATAAATCCCATCAGAATCATTATACCATTGCAGTTTCTTAATTCCATCCACAACAATTCTACATCTCCTGATCCCATGTCATTTCTTTCTAAGGTTTTGATTTTATTTTTTAACCAACAGAACCATCCCTACCCTTCTGCCTACCAGCCTGTCCTTTCAGTACAATGTGTATCCTTGGGTGTTAAGCACCAAACTATGATCTTCAGCCATGATACTCCCACAACACCATACCTGCCAATCTCTAACCGCAAGACAAGGTCACCTATCTTATTCCATATTCTGCGTGCATTCAAACATAACACCATCAGTACTTAGTTCATTGCCCTTTTTGATTTTGGCGCTGTGTTACGCTTTAACTCATCCTATTGACTGCAATTTTGCTCTATTATTAGCCTGTCCTTCCTCACGGCCTCACCGCACACTGCCTCTACTTTACCAACTGTCCCATACTCAGCATTATCACTCCAGTTCCCATCCCCTTGCCAAATTATTTTAAACCCTCCCCTCAGCTCCAGAAAACCTGCCCACAAGGATATTGGTCTGCCTCAGGCTCAGCTGTGTCCCATATACTTCAAACCGCAGAAGAGATCCCAATGATCCAGAGATCTGAAACCCTGCCCTCTGCACCACACCCTCAGGCACACATTCATCTGCCAAATCATCCTACTCTTACCCTCACTGGTACATGCCACAGGGTGCAATCCAGAGATTACTATCCATGAGATCCTCCTTTTCAGCTTTCTACCTAACTCCCTATATTCTCTCTTCAGCACCATGACTTCCAGCTGATCACTCTCCCTTTTTAGAATACTCTGGACTTGAGGTGAGACATCCCTCATCGTACCATCCCGGAGTCTCTTTCACATACACAAAACCTCCTCTCTGTTCCTCTAACTGTGGAATTGCCTATCGCTGCCACATTCCTTTTCTTACCTCCCTCCCCTCCCATTCTGAGCCACGCTCAGCGCCAGAGAACTGACTGCTATGGCTTTCCTCTGCTAGATCATCCTCCCCAGCAGTATCCAAAGCAGTCCTGCTGAACGGTCCCAGCCCGAAACGTCGACTCTTTTCCACAGATGCTGCCTGGCCTGCTGAGTTCCTCCAGCATTTTGTATGCATTGCTTGGATTTCCAGCATCTGCAGATTTTCTCTTGTTTCCAAAGCGGTGTACTTGTTATTGAGGGGTATGACCACAGTGGTACTCTTCATTGGCTGCCTATCCCCTTTCCCCCTCCTTGCAATCACCCATTTACCTGTGCCCTGTACTTTAGCTGTAACTACCTCCCTGTAGGTCCAGTTGATCAACCCCTCACCCTCCCAAATGATCTGGAGCTTATCTAGTTCCACTCCAATTCCTTAACACAGTCAGAGAGAAGCTGAAGCTGAATAGACTTCCTGGAGGTCCTCCTGCCTTCCCATATCCTGCAAGAAGAGCATTCCACTATCCTGCCTGACATCCCCACTGCTCCAACTTCACAATTAAATGAAAAAAATCTACTTACGGCCTTTGCCTCTCCTCACTGCCACCTCTATGAGCCAAAGCCTGAGCTCCTGACATGGGCCCACTCACACAATAGCTGCACCCACAATGGCCGCCCTGCTTAAACCTAACTCTTTCTTGGGCCTTTGCCAAGTGCCTAATTATCCACAATCCAATGTCTCCTCAGGAACTCAGGCACCTGGAGTATACCGGCTGGCCCACCAGCTTCTTGTAAACTCTCTCTCCTGCTACACAACCCATCGTTCCCTCACACACACACCTACATATTGACAAGATGGCAGTCAGCCATATAGACAAGTGGACAGATAAAACCATCCTGACCACAGGTGGCAGTTGTAAGACTGAACCACTTGATGGCAGTGCTTCCAAAACTTGAACAGTGAAGTCTATTGTTATGAGCGTTTAGCTGGTATTTTTATTCAGTTTGTTGTCATGGATGGCATTCATTGTCCATCCTTACGGGACCCCTGATAGTGCAGCATTCCTTGATTACCAAGCTAGACTGCTGATGTCTGGGCAGAGGCAACCCCACAATCTTTTGAGACAGAGATGAGGAAAAATATCCATTGAGCCACAACTTGCAAATAAGAATTACAAAACAAAAGTAAGGTTGTATGTATTCCAGGATGCCATATGTCCTAACGACAAATGGGAGGTTAAGATAATTCTGTATTCTACAATGACTGTGAGAGTGATGAACGAGTGACTGTTTCATGTACAGTATCTTGGCAGAATTTTGTTAGTCCTAAACTTTTTCCCAATCTAATAAAGAAAGTGTGTTGCTTGAGCCACAGTACAACTGAAATTGAAGTTTTCATGTATGAAATGAATCAAAATGAAGTCATCACATTATATAAGGATTCCTAGATCTCTAACTATCAGACGAGCAGAAGATTGCCAGCATCCTTGGAAAGTTCTCCTTCATTAGTAACACAAGAGTATGTAAATCAGTAATTGTGCTTTAAACATAGAAACCTGCAATGATAGTTCTTAAAGCTTATCATTAAAAATTCTCTACTTCTGATGTTATCATTAAGTACTGGGATATGAACGATTAGTAATGCCATGCTTTGTCACTTTGTGGAGTCTGGTATCAGAAACAACTGATCTCACGACATTGCACCCTGTCTCAATGCTGTACTCAGTCTTGACCTGAGAGTAGCCTCCCATACCATCATTTGTGGCTGTCTCAACTAGCTACATAAAAACAAAACTGCATCCCAATCCCCTTCGGTATTTATGATCAATTGCTGTTTGCAATTAGCTGGCTACAAAACAATACTGACTTTATTTTAAATGCTTACAATTTTACGGGAACATTCTTATCCCGTGTTTTGGATGAAACATTGGCTCAGTAATGTGTAGAAGTGTGACAGAGCTTGGGTTTCCCATGGATGTAGGTGTGAGTGTGAAGGTCCTGAATTTGCTGGCCACTCTTCACCACCCTTTCCCAGCCGGCTCAGTGATATGACACTCGTCGTGAAGTATAATGGCAGAGTTCCACCCTTATAAACTAATGCAAATCCTACTCTCTCCATTCATCTGAGAGAAAACTGAGATTCAACAGAGAGAAAAGGCTATGAGAAACAGTATGTAATTAACATTTGCTCAGATATCTAGCCTTTGCAATTTTTACATGAAATCACATTAATAATTTTTAATTGCTTGATTGATTTTGTTTTGATAATTTTTGAATGATTTCAAAATACTCCATTTGTTGAAGGTTGGATACCTAGCTGAGATGAGAGTATGGATTAGTTAATTGTCATTTAATCCAGGTGTTTTGTGTAGTTAGTTTTGTTCTGCACTTTCAATGACATCCTCACAATTCTCCCCATTCCCACAGGCCCACAAAACATTTTAGAAGTACAGGGGCCTGCAAGGATTTTTCATCAGAAAGGTGACATTAGCAAATATGCTAAAAATCATCAAGATAACACTGATAAGTGATGACTTTTTGTATGCTGCTCAGATAGGAATCATCAAACATTCCTGTATAGGACTACTACAGCTGAGATCCAATCAAAACCTTAAGAAGTTTTAAAAAATCTATTAATATTCAAGATCAGCAGACCCTGGACAGCAAGTGCAGTTCTCCTTTAAGGAAAATGAAGTGTGGAAGATGAGCCAGTCTGCAGGTACGATTGGAATGCAAAGGCCCTCAACCCCACTTCAGACTATCCAGCTTGTGAATTAACAGTCTCTGGAAAATAAAATTGAAGACCACAGAACAAAATTGCATACCAGAGGGACATCAGAGACTGCTGTGTGCTTTGCTTCAAGGAAACGTGGCTCACCTCCGCCATTTCTGACCCAGCCCTGCAGCCCAGTGGCTTCACCATTCTCTCCGGGTGGATTATGCATTATGATTAAGTTATCGTATTGCACAGACGTGGCATTTCTGTTCACCTGACATGGAACATCTGGCAGTCAAATGTCATCTCATTTTTCTGCCGAAGGTGTTTACTGCCATCATCCTGGTAGTGGTGTACATTCCACCTCAGGTCAACGTCAGGCTGGCACTGGAGAGGCCGAGCACTGTAATCAACAGTCACAAAACAGCACACCCAGGTGCCTCCCCTACCATTGCGGGGGATTTCAACTAGGCCAGCTTGAAGAAGTCTCTGAACAACTACCACCAACATATCATCTGCTGAGCCAGAGGGGCCAATAAACCATCCCATCCCATGCCCGCACCTTGGAATGTCCATTCATCTGGTTGTACTTCTACTCTCAGTATATAAGCAGAGAGTTAAGACAGCAGCATTAGAGGTGATGACCAAGAAGGTGAGGTCAAAGGACGTAGAGTACCACTTTCAGGACTGCTTTGAGACTGTGAACTGGCCAATATTCAGAGATTCATCTTCAAATCTGGATGAATATGCCCCAGTTGTCACCAGCTTCATCAAGACCTGTGTGGATGAGTGTGTGCCTTTGAGAACATACCAGATATACCCAAACCAAAGGCTGTGGGTGAATTAGGGGATACATGGTCAGCTGAGGGCTGAGTTCCTTTCAGAGATCCAGAACTATATGAGAAGTCCAATTGTGACCCACAGAAGGCTATTTTAAGAGTATTTTGAAAGAACAATTCCATTTGAAGTCAGAGGCGGAATTGGATGTACATCAGCTTGACAGGGTTTACAGGCCATTACTTCCTACAAGGTGAAACCTAACATCATGGCTGTGACACTTTGCTCCTAGATGAGCTCAATGCCTTTCATGCACGTTAATACACCTGTGCAAATCCCCGCAACATCTGGTGACCCTGTGATCTCTGTCTTGGAGGCCAATGGCAGAACATCTTCCAAGAGGGTGAGCCCTCACAAGGCATCAAAACCTGGTGGTATACCAGGTAGGGCACTGAAAGCCTATGCTAACCAACTGGTGGGAGTGTTCAAGGACATCTTCAATTTCTCACTGCTGAAGACAGAGGTTCCTACTTGCTTCAAAGAGGTGACAATCATATCAGTGCCCAAGAAGAACAAGGTGAGGTGCCTCAGTGACTATTTCCCGGTTGGACTCACATCTACTATGATGAAATACTTTGAGGAGTTGGTCATGGCCAGAATAAACCCTTGCCTAAGCAAGGACCTAGACCCGCTATAATTTGTCTAATGCCACATTAGGTCTACAGCAGATACAATCCCTTTGGCTCTCCACTTGGCCCTGGGTTACCCAGCCAATAGCAATATCTACATCAGTCTACTGTTTATTGATTATAGATCAGCATTCAACACAACCATACGTTCAGTTCTAATCAACCTCAATGAGTTCCAAAACATAGGGCCTCTGTACTTCCCTCTGCAACTTGACTTCCTCACTGGGAGACCACAATCAGTGTGGATCAGAAATAATATCTCCTCCTCACTGACAATCAACACTGGCGCTCCTCAGCAGGCATACTTAGCCCACTGCTCTATTCACTCTACACCCATGCCTGTCTAGCTAGACAGAGCTCAAATACCATGTATAAATATGCTGATGACACAACTATTGCTGGCAGAATTTCAGATGGTGACGAGAAGGTGTACAGGAATGAGGTAGATCATCTGGTTGAGTGGTATTGCAATGACAACAATGTCAGCAAGACCAAGGAATTAATTGTGGACTTCAGGAAGGGAAGTTGAGGAAACACACACCAGTCCTTATCGAGGGATCAGCAGTGAAAAGGGTGAGCAGATTCAGGTTCCTGTGTGCCAACATCTCTGAGGATCTATCCTGGGCCCAACATATTGATGCAATTACAAAGAAGACATGGCAGCAGCTATATTTCATTAGGAATTTGAAGATATTTGGTATGTCACCAAAGACACTTGCAAATTTCTACAGATACACCATGGAGAGCATTCTAACTGGTTGCATCAGCATCTGGTATGGAGGGGCCACTGCACAGGATCAGAAAAAGCTGCAGAAAGTTGTAAACTCAGCCAGCTCCATTGTACAACTAGACTCCCCAGCATCCAAAAAATCTCCAAAGGTGATGCATCAGAAAGGTGGCATCCATCATTAAGAACCCCCATCACCTAGGAAATGCCCTCTTTTCATTGCTACTATCAAGGAGGTGGTACAAGGACACACTTGTTCTTCCCCACTGCCATCAGATTTCTGAATGGACAATGTGCCCACGTACACAAACTCACTATATTTATATATTTATTTATTTTGCTCTCTTTTTGCAATACTAATTTAATTAAAATTTTATATATACAGTGAATCCCAGTTAATTGGGGCACATCGGGATGAGTACGTTTTGGCCTAATTAAGTGGCTGTCGCAATTAGGCAAAGTTTTGTGGAAATAGTTAAAAAGGTATAAAAAAGATGAACCAGCATTTAACTAAGAAACAAGTTATCTATTTAAATAAAATATAGAACAAACTGGAACACTATCAAAATTACTACTGTTCTATAAAGCTGTGTATTAGTTCCTAATATTTATCAATGGAGTGATTCATTCAGTGTATGCTTTCACGATCTTTTGATTGACTGTAAATGAACAAAATCAGTGCAGACGTCTAGCGCTGACAATGTACTGCCTTCACATAGTGCTTTTGACGATTTCATACTCCACATCTTCATTTTAATTGTAACATTAAAGATGATTATCAATGCCTTCAAATCCTTCGTATTTCCTAACTTGTTGAAATAGTGGAAATGTTTCATTTTCACTCCCGGCCATCTCTGACATCTCCAAGCCTGTATGATTGAAACCGCAGTGAGCAAAACAGTTCTGAATTGCCTTACTATTTATTACTTGCAACTATCAATGACAAAAATTACTCGTTTTTGAACACAAATGTGCAAGTGATACTATTTGAAATCTGTTCATTCTAAGCACTGTGTCTAATAACCACACGAATTGCATATGACTGACACTAGTTAAAATATGTTGAGCAACAGTCGCCTGTCCCAATTAAGCAACATAGTGTCCCAAATAACCGACAGGACTCCTGGCTGTTTTCTCAAATCTTTTTGCTCTTTCTGAGTTGTCCCAAATGAGTGGCTGCCCCAACTAACTAATGGCCCAATTAATCAGAATCTACTGTATTTCTTATTGTAACTTATAGTTTTTTATTATGTATTGTGAAGTACTCCTGCTGCAAAACAACAAATTACATGACATATATCACTGATATTAAACCTGATTCTAATTCTGCTTGCATTTTCTGTGTGAGCCAGTATCAAGTGCAAGAGGCTTGTCAATGAAGAATTTCTTGCTTTTCTTGCCCTGTGGAACAGTAATACTGAAGAATTCAGTCAAGAGATTTGAACAATACCCAACTGTCATTAAAAAAAGAATAAATATTCAATTCAAAAATACTTTTTACATATTTTAGAAATCTGTAGTGTTGACTGATAAATTGATAACACTTATTAGGTCAGGCAGCATCTGTGCAAGGGAAACAGAGTTAACATTTCAGATTGATAACTTTTCATCTGACAGTTTAATTGCCTGGAATTTAAGTATGATATATAAATCCTGCTGTATTCATCTGCTTCTTTCTGTCTGTCTGCCTCCCTCCATCCGTAAAGGTGTTACTTCCACTTACCAAGCACTTATGCTTTAAGTTTTCTCTATTTTCTCTCCCATAAGTTTGCCAATATTTTGCACCAATGGGGTTCCAGTTGAACTCTACAAAAGTATAAAAGCAGGATGCAAGAGTTTCTGCCAATCACCTGATATTATGGCGAAATTTTAAAATTATGAAAAATATCAGCTTGCCACATTTAAAAATGTATACTAAAAATTGTATTTCCCTGCAATTGTTTGAGATAATTTGTGATCTCTCCTCCTGCACTTGAATTTTGTCCTGGCTTAAACCTGGAGCAATCATTGCCGAGTATGTTTTTTATTAATTTTCTCTTGGGATCTGGGCTTCCCAAATAAAGTCAATATTAAATGTTCATTCACCTATCCCTTGACTGGATGGTGATGAGCTGCTGAAGTCCTTGTGGTGGAACACCACACATATTACCATTGGATACAAATTCAAGATTATTAATCCAGTGATGATGAAGGAACAATGATATATTCAAGCTGGGACGTGAGTGAGAGGAGGAGAACCTGTTGATAAATATATTACCATCTACCCACTATTTTAGATGCTAGACGTTTTAAGTTAGTTGCTGTTGAAGAAACCTACAGAAGCTGTTTATTGCAGTTTGCCAATGCTGAACACCAGGATGCTAGTGATGGGGGAGTGAACACTGGTAAATCCATTCATTGTCAAGAGGAAGTGATTAGACCTGCTTGCTGGAGGTGATCATTGCCTTATTCTAAGATGGAGAACAGACCATTGACGAAGCTGCTGAAACTACGCTAGGGAACTCTTTCAGCAATATTCTAGGATGAAACAAAGACTACCATCTTCCTTTGGTTTTGGCTTGGCTCTCAGAATGGTATAAATGTTGCTCTGGATTCTCATTGACAAGTTTTACCAGTCCACATTTATGTCACATGTGGTCAAATGCCTTCATGTCAATGATTGATCCTGATGAAACACAAACTGAGTATTAACCAACAGATTATTTGTGATGAGTCCCACTTTACTGGACTTTTGACAATCACAGCCATTATTTTTCTGATGATTAGGAATCAGCTTATGTTGCAATAATTGGATAGATTAAATTTGACTGATGTTGTTACAGACAGTATATGCTGGTGCTATCACTGTACTCTGAACTAGAAGAAGAGCTAGAATTTCTCAATGCTCGAGCTGGTATTTAATTGTATTTATTTATTTATGGAGATACAGTGCAGAATAGACTCTTCCATCCCTTCGAGCCTCACCCCACAGCAACCCCCAATTTAACCCCAGCCTAATCATGGGACAATTTACAATGACCAATTAACCTAACATTTGTTATGTTTTTGGACTGTGGGAGGAAACCCCCGTGGTCACAGGAAGAACGTACAAACTCCTTGGGCCCATGGAATTTATTCTATCCTGTATTAATACCCTTGCACTACGCTTGTTTTTTTGTGTTTATTAGAAAATGAAGACTATGAAGACTACTTAGTGTGGGTGTCTGTGCCTAAGCCAGTTAGGTTTTATGCCAGTTATCTCAAACTTTGTTATCGAAGCCCTAAAACTGACCAATTTTGAGAGGAAATCATTGCCTTAATACAGCAAGTAATCTTATACTAAAATGATAAACTAGCTCCCACATTGGTCAGATGACTAAATAACATGAAAATTCAAGATTCTATTATCTCTCTAAAGTTATTAAAGCCAAAATGACAATTGGGGGAAATAATAACTAGCTTTAGAATCAATCATTTCAAACTACACAGGTGTACATCGGATGTTGCACATCTATAATTGCTTTGTCTGATTCTTTTGCATTCCAATTTTTTTAACAGTATCTCAGAGGAATTCTTTTCCAAAAGAGCTATGATGTTTTGTTACTAAAAATCAGGCAAAGAATCTAGGCAGTAAATTAGTCTCGGAATTAATATTGTTTATATATTGCTTAACTTTGGCTACTAGCTTTTGATGTCACTACAACTTATTTCAATAATCCATCCTTAATTCCATTTGACATTCAGCTGACGTAATTATTGAGCAAATGTCATGGTGCTAACTAATGGAGTTTTGATAACTTTTAAATGAGAAACTTTTGCATATTAATCTGCTGAAATGCAGATTAGGAACAGAAATGGCTTAGGACAAGAATTTGATGCTACACACAAGTGTGAAACAAGTGCTGGGAATTTGGCATCACATTTTACATACCCCTGGCCTTTTATTTCAATTCTAATCTCCACTCCTTTTGTTTAACATTTTAAAAGGAAGAATTGTTGCCTTGAACATTGGGAAAAATCTCTGCTCTTCCCCAGAAAAGAATAGATGGTTTTTGAGGTTGCAGGTGCTCAATTTAATTACCAGTTCTAAACATAATATTTAAACACTAACTTAGTTTTAAGTTAGAGCTGCCATGAATATTTACAGCATGACCAGTACATATCTAATCCTTCTCTTAAAGACAATAGGAACGTTTGATTTCAAGAAGCAAATTACCAGTACATATAGGTCTGCCCTGTGGTCACTGTGTGGTTATTTGAATTTATGGTTTGTTCAGTCTACTTATTCTTGGAGTTTTCTTAATAAACTGTTCAGTTTGTGGCTAAGCAAGCTGATCACAAACAGAAGAAGCAAGGGCTGGAGGTTTTTGTTCCTCTTCCTGTGTGGTTCACACTTGTAACTGTTCCACATAAACATTTTTGGACATTGGTGTTATTGGGGATACAGCAACGCAGGGTCACAATGTGTCAAATATTTTATTACTTCTTAACCTGTCTACTGTACTGTTAGTCAAATATCCTTGGCTCAAATAACTGTTTGGGATTGAATGTCAGTTATTATTAGGAACTAAGTGGATAGCAATCAATATTGCCAATGAGTACCAATCTTCAAGTACAACAGTCAGAAAAATGATAATATAATCTGTTTATTAATACTTCTGTGAAACAGTATGATACTCATCAATACTTTAAAGACTGCAAAACCAAACATTCTGGTTTAGCATGATTGTAAATTATTTAGGGTTAAACAATTATATGAATTGGCCCCTACTGAAACTTGCAGAATGAGGTCATGAAAGGAATGAAGTGGCCTTCCTGTCACCTAATCCACAGATAAAGATATATTTGTTCTTTTAATCAATATTCAAAATGTTTATACATCCAGGGAGTCATCCCTTAATGTAATGATATTTTAGTGTCAAAGGTTTTATTCTCAGAAGCCTTCTGACCAGACACAGACCATTCGATGGTGTTCTAGCCAGTTTAAATGCTGTCTTATTGTAAACATTATAACTCTATTCAGCCATTTGCCCAAACTCAGCATGTCAAAGCTGAAATTGCATTTCATCATCCGCTATTATTTTTGTATTCATAGAGTATAAAATCTCAATGTACTGAGAGTTCAGTGAGATTTTTTATCAAGATTCATTCATGAGAGATTCTTGCAGAATGTCTGCTTGGGAGCTTTTACATCTACAGCTCCACTCTCCATGTGGCACATTCAAAGTCACAACATAATAATCATTTGGTTTTATATAGCAAGAGGCATCCCAAGATAATTTTTTAAAGAAAAACAGACATTGAGCACTAGTTAAAAAATCAGCACAAAAAAAAAATTGGTAAGTGGATGTGTTTTTGAGAAAGTTTTTAAAGACTTTCTTTATGATCCAGGGAGGTATCCCAGACTAACTGAAGAACCTCCCATCAACAATGATACTGAAGGAGGAAGCTGAGTAGGAGTTATTGGAGGAACATTTTGAGGAAAGATGCTGATGAGGGCTGATCAGTGAGATGGGAATATCCAAGAATGGGATCTGAGGCAAGACAGGATACAGGGAGCATTACCTAATAAATAGTAGCGTTTATTCTTTGTGGAGCTCTAACTTCCAACAACATCCATTTTCAAAGTGTGCAAGAAAGTTCAAGAGACACAAGAAGCTCAGAATAAGTCCCACCTTATTAGAAGATTATCTAGAGCACTCGATGAACCTTGTGTAGCTGTGAGAACATTTAGCCACATGCCGCAATCCTTTAAGAAATAATAGCCTTAATGCAATATCAATTATTCACAACCATTATTACATGCAACATGCTACATCCTTTTCAAAAACAATCTCTGAATTTTTGCAGATTTAATTGAGTTATTTGTTTAGGCACTTGATGTGATCTTCTCCAGGTGCTGAATTAGCCTACAGTGGGCTTGGAGCTTTGTCAGATATTGGAGTTTCACCTAGCTCTGTGTTGTGCAGTTAATATTTCAGTAATATTGTAAATATATTGTTTGATTAAGCATTCTTTGTTATTGACATAATTCATTATGGGTTATATGCAAAAGTACATCAATGGCATATGTTGTTACAGAACTTCATCATATGTGTGCCTCACAAAGTAGACACGTTTATCCCTGGCTGTGCTTTTCTTTCATTGAGTTTTATGTTTTGTCGTTACAGAACCTAACACTCTGCACTTAGTAATGGCTATCATCAGCAAGATTATAAATTGACAAAACCTGTCCTATTATGTAACTCACATAATATATATAATGTGTTATATATTATATTAATATATATTATATAAATATATTGCTATATTTCTACACTATTCGTGGTTGGTGCGACTGTAACGAAACCCAATTTCCCTCGGGATCAATAAAGTCTGTCTGTCTGTCTGTCTGACTTCAGGAACATCTTCAATTTTACAATCCTTCTTGCTTTGCTCACAGTTTTACACTATGTCAACATGGATTTTGTGGAACACATTCTATTATCTCTACAGCTTCATTATCTCTTACACATACCATCTACTTAGACTATTTGGACTCCGCCATGCAGAAATTCTCCTTGTGATTTATGCTTCTGTTTAAAACTTCTCCACTTCCTGCAACAAATTCAAGGGACAACATTTGACAGTCTGAGCCTTCAGTTCATTAACAGACCAACAGGAGTATATCATTTTGGAGAATAAGATGTGGCATCATAACTTAGGAAGAATACTAAGAATTGTTTTATGCCTGCATTTCCTTGACCTGTTTTTCAAAAACTTCCTTACTATATTGACAACACATCATTGAACAACACAATTGAATTTCCAGCATCTGCAGATTTCCTCGTGTTTGCTCTTACTATATTGATTAATCTTTCCGCTTCCGCATTGGAAACTGAGTGATAAAGACAAGGAAAACTGATTTATTTCACTTTTTTTCATAATCAAGAATAGTTAAAGCTGAGAGTATCTGTATACTTTGGAACAGTGATCTGACACAGATTCTCCAGGCAACCCACTCAAACACAACCCACACAACACACATGAGTCCTGATGAAGGGTTTCGGCCCAAAATGTTGACTGTTTACTCTTTTCCATAGTTGCTACCTGGCCTGCTGAGTTCCTCCAGCATCCTGTGTGTATTGCTTTGGATTTGCAGCATCTGCAGATTTTCTCTTGTTACAGATTCTCTAGTCATAATGCCATTGTGGTATAGATCTTAATTACTCTATTGTACATTCATACTAGTGTGTGAGCCTTTTTCAAATAACCGGCAACTAATAACTAAAAACTGGGCTTCGTCTTCTAGGTGTTCTTGTACATCAGTCAATGAAAGCAAGCATGCAGGTACAGCAGGCAGTGAAGAAAGCTAATGGCATGCTGGCCTTTATAACAAGAGGAATTGAGTATAGGAGTAAAGAGGTCCTTCTGCAGCTGTACAGGGCCCTGGTGAGACCCCACCTGGAGTATTGTGTGCAGTTTTGGTCTCCAAATTTGAGGAAGGACATCCTTGCTATTGAGGGAGTGCAGCGTAGGTTCACAAGGTTAATTCCCAGAATGGCAGGACTGTCATATGTTGAAAGATTGGAGCGACTGGGCTTGTATACACTGGAATTTACAAGGATGAGAGGGGATCTGATTGAAACATATAAGATTATTAAGGGATTGGACACGCTGGAGGCAGGAAGCATGTTCCCGCTGATGGGCGAGTCCAGAACTAGAGGCCACAGTTTAAGAATAAGGGGTAGGCCATTTAGAACAGAGATGCGGAAAAACTTTTTCACCCAGAGAGTGGTGGATATGTGGAATGCTCTGCCCCAGAAGGCAGTGGAGGCCAAGTCTCTGGATGCATTCAAGAGAGAGTTAGATAGAGCTCTTATAGATAGCGGAGTCAAGAGATATGGGGAGAGGGCAGGAACGGGGTACTGATTGTGTATGATCAGCCATGATCACATTGAATGGTGGTGCTGGCTAGAAGGGCCAAATGGCCTACTCCTGCACCTACTGTCTATTGTCTATTGTCTTTTGATAATATTCAATGTGAAACTATTGGTACAGTCTATCTGGACTCTTTTGCACCTCCAACTTTCAGCCTGAAATTATGACTGTTTACTCATTTCCATAGATGCTGCCTGGCCTGCTGAGCTCCTCCAGCATTGGGTGTGTGTTACTGTACATCTATTAGCTTAGTCTTCTATGCCTTTGCCAATGGCATACACTTAGACAAATCTTTGGCCACTGCCTTCATATTTTTGATAGCAAAGTGTTTTGTATGGACTGTTTTTGTAAACATCTTCTACTGTGCTTTTGGGATCACTATCCTGTATCTCCATTTTATGTGATCCTAATCAATAAATAAGTCATATCATCCGTGATCAGGAAGATCTAAGGTTGATTCTGTGCTAACTGAGCATTAGTTTTGGTGGTGTGTGCGTAACTAATGATAGCCATTGCCTAAATAGTGATGATGATTTGGGCAATTTTATCTACCCGTGGTAAAGCCCTGCTGTTAACCCCCAGTGCAAGGCATGTGTAAGATTTGTCCAAGTTGCTGTAATAGATGGAGCAGAAGCCTTCTAATGCACATCTTCAAAGTTTCCTAATCATGTTTAGACATTTTATTAGGATAGTACACAACAATGTTAAAAATACCCACATGTGTATTGTAAGTTGTGACTCCACAACAGAGAAGTTTGCATTGTGAAAAGGGAACAAAAGAATTAAGTCTATACTGTGCTGAAGCCAGTGAGAACAATGAATAATGGTTGTATATCATTTATACTGCCAGGGAGAATGGAGGAAAACAAAAGAATGTTTAAATGATCAATGCATCAACATAGTAGCAGGTTGCAAATAAGAGAAAATCTGCAGATGCTGGAAATCCAAGCAACACATTCAAAATGCTGGAGGAACTCAGCAGGCCGGGCAGCATCGAGAAAAAGAGTATTGTCGCCGTTTTGGGCCAAAACCCTTCAGCAGGACTGGAGAAAAAAAGCTGAGGGGTACATTAAAAAGGTGGGGGAGGGGAGACAGAAAAACAAGGTGATAGGTGAAACTGGAAGATGGAGGGATGAAGTGTAGAGCTTGGAAGCTGATTGGTGAAAGAGACAGAAAACCATGGAAGAAAGAGAAGGAGGAAGGAGCACCAGAGGGAGCCGATGGGCAGACAAGATAGTGCTTGGTGGTGGGATCCTGTTGTAGGTGGTGGAAGTTTCAGAGAATTATGTGCCGGACGTGAAGGCTGGTGGGGTGGTAGGTGAGGACAAGAGGAACCCAATCCCTGCTAGGGTAGCGAGAGGATGGAGTAAGAGCAGATGTGTGTGAAATGGAAGAGATGTGAGAGAGGGCAGTGCTGATGGTGGAGGAAGGAAGCCACTTTCTTTGAAAAAGGACATCTCCTTCGTTCTAAAAAGAAAAGCCTTAACCTGAGGGCAGACGGAGCAGAGTCAGAGGAATTGAGAGAAGGGGATGGTGTTTTTCACATGTAACAGAGTGGGAAGATATATAGTCCAGGTATCTGTGAGAGTCCATAGGTTTATAATAAACATCAGTGTCTATTATAATAGCTATCTCCAGAGATAGTGACAGTGAGATCAAGAAAGGAGAGGGAGGTGTTGGAAATGGACCAGGTAAATTTGAGGGCAGGGCGGAAGTTGGAGGCAAAGTGGATGAAGTCGATGGAATCAGCATGGGTGCAGGAAGCAGTACCAATGCAGTCGTCGATGTAGTACAGGAAAAGTGGAGGACAGCCATCAGTGTAGGCTTGGAACATAGACTGTTCCACATGGTCAACAAACAGGCAGGCACAGCTGGGACCCATGCAAGTGCCAATGGCTATTCCTTTTGTTTGAAGGAAGTGGGAGGAACCAAAGGAGAAAGTATTTGAAGTGCAGACAAGTTCCGCTAGGTGGAGCAGAGTGGTGGTGGAGGGGAATTGGTTGGGTCTGGTGTCCAGAAAGAAACGGAGAACTTTGAGGCCTTTCTGGTGGGGGATGGAGGTGTATACGGACTGGTGAAAGTAAGATGATGGGGGCCAGGGAACTTGAAATCCTTGGAAAGATCAAGAGCGTGTGAAGTGTCACGGATGTGGATAGGAAAGGACTGAACCGGGGGGGATAAAACAGAGTCGAGGTATGCAGCTATGAGTTCAGTAGGCCAGGAACAAGCTGAAACAATGGGTCTACCTGGACAAGTGGGTTTGTGGATCTTGGGTAGGAGGTAGAAATGGGAGGTGCGGAGTGTGGGAACTATGAGGTTGGTGTTGGTGGATCGGAAATCCCCAGAGTCATTAAAGTCAGTGATGGTATGGGAGACAACGTCTGGTGTTCCTTGCTGGGGTCCTGTTCGAGGAGTAAGTAAAAAGAGGTGTCTGTGAGTTGGTGCTGGGCCTCAGCAAGGTAGAGGTCAGTACACCAGACTACTACAGCACCCCTTTATCTGCAGGTTTGATGATGAGGTTAGAATTAGTGTGGAGGAAGTGGAGAGCAAAGCGTTCGGAGGAGTGAGGTTGGAATAGGAGAGAGGAGTGTTGAAGTCTAGACGGTTGATGTCCCATCAGCAATGAGCAGGCAGAAGAACAGGGCAGAGTGTCCAGGAAGAGAAGGAGGCTTGAAGTTGGGAGGGGTCATCGTTATCGGGGTGGAGAGCCCTTGCCAAAAGAAAAGGCTCGGAGACAGAGGTGGTGGAAGAAAAACTCAGTGTCATGGTGGGTGTGGAATTTACCTAGGTGTGGGCGCAGGGGAGCAAAGGTAAGGCCCTTTCTGGTTCAGAGAGGGGGCGATCAGAGAGAATGGTGAAGACCTGACATGAGAGCAGGGATGGGGGGGGGGGGGGAATGGGGCTTGGTAGTCTCTGAGGAAAAGGGAGGTTTGGGGTATTCAGGGATGGTGGGGTGAGAGGAAGCTGAGGGCCCAAGAGCTGGCGGTGGGACCTGTGAGAGATGGGATTGTGGAGTAGTGGGTAGGGAAGGAAAGATGGGGGTTCCAGCGGCAGCGTGAAGACCCAGCCTGGAGGTCAAAGCCAGAGTCGGAGTTGGAGGTTGCACAATCCACACTTTGGGGATGTCTGAGGTCGTTGGAACCTGTGTTGATGGTGGCGGAGATCGGGTTTTGAAACTGCTCTGGATCGTTAGAGCGGTTGAGGTCAACAGCAGGGTTCGCGGTCTGGAGTCATCTGGGCGTGCCGGCGTTGGAAACGGCAGGTTCTGTGGTCTATAGACGGGTGATCTTGCAATCCTTGCAGGACATGAGAAAGTCAAAGAACCGGTGACTGAAATTGTGGATCCGGCGGAGGATAAAGTAATGATCAGGTCCATTACAGGTGGCAGAGAAAGAATCCTGGAGTTGTGGAAGTGACTGGGTTAGGGACACTAGGTAGCTTCTCATGGTGGAACGCATTCTGCATAGAACATGGTGAGAGAAGCAGCGGGAGGAACAGTCAATTGAACGTGAGTATCTGAGGTTCTCAAAGGGTCCAAATCGAGAAGCTTGAAAAGAAGTCTGAAAACTGTGTGGTACAAGTTGGCGGCAAAGACATGTTCCAGAAAGGATACGTGGTAGTGGATCTGGGTAAGCATGTGGTCAAAGATCGGAGGGCCACAGAGATCACAGAGGGGGAGCAGTGAGAGAGGGTTTCACTGAACTCCTGTGGAAGGGAAGATTTAAACTTCTTCAGGGTATGCATCCCTGGAAGAGACTTTGCAGTGTAGTACTTAATTCCCTGAAACACATAATTTTCCAAAACTTCCACCATCTCCAACAGGATCTCACCACCAAGCACATCTTTCCCTCCCCCTCACGTTCTGTTTTCTGCAGGGATTGCTCCCTACACGACTCTCTTGTCATTCATCCCTCCCCGCTGATCTTACTCCTGGCAGGCCGAACAAGTGCTACACCTGCCCCTGCACCTCCTCTCTCAATACCATTCAGGACCCTGAACAATCCTTCCAGGTGAGGCAACACTTCACCTGTGAGTCTGTTGTGGTCATATACTGTGTTCTGAGCTCACAGTCAGGCCTCCTGTGTATCAGTGAGACCCGAGATAGATTGGGAGACCGCTTCGCTGAGCACCCACGCTAGAGCAAGCCAGATCTCTCAGTGGCCATCCATTTCAATTCCACTTCCCATTCCCATTCTGATATGTCTATCCATGGCCTCCTCCATTGTCGTGATGAGGCCACACTTAGGTTGGCAGAACAACACCTCATATTCTGTTTGGGTAGCCTCCAACTTGATGGCATGAAATCGATTTCTAGAACTTCTGGGAATGCCCCCAACCACCCCCCCCCCCTTCACCATTTCCCATCCGCTTTTCCCTCTCTCACATTATCTCCATGCCTGCCCATCGCCTCCCTCTGGTGCTCCTTCCTCCTTCTGTTTCTTTCACCAATCAACCTCCCAGTTCTTTACTTCATCCCTCCCCCTCCAGGTTTCACCTATCACCTTGTGTTTTTTGCTCTCTCCTCCTCCCACCTTTTAAATCTACTCCTCAGCTTTTTTTTTTCTCCGGTCCTGCCGAAGGGTTTCAGCCTGAAACATCGACAATAGTCTTTTCCATAGATGTTACCTGACCTGCTGATTTCCTCCAGCATTTTGTGTGTGTTACTTAGTAGCAGGTTGATCAATCATGGGGAAGAATGTTCATCTTGGTCACTTCAATCAAAGCTCACAGTGGACCTAAAAACATATTCATGTAAATATACTGAAGACACTGAGACAGGTGAAATGTTCTGTGAGTCTCATCAAACAACAAATTGAGTTATCAGAGATTGTAACTGATTAAAGTAATTAACCATCATTGATTAATAACAATTAGCTAAGAATGTTAGAGTTCAGCATGAATGCTTTGAAGTCATGTTCAGAAATATTATTGGGGAAGTATGCAGAGATGTTAGAGAAAATGCTTCCATGACTATTACGATTTATAATAGTCATTGTTATGTCAAGCCAGGTGCAAAATACAGTATATCTGCCATCAGCCTTGACCTTAACTATTTTCCAGACTCATTGAAGAAGCAGGTGGAGGAAGTATTAGGTATTTTGAATGGGTTCTAATGAAGACAAACTGGAATGACTGAGCAACATCATTGTGGTTGTACCAAATACAGTCAAGGCCTTCATCTCTGTTTTTTTACATGATACACTGAGCGAGGTAGTTGATGACGTACCAATAGCCATAGCTTACTTCAAAGATCGACATGTTGGCAGGAGTTAAAGTATTGACCTCTCACATGCTTGTGCTAAGTTGAATCAGGAGGATCAAAAATATTTGTCAATTTATGTACATAAGAGATGCTATTCATGCATATTTTATGGTGTGAGATTATACCAGAGGTCTGTCAAACTGCAATGGAAGATGTACTACAAGATATAGAACATTGTCTATGCAATCACAATGGAGGAGTAATAACCATAAGTACCGAGGAAGAAAATCTTGGTGTATTAGAAGAGAAGTTCAGAGAGTACATAAACACATTGTAAAGGTCAAGGGAAGCAAGTTTTCACTCATACAGAAAGAAGTGTTTACTTTAGACTAAAAGTAGATACAAATAGATTGCAACCAGTCAAAGTAAAAGTGGAAGCAATCATGAAATTAAGGAAACTTAAAAAAAATAGAACATAGGTACTTTTTCTTGATACGGTATTAAGCTATCTTTTAGTCAGATTTTACGGCATTTTGGCCAGATTTGAGTACTGTGTGCCACTCTGGTTACTGCACTGTGAGAAAGATGAGAGTTTGTTTGAGAGTGCAGAGCTGATTCACCAGGACGGATTGGATAGGCTAGGCTTATTTCTCCTGAAGCAAAGGAGATTGAAGTGTGACCTGACAGAGGTATAGAAGATTATAAGATTACTATAGATGGAGTAAATAGTCAAAATCTTTTTTTCCCACCATGGTTTGGGATGGGAGGGGAGAGGTGGAAACAGATTTTAAGGTGAGAGGAAGGAGCTTCAAAAAGGATCAGAAGGGTAAGTTTTTTACACAGAGGGTGATTAATGTTTGCATCACACAGCCAGAGGAGATGATGTAATCAAATACTGTACAATACTAAGAGGCATTTAAGCAGACACTTAAATATGTAAGGCCTTTCAGGACACAGTCCTAATGCACTCAAATGGGATAAGTGAGGATGGGCAAAGTATAGCAAAAGCTGCATGGTTTATGGAAATTGGATCTTCAAAATGAGTCCAGGTTATTTCACTACTATATAGCATAAAGGTTGAAAAGTGTTTGGTGATTTAAACAAAGTAGAAGCTATCTTAAAATATCCAATGGATGATAGCCCCAATAACAGATAAAACAATTAAGTTCACTTCACAGACATTGATGGAAAATGGAAGGAAAGATTTATATTTAGAAGGAAGCATAGGAAATTGTCTTTGGGGTGAAAAACACTCTGTCAGGTAAACCTTTGGTCAGAGACTGATGGGCTTCATTAGCAATTCTTGTTTCAAAGTTGACAACCCCAACCCAAACCCCAAAGCAAAGGCTAGCTATTATTTTATTTTGATTGATTGGCATGATAGAGCATAAACATTAAAAATTACTGCAATTGTAGTTGTGCTATCACTGCCATAACATGATATTTTAGACTCCATTTGTGAAAACATGATCTTTACAGTGATGTTAGTATACAGGTATATCGATATCCAATTTATGGAATGAGGTTTTAAAGATACAATATCATTTGTAGATACATATAAGGAAAAGAATGAATCAAGTGTTTGTATGAAGACTGAAGACTATAATATAATCAATTATATGACTTGATTTAATAGCAAGATTCTGTTTAATAGCAATAGAGGGGTTGAAGAGATTTTAGGTGTCACATGCTGACAATTCTGGTGTTGTAAACATTAAGAAAATTGTCAGAGGTTTTGTTTAGTTGATTAGTTTAGATAACAATCTTGAAGAAACACTAGACACATGTTCTGTTAAGATAACAGAGCCACTTCTGTGAGATACTTTTAGAGAAGAAGAAATGCCCAACACTCTTCCAAAGCATAAATATTGATTACTGTGGCAGGAGGTCAGATAACTTTGTAGTTCTCTTAAAATATTACAGCGATTCAAGAACAGCTTCTTCCCATCTGCTATTCGATTTCTAATGGACATTGAAGCCACGAACACTACATCACTACTTTTTTATTTCTGTTTTTTTGCACTGCTTATTTTAACTTAACTATTTATATAACTCCATTTTTTTTCTATATTTATTTATCATGTATTTCATTGTACTGCTGCCGTAAAGTTAACAAATTTCATGATGCGTGTTGGTGATATTAAGTTTGATTCAGACTCTGAACTGGATCCAGAAGAAATAGAATGAACCCTCAACTGCAACTGAACTTGCCACAGTGTTGAGATCTGTTGTCTCATCTCCTGGTTTGCCTGACAAGCTAGTCCCAGATATTAGCCTTCCACATTGTTCATTTCTATTTGAGCACTTTGTGAAATAAATGATATTAAGCACATACTTGTCTCATTATAACCATGATTGCCAAATGACGTAGCTGAGAAATCAGTGAGAATTTTGGAAAACACACCAAGAAAAAGATTCCAATATTAATCAAGTTTAACACAGGACCTAAATTAAATATTTTCTACTGGTGCTTCCTCAGGATCAAGGAAAACCAGTTGCCATTCAGATAATTGAAGTGATTAACGAGGTCAATATGGGATGCCCGTACTTGACTATACGTGTGGCAGAAGGTGACTGACTGGACGAGTGACTGCATAGACTGTAAAGTGATGCACTCCTTCCGGTATTCATGGTGGATATCCATGTACTCCTGATGAATGAGCTCCAGGTTCTCAGTGTCACCCCATATGCTGCTGATAATGGCCAGGGATTTTCAGGATTCAGAGCGAATTTTTTCAAGGAAGCTTTGAGAACATCCTTGAACCTTTCCATCGACTCACCTGACCGGGTGTTGTAGTGGTTAGCGCGACGCTATTTACAGCTCGGGGTGCCAGAGTTCGGAGTTCATTTCTGGCGTCACCTGTAAAGGGTCTGTGTGTCCTGTCCGTGGAATGCGTGGGTTTTCCCATAATCCAAAAATATAACGGGTAGGTTAATTGGTCATTTTAAATTGCTCTATGGTTAGGCTAGGGTTAAATTGGAGTTGATGGGGTTGCTGGCCTTCTCTGAAACAAACAAACAAACAAACAAATAAATATAAATAGATAACTTTTCTTCCATAATAGAACAAAGTGCCTGTTGTGGGAATCTGGTGTTGAGCACATGGGCGATCTGCCGAAGTGAATCGACTGTAGATAACTGCAGGTTTGTGCTGGGAATATCAGTCTGGAAGAGAACACCTGTGGTGGCTTGTTTATTTTTCAGGTTGATATCATATTCCACAACCGGTTATACTCCTGCTGATCACTGATCTGTAGAACATGACTGAGCTTTATTTAGCCAGTTCTGAGAAGGGGAGTAGAGAGATGGGAAGAAAATTATGATTCAACCTAGCAAGAGAAAAGTTTTAAACAATATGACAGAGTTTGTGTGTTAACTCTGTCCAGAAAAGCTTGACATTTAGAAATGGGATGTTGGTATGATGTTTGGATTAGGTGGTGCAAAGAGAGATTTGGGGAAGATAGGACACCAAGTTAGAAATGTGAACATAAACCAATTAATTTTTGCAAGAGGTAGACAAGAGCTGATCAAAGAGTTGATCTAATAGAGACGGTGACAGAAATGGCAAAACGCATCACTGAACAGAGTCAGGAAGCAAATTACAGTGTTCCGTCCAAGAAGAGAAATGTGTTGAATTGAGCCCTGTGCAGAGCTCAACAGGAGAACTCTCAATTTATTGCAGCAGATGGCATTTTACCCTGTAACAATCAAGGAAGGGTGTGAGCAAGCAAAGGCTTCCTCTGCATGGCAACTGGAGAGCAGCATCATACACTGCATTTAAGAAGGAGACAGGGAATATGATGACCACTTAGCTTCTCCTTGGAGAGATAGAGATGGCGATAGAGAAGTATCAGTTAATAGAGAGAAAGAAAGAGGGGGGGCAAGAGAAGTAAGGGAAAAGAGAGAGTCAGAGAGAGAAAGAATAGGGAAATGTTGATGAATCGGATAAATGCTTGGTGGGAAAACTTGCCTACAACCGAGCAATGCTGCAAAAATATCAAGACATGTCAATGTGACCTTTACAGCACCATAGATACTAATTTAAATGTGACATTCACTTAAACACACACCCTTGCACATTTCCACCTCCTCCTCCACCCTCCATCTCTTCTTCCTTTAGCCTACCCATGAATATTTGCCTCCTGCATATAGATCAGGCCTATAAAAATACAATTAAAAAGTGCCTTGCTTTATACCCTCTGCTGAGCCAGAAACTGCTAAAATAAGAAAATATACTTTCTCTGGCACAACACTTCATCAGGCGGGAGGAGAAAAATCTCCATTTCATAAGGAAAGGGGCCCACAGCATGTTCCTTATATCATTTGCTGAATGATTAAATTCTGCAAAAATCACTCTTTGATAAATTGAGCACAATCTGAGCATATTGAGATATGCGATCAATTTACAGTCAGATTTGGAGCTAGCTGGTGAAATGTCCTTTTGTGAGTCAAACAGCCATTTAATGGCTTCTGAAAATGAAAACTTCACAAGTTATACTCCTTGTTTTAACATATCTATCAATCAAGTGTTGTTTTCCGGATCTGGGAGCTGTAAGTAATATCATTTGTATATTTTACAACAAATGGTATCATTTCTTGTACTTCTGATACTGGGAAAACTGCGGACAAAGTAGAATGGATCCTGTCCTGAATTACTTGATCTAGTTTTGCATTTGGGTTATTTTCACAAAGTTGACCATAAATATAATGCTTTTTCTATGAATTTTTTTGATTGTATAGAAACAGATAAAAATCTTCTGACATGCAGCCATATCCAAGTGACAGCAATTCCCTCACTCCATTTAATGTTTCTGATTATAATGATAATTTATTGTAATATATTTTGCCCAGAGTTTCACAAATAACTTCGCTGAGTTGAAAGCTTCATGTAAGGTTCAGGTGTGAAAATATACATGCTTTGATTCTGGCTATGTACCTCCCTTAAACAAAGCTGCACCTCAGAACCACCAACAGAACACCAGGCTCCAGGACAGGTTCGGTCCCACTATTACCAGACTCTCGAATGGACCTCACACATAGAAAAACCTAAAAACCCACAGCACAATACAGGCCCTTCGGCCCTCAAAATATGCTGGAGGTGAATTCTTGATCTCCGTATCTAACTCATCATGGCCCATGCGCTTTAATTGTTTACCTGCATTGCATTTTCTCTGTAACTGTAAAACTATATTCTGCATTCTATCTTCTTTGTACTACCTTACGTATGGCATGCTCTACTTGGATGACACACAGACAAAAGTATTTCTCTATATTTTTCTGCATATGGCAATAATAAACCAATTCCAGTTCCAATTGCATTCTGGAAATCTTGACTGCTTATCCCATTAACTTTTGTTGATGATAATCCTGAATAGATCAGGATAAAAGTCACATTGCATTGTATTAGAACCTCTTTTACTTTGGTTGTCTTGAACTGCATGGCAGAAAGGTGGTTGATATATGGAACAAATTACCAGAGGAAGCTATAGTGGTAGGAACAAATATAATTTCCAAAAATACATTTGGACAGGTGTATGGATAGAGAAGGCCTAGAAGGTAAGGGCCTACTACAGGCAAATGGGACTGGCTTAGATCAATATCTTGGATGGCATGGCAAGTTAGGCTATGTCTCTGTGACTCTAAACATTATAATCTAAATAGTAAGTTGTACAAATGATACAGGTGAGATATCTTCTGCACATAAGGTCTGTTTAGCCATTCAAGATGAGTCCAGCAGTTTTCTCATACCAGTCTGGATATCTTTGCACACTAATATTAAGTGTGGCAACACACACACAAAATGCTAGAGGAGCTCAGCAGGCCAGGCAGCATGTATGGAAAAAGGGTACATTTGACATTTTGGGCCGAGACCCTTTATCAGGGCAAGTCCTGCTGGCCCGAAATGTTGACTGTACAATTTTCCATAGATGCTGCCTGGCCTGCTGAGTTCCTCCAGCATTTTATGTGTGTTGCTTGGATTTCCAGAATCTGCAGATTTTCTCTTGTTTGTGATTAAGTGTGGAAAGCAATCTGATTATATGTGGCCAAACTATAGTAGCTCCAGAGTCATCAACAAAGTCACTCCTTGATTAAGGATATCTTCTGGGAAGTGGATGTTACCTGCATAATGTCCTGAGAAAAGTTTAATTGCTGATGTAATGGTTTTTCTGTAGCAGTAGTGTTTGGGTTATGGCCAGAGATAATGGGGGGTTTTGGAATGTGTGCCGTCTAATGAAGGGAGGGTTTTTTTCTTGTTGTATACTGGAGACTGAGGTGACCTGGGTCTTTTGTTCGGCAGAAGATGAAGAGAGAAGATACCAGAAAGGAGAAGTCACAGACATCAGAAAGGAATGGACTTGGAGTGGGGCAGGGAGTCGACGAAGCCTGGGGAAATCGATGGAGAACCAGCAGAAGGGAACCCGTGAGCTCCAACTTGTGCACATTAGACTGTTTCATTAAAATGGGTCCTTTTCTTTATGTTTTTCTTTACTAACCCTTCAGTCAAATTAAGAATTTTAAAGCTAAATCATTTAATTGCTTATGGTGTACTGTTTGTTATTTCGTGGTACTGATTTGCAACGGGGGAACAGATCACGGGGCATCGACACAAACAAGAGGTTTTGCACCTCAGATTTCACATATTTGGCGGGGCCAGAGACTGTCTTCCCTAGACTTATGCAGCTGACAGAACCTGAGGGTTACAATTGTGGGGGCTCATCCGGGATCCATTCCGTTGGATGCTGTGTGATTGCCCTGAGCATTGAACCAATGGGTTGTGTGTTTAAGTCTGTGCTAGTATGGATGATGCTAGGGTTGAGTGGTGTACATGCATGGGATTACCGGTAATGAATGCATTCGTGTTGAGTGGGGTAGATATTCATATTCCAGATGATTTGTTAATTCGACTTTTAAGTACTGTTAAAGCTGTCGATAAAGTTATTATTGTGGGATGGAGGTTTGATAAAATGGCAGGCACAGACCTTGAATTAGTTCAGACTAGTGCTGAAGTAACAGCAGTGGAACTGCCTGGTGCTATTGGGGCCCCAGGAGATGGGGGCCATGGAATAAAGCCCACCCCCGAGGGGGAAGAGGAGTATGAGGCTTGTGCAGAGCAGACCTCTCAGTTGTTAGATGAGCAGCAGTGCTCTGATGATGTAAAGAGACCGAGTTTGGTTGAGAGTTTGAGGGGGTGGGCTTCTGACGTTCTGAGAGCTGTAAAGTAACAGTACCCCCTTGCCACTGCTGTCGCTTGCATGCAGGCACTGGAAAATGCGTTTGGCATGACAGGAAGTCCAATGGAGCTCATGATGGGGTTTCAGAACACACGTCCGGAGAGGGGGAGGGGAGACGCTTTCAGCCTACATCTTTCGGCTAGAGAGGCAGCTAAATTGCTTGCGGCGCAGAGGGCTCATTCAGGGGGCTGAGGTGGATCAGTTAATAATGGACCAAGTAGCAAAGGGCGCCATGTCCCAGGACCTGATCACTTGAGGTCTCCGACTGTCTCGAAAGACGTGCTCCACTCCCTCGTTTTTTGAGCTGATCAGAAAAGTATAGGAGGAGGAGAATGTATCGGAGGCACAGGAGGACTCTGTCAGCAGGGTACAGTCCTTGGTAGCAGCCCCTTGTGTTGAAATGACCACAGATAGACCAACCCAGGGAGTGGTGAAGGAGATTGAGGCAGAGTTGTTATCAGTGGGTGTGGCAGACCCCCTAAAGGGATAAACTACACAGAGGGCCGCTGGTGGCCGGGGTTCCATGAGAAGGGGAGTGGCCGGTATTGTCTGTTGCAACTGTGGTGAAGAGGGGCACTTCAGGTGGGAGTGTGAACGATGGGAAACCGCTCGGAGAGTGAACCCCTGGGTACCTAAGCAGAGAGAGATACCGGGAAACTTAGAGGAGATCCAGTGAGGGAATGGCCTGGTGTTTCAGGGGGAACACGTTCCCAGCAAAATACCAAGGAACCCTCAAAAGCAAAGAACCTTATTCCTGAAGGCTTAGTGGGTCCAAGCTCCAGTGTATCGCTACAGATAGAGGGTATTTATGCTAGAGCCACACTCGACATAGGGTCGCAGGTCACGTTGCTGTACCGTTCCTTTTACAACTGGTATCTGACACATTTACCATTGATGCCACTCAGTGCACTAGAGATCCGGGGGCTTAGTGCTGGTGATTATGCATACGATGGTTATTTGTCAGTGAAGCTGGAGTTTTCAGAGGCTGATGTGGAAGTAGCTGAGGTCCTCGATACATTAATGCTGGTTTGTCCAGACCCTGTTGAGAAGGGCTGCGTTTCAATTCTGGTGGGGACCAATACTCCTCTTGTGAGGAGGCTCATGGGGCCCTGCCAGGAGAAAGCTGAAGAGAGCTTTCTGAGTACATTGTCCGTTCACCCAGTGTTTCAAGCTACTTTTGAGGAAGTGCGTAGCTGCACTGGGACTGATACTGAGTTTAGATGAGAGACTGTGTGGTTCACCCAGTCAAAGCCAATCGTGTCACAACCCGGGGAAGAGTGATAGGGACCCCAAATTTCCTGAAATGCCGGAGGGCGAGGCCCTCTTAGTGGACGCTGCAGAAGACCACGAGGAGGAGTCAGGATCTCCTGCTGGGGTACTGGTGAGGCCAAAGCTGCAGAAGCCCTCGGTTGTACAGACGAGCTGGTGGCAGTGATCGTCAGGAACACTGTGAAGAGGGAGGTCACCTTCAAGTGGGCGATGCCCCTGGTGCATCTTTTCCCAGTGACGATAATGTCCAGCATCCCAGTGTGACAAGCCAGCAAGCAACCCTCTGCAAAGTGGGGAAAGTTGACTGCTAAGTCATTCAATTTCGGGGACTCCCCGGTACCTGCAAATTGGAAGAAGAGGTTGATAGAAAAGATGTTGAAACTGGAAGGTATCTTTTCCACTGATGAGTTTGATGTGGTTTGTTCCAAGAGCACTCGTCACACTGTCTGGGTGACCAAGGACACTCCGTTCAGTGAGAGGTTATGGCAAATGGCCCCTGCAGAGGTGGAAGACGTTCAGCAGCATTTGTGTAAGTTGAAGGAAGCTGGGATCATCACTGAGTCCAGAAGTCCCTATGCACCTCCAATAGTAGCAGCCAGGAAGAAAAATGGGAAGGTGCAGATGTGTGTGGACTATAGGACTCTGAACAAGCATACTGTCCCTTACCAGTATACAGTCTCAAGGATCGAAGACGTGCTGGCTTGTCTGAGTGGTGTGAAGTGGTTCAGTGTGCTGGATTTGAGGGGTGGATATTGCCTGATCCCGACAAGTGAGGCTGATAAAGAGAAGATGGCATTTATACGTCCACTGGGATTCTTCCCGTTTGAAAGGATGCCCCAGGGCATATCAGGAGCCCACGCAACCTTCCAGTGTGTCATGGAGAAAACAGTGAGGGATATGAACTTGGTTGAGGTATCGGTGTATCTGGATGACCTGATAGTGTTTGGGTCCACCTTGGAGAAACACGAAGCAAGGCTGTTGAAGGTGTTAGGCTGCCTGAAAGCTGAAGGGTTAAAACTTTCCCTGGACAAGTGCCAGTTTTGCAAGACATCTGTAAGTAATGTTGGGCACATAGACTCACGAAATGGAGTAGCTATGGATCCACCTAAGGTTGAGGCAGTGACCACATGGCCAAGGGCCCAGACTGTGAGCACTTTGCCCTCATTCCTTGGGCTCTGTGGGTACTATCGGACGTTTGTGAAAGGCTAAGCGAAAGTGAGTCACCCTTTAAATCAGCTTTTATGTGGACAGAAAGGGATGAAGATAAAATGAGAGGAAGGTACATAAGAAATAGGAGCAGGAGTAGGCCATCTGGCCCATCAAGCCTGCCCCACCATTCTATAAGATCTTGGCTGATCTGTCCGTAAATTCAGCTCCATCTTCCTGCCTTTTCCCCATAACCCTTAATTCCCTTACTATGTAAAAATCTATCTAACTGTTTCATAATTATATTTAGTGAAGAAGCTTCAACTGTTTCCTTGGGCAGAGAGTTCCACAGATTCACCACTCTCTGGGAAAACTGTTTCTCCCCATCTCCATCCTAAATCTTCTCCCCTGAATCTTGAGGCAATGTCCCCTAGTTCTAGTCTCACCTACCAATGGAAACAACTTTCCTACTTCTATCTTATCCAACCCTTTCAAAATTTTGTATGTTTCTATAAGATCCCCTCTCATTCTCCTGAACTCCAGAGAATATAGTCCCAGGCGACTCAATCTCTCCACATAGGCGAAGCCCTACATCCCTGTAATCAACCTTGTGAACCTCCATTTCACTGCCTCCAAAGCTAGTATATCCTTCCTCAAGTACGGAGACCAGAACTGCACACAGTACTCCAGGTGCGGCCTCACCAGTACCCTGTATAGTTGCAGCATGAATTCAATCCCTGTAGCAATGAAGGCCAATGTTCCGTTTGCCTTCTTAATAACCTGATGTAGCCGCAAGCCAGCTTTTTGCAATTCATGAACACGCACTCTCAAGTCCCTACGCATAATAGCATGCTGCAGTCTTTCACCATTTGAATAATAATCTGCTTTTCTATTATTCCTTCCAAAGTAAATGATCTCGCATTTACCAACGTTGTATTCCATCTGACAGACCTTGGCCCACTCACTTAACCTATCTATGTCCCTGTATAGACTCTCCACGTCCTCTGTACAATTTGCTTTTCCACTCAGTTTAGTGTCATCAGCAAATTTTGCTATGCTACACTCAGTCTCCTCTTCCAAATCATCAAAGTAAATGGTAAACAGCTGTGGGCCCAGCACCGACCCCTGCGGCACCCCACTCACCACTGACTGCCAACCAGAGAAACACCCATTTATACCAACTCTCTGCCTTCTATTGGTTAACCAATCCACTATCCATGCCAATACACTGCCTCCAACTCCATGCATCCGTATCTTATTTGGTAAAGAGTACCTTAGTCTTTCAGAGCCCTTTGGACCGAGGTGGAATGTGAAATGTGAAGAGGCCTTTCAGTCACTGAAGGAGTTGCTGACTCAGGCACCAGTGCTGGATTTTGAGGACCCCCGATTGCCATATGTACTGCATACAGATGCCAGCAGAGAGGGCTTAGGGGGTGTCCTGTATCAGGATCAGAGTACCGAGTTGAGACCTGTTGTGTTTGTCAGCTAGAGTCTGTTGCCCTCTGTGAAAAAACTATCCCACACACTAGTTGGAGATTCTGGTATTGAAATAGACTGTGATGGATAAACTGAGTGAGCTCCTCTACGGGGCCAAGTTTGAGGTGAGGACAGACAACAAACCCCTAATTTATATCCTGACCTCGGCGAAATTGGATGTCACAGGCCACTGGTGGTTGGCGGCGTTGTCTGCCTATGATTTCAGCCTGAAGTACTGGCTGGGAAGGAGGGACATTGATGCTGATGCTTTGTCCCGACGTGCACACAAAGGGCTGGACAGGGTTGAAGAGTGGGTGAGCGTTCTTGCCCCAGGAGCGAAAGCCACGTGCTAGTTTGCCATCACGGTGAAGGCGGATGGAAGGCAAGGGCAGGACTGAGCGGTAGATCAATTGGGAGCTTCCGATGGCGCCATTCCACAAGCTTATTCCTGACTGCTCTGAAGACAAACTAGTTGCCGGAATTGAGTCCTGGGGAAGTGGCAGCTGCTCAGCAAGATGACCCGGGCATCGGTACCATTTGGTCAGCAGTCGAAAAGGGAGACATGGCCCAAGCGAAAAAGACAAAATGCGCCGCGGTGCCTCCATTACTGTGAGAGTGGCCTCAGTTGGAGTTGCGGAATCAGATCCTATACCGGGTCACATCACCTCCAGACTGACCTTGACGTTCCCAGCTGGTTCTGCCTGAGAAGTATCGGAGGATGGTGTTGAAGTCACTTCATGATGATTCTGGACATTTGGGGCTTGAAAAGACCTACGGATTACTCAGAGATCGGTTTTACTGGCCCCAAATGAAACCGGAGGTTGAAGAAAACTGGAAGTCGTGCATTTGATGCACACAAAGGAAGACGTTGCCTACGAGGGCAGCTCCCTTGACCCACTTGCAAAATGTGGGGCCCCTTGACCTGGTGTGTATGGATTTCCTGTCAATAGAGCCAGATGCTAGCAACATGGCGAATGTCTTTGTCATCACGGATCATTACACCAGATATGTACAAGTTTTCCCTACCAAGGATCAGAGGGTGTCCATGGCAACTAAAGTGTTATGGGAAAAGTATTTCATTTATTATGGCCTTCCCAGGCAGATACTAGTGATCAGGGATGGGATTTCAAGAGTAGGCGCATCCATGAGTTACTGAGCATGCTCGGAGTCAAGAAGTTGAGGACTTCTCCATATCGCCCGCAGGGCGATCCCCAGCCTGAGAGGTTTAATCGGACCTTGCTAGACAGACTCGGAACTTTGGAGATCAGCAAGAAAAGCAAGAGGAGTCAACATATTGGACATCTGGTCCACGGCTACAACTGTACACGAAATGAAGCTACCAGGGACTCGCCATATAATCTGACGTTTGGGCACGAGCCATGGTTGCCCATCGACCTTCGCTTTGGGACTGACGAGGGCGACTTACCACCGAAGACTGATCTGAAGAATGTGTCTGATATGAGAATGGAGCTAAAAAAAGCTTATGAATTAGCTGAGGTCATGCCTGCCAAGTAGAATCAAGGAAATAAGAGGAGGTATGATCAAAAGGTTAGGTTCTCCCTACTCATGCTGGGGGATGGAGTCTTCATAAGGAACTTGGGGCTATCTGGGAAGCATAAGCTGGCTGATCACTGGGTGGCTACGCCCTATGTACTGGAGAGTCAGATGCCAAATCTACCAGTTTTCTGGGTGAAACCAGAGGATGGGAATGGGCATGTCATGATTCTCCATCGAAACCACCTTCTACTTCTGGGACAAGAGGTGCAGATTGACCCAGAGCCCGACCTGGAGCCTACACCTATTGAGAGGACTCTGCGGCGACGCGGGGCGGCTGAAGGTCAACAGCAGGAGAGATTAGACCGGCCCCCGCCCCTGAGTGGGAAACGGACTCGGAGGATGAGGAAGTAGGGGTGTAGTATATGCTGCCTTTTGCTAACTCCCCAGTGATTGAGGAAGAGATTCCCAACCCTTCTCACGCTGAGTCAGGTGAAATCAGGAGCGGGGGGGGCTATCTGTGGACAGACTGGGTTTCAGTGGGACCCTGCAAGAGATGAAACAGGGTTCAACCAGGGGACAGAGGGGTCCGAGTTGCAGGGGGGCACGAGTGATAGGCCAAGGGGGGGTCCTCATCAGGTAGACCAGAGTGTCCCCAGTAGTGTCGGAACATGAAGAAGTAGATGAGGGGGTACGGAGGTTGCATAGAATCAGGAGACCACTGGATAGGCTGACCTATGTAGCACCAGGGGAACAGAGTGTGGCCCCCATTGCTTTGGGCAGCTCTGTCATTGCCTTTCACACCTGGAGTGGACTTTGTGCTTTGCAGGAATGGTTGGCAAATTATCTCAGTGATATGAGAACATGACTAAATTTGGTGGGGGGAGAGTGGGAAAGGTTTCACTGCTAATGTAATGGCTTTTCTGTAGCTGCAGTGTTTGGTTTATGGCTAGAGATAATGGAGACTTTGGAGTGTGCAGCGTCCAATGAAGGGAGTGTTTTTTCTTGTTGTAAGCCTGAGACCGAGGTGATCTGGGTCTTCTGTTCGGTGGAAGATGGAGAGAGAAGATGCCAGAAAGGGGAGGTTGCAGACACCGGAAAGGAGTGGACTTGGAGAGGGGCCGGGAGTCGACGAAGCCCGAGGGAAATTGATGGAGGATCAGCGAGACGGAAACAGTGAGCTCCAGCCTGTGCACTTCAGACTGTCATTAAAATGGGCCCTTTCCTTTCTGTTTTCTTTACTAACCCTCTAGTCAAATTAAGAATTATAAAGCTAAATTGTTTAATTGCATATGGTGTACTGTCTGTTATTTTGTGGTACTGATTTGTAACTGGGCAACAGATCACACCACATTCACACAAGCAAGAGGTTTCACACCTCAGATTCCACACGTTTGGCAGGGCCAGAGACTGTCTTTCCTAGACTAATGCTGGTGGCCAAACCTGAGGGTTACACCCATTTTCAATGTACCAAGCTTTGTTTTCATAGAAATTAAATACACACCTCAAACAACTCAAATATCTACTTGTGTTCTTAAAACAATTTCCTTGGTTTTTATCTGTTTATGTTGTACAGTCCATAATGGTGGCAGGAAGACATAAACTCCATTTGTGTGACTATATCATCTTCAGCCCTGCAACTGATCTGGAAAAGTCACAGGGGACATAATAACAGCATGTGGCGACCCACTTTCTGCGCAGGTGAACCGACTCACAAACCAGCACGCGGGGGGAGACTTTGGTAATGCACCTCCAACATCATTTCCGCCCGGAGAGGGCGGGCGCTAGGGATTAAATGCCAGCGCCGCGAAGTTTGAATAAACTAGTCTCGAAACAACTTACCGACTACGTGTCGTTATTTCAGCACTGTGTGTAGCACATTGCTACATTGGTGACCCCGACGGTCCAAACGGGATTTGGACCAAAGATGACCGACTCTTCATCTGTTCACGCAGTTTCGCTAAAACTGCCGACTTTCTGGACGCTGCGACCACACGTGTGGTTTAGCCAAGTAGAAGCCCAGTTCCAGATTCGGCAGATATCTTCTGATTCCACGCGTTACTACCACGTGGTGAGCGCCCTTGACCAGGAGACGGCCGCCCAGGTTGCGGATTTCATACGGTCGCCCCCGGAAGAAGGCAAATATGAAGCATTCAAAGCGCTGCTCATTGGAACCTTAGGCCTCTCACGCCATGAGCGGGGTGCCCGCCTGCTTCACCTGGGCGGTTTGGGAGACAGACTGCCATCAGCATTGATGAACGAGATGCTGGCCCTGGCTGACGGACACAAGCCCTGCCTCATTTTCGAGCAAGCGTTCCTAGAGCGACTGCTCGAGGACATACATCTGCTGCTGGCCAATGCAGATTTCAGCGACCCCCGGAAGGTGGCAGCCCGGGCAGACGTGCTGTGGAAAGCCAAGAGGGAGAGCGTGGCGTCCATCGGTCAGATTACCAGGCCATGCGCCCAACAGCGGACCAGACCAGGCCCGGCAGGGGGGCGCACACAACACAGAGGCAGGAGTGAGGAGGACAGTAAACAGTGGTGTTTCTACCACCAGCAGTGGGGCACAAAAGCCCACCGTTGTCGCCCGCCCTGCAAGGGCCAGGGCCAGCTGCCGCTAATGACTATGGCGGCTGGCCACCAGGACAGCCTCTTGTACGTCTGGGACAAACAGTCGGGACGCCGCTTCTTGGTCGACACCGGAGCAGAGATCAGTGTCTTGCCCCCGACGGGGTCTTGACCCGCAACAGGAAGCCAGGACCCACCCTGAGGGCTGCAAATGGCAGCACGATATGGACCTACGGCACCCGCACACTGCAGCTGCAGTTCGGCGCCAGCCGGTTCACGTGGGACTTCACACTGGCCACGGTGGCCCAACCATTCCTGGGGGCGGACTTCTTGCGAGCTCACAGCCTGCTGGTTGACTTGCAAGGGAAAAGACTGGTACATGCCGAGACTTTCCAGACATTCTCCCTGGGTGAAGCCAAGTTGCCGGCCCCACACCTGGATTCCATCACGCTGTCGGACAACGAATTCACCAGAATCCTGGCGGACTTCCCTGATTCTGGCACCGCAGTTCACGGCAGCCATGCCCAGACACGAGGTACAGCACCACATTCTGACCCAGGGACCACCCCTCCACGCCCGCGCACGAAGGCTCCCCCCGGAAAAGCTCCACCTGGCAAAGGAGGAGTTCAAGAGGATGGAGGAATTGGGGATCGTACGGAGGTCCGACAGCCCATGGGCCTCCCCCCTGCACATGGTGCCCAAAGCAGCCGGGGGTTGGAGACCATGCGGCGACTACCGCAGACTGAACGAGGCTACGACTCCAGACCGCTACCCCGTGCCGCACATACAGGACTTTGCAGCAAACCTGCATGGGCCAGAATCTTTTCCAAAGTAGTCCTCGTCCAGGGATACCATCAAATTCCGGTGTACCCTGAAGACATCCCCAAAACAGCACTCATCACCCCGTTCGGCCTGTTCGAGCTCCTCTGAATGCCGTTCAGCCTGAAGAATGCCGCACAGACGTTCCAGCGGCTAATGGATGCAGTGGGACGTGACCTGGACTTTGCGTTCATCTATTTGGATGACATCCTTATAGCCAGCAGTAGTCGCCAGGAGCATCTGTCCCACCTCTGCCAGCTCTACTCCCGCCTGAGTGATTTCGGCCTTACGATCAACACGGCCAAGTGCCAGTTCGGTCTCGATACCGTCGACTTCCTGGGCCACAGGATTACCAAAGATGGGGCAACACCTCTGCCCGCCAAGGTAGACGCGATCCGCCACTTTGCCCGGCCCAACACAGTCAAAGGCCTGAAGGAGTTCGTTGGTATGGTGAACTTCTACCACCGTTTCATCCCCTCAGCAGCCCGTATCATGCACCCTTTGTACACCCTGATGTCGGGTAAAGGCAAGGACATTACTTGGGACGAGGAGGCCACGGTCACTTTCGTTAAAGCCAAGAAAGCCTTGGCAGATGTTGCAATGCTGGTGCACCCCAGTATGGACGTTCCGACCGCCCTCACGGTGGACGCATCCGACACAGCAGTCGGTGGGGTGCTGGAGCAGCTCATCGAGGGGCACTGGCAACCCCTGGCGTTCTTCAGCAAGCACCTACAACCACCCGAACTCAAGTACAGTGCTTTCAACCGGGAGCTGTTGGTACTGTATCTGGCAATCTGGCATTTCAGGTACTTCTTAGAAGGCAGGCCGTTCACCGTGTTCACGGACCACAAACCATTGACCTTCGCGTTCACGAAGGCGTCCGATCTCTGGTCTGCTCGCCAGCAGTGACATCTGTCCTACATCTCCGAGTACACGACGGACATCCAGCACGTCTCGGGAAAGGACAACGTCGTGGCGTACGCACTCTCCAGACCAGCTGTCCAGGCCCTGTCCCTGGGGGTGGACTATGCAGCACTGACGGAGGCGCAGCAGGCAGACGACGAGATGCCCAGCTACAGGACCGCAGTCTCGGGTTTGCAGCTGCAGGACTTTCTCGTAGACCCAGGTGAGAGGACCCTCCTGTGCGACTTGGCTACCGGCCAACCTCGCCCCATCGTCCCGGCAGCCTGGAGGCGGCGAGTTTTTGACTCCATACACGGTTTGGTGCACCCATCTATCAGGACAACCGTCCAGCTGGTCTCCAGCAAGTTCACGTGGCACGGTCTTTGCAAGCAGGTCAGTGAATGGGCCAGAACGTGCGCGCAGTGCCAAACAGCCAAGGTGCAGCGGCACACTAAAGCCCCGCCGCAGCAGTTCGAACCCACTCACCGGAGGTTCGACCACATTCATGTGGATATTGTGGGCCCCCTACCAGTGTCCCGAGGAGTGCGGTACCTCCTAACTATGGTAGACCAGTTCACGAGGTGGCCAGAGGCGGTCCCGCTCACCGACACATCTGCCGATTCCTGCGCCCGAGCACTGATCGCAACCTGGGTAGAACACTTCAGGGTACCGGCCCACATTACCTCCGACAGAGGCGCCCACTTCACCTCCAGCCTGTGGTCGGCTGTGGCCAGCCTGTTGGGAACGCAGCTACACCACACAACTGCCTACCACCCACAGTCAAACGGACTGGTGGAACGCTTCCACCGTCACTTGAAGTCGGCTCTCATGGCCCACCTGAGAGGACCTAACTGGGTGGACGAGCTTCCTTGGGTCCTGCTTGGAATTCACACAGCGCCCAAAGAGGATCTGCACGCCTCGTCAGCCGAGTTGGTGTACGGCGCACCCCTGGCCGTCCCAGAAGAGTTCATACCAGCCCCAAGGGGGCAAGAGGAAGAACCCGCAGCAGTCCTGGACAGACTATGCGAAAGGCTCGGCAACCTGGCCCCTGTACCAACTGCACAGCAGTGACAGATCCAGACCCATGTACCCAAAGAACTGCAAAACTGTAAGTTTGTGTTTGTATGAAGGGGCGGACACCTGGCACCGCTACAGCAGCCGTACGAGGGGCCGTTCAAGGTGATCAACAACAACGGGTCCACGTACGTTCTGGACACTGGGGGGAAAGAGGAGGTTTTCACGGTGGACCAACTCAAACCAGCCCATGTGGACTTGGCTCAGCCGGTTGAGGTTCAGGCACCGCAGCGCAGAGGCAGACCTCCCAAACAGAGGCTGATCCAGACTGTGGACATTGGGGGGTGTATCGCCGGTTCTTGGGGGGGGGGGGTTATGTGGCGACCCACTTCCCAGCGCACTCGAACCGGCTCACAAATAGCCAGCGCGCGGGGGGAGACTTTGGTAATGCACCTCTGACGTCATTTCCGCACGGAGAGGGCGGGCGCTAGGGATTAAATGCCAGCGCCGCGAAGTTTGAATAAACTAGTCTCGAAACGACTTACCGACTGTGTGTCGTTATTTCAGCGCTGTGTGTAGCACATCACTACAAGCAACAGTTAATCCTAAAAAGAGAATTGACAGTCCAGATTCTTCTATTGATAAGCTATATCTACTATTAAGTAAATCCCACACAAACTGAGAAGGCCTATGTTTTAGCCATGTTATGAGGCTGGTTAGCTTATCTCAGCCAGGGTGATGATAGGTCTGCTGTTGCAATTGACCTCAGTACTGCATTCACGAAAAAAATATGTCAGCCATGGTTCCTGTTTTTACTGCAACTATGTGATCTTTGCTATTTATACATATGTACTATGTGTAGAATGAAATAGATATAGATAGTGCCTGTGACCTGTTATAGATAGGTAAGTTGCCAACATTTTAAGTGAAAATAAAAAAAAAGCAGATGAACCAAGAAGGCAGAAGCATTCTATAATATCAATTAATTCAATTTTCAAATAGATATTTGAATGTTATATGAAAGCTGCACATCAAGCTCCCTGTGTTGTAACAAGTTGAATACTCCTTTCACCCTTTGAATAAAGGAAGTTTCTTGCCAGTTCCTTATTAGACTTACTAGTCACACATTTATATTTGTGGCCCTTAGTTTTGGAATGCCCCACAAATGGACATGTCTTCTACTAAACATCTACCCTATCAAATGTGTTTTAAAGTTTCTGTCAGTACCTCCAGTTGAACTTTGTCTTTTTGTGTTTTTCCCCCTAGCTGTCAGTCTGTGGTTTTGTTTTGCCATGTGCTCCTGTCCCCACTCCTGCTCTACTCCGGCCCCTGTATTACTGAGTACTCTGTCTCTCATCCGTTTCTCATTATTACCCGTATTGCTGCCACCCGTGTCTCATTGTGCTCCACCTATCATCTGCCTCTCTGTTTATTGCTCAGAGTATTTTGTCCTGTAGCGGTGTGCTACAAGCAGCGCTGAAATAACGACACGGAGTCGATGAGCTGCAGTTGCAAAAGAGGTTTATTCAAACTTCGTGGCCTCGCTTTAAAGCCTTCCTGATCCCGCCCTCCCCGGGCAGGAATGCTGTCGGGGTCGTGTATTCACAGTCCCCTATCCCCTAAAAGCGCGTGGGCTTTTCCCCCTGCTGGTGAAGCAGACTTGGTGCCCTCTTTGGGACTGGCCTCCATGCCGGCGTGCGCCACTTTGTGAGCCGGTTCGAGTGCGCTGGGAAGTGGGTCGCCACAGTCCTATGTTTGTTGCCAGATTGTGCCAGTAAATTTTCCTGAGCCTATCCAGCGTTTGTATCTGTAGTCTGTCTGTTTCCTGATTCTGGTTTTTGGATTTTTTCTGGATGTTTTGATCTCTGCCTGAACTTTGAGACCGACTTTGTTGCACCTTGGGATTTGTCACTCAATTAATATCACAGTGTGCATAGTACTGGGTCTGCGACCTGATCCCTGTTCCAGTGCCCTGACAGTTTCAAGTTCTCTCTCAAGTCGTTGATTAGTTTTTACTTAAATAAAAGGTTTTTATTACAGTTGTATTGTAGTGGTTTAATGAAAAATCATTAATAGTGAATAACTGAAGATTGGCAGCATATTCTAATAATGATCAATACATATATGCAAATGTTGGCATTTTAATTGAAGACATGCAGAAGGACCTGCCTACTGAATTTACCCCATTAGTTCCTTTGTAAATTTGTTGCTATCATAGATTGACTCTCAGTAAATTTCTGTCTATAGCTTTTAAAAAGTAGTTTTCTAATTTATCATTTATAATTGAGGTTGGGTGCATATGTTCATCTGAAACCCACTGTCAATATTGTAGTTGCAGTATGAATCCAACTGTAATAAATAGGCTTTGGTCCCTGCTGACCAAAGGATCCAAGAAACTCAAAGAAACCTGGTAATGTTTGCATTTCTCATACAATTACATTATAGCACAATTACAGTCAATATTTCTTATGCAAACTTGAGAAAATCGGCAGATGCTGGAAATCCAAAGTAACACACACAAAATGCTGGAGGAACTGAGCAGGTCAAACAGCATCTTTGGAAAAGAGTAAACAGTTGATGTTTCGGGCTGAGACCCTTCATCAGGACTGAGAGGAAAGTGGCAAGATGTCTGAAGTAAAAACTGGGAATGGGGAAAGTTTTGTATATTTCTTATATTGACTTATATTAACATAGTTTTAGAGTAAGCCCAGAACACATCTGAAAACCTGCTAAAACACCTACCGGTAATTTGTTTTAATATTTATACTTTATTCCTATGTAAACAGGAAATAGCCATAAAACATGCGATCCACTTGAAATCAGATAACACATCTCCTCCTCACTGATGATTAACACTGGCACACGTCAGGGGTGTGTGCTTAGCCCACTACTCTACTCTCTATATACATATGACTGTGTGGCTAGGCATGGCTCAAATACCATCTACAAGTTTGCTGACGATACAACTATTGTTGGTAGAATCTCAGGTGGTGATGAAAGGGTGTACAGGAGTGAGATATGCCAACTAGTGGAATGGTGCCACAGCAACAACCTAGCAGTCAACGTTAGTAAGACAAAAGAGCTGATTGTGGACTTCAGGAAGAGTAAGACGAAGGAACGCATATCAATCCTCATAGAGGGATCAGAAGTGAAGAGAGTGAGCAGTTTCAAGTTCCTGGGTGTCAAGATCTCTGAGGACCTAACCTGGTCCCAACATATCAATGCAGTTATAAAGGCGGCAAAACAGAAGCTATACTTCATTAGGGGTTTGAAGAGATTTGGCATGTCAACAAATACACTCAAAAACTTCTATAGATGTACCGTGGAGGGCATTCTGACAGGCTCCATCTCTGTCAGGTATTAGGTGTGGGGGGTGGGGGGGGGACTACTGCACAGGACTGAAAGAAGCTACAGAGGGTTGTAAATCTAGTCAGCTCCGTCTTGGGTACTAGCCAACAAAGTAACCAGGACATCTTCAGGGAGCGGTGTCTCAGAAAGGCAGCGTCCATTATTAAGGACCTCCAGCACCCAGGGCATGGCCTTTCCTCACTGTTACCATCAGGTAGGAGATACAGAAGCCTGAAGGCACACACTCAGCGATTCAGGAACAGCTTCTTCCCTTCTGCCATCCAATTCCTAAATGGACTTTGAACCCTTGGACACTACCTCCCTAGTTTTAATATACAGTATTTCTGTTTTTTGCACATTTTTAAAATCTATTCAATATACGTATACCGTAATTGATTTGCTTACTTATTATTATTGTTTTTCTCTCTGTCTCTGTAGATTATGTATTGCATTGAACTGCTGCTGCTAAGTTAACAAATTGTAATAAACCAGATTCTGAAGTAAAATATTACAGCCTAGCTCCCAAAAGGCTGAGAATTCTAGGAATTCGAGTAAAGGAAAATTTAGGGAAGTGGTTAACTTTCATCATTGGGTATAACTTCACTTGGTTAAAGTATGAAAGGTATTATGAAAATCATTGAATGAAACTCTGAAGTCCTCCAAAATCTGTAGCAAATTTATTTTTGGTCAGCGTAGAATATAGTTGAAAGCATATGGATATCAACTGAATATAATCCAGATTCTCTGTTTAAATACATAAATCTTCTTTCCATGTGATATATAATAGAGACACAGACGTAGAGTCATACAGCATAGAATCAGGCCTTTCAGGCCATCTGCTCCATGCCAACCAGAATTCCCATTAAAGCTATTCCATTTACCCACATTTGGTCCATATCCCTCTAGAACCTTCCTATCCTTGTACTTGTCCCATTGCCTTTTAAATGCAATTAATGTTCTTACCTGCTTCAAACACTTCTTCTGGCAGATCATTTCATACAGTAACCACCCTCTGGGTGAAAACCGCTCAGGGTTCTTTTTGATCTTCTCCCCCCCACGTAAACTTATGCCCATTAGTTCTTGATTCCCCAGCCCTGGGAAAAGGACTCTGTGCATTGGCCCTATCACTGCCCTTCATAGTTTTATACAATGGTTCCTGAAATCAATGGAGTATTGATGCATTTAAACCAAATGAGTATTGCACTATGTTTTGTTTTATAACCTTAGAGTTCTTCAATCCCACATGCCTGATCAAGTAAACTCACTCTCACTCCCGGCAGGGTGGAATAGGCCTCACACCCTGGAAACAAATCAAACCCCTCGCGTTAGGTTGGTGAAGATGTTGTTTTACAGTGGTAGATATTGAACTCACTACATATTTCATGGTTCTAGCATTAAACGCTTTCTCCTACATCCTAGTCCAAGCTCTCTTTCTTCTCGTCCATCAGCTGCCTCTCTGACCGTTTGCGCCAGTCTACTCATTTGCCACAGTCTGTTCACAGTCCATTCTCTTCCAGATTCTCTTTCCACCCTAAATTCCTGTGCCTCACAGATCTCTCACACACTCTTATCCCAGTTAATTTGTTTCCAATATAATGCTGATGCACTGCTTAAGGGACAGGTCCCACTTGCGGAGCACTCTCTATATTTCGATTATCTCCTTTAGTCAGTTCCTCGGGATCGAGGAAGACTTTTAGCCCTTTTTGTGGGTTTCAGCTCATTAGTGCAGACTCTTCCAAGGAGGAAGAGCAGGAGGCCAATGGGCTGGACAGATAATGTAGTTTTTGAAAGCAAAGCCTATTGTACTGAAGTTCATCAATGAGGAATAGAGAGTTGTTGATGATGCTTCAGTGGGAAAAGCTCCCAAGCTGATAGAAAATGGAGAAGAGAAGAAGACTGAAGGACAAATATTCATTTCAGCTGCATTTCAGATCATGGCCAGAGGAAGAGCTAAAGATTTAAATGATTGCAACAGAATTTAAAAATGAAAACCTGACAAAGTACTTACTGTGATGGGGATGTTTGAACATGAGGTAGCTCTATAGCGCCACCTATTGGGCAGCTGAATTTTGTAAGTGACAGAAACCACAACAGTTCATAGACCTTGAACTAGAAATGACAAAACACATTGCAAAAAGGGGCTGCCACTGCTGGTTCTGTGCAAGGCTTCTAGAGTGCAGGGTTCTACCACATGTGGAGCTCAATCATCATGCAGAGTTGAGCAGATCTTGCACGTGCAAACCTGAACAAAAGCCTGTCCTTCCTGAACCTGTGCAGCTGTAGTAAACTCAAGGAGTGAAGAGGATCGCAGAGCTATGATAGACTGATGTTCAGGCCCAGTCATGCAGAGATCAATGTTGGGACAAGTGTTGTTGAGGACAATGGTGTCAGGAGCAATTGCCAAGATGAAAAGCTAAAAAACTGACTTGGGGTCTGGGCCTTTTAACTAACGCTGAAATAGGTCTTGACTTGACCACTTAAATTGTGCTTTGAGTTGGAGGCCTGTGCCATTTCCAATTCTTGTATGTTCAGCAGCACTCATACGATTGATTTTAACTCAATTGTTGTGTATCATTTGTAGTTACAGCATGGGCTCAGCAACTTGCACATACATTAATCCATACTAAAGGCATGGATTTTTGACCATAATGCAGACAGGCTGGTATTGATGGCCTCTGATCACTGAGTTGATTATACTTGACAATTTAATTGGGTTTCAATTTTTGTGCTTTTTAATATGAACTTCATCAACCAACTTAAAAAATAAAATGTTCTTACACATTCAATAGGTAGAAATAAGTAAAGGACCCAGATCAAAATTTCAGAAGTACGTTACCAGTGTACAAAGTATCCAGGCAACCTTTGAGCAGGGTAGAAAATCCTTCTACATTGCTGTGGGATTTCTCAGTCCTTATGGATGACCTTTGGCCTGATGTAAAACGGTGACAACAACCTGATGACAATTTACTTTAAAATTCTGCTTATTAAATGTTAATGCAGGTTGGTACTGAGGTGAAGGGTTGAGCAAAATCCCCTTGTTACTCTGGCATGCTGCCAACAAATACCGGTATGATAAAATAAGCATTTCACTAGACCATAGCTTATGACTCAAATGATTAAACAGGAGTTTGTCTGGATGCTTGTATATTGCTTGACAAATTATCTAAAGCCTGCCTAAAAATATACTGGCAAGAAACTGATGAAATCACCTTAACATTTCCATTGAAAGGTCAAAATTCTCCCTACTTGCTAATGCTGATAATGTCATCAAACCTGCCGATGACAATAGCACTGTTGTGTATTGAAAGTATTTCAGTCTGGCTGACGTCAAATGGCTACAGACTGGCTCTCCTTCCCATCTCTTCCAAGACTTATTACAGCACTTCCAATCAAGTGTTACACGCTGACTTTTTAAAATATTGCTCTTGCATAAGTACTCTCAACCAGCTTTATGGTTCCAGCATTTACTCCTGTTCATTGAGTGCAAAAGAAAGATCTGCTCTTTAAGCTAGCTGATAGAGTTTAACTTAAAATGAGCAAGAAAACTGTCACAGATCCTCAATTAATATCAACTTACTGCTCAAGAGCCATAAATAAGTCTTTTGTGATATGCATGAAACAACTGCATGATGTGACCATTGTGATAGCTGGACACGAGAGGTAGAACCAGGAGGGGGGTCATAGTAGGACAAGACTCAGTCACCAACAAAACAAAAAGGCAGCTTCCTTATTACAGAAGACATTTTGTTTTGTAAACAATGAGCACAATTCTAGAGAGATATTAAAATGTTACACCACTCATAGAGACTCCACATTATTCATGACAATAACTTAAATAAAATTCGATGTTTATCTGACCTCTGCAGAAGAGGGAGATGAGTTTAAAAGCTCCACTTCAGAGCTAATATAGACATACTGGGCCTAATAGATGCATCAGTGAAATGAAGCTAATCCTCAAGAAACTCACAAAGTCCCCAAGAAAATCCTTTTCAGAATGCAGTTGCCTCCCGTAATCTAACGTTAAAGAGAAACTTTTGGCCCTAATTTTGGCAAAATGAGATCTTACAACAAAGTACATCTTCCCCAGTAGAATTCAACAAGATCTGTCTAACTTATTGATGTAATGCTTTTTATCCCAATGTATCATTCCGCTCATACTCATTCCTAGTTCACTTTCCCTAAAGTCATTATTCACATCTATGCATGACTTTAGTTTGCCTTTCCTGCTTGTCATCTGTTGTGAAGGAAGTGAACAGATGATTACGGTTCTGTAAACGCAGCCACAGTTATAGTCTATCCCAGGTAAGGGCCCCACCCCACCATTGAGCACATCTACACAGAGCGCTATCGCAGGAAAGCAGCATCCAGACCATGCTCTCTTCTCACTGCTGCCATGATGAAGGCGGCTTGGGAGCCTTAGGACCCCCACCACCAGGCTCAGAAACAGCTGTTACCTCTCAGCCATCAGGCTCTGGAACCAGAGGAGGTAATCTCTCTCAGCTTCACTCACCGTATCACTGAACTGTTCCTGCAACCAAGGCTCACTTTCAAAGAATGTACATCTCATGTCCTCAATCCTTATTGCTTATATATTTACTTCTAATTTTTTTCTCTCTTTCTTTTTGTATTTGCACTGTTTGTTGTATTTTTGCATATTGGTTGTTGGCCCATCCTGGCGGGTCTGTTGTTTTATTGATTCTATTGTGATTCTTGTACTTACTGTGATTGCCCGTAACAAAACGAATTTCAGTTTTGTATATGGTGATGTATATGTACTTTCACAATAAATTTACGTTGAACATTGAACTTTAAACTTTGAGTTTCATGATAAAGATGGTAAAATTGAACAAAAGGCAAAGAAAAAGGCATTAGCCAGACTCTTCTGAAGGTTATTATAGATAACAGAGAAGCAATGTGATTGGAACATGAGAACAATCAAAGAACTGTAAATTCATTAAAAGAAATGGATGATTATTTTGACTATCTCCTACAAAAATATCTGAAGTGGTATTTTGTATATCTAGAGAATTGAAGGTTAAAGTGATAAGATAAAATTTGATCTCAAAATTCCAAAACTTCTGAATGAGATAAATCCTTGGATTTTGGGTTTGCAAAATGCAGTTTTGAACAATTATATGCCAATTTACAGTGCTCTTTTAAATCCTAGTGAATGAGAGAACAATTCAAGTATTTAGTAACCCTTAATAAAGTCTAATCTATCTGGGGCTTCCGCTGAGGCCTCCCCTACATTGGTGACAACGGTCATAAATTGGGGAACTGCTTCGTCGAGCACCTCTGTTCGAACTGACAAAAATGGAACCTCCCAGTGGCCAAATATTTTAATTATGATTCCCATTCCCTTTCCGACATGTTGGTCCATGGCCTCCTCTTGTACCATGATGAGGTCACCCTCTGGGTGACGGGGCAACAACTTAACTTCTTTTCGGGTAGCCTCCAACCTGATGGCATGAGTATCAAATTCTCCTTCTGGTTAAAAATAACCCTCCTCCTCTCCCTCTTCTTTTATTTCCCACCCTGGCCTCTTACCTCTTCTCACTTTGCTATCATCTCCCCTCAGTGCCCTCCTCCTTTCCTTTCTCCTACGGTCCACTCTCCTCTCCTATCAGATTCCTTCCTCTCCAGCCCTTTATCTTTCCTACGCACCTGGCTTCACCTATCACCTTCTAGCTATCCTCCTTCCCCTCCACCCGTCTTTTTATTTTGGTGTTTTCCCTCTTCTTTCCCAGTCCTAAAGAAGGATCTCAGCCTAAAACATTTCTATAGATGTGGCCTGATCTTCCGAGTTCCTCCAGCATTTTGTGTGTTGCTTTAGTAACCCTTCTCTGCACACCTTTTCAACTCTCCCAAACATTGACACCTCCATCTCAGCTGATCTTCTAAGGTCCAACCTCATACCACCATTTTAAACCTCATAAATGCTTGCCCCCACAGAAGTGATAGGAAGCAAATTAACTCATTTTTACAGCTGTAAATCAACCCAAAAAAACAATCACCATTTGTTTAGATGTAAACTGGAAGGCTGAACCTGAATACTATTAAGAACACTGTCTATACAGAGGTCAATCTGTATTATTGGAGTGAATCAGCGTATATGTTATTGAGGTAGCTTCATGAGAACTAGAAACCATCATTTTCATGTAAGTGACCATCCACTGATTTGCAATGGAGTCTCAATCTATTGTGGGCACATAGGAGTTCAGCCTTATAAGATACTTCACTGAGAGGAGTTGAAATTCATGTCCATGCCTTTAGTCCTGTTAAACTTTTGGATTCAGATTACTGGAAAGCATTTATAGAATTGACTAAAATAGGTTATAAATTTAGATCAATTTGGATTTCACTCTTAATTATCATGAAAGGTCAGGAAGAATTTTCTTTTTATAGAAGGCTATTTTTGCAACTCTGGAAAAAAAACTAAATTGTTTATTGTTCTAAGATGTAAAAATCATACTTTATAAGGCAATTAAAAAGAATGACTGTATAGATTCATTGCTTTATAATGAACTTACAAAAGCGTAAAATGCAGAAGGATCATATTAAATCAAGGAAACAGAATCCATAATCTCCATTTTCTCTTGTCTGTTTTTCAGATTGACAGGAGTTCTGTCTGTAGTCAGAATCCAGACACTCAGATATTAATAGGAAGTGCATAGATGCAAATATCCATGGGATCCTGATATTGGTTGAAAAGATTTGAAGTATTCTAGACACTAACCTTTCTGCAGAGCTCAGAAGAAGAATATGTATACATTCATATCAATTCCATCTTCTCAAGTTAAGTACCATGATTTGCATCAGCAAAGATTCCATCAAAAACTGTCCCAGGGTGAAATTATCAACAAAGGCTGGAGAGGATTGGGAAGTTATATCCAGGTCACACACTCATCTTAAGGAATTTAAATACAAACAAAGAAACAATGTACTATCTTCTCAATGGATAGTGGAAGCTCGGGGTTAATGTTTAAATTTAACCATGTATTATACAGGTAAATAGTAGACAGCTGTCGATCTCAGGGGTTCATGGGTTTGTCCCTCTGGTCAACTGTGTCCTCTCCAGGGCGCAAGCCTGGGCGGGAAGATTTGAAGAACCGGCTGTTGCCCATGCAGCGGGTCCCCCTCTCCACATCACTGATGTAGTCCAAGGGAAGGGCAAGCACCGATACAGCTTGGCACCAGTGTCATCGCAGAGGTTGCCAGAGTGAAGTTGTAAACAACATCAAACTGCCTTAAGGACCCCGGCTTCAGATTTCTTCCTCGAGGTTTACTCCCGAAGCCTTCCCCACGGGTGTGTATGGCCACAAGGCAGCGGCGGTTTAAAATCAGAGTTTTCCTTCTCCTAGGTGGGCCCCACTTGCCCAAAATACAGGTAAATAAATATAAAATAATCTCATACTACTATCTTTGTGGACCCTTTATGCTGGCCATTGTTAGTGGTAGATTGACGGCGGCAAAGAGAAAATTTGCAAGTACTTACAGCGACGTGCTCTGGTTATAGAGGATCTATATGTTCCCTTTAGATCTTAGTATATGAAAAAAAATCAAACACCATGCACACTATTGTAACAACATCAATGAACGTCTAAATTCTAGCATAAGTCAACAAGAAAATTATTTTCAAACCAAGAGATTCTGCAAATGCCGGAAATCCAGAGCAATACACACAAAATGCTGAAGGGGCTCAGCAGGTCAGGCAGCATCTGTGGAGAAGAATAAAGGGTTTGATGTTTCGGGCCGAGATCCTTTATCAAGACTGGAAAGGAAGGGGGAAAGAAGCCAAAATAAAAAGGTAATGCAGAGAAAGGAGTACAAACTAGAAAGTGATAGTTAAAGCCAGGTCAGGGAGAAGATAGGTGGTTTGGGAGTGGGGATGAAGTGAGAAGCTTGGAGGTGATAAGTGGAAAAGATAAATGGGTTGAAGAAGAAGGAATCTGATAGGATAGGAAAGCAGAGAGGACAATCAGAAAAAGGAAAAGGGGAGGGTGATAGGCGAGCAAGAAGAGAAGGGGAGGCAGAATGGGGAATGGAAATGGAGAGGAGGAGGAAAGGGGTGAAGTTACAGGAAGATGGAGTAATCAACATACATGCCATTAGTTTGAAGGCTACCCAGGTGGAATGTGAAGTGTTGCTCCTCCATCCTGAGAGTAACCCTCAGAGCAGCAGTAGAGGAAGTCATGGACCAAGGTAAAACAAAGCCCACAAAAGGTGATAGTTATAGGCCTACAGTAAAAGCCCTCCCCACTATTGAGCATATCTACAAAAAGAGCTGTCTTAAGAAAGCAAGATCCATCATCAAAGAGACCCACCATCCAGGTCATTCTCTCTTCTTGCTGCCGTCATTGGGAAGGAGGTAGGTCCCACTAGGTGAAAACCACGAGGTCTCTCACCACCAGATTCAGGAACAGTTATTAGACTTCAACCATCAGGCTTCTGGCCTAGTGTGGATAATTTCACTCAATCCAACACTGAATTAATTCCACAGGCTACAGACACGCTTTCAGTACTCTACAGTTCATGCTCTCAGTATTAAGTATGTAAATTTTTTGTACTCACAGTTTGTCTTCTTTCGCACATTGATTTCTTGTTAGTCATAGTTTGCCGGTTTTCATTGATCCTAACGTATTTCTTTGTTCTACTGTGAAAGCCTGCAAGAAAATAGATCTTGGCATAGTATATGGTGACATATATGTACTTCGAGAATAAATTTCCTTTCAACTTTGATTTTATAATGTGAATGGGGAGCGAATAAAAATGGGTGGCCACCGGGAAATCCTTCATTGTGGACAAAACGAAAATACTTGACAAAGCGGTTCCCCAATCTATGTCAGATCTCTCAGATGCAAAGAAGGCCGCACTGGGAACTCCTGATACAGTAGATAGGCAATTACAGAAAATTACCGAAGTTACCTCCTTTCTCTGGAAGGTATCCAAAGTAGCAAAGCTGCTGTTATGTCAGCTCTATTGCGACACAGACTCAAAAAGTCAAAAGTGCTCAAGAAGTCAACGTGGCTGAAAGTCAGCCAAAGGTCCAACTCTGACTTCTTCGGCTGAGAGGGTTCATTGCAAAATTCTATGCAATGTCAAAAATCTGAAGAAATTATAGACTCCGGAAATCCAAAATGAACAGAGAAAATTCTGAAAATACTCAGCAGGTCAGGTAGAATCTGTAGAAGGAGAAACAGAGTCAAGATTTCAGATTGGAGACCCTCTGTCAAAATTGGAAAAGAGAGAAACAAGTCAGCTTTGTAACCCCCTATTTGCAAAACCAAAATTAACTTATTTTCTTACTTCCCCAGTTCTAATGACGGATCTCAAAACTGAAATGTGAACTCCTTTTCTCCTTCCTGAGATGCTCCCAGACCTGCTGGGTGTTTTCAACATTTTCTGTTCATATTAGTGTACATCTGAGCAGTTCATTCACTTGGGGGGGCGGGGGGGGATCTTCCTTGCATGGCATTCGGAGCACTACAGCTAAGGGATATCTCCTGTCTGGCTGCTTCTTGATGTGCCCAATAAAAGACAGATTACTTAAAGACTGAGGAAAGATGTGTGTCAAAATGGTGAACTTAATAGATCTGTTAGGTAATACATAGATTCCACCTGTTAAGTATAATTCATTAGAATTTACTAAATCTCTGTAAATTACTTGATCGTAACAGGCAGCCAAATTCCACAGATCCCTGCTGTATACACTATGATTATGTTTTTCCTGAGTTTAATGAATATTTATGAGTTTACATACTAAAATATCGGATTTAGGAACCGCTGCGTGCCACTTGATTGACTCCACTTACTAAGCCAAAGTGGACATGGGTTTATCATCTGATTTACAAAGCTACATTCTGTTGGTTTAGGGTGCCGACTTCATTATATGTGGTAACACTTAGAAGTCACTGGATGTCACTAATCCAGTAATGTCTTCCAGACCTATGCCAAAATTGCACAAGTTTACTTGCACAATTCTCTTCATATTTCCTGTATTTAACCAGTGTTATATTTTTCTGGAAATTATGACATTCTACAGCCTATAGAGTGATAGAGTTATAGAGGGACTGGAGGACCTGAGTTATAGGGAATGGTTCAATAGGTTAGAATGGAGGTTCTCAACCTAGGGCCCACTGACCCCTCTGTTAATGGTAGGGGTCCATGGCATAGAAAAGGTTGGAAACCCCTTGGTTAAAAATATTCAAACTATACAGCACATAAACAGGCTCTTCAGCTCATCTATTCCATGCCGAACTGTCATTCTGCCTAGTCCCATCAACTCACACCTCTATACCCCTCCCATCCATGTCCAAATTTCTCTTAAGTATTGCAATGAAACCCACATCCACTTCTATCACTGCAGCTTGTTCCATGCTCACATCACCCTCTGGGTGCAGAAGTTTCCCCTCAAGTTCTCCTTAAATATTTCACCTTTCATCCTTAGTATATGACCTATTTTCACCCAACCTCAGTGGAAAAAGTCTGCTTGCATTTATCCTATCTAAACTTCTCATAATTTTGTATATTTCTATTAAGCTCCCCTCATTCTCCTCTGCTCAAGGAAATGAAGTCCTAACCTATTCAACCATTCCCTATAACTCAGGCTCTCAAGTCTCAGCAACATCCTTGTATATTTTCAATGTACTCTTTCAATCTTATTGATATTGTTCCTGTTGGTTGATGGCCAGAGCTGCACACAATACTCCCAAGTTGGCCTCACCATCATCTTCTACAACATCAACATAAAATGCCAAATTCTGTACTTGGTGCTTTGATCTAACAAAAGCCAATGTGCCAAACACGAGAAAGTCTGCAGACTCTGGAAATCCAAGCTACACACACACAAACCATTGGAGGAACTCAGCAGGCCAGGCAGCATCTGCAGAGAAGAGTGAATAGTCAGTGTCGGGCCGAGACCCTTCATTGGGGCTCGCTGGAACTTGAGAACCTGAGTTAAAGGGAATAGTTGAATAGGTTAGGACATGAGCAAAGGAGAATGAAAGGAGCACTTTACCCGTGGTTAAAGATGTTTTAAATATATCTGCCAGAGATCCTGCAAATTATATGTTAGAGTTAAATAGTAACTGGAGTGACCCCTTCAGAATCAAATACAATTTGAACTGACAAATTCAAAATCTAATTTATTACATATAAGTTTAATCATTTGAAAAAAACAGTATCATGGTTTGAAGATATTTCTTTGATATCACAAGCACAATTTTTATGCAGTTGATATTTTCCAAAACAAGTGTTTGCCAATGAGTTTAGTTGTAATTAGGCAAAGGCTGTCAGTATCAAAGACAAGAACTAGAAAATAAAATGATTATCAAAATCACATGAAAATGAATCCTGAAGTATTTACATTTAATTTTGAATCGCTGGCATGGGCATACAGTAAGTTGTGATATTCTCTCATAAGAGCTTTAATGTATTTAGTGTTGCTAAGCATAGAATTTCCAGATATGCAAAAGACTGTCTACAAAATAAAAAACCTAACAAAAAAACCCATAATTAATTAGGAGTGCCATACATGTCACACTCCCGATTGTGCAGGTGGGCAGGATCAGCAACCTACATCGTACATTCCGACCCACTGAATTCTGAAGCTAGCATGTAGTAGCATGTGCTAGGCCCTTAACTTAACACATATTGCTTTTCTAAACGGATCCCTTTTCAACCCTGTCACCACCACCGATTATTAATCATCCTTCTGCCTCCCCGCCTTATTGAGTTTCTCAGGAATGACATTCCAGCTGGCCTGAAAAGAGACAAGAAAGGTTAGATTAGCAAATCAGTTTCTCAACTGACAAAGCCTAGAATGTTATAAATGTAGAAAGCATACCAAAAGAAAAACCCTCACAGGAAAAAAGAACGTTTACAATTTACATTTTGCCAAGTTATAATTGTGGATATACATAGTTGCCTTGACCTTATATGGCTGATACCAATTTTGCTTCAGAACTAAAATTAAAGGTTGATGCTTTTAGTTTATTCAGGACTGCAATAATTGCAATCAATTGTGCTTCTGTAATTCTGTTATCAGTATTTAATTATTATATAAAGCCAACAAGTACAGATTTTGTAATAAATATGTATAGCCATACATTAAACGATCTGAAGCATCAAGATACTAATGACAGATTAACAACAACCAAGAATTTCATTTATTCAATGTTAAGCTGAAATATGAAAACATTAAAAGATACTTAAGATGTTTTCTTCGATTCAGTGTATACAACTGTACAGTGTTTGGGACATGGTGTACGTGTTGACTCATTAACCATCCCTCTCTGCATTTGGATTCAACAATCCTCCTCGACTCTTGTCCAAGAAACTCAGATCAGATTCCAACCACATTTGCCATTAATATCTGCTAACATTAGGAAATTACTGTCGCTTAAGCCAACTATTGCTCAGGAATTGAAATCAGATCACTTAGTGTAGCCACGAATTGGACTCTCAACTGAGTTTCAGCTCCTGTTACCTCTATTATAAGCATTTTAAATGTTTAATAGTTTCAGCTGTCTGAACATGCAGTGTAGTAAAACCTGTTCAGCCTGACCAGATTTTCAATGGCCCTGTTAAATTTTCGCATTATTTCGTTGTCTCCTTGCATATAAAATAGGCTATTTGTTCCTTTGGTTTTAGTCCAGCAGATTATTTTTCTGAGTAGTTTCCATCAAGCAGACCATTAGCATGTCTATCAAGCTGTCCTTTTCATGTGGATAAGTCATTAGCCTGACTCATAACTTCCTACCAAGAGAACCTGCCAACTACAATGAGTGAGTCGCCACTCCATCCCCACCAGGCATAGACTGCATTTAATTCTAACATTCAAACGCCAGAGCTTTGATCTCTTGGCTGTTTGCACTACTTAGTTAAGCAATAGTTCTAAACATAGCAATTTAACAAATCAGTTACCTCATTAAATAACAAGTTGATAACACGACGGTATCCGAATGATACATCCTGTCACAGTTCAATGATTAAATCTGACTGTTCAAAATGCACAGTGGTGTTGTTACTTCAACAAATGTTCTGTAAGCATCCGGTTTATTGGACAGAACTATATCAGTTTTATTTCTCCTGTGATGTGTCAAACTGCAAAAATAATAGCAAGTGGGATATACAAGCAATTTTCAAGGACATCACAATGCCAAATTAACAGGAAGTATGGAACAGATTTTGGAGAGAAAAAGTCATCTTTCAGGTTGGAAGAGTAAAATGTAAAAAATACCATTGGACTTGATCATCCCTGATACAACATTAGCCTTCAAGTTATCCCACTTTCCTCTTATCCCTCCTCTGTTAGTTCCCAAAGGCACATAGCCTTTCACTGTAGGCCATTAGGTTCTACTTCAATGCATTCTAAAGGCACGAACTAAGCTGCAGGAGGCATGAAGTATAATAAACAGTGTCTATAAAAAGTATTCAGCCACCCCACCCCCACCCCAGAAGTTTGCATGTTTTATTGTATTACAATATTGAATCACAGTGGGTTTAATTTGGCTTTTTTAACACTGATAAACAGAAAAAGATTCTTTCGTGTCAAAGTGAAAACAGATCTCCACAAAATAATCAAATTTAATCACAAATATAAAACAGAAAATAATTGATTTCATAAGTATTCACCCCCCTTTAATATTGACACACCAAATCATCACTGGTGCAGCCAACTGGTTTTAGAAATCACGTAATTAGATGGCCTAGCAATGTTCACCTCACAAACATTGGCTTTTTTTTAAAGCATCGTGAGACCATGGATTTGCGCCTTGGAAGGTTTCCAGGGCGCAGGCCTGGGCAGGGTTGTATGGGAGACTGGCAGTTGCCCATGCTGCAAGCCTTCCCCTCTCCACACCACCGAAGTTGTCCAAGGGAAGGCAACTAGGACCCAAGCAGCCTGGCACCGGTGTTGTCACAAAGCGATGTGTTATTAAGTGCCTTGCTCAAGGACACAAACACACTGGCTCAGCTGAGGGTCGAACCAGTGACCTTCAGATCACTAGTCCGGTGCCTTATCTACTAGGCCATGCGCCAACACCTATACTGTTTGGGGGGGGTGGGGGGATGCGGGTGGAATAACATAGAAGAGGAAAGCCACAGCAGCAGTCAGGTCTCTGACACCAAGTCTGACTCTGTGGCTCAGAAAGGGAGAAGAGAATGCAGTACTGATAAGGGGTTCCATCGTTAGAGGAGCAGACAGGAAATGCAGCTTCCAGGAGAAGTGGTAGAGGCAGGTTTGGTATTGTCATTTAAAGTAAAATTGGATAGGTATATGGATAGGAAGGGAATGGAGAGTTATGGACTGAGTGCGGGCCAGTGGGACTAGGTTAGTGTAAGCATCGGCATGGACTAGAAGGGCCGAGATGGCCTGTTTCTGTGCTGTAATTGTTATATGCTGTGGAGGTGAAAGAAACACCCAGATGGATGTTGTCTACCAGGTGCCAAGGTCAAGGATGTCTTGGATTGGGTCCACAGCATTCTAAAGGGAGAGAGTAGGCAGCCGGAAGTCTTTTACATAGTGCTACCAATGATATATACAGAAAAAGGGAGGGCCTGAAGAGAGAACATAGGAGGTTAGGTAGAAAGCTGAACAGCAGACCTCAAGGGTAGTAATCTCTGCAGTGCTACCTGTACCACACATCACTGGTAGTGTGCAGGGCCCAAGAACAGGATGATTTGGCAGATGAATGAGGAATTGAGCAAGATTTCAGATTTCTCGATCATTGGGATCTCTTATGGGGAAGGTATGAACTGTACAAAAAAGACGGGTTACACTTGAACTGGAGGGAGATCAATATCCTTGTGGGCAGGTTTGCTAGAGCTGTTGGGGAGGGTTTAAAATATTTTGGCATGGGGGTGGGAACCAGAGTGATAGGCCTGAGATAGGTCTCAAAAAGGGTGATGGACACAGGACTAAAGGTATTATACTTGAATGCAGTTAGTACACAGAATAAGGTAGATGATCTTGTAGCACAGTGGGAGATCGGCAGGTATGACACTGTGGGCTTCATTGCATCGTGGCTGAAAGAAGATCATTGTTGGGAGCTTAATATCCAAAGATGCACATTGTATTTAAAGGAGAGGCAGGTATGCAAATGGAGTGGGGTAGCCCTTTTGGTAAAAAAAACCTAAAATCAAATCCTTAGAGGTAACATAGGGGCAGAATATGCAGAACCCTTGTGGGTAGAGTTAGGAAACTGCAAGGGTAAAAAGACCTTGATGAGAGTTATATACAGGCCTCCGAACAGTAGCCAGAATGTGGGGTACAAATTACAATGGGAGATAGAAAAGGCATGTAAAATATGGGTGTTATGTTAGTTGTGGGAGATTTGAATATGCATGTAGTTTTGTAAAATTAGGGTGGTGCTGGATGCCAATAACTGGAATTTGTAGAATGCATATGATATAGCTTTTTTTAGAGCAGCTTGTGGTTGAGCCCACTAGGGAAAGGCAATTCTGGATTGGGTGCCATGTATGAACCTGTTTTGAATAGGGAGCTTAAGGTAAATGAACCCTTAGGAGCCAGTGTTCATAATATGATAAAATTCACCCTACAGGTTGAAGGGGAGAAGCTAGAGTCAGATATTTCGAGGAATGAGAGAGGACCTGGCCAAAGTTGATTAGAAGGAGACACTAACAGGGATGACAACAAAACAGCAACAGCTGGCTTTCTGCGAGCAATTTTGAAGGCAGAGGATGGATATATCTCAAAAATGAAGAAATATTCCAAAGGGAGGATGATGCTATTGTGGCTGACAAGGAAAGTCAAAACCAGCATATAAACTATAGTGGAGGCATATTATATAGCAAAAAAAAGAGGGAGGTTAGGGGATTGGGAAGATTTTAAAAACCATGAAATATGAAGCTAAACTAACCAATAATATAAAATAACTAGTGACTGGTGGTGTTCCACATGGGTCGGTTTTGGGGCCGCTTCTTTTTATGCTATTTATCAATGATTTAGAAGATGGAATAGGTGGCTTTGTTGCCAAGTTTGCAGATGATACAAAGATTGGTGGAGGGACAGGTAGAGTTGAGGAAACAGGTAGACTACAGGAGGAGTTAGACAGATTAGAAGAATGGGCAAGAGAGCGGCAAATGAAATACAATGTAGAAAGATGCACGGTCATGCACTTTGATAGGAGAAATAAATGTGCGGACTATTTTCTAAACAGGGAGAAAATCCAAAAAACTGAGATGCAAGGGGACTTGGGAGCCCTTGTGCAGAACAACATAAACTTGAAGGCTGAATTGGTACTGAGGAAGGCAAATGCAATGTTAGTATTCATCTCAAGAGGTGTCGAGCACAAGAGCAGGGATATGATGCTGAGGCTTTATAAGGCACTGGTGAGGCCTCACCTTGAGTATTGTGAACAGTTTTGGCTCCTCATCTAAGAAAAGATATGCTGGTATTGGAAAGGGTTCAGAGGAGGTTTACAAGGATGATTCTGTGAATGAAAGGGTTATCATACAGGGAAAGTTTGATAGCTCTGGGTCTGTACTTGCTGGAATTTAGAAGGATGAGGGGGGGACCTCATTTAAACATTTCGAATGTTGAAAGGCCTAGACAGAGTAGATGTTTCCCATGGTGAGGGAGTCTAGGACAAGAGGGCACAGCCTCAGGATAGAGGGGCATCCATTTAAAACAGAGATGCAGAGAAATTTCTTTAGCCAAAGGGTAGTGAAATTGTGGAATTTGTTGCCACTGGCAGCTGTGGAGGCTGAGTCGTTGGATGTATTTAAGGCAGAATTTGATTGGTTATTGATTGGACACTGCATCAAAGGTTATGGGAGAAGGCCAGGGAGGGCAAAAAAGAATCAGTCATGATTTACTGGCCGAGGGGACTCGATGGGCCAAATGGCCTAATTCTGCTCCTATGTCTTATGGTTTTATAATACCAGAAGATTCTTTGGATATATGAAGTGTAAATGAGAGGCAAAAGTGGATATTGGATTGAAGGAAAGTTATGCTGGAAAGGTAATAAGTGGCAAAGGAAGAGCATACAAACTTAATAAGTATCTTACATCAGTCTTCACCATGAAAGGCATGAGCAGTATGCCAGAAATACAAGTGTCAAAGGGGAGAAGTGAGCACAGTTACCATTAATAAGGAGAATGTGCTTAGGATCTGAAGGTAGATAAATCACCTGGACGAGATGAGCTATACCTGGGATTCTGAAAGAGCTAGTTGAATAGAATGTGGAGGCGTTAGTAATGATTTTTCACGAATCACTAGATTCTGAAATAATTCTAGAAGAATGGAAAATTGTGAATGTCACTTGACTCTTTAAGAAGGGAGGATGCAGAGGGAAGGAAATTATAGGCCTTTTAGCCTGACTTCAGTTGTTGTGAAGATACTGGAGTCCATTATTAAGGATGAGGTTTCAGGATACTTGGAGGCATATGATAAATAATGCCAAAGTCAGCATGGTTTCCTTGAGGGGAAATCTTGACTAACAAATCTATTGGAATTCTTTGAGGAAATAACAAGTATGATAGACAAAGTAGAGTCAGTGGATATTGTTTACCTGCTTTTTCAGAAGGCCTTTGACAAGGTTCCGCACATGAGGCTACTTAACAAGATAATAACCTATGGTGTTGCAGAAAAGATACTAGCATGACTAGAAGCACAAGCACAAGAAAATATGCCGATGCTGGTGTGTGTTGCATAGATGGAAGATTGGATGGAAGAAAAGGAGCCTTTTCTGGCTGGCTGCCCGCAACTACTGATGTTCTGCAGGGGTTGATGTTGGGACCACTTCTTTTCACCTTATATGTCAGTGATTTGGATGATGGAATTGATCGCTTTGTGGCCGGTTTTGTGGTCAATACAAAGGTAGGTGGAGGGAAAGGTTGTCCTCAAAAAGCAAGGAGTTTCTAGTAGGACTTAAACAGATTGGAAGAATAGGCGAAAAGTGGCAGATGGAATGCAGTGTTGTGAAGTGTATGGTCATGCACTTTGGTAGGAGAAATAAAGGTGTTAGACTATTTTCTAAATGGGGAGAGAATTCAAGAATCAGAGGTGCGAAGGCCCTTTGGAGCCCTTGTGCAGGATTCCCTGAAGGTTAACTTGCAGGTTGAGTCGGTGGTGAGGAAGGCAAATGCAATGTTGGCATTCATTTCATGAGGACTAGAATATAAAAGCAAGGTTATAATGACATTCATCGGACTGCAGTTGGAATCCCATGAGCAGTTTTTGGCCACGTATCTAAGAAAAGGTGTGATGGCATTGGAGATGGTCCAGACGTGGTTCCTGAGAATGATTCCGGGAAGGCTGTGGAGGCTAAGTCATTGGGTATATTTGAAGCAGAGTCTGATAGATTCTTGATGAGTCAGGGCATCAAAGGTTATGGAGAGCTGGCAGGAAATGGGGTTGAGAGGGATAATAAATCAGCCATGATGGAATGGCAGAGCAGACTTGGAGTGTTGAACAGCCTGATACTGCTTCTATGTCTTCTGGTTTTATGGTCTTAAAATGGAATAGCTGTCTCACAAGCGAGTTCAACAACACCATTGCATACTCACACTTATGGCATCATATCCTAGAAGCAACGTTCCAGATTCTATCGCCTACCAAAGTGCAAGTACAACAATTATTCTCTGGGTTCTGGACTTCAATATCCAAGATCACATGTGGCTTTGTAGTATTGCTACTGACCAAACTCAAGTCCTGAAGGACACAGATGTCATATTATGTCGCCACTAGCTGGTGAGTGATCCAACACAAGGAATGGACTAATTTGAACTTTGCCCTCCCTCCAGTTTTCCTATGATAGATGCATCTCAGCAAGACAGTATTAGTGACAACTGCATAGTGTCATAAGGTGGGTGTTGAATCAGGACCCAACTGCAGGACACAGACACTGGAGTCCCGGAAACGGGACGGGACGGGATGCAGTCTAGGCAGGGGAAGCAGGACCAGGACAAGGGACTGGGAACAAGGAGCCTGGGGTGGACTCCGAGCCCGAGACTGGACAAGGACCCAGACCCTGGGTCTTGCCTCAGGCTTGGACCCCCAAACCCAGGCGAGGACATGACGAGGCTTGAGGCTTGGGTCAAGCCTGCAGGCTTGGGGCAGACTAGGAACTGTACATCAACATGGAGCCAGGACTTATCCTCCAACAAGCCGGGACTCACCTTTAACAGGACACTGACATGAAACGGGACAGTACACAAACGTAAAGCCAGGGCTTATCCACCAACAAGCCGGGACTCATCTTTAACAAAGCACTGACATGAGACAGGATTCTACACAGACATAGAGCCGGGACTTATCCACTGATAAGCCGGGACTCATCTATAATTCCACACCAAGGTGGGGCAGGACCATCCGTCAGGTAACGGCAGAACAGCCTGACCTACCCGACAGAGGCAAAGACAAGGCAGATTCCCTCCACAGGGCAACAGCTGAACAGCCTGACTTACCCCACGGAGGTGAGGACAAGGCAAGACAGATCCCCCCACAGGGCAACAGCAGAACGGCCTGACTTACCCCACAGGGGCGTGGACAGGAAGAGACAAACACCAAGGAACAACAGACAGTTCCACCACTGCATCGGGGTAGCTTCAAGTAGCCGTTACAGCTGGCAACCTTGGCTGGCTACAGAAGCAACCAGATCCCTACCTAGCTCAGAGTGGCTGACAACCACGCAGCTGGCCTGGGAAACAGCTGAATCCATACCGCAATGACCACTCTGATTACTACCAACAAGGCTCCCAGAAGCCAAGGTTCTCCAAGGCCATTCTAGCCTTCCACCAGCCATATGTGCCATGAGTATCCTGACAAGACGAACCCCCAACCACACTCAATACCAGGGCCACTTACATTCCCAGTTCCAATATGAGACTCAGGTGTTTCTAGTTAAGTCCAACCGCAGCAAGGGACCGCCGGAAAACCTGGAGTCCGCAGACCAGACTACGGACTTCGGACTTCGGACTGAACCACCACACATAGTCCTTATATAGAGAATGTGGCAATATTCCACTGTATTGTGAGACTACCTGGACATGTTACATATGAGAGATCTGAGCAACAGTTCAAAAATGGGCAATAATGAGCAGGTTTGGATCATAGCCATCATAGTCTGCAATCTGGTGGCCCAGCATATCATCACTGTCGAGATAAGGATCAGCTGTGGCTCAGTGAGGCGTGTAGAAAGGCATGCTGGGAATGGCAACAGGCTTACCAAAAGTGAAGTCCCCAGCTGCTGAAGCTGCAGCACAGGACTAATGCATAGCTGCAACTTGCCTTTGGTATTCACTGATTGGTCCTATCCCTGTGAGAACAGGGATACTTTGGAGCAATTCTAGTCAAGTTCTATTACAATAATAACAATGGCCTGTACCCAACAATATGGTAATAAGTCCATGTACATCCTGTTCAGGTGAAGCAGAACAAAACCAATATATGTGGTTGTCAATTTATTCCTAATCACCAGCATAGAAATGGAAGGTTCTGCTGTTAAACAGAACTTTCTTTTTGATGCCCGGCTCACCAAGGCAGAGAGCCACTCCAAGCATATCTACATATTTGTTAGTGAAAAATACCTCTTGTCAGTTTGAGCTGACAGAAAGTCTCTTTTATTTATTTTTCAAAGTGTGTGTGTTGATGACAAGGCAAATTTTCGGTGGGACTAGGTGAGAGTAAGCGTTCGGCACGGACTAGAAGGGCCGAGATGGCCTGTTCCCGTGCTGTAATTGTTATATGGTTATATGAGATGCCAGCCTGGTAAAGCAGAATCAAATGTAAGCCAAACAGCAAAAACAACATGCAATAGACAGAGCTGAGCAATACCACAGCCAAAGGGTCAAATGAAAGATATGCAGTCCTGCCACATTGTTTGTGAATGGTGATGGGCAAATATTTGCCTTGTCATCAACACACACACTTTGAAAAATAAATAAAAGTGACTTTCTGACAGCTCAAACTGACAAGAAGTATTTTTTGTTTCTTCAAAATTCACTTGTGGTCAGAAACCTTTTGAAACAGTGTAAAAATATTACTAATATTTAACTTTCATTCTTTTGTAATTGAAAACACATTCATTTATAATATATTTACCTGCCATCACTCTATTTTAAATAATAATAACGATTAGTCCGAAATAGAATCTAATTTATTGTCACTGACATTCAGCGTGTTGTGAATTTTGTTGTTTTGTGGCAGCGGTACAGAGCAGGCATAATAATTTACTATAAATTACAATTAAGAACATAAATTAGCAGTGTAAACAGGAATAGTGAGGTAGTGTTCATGAATTCATGGACCGGTCAGAAATCTGATGGCAGTGCTGAAGAAACTGTGCCTAAAACTTTGAATGCGGACCCTCAAGCTCCTGTACATCCTGCCTGACGTTAGTAATGAGAAGAGGGCATGTCCCAGATGGTGAAGGTCCCTTGTGATACCACCTGCTCGAGGCACCAACTTTTGAAGATATCCTTGGTGATGGGGAGACTTGCGCCCGTGATGGAGCTGGCTGTCTCTACAATCCTCTGAAGTCTCTTAAGATCCTCTGCTCCGGTGCCTCCATATGAGACAGTGATGCAAACGGTTAAAGTGCTCTCCATGGTACATCTGTAAAAAATTGCTAGCATCTTTGATGACATACAAACTGTCCTCAAATATGGCCACTGGCATGCCTTCTTTGTGATATGTTCAATATGTTGGACTCAGAATAGAAACTCTGAAGTACTGACGCCCAGGAACTTGAAACTGCTCACCCTTTCTATTGTTGACCTCTCAATGAGGATTGGTTAGTGTTCTTCCAACTTCCCCTTCCTGAAGTCTACTGTCAATTCAGGTCTTGCTGACACTGTATGCAAGGTTGATATTACAACACCACTCAGCCAGCCAATCAGTTTCATTACTGTATGTTGCTTCACTGCCATCTGAGATTCTGCTAACAACATTGGTGAATTTGAGCTGTGCCTAGCCACTCAAGAGTGTAGAGACCAGTGGACCAAGCATGCATCCTCTGTGTTAATTGTCAGCGAGGGAGAGACGTTATCACCAATCTGTACTGACTGTGGTCTCCTGCAGAGGAAGTTAAGAATCCGTTTTTTTATAATTTAAAATAAAGTATAAAATACAACATGTACTTTAAGTTAAGGTAAACTTATAATTTCTGTAAAGTGCAAACAGGAGGAAATCTGCAGATACTGGAAATTCAAGCAAAACACACAAAATGCTGGTGGAACGCAGCAGGCCAGGCAGCAATTATAGGAAGAAGGGTCTCGGCCCGAAACATCGACTGTACAAATTTCAGTAAAGGTTAGTAACCAATTCCAATGACTAGGACCACACTAAATGCACCAGTAACGGCCAGGATTAAGCAGAGAGGCCAGTGCGGCAGTCTGGTGTGCAGTCACTGAGGTCCAAAATCCTCTAGTGTGCTCACTCTAGCTAATCAGTTCCCCATAGAACCATTGATTAGACATCACAAGCGAACACGCGGCGTGCAAGAGAATTCCTAGAAGCGTGTTTTTCTGGAAACACATAGACCTCGATCCTATTTCTGAGCCGAAGTGGGCAAAATTCCAGACCTCAAAATACCAAGTTTGCTATGCAGCCAATCAGCAACGAGATTTCTTCCGAGCATCACAACTGAGTTTCCGAAATGACGTCCAAAGGGCTGATTGAAAAGTATATAAAGGCCAAGCAGTCAGAGGACACGCCACAATCAACAGCAGACTGGCAATGTCTCCTCACATGGTGGTGAAACATTTGCAAGTAAATTGCCAAGATCAGGGAACAACTCAACCCAGCCATCAACCACCTGAGCTATACATCTTACCTATTATTTCCAACATCAGCATTATTCAGCCAATTAGATCCTGCAAAGAGAAATTCAACCATTAGAACAATAAGTTTAAAACAGTAGTTTCTATGAAATATTATTCTGACTTTTACTTAATTGTCAACATACTGTATGTATGATATGACTAGGCAATTAAATGTAAGACTGAAGAGTCTATTTGAAGGACAATCATTTTTCTAAAACTTTATGACTAAGTCCAAGAAATAAGAGTGAAATATATGAATCACAGTCAAACAAAAATGAAGTGACGTGTTTTTATTGGCATTGTGGAAGAGGTTCAGATTTAATTCAATGATTGTACAAAGCCCAATCCCATTTGCAACTCTTCAGATGATACAAAAGCGAGTTTCTATCAAGAAAGTGCTAAACAACATTTAGATGTGAGCTAAATAATGATGTTTAATACTTGTGCCACATGTCCCAGAGGATAATTATCTCCATACACCCTTACATTCTGTGGAATAAGCATTACTGAGCCCTACATCAACAAAGGTCCGGAAGTCAACTTTATCCAGAAATTTAACTGGAGCTGACACATATCTTGTGGCAAACGTCTTGCCATATTCCTCAAAGCATTTTCACTATCTACAAGGCACAGGTCTGTATATACTTTCCACTTGTCTAGATAAATGCAGCTCCAACACTTTCAAATGGCCTAATGCCACCCAGAACAAAGTAATCTACTTGATTACTCCTCACAATTCATCACACTAAGCATTCACTGCCTCCACCACGGATACTCTGCGGCTCCACTTCAATCCATCTTCTCTATCCTCTTTTCTTCTATTTCTCCTCTTCCCATCTGTGTGTGATCACCATAACATTCAGATCACAGACAGCTTGAATTAGAAATACAGTATATTCTGATTCCTTCCTCAACATCAGGTCTTGGAACTCCCCATGAGGGCCTTCATCAGTGCACTTCAGTAGTTCAATTGCAATTTCTTCTTTCAGATTTATACCCTGCCACAATTTCGAAAAGGCCCTGATCAAAGTTTCAGATGATACTCTACGAGAGGTGATTGATAAGTTCGTGGCCTAAGGTAAAAGGATTCGATTTTAGAAAACTTAGCACATTTTTCAACATAGTCCCCTCCTACATTTACACACTTAGTCCAGCAGCCGTGAAGCATATGGATATTGGACCTCCAGAAAGTGTCCACAGCAGGGGTGATTGATAAGTTTGTGGCCTAAGGTAGAAGGAGATGAGTTATACAGCTCTCGTTACATGCACATGCAGGTCAACTCTTTGAGTGATTATGCAGAAAGTTTGAAGTTAATAACTCATCGGAGTGATTGATAAGTTCATGGCCTAGGGTAGAAGGAGATGAGTTATTAACTTCAAACTTTCTGCATAATCACTCAAAGAGTTGAACTGCACGTGCATGTAACGAGAGCTGTATAACTCATCTCCTTCTACCTTAGGCCACGAATTTATCAATCACACCTCGTATGTGATTACAGAGGTAGTAAGATTCCTCTCATTATTTTTATCCATCAGTCCACAGCCTTTAACAGTTTTCCTCTCCACCTTCCTCTAAAGTCATCCAGCTGCTTCCCTTCTATCCATCAGTCAAGCAGCTCAATTCCTGCCTTGAGTTAAACTTGAGGCTACATGATTTACCGTAGATTTCGCACTACAGAGCGCACCTGATTAAAAGCCGCTGGCTCTAATTTTAGAAATAAAATCAATTTTGTACTTGTACAGGCCGCACCGGATTTTAGGCCGCACCGGATTTTCGGCCGCAGGTGTCCCACGTTGTAATATGAGATATTTACACAGAAAGATATTACACGTGAGGATTTTTTAACTTTTAATTAAATCCATATGGTAACATAAACAAATACATATTGCAAATGCTTTTTTTCAAACCGTGCCTGTAACGCGGCTACTTTTAAATATACGTTGCATATACTTTTTTACTGAACAACATTCCAATATCTCCTAACGACTGGTAAAAAATATATATACTGCAGCCTACCAGGAAAAGTTATTGATCGCCTTTAACTTAAAAGCAGCGTTCGCTCAGATCTAATGCCGCTCGCGTAATGTGCTCGCCCCCTCCTTCCCGTTTATCGCAAACCGGCATTTTTCCCACAAGACGCGGCGAAACCGGGTGTGACGTCATAGCATCCCGCGATGTAGTACAGAAAACAAATATAGTTAAAACACTTCTAACTTTAACTAGAAAATGAATTACTAAGCGAAAATATTATAAACTAAATAACTGCCATAAAGGCAGCACAATGCTTTTCTTCGAGTGTTTTCCATGTTGATGAGGGTGAGTACAAATGACTGATTTACAATAATTTAATTGTGAAAGTGCGCTTGATTTATCGTACAATTTCATTGGACCTCTGTGAACTACTCATCAATTTTATTGGTCTACTGTTACGAGGCAAAATGTTTTTGGCGGCATGAAAAAAAATCATGCATTAGCCGCACCGTAGTAAAGGCCGCAGTGTTCAAAGCTGTTCAAAATGTGGGAAAAAAGTAGCGGCTTATAATCCGACATCTACGGTAATCATAAATCTATAACTAAGATCAGTATCTTTATTAGCAAATTGAATTGGCTTCACGAAAACATTTCTGATGGAGAACGTTTAGAAACAAACCAGATCTATGGCAGTACTCCAGATCTCAATTAATAATTGGCCAGCCAGCCAGACAGACTAATGGCACTTAGAAGAGTAACACTACCATAAGATTTAGAGATTATTCCCAAATCTAATTCACCCTGCATTTTATAAGGTCACAAGACATAGGAGCAGGATTAGGCCATTCAGCCTTCTGTCATTCTATCATGGCTGACCCCAGATCCCACTCAACCCATACACCTGCCTTCTCACCATATCCCTTGATGCCCCGACCTATCAACTTCAGCTTTGAATATACCCACCAACGTCTGTGGTAGAGAGTTCCACAGATTCGCCAGTCTCTTTACTTCTGTTCTAAAGGGTTGCCCCTCAATCTTGAGGCTGTGCCCTCAAGTTCTGGATACACCCATCAGAGGAAATATCCTCTCCACATCCACCTTAGCTAGTCCTTTCATATTCAGTAGGTTTCAATGAGATCTCTACACATTCTTCTAGATTCCAGTGAGTACAGGCCCAAAGCTGCAAAATGCTCTTCATATGTTAACCCCTTCATTCCCAGAATCATCCTCGTGAACCTCCTCTGGACTCTCTCCAATGGCAATATATCTTTTCTGAGCTAAGGGGCCCAAAACTGTAAACAATATTCCAAGTGCAGCCTGATTAGTGTCTTATAAATCTTCAGCATTATCTCTTTGTATTTATTTTCTATTCCCTTGGAAATAAATACCAACATTGCATTTGCCTTCTTTACCACAGACTCAAACTAATCACCTTATAATAAATGTGGCTACAATTTTGACTGAATGCACTTGACAATACATTTTCTCACTTTTGGAAAGGGTTAAACAGTAATATTTTCAATTTTACATTTCCCATTTGCAGACATTTTAAAGGAAAAGTTTACCACTGGTATTTATGATAAATGGCACTACAGGGAAAAAATGTTAAACAATCAAAACTTCAGTTTATTCAATGAGATTACTGCAAAACACCAATCTTCTCTTATTAATGGCTTCCTCACAGCACAGATTCTTATCTTGGCTTGATTTAAATTCTTCTCTAATAGCTTCTGACATTAATATATTCAGAGTTACATTCCAGGGTTATTTTTCTCATTTGTTCTAGTTCGTTCCAATCTTTCAGGCTGCTGATGTTACCTTTCCAGAGCTTTTATTTTTTCTAGTTCTCAATATTAAGTAAAATTGTATTTATTCCAAATATTCAGGCAAATTTAGATTATTATACAGAAAAATATAAGCTGTCTCATTCCCCAAAATGAGCAGTCACTGTTATTGGACCATGTTGGATGTCATTTTGTGGTGAAGAACAGGTGTCTCTTTACTCTCAGACAGTATTTCATGGTATGAGCTCAATTTCTGCCTTCTGCTAATTTCTAACATATTATAATACAATTTTAGTATAATGTTGAGGAACTATCAATGCAGCTTCTAAACCAATTATCAATTTTTTTTCAGCGTCAAATCTCATTGTCCAGGCATGGTGAGCAACAGCCTTAGGTTTCATTCAGTTGGAAAATTATATTGTACTAGTGGTTTCTAATTTTACTTCTAACATGCTTGCATGCTGGCTCACGTTGTATTTCATTGGTCAAGATACAAATCTATATCATCACTTTTGACAAAATTTTAGAATTAAAGAAGTCCTGCGGCAGTTATAGAATCTTGCTGTAATTTATTTCCACTCACCTAAGGAAAGATATTCTGTTCATGGGAGTACACCAAAGATTCACTGGGTTGATCTCTGGGATAGGAGCACTGGGCCACAAGAAGAGACCGAGACAAAGCCAATCATTTAATTGACTTACAGTAAATGTAATCTCATTAATTCAGATAAACATTTTAAGGAGATAAACAGGGTGACTGATCTTCTAGCTGGTGAGTCTAAAACTAGGGTCACGGCATCAGAATAGGGGTCAGTCAATTAGGATGGAGAAATTTCTTCATTCAGAGAGTTATGATGAATCTATGGAATCATTTTTGCCATTAACCTGGAGTTGCTCAATTATTAAGTATATTCCAGACTGAAATGATAGATGTTTGGAAACTAGGTGAATCAGAAGATAGAGTGATGCTGCAAGAAAGGCACCCAATATCTTTTTGATTAGTGAAGAGGGCTTGAGCATGCAAAATTAATTGCTTCTATGTATTAATCAATTAGTTCATAATCTATCCTATGAATAAAATAAATCACATTTATATATCACACACAAGACTCTATAGGAGTCTATTGACATGTATGCAAATATGATAGGTAAATTGCATTCAGCAAAGAGCTTTCAGAAAGAGAACAGATCCCTGAAGAACATCTCTAGCCACTGACCTATAGCCAGATCTCCAGCGCTCTCAGTCTCCTATGGGCAAGCCAGTTCTGAATCCAAACAGCCAGATCACCATAGATCATGTGAATGGGGATAATGGCAAAAACCCAAAGACTGAATTACAAGCTTTTGAGTAAATTATCAATATAAGGCCAATTTATTTTCTACATGATCAATGGAAGAAAATAAATTTACATGATTTGCTTGAGGTCTTGTCTTTGGTAGTTCACTCACCAATGATTTTCCAAGTCCCATTCAAAAATGGGTAGCAATAGGCAGCTAATGCAAGCCGAAAAGATAATTGGATTAACAACCATCAGCATAATTTAGCAAAAATATTTTGTGCTTTTGTTTGCTAACTTATGCATAGTGATCTAGTGCAATTTTATATGCAGGATCACTGATATCAACCAAAAGTTAAAATGGCAGTTAACATTCCACTCATAGGTGAAGGAATGTATGCCTATTTTAAACATATTTACTGTATTTTCCTAGGTTACATTGATATTTTAATATTGGCTACAATCATTACAGGGATTTTAAATCAATCTGTTCCTCGATACTGAGGAGCAAACTTAAATGTTCTTCTCTTTTTCCCTTCCGCACAGCTTAAGTATAGTGCTATAATTAAGCAAGTACGTTCAACATGCTTGCAGTATCATTTTCACTTCTTTCCCATTTAATAATATTGGCCTTGTAGCGCAGATGCCCACTGTAATTCTTTACTTATTGAGATACAGCATGGAATAGGCCCTTCCTGGCCTCCGAGCCGCACTGCCCAGCAATCTCCCAGTTTAATCCTAGCCTAATCACAGGACAACTTACTATGACCGATTAACCACTTACCCAGTACTTCTTTGGACTGTGGAAAGATACCGAAGCACCTGGAGGAAACCCACACGGTTTCAGGGAGAACACACAAGCTCTTTACAGACAGCAGTGAGAATTAAACCTGGGTCACTGGTACTGTGCAGCGTTATGCTAACTAGATTACTATATCTCTATGGATGGCAGCCAGGAGCTACTTGTAAAGTTTTCTGTTGTGTTGGAGTGTAGTGTGGCAATTTTATTTGTAGCAGGTGTTAGGTTTCTTCTTGATAAAATACAAACTTGTGTGGGCTTTAATGCCAGCACCTTTATTAATATGAGATAGTCATGATAGCTTCTAGCTCCCCTTGTTCTTGAAGGTCACTATATACAGCCCCTTTTTACTGGAAATTTCTCTCCAGTATAGCCAGCCACTTTTAAATTCACTGGGTAAATCTTGCTCTTTACTTTGAGACTCGTGTAATCACCCATGGACAACAGTCACCTGGGCTCTGGTGTCCAGCTTGAATGGAATTACTGTCCCATTCACAGTCACTGGAACAATCCATGACACCTGAAAGAGCCAAGGAAGTGTTTTGTTGAAGTGCCAGATAAATTAAACTGAGGGCCCCTGTGAAACGGAGTTAGTACTATTAGATAGTCGGTAGGAACATGTATGTCTGAGTGCATGCTATTAAAGTGGCTATCAGGATATAGCAAAAAGCATGGTAGAACCACTAATTATCTTAGAGAGGTGTATGATGATGATGGATCCCAAAGTGGAATTTCAGTTTAACACCACAAAGAGTTAATCAGAGCCGGAGTCAGTTGCTGGGGAGATGATACGTGGCCTGTAAAAATGTGTTTTGATCAATAACTGGTCAAAAATGAGAAGAAAGATAGAAAAGATTGAAACAATAACAGAAATCTTGTCTAGCAGAAGAGTAAGACTTCTTGCAGGTAGGCATCCATGGAAGAAAACAAGAATAAATTTTAAAATATTACATAGGCTGGAAATTTGTTACAAGTGCAAAAATGCTGGAAGACTCAGCAATTCAGACAACCTAATCTGTTTTTCTCTCTAAAGATATTGCTGGCAGGTGGAAAACCCCTACACTTTCTGCAGAGTGCTTATCACAGCTTCTTAGTTACAACCATGATATTATCATATTCTCTATGTGTTTCTTCAACAACTGTGCATAATGGATGCAAAATGATGTGCATACAGCACTTCATTGTAGCTTCACTACACAAAGGCCAATGCTGCATGAGATTGGGTGAAATCTAGAATCACCAGAGCAGTGGTTCCCAGACTCTATTTCGGCAAGCTGCAATCATCTTGAGCAGTCACTGTTTAGCTGAGGTGCCACGAGGTTTGAAAAAACTTTGGGTCTTTTGGAATTTTTCGGCAGGCTGCAATCGTCGTGAGCACTTGCTGTTTGGCTGAGGCAGTGTGACTTTTAAAAAGAGCTCGGGGCCATTTGGAACTTTCTTTGTTTAGTAGTACATCACCAGAGTGGTCAAAATGGGTCCAGGGTTAGTGGTATGTACTTTGTGTGAAATATAGGAAACCTTTAGTCTCCCTGATAACTATATCTGCTTGAAGAGCATCAAGCTGCAGCTCCTCAGTGATCATGTTAAGCTGAATGACCTGCAGAGATGAGGAGGAATTTCTTTAGTCAGAAGGTAGTGAATCCATGGAATTCATTGCCACTGACAGCTATGAAAGCCAAGTCATTGGGTATATTTAAAGTTGAGGTTGATAAGTTCTTGATTAGTCAGGATACCAAAGGATAATGGGTTGAGAGAGATAACAAATCAACCATGATGGAATGGTGGAGCAGACTTGATGGGCCAAATGGCCTGACTCTGCTCCTATGTCTGATGGAACATTGGGTTACCGCCACTTTGGCTCACAGACCAACTCCCCAGTGCTCCCATCTTCCTTTCCGGCCGTTACATAACAACTATAAAGAATTTTGATTTACAATACGCAGTGAAAGAAAATAAGAATTGCAAGGTCAAAGTGTTAAGAAATAATTGAAAAACTTATTTGAATTTATTTAAAGCTACAAATAAATTTATTTCTTTATTTAATTACAGTTAAAAAAACACTTCCATCTACAATTTTAGAGTGTATATTAGGGGTCCGACTGTTCACTGCTTCATCGTGTTTTCACTTTCCAATGAGATGGATGGGCCTGGTGCTTCTCAACTTCAGGCTGAATGTTACTTATGAGTCTCAGATCCCTACATTCAGTAATCTTTAGTCTGCAGTTGGGTACTTTAAGAGAAGATGAAACCTTGCTCTATTACATATGAAGTTAGAAAGTCAATAAAAAACATTTTGACCTTTTTTCTAAGTTCTAAGTAAATTTATTATCAAAGTACATTTACGTCACCATATACAACCCTCAGATTCATTTTCTTGTATAATATAATAACCATAATAAAATCAATGAAAGACCACATCAACCAATGTGCAAAAGACAATGAACTGTGTAAATACAAAAAGAAAGAAATAATAAAATAAATAAATTACAAACATGAGATAAAGAATCCTTGAAAGTGAGTCGATAGGCTGTGGGAACATTTCAGTGATAGGGTAAGTGAAGTTAAGTAATCTCTTTGGTTCAAGAGCCTGCAGGCTGAAGGGTGATAACTGTTTCTGAACCTGGTGGTATGAGTCCAAAGGCTCCGGATGGCAGAAGTGAGAAGAGAACATGACCTGGGTGGTGCAGGTCCCTAATGATGGATGCTGCTTTCCTGCAACAATGATCTGTGTAGATGCTCTCGGTGGTGGGGAGGACTTTACTCATGATGGACTGGGCCATAATCACTACTTTTTGTAGTATTTTCTGTTCAATGGCATTGGTGTGATGCAGCCTGTCAATATACTTTCCACCACACATCGTTAGACGTTTATCAACGTTTTAGATGTCATGGCGAATCTTCGCAAACTCCTAAAGAAGTGCAGTCCTGATGTTTACAAATCTTGTTTACTTTACAGATCCTGTTTACAGTTACCGTTCTATAGATTTGCTAAGTATGCCTGCAGAATAAGAATCTCAGGATTGTATGTGGTGATAATAAAGTTTAATTTGAACTTTGAAATTGGAACTTCTGAACTTTGAATCCAGAAGATGTTGACCGTGGGACCGTTGTATGCGGGCACCATCAGAGCGTATTCTCTTCAGCTTTTCAGGGAGCCAGGATGGTTTCATTGCCTCGTTTGATTTTTTTTCACAGCACAGGCACATTGGCTGCTTTTGGTTGCTTGGTGCTGGTATAAATAGACACCCCACACTCTACTGTCTACACCGCTCTCATTTAGTCTGCTTCTGCCATTTTCATTATGGATTGATGACCGTGGTCAATTGTTTATTGTTTAAGTCCAACCTCAAGTGACACAATCAATAAAGGGGAATGTTATGATATCATAATAACTCAAGCAAAATCTGACTCTGCCTGAAGGTATACAGAGTGGGGCAGCGATAGTTCGGTTCAGCAATGAAGACGATTCTAAAGGGCATTTCTGAACTTTACTCAATTGAATGCCAGACCCTAATTCACAGGAATCATATCACTGTATAAGAGCATACATAAGAACACAAGAAATAGGAGCAGGAGTAGGCCATCCGGCCCATCGAGCCTGCCCCGCCATTCAATAAGATCATGGCTGATCTGTCCGTAAACTCAGCTCCATCTACCTGCCTTTTCCTCATAAACCTTAATTCCTCTACTATGTAAAAATCTATCTAACGGTATCTTAAATATATTTAGTGAAGAAACCTCAACTGCTTCCCTGGGCAGAGAATTCCACAGATTCACCACTCTCTGGGAACAACAATTTCTCCTCATTTCCGTCCTAAATCTTCTGCCCTGAATCTTATAACCATATAACAATTATAGCATGGAAACAGGCCATCTCGGCCCTTCTAGTCCGTGCTGAACGCTTACTCTCACCTAGTCCCGCTGACCCGCACTCAGCCCATAACCCTCCATTCCTTTCCTGTCCATATACCTATCCAATTTTACTTTAAGTGACAATCCCGAACCTGCCTCTACCACTTCTACTGGAATCTTGAGGCAATGTCCCCTAGTTCTAGTCTCACCTACCAATGGAAACAACTTTCCTACTTCTATCTTATCTATCCCTTTCAAAATTTTGTATGTTTCTATAAGATCCCCTCTCATTCTTCTGAATTCCAGAGAGTATAGTCTCAGGCGACTCAGTCTCTCCTCATAGGTTAACCCCTTCATCCCTGGAATCAAACTGATGAACCTCCTCTGCACTGCCTCCAAATCCATTATATCCTTCCTCAAGACCAGAACTGCACACAGTACTCCAGGTGCGGCCTCACCAGTACCCTGTATAGTTGCAGCATGATCTCCCTGCTCTTGAATTCAATCCCTCTAGCGATGAAGGCCAACATTCCATTTGCTTTCTTAATAACCTGTTGTACCTGCAAGCCAACTTTTTGTGATTCATGCACAAGCACTCCCAAGTCCCTCTGCACAACAGCATGCTGCAGTCTTTCACCATTTAAATAATAATCTGCTCATCTATTATTCCTTCCAAAGTGGATGATCTCACATCTACCAATGTTGTATTCCATCTGCCAGACCTTGGCCCACTCATTTAATCTATCTATATCCCTCTGCAGACTCTCCACGTCCTCTGTACAATTTGCTTTTCCACTCAGTTTAGTGTCATCAGCAAATTTTGCTATGCTACACTCAGTCTCCTCTTCCAAATCATCAAAGTAAATGGTAAACAGCTGTGGGCCCAGCACCGACCCCTGCAGCACCCAACTCACCACTGACTGCCAACCAGAGAAACACCTATTTATACCAACTCCCTGCTTTCTATTGGTTAATCAATCCACTATTGATGCCAATACACTTCCTCTGACTCCATGCATCCGTATCTTATTTATAAGTCTCTTGTGCAGCACCTTATCGAACACCTTCTAGAAATCCAAGTATACGACATCCACCTGTCCCCTTTATCCATTGCACTCATTATGTCCTTAAGGAACTCCAGTAAGTTTGTCAACAGGGCCTGTCCTTTCTGAATCCATGCTGCGTCTGTCTAATGGAACCACTCCTTTCTAACTGTTTCACTATTTCTTCCTTAATGACAGCTTCAAGCATTTTCCCAACTATAGAGTTTAAGCTAACTGGTCTATAGTTGCCCGTCTTTTGCCAACATTTTTTTTTAAAGTGGCGTGATATTTGCTGTCTTCCAATCTGCTGGGACATGCCCAGAGTCTAGAGATTTTATAAATGATTACCAACGCATCTACTATAACCTCTGCCAATTCCCTCAGCACCCTGGGATGGATACCATCAGGATCAGGGGACTTATCTACCTTCAGGCCCTTCAGTTGGCTCATCACTATCTCTTTAGTGACAGTGATTTTATCAAGATCATCACCTCCCATTTCATCCATAACATCCTTCTTCAGCATATTAGACGTGTCCTCCATCGTAAAGACCGACACAAAATAATCGTTCAATGCCTCAGCCATTTCCTCATCACCCAATATCAATTTCCCCTTCTTGTCTTCCAAGGGACCTACGTTGACTTTAGCCACCCTCTTCCGCTTTATATATTTATAAAAACGTTTGCTATTTGTTTTTATATTTTGTGCTAATTTACTTTCATACTCTTATCTTACCTTTCTTTATTTCTTCTTTAGTTGTTCTTTGTTGCTTTTTAAAGTTTTCCCAATCCTCCAGTTTCCCACTATTCTTTGTGACTTTGTACACATGAGCTTTTAATTTGATACTATCTTTTATTTCCTTAGTTATCCAAGGCTGTCTCTCCCCACACTTACTGTCCTTACTTTTGGCTGGAATATACTTCTGTTGAGCACTGTGAAAAATCTCTTTGAAAGTATTCCACTGTTCCTCAACAGTCCTAGCAAATAGCCTGTGTTCCCAATTCACATTAGCCAACTCCTCCCTCATCGCGTTGTAGTCCCCCTTGTTCAAGCATAATACACTAGTTTTAGATCTAACTATTTCATCCTCTATCTGTATGTGAAATTCAATCATACACTCTTTCCAAGAGGATCCCTGACTACAGGATCGTTAATTTTACCTGTCTCATTGCACGGGACTAGATCTAAGATAACATTTTCCCTTGTAGGTTCAATAACATGCTGCTCAAGAAAGCCATCATGGAAAGTCCTCCTCAAGACTTCTTTGACCAACCTGCTTCACCCGATCTACAAACGTATGTGGAAGTTAAAATCCCCCATGACAACTGTTGTTCCATTCTTAAAAGCCTCAGTTATTTCTTGCTTAATCGCCTCTAACACTGCAATATTTTTATTAGGTGGCCTATAGACAACTCCCACCAGTGATTTTTTCCCTTTACTATTCTTAATCTCTACCCAGATGGACTCAACACTCTGCTCTCACAATCGCCCTGATCTCATCCCTAATCAAGAGCGCCACCCCACCTCCTCTGCCTTTCTTTAGCAAGCACGAGAATCATACTAGCTAAAACTGTACTACAGTAGTGATGGCAATAATGTGTGGGCTAGGCCCAAAAATAACACAATTTCTTCAGTCCACATTTCTCATGATATGCCAAATATAGAAGTGTCCATTGTTTTTCAACAGCTATAAACTGTTTCGAGTAAAGTCTAAGAGAACGATGGGTAAGCAACACAGGTGAGGCGATTACATGATCATGGCAATGAATTATGATGTACAGCGGATCAAATGTTTATAATAAGTCATTCATTTCTTAAATTAAGCCTGTCTCAGCTGCCTTTGTTGCTAGTGAGAGACCCCATGACCCACTTTATCCTTATTGCCCCCTTGGAAGCTCCCACCACCCCTGGGGGGAGAAGTACGATATTATCCACTTTGGGAACCACGGTGTTGTTTATTTATTAGCATATTTAGAGATACAGCATGGAACAAGCCTTTCCAATCCTTCAAGCCGTGCCATCCAGCAACTCACCAACTTAACCCCAGCCTAATCACTGAACAATTTACAATGACGAATTAACCTTTTCACCAGGACCTCTTTGGACAGTGGGAGGAAACCAAAGCACCCAGAGGAAACACACAGGCATACAGGATGGAAAGAATTGAATGCTGAACTCCAAAGCCCCAAGCTGTAAAAGTGTCACACTAACCGCTATGCTCGTGTGGTAGACAGTGATTTCATTGTCATATGCACACTCATCATGATACATTGTTATTCGAATCCCATCAATCTGCCAGTTTGTCACTCTTCACATCCTGCCTGGTACTCACGTCCCTTTTCCTGGACACTTCCTCAGATATCCAGCTGTTTAGCCACGACTAGCGTTCACCATCACATGTCAGGCCTGGCTTTTCTGTTCGTTTTAACAACAGCTCTCCATTCATCTGTTCACTGCTTCATTAGTCCCAACTTGCCCTCCCTGCCCTGAAGCAGGGTGAACACTAGGGTGAGAAAGAGAAACTGAGGCAACCAGCTGTGTTGCAAAAGACTGGAGATAACTAGAATATTAGAATCAATAGACATGGGGCACAGTGAGACAGGAATCACAATGCTACCAAATGGCAGAATTACAGGTAAGTCATCCAAGCCATCTGTGTGCAAAGCTCACTGATGTGTATTTAAATCCTGCAGCAAATTTAAAAAAAAATGCATCAAGCAATCTACTCACAAGTAATCCGCCAGTCGTCAGAGCTGGTACTGGGATGACTCCTCCTCTGACAAAGAAATGCTTGCACTCAGCATGCACCATCACAACATTCACAGAGATCAGACTTTGAATCTGCTGAGAAGGAGTTGTACTTCCTCATGCTGACTCTCACGTCTCAGGAGCTCATGAGGAGGGACAGCAGTAGAAAGTTTGTGCCAAAAGTTGAGTTAGTTTACCACGCCAACAGTGGGCTGTGGGTGGGGATTGTGAATAATTCTCCAGGTGCTCGTTGCCCACTGTTACATGAACAGTTTTACAACTTTAGGAAATGGAGAGGGGCCTTCCAATTTTAGCTGTAGGCTGTGCAGGGTGTGATAATGCTGTCTTGGCTTGTGGCTGGAGGGCACGGGATGCTTCAAGAGCAGCTTACCTGGGGCAAAGATATTTTATCTCAAGGGCCATTGTTGAGGATACTCCTGATGCTCCTGATCAACATAATTGTGAGGCTCTGGTAGCTTTTCAACACATAATGCATCAGAGTGAGAACGGGGATGTCCATCTTGAGCATGGAACTCAGTGGTTTCTTCTGTGCAGAGTGTCTACTTTATTGAAATATAAATGAAGAAATCACAGGAACAGATGGAGACTTTCAACACACTCTTCCATGTTACTAATACCACCCTGATGCCCTAGTCTTGGTCATTTCCAGCCTCATTGGACATTTTTGAAGACGTTAGCAGCATGAGAGGAATATGACAGAATATGGCAGTGGGAACTCCGATCAAGGTCTTTCACTCTCTTCCCTTGGCTTGTACCCCACTTGTTGTCCTTGTACCCCGATGGCTGGGTCTGTCTCTCCACAAATGCACTTGTGACGGACAGAGGCAAAGAGTGGTGAACTTCTCTGCTATCAGGGTAAGGAGCCTATCTCAACTTCCACTGAAGTGGTAGGGTTTGCAGTACATAGCAACTCCAGGAAGAGGAAGAATTTTTGTTGGTTTTTGCATAAGGATATTCAAATGGGTTCTTTACACAAATAATAGAATATTAAGTTTCACATCCTTCAACTCAAGAATATTTGTTTACACAAGATCTGGCCTAGAACATTTGGGGTTAGGGGCTGGAAAGAGGCTTTCATATTATGCGGAGTGATGAGATATCCGACGTTAAGCAATGAGCTTGGGTGAAGCAAGGCTGGTTATTTGCAGGAATGGATTGTGCAAGTAGAAGAGCTGAGATGTTCCTTCCAATTCAGCTACACCCGCTCTGGGAAGGCAAACAAAGTACCACTGAAGTGTGCTCACCCTCTTTTCTACCTTCTAGGTTAAGATATACAGTAGGAGCTTGAAAGCCTGGACAATCAGACTCAAGAACAAATTCTTCCCCACAGCTATTGGACTTCTGAACCAATGACCTCTTTCACATCCCCTTCCTAGTGGAACTGTCACATACATACAATTAATTCTACTCTTCTGTCATTTTACTTTAGCACTTCTTTTTGCGCAATCTCATTTTGCACCATTCTGATGTCTTTGCTCATATCGCTGTATTTATTGTTGGGTTTATTTTTACAATGTACACTGTTTACTCAGAGCTTCACATGAGCAGGGAATTTCATTGCACCCTCAGCCATAAGACTCGACAATGAGTCAATCTATTGCCAGGGAAGTGATGACCCCGGTCCCGTTAAACTGTTTAAGCTAACATATTTTTTATTTATTCTTCTTACTTCTCTTCTAATACTGTATATCAGTGAATTTGTAATGCTACTGTGACACTGTAATTTCTTTTGGATCAATAAAGTATCTAACTATCTATAACAGTACACTAATCTGAATCTGACCAGGGGATTGTGAGATAGGAGAGCTGAGGCATCTTTGCCAGAAATATATTATTTTCCTCTGTTGCTGCCTGACTCTTTCTCTTCCTCCTCTTCAGCTTCTCCTTCTCATTGTTTTGAAGAGATCCTATGCTTTCAGCCTGAAACATTGACTGCTCATTTCCACGGATGCTGCCCAACCTGCTGAGTTCCTCCAGCTTGTTTGTACGTGTTGATTTGACCACATCATCTGCAGTGTACTTTGTGTTTCCTATGCTCTTTGGCCCGTACTTCAAACGCTCAACTCTCTTCAATGTTGTGAAGAACACAGCAGTCCATTCTGGACACCTTAGCTACAGCAAAGACGAAGTTCAAAATTCAAAATACGTTTATTATCAAAGTCATATAGGTCACCATAGACAACCCTGAGAGTGCTCAATGCTGAGAAGGAAAAGACTTTGATCAGATGCCCCACTGCATCCTTAGCTGCCCGTCCCTCACCCTGCTGCATGCCTGATTACTCAAGGTCGTTACTGCAATGGTTTAATTAGATTTTAATTCAATACCTCTGGCCAGAACACAAGGCTTAAGAGTGTGAAGATCATGTAGAGTGGATGTCAGGTGATGGATCTTGGCAAATGCCTGGGAACCTTGTGGGCACCTACAGAAGCATCTTTATGTACTTACGAACCAGCTACCACTGATGGAGTGAAAGCCTTTTTGGTTAGGAGTGATCTAGGATGCTTTGATTTCAGGTTCAAGATCAAGTTTAATTGTCATGCTACCATACATGAATCCCCATGAAAACAGCTAAATGGAACAGTTACTCAGGAGCCAAGGCACACAGAAAAAATATAGTCCAAGACCCTGAGTCACATGTATTTTGCAGTAATCTGCAGTTGAACACAATACAGCTTTTCTTCTGCCAAGTGAACCCTTGGATGCAGCACTGACTCCAGCAGGATGTCACACCTCACCACCTCCAGAGGAGACCACTGACACCGGCACCCCTCTCCTGGGCAGCTGTTAGCAGTCAACACCGCGGCTCGAGGCCTAGTCCTCGCTATAACCGAGGCCACACAGCTGGCCCACCATCTGCCAACAAAACTTGCAGCATTCCACATTGACAATGTCCGACAGGGTGCTGCGATCACAACAAAAGCGACAGAGATGATCATTCACTTTACGGGCATTTACAGTTAACTAAATCCTTCAGCTGTGAGAAGCCATAGGTACGAACTCTAGCACTTGTTTGTTCTTACTGGCCCCATCAGCAGCAAAACTGATGTGATATTGTGCTCTGGAAATAAGGCATCAGTTACCTGCCTGATACATGTGCAGCGGGCCATGAGATACAACATAGAATTCTGTGGAAATTCTCAAAGCATCCTGAAGACAAGATGTTGTCAGCTCTAGTTACTTGAATAGCAAATGACAGCATGCAAGGCCTGGCCAGCTGAATATAGGAGCTCTCTTCTGATGGCCACGATCCTGTGTCGGCACCTGAAACCAGTTTGCGGCTGAAGTACCTGAGCGGCCGAGCAACAAGATAATCAAGCATGGCAGCATCTAGAGAATGCTGATGAAGGTCATTGACGGTAAAAGTTAATTCTGTTTCTCCCTCTATTTCTGCCATTATTTATTTTTATTTTATTCATACAGACATCCTTTCTGTTTTCAAATTTCCCTCTGAATTACTCCTTCGGTTACCTTGCTGGGAAACACTGCTTCCCTTCGTGACTGCTGGGTTGATCCTGAAATTCCAAAATAACATCATCACCATAAACCCATTAGCACCAGCAGCAGTTTAACAGGAAGACTCATATCACCTTCTGAGCATCTACGAACAGGCAGCAAGGACAACACAGCCAAATCCCAGATTTTGAGAAAAGAAACTACAGCATTCTCCATTATATCATGAGACAATGTGGATATTATTAACTTAAGCTTTGATTTACAGAAACTGTTAATTTTTGATATTTATTCCATGTTTTTCTGTAATTACTACCAAAGTCTAAATAGTGAAATTTTCAGAAAAAAAGAATGATTAGTATTACTGACATAATTACCGTTTTATTCTTGTTAAGGGCTCTTGACATGGTAGGCAACATGGACAAGTATGAGGTTGAATAATGTTGGAGTATCGCAGATTCTGAAAGCCAAAAGAAAGCCCTGTATTTTCTGTATAACCAAAATCAAATAGTACATTTTGGAAATACTCAGAAGGTCAGAGAGCATTAACAGAGGGAATTATTTCTTTCTACAGAGATGCTGGGCATTTCCAACTTATTCCTGGCTTCTGATAATACTGATGGAAAGGCCCCGGAACCTGGAAAAGCCCAGGCAATACTCATCAAAAAGCACATACTAAAAAAATAAAATTTTACTAAGAGACGGAACAAACAACAAGCCATGAAACATGATTTGAAAACAGAAGGATTTGGACAGCTATACTTTTGCTCCTCGCACTTTCTGAAGGAAAAAAAAACTTGGAAGAAATCATTATCTCCCATGCAGAAGAGTTCCAGTAGAATAAATGGTCAGACTTATCAGATGGTTTAATGTGCAATGACTCCTTGAAAAACCAATGAAATAAATTGGATTTTCTTGTGAAATGTTAATGAACAGCATCAATGAATTCCTTTCAGCCACTCCTCCAGCATTATGAGATGGACTGCAGCGGTTTCTCCCAGATTCTGATTTTTAGTTCAAATTCCATGGAAAAAAGTAAAAGACGGTACAATCCACATGAAAACAGGGATGAATATAAAAGCCATAATTTTGGGAGTGAGTAGTAGTTCATAGAAATATATTGATTTTAATGAGATTAAACAAAAATGAAGAGACTACAATAATGCTTGACATAATGTCAGTGACAGAATTTTATTCAGAGAATTGTGGTTTTTCTGAAGGTTTTTGTGGTTAACGTTTTGAAGGCCTTCTTTTTGTCTACATTGGTCATACACTTGTGACTTGTAAATATTCATTAATATTGTAATAGCCTGTCTTCCAATAAACTAATTATTTATAGTTTGACCCACATGATTGTCAATTATTGTTGACAATACGCTCAAAATTCAAATAAGGTATGAATTCCTTACACTAAAACTATAAAGTAAGTGCTAAGATGGTTATATTTAAATAAGTTGATTCCTTTATTTTGATAAAAGTTGCACTGGCAATTGCTTGAAGGTGCAGTAAATATATGACTTCTGTATTTATCAATAATAACATTGGGATACATTAATTGCAATAATATCTCGATAAATTAGGGATACTTTTTTATTTTGATTACAGTCTACATGCATGATAAGACAGAGATGCTTAAATTAAACACATGTGCCTATAAATTGAACCAACAATGTTGTTATTACCAACAGTTCCAGCTGGTAATTGTTGATATTTGATGAGTCATTATGCAGGGTGGGTGCTCTGAATGGAAACAGCCCTTCTCATCAAAGAATTTTGCTGTTCATTTGGAATAGTTTCTCAGTAATTGTAGCATAACTCGGGGTGAGAAAATCTCACTGCATTTGAGGTCTAGTTTTGTTGTTGTTCACTACACATTATAAACGTCATGCCAGCTCTGCTCAGAAATTACCCCATTGCAATCGATTACACAATTATTCATCAACAACAATTATTCTGCGAGAATTCTTTTGATTTATACCAGCAAAATGCTTGAATGTTCACAGGCATTTGGGATTGTAATAATTTTAACAGTAGAACTTAATGCTTGTTTCTGTGGCCCTTAAAACTGTCAATTTCAAAAATACCAAGTTAAAAGTTTGAAGCCATTTTTGACCAATTCATGAAGTTAAATCATGTTTGAACAGTTTGAATATTCCATACATGCTTACCTTGCATTTTGATTAATAAATGCTTCAGACTTTTTCTTCTACAAATTTTTACCTAGTCCGCAACGTCAGCTGAGACCGGTCAAATAAAACCCCAGGGCTCCAACTAAGGCAATACACTATTTCTGGAATTAATAACAGTATTTGCTTGGTTGGCATGTTAAAAAAAAGCTGGCAATATATCGTACACAACGTCATTGAACTCCTGTACTTATTAACAATGAGGAGGTGTCTAGAAACTCCCAGGTTCTAATCCAGTTATTGAATGCAGTGGTTGAATGCTAAAAAACATACCACATAAAAGGCCAAATTTGTTATCGTCTGAAATTGCTGAATTTGGTGAATCCTAAAGACTGTAATGTACTAAATTGGGAAACGGACTACTGTTCCTTGACGTTAAAGTGGCTGAAAGCTCGCAGACTCTCTAATAGACAAAAGGAGTTCTGCAAAATCTGCCCTCATTTGGTTGTCCCAAAAAGGGGACGCTAACAGAGAAGTTCTGGGAATTTGCTGCTTCAACTGGAGGAGAGTTAGGGCCTTGGAACAACTGGAACGATAGAGATACAAGGGCAGGTATTGCAAAAGGAAAATGCCATTTGAAAGAGAATGCTTTGTTGAGGTTGCTAGAGTGGAGAAGAGTCTTGCAAAGGGCATGGCTAATTCAGAGTACTGAAAGAGGCAGAAGGAAAAGACCATAAGATATAGAATCAGAATTAGACCATTTGGCCCATTGAGTCTGCTCTGACATTCAAATATGGTTGAACCACTTTTCTCCTCCCCAGCATTCTCCCCGTAACCTTTGATGCCATGGCCAATCAAGAACCTATCAATCTCCGCCTTAAATACACCCAACGACTTGGCCTCCACAGCTACCTGTGGTAACAAATTCCACAAATTCATCATCCTCTGGCTAAAGAAATATCTCCACATCCCTGTCTTAAATCAGCCCCTGTATCCTGAGACTGTGCCCTTTTGTTCTAGACTCCCCCACCATGGGAAACATCCTTTCCACATCTACCCTGTCTAGGCCTTTTAACATGCAAAAGGCTTCCAGTAAGTACAGGCCCAGAGCCATCAAACTTTCCTCATATGGAATTTTTCATTCCTGGAATCATCCTTGTGAACCTCCTCTGAACCCTCTTCAATGTCAGCACATCTTCCTTAGTCATTGAGCCCAGAACTGTTCACAATACTCAAGGTGAGGCCTCACTAGTGCCTTATAAAGCCTCAGCATCACACCATGCTGGCATTGCATTGCCTTCCTCACCAGTGACTCAACCTGCAAGTTAGTCTTTAGGGTGTTTTTGCACGAGGACTCCCAAGTCCCTTTGAATCTCAGATTGTTGGATTTTTTCCCCATTTAGAAAATGGTCTGCACATTTATCTCTACTACCAAAGTGCATGACAATGCATTTTCCAACATGTATTTCATTTGTCCCTTTCTTGCTCATTCTCCTAATCTGTCTAACTCCTTCTGCAGCCTACCTGTTTCTTCAACACTACCTGCCCCTCCACCGATCTTCATATAATCTGCAAACTTGGCAACAAAGTCATCTATTCCATCATCTAAATCACTGATATACAACATAAAAAGAAGAGGTCTCAACACTGACCCCTGCGGACCACCACTGGTCACTGGCAGCCAACCAGATAAAGATTATTTTATTCCCATTTGCTGCATCCTACCAATCAGCCAATGCTCTAACCATGCTAGAAACTTTCCTGTAATACCATGGGCTCTTAACTTGGTAAGCAGCCTCATGTGTGGTACCGTGTCAAAGGCCTTCTAAAAATCCAAATATACAACATCCCCTTTATCTATCATACTTGAAATCTCCTCAAAGAATTCCAATAGGTTTGTCAGGCAGGATTTTCCCTGAAGGAAACCATGCTGATTTTGTCCTATCTTGTCCTGTGTCACCAAGCACTCCATAGTCTCATCCCTAACAATTGACTCCAACATCTTCCCAACCACTGAAGCCAGCCTAACTGGTCTATAATTTCCTTTCTGCTGCCTCTCTGCTTTCTTAAAGAGTGAAGTGTTTTTTGTAATTTTCCAGTCCTCCGGAGCCATGCCCAAGTCCAATGATTCTTGAAAGATCTTTACTAATGCCTCCACAATCTCTACCGCTATCTCCTTCAGAATCTAGGGTGTAGTTCATCTGGTCCTAGTGATTTATGCACCTTTAGGTCTTTCAGCCTTTTGAGCACCTTCTCTTCCCTCACACCCTTCAACACCTGACACACTGCTAGTGTCTTCCACAGTGAAGACTGATGCAAAATACTCATTTTGTTCATCTGTCCCTATTATTATTTCCCTGGCCTCATTTTCTTATGGTCCTATATCCACTCTAATCTCTCTTTTATTTTTATAGACTTGAAATAGTTTTTTCTATCCACCTTAAAATTGTCTGCTAGCTTGCTTTCATATTTCATATTTTCTCTCCTAATGATACTTCTAGATGCTTTCTGGAGATTTTTAAAAGCTTCCCAATCCTCTATCTTCCCACTAATTTTTGCTTTGTTCTATGCCCTCTCTTTCACTTAAACATTAGCTTTGACTTCCCTTGTCAGCCACAGTTGTACTATTTTGTCCTTTGAGTATTTCTTTGCTTTTGGAATGCATATTCCTTATTTTTCCCAGAAACTCAAGCCATTGCTGCTCTGCTGTCATCCCTGCCAGCATTTCTTTCTGATTTACTTTGACCAATTCCCCTCTCAAACCACTGAAATTTCCTTTATTTCACAGAAATACTGCTTTTTCAGACTTTACTTTCTCCCTATTAAATTTCAAGTTGAGCCCAATTATATTGTGATCACTGCCTCCTAACGGTTTTTTTTTACCATAAGCTCCCGAATCGCCTCTGGTTCATTACAATCCAGTATAGCCCTTGTGGGCACAAAACAAATGCTCTAAAAAACCATTTCATAGGCATTCAACAAATTCACTCACTTGAGATCCATTACTAACCTGATTTTCCCAATCTACCTGCATGTTAGAATTTCCCATGACTATCATAACATTGCCTTTTTGACATGCCTTTTGTATTTCCCATTGTAATCTGTAGTCCACATCCCTGCTACTGTTCAGAGGCATATATATATATAACTGCCATCAGGGTTCTTTTACCCTTGCGGTTTCTAACTCAACCCACAAGGATTCAACATCTTCTGATCCTATGTCTTGGTTCTTGGTCCTCCAAAATATTCTGCATGGAATTTAAACTGGAGGGTCATTTCTTTCTAATGATTTGATGCCATTCTTTATCAGCAGAGCCATGCCACCCACTCTGCCTACCTTCCTATCTCTCTGATACAATATGTAACCTTGGACATTCAGCTCCCAACTACAACCAACCTTCAGCCACGATTCAGTGATGGCCACAACATCATGCTCGACAATCTGTAAAAGCGCAACAAAATCATCCACCCTATTTCTTATACTCGTGCATTGAGATTTAACACTTCAAGTATTGTATTTGCTACCGTTTTTGATTCTGCATCCCTAATACATTGATACTCACCCTGTTGGCTGCAGTTTTGTCCTACCATCTGCCTGCTCTTTCTGACAGTCTGATTGCATGTTATCTTTGCTTTTTTTCCCATCCATCCTCTCCTGAGTCCCTTCATTTGGTTCCCATCGCCCTGCCAAATTAGTTTTAAACCTTCCCCAGCAGCTCTAACAAACCTGCCTACAATAATATTGGTCTCCCTCTGGTTCAGGTGCAACCCGTCACTTCCGTCACTTTTCTACAGAAGAGATCCCAGTGATCCAAGAATCTGAAGCCCTGCCCCTTGTACTGTACCTGCTTCTCAGCCATGTATTTATCATTCCGTTTCTAACCTCACTGGCATGTGGCACAGTTAGCAATCCAGAAATTACTACCCTGGATGTTCTGCTTCTCAACTTTCCACCTAGCTCTCTAAATTAGCTTCAGGACCTTTTGCTTTACCTTCCTATGTCATTGGTTGCAATATGTATCAAGACATCTGGCTGCTCTCCCCACCCCCTCCAATATGCTGTGGACGCAATCCGAGATGTCCCTGACCCTGGCACCTGGGAGGCAACATACCATCCAAGTGTCCCGTTCACCTCCGCATAGTCTTCTGTCTGTTCCCCTCACTGTAGAGTCCCCTATCACTACCCCTCCCCTCTTCTCCTTCTTTCCCTATATATATAAATTATTATTTCTTCTGCACCACTGACCCATGCTCAGTGCCAATAACTTGGTCTTCGTGGCATTCCCCATCCTGTGGTGAAAAGGGTAAGGATAATCCTTTGAACCTAGAAATTGGAATGTCCAAACACAGAAAATCTGATTATTTTGTTTTGAGTGAGAGCAGAATTACAGGGAATGAAACTGATGTGGTTGAGCGAGCCATCCACTATACTAGAAGAGACACTATGGTTAAAAAAAGAGGGATGCGAATTGGAAATGTTGGAATGGAAGGTGTGTCTTCAGAACAGATGCAACAGATGTGATGAAAATGGGTAGGTAGGGTAGATTCTTTGTAGGATGATATGAAAATATGGCCAGGATGGCTAAGTGAGTCTATGAATTTGTTGTGAATTCTGATTTGTGAACCGATTTCCCAGAATAGATGTAGAGAAGGGAAGAGCCAGAGAGTGAATGTGAGAGCAAAGTAGAAATTAGCAGCAAAGGTTATGAAGAGCTCTGGATAAGAGCAAGAAGCAGCAAAACAATGATCAATGTACTGAGAAAAGAAATGTGGCTGAGGGCCTGGGTACATCCAATATCAAGAAAGAGCCTGGGCCTGTTTGAGTTCGCACGTCTTTTCCTTTGGTTTGGAGGAAGTTACATTTTAAAGAAGTTGTTCAGCCAGGTGAAGGAAATTGATGGTGAAAGGAAACAGGCTGAGTGTTTCTTTAAGGACAAAGCAAAGTGCTCCTACTGTGGGATAGGAGTTGGAGGGTTGGATATTGATAGTGAAGATGAGTTTGTTGGGACCTCCAAGCTAATAAAATGGCAAGAGAACTTCGGTGTAAGTGTAGGTAAGATGATGAAGGAAAACATGATTATCAGAAGTGGTAGTCAGTTCTCTGAGACCAGAAAATGCTGAAGTAAAGTTTCTTCTTTGTCTTACTTATACATCTTGGGAGGAGGCAGAAGAGAGCTATGGAAGGTTGAGGGGCTGAGGGTGGAGGCAGAACCAGCAGAGGAAAAGTCAGTGACTGTGGGAGACAAATGACCTGATGTTCAGTGGTTGTCCCTTCATTTAGTGGAGATATGAGGAGCAATCGAAGAGTTGAATCTCAGCCTCCCCAAGGCTGAGGGCACTTCCCTAAATAGTGGCTCCAACACACTTGTCATCAGGTTGGACAATTTCCTCGGTCTTAGTGAGTGACAGGCTTTGGAGGTAGATGGAGTAAGTGGAATGGAAAGTTGATTTGGTCAATCTCATGCTGCGATTAGTAACAAATAGATCCAGAGAGAGTGAGGGACCAGAGGGAGGAATGCAAATTCATAAGGGTCCGTTTTTATTGTGAAGACTCTTGACCCCAAAGATGGGTGTGAAGGTAGCAGAAGCCCTCAGCATCGTCAGGTTTGCTACATCGTCGTCTGTATCGCACAATCTTTCTTTTTCAATATTTTTATCGATTTCTTACAAAAAAGAATACAGAGTACAGGAGGATGTATATCATTTACCAATTACAATATATGTGAATCACACTTATAATCTCATTACCCCATATTCATGTAAATTAAATTGAATTGTAATATTGAAAAGTAATAATTTTATTATACAAAAAAAATCTAAACCCACTACCAAGAAAAGCTGTTCGGTAAAGAAAGGAAAAAAAATCCTTATCATATAGTAGAACATATTATCAGCCAACATCTGTTCTTGATAACAAATCAAAGATTTTGAAAATATTTTAAAAGATTTTGACAATCTTTAAATGATAATTTTCTTCATGATTCTTTTCAGTGTTCTGCAGTTACATCAATTTAGTGATGCTTCCAGTGAGTCATTTGCTGTGAGCTTCTACAGGGTTTAAACCAGGTTTAAGTTCTTGTTAGGAATAAATGAGAACCTCATTGAACATTTTATCAGTTATTTCTATTAAAGACAGATAATTCAGTATCTTGGTCCTGATAACTTGTCATTTCCTTTATTGATCTACCTTGCTGTCCTTGATGAACAAGATGGAGACTTTGTATGTGACTGAATATCATCCAATTTAAATAAACTAGTTATTACAGTAATTTAGAACAAAACTATTTAGCACATCACATTTAGCATTCTAATGGAGATTATGTGAATGAATCTATTCCTCATCAATTCCATTGAAACTGGTAACTCTTCAAGTGGGAGACTGAGTTATTATGTGCAGTTGGGGTGGTGAGATGGAGAGACAGAAGAGATTGGAGTGAGGAAAGTGAAGGGTATAGTGAAGAGGAGAGGGAGGCCTTGGGGTTCTGTGAAAGATAGAGATGAGTAAAGTGTGTGCATTTGTGAAAGCCATCATGCCAAATGACCAAGATTAACACTGGCCAATGCTGTGCATGGTATCTTGCCATTTAAAAATAATCCATGATCATCATCTGCTCTAGAAAATCAACCTCCAGAGGTGTTCTATGATGGAAAATGTCTACTTGCATTTTCATGCAAGGATGATGTACAAGAATAGGAATTGTTTCTTATCCATTGCGGTGGTATAAGATAAACACGAGAAAGTATGCAGATGCAGGAAATTCAAAGCAACACACACACAGAAATTGCTGGAGGAACTCAGCAGGCCAGGCAGCATCTTTGGAAATGAATAAACAGTTGACGTTTTGGGCCAAGACCCTTCCTCAGGAATAAGAGTTAGTTTCAACCTTGCTGATTCTCACTCTGATTGATTCTAGTTAATACTGACCAAGCTCAGAATTGCTCACATTTTGAGTAGTTTATTTACATATGATGGAAAACGTACGCTCAGATGCCCCTCTAAACCTTTTAACCTCTTAAACATATAGCCCCTGCTACTGCAAAAGTTTTCTTACTTCTAGGTGGCAGGGTGGAGGTCTCTTCTAAAGGAGGTGCAAGGCGCTCTTCCCTCTGCTAGCTTGTAGGTCACCCTTGGGCAAGGTGTAGCACCTGCTTAGCCCCCTCAATCAGGGTCACCTGAAAACATGGGAGCAGGCGTAGGGTGGTCATATGAACAGCTGGTGTATATCACAAGTCCTGCTTATGTAGCCAGTGACATCGGGCAGACAATCTCTGAAGAGTATTGATAATGCCTGGGGTCACCCACCTTGTAAAGACACTGCCCAGGAGAAGGCAATGGCAAACCTCTTTTGCAGAAAATATTGCCAAGAATATTCATGGTGAAAAATATCGTGGTCGTCCACATCATATAACACAGCACATGATGATTATGATGATGATGCTGTGGTCCCTCAGGATTGTATAACTCTACGAGGAAGCCTCCTATGAAAACAAATTTGGCTTATCCAGTGTATCCTCATAATTCAGTTGTTTCAACTCAGAGAACATCCTTAAAAATATCCTCCACACCTTCTCCACTGCATTCACATCTTTCTTAAAGTGTGGTGATCAGAACTGCATACAGTACTCCATGTATGTCCTAACTAAAGTTTTATAAAATTGCAGTGTTTCCTCCCTGCTCTTATATTCTATGTTCAGGATAATGAATACACATATCCTATATGCCTTATTATATCTGTATCTTCCTAGGTGCTACTATTTCAGAGGACCTGTCCTGGGCCCAGCACGTAAGTGCAAATCTGAGGAAAGCACGGTAGCACCTCTACTTCTTTAGGGGTCTGTGGAGGTTCAGCATGACATCTAAAACTTTAACAAGGTTCTATAGATGTGTTGTGGAGAGTATACTGAGTGGCTGAATCACAGACTGGTAGGGATAAACCAATGCCCTTGAATAGAAAGTCCTTCAAAAAGTAGTGTGTTTGGCCCAGTATATCTTGGGTAAAGCCCTCCCGACCATTGAGCACATCTACGTGACACACTGTCATAGGAGAGCAGTGCCCATCATCAAGGGTCCCCACCACCCAGGTCATGCTCTCTTCTCGCTACTGCCATCAGGTAGAAGGTACCACCAGGTTCAAGAACAGTTTTTACCCCTCAACCATCAGGCTCTTGAACAAAATAGGATAACTTCACATGCCTCATCATTGAAAGGTCCCGACAATCAATGGACTCCCTTTCAATGACTCTTCATTCCATGTTCTCGTTATTTATTGCTATTTATTTATATTTGCATTTGCACTGTTGGTTGTTTTTTGCCCTCTGGTTGAACACCTTAACTGGGAAGTCTATCATTGATCCTGTTATAGTTACAATTCTATTGATTTGTTGAGTATGGCCACAGAAAATGCATCTCAGATATATATATATATATAGTGTATGTGGTGACATGTATGTACTTTGATAATAAAATTAACTTTAAATCCTTGGACATGTGTACTAAGTTCCTTCTTTTCCTTAATGCTTCCAGGGCCTTACCACTCATTCTGCAAGTCATAGCCTTATTAATTCATCCAATATATATCTTTACAGAAATAAATTCCACCAGCCACTACACTTCCTGTCTCACCTACTCATCAATATCAGCTGCTTTGATTTTTAAATTTTATTTTAGAAATGCAGCACAGAACAGGCCTTTCTTGCTCAACAAGTTGTACCCCCCAGCAAACCACCTATATAACCCCAGTCTAATCACGAGACAATTTACAATAAGAACATAAGAAATAGGAGCAGGAGTAGGCCATCCGGCCCATTGAGCCTGCCTCACCATTCAATAAGATCAATAACCAATTAACCCACTAATTCGGAAGTCTTTGGGCTGTGGGAGGAAACAAGAGCACCCGGAGGAAACCCACATGCTCATGGGAAGTACATGCAAACTTTCTTACAGAGGGATCTGGAATTGAACTCTGAACCCCAATGCCCTGAGCTGTTAAAGCACCACTGCCATGGATTAAGTCCCCTGATGATTAAGTCTACCCTTTCACTACTAACAACACTACCAATTTCCAAGTCAACCAGAAACACCCATCATTACCTCCTGTATTCATGCGTCTATTTGTTTATAAGGGCCCCAACACCTTTCCCTGGTAGTATACCTCTAATCATAGGCTTCCAATCACAGAAACAGCCCTATACCATCACCCCGTGCGTCCTATTACCAAGATAATATTGGATCCAATTTGTCGGCTTGACCTGAATCCCATGTCTTTCATGTTTTGGAACAGTCTCCATGTGGAACCTTGTCAGAGGCTTTACTGCCACCTGTGTACAGTATATCAGTTACATAGACCTCATCAATACACTTGGTTACCTCTTCACAGAACAATTGATCAAATTACTCAGACAAGAATTTCTCCCTGGCAAAGCCATGCCGAGCGTGTCTGATTAATTCATGCCATTTCAAGTGTAGGCCAGTCCTGGCCACTTCTTCCCCCCAAAATTTGGGAAACACTGATGTTAGACTCATTGCTTTGTAATTACCTGACTTATCCAGGCTTCCTTTTCGAATCAGAATACTATTTTTACAGTCTTTCAGTCATCTGGCAACATATCTATGACTAGAAAAGATATAAAAGTCTGTCAGACTCTGAGCAATCTCATCCCTTGCAAAGCAAAGCAGCCTAGAATATATGTCATTAGGATTATCCTTCATTAAGCTCTGACAACTAACATCTGCTCCATTTTAATGATGGTGTGTTCTAGAATTTCACCTTCCTTCTCCCTAAATTCTCTATTTACAATGTCCTTTTCAGTAGTGAACACAGATGAAAAATATTCATTCCTGACTTCATCGATACTTTCTGGCTCCATGCACAGCACACCTTTTGAGCCAACTCTTTCCCTGCTTAACCTCATATACTTTAAAAGTTTGGGAATTTTCCTTTGTCTTGTCCACTAGTGACATTGCATGCTTCCCCTTTGGTCTCTTTTTTAATTCCAATGAGGGAATCATTGGGCTCTAAAGTGAATGCCTTGAAATTTTTAATTCCCAAATAATTCATAACTGTGTCATTATTAAGGGACCATTTCCCCCTGCTCTGATATAATCAAAGCAATCCATGATAGCTAATTTCAGATGAAAGTACCTCATGTTTCATGATTCAGACTGCACTCATAAAACTTCTGTTATCTTGAAATTTACCGGTTATAACCACAACAATAATTTCTTCCTTTTTGAAGAAATTCCAACCTTAACTTCCTTACCAACAAACTTCAGCACCCTAAATACAACCCAAGCATATTTTGACAACAACTCTAATATATGTTTTACTTCTATATAATGCCTGGAGACCAATGTCTCACTGACCAATCAGCACCAGCTACAGGTTTTAGGGTCCTAGGGTGATTGTTGTTTTTGATTTACTTGAAGGCATCAGAGGAAAGATCAAGCTCACAGATGACTGAACGATCTCTGGATTTGTTAATAGTGTAGAAGGTGAGGTAATGAAACTTTGAGGAAATGGGCTGAAAAATGACAGATGGAGTTTAATCCAGAGAAATGTGAAGTGATGCATTTTGGTGGTACTAACACGTACACATACCTGAATGGTAATATTTTATGGAGTGTTGAAAAGTAGACCTTGGACTAGAAATCTACTGATCTTGAGAGTGGTAATGCATATAGACATCATGATTAGGTTGGTATACGTGATCAGTGTTCATTAGCCGGATCATTGAATAAAGAAGTAACAAGGTTATCCCCCAACTTTATAAAAGCTTTGTCAGACCTCAACCAGAGCACGGTACGTAGCTCTGGTTACTAAGGCTTGGGATGGGGCAATTCGGTTATGAGGACAATTTGGAGAAGTTGTGTCTGTTCCTCCTGGACTGGGCAAGGTTTAGGGGAACATGATTAAGGTGTACAACATTTTATGAAGGATGTAGGTAGAGTAGACATTCCTCCATACCAGTGGAAGATAAAACTAAAGGATATAGATTGAGGATAAGGGAGAAGAGATTCATTTGGGGTAAGATGGTAACCATCTTCACCCAGAACATGGTAGGTACCTGGAATGCATTGCCTGAAGCACTGGTTGAAGCTGGGTCCCTGACAGCATTGATAAAGTGTCTAGAGAATTACCTGAACCACTAGGCATGGAGGGCTGTAGACCAAGTGCAGGGTGATGTTTAATACTGATTGGGGTGAGTGATTTGGGCTGAATGATTGGTTTCTATCCTGTACAACAGTAATCAGTAGTGGGTGAGGCCACCTTTCTTAGACATTAACAAATTGCTGATAAACTTCATCCCAAAGCAATTGGGGTTCTTGCACTACATGCACTAACTACTCCCTCATGCTTTGTCTCCTACAAAGCAAAATCTAACATCATGAATGGCAGTGATGCATCACTCCCAGGCAACCTCAATGCCTTTTACTCTCACTTTGAAAGGGAGAATAAAACTACAGCTATGTGGATCCCTGCAGCACCCAGTGACCCTGTGACCTCTGTCTCAGAGGCTGAAATCAGGCTGTCTCTCAGGACAGCGACAGGCCCCAATGGAGTACCTGGTTGGGCTCTGCAAACCTGTGCCAACCAACTGGCAGTAGTGTTCAAAGATATTTTCAGTCTCTCGTTGCTACAGTCGGAAGTTCCTACCTGCTTCAGAGGGGCATTAGTTATACCAGTACCCAAGGAGAGCAGGGCGAGCTGCCTTAATGACGAGCACTCCCATATATGATGATTAAGTGCTTTGAGAGGTTGATAATGCCTAGAATTAACTCCTGTCTCAGCCAGGATCTGGAACCACTGCAATCTGCCTATCGCCACGATAAGTCTATGGTGAACATGATCTCACTGGCTCTTCACGTGGCCTTGGATCATCAGCACAATATGCCAGAATGCAGTTTATTGACTACAGCTCAGCATTTAATATAATCATTCCTACAGTTCTGATTGAAAACCTCCAGAACTTTGGCTTCTGTACCTCCCTCCACACTAGATCCTTGACTTCCAACCGGATGACCACAATCAGTACCGAGAGGAATCAACATCTCCATCTTGCTGACAATCAACACTGGTTCACCTCAGGGATGTGTGCTCAGCCCACTGCTCTACTCTCTCTACACCCATGACTGTGTGACCAGACACTGCTTAAATGCCATCTATAGATTTACTGATGATACAACCATTGTTGGCAGAATCTCAGATGGAGACGAGAGGGCAAGATATATCAGCTAGTTGAGTGGTGTTGAGTAAAACAAACTTGCACTCATTGTCAGTAAGACCAAAGAACAGATTGCGGGCTTCAGAAAGCGTAAGACAAGGGAACACATGCCAGTCCTCATAGAGGGATCAGAAGTGGAAAGAGTGAGCAATTTCAAGTTCCTGGATGTCAATATCTCTGAGGACCTAACCTGGACCTAACATATCGATGCAACTACAAGGAAGGCACAACAGCAGCTATATTTCATTAGGAGTTTGAGTAGATTTGGCATGTCACCAAAGGCGCTTGAAAATTTCTACAGATGCACCATGAAGAGCAATCTAACTGGCTCCATCATTATCTGGTATGGGGTGGGGCGGCTCTGCACAGGATCGAAGTAAGCTGCAGAGAGTTGTAAACTTAATCAGCTCCATCATGAGCACTAGCCTCCCTAGTATCCATAACATCTTCAAGGAGTGATGCATCAATAAGGATCCCCATCACCTAGATTACAAGGGGTGATTGATAAGTTTGTGGCCTAAGGTAGAAGGATTCAATTTTAGAAAACCTAGCACATTTATTTTTCAACATAGTCCCCTCCTACACTTACACACTTAGTCCAGTGGCCGTGGAGCATACGGATCTTGGACCTCCAGAAAGTGTCCACAGCAGGGGTGATTGATAGGTTTGTGGCCTAAGGCAGAAGGAGATGAGTTATTAACTTCAAACTTTCTGCATAATCACTCAAAGAGTTGAACTGCATGTGCATGTAATGAGAGCTGTATAACTCATCTCCTTCTACCTTAGGCTATGAACTTATCAATCATCCATCTGTGGGCACTTTCTGGAGGTCCAAGATCCGTATGCTCCACAACCGCTGGACTAATTGTAAAATGCAGGAGGGGACTATGTTGAAAAGTGAATGTGATAGGTTTTCGAAAATTGACTCTTTCTACCTTAGGCCATGAACTTATCAATCACCCCTCATATACCTTAGTCTCATTATTATCCACACAACAATTCAGGAACAGTTTCTTCCCCTCTGCTATCCAGTTTCTGAATGGACATTGAACTCATACACACTATGTCACTACTTTTTTATTTCTATTTTTGCACTACTTGTTTAATTTAACTATTTATATATATACTTACTGTAATTCACAGTTTTTTCTCTATTATTACATATTGCGTTGTACCACAGCAGCAAAGTCAACAAATATCATGGCAAAAATCTAATTCTGATAAGCACATCACTGTAAATCTCTCCATCTTCTAAGTGATGTTCTTCTTATATCATTAAACAAGATCTTCTAAGTGATAACATTTATCTTTGCTCAACAACTAACAAGCTATGTGCAGTTCTAGTCACCACATGTAACCCTCAGGTTCTGTCAGCTGCGTAAATCTAGGGAAGACGATCTCTGGCCCTGCCAATCTCTGAGATTGAGATGAGAGTCCATCCCGAAACCCACCTGTTTGTGTGGATGCTGCAAAGTTTGTTCCCATTACAAATCAGTACCAAGAAATAACAAACAGTACAATGCATACAATTAAACAATTTAGATTTATAATTCTTAATTTGACTACAGGGTTAGTGAAGAAAAAGGAAAAAAAATAGAAAAGGGCCCATTTTAATGAGACAGTCTAATATGCACAAGTTGGATCTCACGGTTTCCCCTTTGCCGATCCTCCTTCGATCTCCTGGCCTTCGTCGGATCATGGCTCCACTTCTGTGTCTTCTCTCTTCATCTCCCGCTGAACAAAAGACCTGGATCACACTGGTGTCAGGCACACAGCACAAAAACACCTTCCCGTCACTGGATGGCTCCCATTCCAAAGCACCCGTTATCTCTAACCATAACCCAAACACTGCTTCTACAGAAAGACCATTACATTAGCAGTGAAACCTGTCCCAGGGTGCTGCATACATTATAAGAAGGATGTGAAAATATTACAAAGCAAATGAGATTCATTGTGAGATTTTATCTGTGAGAAAACACTGGAACAGTGGGGTAGGTTTTCCTTCAAAATTGGAGAGGCTGAGGGGTGCTGATATAGGGCCAAATGTTGGATAGAAAGAACATTTCCAAATGGAAGAGATGTCTGAATCTAGAGGGCACAGATTTAGAGCAGATTTGGAGGGCATCGGAAGATTTTTCATCCCGAGTGGATGGCATGTATTCTTAGAACAAGAGCAGACATGAAAGGCTCTGGACCCCATGCTGAGAAGTAGTTAATGTGGATGAGTATTTGATTATCAGTACATGTGTGGTGGGCCAAAGTGTCTTTTCCTCTGCTGTCTGGCTCTCATAATAGGTGCCTCTCTTGCACAATTAACCTTCGTAGCTCCAGGAACTAAAGGAACTAAAATTCATATGGATGCTATCTGGCAAACTATTAACTTCTTTTCCCCTCATTCAATGCCTGACCTTTCCAACTAAGTAGCAATTCCTCAACTAAACTTCCATAAAGAGTCAATAATTTCCAAAGTGTATTACTAAAACAGTTTGGAGAGGAACTCTGATGTGTGAAGCTTGTATCTGCCACATTGTTGAATATACTACATTTTTCTGCTAACAAATGCCTGCATGGCTAACGTATATTTTCCTTCTGGCACTTTATAAGGACTGCAGCAATTTGTTCAAGATGCTATTAGGTCCTATCACATTAGGATAATTGATCCAAAAGTGACATTATTTTTGCATCATTTGCTTGGGGAACAAAAGTTCAAACCTTCAGCAAAGAATGCAATGTTAAATTTACATTTTAGCCAGAGAAAGAAGATTCTAAATAGCCTCTCCCTGTGGCAATACATCCATTCGTGTTTGACTGCAAGCCTCTGTACAACTTGTTTATTCTTGACATGCCAGTCAGTGCCGAGTTTTTGCAATATAACAGACGAGACCATAGCAAGAAGCAATATTTAGAGAAAAAGAAAAGCGACAGTGATACATGACCATATATTAATAGATAAAAATTGCTTTTTATAAATATTGCCCATGTTAGGTAATGAAAGCCCTAATTGTTCTGCAATAATTACTGCCTGCTTGGTGAAGATGATAGGAGGACTGTGAAATTGCGCCTGCTCTTGTTACTTGTTGGACAAACAAATTTACTGAGGTTCAAGAAGCCTTAAAATTCACATGAATTAGAGTGTCAATAATAGGAAACTTCAGTCAACAAATTATGTCACTTGTAACTGAGTTGCGTACTTATCCGAGTAAATGCCACAGGCTGGCAGTCTGCTGACTTGTTTACAGTTAATCACTCATTCCACTACACAAAAGTATTTCTAGTTTCAGAGCTCCCATATCAACAGTTTTGTATAATTCCCAAAAGGTTTGCTTTGTAAAGAGTAAAATAAGGACTTAGCTACGAAATCTGCAGCCTGAAAATGAAATAGAGAAGTGTATGTGTGTGTGTTTAGTGTTGCTGACAAATACGTCATGTGTTTACTGCTATTGAAGCCTAGTGCATGTGACAAGATGAGCCATATCCTTGATTAATCAAAAATGGGTTATGTCACCCATTGTTCACAGTAGGTATTGAGAATGTAAAGTTAGTTGTGAACAGTAAATGTTGCGACAGGGATTGTCATGTGACTAAATGCACTCAGGATTACAAAAATTTTCACAGCAAATGCCTGGAAGTCTGTGAAAAGCCCTTGAATAAACCACACACAATTCAAGGGCTTTCTTTCTATCATATAAACAGCCTGAGCATCATGTAATAGATGCCATTACTGTTTAGGAATTTACTGAGATTGCACAGCCAAATTGAATTTTATTTCCAGGGCGCCATTAAGAAGGCAACTTATGTGAGCTGCTCCGATGGAAATCATCAAATATTCCCATTTTAGACCTGAAATCCACAGCTGCAGCCATGGGCAATACGGTAAGTGACATTGTTTTAAGGTGATTAAAAAATCAGTAACTTCTCAAAGTTGATGAATCTTGGACGGCAGTCTCTGGTTACATATGTGGTTTGCCTTTAAGACAGCAGAAGAGAGGATGCTACACTGATTTAAAAGTTCGTTTAAGGAGACGAGGGTTCCGGCTACCACAAATGATTATTCTGCTGGCAAACGTACAGTCTCTGGTAAATAAAACCGACGATTTAAGAGCAAGATTGCTGTACCAGAGGGACATTAGGACCTGTTGTGTTTTTTGTTTCATGAAGACTTGGTTATCCCCCACCATTCCAGACACAGTGATACAGCTCGCTGGCTTCACAATTCACTGCAGAGATCGGACTGCTGAGTCTTTCAAAAGCAGGGGAGATGGAGTATGCTTTATGATCAACTCTTTGTGGTGGACAAATGTGGCAGTACTGGTCCTGCCCTGCTCATCGAACCTGGAACATCTCACAATCAAGTGTCTTCTATTTTATCTGTGATGGCCAGAGTTTTTGGCCAAGATCTTGGTAGCGATGTACATCCCACGTCAGGCCCATGTCAAACAGGCTCTAGATGAACCGATTGATGAAACAGGCATGAAACAGCACAACCTGGTGCCTTCCCATCATTTTGGGGAATTTTAACCAGGCCCACTTGAAAAGTTTCTAAATAATTATTACCAACATATCATGTGTGGAACCAATGGAGCCAACACACTGGACCATTGTTATATTCTACCATCAAAGGCACTTACCTTGCAATCCCATGCCCACACTTTGGGAAGTCTGATCACCTGGCTGTACTTCTACTCCCTGAGTATAGGCAGAGACCGAAGATTGCAACACCAGCAGTGAGGACCAAGAAGGTATGGCCAAGGGAAGCACAGGAGTGCTACAGGACTTTGAGCCGGTGGACTGGATGGTATTCCGGGATTCATTTTCAGTTCTGAATGAGTATGCCACAGTTGTCACTGACTTCATTAAAACCTGCGTCGATGAGCGTGAACATACCAGACATACCCAAATCAAAAGTCGTGGATGAACTAGGAGATTCATAGTCTGCTGAGGGCTAGATCTGTGGTATTCAAGGCTGGAGATCCAGGACTATTCAAGAAGACCAGTTACAACTTACAGAGGGCAATTTCAAGAGCAAAAGAACTGTTACAAATGAGTTTAGAGTGGAATCGGATACACAACAAATCTGGCAGGTTTGCAGGCTATAACTTCCTACAAAGCAAAACCTAACATCATAAATGGCAGTGAGGCTTCACTCCCAGATGACTTCAATGCCTAAAGGGAGAATAATACCTCAGCTGTGAAGAGCCCTGCAGCACCTGATGATCCTGTGATCTCTGTCTCGGAGGTTGATGTCTGATCAGCTTTCAAGAGAGTGAACCTTTGCCAGGCGACAAGCCCCAGTGGGTACCTAGTAGATCACTGAAAGCCTATGCCACCAACTGGCGGGTGTGTTCAAAGATATTTCTAATCTTCAATTGCTATAATCGGATGTTCCCACCTGCTTCAAAAGGGCAACAATCATATCAGTGCCCAAGAAGAGCAGAGTGAGCTATCTTAACAACTGATGTCCAGTAGCACTCACGCCTAAGGTGATGAAGTGATTTGAGAGGTTGGTTATGGCTACAATCAACTCCTGCACATACCTGGACCCACTGCGGTTTGCTTATTACCACAATAGGTCTACAGAGGATGTGATCTCATTGGCTGGTCATGCCATCTTGAACCACCTGCACAATGCTAATACTTAAGTCAGGCTGCTCGTTTTTGACAACAGCTCAGCGTTTAATGTACAATCTATCCTATAGGTCTTATCAAAAACCTCCAAAAGCTTGGCCCCTGTACTTCCTTCTGCAACTGGATCCTAGATGGCTTCACTGGAAGGCAACAGTCTGTGCACATCTGAAATAACATCAACACTGATGCATTTCAAGAACGTGTGCTTAGCCCACTGCTCTGTTCTCTTTACGTCCATAACTGTGTGGCTAAGCACAGCTCAAATGTTATCTATAAATTTGCTGATGACACAACTACTGTTGGCAGAATTTCAGGTGGTGACGAGAAGGAATACAGGAGAGAGAGATATTAGATTGTTGAGTAATGTTGCAGAAATATCCTTGCACTCAGCATCTGTAAGACCAAAGAATTGACTGTGGACTTCAGAAAGGGTAAGATGAGGGAACACACACCCCCTCATAGAGGGATCAGGAGTGGAAAGAGTGAGTAGTTTCAAGCTCCTGGGTGCCAACATCTTTGAGGGTCTTCCCTGGGATCAACATAGTGATGCAATTACAAAGAAGGCATGACAGTGGTTATATTTTATTAGGAGTTTGATGAGATTTGGCATGTCAGCAAAGACACTCACAAATTTCTACAGATGTACTGTGGAGAACATTCTAACCAGCTGGATCACCACCTGGTTGGGGGGCGGGGGGGGGGGGGTGCTCACACACAGGATCGAAATAGGCCGCAGAAATCTGTAAACTCAGTCAGCTCCATCAGAGGCACTAGCCTTCCCAGCATTCAGGACATCTTCAAGGAGTGACACCTCAAAAAAGTGGCATCCATCATTTAGGACCCCCATCACTCCAGACTTGTTGACTTCTCCTTGCTTCCATCAGGCAGGAAGTACAGGAGCCTGAAGGCACACACTCAGCAATTCAGGAACAGCTTCTTCCCCTCTGCCATCTGATTTCTGAATGGACATTGAACCCATGAACACTACCTCACTATGTTTTTGCATTACTTATTTAAAATTTTATGTATGTATTTGTTACTGTAATTCACAGCTTCTATTATGTATCGCAACGTACTGCTGCCACATAACAACAAATATCACAACATAAGATGGTGATATTAAATCTGATTCTGATTCAATGAGGATGTGATACTGATGCCGGTCGCCAAGCGACTTCATGACTGTGCTGGCTTGTTTAGTTTGTGAATCTTGCAAATATCTCCAGCAAGATGTGGTGTGGGTTGGAGGTCAGAAATGAAGCACTGGCAACGCTGCTGCAAATTAAAAGATGCAACATAGTCAAAATGGAAGGCAGCACAAAGAGGCAGTCTAGTCCTAGAGCAATCACATTGGAAGTTACAACACAGTGGTCAAAATGGATGGCAAGGGCAAAGGTGAACTCTGAATGCAAGAAGGTGATACCTTTCATAGAAACAGAATCAGATACTTGTGTGGCAATGGTAAACCATTGTGACCATTGCACTCCTATAAGATAACCAAAATTGCAACTCCTGAAATATTAGAAATGTTGAAATGCCAAGGAGTTGGATATTGGTTGAATATGGAGTTGGTTCCAAATATAACTGGAACATTCTAAAATCAGAAGAAACAACGTATAATCAGTCTTTTAAATAAAAAGCTATTACTCCATTGTACCCTGTGACTGCGCTTGAATTATGTTCTGCAAGAGAAGTTTGTGTTTGGGCTACTTGATGAACACCCATTCCAAATTGTCAAATGCTTAAATCCAATCATTGAATGGACTTCCAAAATAACTACGTTTTATAGAAATAGCCTCCTTAAAAGTGGAAGAATTTCAGTGGGCACAGAATGTTAATGCAACTTTGAGATGGCAGGATCTTCACAAAAGGATCTTCTACTGCTGATGCAATGGCAAATACTCTGCACAGGTATGTCAGTTCAGAGCAGCAAGATGTTTCAAATGTAGAAAGCAAGAGTACAAGCCTCAGTAACCGGGGATAACTAAGAAGAGTAAACCTCAGATGTAATAGTCAAGGCATACTCCAACTGGATCCATATAGGTTATTTGGGGAAAACTAGTGCAGAGATCTTTTTAGTATTAATAACTATTCATTGTGATTGGACCTGAATTGTGAGAATCATGCAGGATCTGAAGCACACACTGAGATCTATCTTTATTCTGAAATAGTCATCAGTAGGGAATAATAGAATATTGGCAGGGAGCTGAGTGACTGTCAGGGAGGGAAAAGGGGTAGGCAGATAGTGCTCAATACCTCAGTGGGTATTGAACACCTCATATACCATCTGGGTAGTCTCCAGACCCTTGGTATGAACATTGAATTCTCCAACTTCCGGTAATTCCCTCCCCCTCCCTTCCCCCATCCCACTTACACTCTGCCTCCTCTTCCAGCTGCCTATCACCTCTCTCTCATGATTCTGCCTTCTACTACCCATAGTGCTTTCCCCTTACATTCCTTTTTCACCTCCCCTGCCTATCCCCTCCCTGCCTCCCCTCCCCCACCCCTTGATCTTTCCTCTGATTGGTTTTTCACCTGGCACCTTCCACCCTCACCCACCTTCTTTATAGGGTCCCTGTCCCCTCCTTCCTCAGTCCTGACGAAGGGTCTCGGCCTGAAACGTTGACTGCTCATTTCAACGGATGCTGCCTGACCTGCTGAGTTCATCCAGCTTGTTTGTATGTGTTGATTTGACCACAGCATCTGCAGTATACTTTGTGATTACCCCAGTGGGTGTTCTCCTCAATAACAAGTGCACAGCTTTGGATACTGTTGGAGGTTTGAGTAAAGTTGCAGCGCCCTAGCATTGAATCTGGATTTTTGACTCAGAAGGGGACAGCGATAAAAGGAGATTGGTGGTGCTAGGGAATTCAATAGTTATAGGACAGACAAGAGATTCTGTGGACATGAAAGACACTCTGTGTCTCCCAGGTGCCAGGGTCACGGATGTCTCAGTTCAGGTCCTCAGCATTCTTAAGAGGGAGGATGATCAGCTAGAAGTTGTGGTACATATTTGTACCAACAATATAAGTAGGAAATGGGATAAGGTCCTACGGAGTAAATGTAGGGAGCTAGGTTGGAAACTGAAAAGCAGGACATCAAGGGTGGTAATCTCTAGATTGCTGCCTGTGCTGCACACCAGTGAGGGTAATGGTATGGCAGATGAATGTGTAGCTGAACAATTGGTGCAGGGAGCGATGTTTCAGATTTGTGAATCACCAGCCTAGGTTACACCTGAACTCAAGGGAGACTAGTATCTTTGTGCATAGGTTTGCAATCTCTTTGTTGGGGAGAAGGGAATCAGATTGATAGGTCAGAGAATAGAGCAGTTGGTATAAAGGTATATGCATGTAGAAAGTCTGTTTGGATGGACAGGCAGCAGACTGGCATACTTACAGGCAGTTGGATGGGTTGAAATGTGCCTATTTTAATGCAATGGATGTTAGGAACAAAGGTGGTGAACTTAGAGCATGGATCAGTACTTGGAACTGTGATGTTATGGCTATCATGGAGACTAAGCTATCACAAGTGCAGAAATAACTGATGGATGTTCCAGGGTTTAGATGTTTCAGAAGAGACAGGGAGGGAGGTAAAAGAAGTAGGGGAGTGGCATTGCTTATCAGGAATAGTATCACAACTGTAGAAAGGGAGGACAACCTAGAGGGATCATCTACTGAGGATGGAAGTCAGAAACAGGAAGGGAGCAATCACTCTATGGGGAGTATTCTATAGAAGCCCCCAGTAGCAACAGAGACACTGAGGAACTGATTGAGAGGCAGAGTTTGGAAAGGTGTGAAAATAACAGGGTTGTTTTTATGGGTGACTTCAACCTCCCTAAGGTTGATTGGCCCCTCCATAGTGCAAAAGGTTTACATGGGGTGGAATTTGTTAGGTGTGTCCAAGAAGAATTCCTGACACAATATGGAGACAGGCTGACTAAAAGAGAAGCCATACTGGATCTAGTACTACGCAATGAACCTAGTCAGGTGACAGGTCTCTCAGTGGATAAGCATTTCGAAGACAGTGATCGCAACCCCCTGCATTTTACCATAGACTTGGACAGGGATAGGAGTAAAAAATATGGACAAATATTTAATTGGAAGAGGGAAAACTATGATGCTATTAGGCAGGAATGTCAAAGGTAAATTAGGAACAGATGTACTCAAGGAAATGCACAGTGGAAAGTTGGAGGTTATTTAGGTAGTATTTGTATTGGGTTCTGGGCAAGTTTGTGATATTGAGACAGAGAAAGAATGGTAGGGTGAAGGAACCATGACAAGAGATGTGGAACATCTAGTCAAGAGGAAGAAAGAAGCATATTTAAGGTTTACGAGGAAAGGAGGGCTCTAGAGAGTTACAAGGTAGCCAGGAAGGAGCTTAAGAATGACTTTATAAGGGGCTGGTCATCCCTCACCAGGCTGATTGAGTTTTTTAAAGAGGTGACATAACAAATTGATGAAGGTAGAGTGGTGGATATAGTGTATATAGATTTTAGAAAGGTGTTTAACAATGTTTCCCATAGAAGACTCATCCAGAAAGTCATGAGGCATGGGATCCATGGAAACCTAGCTGTATGGATTCAGAATTGGCTTACCCACAGAAGGTAGGTGGGTAGTAATTGGAGCATATTCTGGAGGTCAGTGCCAAGTGGTGCTCTGCAGGGATCTGTTCTAGAACCCCTCCTTATTGTGATTTTTATATAAATAGGCATCCGTTAGTCTTGAGAGACCATGGATTTGCACCTTGGAAAGTTTCCAGGGCGCAGGCTTGGGCAGGGTTGTATGGGAGACTGGCAGTTGCCCATGCTGCAAGTTTCCCTTCTCCACACCACTGATGTTGTCCAAGGGAAGGGCAAGGGCCGATACAGCTTGGCACCGGTGTCATCGCAGACCAATGTGTGGTTAAGTGCCTTGCTCAAGGATACATCACATTACCTTAGCTGAGGCTTGAACTAGCAACCTTCAGATCACTAGACCAACGCCTTAGCCACTTGGCCACACACCAACAGTCTTATATAAAATCTGGTTGAGGAATTGGAAAGGTAGTGCTTGTAAGTAAGTTTGGTGGTGTTGTGGATAGTGTAGGTTGTTGTAGGCTACCATGGGACATAGGTGGATGAAGGAATTGGGTAGAAAAGTGGCAGATGAAGTACCATTCTGAAAAGTGTGAAGTGATACACTTTAGAAGATCGAACTTGTAGGAAGAGTACAAAGTTAATGACTGATTACTTATCAGTGTCAAGGAACAGTGGGATCTTGGGTTCCAAATTCATAGATCCCTCAAAGTTGTCACAAAAGTTGATAGGCTGATTAAGACAGCATTGGCCTTCATTAGTTGTGGGATTGTGTTCAAGAGCCTCGAGGTAACGTTGCAGCTCTATAAAGCTCTGCTCCCGTCATGCTTAGAGAATTGTGTTGAATTGTGGTAATATCATTATAGAAAGGATATGGAAGCTTTAGAAAGGGTGCAAAGGACACTTCCTAGATAGAAAATACGCCTTTTAGGGGGAGTTTGAGTGAGCTAGGACTTTCCTCCGTGGACTGAAGGAGGAGAGGTGTGTATTTTATTATGAGGCACTGAGAGTATGGACAGCCTACACAGTTTTCCCAGGGTGGCAATGCCCAATAACAGAGGACATCCATTTAAGGTGAGTGTAGGAAAATTTAGGGGAGATGTCAGAGGTAGGTTTCTTTTACATAAATAGTGATTGATGCCTGGAGCACATTGATGGGTGTAATAGTAGAGACTGATACAATAGGGACATTAAGAGACTCTTAGATACGTGCATGGATGTATGAAAATGGAGGGCTATGGACTGTATTGGAAGGAAGCATCAGATTGCTGATGGAATAAGTTTCTATAGGTCAGCACAACATTGCAGGAGAAGGGCCCACACAGTGTAGTAATGGTGTATGTTTATGTTCTATATTGAGTGCAGGAGCAGAGGAATCTAGGGTGTGGATGTTCAAATCATTTAAAATGACAAGGCAAGTAAAGAAAGTATTAAATAAAATCTGGAATTCTGTATGCATTATATACAGTGCATGAGAAAAGTGGGGAAGTGATCTGAATCTTTATAAATTAAACCTTTGTGAAATATTTTTCAAACCTCATTTCGAGATTCAGGATACAGACGCTTCAGGAATGACAGCAGTACAGCTAAACAAGGAAGAGAGGACATTACGCTTGGAGATGATATTCCTAGGGATCACCCAGTGAGGCCACATGGTTACAACTGAGAAACAAGAAGGGGAAACAAGAGGGCCTATATTACTGACCAGTAGTCAGTGGGGACTTGAGGATCAGGTATGTAGAGAAATTGCTCATAGTAGTAAGAATAATAGAATTGTTGTCTACATGGACTTTAGCAAGGCTTTTAACAAGATCCCACATGGGAGGTTGGTCAAGAAGGTTCAGTCACTTGGCATTTAAGATGAGGTAGTAAATCGGATTAGACATTGGCTTCGCAGGGAAAACCAGAGAGTGATTATAAATGACTAGTGGGGGCCTGTGACTACTGGAGTGCCTCAGGGATCAGTGCTGGGTTTGTTGTTGCTTGTCACCTACAGTATACCAATGACCTGGATGTTAATATGGTCAACTGAATCAGCAAATTTGCAGATAGCACGAAGATTGGGGGTGTAGTGGACAGCCAAGAAGGCTATGAAAGCTTGCAGCAGGATTTGGACCATTTGGAAAAATGGATTGAAGAATTGCAGATGGAATTTAATGTAAGGTGAGGTCTCATGGAATCTAGGGAGAGCTTGTTAAGTGGGTTGAAAATTGGCTCAGAGGTAAGCAGCAGAGGGTGGTGGTGGAAGTTTGTTTCTCTGAATGGATGTCAGTGACCAGTGATGTACTACAGGAGCTGATGTTGGGACCTTGTTATTTGCATAAATGATCTGGATGTGAGTGTGCAAGCTTGATCAGTAAGAATGTACTGTTTGTAGTTGACAGGAATTGACAATAAACTGGACTGGTCAAAGAACACTGAGGCTGTCTACAAGAAGGGTCAGAGCTGTCTCTATTTCCTGAGGAGACTGAGGTCCTTTAAAATCTGCCAGATGATGCTGAGGATGTTCTACGAGTCTGTGGTGGCCAGTGCTATCATGTTTGCTGTTGTGTGCTGGGGCAGCAGGCTGAGGGTAGCAGACTCCAACAGAATCAACAAACTCATTCGTAAGGCCAGTGATGTTGTGGGGGTGGAACTGGACTCTCTGACGGTGGTGTCTGAAAAGAGGATGCTGTCCAAGTTGCATGCCATCTTGGACAATGACTCCCATCCACTCCATAATGTACTGGTTAGGCACAGGAGTACATTCAGCCAGAGACTCATTCCACCGAGATGTAACACTGAGCGTCATAGGAAGTCATTCCTGCCTGTGGCCATCAAACTTTACAACTCCTCCCTCCATGGTCAGAATAGACTCATTGGGCCAAAAGACCTGTATTCATGCTGCATTGTTCTATGGCTGCATGCCTCAGGAGTATTATGTTCAATTCTGGTCACCTCAAAGAGTGGAAGACATTAAAGAGAATTCAGAAAAGACTTAGAAGAATGATTTCTAGGATGAAGGAGTACAGTTGCAGGGATAGACTAGATAAGTTGGATTGTTGCAGTCTTTTTCCCAGCATAGTGGAGACTAACATTATAAAGTGTTGGTTTAATGGCAGAGGGAAAAACTTAAAATAAGCCTGAGGGAAACATTTTCATAGAGAGAGTGATGGTATATGGAAAGAGCTGCCAGAGGAAGTGGTAAAGGTGGATACAATGCAATGTTTTAAAGGCATTTACAAACCCCATTTCCGGAAAAGTTGGGATATTTTCCAAAATGCAATAAAAACAAAAATCTGTGATATGTTAATTCACGTGAACCTTTATTTAACTGACAAAAGTACAAAGAAAAGATTTTCAATAGTTTTATGGACCAACTTAACTGTATTTTGTAAATATGCACAAATTTAGAATTTGATGGCTGCAACACACTCAACAAAAGTTGGGACAGAGTTAAAATAAGATTGAAAAGTGCACAAAATATTCAAGTAACACCGGTTTGGAAGATTCCACATTAAGCAGGCTAATTGGTAGCAGGTGAGGTATCATGACTGGGTATAAAAGTAGCGTCCATCAAGGCTCAGTCTTTGCAAGCAAGGATGGGTCGTGGCTCACCCCTTTGTGCCAAAATTCGTGAGAGAATTGTTAGTCAGTTCAAAAGGAACATTTCCCAATGCAAGATTGCAGAGAATTTAGGTCTTTCAATATTTACAGTACATAATATTGTGAAAAGATTCAGAGAATTCAGAGACATCTCAGTGCGTAAAGGGCAAGGTCGGAAACCACTGTTGAATGCGCGTGATCTTCGAGCCCTCAGGCGGCACTGCCTAAGAAACCGTCATGCTACTGTGACAATTATAGCCACCTGGGCTCGGGAGTATTTCGGAAAACCATTGTCACTTAACACAGTCTGTTGCTGCATCCAGAAATGCAACTTGAAACTGTATTACGCAAGGAGGAAGCCATACATCAACTCAATGCAGAAACGCTGGTGAGTTCTCTGGGCCCCAGCTAATCTCAGATGGACCGAAAGACTGTGGAACCGTGTGCTATGGTCAGATGAGTCCACATTTCAGCTAGTTTTCAGAAAAACCGGGCGTCGAGTTCTCCATGCCAAAGATGAAAACGACCATCCTGATTGTTATCAGCGAAAGGTGCAAAAGCCAGCATCTGTGATGGTATGGGGGTGCATCAGTGCCCACGGCATGGGTGAGTTGCATGTATGTGAAGGTACCATTGACTCTGAGGCGTATATTAGGATTTTAGAGAGACATATGTTGCCATCAAGGCAACGTCTCTTCCCGGGACGTCCATGCTTATTTCAGCAGGACCACATTCTGCATGGGCTACAACAGCATGGCTTTGTAGACACAGAGTGCGTGTGCTTGACTGGCCTGCTGCCAGTCCAGATCTATCTCCTATTGAAAATGTATGGCACATCATGAAGAGGAGAATCAGACAACGGAGACCACGGACTGTTGAGCAGCTGAAGTCTTATATCAAGCAAGAATGGACAAAATTTCCTATTGCAAATCTACTACAATTAGTATCCTCAGTTCCAAAATGATTAAAAAGTGTTATTAAAAGGAAAGGTGATGTAACACAATGGTAAACATGCCTCTGTCCCAACTTTTGTTGAGTGTGTTGCAGCCATCAAATTCTAAATTTGTGTATATTTACAAAACTCAATTAAGTTGGTCCATAAAACTATTGAAGATCTTTTCTTTGTACTTTTGTCCATTAAATAAAGGTTCACATGAATTAACATATCACAGATTTTTGTTTTTATTGCATTTTGGAAAATATCCCAACTTTTCTGGAAATGGGGTTTGTAGATAGGTACATGGATAGGAAAGATAGCGAGGGCTATGATACAAATGCAGGCAAATGGGATTTACTCAGGAAAGCACCTTGATCAGCATGGGCAGGTTGGAACAAAGGGCCTGTTTCTGTACAGCATAAATCTGACTCTCAAGAGCTAGGACTATTTTCTTTAGAGAAAAGAAGGCAATGAGGGTATTTGATAGAAATGATTTGTCTGGAGAGAGTGGCAGTACAAGACTGTTTCCATTGGTGGAGGAAATCAGTACAAGAGGGAAACGGCATATCATAAACCTGGAATATAACCTGAATATAACCTATAACCTGGACTACAGCAGCGGCAGATGTGGAAGAGTTCCACCGTGTCTTTCAAAATAAAAGGTGAGGGAAAATATTGTAAAGCTAAGAGAAATGACCAGAGTTTGGAGCTGGTAGAGAACCAGCAAAGATCTGCTGGGCTGAATGAACACCTTCTGGGCTGAAACCATTCCAGGATTTGTTTAAACCACGTGCATCATCTTTGGTGATAAGCCTGTTATATGGAACCTTTTCAATGTATTAGTGCAAGAAATGGTGTTAAGGTAAAAGCTCAGTCATGATCTTATTGACTGGCAGAGCAGGTGAGATTACCTGAATGGTCTGCTTCTGGTACAATTTCTTATGCACTTGTGCAAGTGCCCTTCCAAATCGTTCACCACCCTGTTGTTTCTTCATCACCTCTGGATCTGAGCCCTCAGTCTCTATACAGTACATTACATTATGATACAACAAAGTTTTGACATCAGAAAAAAACAATAAAAGTACTTACAAAAATGCAAAATTTCTAAACAATCATTTTGAAGAGTCCTAGTTTTGTGCCATTTAGTTTAAAAATACAAGGATGGATTAATGTGCTGCATTACGAAATGAGAATAATAATCCACTTAGGCAGTCAAATTTCAAACAAAATTAGGTTAAACGGATTTTTAGTTTCATTTTTGATTATTGTTACTGGACTATGAACCTTGTTTCACATATCCTCACAAGGCATCTTTTTTTAAAATTTCCCCTAATTGTTTCCACTTCAAGGTATTACATAACTGGAAAAATATCTGAAAGGAAATGATGCAATCAGAGATAAATACTATTTGAAATTGGTAATGTTGTTAAATTTCTTCACCATCAAGGCTTCACTGACCAGCAAAGCCAGATATTATACACAGAGTAGTTCACCTTCTGACCTTGCAAAAGATGTCCACTAGCTAGCGGCATGACACATCAGAAAAGTGGTGGATCACAGCCCATTTGCCTGGATGAGTACTCTCCACCAACACTTAAAGAAATAAACAGTTCTTTGGCAGCCTATCCATCACCTATAAACATTTCCACCCTTCAGGAGTGCACCATTTCTAAGGTATGCACTGCCGTAAAGCCACCCTTACATATTCTTTGAACTCCCTTAGGTTTTGCACTGCATTCGTGCATTATTTGATGCACAGGATGTGGATTTTGCCTCAATATAATGATGTTCCTTTAACTACAGTAAAAGATACTGGGAGAGATTTCAGACAGTGTTCTAATTTGTTATATCTCGACAGACTTAATTGCCCTGTTTAAATTTACTCTATGCCCCTTCAAATCCCTCAATTTGAAAATGTACTGAGGTTGCAAAGTTGAAATGTTTCAACACTGTTGGGTTCCTCTTACCCCAGTGATCACAGCATCTTGCCTCATTGCCTGCCACCAGTTGTTCTACCACCCAGAGAATGTTTGGGTCCCTCCGAGCTCCCTGTCAGTACCTCACCCCCAACTCTTGCGACTGTGCTAGTGTTAAAGACCACCTCTCTTTTAAAGACCATTTTACTTGCAAGGGGAAAAAATTCAAACCAAGGATAAACTCAGGATATCCTAACTCCTAGCATTACATACTACAATATTTTGCTATACATAATCCCTATTTATAATCTTTGTTTCATACTTAATTCTATTCTGTTGAAATCTGTTCATCCTATTGCTTCCTATGCTTTGCTGTTGTCTCTCCTTTGTCTTTTACATGAACACAATTGTGTTTTCATACATTATTTGCCTCTCTTTCTAGAAAACTAAGTAAGGAAATATTGAAAGCATTAATCTAGGAGATAAATGATTCATCGATTCATTACAGCCCTAATTTCTTTCATAATCTACTTCAGAACAAGAGATGGAAAATATTGCTTTTCAGTTCACTTTGAGGATCTACTTCTCATAACCTCAAGTGTGTGTGTGTGTGTGTGTGTGTGTGTGTGTGTGTGTGTGTGTGTGTGTGTGTGTGTGTGTGTGTGTGTGTGTGTGTGTGTGTGTGTGTGTGTGTGTGTGTGTGTGTGTGTCTCTGATCATGGCATTTAGTGCAACAGTTAATATGTGCAACAGTTAAAAATAACTAAGCTGATAATAAAAGTAAGATATCTTAACTTTTTCCACTACTGGGATTAGTTTGTTTGAGTCTCCCAGCATTTGCAGCAGACAGCTTTAAATAGTAAATTCTTCAAATTGGATGGGCTCACCCACCACTACAAGACAGTGTAGGCTAGCCCAGGCATGGTATTCATTACACGTCTTTCTTATGGCACTCTGAGTTTAAATCTGTTTTATTGTATGCCAGTGAGTAATTATCTTTGTGATGCGGCCAAAATTAAAAGATCTATTATCCTCCATTTTGTACTTTCAAGCTTGTCACATTTAAGCTCTGATGTGCAAACTGAGTAATACTTCTGCACAAGCACAGGCAACAGAGTCACGGGGCCAAATTTAGACTGATGGGAATGTTCCCATAACTTCCTCAAGGACTCAGACTGGAGGCTTGGGTACTGCAAAGAAATTCACAGTACTTTTCCTCCTTCATACCATAAAATGTTAGATTGCAGTATCAGTAATGAAATTACATAATCACTGGATTCTGTTAACCTTGGCCCTGATCCACATGCATTTAGCACACCATACTCCCAAAATCCTCTGCAGTGAGCTGAATTAGTACATGGTGCAAGCTTATATTTATTATGTCTTACTGACGTTACCAGACTCCGGAGCTTAGCCAAATGAATAGGCAGCCAGGTTTAAAAAGTTAAAGATGATTTTGTTCTTTTTTAATGGCTAAATCTATCTTTAGAATTCTAGAGATTATCAGTCAGCTGATTAGTATGTGATGGGTGTTGAGATTTCCTTACACTTGATGAAAGACAGTCTAATTACAGAGTGAACAAGGCAGCATATATTTGGTTATATTTTTAGTGTTGTTTGCAGTGCAAAAATAGACTGTACAGGAGAGAAAAATCTCCAGCTGTGTTCCAGCTGTTAAGGATTCCTGTCAGGAATTTAAAGTTGGTGAATACTAAATATTTTCTTTAACTCATTTTCCCACAAGAAATTTTAATATATTTAGATATTCTGATTTATTTTCCAAAATTAGGGTTTGTGAAAACAGGAGGATACATATATTCAAATCTTTTATGTTGATTTGTTAGAGGTTAAGTTTCACGAAACTGCTGTCATGCAATTAGGTGTATATTTTTAAAACAGTTACAACACTGTGTTATCAGAGTGCACTGAATGTTGTTATAAGCTCTTTCCTTTTCATATTTATTATAGCTCAAATTAGTAAGTGTAGCAGAGGGTGCTGCTGGCAAACGAACAGTTCTGCAGTCAACACCGTGTTTTAAGCAATGTCTGTTCAGCATTCTGTAAACTCCCAATGAGTTCATTTGAAATCCTAGAATGCCAAATGGCCTCTCTAATCTACATTCTATACCGGAAAGAAATGTACGGTATTTCGTCATCACAGCTGACAGTTCAACTGACTCGGCACGTAGGCCCGGGATACGAGCTCCATAAACTCCCTACCAGAGTTTCCAAATGCAGCTGCATCAATGGAGAAGGGTGTGTGTTTCTTTTTCTCGTCCTTCTCCCGTGATCACTGTTGTTTTGCATAAATGGAAAAGACCTAAAACTCTGAGAGTAGCTATGTATCTGATTCAAGGTTGTAAAAACACAGTTTAGTTAATTTGCCTTTTAACGAGGAAAGGAGCCTGTTCAATTTCCTAGCCCTACCAATTTACAAATTATCTTTTTGGCAGTGTGGCTGGATGCAATTTCTCACCACAGATCTCTTTGCCTACAAATACTGAAATAGCTCTTTGTTCAGTCAAGTCTCCCTTTAATGGAATGTTGTTTCTTTTGAATAATATTTTCCACTAATAAAAAATAATAAATTTTTCTCTTTTTGACTCAAAGCAGTAAATTTAAAACCTTGCACTGCCTGCACAATATCAGAATGTTATAGTATTTAAATCTTGTTCCAACACATTACCAATGGCAGCAGTTGAATACAGTGACACAGGAGGGTTGAATTTTTGACAGCCGAGGCCAGGATTGTTACTTGATGAATGGTCAGTTTTCCCCATGCCTTGCTGATGGCAGGTGTGGGTGGCATCCAAAATCATTCAGGTTTTCCTCTAAAATCACCTAAACATTCAATGCATTTAAAATCATTTGTATATGAAACGATGAGTGTTTCTGAGTTGCGAAGTTTCATTTATAATGTTGGCCACATTCCAGAAATGTCCACTCTCAGGACATGACAGAGCACCAGACATGAAAACCAGCGTTTAAAAAGTTGTAAAAATAGTATTTCCACCTCTTCGCATGAGCATGTACTGTTGATGAGGTAACAGTGGTGGAATACCAGTCAAGAAAGTAGTCAGGAAAATGCTAGAATTCATTATTAGATAACAAGAAACTTAAGTCAAAACATGATTAGGAAAACTGGACATGATCTAATAAAAGAATAATCAATTTAATAAATCTATCAGGTCTTTTTTAATGTTCAACCAGTGGAAAGATAATGAAAGTAGCATATTTATATTTTTAAGGGGCATTTGAAAATGTGCCATAAGTATGACTTCAAGGTCTGAAGGCCAAGAGGCAACCTGCTCTGGGGTGGAGGTAAATGGTAGATGGAATTTAGTGCAGACAAATACGAGGTGTTGCACTTTGGTGGGACCAACCAGGATAGATCTTACACAGTGAATGGTAGAGCACTGAGGAGTGCTGTAGAACAAAAGGACCTGGGAATACAGCTCCATAATTGTGGTGGCACAGGTAAATATGGTCGCAAAGAAAGCTTTTGGCACATTGGCCTCCATAAATCAAAATACTGAGCACAGGAGATGGGATGTTATGTTGAAGTTGTATAAGACATTGGTGAGGCCTAATTTGGAGTATTGTGTGCAGTTTTGGTCACCTACCCACAGGAATTATATAAATGAGATTGAAAGAGTACAGAGAAAATTTATAAGGATGTTGCCAGAACTGGAGGACCTGAGTTAGAAAGAAATATTGAATAGGTTAGGACTTAATTCCTCTAGAAGATTGAGGGGAGATTTGATAAAATTATATACAAAATTATGAGGGATATAGATAGGGTAAATATAAGCAGGCTTTTTCCACTGTGGTTGGGTGGGACTGTAACTAGAGGTCATGGGTTAAGTGTAAAAGGTGAAAAGTTTAAGGGGACCATGAGGAGAAACTTCTTCACGCAGACTATCATGACAGTGTGGAGCGAGCTGCCAGTGCAAGAGGAGCATGCAAGCTCATTTTCAACATTTAAGAGAAGTTTGGATAAGTACATGGATGGCAGGGGTATGAAGGGCTATGGTCCTGGAGCAGGTCAAAGGCAAACTTCAGTAATGAAATTCGTTGCATTCAAATGAAATTCAGCCAGCCGGTGGTGTAGTGGCACCTGCACTGGACTTAGAGGCGAGTGGTCCTGGCTGGTTTGAATCCGGCTGACCCCTTGCACGCTTTCCATCCACGAACATTGGTTGAACATCGAGCTAGCAATTCGGCCTCATAAAAAACAGGCATATGCTAAAGAAATGGTGAAGCTGCTGCTTGACACACCACAAGGCACGGAGAGGAACAACAACAACAATTCAATGCATCAGAAAAGCATTTGATTGACTGAAGGGAAAGGAAATCAAGACCTTGTACCAAGCATTAACCTTATGGTCTACTGAGTAACAGTGTCCAACATTCTTTCGTGATTTAAACTACCTACAACAGGCATGCCCAAACAATGGAAAGATATCACTAACACAGCCTCTGCAAGATCTTTCAAGTTCACTGGAAAGATAGCAAACCAATGTCAATGTCCTCTCCTGAGTCAACACCCCCTTGTACTGATGCCCTAATTGTATATTGGACAGGTTACATATTTGGCATACTAGATACTTTAGTCCAATCTCTGTCATGAAATGCAACTACTAGCTGGTCAGAGGAAACATACAAGAATGTTCTCAAAGTTTCCTTGAAAAGAGAATGCAATATCCTCACTGAAACTTAGGACTCTGTGGCACATGTCTGCTCAAAGTGGGGGAGTACTCAGGATGATATTAAGAACCATTATTCCATTCAGCAGGAGCACACAACCCCATGACTCACCCTTTAGCTCCCTCCTGCCCCTTCTGTGGGAAGTCCATGGTTCTCACTATGGCTGCATCAGTTACCTCTGTCCCTGAAACCAGAGTGGACAAGCAAATCACCTCTGATTCAAAGTGATTGCTGAAGATGTTCTGTTCCAAAGGAGGTATAACTGAAGATTAAACTTCCTGCTTCTGTTGAGGAACCAACTAGAGAGCAGGCCATTCTAGATTGGGTATTGAGCAATGAGGAAGGGTTAGTTAGCAATCTTGTCGTGCGAGGCCCCTTGGGTAAGAGTGACCATAATATGGTGGAATTCTTCATCAAGATGGAGAGTGACATAGTTAATTCAGAAACAAAGGTTCTGAACTTAAAGAAGGGTAACTTTGAAGGTATGAGACATGAATTAGCTAAGATAGACTGGCAAATGATACTTAAAGGGTTGACGGTGGATATGTAATGGCAAGCATTTAAAGATCGCATGGATGAACTACAACAATTGTCCATCCCAGTTTGGCAAAAGAATAAACCCGGGAAGTTAGTGCACCCGTGGCTGACAAGGGAAATTAGGGATAGTATCATGTCCAAAGAAGAAACATAGAAATTAGCAAAAAAAAAGCGGCACACCTGAGGACTGGGAGAAATTCAGAGACCAGCAGAGGAGCTCAAAGGGCCTAATTAAGAAAGGGAAAAAAGATTATGAGAGAAAGCTGGCAGGGAACATAAAAACTGACTGTAAAAGCTTTTATAGATACGTGAAAAGAAAAAGATTGGTCAAGACAAATGTAGGTCCTTTACAGTCAGAAACAGGTGAATTGATCATAGGGAACAAAGACATGGCAGACCAATTGAATAACTACTTTGGTTCTGTCTTCACTAAGGAGGACATAAATAATCTTCCGGAAATAGTAAGGGACCGAGGGTCTAGTGAGATGGAGGAACTGAGGGAAATACATGTTAGTAGGGAAGTGGTGTTAGGTAAATTGAAGGGATTAAAGGCAGATAAATCCCCAGAGCCAGATGGTCTGCATCCCAGAGTGCTTAAGGAAGTACCCCAAGAAATAGTGGATGCATTAGTGATAATTTTTTAAAACTCCTTAGATTCTGGATTAGTTCCTGAGGATTGGAGGGTGGCTAATGTAACCCCACTTTTTAAAAAAGGAGGGAGAGAGAAACTGGGGCATTATAGACCGGTTAGTCTGACATCAGTGGTGGGGAAATCAAAGATGTGATAACAGCACATTTGGAAAAGAGGTGAAATCATCGGACAAAGTCAGCATGGATTTGTGAAAGGAAAATCATGTCTGACGAATCTTATAGAATTTTTTGAAGATGTAACTAGTAGAGTGGATAGGGGAGAGCCAGTGGATGTGGTATATTTAGATTTTCAAAAGGCTTTTGACAAGGTGCCACACAGGAGATTAGTGTGCAAACTTAAAGCACACGGTATTGGGGGTATGGTATTGATGTGGATAGAGAATTGGTTGGCAGACAGGAAGCAAAGAGTGGGAGTAAACGGGACCTTTTCAGAATGGCAGGCAGTGACTAGTGGGGTACCGCAAGGCTCAGTGCTGGGACCCCAGTTGTTTACAATATATATTAATGATTTAGATGAGGGAATTAAATGCAGCATCTCCAAGTTTGCAGATGACACGAAGCTGGGCAGCGGTGTTAGCTGTGAGGAGGATGCTAAGAGGATGCAGGGTGACTTGGATAGGTTAGGTGAGTGGGCAAATTCATGGCAGATGCAATTTAATGTGGATAAATGTGAGGTTATCCACCTTTGTTGCAAGAACAGGAAAACAGATGATTATCTGAATGGTGGCCAATTAGGAAAAGGGGAGAAGCAACGAGACCTGGGTGTCATTGTACACCAGTCATTGAAGGTGGACATGCAGGTACAGCAGGCGGTGAAAAAGGCAAATGGTATGTTGGCATTCATAGCAAAAGGATTTGAGTACAGGAGCAGGAAGGTTCTACTGCAGTTGTACAAGGCCTTGGTGAGACCGCACCTAGAATATTGTGTGCAGTTTTGGTCCCCTAATCTGAGGAAAGACATTCTTGCCATAGAGGGAGTACAGAGAAGGTTCACCAGATTGATTCCTGGGATGGCAGGACTTTCATATGAAGAAAGACTGGATTGACTAGGCTTATCCTCACTGGAATTTAGAAGATTGAGGGGGGGATCTTATTGAAATGTATAAAATTCTAAAGGGATTGGACAGGCTAGATGCAGGAAGATTGTTTCCGATGTTGGGGAAGTCCAGAACAAGGAGTCACAGTTTAAGGATAAAGGGGAAGCCTTTTAGGACCGAGATGAGGAAAAACTTCTTCACACTGTTACGAACCCCGTAACTGGGTGTCTTACCAGCAAAGATAGGAGTAGCCGTTGAAGTCTGATGATACTATTTTTAACAGTATTTATTAGTAAAAATACACAAAAATAATATCAATGCAAACATACAGATAATATACGTCATCAATACTAAATCTAAAGGTGCGGGTATAATAATAATCAATAAGAAATAGCTCTATCGTTGTCTAAGGGATAATGAATTGTCCGATGGAAATATAAAGTCCAGTTCAGTTCATGCAGGCTGCAGTCGTTGTTGATCACTGTGTTGCAATTGTTGGAGAGAGAGAGAGAGAGAGAGAGAGAGAGAGAGAGAAAACTTGCCGACTTTCCTTGTACGATCTTGATCCGTATCCGTCCTTTAGCTAGACCGTTCCGTGGAGGACTCGCCACCCAGGCAAGGGTGGACACACACACAAGCCCCCACCGGTCTCGTAGCGTTTCTCCTGGTGCATCTGAGGGGTGTTCCCCAGACACTACTTTTATCCCCACTCACGGGGTCTCAGGTGTCAATCAGGTTGGGATGATGCAATCCCACAACCAGACCACTCTGGCTGCCCCCTGAGGGGTTCAATGAATAGTGCAGTACTCAATACACAATTCCTTCTCCAAGAGACAATAGCAGTAATCAGTGGTTCCGTTCCGCTTTTGTTAGAAGGAGCCATTCCACTTTTGTGTATTCCTGCGTTGTCAATAACAACTGCCTTTTCTGTTATCCTGCGTCTCTCTCTCATTACTGACATGATGTGTATCTCTCTCATTTCCTGGGTATCAGACCCGAAATAATAGCGAGTTTGCGATTCTGGAAAAGGAGGGGGGCATTGGCGATTCTGTACCCTTCTGCCCATCAGAGTTGCTCCTCATTCGTAACAACACAGAGAGTGGTGAATCTGTGGAATTCTCTGCCACAGGAAACAGTTGAGGCCGGTTCATTGGCTATATTTAAGAGGAAGTTAGATATGGCCCTTGTGGCTAAAGGGATTAGGGGGTATGGAGAGAAAGCAGGTACAGGGTTCTGAGCTGGATGATCAGCCATGATCATACTGATTGGCGGTGTAGGCTCGAAGGGCCGAATGGCCTACTCCTGCACCTATTTTCTATGTTTCTATATTTCTATGTATTCAATTGCCTTAGTAATAAACAACAATATTTTGCCTTTTTACTAATTACATGCTTTACCTGCATAGTGCTAGTTTTTTTAAAATAAATTTAGGATATCCAGATTTGCCTGCATCTCAGAGCCCTACAACCTCCCACAATGTAGATAATATGCTTTTTTCATTGTTTTCCTTCCAATATAAATAATTTCACATTTTCCAAGACAATATTCCATTTGTAGGATATTAACCTGTATAAATCACCCTGTAGCTTCCTTACATCCTCTTCAACACAGCTGATGTAGATACTGTAACACAACACCCTTGTGAACTCAACTTCACAACAATATCAAACCAAGCATGGAATAGCAAAGCCTATTAGAAAGTAAAGGCTCAAACAGCAAAGATAATGCATTTTCCTCAAATCGAATGTAATCTCGGTTTTGGGATTGAATGAACAAGGAACTATTATGACAGCTGAAATCTGTGTTGCATCTTACCAAGTCAAAAAAAGTGCTTTATGAAAAGCAGTGGGTGGAGCAGAAAGGTTTCTAAATGAGACATTAATAGAGAAATGACCTCAGTTTGACAAGGGAACTGCTAATTTTAAAAATGGTCATTTCTAAGATGAATAAGGAAAGAACCAATAGCAGAAGTTTGCAGATTAAAGCTGGTTGATAATGTGAAATAATATAGAACATAGAACATAGAATAGTACAGCACATTGCAGGCCCTTCGGCCCACAATGTTGTGCCAACCCTCAAACCCTGCCTCCCATATAACCCCCCACCTTAAATTCCTCCATATACCTGTCCAGTAGTCTCTTAAACTTCACTAGTGTATCTGCCTCCACCACTGACTCAGGCAGTGAATTCCACACACCAACCACTCTCTGAGTGAAAAACCTTCCTCTAATATCCCCCTTGAACTTCCCTCCCCTTACCTTAAAGCCATGTCCTCTTGTACTGAGCAGTGGTGCCCTGGGGAAGAGGCGCTGGCTGTCCACTCTGTCTATTCCTCTTAATATCTTGTACACCTCTATCATGTCTCCTCTCATCCTCCTTCTCTCCAAAGAGTAAAGCCCTAGCTCCCTTAATCTCTGATCATATTCCATACTCTCTAAACCATGCAGCATCCTGGTAAATCTCCTCTGTACCCTTTCCAATGCTTCCACATCCTTTCTATACTGAGGCGACCAGAACTGGACACAGTACTCCAAGTGTGACCTAACTAGAGTTTTATAGAGCTGCATCATTACATCGCGTCTCTTAAATTCTATTCCTCGACATATGAAAGCTAACACCCCATAAGCTTTCTTAACTACCCTATCTACCTATGAGGCAACTTTCAGGGATCTGTGGACATATAACCCCAGATCCCTCTGCTCCTCCACACTACCAAGTATCCTGCCATTTACTTTGTACTCTGCCTTGGAGTTCATCCTTCCAAAGTGTACCACCTCACACTTCTCTGGGTTGAACTCCATCTGCCACTTCTCAGCCCACTTCTCAGGTTATATATCAGGATCTCTACATGAGGAACGAAAGCAAGTCAGAAAGGATCTGAGGCTTGGGTCAAGAAATTAAAGAAAGTTTTTTTTTCTAGAAGATATAAACACACAGATAAACATAAATTAAAATAGACTAAGTGCAATCTTTTTTATCTTTTTCAGTTCCTTTGCAAACTTTGTTGTTCTCTATTTAGGAAACTAATATAACCTCAATGACATCAACAGAACTCTTTAAACTACAAAGTAATTAAGAACAGCAATGCTTCCTTCATCTTTTCTGTAATTATAGCATGTTGAGATTTTGATCCCCTTTTCAGGAAAATCTACAGCCATTTCCCAAGCAGTGTGTTGGCTAGGATTCTTGTCATCAAAAGATTTATAGTGATTCCCATACGTAAATGATTTTGTTCAAAAAGATGTAGATTGGAAAAAAATTTATTCACAACTCAAAATGTATCAGTTTTCAAATATATTTTATTCATTTCCTTCTTCAAATTTACTCAGTGAACAAGCGCTGCACTTTCATGAGCACATCATGAGGCCTGTGCTCATGGAACCAATGAATAGTATAATCAGAAACACTTTCTTCAAGAGGCTGACCATTTTCTTGAGAAGCGCCCTAAAGTACTGGGTTGTTCTGGCAGAGGGAACAGCCTCTGATGACTAATCTGACGATCCCAGTTTGAATCTTGCATCTTGACATGATTGCCTTGTATTCTTCTGAACTCCAATGGATATAGGTCAATCCCACTTAATCTTTTCAAACCTTGGAATATCCCATTTTACCAGGAATCAGTCTGATAAAATTACGCTACTCTGATGCCAAGAAAATGTTTTACAGAGGCAAAAACTACACATTACTATGAATAATATTCCAAAAAGATCTCAGCAGGATTTCCTTATTTCTGAAATTTAATCTCGTTGTAGTAAGGAACAATTTTTGTTTTCATGTTGTGTCCCTGCGGTTACTTTTTATATCATATGATTCAGAACATGACAATCTCTCTGCTCAGTAGTTTCCCACCATGTATAAAAATATTACATTTTTTGTATTCTTCTGGCAATGTGAATAATTTATCTGTCAAGTTCTTTCATATACAGTCTGTAACGTATATGGTATGTATATATTACTCTACAAATATTTTACACCTTTTAAAAACAATTTTCCCAGCAACCTTTGCATCATCAGCAAACACTCATCCCAGCCATTAAGATAAATATTTTTGGTTGTGTGTAACAACAGGCCCGTGTGGTAATTCACAAGTAATGATCAGCAGGCCTAAACTTTGGTCTTTACTCCTTTATCATTACTTTATATCCATTAGTATCTCTCTATTGATTGCTATGCCAAATCCCTGGGCCATTATATTATTTATATCTTTTTTATTATACTTTATCAAATGCATTTTAAGAGATCCAAATTAATTACATCCACAACCCTTTAATTAATTAACCCCTTGATCATTTAAATTCTCAGAGATTTCATTAGACTGCCAAACACAATTTTTGCCTCATTAACATGACCAATCATATTACGATTTTCTAAATCCCTTATTAGAATCACAGAATCATAAAATGCCATGTGCTGAATGGTGGCTTTCAGGTCTCTGCAAATCGTACAAATCTCAAGATAACTGGTCTATATTCCCCTACGTTTACCTCCCCTTTCCTAAATAGAGGTGCCACTTTTTCTACTTCCCAGTCTGCTGTCACTAAAGTCAGTTTCCAGGAAGGTTTAGAAGATAGTAAACAGAATAGATTTTGCAGATGCTGGAAAATCCAGAGCAACACACACAAAATGCTGGAGCAACTCAGCAGGTCAGTCAGCATCTACGGAAATGAACAAACAGTCAACGTTTCAGAATGAGACCCTTCATCAGGACTGGAAAAGGGGGGAGGGACAGGATAAGAAGCTGCAGGGAAGAGAAGGAGTACAAGCTAGCAGGTGACAGGTGAAGCCAGGTTGGTGGGGCAGGGGGTGAAGAAAGAAGCTGGGAAGTGGAGAGGGTTGGGATTTAGAAGATCATCACTAATCTATGCATTTGCTCTGCAAACCCCAGTCTGGGATCATTACCATGAGATTTATTCAGTTTTAGTCCCCTTCATTACCACAGTAATCTCTCTTTGGTATATTAATTACCTGTAAGTTCCAAACTGCTTAACATTGCTAATTCCTCTTCATTTTTGCTCCAGTTAATAAACCTTCTTAAAAAAGACAGATAATATATCATCAGGCGTTTCTACATTCTATATCACAATTTCTAAAATATACAGAAGGCATCATTTTCCTCTTTGAGCTAGTTGTGCCATTTAACAAGTTCCTTGGTCATCATCTACCTCAACTCCACTTTTCTCGGGCAACACACACAAAAGGTCTGGAGAACAAGATAGCGGACCCAAGGGCAAGATAGCTGTATTGGAGGGAAATGAACGATTGCTGCGTTCTCTGTTTCACTGAGACATGGCTCACTTCAGACTTGGCGAGGGCTCCTCAATGCACCAGATGGAATGAACAGCTGATTCAAAGAAGGCAAGAGGGTGGGGGCTGTGCTTCATGATTAACACACTTTGTGGTGCTTGAATATTGAGGCCTTGTCGCACTCTTGTTCTCCCAAGCTGGAACATCTAATAATTAAATGCCTACCATTCTTGTTGCCAAGAGCAATCTCCTTCATGATCCTGACCGTTCAGCCAAAAGGACATGTTAAACAAGCACTTGATGTATTGAGTACTGTAATTAATAAACAAGAAACAGCCTAACCCGACACCTTTCATATGCTCAAATCAGGCTAGCTTGAAGAAATCTCTGCCCAATTATCATCAGCATATCACCTGCAATCCAGAAGTCCCAACATACTTTGACCTTTGCTACACTACCATCAGGAATGCCTACCATTCCATCCCTACACTGCACTTCAGGAAATCTGATCATCTGGCTGGCCTCCTCCTACCTGCATGCAGGCAGAGGCTAAAGAGCAAGGCTCCAGAGATTAGGACAACAAAGAGGTGGTTGCAGGAGGCAGAGGAGCAGTTATGGAATTGCTTCAAGTCAGTAGACTGGGCCATGTTTAAAGATTCATCAGAAGATCTGAATGAAAACACCATGGTTGTCACAGACTTTATGAAGGCATTCATAGATGAGTGTGTCCCCAAATATCAATCAATCTTCCCCAACCAGAATGCCTGGATGAACTAAGAGATCCGCAATCTGTTGAGGGCTAGATTAATGGCATTCAGGTTTGCCGGCCAAAGAAAGTAGAAGACAACCAGGTAAGACATCTGAAAGTCATCTCACATGCAAAGTGGCAATTCCAGACCAAACTTAAATCACAGAAGGATGCTCAACAGCTGCAGCAGGGCTAGAATGCTATCACCTCCTACAAGTAAAACCAAGTGACATACTGTATGGGATCTGCTTCAATTTGCCTATCAGAGCAACAGGTCCACAGCAGATACCATTTTGTTGGCTCTTCACTCAGCCTTGAAAATTCTTGAGTGTCAAAAGTGAAGATGCACATCACACATCAGGATCCTCAACTTCCTGACTTACAGACCCCAGTCAGTTCAGATTGGCAACAACATCTCCTCCATAATTGTCTCAGCACAGGTGCCCCACAGGCTGTGTGCTTGGCCCCATGTTCTACTCACTTTATTCTTATGACTGTAAGGCTAAGCACAGCTCCAATGCCATATTCAAGTCTGCTGATGACACCACTGTCATAGGATGAATCAAAAGTGGTGATAAATTAGCATATAGCAGGGTGATTAAAAATCTTATTGAATGGTGCTACAACATCAACCTCGCTTAACGTCAGCAAAACCAAAGAGCTGATTATTGACGAGAGAAGAAGGAAACCAAAAGTCTATGAGCCAGTTCACATCAGAAGATCAGAGGTGGATAAGGTCAGTAACTTTAAACTCATTGGCATTATGCTTTCAAGGGATCTGTCCTGGGACCAGCCGAGATGCCATTACAAAGAAGGCATGACGGTAACCCTACTTTCTTAGAAGTTCGGGATTTCATCTAAAACTTTGACAAGCTTCTATAGATGCACGGTGGAGAGTATCCTGACTGATTGCATCTCGGCCTGGTATGGAAACACCATTGCCCATGAATGAAACAGCCTACAAAAAGTGGTGGCTCAGTCCATCACAGGAAATGCCCTCCCCACCATTGGGCACATCTGTGAGCAGCAGTGCCACAAGAAAGCAGCGCCCATCATCAAGGACCGCAACATTCCAGGCCACCCGCTCTTCTCACTGGTGCCATTGATGAGGAGGTAAAGGAGCCTAAGGTCCCACATCACCAGGTTCAGGAAGTTTTGGAAACATCATAAGCTTTAAATTCTCTTCTTTTATCAATTTCCTCAGACAGAAATGGAGGGAAAAATTTTTCAGTGAGACTTTATTTCTACACAAACTGAGGAATTTGAATATATATTTTAAATTTTTTCATTGCATATGTATCAGCCAACTTTTGAATCTAATTTTGCTGTCTATCTTTGCCAATGTACCTTTTATTATGCACTTGTTTGGCTTACTGCCAACTCCCAGTGTCTCCTTGAAACTACATGTAAAATTCTACTGTACTGTGATCACTTAACACCTAAATAAGAGATTATTAATTAAGCCTGGTGCTTAACAAAAAAAAAAACATATGCTGTATTTGGTTCTGTGAAGTGCAGAATGATTGTCTCATGTATTCTCTTAAATGTTGGAAAAACAAAATCAGGCAAGGGAAGATGATAATTTTGTTTGTATTTCTTTACTGATTATGAAATGGCTGGCTTCAAGGCTTCTTCTAAAATCAACTACTGCAGACTTTTGTCTCTCTGGGCTTTCAACATTGCAGTTCTCCTCAGTTCCCTTTCTCCCTCGTTTCCCGGTTCTTCAAATTAATGTTCTGTCGGATGGAAACTCTTCTCAAATGGTGATGTTAAGGTTGACCTTCCTGAAACTTTGTCTGTTAGAGTCAAAGTGTACAAGCTTTAAGATGAAAGCACATTGGGAAAAGATGGTACCAATTAGAAAGATAAAGATAAATGGAACACACTGAGGAGATTAATGATTCAAGTAGTGGACCTTTGTTGTAATTTTCACACCATAAATAGATCTTTGCATCTGTTTCTTGGAAGTCAATTGCAATGCTTGCAATGGACTGATGTCTTCAAGTCTAGTAGCAATCTGTGACAGTTGCCTCTTGGGCAAAGCCATTTGTTCCTACTTAGTTACTTAATGAAGATCAAAATCTTTAACTCCATGTTCTTAAGAATGTATTTGTATTCTTTGAAGTATTGCGGAGGATGCTTCGAAATCTTGGCTTCTAGCTGTGTCAACGAGCATTATAATAGGTGTTTGGTGAAGGGATACATTGCTGGTCTACTCCTGCTAAAGATCACCCTCAAACAGATTTTTTATTGCAAATTACCAAATGTAATGTGTGTGTGTTTCCTAGGTCAGAAAAATCTTTCATCAACTGAATTAAGTCATAGCAAAAGTAATTGGTACTAGCACTGGGTTTGAGTAGGTGGACTTAAAATCCTACAGGCCTTTCAACCCACAATACTGTGCCGAACATGTACTTACTTCAAAAATTACCTACGGTTACCCATAGCCCTCTATTTTTCTAAGCTCCATGTACCTGTCCAGGAGTCTCTTAAAAGACCCTGTTGTTTCCATCTCCACCACCGTCGCCGGCAGCCCATTCCACACACACACCACTCTCTGTGTAAAATACTTTTACCCCTGACATCTCCTCTGTACCTACTTCCAAGCCAGTCATTTTAGCTCTGGGACTTCTGACTTGACTTCTGCTCCTTCAATAATCAGAGGGGTTAAAATGTCTAGACTGACCTGTTCCAATGGGAACCAGGTTTCTAGTTCCTTCCACCATTGCCAATTCAAGTTATATATAGCACTGGTTAAAATTTTAATGTAAAATACTGCTTCTGTCATTTTTTTTTTCAGTTAAAGACTGCAGAGTTGGTCACTTGAAATAAAACAGAAGAAGCTGAAATTATTTGCCAGGTCAGTCATCATCTGTGAAAGGTACATCAATAGAAAGTTAGATTAAATGTTATGGAGTCATAGAATCATATAGCCAGAAAAAGTGTCTTACAGCCCAACTGGTACATGCCAACTAAGATTCCCATTTTCCTGCATCTGTCCCATATCCTATAAAAACCTTTTCTATCCATGTATCTCACCAAGTCCTTTTTAAATGTTGCTAATGTACCAGCATCAACCATTTCCTCTGGTAGCTCATTCTATATACTGAACACTCTTGTGGAGAAGATGTTGGCAACAACATCTCCTTTACAATCTCCCTCAGCACAGGTGCACCACAAGCATGAGCGCTTAGCCCCCTGCTCTGCTCGATTTATACATTTGACTTTGAGGCTAGTTCCATGCATTCAACAGCTCGAATGTTGTATTTAAGTTTGCTGTTGTTGACTGAATCAAGAGTGGTGATGTATCAGCGTATAGGAGTTGAAAACTGAAAATCTGTGTGGTGCCATAACAGCAATCTCTCACTCAAGACCAAGGAGATTATTATTGATTTCAGGAGGAAACCGGAGGTCCATAAGCCAGTCCTCACTGGGAGATCAGAGGTGGAGAGGATCAGCAACTTTAAATTCCTCAGGGTGTTACATTTCAGAGGGTCTGTCCTTGGTATGACATGTATTATGAAGAAAGCTTAGTAGTGCCTCTACTTTCTAAGAAGTTTGAGAAGATTCAACATGTCATCTAAAACTTTGACAAACTTTGATGTGTGGCAAAGAATAGGTTGACTGGTTGCATCATGGACTGGTATGGAAACATCAATGTCATTGTATGGAAAAGGATACAAAAAGTTGTGGATATGGCTCAGTCCATCACGGGTAAAGCCCTCCCCACCAATGAGCACATCTACAAGGACCACTGCCATAAGAAAGTAGTATTAATCATCATGGACCCCCATCATCCAGGCCATGCTCTCTTCTCACTGCTGCCATCAGGAAGAAGGGATAGGAGCCTCAGGACACACATCATCAAGTTCTGAGACAATTATTACCCCTCAACTATCAGGCCCTTGAACCAGAGAGGGTAACTTCACTCAACTTCACTTGCTCCATCATTGAACTCTTCCCAAGGACTCTTCACCTCAAATTCTCAATATTTATTGCTTATTTATTTAGTATTATTTTTTATCTTTCTCTTTGTATTTGTATTGTTTGTTGGGCTTTTTTGCACATTGGTTGTTGTCTTTCCTGTTCAATGAGTTCTTTCATTGATTCTATGGTGTTTCTTCTACTAACTGTGATTGCCTGCAAGAAAAAATTCTCAGGGTTGTATGTACTTTGATAATAAATTTACTTTGAACTTTGAAACCTCTGGGTGAAAAAGTTACCCCCTTATTTTCCAATTAAATTTCTTCTCACACACCTGAAACCTATACCCTGTAGTTCTTAATGCCCCAACACTGGGCAAAAGGCTGACTGTATTGATCCTATCTATGCCCCTTATGATTTTATACACATCTTTAAGATTAACCTTATTTTTCTACGCTTCAATGAAAAAGATCTCAACCTGCTCAACCTCTCTACATAATTCAGTCCCTCAAGTCCTAGCAACTTCCTTGTAAATCTCTTCTTCACCCTTTCCAATTTAGTGGCATCTTTCCTATAGCAGGGTGATCAGAACTGATTAGTCCTGGCAACATCCTCATAAATCTCCTCTGCATTCTTTCCAGCTTTGTGGTATCTTTCCTATAGAAGAGTGACCTATCACAATAATCCAAGTATCGGCCTCACTAATGACTTGCACAACTATCATTGTCAATGCCTTCACCAATGAAGGCCAGCATACCAGAAGCTTTCTTCGACACCCTGTCCAACTGTGATACCTATTTCAGGGAATCATGTACTTGTAGTCCAAGATCACCCTGTTTTACAATACTCACCAGGGCTCTACTATTCATGATGAATGTCTTATCTTGATTTTTCATTGCTAAACACAACACTTCACACTTAGCCAATTTAAACTCAATTTGCCATTGCCCAATCTACTTACCCTGCCGATCAAGATCCTTCTGTTCATTCTGATAACCATCTTCACCGTCAATGATGCCACCAGTTTCAGTGTGACCTGCAAGCGATGCCTTGTACATACTCATCCAAATAATTGATACAGATGATATACAGCAAATGGCCTAGTACTGACCCCTGGGGAACGTTATTAGTCATGGCCTTCAATCTGAGGAAAAAAAACTTTCCACAATCACCAAAACAATCTGGTTTTATATGAAAACACAAAATGCTGGCAGAACTCAGCAGGCCAGACAGCATCTATGGGAGGAGGTAGTGATGACGTTTTGGGCCGAAACCCTTCATCAGGAGTGAAGTAACATGGGATGGTCAAGGGGGGATAAGAAGTGGGGAGAGGGATGAAGTAGAGAGCTGGGAAGTGACAGGCTGAAGGGAAATGGGCTAGGGGGAAGGTGGAGAATTATGGGAAATAAAAGAGAAAGAAAAGTAGGGCTGGGGGGAGATTATAGTGAGGGGGGAAAAAGAGAGAGAAAGAGAACCAGACTAAAATTATAGATAGGGACGGGGTAAGGGGGGGGGCAGGGGTATCAATGGAGGTCTGTGAGTTGAATGTGAGTTGAGCCCTACCTTTCTTTCTCTTTTATTTCCCATAATTCTCCACCTTCCCCTAGCCCATTTCCCTTCAGCCTATCACTTCCCAGCTCTCTACTTCATCCCTCTCCCCACCTCATATCCCCCCTCGACCATCACATGTTACTTCACTCCTGATGAAGGGTTTCGGCCCGAAACGTCGTCACTACCTCCTCCCATAGATGCTGTCTGGCCTGCTGAGTTCTGCCAGCATTTTGTGTTTTTATTTATTTCCAGCATCTGCAGATTCACTCATGTTGCCGGTTTTATATGAGATTATTCTAGTTCTGATGAAAGGTGACAGAGCTGATACTCTGTTGTTTCTCTCAGTGTAGATGTTACTTGAACTACTGATTATTTCCAGCAAATAACTTACATAAAAGAGGGCTGATGTAGCTGTAATTCAAATCACAGACCAATCCTCGTGTGCCTGTAACCTGTTCTCCATCTATTTGGCTGCCATTGCCCTCTGACTCTTCTTCTGACAAAGGGCCTTCAACTTGAAGTATTAATTATTCTCATTTCCACAGATGCTGCCTTACTTGCTGAGGGTTACCAACAATTAATTACCCTTCAAAGTTATCCAGCTGGACAAGATAATGGTTCCATTCTAACATGCCCGTAACCAGAGGAATGTCCACAAAGGTAACTGTTCCCACTCCCGTAGCTTTACCTCTGATGGCCTTCAATAATAAGTGCTAGGACTCCTACTATTTCTCAGATATCTACCATGGGAATATTACCTGAAGTAGAGCATCAGCTTCCGCATGTGTTAGACAATACCTGGCTCTGCCTTCTCATGATTCCTCTGTTATAGATTAGAAGCTGGGATCATTTTATTTGAAGAAAGGGTAGAGGGGAGATCTGATTGTGGGAGACTTTCAATTAGTGGAGGGATCAATGACTGGAGATGAATGAAATCCAGGAATGAAAGGGTTAACATATATGGATCATTCCAGGAAAGCAGGGGGTTAACATATAGGGAGCATTTGGCAGCTTTTGGCCTGTACTCACTGGAATTTAGAAGAATGCAGGGGGATCTCATTGAAACATAACGAATGTTGAAAGGACTAGATAAGGTGGATGTGGAGAGAATGTTTCCTGTGGTGGGGGTATCCAGAAATACAGGCCACAGCGTCATAATTCGGGGGGACCTTTTAGAACAGAGGTAAGGAGGAATTTTTTTAGCCAGAGAGTAGCAAATCTGTGGAATGCTCTGCCACTGATTGTGGTGGAGGCCAAGTCCGTGGGTATATTTAAGGCGGAAATTGATAGTTTCCTGATCACTCAGGGCATCAAAGGATATGACGAGAAGGCAGGTGAATGGGTTTGAGTGGGATCTGGGATCACCCATGATGGAATGGTGGGGCAGACTTGATGGGCTGTTTGGCCTAATTATGTTATAAAGATAAAGGAAAAAATAATAAAATTGATGCAGGAAATGTTTTTGTGTAGCTTGTGGCTGCAATCTGGAATGCACTGCCTGCATGTGATGCAATTAGGTTTCCTCATGACCTTCAAAAGGGAATTTGAATAAACATATGAAGATGAACAATATGCAAAGCGACAGAGTTGGGCCTAGGCATGGAACTTGTGAGTTGCTCTGATGGAGAGTTAGTGCAAACACAATGGGCTGAATGGCATCCTTCTCGAGACCATTCTATTGTCTCTAAATCCTCTTGTTGGGACTCCTTATATGTTAACAGATGAACTCTTGAGCTATTGATCACCCAGTCTAAGTAATTATAGCCCTTGCATTTTATTTGTCTGCCTGCTGTACACTTTCCCTGTAACTACAGCACTATATTCTGTATTTCCTTTACTATTCAGTGTAGTTATGAACAGCATGGTCTATCTGGATGGCAGATAGCAAAAGGTTTTCACTATATCTCAATACAGGTGCCAATAACAAACCAGTACCTATACCAACCAGTACTGGAACCTAATTTTCCTTCTGGTAAAAACTGGAAAGTATAATCACCATCTTTGATCCCCAACACAAAATTTGTTCCTTAAATCCAAATCCATTCTTTCCCTAACAGTGTCTCTGAATTCGACAATTTGTAAACAAAGTTAATTAGTACGATATTAAAATGAGTTTATATCAAGTACTGCAGCCATTACTGAGGAGACCTAATTCTAGCATTGTTGTATCATTCAACTCCCCTCCATTTCTCAAGTAGTAAGCTGCTGAAACTTTCATTCAGGCCTTTGTTACTCCTGGGTTTGGCTTTTTTTAAAGTTTAGTCCTCCCTCATGCTACCCTTCAAAGCCTCAAGGGCCTCATAAACTTTGCTGTTCGTGTTCTCATGCCCCAAGCAGATGTTCAAAGTTCGAAGTGCAAATTTATTATCAAAGTACGTATACCATAATCAACCTTGAGATTCATCTTCTTGCAGGCAGCCACGAGACAGAAACACTATAGCCCAACAAACATCCAATGTGCAAAAGAGGACAAATTGTGCAAATAGTTTTGAAAAAAGTAAACCAATAATACATAGAGCATGAGCTGCAGAGTCTCCAAAAGGAGTCGGTTCAGTGCTAAGACGAGTGAAGCCCAACGGCTGCAGCACAACAACTGCTCCTGAACCTGGCAGCGTGGCACCTGCAACTCTCACCCGATGGTCGTGGCGAGAAGAGAGGAAGACAGATCAAACACAGGCAGACACTTTAATCTGGCTCAACACTTTAATCAGTGCAGAGTAATGGAGCGGAGTTTCCACTCTTGGGCCTCGATGCAACGTTTGCTCCATGTGATGGTTGCTCCCAGCCATATTTCCATTCTCACAAGTCAAGTTCACCAAATCCTTCAAGAAACTGCACAATTGCTAGTTCACTTAGAGAGTTCAAAAGTACATTACATAAAAGGAAATTAAAAGATTTGAGTTGAGAGTTAAGGGGCAAAAGTTTAGGGGTAACACGAGGGGGATCTTCTTTACTCAGACAGTGGTAGCTGTGTGGAACAAGCTTCCAGTAGAAGTGGTAGAGTCAGGTTCGATTTTGTCATTAAAAAAAAAAATGGATAGGTATATGGACAGGAAAGGAATGGAGGGTTATGGGCTGAGTGCAGGTCAGTGGGACTAGATGAGAGTCAGCATTCGGCACGGACTAGAAGGGCCAAGATGGCCTGTTTCCATGCTGTAATTGTTATATGGTTAAGATAAGAACTGTACCAACTGTAAGTATCTTCAATTCTTGAAAAGGTTTATAAACATTCATCAAAGGGTGACTAAACTCATAATGATAGTTAAAATGAAGGATGAAGTAAATTTCTTTCAGGAAATAATATTTTAAGAAATGATATATGAGCAATTCGAAAGACAACCGACAACAGAAAAGCTTTCAAGGAATAAACAACTTTGGATCTACATTTCCCAAAGTATTCCATCAGATAGATTTTTTATTATATTTGGCCTACTTTTAATCATATGATGATAGAAGATGAATTAATGGATTTTGGTCTTCCACCAATTCCTATTTTCCATTCCTGAATCAACACTGAGCCCTGCGTACTTTATTCCTTCCTTCCATGATGTTTTACTTCAGTCATACAAGTAAACTTCCATTGTGCAGCCTTGGCTTTCTTTGTCTGTGTCAATAAGTTGCAGGGACAGCCTTTTATTTCTCTTCATTAAGACCAGGTTTAGGTTTAACCACTGCTGGCTCCAATTACATGTTCTATATGGAGACAATCAACATTGGATCTATCCAGTGGAACGCTGTTGCAGTGTCTATGTAAATGAATGATATTCTCACATCTCAGTGGAATAATAAATCACATCAGAGTAAAACAGAAATAGCATCTTATATGTCGTAACAACCACTTTTCAGTTGAAACGCAGCACATAATAATTTCCAATTGCTGCACTAAGTACTGAGCTATCACTTCTCATGCAATTAACAAATCAGTTAGCAGACGGGTTTCTTTCAAATGTGATCTGCCTATAACTTACAAGCTAAGTGATTACCCTGTCTTTTTAGAACAATAGTCAGTTATTAATGAAACCTGATCTTTTTGGGTTTATTTTTGTATTACAACAATTTTCTATCAGCAGTATCTCCCATGAAGTTGCTTTTAGTAAGATGCGGGATAACTGGGCAACTTTTACAGCTCCATTGCCATCCCCCTCCTCCCGAACCATTACTTTATTGAAAATAGAAGCAACAGGAGACCAACTGGACAGCTCATCACAGCAAATAAATTGAACAGAAGGCAATTAAAAATAGTGCACCACTAACTAAAACATTGATAACTAAAGAAAGCAAGATTTGGCAGTAACAAATAGTTCCCCTTGAGATTATGCTCCCATTCAGCAAGATCACAGTTGATACTGAGATTTAAATCAATAATCTGAAAGAAGTTTATAAAATTAGGAGAGGCATTGATAGTGCGAGAATTTTTGTTTCCCAGAGTAGAAATCAAATACTAAAGATTAAAGCTTTAAGGTGAGAGGGGGAAAATTGAAAGGAGTTTTGTGAGACTGTTATTTTTAGGTGCCCTTAAAACACAGCCAATATAATAATGACGTTTAAAGGCTTTTAGATAGACACGTGAATATGTAGGGTTGGGGGGAAGGGATGGGTAAGGATCTTGTACAAGAACAAGGGACTAGTTTAACTTGGCATTTTGCTCAGTATTGACTTCGTGTGCCAAAGGGCCTTACCTGTGCTGTGCCTTTCTATATTCTATGTTCTGTGTAGTCCTATTTAGAAACATAGAAACATAGAAAACCTACAGCACAATACAGGCCCTTCTGCCCACAATGCTGTGCCGAACATGTACTTACTTTAGAAATTACCTAGGGTTACCCATAGCCCTCTATTTTTCTAAGCTCCATGTACCTATCCAGGAGTCTCTTAAAAGACCCTATTGTATCCACCTCCACCACCTTTGCCGGCAGCCTATTCCGTGCACTCACCACTCTCTGCATAAAAAACCTACCCCTGACAACTCCTCTGTACCTTCTTCCAAGCATCATAAACTATGCCCTCTTGTGTAAGCCAATCAGCCCTGAGAAAAAGCCTCTGTCTATCCACACGATCAATGCCTCTCATCATCTTATACACCTCTATCAGGTCACCTCTCATCCTCCACCACTCCAAGGAGAAAAGGCCAAGTTCCCTCAACCTATTCTCATAAGGCACACTCCCCAATCCAGGCAACATCCTTGTAAATCTCCTCTGCGCCGTTTCTATGGTTTCCACATCCTTCCTGTAGTGAGGTGACCAGAATGGAGCATAGTACTCCAAGTGGTGTTTGATTACAACTACCCTGACTCCCCAAGTAAATACACAATTACGTGCATAAAGAAATTTCTCCTAATCTCATACTGAATTGCCAGTCTCTCATTGTGCAAATAAGACCCTAAATTCTGGACTGTAAAAAAACAGCTTCTCAGCATCCACCCTTCCAAATTTTTCATTCTTGTAAGCCCACCTTTATCAACTTCATCTAGGAAGTATGGTAAAGTCTCTTGGGCAGATATATCCTTTCTTAAGTGTGGAGTCTGAAATAGCAACAAGTCTGAAATTATAATAAGCATTGTTTCAGGAAAACATGTAAAGTTACATCAAATCACTTTAAATCTTATAATCATCATTACAACCCTGTTGGAAAAAAGTTAAAATTCCTGTATTTAATCTACAATGATAGGTAAATCTCTTGCACTTACCCTAAGAGATAGGTGCAGATTTAAGCCATTATGCCCACTAAGTCTGATCCACTGTTCGATCATGGCTGATTTACAATTGAGCTCATCTACAAAGAGCGCTGTTGGAGAAAAGCAACATCCATCATCAAGGACCCCCACTATTCTAGCAATGCTCTCTTCTTGTTGCTGCCATTGGGAAGTAGGTACAGGAGCAATAGGTCCCACATCATCAAGTTTAGGAACAGTTATTATCCTCCAACCATCAGACTCCTGAACCAGCTTCACGGATAGCTTCACTTACCTCAACACTAAACTGACTCCACAACCTACCTACTCAATTTCTAGGACTCCACAACTCATGCTTTCAGTTGTATTTACTTATTTACTAGTTATTTGTTTGTTTGTATTTTTTTTGCATTTGCACATTTTATTTTCTTTTGCATATTAGTAGTTTGTCAGGTCTTATTTGTGTGTTGTCTTTCATTGATTCTATTATATTTCTTTGTTCTATTGTGAATGCCTGCAAGAAAATTAATCTCAGGGTAGTATCTGGTGATCTATGCCTGTAGGTACTATGATAATATATTTACTTTGAACTTTGATTTTTTTCCCCTCTCAACCTCATTCTCCAGCCTTCTCCCTGTAATCTTTGAGGCCTTTAATAATTATTCATCATTTTGAAAAATGTATTCAACAAAACTGATTAACTTTCTTTTCCAGCACTTTTTTTGGCCATTTCTAAACTTGGCTACATCTCTTATATTCTATCACGTCTTGATTTTCTAACTGGCTCTGCAGCAAACAGAAAGGCCCATAGTTTTAATTAGTTACAAACCTCGACTCAATGAGGGCTCCAGCTAGAGCAGAGTTTCCCAAACTGAGGCCCACAGACCCCCTCAGTTAATGGTAGGGGTCCATGGCATAAAAAGGTTGGGAACCCTGAGTGAGAGAGAAGCTGTAAAGCTTCCACATGGTGTTCCTGGTGAGTACAATAACTTTAAATGTTTTAAATGTTTTTTTTAATATGTTAATACTTCAGACATTTCCTCTTAATTTTGTTACAATTAAACAGTCATGTTTAAATGATAATTCCTAAAATATCAGTCACTCTGAGGCCCATCATTTCCTGTCTGTAAAAATTTGCGTTGGCATGAGAAAATGCAGGGATCAAATAATTTTGTGGAGAGTTGTGGAACTGGAGCTTTACTGTTTCCAGTGTTTGCAAGCTTAGTTGGCTCTTTCTCCAAAGTGTTGCTCATAATGTTTTTAGCTAATAATTCTCTGGGTGTCGACAAGTAATCAAAATTACCATAATAATTGGAAATTGTTTTCTTTTTGTAACTGGAACCTGTGACAAGGCTGTATATTTCTGGACATGTACAAAGTACGCTTGGTTCCATCTAGATCATTAATATAGATCAAACGCCAAGGACTCAGCCCTGATCCTCACTGGCACACTGATAATAACAAAGTGCTAGTTTGAACATTACCCACAAAAACCTGCTCTCAGTTATCTATCTATTTGCATTTATTAGTTCATAATATTATAGACACAACCCCATGGTCCTTATCCTATGTAACAACCTCAAATGTGTGACACATACAGAAATTGTTAAAATCTGGATAAACAACATCCACTGATTCTCCCCACCTTCCCTATTGGTTTCACCTTTAAAAGAAAATTTGAATAATACTCAGCTGAAGAAGGTTGAAAACTGGTGAGGGCATTTACATGAGCTAAATTGTAACCTATAGGCTAATGTCTGGCCTGTTTTGAATGGGTGACCATTCTAAGTGGTTTTGCTGCCCTGCTCTTGTTGCCTAGTAGCGTGATGATTTTTTTGAGGTAGTCTTTGTGCACTCAAGGAGAACTATTTTGCAAATGAGCTGCCCACAGCCACTTTTTAAAAATTTTATTGAGACATAACACGGAATAGGCATTTCCAGCCCTTTGCGTCACTCCACCCACCATCCCCCAATTTAATCCTAGCCTAATCGTGGGATAATTTACAATGAGCAACTAACCTACCAACCACTACATCTTAGTACTGTGGGAGGAAACTGGAGCAGGGTGGGGAATCCACCCAATCAGTGTGGGAATTGAACCCAGGTCTCCTGTACTGTAAAGCATTGTGCTATCCACTATGCTACCATGCTGCCCATATGAATGTATGCCTTAAATAATGTCATCAGATTTTATTAATATTTCTGGGGCTTGATGTTAACACTGTTCTGGAAACCAGACCAATCACAAACAAGAGAAAATCTGCAGATGCTGGAAATCCAAGCAACACACACAAAATTCTGGAGGAACTCAGCAGGCCGGGCAGCATCTATGAAGGATGAAAGGTCTCGGCCTGAAATGTCGACTGTCCTCTTTTCCATAGATGTCACCTGGCCTGCTGAGATCCTCCAGCATTCCGCGTACGTTGCCAGTATAGAATATATTGCCAATCTGGCAGTGGGAACACACACTTCTCCTGTCACATTGGACACTGACATACGTATGGGTTTTATGAATGTAAAATGCAAACAACAGGATGGGATTCTAAGACTGTACAGTGAAATTTCCCAACTTGCTGCTGAACAAAGTATACATCACAGTCACTTGTTCATCCAATTATAATCTGATCTGATTGTGACATCCGGTACAAATCAAGCTGGAAAGAGGTTCAACTCCTAATGCATTTAAAATGGAAACAAATAAGCTGAGAGTCTTCTCCGGTACCTGAAATGTCTATCAATAAGGAATTGTTAGTCCCAACGAGATCTAGGTGTTCTTGTACATCAGTCAATGAAAGCAAGCATGCAGGTACAACAGGCAGTGAAGAAAGCTAATGGCATGCTGGCCTTTATAACAAGAGGAATTGAGTATAGGAGTAAAGAGGTCCACCTGCGGCTGTACAGGGCCCTGGTGAGACCCCACCTGGAGTATTGTGTGCAGTTTTGGTCTCCAAATTTGAGGAAGGACATTCTTGCTATTGAGGGATTGCAGCGTAGGTTCACAAGGTTAATTCCCGGAATGGCGGGACTGTCATATGTTGACAGATTGGAGTGACTGGGCTTGTATACACTGGAATTTAGAAGGATGAGAGGGGATCTGATTGAAACATATAAGATTATTAAGGGATTGGACACGCTGGAGGCAGGAAGCATGTTCCCGCTGATGGGCAAGTCCAGAACTAGAGGCCATAGTTTAAGAATAAGGGGTAGGCCATTTAGAACAGAGATGCGGAAAAACTTTTTCACCCAGAGAGTGGTGGATATGTGGAATGCTCTGCCCCAGAAGGCAGTGGAGGCCAAGTCTCTGGATGCATTCAACATATAGCGGGGTCAAGGGATATGGGGAGAGGGCAGGAACGGGGTACTGATGTGTATGATCAGCCATGATCACAGAGAATGGCGGTGCTGGCTAGAAGGGCCGAATGGCCCACTCCTGCACCTACTGTCTATTGTCTATTGACCACTGGCACTGTGACCATTCCTGATAAAAGATTACATAGAATTGATACTCATGAAATCTTGCCAGTTTACTTCATCCCCAAAGCGTGGGAAACGAAGGTTTGACTTCACTTTCTGACCCACAAATATACTTGGATGGAATGACAGAAAATCGATCTGATATTATTATCAAAATTACTCAACTCGAACCTGCAGCTTTCCAAAGATGGGTATTTATTGAAGTTAGGAAGACAGAGGCAGTAGATCTTCCTTGTGAGGTGTTTTGTTATTCACTGTATGTCTGCTTTGTAACCTTCAAGCTCACTGTTAAGAAAAGATCCCAGACCCTTTTAAGAGTAAGCCTTCTCTTGCAATCTTTCCTCCATTATCCACAGTCCTACATCTCTTCTGAAGAAACTGACTCATAACAACAATGTTTTCACAAATAATGATTTTTCTCAAGGACTTTCACCTTCTAGCTATGATCTTGATGTGTACAATCATTGGTAACTGTCAGTACAATAACATGATTAAATTAGAAGGTTGTATTACTCGGGGGGGGGGGGGCAATAGCAAAAGTTACAGTACTGAAAACCAAACTTGAAGTTCTATCCATTCAATTTGATGACCAAATAAGGCTTTAGGCATTGGCTGCTGGCAGGCAGGGAGCCAGCCCAGCGGAGCATTAAGCACCAGAGAGTAGCAGTGAAAAAGTATTCTGGGGTGTCAGGACAGGAAAACTTCCTCCTCCTTGGCTGACAAAAACTCTCCACAGGAATTTTTGGACCATGGTCCACCTCCAGCAGCAAGTTAAGGTGCAAACAGAAAAAAAAAAGTATTTTCTCTGTTTGTTGCCTCCACCCAGATCAACATGGCCGTCTGCTGCTGTCAGGAAACTGAAGCAGGTGGGCCTTAGGTGTCAGTGAATCTGCTAATAAACCTGTCATACACTGAAGATGATTTTTAAGCACGAATGAAGTTACTGAAGGTACATTTTATTTTTTTATTTCTTTGATGTGCCACAGTGGGCAGTTGCATTGTTGCATTTGACCCAGGAAACATCATAATGTTGTACTCTCTGAGAATTACAGTAACACCGTTCCATGTCTGAAAATTGAAGTGGTGGTAAGTTTTAGTGCAGTTGAGCATGTGAATGGTAAAAGTGAATCCTGACAGATAATAGCTGAGTGAAGGAGTGTGTGAGAGATAGTACTTGCTAATTGCTTCACCAAAGGATGTTGTTTCGTTTGGAGGTATACATGTTAAATGGCAATAAACTGAACTTGAATTTGATTTGCCTCCAGATTGTCACTGATCTAGTTTCCTCAGCATCTGGACCTATGATCCCTAACTCTCCGTACTATGCATCTGCTTCCCCTCCAAAATGTGCATGTAGGACCACCTGGACAACATTGCTGTTATCTCACCAAATAGATTCATTAGGTTTCAATCGGTACATTTAATATCAGAGAAATGTATACCATATACATCCTGAAATTCTTTTTCTTCGTTCCTACCTTGTTTAGTTCCCACCTTGACTCCACTCTTTTTTCACATTTTGATTCTTTCCCTCTTAGTACTTTGACGGTTTCCTCTTCTGAAGCAACTTCACCATAGCCCTTCAGTCCCTCCATATCTCTTCCATTCTAGAATGATACAAAGTCCCTGTATTTCACTGAATACAAGTCCAACTAGTACCCTTCGACCAGCAATCTCATTTACCAGGCTGAACGCGTTCTTTAACTCCACTTGCTCTCTCCAGATCAAAGATGTAGCCACGTAAACTGGTATCGGTTCAGGCTATGCCTGTCCGCTTGTGGGATATGAGGACCAATCTTGGTTTTACTTTCGTTCCTCAACTCCTTTTCCAGTAAAGAATTTCAAAAATTCATTATATTGCTGCCAGCTTCCACTCTCCTCTCACTCTGGGATCCTTCCCTTTCTGGATATCTCTCTCCTCAGCGGAGTTCGTGGCACAATCCATTACATATTTTGATTATACTTCCTTCAATCCTACTTCCTGTAAGAAATCTATTACATTCTCATCTGTTGTATATGCCTTTGTGATTAAAGTTCCCGCCCAGTGAATGGATTAAAATATTCATGGACTCTCGGTGTGCAGAAAAGGGATGGAAAGCCATAATGGCTAGGGTGTTGACAGTGAATATGCTGGAACGGTCAATGACCATTGAGGATGTGACTAAACACATTGATGAAGGTAGAGCAGTAGATGTAGTGTATATGGATTTCAGCAAGGCATTTGATAAGGTACCCCATGCAAGGCTTATTGAGAAAGTAAGCAGGCATGGGATCCAAAGGTACATTGCTTTGTGGATCCAGAACTGGCTTGCACACAGAAGGCAAAGAGTGGTAGTAGATGAGTCATATTCTGCATGGAGGCCGGTGACCAGTGGTGTGCCTCAGGGATCTGTTCTGGGACCCTTACCCTTTGCGATTTTTATAAATGACTTGGATGAGGAAGTGGAGGGATGGGTTAGTAAATTTGCTGATGACACAAAGGCTGCAGGTATTGTGGATAGTGTGGAGGGCTGTCAGAGGTTACAGTGGGACATTGATAGGATGCAAAACTGGACTGAGAAGTGGCAGATGGAGTTCAACCCAGATAAGTGTGAGGTGGTTCATTTTGGTAGGTCAAATATGATGGCAGAATATAGCATTAATGGTAAGACTTTTGGCAGTGTGGAGGATCTGAGGGATCTTGGGGTCGAGTCCATAGGATGCTCAACGCTTCTGCACAGGTTGACTCTGTGGTTAAGAAGGCATACGGTGCATTGGCCTTCATCAATTGTGGGATTGAGTTTCGGAGCTGAGAGGTAATGTTGCAGCTATATAAGACCCTGGTCAGACCTCATTTGGAGTACTGTGCTCAGTTCTGGTTGCCTCACTACAGGAAGGATGTGGAAACCATAGAAAGGGTGCAGAGGAGATTTACAAGGATGTTGCCTGGTTTGGGGATCATGCCTTATGAGAATAGGTTGAGTGAACTCGGCCTTTTCTCCTTGGAGCGACGGAGGATGAGAGGTGACTTGATAGAGGTGTAAAAGATAATGAGAGGCATTGATCGTGTGGACAGTCAGAGGCTTTTTCCCAGGGCTGAAGTGGTTGCTACAAGAGGACACAGTTTTAAGGTGCTGGGGAGTAGGTACAGAGGAGATGTCAGGGGTAAGTTTTTTTTACAGAGAGTGGTGAGTGCATGGAATGGGCTGCCGGCGACGGTGGTGGAGGCGGATACGATAGGGTCTAATAAGAGACTTTTGGATAGGTATATGGAACTTAGAAACATAGAGGGTTATTGGTAGCTCTAGGTAATTTCTAAGGTAAGGACATGTTCGGCACAACTTTGTGGGCCGAAGGGCCTGTATTGTGCTGTAGGTTTTCTATATGTTTCTGTCTTCGAAGATGAGTGTGAAGACATTAAGTCACATGCACCAATGTAGTTGTGTTCCTGGAACCAGAATCAGATTTAATATCACTGGCATATGTAGTGCAATTTGTTGTTTTGCAGCAGCAGTACATTGCACAACAAAATAAAGGACTATAAATTACAAAAGAAATATATTTTTTTTAAAAATTAAATATGTAGTGCAAAAGAGAGAAAAACTATTGGGGTAGTGTACATGGGCTCATTGTCCATTCTGAGATCTGATGGCGGGGGGAGGAAGCTGTTACTGAAGCATTGAATGTGTGCCTTCGGGCTCCTGTACCTCCTCTTTGATGGGACCAATGAGCAGAGACATGCCCTAGGTGATGAGGGTCCTTAATGACCGATGTCTCCTTTTGAGGATGGCCTCGTTGCTGGGAAGCCTTGATGACAGAGCCGACTGAATTCACAACTTTCTGCAGCTTCTCCCCAGTTGTAATAGCCCCTCAATACCAGATGGTGATGCAGCCAGTTAGAATGCACTCTCTGGTACATCATACCCAGTCTCCTGCAATCTCCAATTAAATATAATTCCTAACATGCCTTCCTTGTAATTGCAGCAATATGTTGGGCCCAGGACAGAGCCTCAGATGTATTGACATTCAGGAAGTTGAATCTGCTCACCCTTTCCCCTGCTGATCCCTCAATGAATACTGGTGTACGTAACCTCAACTTCCCCTTCCTGATGCCCACAATCAATTCCTTGGTCTTACTGACATTGAATGCAAGGTCGTTGTTATGACACCCTTCAACTATCTGGTTGATCTCCCTCCTGTATGCCTGCTCGTCACCATCTAAAATACAGCCAACAATAGTTGTGTCTTTGGCAAATTTATAGATGGAGTTTGAACTGTGTCTAGCCACACGGACGTGGGTATAGAGAGAGTAGAGCAGTGGGCTGAGCGCACATCGTTGAGGCATGCCACTGTTGAATGTCAGTGAGGGGAAGCTGCTGTTTCTGATCTGCACTGACTATGGTCCCCCCGATGAGGAAGTCCGTGATCTAGTGCAGAAGGAGATATGGAGGCCCAAATTTTAGATGTTAGTGATTACATAGTACAGAGGATATGATAGTATTGAAAAATAATTTCAGGATGTATATTGTATACATTTCTGTGACATTAAATGTACCTATTGACCTACCGAACTATGAGCTGTACGCTGTCCTTGGGCTGCATACCTCACACTGCACTCTTCAGAGGCTTGTTCTGCCCATAGTGATTTATTGTCCAGGATGGATTCCTGGTGCAGGGTGTCTCTTATCATAAAGCAAAAAGAAAAAAATAATTAGCCTAGTATCTGGTTGGAAAAAATGCTAGAATTAATAGCAGCATACTGTTACCATCAGGTAGGAGGTACAGAAGCCTGAAGGCACACACTCAGTGATTCAGGAACAGCTTCTTCCCCTCTGCCATCCGATTCCTAAATGGACATTGAAGCTTTGGACACTACCGCTCTTTTTTTGATATACAGTATTTCTGTTTTTGCACATTTTTTGAAATCTATTCAATATACACAATTGATTTACTTGTTTATTTATTATTGTTTTATTTTATTAATTATTTTTTCCCTCTCTGCTAGATTATGTATTGCATTGAACTGCTGCTGCTAAGTTAACAAATTTCACGTCACATGCCGGTGATAATAAACCTGATTCTGATTCTGATTCTGATATTTGGAAAATCGTAATCTCAACCAGTCTCAACCTGTGTGGCTACGGGAAATCAGTTGATATTCTGTGCCTATAAAAAGTATCCACCCCTCCCCTTTTATATGACACACTAAATCACTGGCTGTCAGAATAAACACTGTGCTTGGTGTAACCACACATCATCAAAACCACACCATCCCTACCGTGCAGCATGGTGGTGGCTGCATCATGCTGTAGGGATGCTTCATTGCAACAGACCCCAGAAGGCTTGTGAAGGTAGAGGGTAAAATGAATGCAGCAAAATAAAGGAAATCCTGGAGGACAACCTGATACAGTCTGCAAGACAATTGTAACTTCGGAGATTTGTTTTCCAACAAGACAATGACCCTAAGTATAAAGCCAAAGCTGCAAAGGAATGGCTTGAAAACAACAAAGTTAATGTCTTGGAGTGGTCAAGTGAGAGCCCAGGTCTCAGTCCAACTGAGAATTTGTGTCTGGACTTGAAAAGGGCTGTTCACTCACGATCCCTATGCAATCTAACAGAGCTTGACCAGTTTTGTAAAGACGAATGGGGAAAAATTACGGTGTCCAGGTGTGCAAAGCTGATAGAGACCGATCCACAGAAGGATGTAATTGCTGCCAAAGGTGCATCTACTAAATACTGACTTGAAGGGGGGGGGGGGGGTGAATATTTATGCAATCAATTATTTTGTGTTTTATATTTGTAATTAATTTAGATCACTTTGTTGAGTTCTGTTTCCAATTTCACATAAAAGAGTCTTTCTGTTGATCAGTGTCGAAAAAGTCAAATTAAATCCACTGTGATTCAAAGATGTAAAACAATAAAACATGAAAACTTACAAGGGGGGGGGGGTGAATACTTTTTATTGGCACTGTATGTGCAGTTCCAGAAGGTGTTTCCCAAGCTGCCTCACCAAATATTAAGTTACAAGAGCCTAGCATGTTAGATAGATAGTAGGAAATTTGCAAGAAGTAGCAAATAGGGATAAGGGGGTCACTTTCAGTCTGGCAAACAGCAGAGCATCACAGACTACACTCTTTACAACGTATGTTAATGGCAGTGAGGAAGGAAGCTAGAAGAAGTTGGCAAATGGAGTATGATGCAGGAAAACGATAAGCGTTTATTTTGGAAGGGAAAACAAAAGAACAGTGTTATTTAAATAGAGAAATGCAGCATAAGGGGATCTGGGGGACTTTGTACATGAAACACAGAGAGCTTGCACACAAGTAAGTGGTTTTTAAATTGGTAAATTGGATTATTATTTTTACACGTACTGAGGAACAGTGAAAAACTGTTTTGTACACAATCCATATGGATCATCTCATCAGATCAATACATTGAGGTAGTACAAGGGAAAACAATAACAGAAAAAAACAAAATAGAGTGTCTAGTTGCAGAGGAAGTGCAGTGTAGGCACACAAAAAGGTGCATGGCCATACAGGGTAGTTTTACAGAAGTCTATCTTGGGAGTATATTGGAGAAGGCTAATGGAAAGTTAGCTGCAGTAGAATTAAAATGGTTGTGCACTGGGAAATCCTCACTACTGTGAATGGAGTGAAGATACTTGACAAAGTGGTTTTCCAATCTATGTCGGGCCTGACAGTGTCGAGGAGCTGCGTGAGGAACACAGGTTGAGCACCTTTGCTTCATCTGCAACAGGGAGGAGGATTTCTCAGCGGCCAACCATTTTAATTCCACTCCCTATTCCCACTCTGATATGTCAGTCCATGGCCTTCTCTACTGCCATGATGAGGCCACTCTTAGGTTAAAGGAATGGCACCTCCTATTTCATTTGCATAGCCTCCAACCTGATGGCATCTCTTCCATACCTCTCTTTCCTTTTCCATTCTCCACTCTGGCTTCCTTCTTACCCCTTCTCTTCTCCTCACCCGCTGGTGCCCCTCCTCCTCCTCTTCCTTCCATGGTCAACTCTCCTCTCCTATCAGATTCCTTTTTCTTCAGCCGTTTACTTTTTCCACCTATCACCTCCCAGTTTCTCACTTCAACCCCCTCCCCATCCCACCTGCCTTCCCCCTCACCTGACTACACCTATCTGCTTACAACTTGTACTCCTTTCACTCCCCACCTTCTTCCCTCTTCCTTTTCAGTCCCAATGAAGGGTCTTAGCCCGAAACGTTGATTCTTTATTCCTCCCCTTAGATGCTACCTGACCTGCTGACTTCCTCCTGCATTTTGTGTGCGTCACTCAGGATTTACAGCATCTGCAGAATCTCTTGTGTTTAAGAAAAATACATTGGAGAAGATTCAGATCAGATTCTCAATGATGATCAGAGATACAAAGGGATTGTCTTTCAAGGAAAGATTAAATGGGTTAGGACTTTACTCATTAGAGTTCAGAGGAATGAGAAATAATCTTACTAAAACATAAAATTATTGGGGGTGAACAGGGTAAATGCTCAGAGGATGCATTCTCACAGTGGATGGTCCAAATGGAGGGTATGGTCTCAGGATAAGGAGATACCTATCTAAAGGTGAGATGAGGAAGTTCTTCCCTTGGAGGGGAATGTGGTTTTGGGACTTCATGTCACAAAGAACCAAGGGGACAGAGTCCTTGGGCACTGTTATCAGTGTGACAGATCATCGATCAGTTTAGGAGTTGAGGGTATCTGGGAAGGGGCAGGAAAGCGAATGAACTATGTTGAAACAAACACAATCAATTGAGTAGGCTCCAAGGGCTTTTCTTATTTCCAAATTTTGATGGCTTTATGGTCTGGTTCAAACTGCAATGAAGTGGTAGGATTCAGTACGAAAGACAACAGTGTCCATCACTTGACCTGTTATGGATTTGCTCTATTTGGTGGTCTCTTTTAACACAGAAGATTACAAATTAAAGCCCCACTTCAGAAACTTGAGAGCACCTAGCGAGGGCATCACACATTGGGATTCTGTTTTCTTCACAAACAATCTGGCCTCCGCACATCACTGAGAAAGTATTTTTTGTCACTTTTTAAAGTAGGACGAGGAAATTCTCCCAGCCATTTAGTCAACCACCATGACAAAAATGAACAATCTGATCATTTACCTCATTTTTGCTTGTTGGAGACCCTCAGCATTTGCAAAAGGTCTGCCGCATTTCTCTATATTACCACCATGGATTATGTTCTTAAAGTGAATCACTGGTGTTGAAACCTTTCACACTACATAAGTGTATGTTCATTCCTATTTGCAAGGCAAATTAAATCCTCAAGCAGACAGTGAGAGATTTATTCAGAAACACATTTACAGCAACTAGTGATCACACAATCACTACTAATTCAGTTTAGATGTTAATAAACTGTTAATTCATCACCTAGAAGTCACAATGCAATGACACCAGAGAGTGATTAGCAGTAGGAGTCTGTTTTAAAACAGATTTTAATTCAAAAGCACTAATTTTAAACTTAATTGGGATGGAATATTTTCTATAACCAGTGAAAATTCCCAGAGGAATCAAGTTTTTGTTGGATGCATCATATAAGGGTTGGCTTCAAGAATCAAACTTGGAAAAAAATTAACTTAACTATTTACTTTAGATTCTAAAGAAGAAATGAAATGATCAACTCAAAATAGATGATATTTTCAAATTTAGGAATTTGATGATATGATCATCTAGTGACATAATCTGTCAGAGTCAGGCATTAAAATTAGTTACTAGACCACATAGCCTCTGACCAGCTCTCAGTTATGTCATTGGTTCAGTTCAGTATTTGTCAATGATAACTAGAAGTTTACAATGGGAAATGTGGCTGTGGCAATATCCAATGAATAAAAGTCTCTTGTTAGAGATGACTGTCTGACATTTACATTACGCATATCTTAGTTCAAGTCTAGAAGTTGTCAATTTCTTGGTATATGCAGGTTGTTTCACTATTTGACTAACTACAATTGAAGATGAACACCATCAAAGTCAAAAGTGAGTTTACTGTCATGTGCATGCACAGGTCTAACTAAAAACTTACTTGCAGCAGCACACTGGCACATAGCAGCATATAAGTAGCACTCACAAGATCAACATCAATTAAGCACAATTTTTCCAAGAAAGAACACAATTAGAACAAAAAAAAACTAAGTCCATTTTAGTGCAAAACAATAAAATTGGTCATAGAGCTGCTAACCTCTATTGGTTAAAGTTGTTCTGATTAGTTCAACAACATAATGTTTGAAGCAAAGTAGCTGTTCTTGAACCTGGTGGCTTGGGTCTTCAGGCTTCTGTGCCAAGTGCTGAATGGTAGCTGCGAGAAGGTAGTGGGGATCTTTAATGGATGTTGAATCTTGAGGCAGTACCTCCCGTGGATAGACTAATAGCTGCGACGAATGTGCCCGTGATATATTGGGCTAAGTGCACTCCACTCCGCTGCTTGCAGCACCTTCAAATCACTGTAATAGATAATGATCCAGTCAGGATGCTTTCAACAGTTCACCTGTAGAGGTTTGCTGGAGTGTTTGGAGGGAAGTGAACCTCAACCTCCGAAGGAAGTAAAGATGTTGTGGCACCTTCCTTGAGATTGCATGTAGGTTTTGGACACCTTGGAATTTAAAGCTGCTGGCTCTCTCTACTGCTGATTCTCCATCAGACTATTGCATGTTTGTCTTGATTCCCCTTCCTGAAGTCAACAATCAACTCTTCAGTTATATCAACATTGAGCAAGAGGTTACTGTTGTAGCACCACTCAACCAGGTATCCTGGAAAGTAGTGGGCTGTGGGTAATAACGCACAGTTTTGAGGTGGACTTGTCTTGATACTTAGCAGGGAGAAGAGATTGTAGGGTGTGAGATCAACAGACAGTAGTTATGATGAAGTGACATTAGTGAGGTAATATTTGAAGTTACAGAGGCTGCCCTTACACAGGAAGTATTTTCAAACTTTTGGGTATATGGCGTGCCCAGAGAGGGATAGTATCTCTGGAGAAGGGGTTGGTTGTGTCCATTCTGGGGCAGCTGACTCATTTTGATCCCCACTGGACACTTGGCTCTTACCTGTGGCTCCAGGTAGCTGTTTGCATGTGACAGCGGCCACACCTCAGTGCACCGCTTTGACAGGTGGGCTAAACCAGGCCAGCGACCTCTCACCCTGGTGGGTGTGAGGCACACTCCTGTCCCAGCTTGCAAAGTCAGCTCCAGCAGACTGGGCAGATGAGATCTATAGTGAGATCTAACAGTCAGGAAGGCGGCACTGCTACGTTCCATGGAGAGAGAAGGGCATGACAAGGAAAATTCTCCTGCACAGCTTTCCTGTCATTGTCAGACACAATAGTCAACCACAATACCAATACCATTTTGAAACTGAGGTGATGGCCATGAACAGTGAAAACCATCTTCCTGAAGCATGACTTTAGTCTCAAGTGAGTTTTCAACTAGCCTCGAGGACCAGATTTACTTAGTCTCTTAGCTGCTAACACTCTTCATACTACTAAATAAGAAAATATCAATATATTTGTCCAAACAACTAGCCAGCTCTGTTAAGTTTCCAAGTTACACTTCATATTGAGAGGCATTTGTTCAATACTTTCCTCCTAGTCAGAATCGATTTTGTTTTCAAAGCTTTATTCAAAAGTTCCTTCATGAATTTTCCATTAATAATATTCCCAAGGTACATTAATTTAAGTCCACATTCTGTATGTGCAGTCAGGTTTTATTTAAATGTTTATTTGAAGAAATATCTTTCCCGTATGCATTGGCTTAGTATTTTTAATAAATGATGCTACAAATTTTGATTTTTATAAACAATTAATGCAATTGATTTGTTAATTATATGTTCAACTGTGCATTTGTGATAAATCATAGCTATCTGCGCCAGCATTATAACACTTCATTAAAATGTTGCTATATGACTGTGATAAGTTGCAGTTTACGTGTGTCAGGATTCACCAAAGTCTGCGTTAAGGTTATCAGAATTTCCATGAAATTTCACAATCAAATTTGCCTTTTGAACACAGTTTCCAAGAATGATTTCTATCTAGAATACGTCTAATGTTGGACAAATTCCCAACTCTCAGACAAATGTTGACTGGCTGTGAAATATATTAGCATCACTGTCAAGGAAACAGAAACCTGATCCTATGAACAGCAATGAGGTTGCAACTCCCAAGATAGAGACAACTGGGTGATACGGGAGTGGATCTTCTACCAGCTACCTGACAGTCGAACTAACAGATTGGACAGTCACCAAGTTATTAAATCTTGTCTCACTTTCACTGACTCAATGAAACAATAATCAAACTCCTTCATCAAGTCATTATGGCAGTGCAACATCCAGGGAACAGAATGATAATGTGTTTAATGTCACAAGAGATTATGCAGATGCTGGAAATCCAGAGCAACACACACAAAACATTTGAAGAACATGACAAGTCAGCAGCATTTGTGGATGGGAATAAACAGTCGATGTTTCAGGCCGAAATCCTTCAACAGCACTCACGATGAAAGTTCTAACTCCAAAACATCAGCCATTTATTTCATTCCATAGATATTGCCTGACTTGCTGAGCTCCCCCAGTATTTTTCGTATGTTCATGTAAATTCCCAAATTGCAATGTTCAGAAGACATAAGTCCACAGAACCAATACTGCACTAAAGGAATAGAAATATACCGAGATGTTAAACAACGTCTTTTGTGATCACTTGGGGAGGTATCAAAAGATTATTTAGCACTTCCATTGAATAAGGGGATTTTCTAGATAATATTGTTCATCTGACAATATGAATTCCTCAATGAATCTCACTAAAATAGATTACCTCATTGTTTATAAGGGCTTGCAATACTCAAATTTCTTATGTAGCATTTCCAGGTTTTCCATGTACATGGAGATTTCTCACTTATGCCAATAACCTGCATATAGGAATGTGGCAGGGCTTAAGTCAGTAAGAGCTGGTCTACTGCTCAAGTTTCTTCCTGCAGAAGGAGAGAAATATCAGTCTCAACAGAAACTGGAAACCTTTGACCTGCTGATATTATTCTCCAGTTTATACTCAGCTAAAAACAGTTACATACATGAAGGATTAAAATGTCATTGTCATGATACGGGAAAGTCTTGGCAGGCATAGTTTTGTACATCACCTTTGTTAAAATTGTATATGTTCATTACTGAATTGTCACTGGGCACTTGTTTCACCAAAAATAGCCCTGCCACAGTTAAACCATTCTAACATCTTTAAATACCTTTAACAAAGAGCATTTGTGTTTTGTAGGTAAGTTACAGGCCTTTTTTTGTAATGAGTTGAATTTTGCGTCTGGCAATTTAGGAAGTGGAGTTAGGAAATTTGTCAATGATGTTATATTACTGAAACTCATAGAGTCATAGAATCATCCAGAATGGAAACAGGCCCTTTGTCCCATCTGGTCCATGCTAACCAAGATTCCCATCTAAGCTCGTCGCACTTATCTGTGTTTGACCCATGTCCCTCTAACCTTTCCTATCCGTGTACCTATCCAAGTGGCCTTTAAATGTGTAATTTGATATATATATATATAAGTAAATAAATAAATAAATAAATAAATAAATAAATAAATAGATAAATGAATAAATACATGAATTAATTTATTCTTTTCATTCGTCACTAACATGCAGAAACAAATTAAAAAATAAATACATCTCAGCTCTTGATACAGTTATTGGAGTTCATATATTAATGGATTCTGATTATTACTGCAGAAATATCTTTTCCCTCAATCTATGAGTCTGGGGTAAAATTGAATCCCATCAGACCTAATTACAAGATATAAGTAGTAATGACCTAATAGACACCAGACAATATTAAGCCCTTCAGTAAAGTGGATTACATCATTGCAGATGATTGCTATATTCAAATAATCACTGCCCAAGTTTCCTGCAGCAGGAAATAGGGAATAAAAGGAAATCGGCCTCATGAGTTCTTAAACAAATAGAAGTCCTTACTGATATCCAGTTAGTAAATGTAATTGAATGAATTAAAGACTGAAAGGGCATTGTTATGATTTTCAGAAATCACAGTTAAGTGTATTTTCATACAGCACTGCTGCTAAAATTGGCATGTGTCACCAGTATGCAATATATTTTCATTTGTCTGCAGTGTGTTCAACCAGTACATATCATTTGTCTGAGATCAGCCAGTTCAAATCTATATTTGAAAGCCAATGCTGCATCTTCAATATCAGTTTTATGGCTATTTGGCTAATTCCAGATCCAATCATCCAATATACTTTGGAATGTTTGGCATTGTCAATGAGCCCTCCCATCCATCTAATAACTTCTTTGATCTGCTACCTTCAGGTAGGAGGTACCAAAGCACGAGGACAAGAATTATTAGCATGGGAAACAGCTTCTTCCCCTAGACCATAAGATTACTGAATTCCCTGCCACCAGCCAAGTCTCGTCACACATAAAGCACCAGTGGTGTTATATTGTTTACTTTTTAACTTGTGTCACAAAAGCACCTTAGTATTTCAACTTACTAGTGGTAATATTACTTTATGTGTTATGTGTTTGAGTTATATGCACTCTGTTGTGCACCTTAGTCCAGAGGAACATTGTTTCATTTGCCAGTAAACATATGTACAATAAACTAAACTTGAACTTGAGTTTATTTCGGTGTAACTACATTGTCTACAAGAGAATGTTTCAACTGTGACATCAGTTGTACCTGAAACTGCTTTGAGATGAGTTTTTGTGTTTTGATTCAGAGTAGCTAGAATTAAATTTCCATGCTTTGTTTATTTAGTCTTAAAGTAGACATGATTAACATGTCAGTTTCTTTAATAATCTCAAATAATTCAGTTTCTAAAGGGCATCTCTGTTAAATGAAATAGATATTTTTTTGTTTCTTAGCCTGTGATTTTTGTTCACCATTAATTTTAATGTGTCAGGAATACTGAGAGTTTAATAAACTTTCGCCATAAATCAGCATTAAGATATCCTTTGTTTGAACATTAACATTCAAAGCTGCTGATTTATAGCTGGACACATTTGTTTAGTACAGATAATATTTGTAACCTGATACAAAGACGTCATCAACCCAGGGGACAAAAAAGGTAATGTCACATTGTGAGTCGTTTTAATGTTCACCAGGCCATTGATACTTATGTATTTCATTAAAACAAAAAACATTTCAACTGTAACTGTCTGCTTAAATGGAAGTATTTGTTCATTTTAAATCATGCCTGCATTATGTAAGAAGGTTAATTATTCACAGTATATACATAATGAATCATAGGCTCTCTATTCAAACAGTGCAACATAAGGTTGTGTAATACTATTAGGCCTGCATTTTGTATGATCAAAGGGCCACTTTTGTTATTTTGTTTTATATATATATACTGATTCCAGTTACAGGATCAAATACATAGAAAATAGAACAGTATGGCACTGAACAGGCCCTTTGATCCATGATGTTGTACCAAACTTTAAATCTACTCTAAGATCAATCTAACTCTTCCCTCCCACATAGCCCTCTATTTTTTCCTTCATTCATGTGCCTATCTAAAGATCTCTTAAATCTTCCTAATATATCTGGCTCTATCACCACCCCTAGAAATGTGTTACACTCTTTGTGAATACAAGCCTGCCTCTGACACCTCCTCAATACTTTCCTCCCGTCACCAGAAAACCATGCCCTCTGACATTAGCCATTTCCACCCAGGGAGAAAGGCACTGGCTGTCCACTCTATCAATGCTTCATACCTTAAATGCCTTTATTGTCACCTCCTATCCTCCTTTGCTCCAAAGAGAAAAACCTTGCTCACTCAACCATTCCTCATAACACATGCTATAAATCAGGCAGCATCCTGTGAAACTGCTTCTGCATTCTCTCTAAAGTTTGAATATCCTTCCTATAATGAGGTAACCAGAGTTTTATAGAGCTGCAACATCTACCAGTGAGGACATGAAGATCACACATACAATATTAACAGAAAGCAGAACATTTTCTGCTCAGGCAACATCTAGGAGAAGAGAAACAGAATTAACATTATTGGATGATCTCATCACTAAAACAGGAAGCAATTGGTGTGTTGTAAGTTTTAAAGAGGAAGAAAAGATAAAATTTCAGGGCAAAAAGGCTTTAAGAATGGTGGATGAGGGTTGGGGGAGGAGAGAGCAAATTAGTAAGATCTGATTAATATCAGGTTAAACATATGAATGACTGGAATAGCTAATGACTAATGGTTAATGATTAGAGAGGGCTTATGCTTTCTGGAGTTTACAATAATGAAAGGTTATTTCATTAAGATGCATAAGATTCATGTTTTTCATTTGGGTATTCAGAATAGTATTGAGTTGCAGAACCCAGATGGGGAGAAATTAGAAGAGATACAATGCATCCTTTGCAATTTTTCTGTTTCTCCTACTGATGTTGCTTTCAGTACTAATTGCAAAATATTTAGAGTAAGTACAGCCTCATAAATCCAAAGGGTTTTCAGCTCGACTTAGTTTTGACCTTTTGCAGAAGCTGGCCACACTGTTCATGCTCTTTCCATTGAAAAGAAATTCTTAAAAGGTGGCAGGTGGGCACAAGGATAAATAATGTGAGATTGCAATACTGACAAGACTCCTTCTTCTGGTCCTCACTCTAAATGGAGACATTGGACACAATAGCAGAAGTATGCTCAGTTTATACATTCTGTGGTACAAAACACAAACCTAAAATAAAAACAGAAAATGCTAGAAATACTGAGCAGCTCAGGCAGCATCTGTTGGAGCAAGCAGATAAAGATGAGCAACAGTACTTTAAGGTTAGTTGTCTGGAAGAAAAACAGCCTTTGTAAGGAGTGTGTTTTTAATTTGGAAAAGTATCTTAAGTCATTCCCAATGACTCCTCTGTAACCTAGGTCTGAACCAACCATCTCAACTTTAAATTACACTGAAGTAGGCCTCAGGTGCTGTGAAAGGCCGCATGGAAATCAGTAAAGCAATTGCTTCCCACTGCATGTTTCAAGGCTCTGTGCATCACTGAGTTAAAGGTGATGAGTACCTAGAAAGAAAATCAGGATTTTTTGATAAGCACAACAGATCCCCAATTCATTTTTAACTGATTGTTTTTTGTAAGTTGAACTGTGCTGGGCTACATAATAGAAATTAGGGATTGGTGTTCCATCAGGCAATTGGATTCAGAATCCTTACGTCTAAAGACTGAAGTGGGAACCCATTGTTAGAATATTCAATTCATAATACAAAGTACAGAAGCAAAATGAAGGGACAGAAAAACTGTTAGAAATAAGAGGAAAAGAACAGCATGTGTGGGTACCAGAAGGTAGCTGAGTGATTATACCATTAAAAATAGTGAATCCTGATGCTTTACTGTTTTCTGAGGCCCTCCATTGGTTGGGGTCGGCCATGGATGGTGTGTCATAGCTGTCAACGTAATACGCACATAGGCAGTGCGATATGGAGAGCAAGCTGTTGTTCATGCAGCAAGCTCCTCCTCTCCACAGCTGATGAATCCAAAGGAACAGCAGAGACCAATACAGTTTGGCACCAGCGGCGTCGCAGGAGTTGCCATCCAGCAATGAACTCAACGTAGGTCTGCCTTAGGACTCCAGCTCCAGATTTTTCCTCAGAATGTACTGTACTCCCCAGTCCTTCCCCATGAGTGGGTACAGCTGCAAGGTAGCGGAGGTTTGAGATTAGAGTTTTCCTGCTTTCAATTGTACAGTATAATGTGGGCATTTCTTGCATTCTCATTTATTTTTGAATTGGCAAGAAAACTCATAGACTTGAGAATGCTATGTAAATTGGATCTAGTTAATTACTTGTGGATTATGGTAAATTTTATTTTAAAATAAACAGATCTTGCAGCTGGATAAGTGATTACTATGTGAACAAGCTTTGCACAACCAAGAACTAACCCTATTACAGACACGGTGCAAAATAAAGCATTGAGCTAATTTTATCATAAAATGGAAATACTCCTGGGGGCCATGGAATAGCCAGATGGTGAGAAAATCTGCTTATATTTTATATCAATGACCCTTCTACATTGTAGAAAATTAGGAATACAATATTTTATCAGGTGTAACGAAAGAAGTGGGGTATTGGAGAGAAGGTAGGGTACTTAAGTGGCCAGATAAATAAAAATGTAAGGCAAAATATGTTAGTAGTCATATAAATTAATAAAATAGGGGTCCAGAGGAGCAATAAGCTACTGTCTATAATTATTACAGTAGTTAAATCAGGAAGACTGTAATGTGCTGCTTTGAAAGATGAGGAAGAATTTGAAAGAATTTGCATTTAACTTCACAGTAACCTAAACATCCAAAAGCAGAAGTCATAGAGTGGGATAGAAAGTTGGTGATGGGTGACCAAAAAGCTGGTCTCACACTTGCAGTTTGAGCAGAAGCTTTTGGATGTAAAATAGTGGGTACTGCATCTCTTAAGTGTGTATAGGAATGTGGAGGGAACACTGCAAGGAGGCAAAAGGGAGACATGCCTGGTGGTCCAAATCACACTCTTTTTCCCTTTCAATCACCCAAGAATTTGTATAATTGTAGATAATGTCTGTTCCATTTCCCATAATCATGTTTTCACATCTCCCCCCTTTCTCTCAGTACACCGACAACATCTTCCTCTTCTACTTATAAACTTCCAAATCAATTGGTCATTCTCTGCCATTCCTGGCACTTCCAGTGAATGAAATTGCACCTGATCTTGATTCATGGTGATATGGGAAGATTCAACTGCTTTAGTGTATATCTTAATAATGGAAAGAATAGAGAGCTAGGTGTTCTCCTGGCTACAACCTAACTCCCCGTGTTGAGTTCTTGTCCTGCAAGTGTACAGCTTCTCTTTCACACCGCAGTGCCAGAATCAACAATGAAAAGCGCTAAATTCTGGTTTACCATTCCAAAAGCCTGACCAGTTGTACATTAACATAGGTAGACTATGTTAGCTGCAAGTCACAACTTGTATTTCCATGACATTTTTTGAAAGGTAGAATTTCAACAGCTTCACTGTTGTGTTTGATACTGCACCTCACTTGGAAGTGTAGTGGCATGGACAAGTTTTAACAGGATGTCTAGGCACTCAGACTAGACTTTTTTTTTGTAGATAAGCAAATAACTTTAAAATAATAATGGAAAAATTATAGCAAAATGTAATTAAAATTACAGATCTTGCTTTTTAAAGTAACACAAATATGCTTTACGATGGGGCAGAAGTCCACTAGCATGAATGAACTAAGTATTAAAAGGATGTGGTTAAATGTTGGGCACAGTGCCCAGAACACTTCATTTGAATGCAGAGGAAAAAAATTGCTAATGGAGCAAAATTCTGGAGATTAAAGCAGTATCAGTCGAATCATGTTTTCTAGAACTCCTATTGTCTGACAGAAATCAGCAGCATATGTGATAAACTCCAGCTGGAACAAAGATCAATTAACAGACTTTGACTTGGTAATTTACTTACTTTGCCAATTATCTATTTAAAAAATATTCAGAACTTCCACGCATTCTGTTCTTCACCTCAGATAAGTTTATGGGAAGTGCCTGAATGATAATTCACTTCCAAGTTGCCCAAATACATTTTTGGGGACTTAGCCATAAGCTTGCATAAACAGGTCAAAATTTACCAAAAGTGTTGTTGTAGCCTGGTGGACCAATCTCTACTTGCCAAAGCCAGGCAGCAAGTCTCAGCCACCTCCTTTTACTTACCCCATGAAAAGCACCCTACTCAGTACTATCAGGCCATTGTTTCCCGTACCATCACCAACCTCATCAACTCTGGAGATATCCCATCCATTGTCATCCCCCTCATAGTTCCTTGACCCCACACAGCTCATTTCTACCTCCTACCAAGGATCCATAAACCTGACTGTCCGGGTAGACCTACTACTCCTGCCCCACTGAACTCACATCTCCATACCTTTATCCCCCTTGGTTCAGTCCCTGTCCACCTACATCACAACACTTCACATGTGCTCGATCTCCTCAGTAACTTTCAATACCCGGCACTGGTCATCTCATTTTGACCATGCATGTCCAGTCCCAAGACACTTCCATCTCCCATCAAGAAATTCTTAAAGCTTTCCGCTTCCTTCTTAACAGTAGACCCGACCAGTTTCCCTCCACCACCACCCTCTTCCATCTGGCAGAACTGATCCTCACCTGCAGCAGCTTTTCCTCCAGTTCCTCCCATTTGCTCTAAACTCAATATACAGCCATGAGCACCCACATGGGCCCCAGTTATGACTGACTTTCATTGGTTACGTGGAACAGTCCATGTTCTAAGCCTTTCCTGGTAATGCTCCTCATCTTTTCCTGAGCTATATTGATGACTGCATTGGTGCTGCTTCATGCACCCATGCTGAATTTATCAATTTCATCAAATTTGCCTCCATCCCCTTAAACTCACTTGGTTGATTTCTGACATCTCTATCTCTTTTCTCAATCTCTCTGTCTTCATCACTAGGGACAAACTGTCTACTGATATCCTTTATAAACCTACAAATTCCCATGGCTATCCGGACTATTATCTTTGCACACTGTCTCCTGTAAAAATGTCATTCGTTTTTCTCAGTTCCTTTGTCTCCACCACATCTGTTCCCAGTTTGAGGCATTAATTTCCAGGACATCAGAGATGTTCAGGGAATGGAGGAGGATGCCTCATTTCCTGAACATCTGCACACACTCCATCTTCCCATCACCTTAACAGAAATAGAGTTCCTCTTGTCCTTATGTACCACACTATCAGCCTTCACATCCAACACATCATTCTCTGCAACTTCAGCCACCAAAGGACCCTGCCACCAAACCCATCTTTACCAACTCTTCCCCCCCCCCACTCTCCGCTTTCCACAGGGATTGCTTCCCCAATGATTCTTTAGTCCATTCATCCCTCCCAACTAATTTCCTACCTCCACCTAGCACGTATCCCTAGAGGCGGCTGAAGTGCTACACCTGCCCACTCACCTCCATTTAGGGTCCCAAACAGTTCTTCCAGGAGAAACAACACTTCATCTGTGAATCTGTTGGGGTTCTCTACTGTACCCAGACAGGGGTGGGGGGGGGGGGGGGGGGAAGAACTGCTTCGTTGAGAACCTTCTCTCCATCCAAAAAAAGCAGGATTTCCTAGTGGCCAACCATTTAAATTCCAATCCCCATACCCATTCCAACATGCTGGTCCATGGCCTCCTCTTGTGCCATGAAAAGACCACACTTAGGTTGGAGGAGCAACACCTTACATCTAGGTAGCCTCCATGTGGTATACTATGTATACCTGTCTGGACATGCCCCCCCTGCTGACTGCTCCTGTGGCTCCTCCCACAGACCCCTGTATAAAGGCGATTGGAGGCACTGCTCCTCCCTCAGTCTCCAAGATGTTGTGGTTTCTTTTGCTGCGAATAAAAGCCTATCATTCGCCTCCCGTCTCCCAGAGTTATTGATGGTGCATCAATTTTATTAGCAGCAAATTTTAAAACATGGAGAGCATTTTACGACAAGACCAATTGGATCTCGACCCTCAATCCCAGGAAGCCGGCGACGCTTTTGAACTCTGGCTAGCCCACTTCGAATCATACCTGGAGGAGATTCATGTGACCGACCCTGCCACAAAGCGCAAGGTTCTCCTCTCCAGAGTCAGTGCAAGGGTCTCTCCATGATCAGAGACCAAACGGACTACCAAGGTGCGATGGATGCCCTCAAAAGACAATACTGGCGGCCGGTGAACACCGTCTACACAAGACATCGCTTAGTGACACGGCAGCAGCGGGCTGGAGAGTCGAGCGCTGAGTTTGTCCGGGCCCTACAGACACTCATGTGGGCCTGCGACTGCAGGGGACTGTTGGCGGAACAGCATGCGGAGCTGCTAGTAAGAGACCCCTTACCCCAAACACTCCACGGTGACTATGAACCCCGTACTCACCGATGTATATACCCACGAGACACTGCGCACACCAAGCCCTACACAGACTCCTCACGACACTCTCATACCGGGCGCCACGCACACGCATGCGGGATTACTGACGCCTAACGGGCTGACACCTCAGGTCAGGCCGGAGCCAGCACAACCACCGTCACCGGTGCAATCACCACCGGTGCTACGTAGATCGCAGCGACAGACTCGACCGCCTGATAGACTTAACCTGTAAATATATTTGTAAGAAACTTCGCCCCGTGGGGACTCTCTTTTAAAACAAAGGGGGTTGGGGTGAATGTGGTAAACTATGTATACCTGTCTGGACACGCCCCTCTGCTGACTGCTCCTGTGGCTCCTCCCACAGACCCCTATATAAAGCCGATTGGAGGCACTGCTCCTCCCTCAGTCTCCAAGATGTTGCGGTCTCTTTTGCTGCTAATAAAAGCCTATCGTTCGCCTCCCGTCTCCAAGAGTTATTGATGGTGCATCACTCCAACTTGATGGCAATTTTTCTCTGAATTCGGTAATTTTTCCCCCTCCCCTCCCCTTCCCTCTTCTTCATTTCCCCATTCTGGCCTCCCTTTTATCTCTTCTCCTCACCTGCCTATCACCTTCCCTGGTGCCCCTTCACCTCTACTTTCTCTCACAGTTCACTCTCCGCTCCTACAGATTCCTCTTTTCCACCTCTTTACCTTTTCCACCTATCACCTCCCAGCTTCTTAATGCATTTCCCCCCTCCACCTGGCTTCACCTATCACCTTCTAGCTTGTAGTCCTTCCCCGCCCATCAGCTTCTTCTTCTTCTTCTAGTATATTCCTCCTTCTTTACCTGATGGGGGTTTTGGTGCAAAACAACCACTGTTTATTCATTTCCATATCGTGCCTGACCTGCTGAGATCCTCCAACATTCTGCGTGTGTGCCTCTGGATTTCCAGCTTTGGTAGAACCTCTTGTGTGTATCAAATTTAGGTTTAAAATTTACCAAGAAATCTATTTATGCAAGCCTTTTGCTTGTCCAATCTGGTGACTTAATTTTGGTGGGGGGTGAAAACCAAAGTAAAGGGACTCAGTATAGGACGGATGGTAAAAAAGCAAAGATAGCATGTAATCGTACTGTCAGGAAGGGCAAGCAGATGACAGAACAAAATTGCAGCCAGCAGGGCATTAGGTATGCAGAATCAAAAAGGGTAGCATATACAGCACTCAAAGTGATATATCAAATGCACTGAGTATCAGAAATAAGGTGGATGATCTTGTTGCACTATTACAGATTGTTAGGTATGAATCACTGAATCATGGCTGAAGGATGGTTATAGTTGGGAGCAATCTGTCCACGGTTATACATCATATTGGAGGGATAGGAAGGTAGGCAGAGTGGATGGCATGGCTCTGCTGGTAAAGAATGGCTTCAAATCAGTAAAAAGATGTGATATAGGATTGGAAGATGTTGATTCCTTGCGGGTTGAGTTAAGATACTGCAAGGGTAAAAGAACCCTGATGGAAGTTATACACAGGCCTCCCAAAAGCAACTGAGATGTGGACCACAGATTACAATGGGAAATAGAAAAGGGCAATGTTATGATCTTCACGGGTGATTTCAACATGCGAGTCCATTGAGAAAATCAGATTGTTAATGGATCTCAAGGGAGTGATTTTGCTGAGTGCCTACGAGACAGCTTTTTAGAGCAGTTTGTCATTGAGCCTACTAGGGTTTCAGCTATACTGGATCAGATGTTATGTAATAAACCGGAGGTGATTAGGGAGATTAAGGTAAAAGAACCCTTAGGAGGCAGTCATCACAATATGACTGAGTTCAACTCGAAATTTGATAGGAAGAAACTGAAGTCAAATGTAGCAGTATTTCAGTGGAGTACTGTAAAGGAAATTACAGTGGTATGAGAGAGAGTTGGCCAAAGTAAATTCGAAGGAGATGCTGGCAGGAATGACAGAAGAGCAGCAATGGTGAGAGTTTCTGGGGAAAATGAGGAAGGTGTAGAATAGATGTATTCCAAAAATGAAGAAATAGTCAAATGGCAAAATAGTGCAATCGTAGCTGACAAGGTAAGTCAAAGCTAATGTAAAAAGCAAAAGGGAGGGCATACAACAAAGCAAAAATTAGCAGGAGGATAGAGGATTGGGAAGCTTTTTAAAACCTACAGTGAGCAACTAAAAGAATCATTAGTAAGGAAACAATGAAATATGAAAGCAAGCTAGCAAACAATATGAAGGTGGATAGTTAAAGCTTTTTCAAGTATGTAAAAAATAAAAGAAGTTGAGAGTGAATGTAGGACCACTAGAAAATCCAAAAATCTGAGATGCATAGGGACTTGGGAGTCCTAAAGGTTAACTCGCAAATTGAGTCGGTGGTGAGGAAGGCAAATGCAATGTTAGCGTTCATTTCAAGAGGTCTCAAATACAAGAGCAGAGATGTGATGCTGAGGCTTTATAAAGGCACTAGTGAGGCCTTATTTTGAGTATTGTGATCAGTTTTGGGCTCTTCATCAAAGAAAAGATGTGCTGGCATTGGAGAGGATACAGAGGAGGTTCAAAAGGATGATTCCAGAAATGAAAGGCTTATCCTATGAGGAACATTTGATAGCTCTGGGTCTGTACTCGCTGGATGATAGGGGATCTCTTTGAAACCTTTCGAATGTTGAAAGGCCTAGACACGATAGACATAGAAAGGTGGGGGAATCTAGGACCCAGAGGGCACAGCCTCAGGATAGAGGGGTGTCCATTTAAAACAGAGATGCAGAGAACTTTCTTTAGCCATAGGGTAATGAATTTGGGGAATGTTGTGGAGGCCAGGTTGTTGAGTATACTTAAGGCAGAGATTGATAGGTTCTTGATTGGATAGGACATCAAAGGTTACGGGGAGAAGGCCAGGGAGTGGGGCTGAGGAGGAGAAAAATGATGAGCCATGATTGAATGGTGGAGCAGGCTCAATGGGCCAAATGGCAAATAATCAATAATCACAGCAATGAAAAATAAGTAAAATTAGTATTTGGCTATGATCCTCCTACAAAGTGACTATGGTGAAGATGTGAAATTTCAGAACTATTGCTTTCTTCTCTCCATTGTAAACACGATGGGTAGTTTTATCTGGAGTCTAATTATTTGTTAATAATCATCTGGTTTCATTGTGGTACAAGTGTCTGCACCAGCTATGCTAACCTACATGTATTAGATATGTAATATAGTTATAAATAAGGTCATCTACATGTTTAAATATCACCCCTCAAAGAGAGAGATAAGGGAGCTGGGAATAATCAAAAAAATCTTCAATGGACCAAATGGATTCATCGTAACGACCTTCATTTATTACATAAATATCTCAGACTCATCCACAATCGATTCAAATGATTGTAAGTGATTCCTCAATGTTTATGTCAACCATTAATGCGCTTCTACCATTTTTATTCTGAGTATAGACAGAATGTTTATTGTAGGATCTCCCTTGTACCTTATGGCTTTTATCAGATAATAGCTAGTATTTGTTTATTTTCCATGCATTGAAAATAACATTTGGAAAATACATGCTGTGAAGCTGGTGGGGGAAGTTTCCACTTCCAGGTATTCCCTTTAGGAAACAGTTCATTATAGGGTCCATTAAGCAATGTAATTTCCAATTCCATGTTGCCCAAATGCATTCATAAATAACATCATGCTCTTTCCTTTCAGTTCAGTAACATTTTCAGTCAGTTAGAGTCCATTCCACTAATTTCTTTTGGTTACTCCCATTTCCAACATCTGTCAGTTGCAACTCTCACTTATTGGGGTGATATTTAAATATGGTAAATGACCTTATTATAATTGTGGAAAATATTTAAACTGTTGGTGCTCTGGGATGCAGAAGTGAACTTTTAATTTTTTTCTAACGTATCTTCTGATGTGCTTTTTAGCTGTTCTAAAAGCTGATAGGTGGATTTGTTTACATTAATAAAGACTAAACACAAAAGATTCTGCAGATGCTGGAAGTCCAGAGTGACACACCTAAAATGCTGGATGAACTCAGCAGATCAGGCAACATCTATGGAGAAGAATAAAGAGTCGACGTTTTAGGCCAAGACTCTTTAACATGACAATAAAGATTCTGGTATTCTACCACTTCAGACTTTAACTCTTACATCTTTCACCAAGACCACAAGACATAGGAGCAGAATTAGGCCATTCAGCCCATTTAGTCTGCTCCGCCATTTCATCATGGCTGATCCCACATCCCATTCAACCCCATATACCTGTCCTCTCAACATATCCCTTGATGCCCTGGCCAATCAGGAATCGATCAACTTCCACTTTGAATATACCACAACCACGGACTTTGCCTCCACCAGAGCATTCCACAGATTCACCATTCTTTGGCTAAAAAAAATTCCTTCTTACTTCAGTTCTAAAAGGTCATCCCTCAGTATTGAAGCTATGCACTCTAGTTCTGGATTCCCCCACCAGAGGAAACATCCTATCTACATCCACCTTATCTAGTCCTTTCAACGTTCATTAGGTTTCAATGAGATCCCCATGCATTCTTCTAAATTCCAGTGAGTACAGGCCCAAAGCTGTCAAATATTCCTTGAAAGTTAACCCCTTCATTCCTGGAATCATCTTTGTGAACCTCCCCTGGACTCTCTCCGGTGACAATGCATCCATTCTGAGATAAAGGGCCCAGAACTGTTGACAATACTCCAGAAGTGGCCTGACTAGTGTCTTATAAAGCTTTAGCATTATCTCCTTGTTTTTATATTCTATTCCCCTTGAAGGCATTTGCCTTCTTTACCATAGACTCAACCTGTGACTTAACCTTCCGAGAGTCTTGCAAGAGGACTCCCAAGTCCCTTTGCACCTCTGATGTTTGAATTTTCTGCCCACTTAGATAATAGTCTGCAGTATTGTTCCTTTTACCAAAATGCATTATCATACAATTCCCAACACTGTATTCCATCTGCCATTTTTTACCATTTGTCTAAGTCCTGCTGCAATCGCATTGCTTCCTCAGCATGACACACCCCTCCACCTATCTTCATATCATCCACAAACTTTGCCACAAAGCTATCAATTCCTTTATCTAAATCAATGACAAACATTGTTCCAATACTGCCCCCCCCCGAGGAACAGCACCAGTCACTAGCAGCCAACCAGAAAAGGCCCCCTTTACTGCCACTCGCTGCCTCCTGCCTGTCAGCCATTCCACTATCCATGCCATTATCTTTCCTGTAAGGCCACTGGATAGTATCTTAAGAAGCCTCATGTGAGGCACCTTATCAAATGCTTTCTGAAAATCTAAGTAAACGACATCCAGTGCCTCTCCTTTATTCAACCTGCTTGCTACTTCCTCAAAGAATTCTAACAGATTTCCCTTTACAGAAACCATGCTGACTTTGACTTATTTTACCATTAGTCTCCAAGTACCCCGAAACCTTGTGCTTAATAATGAACTCCAACACTTTCCTAAACACTGAGGTTAGGCTAACTGGCCTAAGACAATAAACAATAGGTGCAGGAGCAGGCCATTCGGCCCTTTGAGCCAGCACCACCATTCAATGTGATCATGGCTGATCATCCACAATCAGTACCCTGTTCCTGACTTCTCCCCATATCCCTTGACTCTGCTAACTTTAAGAGCTCTATTTAACTCTTTCTTGAAAGCATCCAGAGAATTGGCCTCCACTGCCTTCTGAGGCAGAGCATTCTATAGATCCACAACTCTCTGGGTGAGAAAGTTTTTCCTGAACTCTGTTCTAAATGGCCTACCCCTTATTCTTAAACTGTGGCCTCTGGTTCTGGACTCCCCCAACACTGGGAACATGTTTCCAGCCTCTAGCATATCCAATCCCTTAATAATTTTATATGTTTCAATCAGATCCCCTCTCATCCTTCTAAACTCCAGTGTATACAAGCCCAGTCATTCCAATCTTTCAACATATGACAGTCCCGCCATCCCGGGAATCAACCTCATGAACCTACGCTGCACTCCCTCAATAGCAAGAATGTCCTTCCTCAAAGTTGGAGACCAAAACTGAACACAATACTCCAGGTGTGGTCTCACCAGGGTTTCCTTTCTTTTGTCTTCCTTCCTTCGTAGAGTGGAGTGATATATGCAATTTTCCAGCCCTTCGGGACCATGCCAGAATCAAGTGATTCTTGAAAGATCATGACCAATGCATCCGTTATCTCTTCAGCAACCTCTTTCAGGACTCTGGGTTGTAGTCCATCTGGTCCAGGTGACTTATCCACTTCAAGACATTTCAGTTTGCCTAGGACTTTTTCCTTTGTAATATCAATGACATTCACTCCTGCTCCCTGACACTCATGGACCTTGAGCAAACAGCCAGTATCTTCCACAGTAAAGACTGAAGCAATGTACAGTCGGAACCTCCTTATCCATGGGAGATTGGTTCCAGGACCCCCCACGGATACCAAAAAACACGGATGCTCAAGTCCCTTATTTAGCCTGTCTTAGTGTGGGTGGACTTTAGGACCCGGGGGAGCTCCAAATCTTATTTAATCTTTCTCAGTGCAGGTGGTCTTTAGGACCCAGCACAGCTCCGGACCCACCGCCTGTGGCTGCTGCTGAATCTGCAGTGTTTCTGTTCCGTTGACAGAAAACAATCACAATTGAAAATAAAATGGAAGTAATAAAGCGATTGGAAAGAGGTGAAACACCACTGGTCACTGGAAAAGCGTTAGGCTACAGTCGGTCAACGATCGGAACAATTTTAAAGGATAAGTTGAGGATGTGAAAGGTCCTGCCCCAATGAAAGCTACAATTATTACTAAGCAACGCAGTGGTTTAATTATTGAAACACATACATTTCTTAAGTGTTTTATATTCATAGAAAGGTAAAATATATAATATATACTAAGACAAACATTTGACTAGCTGACGCTAAATAATACCGGATGTACCTGTTCCGACTTACATATAAATCTGACTTAAAGACGGACTCAGGAACGGAACTCGTACGTAACTCAGGGACTGCCTGTACTTTAAATCATCTCTAGATTACATAATACCTAATACAATGTAAATAGTTGTTATACTGTATTGTCTAGGGAATAATGACAAGAAAAAAAGTCTGTACATGCTCAAGCAACGAGTGCTGGAGAGAGAACTTCCAGGTTTTCCCGATCTGCAGTTGGTTGAATCCGCGCAGGTGGAACCCGCAGATAAGGAGGGCCGACTGTATTTATTAGGTTTATCTGTCATTTCTTTGTCCCCATTAGTATCTCACCAGCATCATTTTCCAGTGGTCCAATATCAACTGTTGCCTCCCTTTTATAGAACCATAGAACATTACAGCACAGAAACAGGCCTTTTGGCCCTTCTTGTCTGCACCGAACCATTTTTCTGCCTAGTCCCACTGACCTGCACCTGGCCCATATCCCTCCATACACTTCTCATCCATGTAGCTGTCCAAGTTTTTCTTAAATGTTAAAAGTGAGTCCACATTTACAACTTCATCTGGCAGCTCATTCCACACTCCCACCACTCTCTTGTGAAGAAGCCCCCCCTAATGTTCCCTTTAAACTTTTCCTCTTTCACCCATGTCCTCTGGTTTTTCCCTCCCCTAGCCTCAGTAGAAAAAGCCTGCTTGCATTCACTCTATCTATACCCATCATAATTTTATATACCTCTATCAAGTCTCCCCTCATTCTTCTACGCTCCAGGGAATAAAGTCCTAACCTATTCAACCTTTCTCTGTAACTCAGTTTCTCAAGTCTCGGTAAATAATTTAATTTATTAATAATTTTAATAATTTTTAATAATTTATTCTTCAAATAACTAAAAACTTTTAGTATCTTGCTTTATATTATCAGCTAGTTTGTCCTCATATTTCATCTTTTCCCTTCTTATATCTTTTGTAATAGCCTTTTGTTGGATTTTAAAAGCTTCCCAATTATCCAACTTCCCACTCACTTTTGCTCCCTTATATGACCTTTCCTTGGCTTTTATGCATTCCTTGACTACCCTTTGTCAGCCACGGTTTCCTAGCACTGCCATTTGAGAACAATTTTTTCTGTGGGATATTTCTGCCCTGCACCTTGTGAACTACTCCCAGAACTTTAACCAGCCACCTCTGTTCTGCCACTATCCCTGCCAGTATCCCCCTCCAATCCATCTGGGCAAGCTCCTCTCTCACATCTCTGTAATTCGATTTATTCCATTGTAATACTGAGACATGTGACTTAATGCTTCTCCCTCTCAAAATACAGTATGAATTCAATCATATTATGATCACTGCCCCCTAAGGATTCCTTTACATTAAGCTGACTAATAAAATCAGGGTTACTAGACAACACCCACGCTAATCACCTAGTAGGATCCAGCACAAGCTGCTCTAAAAAGCCATCCTGTAGGCATTCTTGCGATCTGACATCAACCCGGTTTTCCCAATTCCCTTTCATATTGAAGTCCCCCATTACAATTGTGACATTACCTTTATTGCATGCCCTATCTAGCTTCCTTTGAAAACTCAACCCCCTATCTTGGCTACTATTTGGAAGCCTATATATGATTCCCAGAATGGTTTTTTTACCCTTGCAGTTTCTTAACTCCACCCACAAAATTCAACATTCTCTGGCCCCATGTGACCTCTTTCTATAGAGATAATTCTATCTCATACCAACAGAGCCGTACAACTGCCTGTGTCTTCCTGCCTGTCCTTTTGATACAAAGTATATCCTTTGATGTAAAGTTCCCAACTATGGTATTCTTTCTGCCACGACTCAGTGATGCCCACTACATCATACCAACCAATCTCTAAATCCGTCACGAGTTCATCCACTTTATTCCAAATGCTACGTGTATTTAAATACAGCACCTTCAGTCCTGCATTCTTCGCTCTTATGAATTTTGCCTCTGTGGTACAACTTTACTCTGTTCCATCTGCAGTTGTACCCAATCTTTGGCTTATCCTTCCTTAAACTTTCATATTATATATTATATCATCTACTTATAAACCTGCTGACTCATCCTCTGCTCTATCATACTGGTTCCCATACCCTTGCCATATTAGTTTAAACCACTCCCAATAGCTCTAGCAAACCTGCCCATTTGCTCCCTTTCAGCCTCTGCTTTTACTCCATGTTTTTGGCCATAGAAATAAATGAGATTTGTCTGTATTGCAAATGCAAGTTTAGAAGTTACTGACAGAGAAGCAAAATGCTAATTTTGAATGGGTTGACATTTATTTTAACAGCGATGTCAGTGGAAAAAATATATTTTTTCCAAATAAGCCTTTGGGGATTGTTAAATGTTGGTTTTATTGGTAAAATCAAAAAAATTCAAAAACCTATTAATACTCCTGCTTTTCAGATGTGCATTATTTGCTCTATTTTTCTGGAAATATTTATCTGGAAGTTAGTCTATGATTTATGGTCAATATTTAAAACATTCAATTACAGTTTGTTTAAATAATATTATTGAAAGTTCATAGAAATATGAAAAATAGTCTATGTTGACTTACAGTATGGTACTTTAAGTACACATTCTAGGCAGTGAAGGAAACATAGCTTCCCATTACTTGGTTTGCACTTTACATGTTACTTAAAATTAAATTAATTAATGTGCAGCAATGAAGATTTAAAAAAGCATCAGACCTTTTCATTCACACTATATAGCAGGTTTGTTTTCTTGTCGTCCTCTGGTCATGGCATGACAGTGTTGCATGTGCACCAACACACATTTAATCATTCTGAACTTGCCTACATTTTTAAGTTCTGCTTATCTCCATGTTGTGGATTAGAGCTGTGTGAATTTTACGTGTACCCTCATCCATGAGGGCCAGATAGTCAAGTAAATTAGATTCTTTTTACGTTTAGTGGTGACATATTTGTAGCAGAAGTAAATGTTAGTGAATTCCTGGGGATTGATCAGGAAGTCAACAATCCAGTAGTACTTGCATAAACTCAGTTAAGATCAACTGCAAATTTCTGATTCAGTGTTAAAACTTGCCTGTGGAGATCAGAAGGCAATCAAACAGTAGGAGACTTTAGAAGTGACAAGAAAATTATGGCACGTGTTTAATAACATAATGTGCAGCATCTTGGCGACCAAAATACTTGCTGCTAAACTTTACAAGTCCTGGATGTTGACAAATTCACAAATTTAGAACTATGCAATAACATGTCTTTGTGGTGTAGTTTCAACTGACTGTGGTAGAGAATTATTGATTTAGGTGTCAGTGGATCAAATTACATTCTTAACATGCCTAAAATAACAATTTTTCACACAAATCTTACCATCCACGCATTACTAATAATACTGTTTTGACAGCTTTTATTTCTTTTGGAAATAGCAATGTTCCTGAAGTCTATCATTTTGTTTGCTGTTCCAACAAAACAATCTGATTAATTAGTTTTCTAATATTTCAGATGTATTTACACTTTAGGATCTGCAGTTGAATAAACTGTTTGTCTTCAGCTGAAGTAAGGCCTGTCGTACAAATATACATAAAAATAGAAGTTCTACAAATCTTACATGGCACTAATTAAGATATTAATAAGCTTTAATGTAAAATAGACATTGGCATAAATTTCATAAATTAATGAAAATAATTGAAGTATTCAAATATTTCTTCCATTTTCTGTCTCATCATCATACACAATTAAAAATTATTACTGCTTCCAGAGCAGATTACTAAGTAGAATAATCCAGGAGTTTAAAAAAATCAGAATGTTCAACAAGCATGTGAAGCAAATTCCAATTAGTTGTCTATACATATTAGAATTGCAGAAGGATCATTGGGGGTTGTGTAAAATTTTGGTGCTTTTCCTAATTCATGATTGTAGTTCCAAGGATAATTGATTCACATTCTCTGCTTTAAATGTTGGCAACCAGGATCACTAACTTATTAGCATGTATTAAGCTGATATGATTGCATTCCGTAAGCAAATCTGATTTGGCTCAGCTTTCATGCATTTTCTGAAGCCACTATCAACAGTATTCTAGGCAGTATTTCAAAGTTAAAATGCCTATTGAACAGAATTAAAGATACAATGCACAATATGTCAAGCTCGTATGGAATATAATGTTGGGAATTTTATGGTCATACACTTCGGTGGAAGGAATAAAGCCATAGACTATTTTCTAAATGGGGAAGATATTCAGAAATCAGAGATACCAGGGGATTTGGGAGCCCTTGTGTAGGATTCACTTAAGGTTAACTTGCAGGTTGAGTTGATGGTGAAGAAGGCAAAAGCAATATTAGCATTCATTTTGAGAAGACTAGAGGATGTTCATGAGAATGATTCCAGGAATGAATGGTTTACCGTTATGGTGTTCTTTCTCATTACTTAAAAACTACACTATTCACACTTCTTTTTATTGTTGATGCTCTATCACTTTTAAAGAGCTTGAGATGTGAAGAGTCAGAAAAGCTCGATGTGTTGCATTAAATATCTTTTTTTTGGTGCAGGAGAAATTTAAGTTGCCAGATTATTACATTTTTCAGAAGGATGCTTCAAAGTCTTGTAACTATTTTGTAATAATTTTGCATAAACAAACCGGCCAATTTATACTCATTCTTCGATGATGGCAATAGAACAGCAAATACTGTACTTTGCATAAAGGTCATTTATTTGATAACACATTTTGTACAAAATCACATTCTTCCCATCAATACTGAAAACTGATTTCTTTATGCTCTATTTTTAAATTGTAAAAAGTATTTTTTGGACACTTCAGTTTGATCTTCATCCACAACATTAAAGTTCTAATGGGATGTTTATATTTTTGGGGTCAATGCTAACTTACATAACATGATTAACATTTTAACAAAGCTATATCCAAGGAACAACAGTGACAGATCGGTTTAAATTAATCTTTTATGCCTCTTTGTTCAAAACATGGTGTAAATATAATCAAAACAATTTATATGGGAATAGAATACAAATCAATCTTGATCCTACAGAGTGGTGGTACAGGTTTGAGGTGTTAAATGGGCCAAAACCTATTCTTATATTTCTGGCATTAGTAACTGCTTCAAACTTATTCTGAATCATAAGGAGAAATAGATCTCAGCTACAATATTTATGTATCATAAAATTGTTTAAATATGAATCCAAAGATTTTTATATAACAGCAATTCTTAATGTTATTTTCCTAGATAATACACTTATGGTTCTTGAATAGTATTACTTCAAGCAAAATGTGAACACCCCAGATAGAAAGCACCATGATTTTTTTCATCCCACATGCTGCTTACGATGTGTCTTTTTATTCTCCAGTGTAGCGGGGTAGTCGTTTTTCTTTGAAAGCATTAAGTCCTTCAATTCTGTCCTTCGTTGGAATTACCTGTAATTTAAAAAAATATATTTGCGATTCTTGCTTCGATCTCACTTTACAGAACGATAAGACCATTTTAAGACCATTAGACCAAAAGATATAGGAGTAGAATTAGTCCATATGGCCCATCATGTCTGCTCCGCCATTTCACCATGGCTGACCCATTTCCCTCTCAGCTCCAATCTCCTGCAACACTTCATGCTCTGACTAATCAAGGATTTATCAACTTCACCTTAAATACACTCAAAGACCTGGCCTCCCAGCCGTTTGTGGCAACAAATTCCACAGATTCACCAAAGGATTCAAACATTCATTTTCTTATCAAAGTATACAACTCTGAGATTCTTCTCCAGATAGCTACGAAACGAAAATGGAAAAGAATGGCAACAGAATCATCAACCTCCAAATCTCCCTCCCCAAAAACTAACAAAAAAACAGAACAGGACCATCAACCACCACTCTCTGGCAAAAGTAATTCCACCTCGTCTCCATTCTAAATTGATGTCCCTTTAATCAAAGGCTGTGCCCTTTGGTCCTAGACATCCCCCACCATAGGAAACATCCTCTCTATTGAGGCATTTCAACATTTGATAGGTTTCAATGAGATCTCCTCACATTCTTCTGAAATGCAGTGAGTACAGGCCCAAAGCCATCAAACGCTCCTCATATGATAAGCCTTTCAATTCCAGAATCATTTTCCTGAACCTCCTTTGACCCCTCTCCAACATCAGCACACCTTCTCTTAAACAAGGGCTCAAAACTGCTCACAATACTCTGTGAGGCTTCACCAGTGCTTTATAAAGCCTCAACATTACATCCTTGCTATTATATTCAAGAACTCGCAAAATGAATGCTAACACTGCATTTACCTTCTTCACCACCGATTCACCCTACGAATCAACCTTAAGGGAATCCTGCACAAGGACTCCCAAGTCCCTTTGAATTTCTCTAAATTTAGAAAATAGTCTCCGCTTTTATTTCTTTTATCAAAGTGCATGACCATGCACTTCCTGACACTGTATTCCATCTGCCTAAGTCCTTCTGCAGCCTCTCTCCTTCCTCAACACCACCTGCTCCTCCACCTATCTCTGTATCATCCATAAACTTGGCCACAAAGCCATCAATTCTGTCAACCAAATTATTGACATGTAATGTAAAAGGCAGCAGACCTAACATGCATCCCTGTGGAACTCTACTAGTCACCAGCAGCCAGAAAAGGCTCCCTTTATTCCCAATCTTTGCCTGGGAAAACTTCCCAACTCTGCCATAATCTCTGCTAGTGTTCTCTTCCAATCAACTTTGGCCAGCTCCTCTCTCACGCCTCTGTAATTGCCTTTACTCTACTGTAATACTGATACATCTGACTTTAGCTTCTCCCTCTCTAGTTCAGGGTGAATTCTATCATATTATGAACACTAGCCCCTAAGGGTTCCTTTACCTTTAGTTCTCTAATCATTTCACAACACCCAATCCAGAATAACTGATCCCCTAGTGGGCTCAACCATGAGCTGCTCTAAAAAGCCACCTGGTAGGCATTCTACAAATTCTCCCTCTTGGGATCCAGCACCAACCTGATTTTCCCAATCTAGCTGCACACTGAAATCCCCCATGCCTGTCATAATGTTGCCCTTTTGACATGACTTTTCTATCTCCTGTTGTAAGTTGTAGCCCACAACTTTGCTACTGTTCCATATTTTTAACAAGATAATTATTTCACTTAACATTATAGTTTGTCTGGCAGAGTGTAATAGCTGGAGTTTCTACGAGCAATTTGGAAGGCGCAGGATAGACACATCTCAAAGAAGAAGAGATATTCTAAAGGCAGGATGACGCAACAGTAGCAGACATGGGAAGTTGAAGCTAACATAAAAGCCAAAGAGAGGGCATATAATAGTGCAAAAAATAGTGGGAAGTTAGAGGATTGGGAAGCTTTTAACAACCAACAGAAGGTAACTAAAAAAGACATAAAGATGGAATATGACTGTAAGCTACCCAGTAATATCAATGAAGACACCAAAAGTTTGTTCAAATATATAAAGAGTAAAAGGTGAGAGTAAACATGGGACTGCTAGAAAATGATGCTGTAGAACTAGTAATGGGGAGACAAGGAAATGGCAGACAAACTGAATAAGTATTTTGCATCAGTCTTTACTGTGGAAGACATTAGCAGTATGCAGGAAGTTCAAACAACACCAGCGGCCTGTATATAACTTCCATCTGGGTCTTTTTACCCTTGCAGTTCCTTAGCTTGACCCACAACAATTCTGCACTTTCTGATCCTATATCATCTCTTTCTAAGGAAGAAACAGTGCCAACCCATCCCTTTGCCTATCTGTCTGTCCTTTTGATACAACTTGTATCCTTGGATATTAAGCACCCAGCTATAATCTTCCTTCAGCCATAACTCAGTGATGGCCATAATGTCATAACTGTTAATTTCTAAATGTGCTACAAGTTCATCTACCTTATTCCATGTACTGTGTGCATTTAAATATAACAACTTCAGTCCTGCATTCATTACCCTTTTAAATTTTGCACCCTTTTACATTGCAAATCATCCCATTGACTGCAATTTTGCCCTATCATCAGCTTGTCTTCTTTAGCATATACACTGTCTCTATTTGTAAACCAACTGCCCCATCACTATGGATCCCATCCCCCCACCAAATTAGTTTAAACCCTCTCAAACAGCTCTAGTAAACCTGCTTACAAGGATATTGGACCACTTAAATTCAGGTGTAACCTGTTTCTATTCCTCTAATTATGGAATCTACTATCATTACTGCAGTCCTCTTCCCTCTCTTCTGTTCTGAGCCTCAGTGCTAAAGACCTAATCGCTGTAGCTCCCCTGGTAAGTCATCCCATTCAATACTATCCAAAATTGTATATTATTGGGGTGATGGCCACAGGGGCACTCTGTAGGATGCACATTTCCCTCCCCTCTCCTGACAGTCACCCAGCTACCTGCCTACTGCAACCTAGGGGTGACTACCGAACTGTAACTCCTATCTATCTCTTGTATGAACCAAATGTCATTGAGCTGCAGCTCCAGATCCTTGACATATTCTCTGAGGAGCTGTAGCTTGGTGCACCTAGTACAGATGTGGCCATCCAAGAGGCTGTAGCTCTCCCAGAATTCTCATATCTTAGACAAAGAACATAACACTGCTCCTGGAGTCATTCTCACTGCTCTAACTATCCCTAACAGATAAGGAATGAAGAATAAACCAGATACTTATCTCGCCCAAGCCTGATGAGCCAGAACCAAAGTCAAAGCCTCCCTACTCGAACACTGGCCCACTCCAACAATGGCCGCTCCACTTGCCCCTGCCTTATTTTTATTCACCCTTGCTAATGAAACCCATTCAGCGATTGGCCACAGTTAAAACTACAAGAACTACCGTGAAGCGCTGTTTTTTCATTCTTCAATCATAGACCTGTTTGAAATCACCTTTTCTTTTCATGCTCCCATTCACTAATTGTCTGAAGTTCAAGCTCCAAAAATTGCCACAAAGCACTACTTTTCTCATCTTCAAATGTGGACCTGTTGAAGTCACCTCTTCTTCTCACACTCCCATTCGCTGATTGGCCACTGTTCAAACTCCCTTAATTTCAAGCAACTTAGTTTTAAAAATTAAGTTGATTCTGGAAACCTTAAATACTGCTCTAGTCTTAACTTCTATCTTGCTTCTAATCAGATATAAGAACACACCCAAAGGCAGATTTTTCTTTTTTTGCAAACTATAATGTTAAGTGAAATAATTATCTTGTTAAAAATATGGAACATTTCTATAAACATATTACACTAGACTCCTGAGTCAGTGTTTGGCTCTTCAAACATCCCAGTTGGTGTTTCCATTCTCATTAAATAATTGCCAAGAACAATTCCATTATGATACCATCACTCCTGATGCAATTTCCTCTTGTTGCTGACTTTCTAGGAAAGAATTTATCAAAAACACTGTTACTGAACCTAACTTCAAAAGCCATCTGAATATCTTCAAACTACTTCCTACCCACAAAAGAACTGGCTGAACATATGTTGCAGCTCATTTTCATACTAACCAGCTTATTTGTTATCCTGTATTTTTATGAATCTTGCAATGACAAAGCAGACAGCAATGAAGAAAACAACCACAGAATACTTATTTTTCATCTATGTTTATTCATTTCTTTATATATTTACTTCTTAAATGGAGAGTGGACAAATATACTGCTAAAATTCTGGAGAGGAATGTGATAGATTAGAACAATAATGATCCAGATAACTTCTTGCATACTAAAATAGAGCTTACAAGAATAAATGAGCCATGAATTATTATTTTTTTCATATTTGAACAGAACTGCTCACAGATTTTGTTTAATTTCCCTTCTCCCAAGTTTCATTTTAATGGGTGAGTCTGACATTTCAAAAGTTACACAGCGTTCAAAGTAAAGATCATTATAACCAGACTGGACAAATTTCAAGTGGCATGTTGGCAGATGAACCACAGTTGCTTTAAAACTTCTGTACAAATCGTTATCACATTGATTTGAGAAATTCCTACACTATGGCAGTCAGTGTTTTGTGATTTTTTTTGAGCTAATCATCCTCTTAGTCTGGAGTCAAATTCAGCTAAATTGTGAATTGATATAACAATCATTGTTTATTGTTTGTTTTTGTTTTGCAGATTAGGTTATTATATTCCTCTCAATTTAGACGAGTGATAATGTGACTTAAACAAACACCAAGATAAAATTTTCAGTTGGCAAAGCCAGTGTGGTTAGATATCTGTAACTATTAGATTTCCATGCCATGTGATAATGGAACATCCTAATGTAAACTGCTCCAGGAAGGGTAAGGATTGGATCATTTAGTTGGCTCTGGTATATCAAAATCAATTCTGTTTCTGTGAGCAAATCAGATTACAGTAAGGATTCTACCCAATACACCCCTTCAGGATCACAGTCTGAGTCTCAAGGCTAGATTAAATATAAATAAATAAACCTGGAATTTGCATTTCTGAATGTTCTTAAAGTAGTTAACATCTTTGGTAAAGGTACCTATATTGCTTTATGGAGTGAATTCTGATCTTTATGGAGTGATCTGCTGATGGATGGATAATCATTCCTTACCCCTAGGGAATGAAGACAGATGTCTCAGCAGGAGGAGGGACTACATGAGGAGGAGAAAACTTTACCAGAGCACATGGCCTGGAGAATTGAGTGATTGGAGATTAGTTTTCAGTGTGACTTGAAATAATCATGTGATCAGAAATTGATTATGAATGAGTAGGAAAGGTTATATGGATGAGGAGGAAAGGAGAGGACAATTAAATCAGGGAGGAACTCTGTCGTGCAAATGACTTTGATGTTCCTGTGAAAGCCAGCATTTATTTCCCATCTCATTGGCTATAAGATGGGGATGAGCATTCTCCTTGAAATGCTGTGTGTGTAAGTGAATTCTATGACCTAGCAGTTGAGGGAGGAAGCATTAAAGAATATCAGGATAATATTCATGCCGGCATTACATTCTGAGACCAAAGGAACTGAACAAAATGAGGTGCTGGAAGAAATAATAAGATGTGAGGGAAAAATGAATAATTTGAGGAAGAAAATTTTATATTTTTACTTTAAAAGAAATAAAGGATTATACTTCATTACAGCTGTCAAATAAAAAACATGAAGGAAGAAAGTATTTCTGTTAAGAGACTATATAGGAGCCAAGTGATCCCCAACAAAGATGGGCTCTTATTCAGAATAGACAACATGACTTGTGCTAACTGTTGCAATTCCTGCTTTGTAACCAGGTATTTGGAAGAGTGTCCTTTTTCTTTTGAGAACCAGCCAGTTATTGTTCAGAATTTAGTGAGAGAGTGCCTTCCTCCTTTACCGCTATCATCCATTTATAGAATAATTAAATGCAATGTTTCAATTTTTCTTCAGCTGCTTTGGCCAGGGAATAGTAAAAATGAACAAAAAATAAAAAAATACTGCAAATTAAGAGGACACAGCTAAAGGAGTAAAACAACATGAACATATCATATCTACCTGAGCATAACAAGCTTCTTCTATTTCTAAGCCTGTTTTCAAATCAACCTGAAAAAGAAACAAATATTAATAAATAGAAAATTAGGAAAACACACAGAGGAAAATGGAATAGAGTGAAGAGGAGCAGGACATGGAAAAATAAACTGAAGCTTACCTTTAGGTAATCCTCCCAATAGATATTGTATCAAAATTACGAAATTCTCACTTGCATCTTTCCCATTTTTCATTTGATACCAGATGTTAACAGTAATTTTATTTGTTCTACAAATCATCTTAAGGAAAATTGTTAGTTCATATTCAAATGTCATTAAACGTATTTAAATATCCCCTATCATCTTTTGGACTAAGCATTTATTCATACACAAGGTTTGCTTGTGCTAATATCAATGCTTATCCTATCCTGTATAAGCATGAACATTTTTGTTTCCTTTTCATTTGTTTCTTGGTTTAGTCTATTTGAGTTACCAGCAGATCTGACAATGAAGTTGTCAACCTTGCTACTCAACCCCACCCACTAGACATTCCACGCTGCCTGTATATGAATAGATCACTTCTATGGTAAGGTAAATGTTTGTAAAATGCTTCAGACAATAAATCAACTAACAGCTTCTCCACATGATGCTTGGCTCATTAACTCATTTTAGTTTCACTGGTTGCCCAATATGACTGAAAAGAATTGTTGACCTTTATGATCTCACTTTAACATAAAACAAAACTATTTTTTAGCAAATTGCTTTCATAATAATTAATACACAAAAATCTTGCATTATGGCACCAAGGTAAACTTCAGCTCCATAGAAGTAACAACTTTATTCTAGATATTCCTGCCCTGTAAAAGTTGGTAGATTGCTGATTCGATCTGCAGCAGCACAGATATACGAGGGGAGACATTTTCAAAAATGATAATAAGAATTCATTAATGCAGATTGCTGGGTAGCAATTGCCTTTGATAGAGCAACTCAGGTAAGAGTTGCAGATGCATGAATAGTCCTTCAACTGAAGCATGCAGAACAATTGGAACCTGACAATTCTAAGAAAGGTAATTGCCAGTAGAAATGTTAGTGCTTCAAACAAAAAAAAACACCTAATTCAACAAAAACAATATTGTAATGTTAAACATAATGCAAAAAAAACATTTGATCTTGTGCATAAAAAAACAAAATGCTGGCAGAACTCAGCAGGCCAGACAGCATCTATGGGAGGAGGTAGTGACGACGTTTCGGGCCGAAACCCTTCATCAGGAGTGAAGTAACATGGGATGGTTGAGGGGGGACAAGAAGTGGAGGGAGGGAAGAATAAAGGACAGGTGGGGACTACACGGTTCCGGAATATTAAGTGTGTAGTAGAGAAAGGTGAGGCGGAACAAGTGATAAGGAGGACACATGTACAGAGGGATGGTCTGACGGAACATGGAGTTAAATGTGCTGAAAGAATAAGTAAATTTAGAAAGGACAACAAAATTCAAGGGGCGTATAGCCCCAAGGGAGTTTGGGGAGCTGGGTTAAGCACAATAGGCAGCGATTTAAACAGAGAGAGGAGAAATGGGCTAAAAATTCTATATCCGAATGCACGAAGTGTCAGAAATAAGGCAGATGAGCTTGAAGCTCAGGTGCGAATGGGTAACTATGATGTTGTTGGGATAACAGAGACATGGCTGCAGGGAGATCAGACCTGGGAAATGAATGTACAAGGGTATACGTGCTATCGTAGGGACAGAAATGTGGGCAGAGGGGGTGGGGTGGCCCTGTTGGTGAGGAATGAGATTCAGTCCTTTGCAAGGGGGGACATAGGATCAGGAGAAGTAGAGTCTGTGTGGATAGAACTGAGGAACAGTAAGGGCAAAAAGACCCTAATGGGTGTTGTCTACAGGCCACCAAACAGTAGCATGGATATTGGGTGCAAGTTGAATAGGGAGTTAACAGTGGCATGTGGCAAAGGTAATGTCACAGTAGTTATGGGGGATTTCAACATGCAGGTGAACTGGGAGAATCAGGTTGGTGCCGGACCCCAGGATAGGGAGTTGGTAGAGTGCCTACGGGATACATTCTTGGAACAGCTTGTACGAGAGCTGACCAGGGACAAGGCTATTCTGGATTTAGTCTTGTGTAATGAACAGGATTTGATAAGCGATCTTGAAGTAAAGGAGCCATTAGGAGGTAATGACCATAATATGATAAGTTTTTATCTGCAATTTGAGAAGGATAAGGGCAGATCGGAGGTGTCAGTGTTGCAGTTGAACAGGGGAAACTATGCAGCCATGAGGGAGGAGCTGGCCAAAGTTAACTGGACGGATATCCTAGCAGAAAAGACAGTGGAACAGCAATGGTAGGTATTCTTGGGAATAATGCACAAGGTGCAAAATCAGTTCATCCCCCGGAGAAGGAAGGATTCAAAGGGGGGAAAGGGGCCACAGTGGTTGACAAAGGAAGTCAGAGATTGCATAGCATTAAAGAAAAGGAAATATGACAGAGCTAAGGTGAGTGAGAGGACAGGTGATGAAATTTTTAAGGAACAACAGAACTTAACTAAAAAGGCAATATGGGGAGAAAAAATAAGGTACGAACGCAAGCTAACCAGGAATATAAAGGAAGATAGCAAAAGCTTTTTTAGGTATGTGAAGAGGAAGAAGATAGTTAAGAACAATGTTGGGCCCTTGAAGAATGAATTGGGTGAAACTGTTATGGGAAACAGAGAAATGGCAGAAGAATTTAATAAGTACTTTAGATCTGTCTTCACTAGGGAAGACACAAGCAATCTCCCAGATGTATGGATGGGCCAAGGACATAGGGTAACAGAGGAAATGAAACAGATTGACATTAGGAAGGAAACGGTGATGAGTAGACTGATGGGACTGAAGGCTGACAAATCCCCAGGTCCAGATGGTATGCATCCTAGGGTACTAAAGGAGGTGGTCCCGGAAATTGTGGATGCATTGGTAATCATTTTCCAATGTTCCTTAGATTCAGGATCAGTTCCTGAGGATTGGAGAATGGCTAATGTTATCCCACTTTTTAAGAAAGGAGGGAGGGAGAAAACAAAGAACTATCGTCCTGTCAGCCTAACATCAGTAGTGGGGAAGATGCTAGAGTCCATTATTAAAGATGAAATAGTGGCATATCTAGATAGCAGTGATAGGATTGGGCCGAGCCAGCATGGATTTACCAAGGGCAAATCATGCTTGACTAATCTATTGGAGTTTTTCGAGGATGTAACCAGGAAGTTAGACAAGGGAGATCCAGTGGATGTAGTGTACCTCGATTTTCAGAAGGCATTTGATAAGGTCCCACATAGGAGATTGGTGGGTAAAATCAGAGCTCATGGCATTGGGGGGAAGATATTGACATGGATAGAAAACTGGTTGGCAGATAGAAAGCAAAGGATAATGGTGAATGGGTGTTTCTTGGAATGGCAGGTGGTGACTAGTGGGGTGCCACAGGGCTTGATATTGGGACCACAGCTGTTTACAATTTACATCAATGACTTAGATGAAGGCATTGAGAATAACATCAGCAAGTTTGCTGATGATACCAAGCTGGGTGGCAGTGTGACATGTGATGAGGATGTTAGGAGAATTCAGGGTGACTTGGATAGGCTGACTGAGTGGGCAGGTACTTGGGCAGATGACGTTTAATGTGAATAAGTGTGAGGTTATCCACTTTGGGAGTAAGAACAGCAAGGCAGATTATTATCTGAACGGTACAGAGTTAGGTAAGGGAGAAATACAAAGAGATCTAGGAGTCCTTGTTCATCAGTCACTGAAGGTGAATGAGCAAGTGCAGCAGGCAGTGAAGAAGGCTAATGGAATGTTGGCCTTTATTACAAAGGGAATTGAGTACAAGAGCAAGGAAATCCTCTTGCATTTGTACAGAGCCCTGGTGAGACCACACCTGGAGTATTGTGTACAGTTTTGGTCTCCAGGGTTAAGGAAGGACATCCTGGCTGTAGAGGAAGTGCAGCGGAGATTCACGAGGTTAATTCCTGGGATGTCTGGACTGTCTTACGCAGAGAGGTTAGAGAGACTGGGCTTGTATACGCTGGAATTAAGGAGATTGAGAGGGGATCTGATTGCAACATTTAAGATTATTAAGGGATTGGGCAAGATAGAGGCAGGAAATATGTTCCAGATGCTGGGAGAGTCCAATACCAGAGGGCATGGTTTGAGAATAAGGGGTAGGTCATTTAGGACAGAGTTAAGGAAAACCTTCTTCTCCCAGAGAGTTGTGGGGGTCTGGAATGCACTGCCTCGGAAGGCAGTGGAGGCCAATTCTCTGGATGCTTTCAAGAAGGAGCTAGATAGGTATCTTATGGATAGGGGAATCAAGGGATATGGGGACAAGGCAGGAACCAGGTATTGATAGTAGATGATCAGCCATGATCTCAGAATGGTGGTGCAGGCTCGAAGGGCCAAATGGTCTACTTCTGCACCTATTGTCTATTGTCTATAAAGTAGAGAGCTAGGAAGTGATAGGCTGGAGGGTAACGGGCTAGGGGGAAGGTGAAGAATTATGGGAAATAAAAGAGAAAGAAAGGTAGGGCTGGGGGGAGATTATAGTGAGGGGGAAAATAAGAGAGAGAAAGAGAACCAGACTAAAATAATAGATAGGGATGGGGGTAAGGGGGGGCAGGGGTATCAACGGAGGTCTGTGAGTTGGATGTTCATGCCGGCAAGTAGGAGGCTACCTAGGTGGGAGATAAGGTATTGCTCCATCGACCTGCATGTGGCCTCATCTTGACGGTAGAGGGGGCCATGGACAGACATGGTGGAGTGGGAGTGGTCTGTGGAATTGAAGTGTGTGGCCACAGGGAGATCCCGCCACTGCTGGAGGACTGAGCGCCGGTGTTCGGCGAAACGGTCTCCCAGTCTGCGGCAGGTCTCCCCAATGTATAAATGGCCACATCGGGAGCACCGGATACAGTATATCACCCCAGTTGACTCGCAGGTGAAGTGGTGCCTCACCTGAAAGGGCTGTCTGAGGTCTAGGATGGTGGTGAGGGAAGAAGTGTGGGGGCAGGTGTAGCACTTCTTCCGTTTGCAGGGATGAGTGCCCGGAGGGAGGCGGTGGGGAGGGATGGGGGGGATGAATGGACAAGGGAGTCGCATAGGGAGTGATCCCTGCGTAAAGCCGAGAGTGGGGGGGAGGGGAACATGTAGCTGGTGGTGGGATCACGTAGGAAGTGGCGGAAGTTACGGAGGATTATACGTTGGATCTGTAGGCTGGTAGGGTGATAGGTGAGGACCAGGGGGACTCTATCCCTGGTGGGCTGGTGGGGGGGATGGGGTGAGGGTAGAGGTGCGTGAAATACGGGAGATGTGATGGAGGGCAGAGTTGATAGTGGACGAAGGGAAGCCCCTTTCTTTAAAAAAGGAAGACATCTCCTTTGTCCTGGAATGAAAAGCCTCATTCTGAGAGCAGATGCGGCGGAGACGGAGGAATTGTGAGAAGGGGATAGCATTTTTGCAGGAGACAGGGTGGGAGGAGGAATAGTCCAGATAGCTGTGGGAGTTAGTAGGTTTGTAGCATTTTGTTTAATGTTACAATATATATCCTGTTCTGGCACCCTCCTCTTTGTGAATTTTATATATGGGTTTGATTCAGGAAGTGGAAGGGTTAGATGGTAAGCTTGTACCAATTTACGATGAGTAGCAGAAAGTTTAGGAGACAAAGGTGGCAGCCTTTTTAAGAAGAAATTCTTAGGTGTACTGCCAGGGTTGCTGGTAGAGGTTGATACTACAGGATCATTTAAGAGATTCTTAGATGGGCATATTGATGTAGGCAAAATGAAAAGTTATGTTTTATGTAAGAGGGAAGGATTAGACTGATGGTAGAGTGGGTTTCTATAGGCTAGCAGAACATTGTGGGCTGAAGGGTCTATACTGTGCTGTACTATTCTATATTCTACGTTTCAAAGGTATCTTTCTTTATAAAGTATTTAAAAAGTTAGACTACAGAATGAGCTAGTTAATTTTCAGGCTTCAGCCAAAACAAAGCCTCTGATATTAGTTATTAACACCCTGGGAAAAAAGTGCAGGCTGTCCACTTCATTTATGCCTCTCATTATCTTATATACCTCTAACTAGTTGCCTCTCAGCCTCATCCGCTCTAAATGGAAAAACCCTTGATTGCTGAACCTTTCCATTAGACCGTATGACATGGGAGCAGAATTAGGCCATTTGGCCCATTGAGTCTGCTCTGCCATTCAATCATGACTGATCCTTTTTCTCTCCCCCTCCTCAGCCCCACTCCTTAGCCTTTCCCCCCATAACCTTTGATGCTGTGTCCAATCAACAACCTATCAATTTTTGCCTTAAATATACCCAAAGATCTGGCCTCCACAGCTGCCTGTGATAATAAATTCCACAAGTTCACCACCCTCTGGCTACAGAAACTTCTCCGCATCTCTGTTTTAAATGGACGCCCCTCTATCCCAAGGTTGTGCCCTCTTGTCCTAGACTCCGCAACCATAGAAAACATCCTTCCATGTTATTATATCTAGGCCTTTCAACTTTTGAAAGGTTTCAATGAGATCCCCTATCATTCTTCTAAATTCCAGAGAGTACAGACTCAGAGCTATCAAACGTTCCTCGTATGATAAGCCTTTCATTCCCAGAATCATCCTTGTGAACTTCCTCTGAGTCCTCTCTAATGCCAGCATATCTTTTCTTAGATGAGGAGCCCAAAACTCTTCACAATACCCAAGGTAAGGCCTCACTCTTGCCTTATAAAGCCTCAGCATCACACTCCTGCTCTTGTGTTCTAGACCTCTTGAAATGAATGCTAACATTGCATTTGCCTTTCTCACCACCTCTAACTACTGCAAGTTAACCTTTAAGTTGTTCTGCACAAGAACTCCCGAATTCTTTTGCATCTCAGATTTTTGGATTTCCTCCCTATTTAAATAGTCTGCACATTTATTTCTTCTACCAAAGTGCAAGACCACGCATTTTCAAACATTGTATTTCATTTGCCACTTTCTTGTCCATTCTGTCTAAGGCCTTCTGCAGCCCACTTGTTTCCTCGATACTACCTGCCCTTCAATTAATTTTTGTATCATCTGCAAACATGGCAACAAAGCCCTCTATTCCATCATCTAAATCATTGACATACAGCATAAAAAGCAGTCCCAACACCGACCATTGCGGAACAGCACTAGTCACTGGTAGCCAATTAATAAAGGATCCTTTCATTCCCACCTACAAATCAGCCAATGCTCTAACCATGCCAGTAACTTTCCTGTAATATCATGGGCTCTTAACTTGATAAGCAGCCTCATGGGTGGTACCTTGTCAAAGGCCTTCTAAAAAGTCCAAATATATATCATCCACTGCATCCCCTTTATCTATCCGACATGTAATCTCCTCAAAGAATGCCAACAGGTTCATCAGGCAAGATTTTCCCTTAAAGAAACCATGCTGACTTTGTACTATTTTGTCCTGTGTCACCAAGTAATCTATAACCTTATGCTTAACAATTGACTTCAACATCTTCCCAACCATTGAGGTCAGGCTAACTGGTCTATAATTTTCCTTCTGCTGCTTTCCACCTTTCTTAAAGAGTGGAGTAACATTTACAATTTTCCAGTCCTCTGGCACCATGCCAGAGTCCAATGATTTTCAAAAGATCATTTCTAATGCCACCACAATCTCTATCTTTCAGAACCTAGGGTTCAGTTCATCAGGTCCTGGTAACTTATGCACCTTTAGGTCTTTCAGCTTTTTGAGCACCTTCTCCCTTGTAACAGTAACTGTATTCACTTCTCTTTCCTCACACACTTCAACATCTGGCACACAGCTAGTGTCTTCCACAGTGAAGACTGACACAAAATACTCATTTAGTTCACCAGCCATCTCCTTGTCCCCCATTATTATTTTTCCAACCTCAGTTTCTAGCGGTCCTAGATGTTGTTTGCTAGCTTGCTTTTATATTTCATGTTCCCTCCTAACGTCTCTTTTAGTTGCTCGCCATTGATTTTTAAATGCTTTGCAAACCTCTGTCTTCTCACTAATTTTTGCTTTGTTGTATTCCCTCTCTTTTGTTTTTACATTAGCCTTGACTTTCCTTGTCAAGCATGGTTGTACTGTTTTGCCATTTGAGTATTTCTTCATTTTTGGAATACATCTATCCTGCACCTTCCTCATTTTTCCCAGAAGCTCATGCTCTGCTGTCATCCCTGTCAGCATCTCCTTCCAATTTACTTTAGCCAACTCCTCTCTCATACCACTGTAATTTCCTTTACTCCACTGAATTACTGCTTCGTCAGACCTTACTTTCTCCCAAACAAATTTCAAGTTGAACTCAATCATATTGTGATCACTGTCTCCTAGGTTCTTTTACCTTAAGCTCCCTAATCATTTCCAGTTCATTACATAACACCCAACCCAGAACAGCTGATCCCCTAGTGGGCTCAACAAACTGCTCTAAAAAGCCATCTCAGAGGCATTCAACAATCTCACTCTCTTGAGATCCACTACCAATCTGATTTTCCCAATTGACGTGCATGTTCAAATCTCCCATTACTATCATACCATTGCCCTTTTGACATACTTTTTCTATTTCCCAATGTAATGGCGGCCTGTATATAACTGCCATTGGGGCTCTTTTACCCTTGCAGTATCTTAACTCAACCCACAAGGATTCAACATCCTTCTACTGACTTGTGCCATTCTTTACCAGCAGAGCCACGTCATCCTCTCTGCCTAGCTTCCTATCTCTCCATGTAACCTTGGACATTCAGCTTCCAACTACAACTTCATAAAACATGTCCTCTAATCCATGAAGCATCCTGATAAGTCTCCTTTGCACCTTCTTTAATTTGGTTTCAAGTCACTGAAACGCTTTAGAAATTAGGCATGTGGCATTCATTTTTAATTTGTAACCCAATGGCAGTTCACTTAAAATCATATATTTTATTAAAGACTTAATGTCTACAAGGCCGGTAATGATGCAAGCCCTGTCATGTTTAAGAATGTCACAGTGATCCTCTCAGCAGTTTGTATTATGAGAACCATGATGCTCTAGTAGTCCTTGCAAATGTCAATTAATTTTTCAGATAAACCATGGCTGAAATTGACATAGGGTTCTTAAACATGACAGGGCTTGCATCATTACCAGCCTTGTAGACATTAAGCTTTTAATAAAATATATGATTTTAAGTTAACCGCCTATTTGTGACATTGGGAGCTTTGTTCACAAAGGGCCCAGAACATTATTGAGGATCCATACGATCCATTCAAAAATCTCTGACTCACTACCATCAAGTAGGAAGTACAGGAACTTCACAACTAGGACTGCCAGACTGGGAAAAAGCTTCTTACCCCAAGGCTGTGATATTAATGAAAATCCTGCCACCACCGTGGTCTCATCACTAGGACAGCAAGCTGTTTACTATTTACGGTTTACCTGTGCTGTGCACTTCATTTGTATTTTGAATTATATTTAATTAACTTACTTGTGGTAATACTTTGTTTTATGTGCTGTGTGTGATATATGCATCGTGTGTGCACCTTGATCTAGATGAATGTCGTTTAGTTTGCTGGTATACATGTATGTATGTATGTATGGGTCAGATGACAATGAACTGGGACAGAGACAAATTAGGTGGACCATCTTTTCAAAATCTTAAAATAATGACTCTAACCTAACCTGTTTGTAAGAGCCTCATGCACATGAACCTTACAAATGAAGGGACCTATCACTATGCTGTGCTTCAGCAGGCACTGGATATGAAATTCTGGCAGAGGCAATCTGAACTGCTAGAAAGTTCTGGTACAATGGTATTTCCATTGATTCCAATGATGGAAATGATGAAGATTAACTGTATGGCTTGATTTTGTAGTTTTAAAAATGTGAGTGTATTAGATGTTTAGTTTTTGTTTACAAAATTAACAATAGTTCTTTAATCATATTTGAATGTTTTTTTCACGTAATTTACATTCTGTGTTCGATAACTCTGGTTTAGCCATAAGATGAAAATATCACTAAGACAATCAATGGTAGAAGCAGTAAAAATGCATTTAAAAGAAAATTAATGAATACAAGATGAAGAAAGTAATAGAAAAAAATTAAAGTGGGTTTGCATGTGGCATGAACAATGTGGGCCAGTTGGTATAACTGCATGAGATTTAATTTTTTTTTGTAAGTGCAAAGCTCAGTTGAGTTTATCATCTGAAATCAGCAGAAATTTTAAGTGTTTTATATTCCTTGGGGGAAAGGAATTCTTAGCACCAAACAATAGCAAATCACAGATGGCTAAAACATTTCACACATTGCCCCAAAATACACATACACACAAAAATTGCTAAATCTATTTTTTTATATTTACCAGAAATCACTAAATGCACCCTAGATCAAAATGGTTAACTAATTATGGTTAAGTTCATGTATTAACCTCAAGCTGCAGGGGGAACAAATTGGGGTATTACCCAAACCTGGACAACTAAAATTTTTTTTGGGCCTGAAGAAAATTATTGAGCCATCAGACAAAAATCAGGGTCCAACAAAAAGTCACGTAGTCAACTCAAAGTGTCACTAATGTATTAGTTCTAGGGCTAACAAAATCCGTGATCATAAAGGCAAGTAGATGGAGTTTGATAATCAATAATCACTCATTCACACTGTGCCATGGTAGGTTATCACTACATTGCTAGCTAAAGAAATAAGGCTTTGAATTAAAGTTAGCCCAAAGTATTGTTTAGTCACAGTTTGATTATCTTGATGTATCTAAGCTAAGGAGTCTTTTTAAAGTAATACATACTTGGCTCAGGAAGCATGTGTGGGGGACAAAGAAAAAGATAATGATTCAGGTCAAATGCCCTTCATCAGAAGCAAGGAATTTTGCATCAGTAATAGCCAAACAAACTGATTTTGGTCTGAGAAATATAACTCATTTTTAAAATCGTGAAACAAATTAAAATTCCAGGTTCTAGACTGTTCAGTTTAATGTGCACGCCGTTCACCTATTGTAACATTCTTCACAAGCAGCGAGCGGCTATAAAACATTTTCTTAGGTGTACACTGACACAAATGTTTCATCGCTCTGGAAACTGCTGAAAGGGATACGGTGAAAATCCAGTAATGTGGCATGAATTTCATGAAGTGGAGTTGGCAAATTTTCTGAACTATTGGACATTATTTTTATTAATACTTCTAACACTTTTTCATTATTTTTACATGTTATACTGTATGATACATTTTCCACTGAACCAGGTAAATGGAAAGGCAGAGCAGAAATCTGGGCCTCGGCAACGGGAAAGGGAGTACAGTAAACAATACCTGGCAAGTTACTTGTTGAACCTTGTGGATTTTGCAATATTGGATAGTGGATTATCTAAGTTTTACTGCATAGTTAGCTCTTAAAATTTTGTTATTGTTTGATCAAGAACAGTCCTAGAGAGAAAGACAGAAATTTTGGAATTTTGAGATTCAAAGTCTTAGGTGGCAGAAAGCCATTAACAGTGGAATAGAGTGGAATACAATAATGGATTCCAGTTAACTGGGACATTAGGCACCACAGTGTGCTCAGAGTGAAGAGTCTTTAAATAGCGTCAGTTGCATGTTTTGTGTTCAAAAAGCAGTAATTTTTGTCACTGGTAGTTGGCAAAAAAATAAGCAGTAAGACAATTCAAAACTGTTTTGCTCATTGTGGTTTCAAGCATTGAGGCTTGGAGATGCCAGAAATGACCAACAGTGAAAGTGAAACAATGTCACTACTTCAACAAGTTAGGAACTACAAAGAATCTGAAGGTATTGATAATCTTCTTGAGTGTTACAATGAATTGAAGATTTGAAGGATGCATTCATCAATAGCATTGTATAAAGGCAGTCAATTATCCGCACTAGATGTCTGCATTGATTTTATTCATTGCTTACATGGATGAATTCCTCCATTGATAACTAAATACAAAATAAATTAGAATTCTACTGTCCTTTTGAACTATGTATTAGTTTCTAATTTATTTTGTATTACATTTAAATACACTATATGTTACTCAGTTTGTCTTTTTTATATCCTTTTAACTACTTCCATGGAACTTCAGCTTTGAGGCAGCTGCTTAACTGGGCCAAAATATACTGGTCCCAATGTGACCCAATTAACTGGGTATGCAAAAAGATTAGATTCAGAAGAATGCAGTATTTTTGGGTCATTAATGGAACAGAGAAGGTTAAAGAGAGACAAAAAAGCAGGTGTCATTTTGACAGAATCTCAAAATACATGATATAACATGCATCTTCATGTTTGCTCATATACAACCAAGTCGCTATGCAGCAGATTATTGTACATCCTGATTGCACTTACAACACTTCAAAATGCACAATCATGCCTGAGCCTCAGGCAAAATAAAATCAAGATTCAAGATTATTTAATGTCATTTCCAGTACACAGTGTAAAGGAGAATAAAATAATTGATACTCTGAATCTGATGCAGCACAAAAAACCACAATAAATATAAATACACAAGATAGCTTAAATATATTGACTGATTGTATATACATAAAGTGACGCTAGGTCTGTACATAAGGTGACTTTGACAGGAAATTTTAAAGTACCGGTAGTAGTGTTGAGGGGGGGTGTGCAAGGATAGATTAATGGTTGGAGGCAAGAAAAATAAAATTGAGGCATCCCACGATTCCTTGTGGCCAAAAACAGAATGCCCACATTAAAAGGATGCGACAATAGCTTTGTGAATTAGACTAGTGGTGTTGCAAAACTAACAATTATTTGCATCAGAATTCTTTTACCATTTATGCAATTCACAAGTCAAATAACAAATAGCAATATTAATTTTTTTTACACTCTTTCTGAATCATTGCATTCTCCTACAGCTTCAATTAAGAATTTATCAAGATGCTTAAAAATTTAGTTGTGAATAAGGTAAACAGCATTTGCACAGTGACAAAAGAATAATCAATTTTAAATTACACTGGTTGAATAATACCCCAAGAAATATAGCTATTGAAACAAATAAGAGACAAACATAGTCAAACAAACAAAATTTACCTCTATCCCTCGATTGATGGCTAGTTTTGCTAATCTCACTGCAATAGGCCCCTTAAAAATGAAATAGTAATAAATTATTAGCACACATTTAACCAACTCAAGAACCTTTAGATACACATGGTAAACATTAATTATTAGTGAACTATATAAAAAAGCCTTACTCTTTAATCAATTTTAATATAACTTATGCAGTTCATGTAATTAAGAGATCAGCTGTTCCTTGATGGACTATATTCTTGAAATAGCATTTGATCCTTAGGGGACAAGAATATTGCACTTAAAATAGATTTCCTAGCAGGTTATAAGCTCCATTCCCAAACATCACATGCAGTTCTACTACATTCTGCAATGCCAGAGAGTGACAGGAGAGCATATGACTTTGCAAATTTTCCATACAGTGAGTCTTTGTTCTTGGCATTGCCATTGGATAATGACACCAAAAGGCAAACTCATTATCTGGGTTTCCTCCAAGCATATAAGCTTACAGAGGAAGCTCAAAAAAACATAGTACGACATTTTCACAGAAAAAAATGCCATATGCTAAACCTGAGAAAGAAAATAGATTAATAAACACACAGTATACTAGTAGGGAAGGAGGAGAAATGGGCATCAGATCTTTAATGTGGAAAATAAAAACATATCTCCAAGGAAAATAAGTGCCTTATAAGGGTTCACCAGATTACAAAAAACTGGAAACAACATTGTAAATTAGTTTGGCTAGATCGAAAGTAAATAAAGCTCTGGGTTCAATTTTAGAAAGATTTGAAAAGTTAGCATTTTCATCTTGCAGAGATTATAATGGAACTCAATTGGAGGACGGAAAAGTTTTGCTCACCACGTTACTAAAAGAATACGAAGTCACTGAAGGAGATGCAAACAAGATTTACTGAACTGATGCCAAACTGAACAATTATATCTATCAGGAAAGACTGAACAATAGCATTCTGATAAAAGGTGTTGCGTGAATTAAGTGACCGGAGAAAATTACTGGTAGATACAAAGCAGCTTCTTTGTTTGATAAAACAAGGTACAACAGGCATCATATGGAGACGCTTTTGGTTGAAAGGCCTCGCTGGTCCAACATGGGGCTCAATATTTTATGTGCCAAACATCAAAGGACAACTCTAGGACATTAGGACCCGGCGGCAGAGTTCTGAATCCGCAGTGTTTCTGTTCACGAAAATAACCACAATCACGATTGAAAATAAAGTGGAAATAATAAAGTGATCGGAAAAGTCATTGTGACCATCAGTCATTGGAAAAGCGTTAGGCTACGTCGGTCAACGATCAGAACAATTTTAAAGGATAAAGTGAGAAAGGCCCTGCCCCAATGAAAGCTACAATTATTACTAAGCAACGCAGTGGTTTAATTATTGGGTTTTGGGGTTTTGGGTTTTAGATCCTCCACATCAACCCGACACGGTGGAGAGCGCACTCGCAAGCGATCTTACATTGGATCGAACTCGGGAACTTCCGTTCCCGAGCCCAGCGCTGAAACATATGTTCTTAAGCATTTTATATGCATAGAAAGGTAAAATATGTGGTATATACTAAGACAAATGTTTGATTAACTGACGCTAAATAATATCGGATGTACCTGTTCCAACTTACTCAGTAAGAGAACTTCCGGATTTTTCGATCCCGATCCACGATAACCCACGCACATCCTCCCGTAAACTTTAATTCATCTCTAGATTACTTATAATAGCTAATACAATATAAATGCTATGTAAAATAGTTGTTATACTGCATTGTTTAGGGAATAATGACAAGAAAAAAATGTCTGTACATGTTCAAACAACAAGTGCTGGAAGAGCATTTCCAGGTTTCCGCGATTTGCGGTTGGTTGAATTCGCGGACAAGGAGGGCCGACTGTATATCTCTTGGTTAAGATGGGATGAATTTCTTCATATTTTTGATGTTGTGTATAAGATACCGGGTTGGTGGGATTCTAATGTTGTTTGTATATTTTTAGAATTGCCACTATCATATTAGTTCAGAAAATTTTGTTTTATTTATTTTCCTACTGCATATGTAACAAGGGTGTGGTCCAAAATTAAGCTGAGGTTGTAACAGCAGGAACTGTGTGTTTTTTTAAATTCATTTTGTCATTTTTATTTTGATACCCTCTTTCTGCAGTAAAGCACCTAAAACAGATAAAGGAATTAAAGTCACGAAAAAATACTTGTTGTCCTGAGTGTGTATTTTTCCCAAGGCTACAAAATATATATTTCCTAAACCCAAAAATCATTCTGACTAAGGGTCTCAGACCAAAATGTCGACTGTTTATTCTTTTCCATAGATGCTGCCTGACCTGATGAGTTCGTTTGGCATTTTGCGTGCTTTGCTTGGACTTCCAGTATCTGCAGATTCTCTCTTGTTTATGAACAATAGTTTCTTTTCTTTAGCTACACATAGAAATGTTGTCATTCACAGGTATGACCAAAACCAGGAGTCAATATAAAAGTCAATGACAGTCTCAAATAATTATTTAACAAGTTGTCCATCTAGAGATTTATGGAAAGTAATCTACTATTTCAATATATAGATAAACGTGAGGGGGAGAAATTGGACAAAGATATTGATGAAGTTAGACAAATGATGATGGAGAGCCTCTTTGGGATGCACTAACACCAGAGAAAGCATTAGGTTGAATGCTCTGCTTCAGGGCAATAAGTAACGTGTAATATAATGCAAGTACCTCAATACCACATAGGAAAGTTGGACAACCTACCAATTACTGCTGGAAAGAAGGTCAAGAGCACATTTACCATACTTCAAGATCACCTTCCATATTTTTTAACTATTTATCTCTCCATGACCACTGTGAGGGGTATAATATTGGCTTATGTTAATACCAAGATACACATTAATTAGTATTACAATCAGGAAGTTCAGAATCTTGAATACAAAATACTTGGCTGTCATTTCTGCAGAGTGCTGTAGCACTGCTGCACTGAGAGAGTTCCTTCCATTCCTGAAACCCAGTTTAAATCCATGAATGGAAGTATTTTGTTGTGTACTGGTCATTTGGGTGTGGACACATGCCCTGGTGATCCTGCTGTAGATGTCACAGTTTTGTTTAGTATTACAAGTTCTTTGAAAGGTAATTATAAATTTTAAAAATCTTTTAAAGAAAAATATTAAAAGAATTACCCACCTGAGGTAAAAATTCTTTTGCTAGTGATAATGCTCTATGATAGGCTGCATCTCCTTCCTCATTTTGCTCCACGACATGACTAACCAGACCAATTGCTTTTGCTTCAGTGCCGTCAACAACGCGCCCAGAAAAGATAAGTTCCTTTGCAATGGATACTCCTACAATACGAGGGAGGCGCTGTGTGCCACCTGTTTGAAAAAGCAGTAAAAAATCTGTTTCAGCAAACACGAATGAATGAACTGTTACAATGATGTAAAAGGAAATATTGATAGTCCCAACTCCTAGACATTAAAAAAAGCAACAAAAATATGCTTAGGTATGCAAAAAATGAAGAACATTATTTAACTTCCGACTGCAAATCTTATGTAATCATGTGCTATATAAAAGCAAGAGAAAATCTGCAGATGCTGGAAATCCAAGCAACACACACAAAATGCTGGAGGAACTCAGCAGGCCAGGCAGCATCTACGGAAAAAAGTTGTCAACATTACAGGCCAAAACCCTTCAGCAGGATGTGTTACATATACTTTGCCAGCATTGCATTGAAATGTTAGCCTAGAATCTTTCTGTGCTCACTTCTTAGTCTAGAACCTAAACCCAGATGCTCCTTGTCAAGGGTAAAAGTTTGAGTAACTGATTATAATTGAAACCATTAAAAGTAGGCCACATTTGCAAGTAAAAGAATCTAATGAAATATTTTCAGGTTTACCCCTCTTAGCTACTAAAGTTTTTTCTTCCTGTTCCAGAAAACATGGAATGGGCCACTGTAAGGCGGCCTAAGGGGATGCTGATGTGCATCATGGCAGATGAAAACAAACAAGGTGGAACATAGGTCAACCCAAGAGTGCTGTTGGCCATGATGGGAGGTACGAATAGGTAAAAAGGAATTGAATTTACTGAAGAGGGTGGAACGTTGTTGAGAGGCCAACAAGGCCAACGTAGCGCCAGGAATGAAATCACCTGGTACTTGTAACAGCTGCCCGTATACCAACTCGGCCATGGAAAATTGCAGGTCCTAATTTGGAAATGTTCTGAGCCCCAGCAGGATTCACGGGAGACGATCATGCCAACATTCATCAGTCAGGAAAGCCCTCAGAGCAGCCTTTAAGGAGTAGTGAAGCCACTCGCAAAGGCCATTGGACTGTGGGTGATATGCCGGAGTGTGATGTACCCTAACGCCAAGATTCTGGGCCATCGCAGCCCAGACGTCTGATATGAATTGTGGACAGTGGTCAAAAGAAACATTGGAACATGGAAAAACTACAGCACAATACAGGCCCTTCGGCCCACAATGCTGTGCTGAACATGTACTTACTTTAGAAATTACCTAGGGTTACCCATATAGAAATATCAGATAGAATGCTAAACTGAGCAACCCAGGTGCTGATGAATGCTCGAGCCAAGTCTGTGGCCGTCTTCGACACCAGGGGGATGACCTCTGGCCACATGTTGGTACAGTCCACAGTGGTAAGGAGGTGCGTGAAACTGTGGGAGGGGGAAGAGAACCAACAAGGTCCACGTTGACATGGTCAAACCATCGCTCAGGGACCTCAAAAGGTGCCAATGGTGCCTGAACACAATGGTTAATTTTTGCATGCTGGCACTCCACACAGGCTGCAGTCGAATCACGCACGTCCTTTCAAAGGCCATGCCACACAAATTTTGGTGCATCTGGTTTCTGTGAAGACTACCAGCCCAGACGTGAGAGGCCATGTATGGAGTAAAAACAGTCCGCCTCCAGTTTGCGTGCACAATGGAGCGAGGGCACCTGGTTGAGACATCGCACAGGAGAGAAACCCCAGCTTCCTCGAACTTGACATTAGCTAATTGCAGGGCCGTGACTGCTGTTCTGTAATCCTGGGCCTCTGACTTAGTAACTTGATTAGTTGCCATGGTGGCAAAGTCAACCCTTATGTGTATGGCTAGCCATGAGAAGCAATCAGCTAAGGCATTATTTTTCCGCTTGATATATTGTATATCAGTTGTGAACTTGGATACATAGGCCAGATGCTGTTGCTGCCGTGTAGACCAAAAGTCTGATATTTTAGTCATCATGTGCATGAGGGGTTTGTGGTCAACTAATGCTGTGATTTGGCGACCCGCAAAAAAGAAAATGAAAATGGCCGCCAGCCAAGTAAGGACCCAGAAGCTCATGATCAAATGTGCTGTACTTCCTTTCGGGGGGAGGGCACTGCCGGTTGAAGAAGGTGAGCAGCTGCCACATACCTCCATCCAATTGTTTGTGCACAGCACCCACAGTATAGTCTGAAGTGTCAGTTGTAATGAGTACAAGTGCGTTGGGCAGTGAGTGCGCTAGTAGGGTTGCATTTGAAAGAGCTCGTTTGATATCATCAAATGCCCTGGTCATGTCTGCTGACCAGTCAAGCACTTGATTAAGGACATTGCATTTCAGCTCACTATAAAGGGGCACAAGCATAAGTTCAGCAGCTTGCGGAATACAGCGGTGATAGAAATTCACCATGCCTAAAGACACCTTAGTTTTTTAGCAGTACGGGGTGATGGGAAATCTATAATAGCAGCTACTATTGATGGGAGGGGTTTCACATTTCCTGCAGGGAGGTGATGGCCGAGAAAGACAATGGCTGACAACCCAAACTGGCATTTAGCGCAGTTAATAATCAACTCGTGTTGGTTTAAGTGCTCGAAAAGTGTGCAGAGATGAAATATGTGTTTGGATTTGGATGCACTAGCAACAAGTATGCCATCCAGGTAAACAAAAAGAAAACCTAAGTATTTTAATACAGAGTTCATCAGCTGTTGAAGAGCATGTGCTGCATTTTCAGCCAAAATGACATGCACAGAAACTCAAAAAGGCCATATGGGGTTATGACAGCTGTTTTGGGAATGTCCTCTGAACTCACAGGCTCCTGATCATAGCCCCCAACTAAATCGACTTTGAAAAAAGGTACTTTCTGACTAAACGTGCTGAAAAGTCTTGGATATATGGGACCAGCTAGTGATCAGAGGTGGTGAACTCATGAAGGTGTTGGTAATTGCCATGTGTGGCAATCACCACAGGACTTATGGACCATATGGAGGGGTGAAGCCCAGGGGCTATTTGATCGGCGTACAATGCTAAGTCTTTCCACGTTGGCAAACTCAGCTTTCACGGTTGCCAGCTTTTTTGGCTCCAGTCTACTAGTGGAAATGGGGTACTCGACCTCATGTTTTGTGACTGTCATGGAGAATGTGGGCTTGGCAAGGTTTAAGTTATTCACCTAGCAGTCAAGTAAACTCACATGCGATGATACATGCGCTGAACAGTGTAACTATGAGGAACTTACAGGGGGAGCAGGGTAATGACCCAAAGTCTTTGACATCCACAAGCCAGCAGTTCTTAATTTTGACCAAAGTTTGATCTTGCTGCCATTAACAGCCTCCAGTGAGGTTTTGTCACTCTTTGCCTTCTCAACAACAGGCAACGCTGGCAACACACTCACTTGACACACAGGCAGCGTCGCCCTGATAGGGTGTTCATAATGAATAGCAGATGACCCTCGCTGTTGGAACCCACAGTGTTCACAGACCTCTGGCGTCCCAATGCACTCGCACTGTTGAAGCTGCAAAGCGTTTGTACCAAAGCAAGCATGGTAAAAGCACAAGCCTAGCGTCATCTGTTTCCTGCCACGGGTGTCCTTATGTTAATAGACAATAGGTGCAGGAGTAGGCCATTCGGCCCTTCAATGGCCATTAAATGTGATCAAGGCTGATGATCCACAAGCAGTACCCCGTTCCTGCCTTCTCCCCATATCCCTTGACTCCGCTATCTTTAAGAGCGCTATCTAACTCTTTCTTGAAAGCATCCAGAGAATTGGCCTCAACTGCCTTCGGAGGCAGAGCATTCCATAGATCCACAACTCTCTGGGTGAAAGAGTTTTTCCTCAACTCTGGTCTAAATGGCCTACCCCTTATTCTTAAACTGTGGCCTCTGGTTCTGGACTCCCCCAACATCAGGAACATGTTTCCTGCCTCTAGTGTGTCCAATCCCGTAATAATCTTATATGTTTCAATCAGATCCCCTCTCATCCTTCTAAATTCCAGTGTATACAAGCCCAGTCGCTCCAATCTTTCAACATCTGACAGTCCCGCCATCCTGGGAATCAACCTCGTGAACCTACACTGCACTCCCTCAATAGCAAGAATGTCCTTCCTCAAATTTGGAGACCAAAACTGCACACAATACTCCAGGCTGGGGGCCTTGCTGACCAGCTTATTGAGGTAGAGAAAAGAGAAGGAATGATGCACCGCTGCCAGGCTGAGTGTAGACCATGAGTCATTTTAGTAAGCTTCACAGGTGCATTAGCAAGGGCTATGAGAACTTGCTCAGGCATTTGCTGCATGAAGAGTTCTTTAAAAAGAAAACAAGGATGGTGATTTCCCAGGAGAGACAGCATGTGGTCCATTAGCTCCAAAGGCTCCGAGGCTGGGCAAAAAGAGCAAATGTTTGGCGCACTCAGACTCTGAGTCCAAACGTCTGTAAAAAATGAGCTTTCAGGGATTGGTATTTATCGCGTTCAGGCGGGTGTTCTAGTAGACTTATCACTCTCGCAGCTTTGGAGTTGCTGAGCGATGCTACTACATAGAAATATTTGTTGTTAGCAGAGATTGGTGTTCCTATTAAGCACAAATATGAACCAAGCGACGGCATTTTGCTCCTAAAACACTGGCAGTTTCAAAACGACAGTATTGGCCGACATGTTCATAACTCTGGAACCGTCATACAGCATTGGTGTCACCAATAAATTTCATAAATAAAAGCCGAAGGTGTTTTCTGTTTCACAAAAGCCACAGGAACTCATTTATTGAACACCAAAAACCTGACCTCAATGCACGCTAAAAACCCTTTATGTAATTATGTCATTATGTCAGACCAACCTCTCGAAGTGAAACCCCAGCTCAATATTGGTGGCTGTGAAATAAGTACACTTCAAGTCAAGTCAAGTCACTTTTTATTGTCATTTTCACCATAATTGCTGGTACAGTACACAGTAAAAACGAGACAATGTTTTTCAGGACCATGGTGCTACATGAACAATACAAAAATTACACTGAACTAGGTAAAAACAACACAAAAACTACACTAGACTACAGACCTACCCAGGACTGCATAAAGTGCACAGAACAGAGCAGGCATTACAATAAATAATAAACAAGACAATAGGCACAGCAGAGGGCAGTAGGTTGGTAGTCTGATGGCTTGGGGGAAAATCTGTTACATAAATAAACAGCTGAATGGCAGTGTCCAGGATTCCATCTGTTTCTGTACTCCCGCCGAGTATTTCGTTGCCACAGATGTAGTCCCATTTAATGTCCATTGGAGAGCAGAATGAACGGGAGAGCCGGCCGGCTAGGGCTTACTTTTTTCCTGGCACGGACTTCTGCCCGCTCATCTCGCTTCCGCTTCCACGCACACCGCTTACGACGTCCCCACCTCCGGCTACCAGCATCAAGCGACTCCGGGGACTGCAGGCCCGATTCCCTCAGCAAGCCGAGGCCGCACAATCTACCCAGCAGATTTTCATGAAGGTTTGGTTTTGGGCGAACTCTGTATTGTAGCAGTATCTGACAATGGTAGATAGTCACTCTGTTATCCATTGCCCTAAACCCTAATTGTGCCTTAAAATTAAATTTCAATTTAAGATTAAATTTAAAAAACTAAATTAAAGTAGTACCAGATCCGAAAGGCCGCTGCTGCCGTGTGCCGCGTCACCTACTGGACTACCAATTACATTACTCTACAGTATCAGTAATCCACTGTTGCACTGCACATAATATACCTTTGTTAAAAACAGCAGGAACATCTCTTAAGGATGCCTCCCCCACATTTCCTCACCATAGTCAGGGTGCAGCTTTTAATTCTACATGGTTTAAAAGCACTAATGTACTAATACGTTCGAAAAGATCAATTTGGGAATTAAGTTTGTTATCTTTACCTAATCTGGCCCACATGACCAAGATCCATGGCATTGCAGTGACTGTTATCTTTCATTGTAAAATAATCTAGCATTCATACGAAATTAAAAGCAATTATGGATAGGCATTTAATATTGTAATAAAAAATACATAGCATATGTTAGGCTTCTATAACTTTCTTGCCAACCACCTTCCAAAACCTGAATGTAAATTGATATACTGACAAAGGGTCTTTAACCTGAAACCTTATCTCTGTTTCACAGATCACAGATGCATTCTAACCTACTGAGTATTTCCAGCATTTTCTGGTTTTGATTGGATGTTTTAATATTAGTCTATATTCATAACACAAAAAGTATTGAAGATGAATTATACTGAGAGAAACCTGACTCTGCCTGCTAGCCTCCTGTAATACACAAGATGATAATGACAAGTTTCAAAAGTTATTGTGATACCATTTAGAGGCACAGCAGCGTCTCTACTTTCTTGAAGCTTGTACCGAATTGGCATGCCATTTAAAACTTCGACAAACCTCTGTAGGTGCACAGCCAAGAATATCCTGACTGGTTACATCAAAGTCTGCTATGGAAACACCAATGTCCATGAATGGAAAAGCATACAAAAATTATGGATACAAACCAGTCCATCACAAGAAAAGCCCTCCCCACCACTGAGCACATCACCAAGGAGCACTGCTGCAAGAAAGTGACAACTATCATCTGGGACCCCTACCATCCAGGCAATGCTCTCTTCTTGCCACTGCCAAGAAGATGTCTTCCTTTTTTAAACAAAGGGGCTTCCCTTCTTCCACCATCAACTCTGCTCTCAAACGCATCTCTCCCATTTCCCGCACATCTGCCCTCATCCCATCCGCCTGTCACCCCACTTGGGATAGGGTTCCCCTTGTTCTCACCTACCACCCCACCAGCCTCCAGGTCCAACATATAATTCTCCGTAACTTCCGCCACCTCCAACGGGATCCCACTACTAAGCACATCTTTCCCTCCCCCCCACTTTCTGCTTTCCGCAGGGATCGCTCACAACACAACTCCCTTGTCCATTCGTCGTTGTCCCCCCATCCCTTCCCAGTGATCTCCCTCCTGGCACTTATCCTTGTAAGCGGAACAAGTGCTACACCTGTCCTTACACTTCCTCCCTCACCACCATTCAGGGCCCCAGACAGTCCTTCCAGGTGAGGCAACACTTCACCTGTGAGTTGGCCAGTGTGGTATACTGCGTCCGGTGCTCCCGGTGTGGCCCTTTATATATTGGTGAGACCTGACGCAGACTGGGAGACCGTTTTGCTGAACACCTACGCTCTGTCTGCCAGAGAAAGCAGGATCTCCCAGTGGCAACACATTTTAATTCCACGTCCCATCCTATTCTGATATGTCTATCCATTACCTCCTCTACTGTCAAGATGAAGCCACACTCAGGTTGGAGGAACAACACCTTACATACCGGCTGGTTAGCCTCCAACCTGATGGCATGAACATTGACTTCTCTAACTTCCGTTAATGCCCCTCCTCCCCTTCTTACCCCATCCCTGACATATTTAGGTGTTTGTTTTTTTCTCTCTCTCTGCCTATTACTCTGCCTGTTCTCCATCTCCCTCTGGTGATATCCTTCCCCTTTCTTTCTCCCTAGGCCTCCCGTCCCATGATCCTTTCCCTTCTCCAGCTCTGTATCCCTTTTGTATCCCTTCTCCACCTCTGTATCCCTTCTCCACCTTTCCAGTTCTTAGCTTCATCCCATCCCCTCTGGTCTTCTCCTATCATTTCGCATTTCCCCCTCCCCCTCCTACTTTCAAATCTCTTACTATCTTTCCTTTCAGTTAGTCCTGACGAAGGGTCTCGGCCCGAAACGTCAACAGTGCTTCTCCTATAGATGCTGCCTGGCCTGCTGTGTTCCACCAGTATTTTGTGTGTGTTGCTTGAATTTCCAGCATCTGCAGATTTCCTTGTGTTTGCTCTTTAACACACACAAAATGCTGGTGGAATGCAGCAGGCCAGGCAGCATCTATAGGAAGAAGTACAGTCGACGTTTCGGGCCCTATCTCGGCCCAAAACATCGACTGTACTTCTTCCTACTAATACTGCCTGGCCTGCTGCATTCCACCAGCATTTTGTGTCTGTTATTTTTGTTTAGAATTCTTTTTTACCTCTTTCATTTGTATATTCTGGTCTGCTGGGCATCCCCTGGTAGGGCAAGCTATGCAACATCTCACAAACTTTACAACATTATCAATAAACTACACAGACAAAAGGACTGTAACAACCCTTTAAAAGTAACAATATCTTGGTAAATTTTAAGTCCCACTCATTGCCCCAGCCCTCCTTCTCTACTATCTAAACTAACTTATTCTCTCTCTTTCTCAGTTCTGATGAAAGGCATTTCACCTGAATGTTAACTGTTCCTCTTTTCTCCGATTTCATTGTACAATGAAGGAGCTCTAGGTGTCTACCTAGAGTTTCTTTACGTCGAGTAAAAGCACCAAGAACGCAGTTGCAAAGTCAGTACCGCTGTCCAGCCTACTGAGTTTTTTTTTGTCTTTATTTCAGTACCAATTACTGTAGGGCAGTGGTTCCCAACCTTTTTTATGCCCCACACCCCTAGGAAATGTTTGATTAATGTTCGCACCCCCTACAAAAGTAATATCACATTTGAAAATGAAGAAGTCTAATTTCTAATTTTTGAACCACATACAATACTGTGGGTAAACAAATTGAACTTAAAAAAATAAGCTTTTAACTCAGTGCATAAAATGCAAATATAAATTGAGCAATTAGATTCTAATTTATTCAGAAAAAAATGTAAACAGTAAAATCAATCCCAATTGTGAACATAAAATTCAATGACTTCTTTGCTCCTGCTTCTCATTCATGATTTTGTAAAAACGTGGAACTTTCTTGCAGACTGTGATCCGCAGGTCTGCCTGTGGATTCAGGCGATTCCTAGATTTTCTCTTGATTGACAAAAGAGAACTGAATCCAGATTCATACAAGTACGTGTGAGTATGGAATGAAGACACGGAGTGCTTTTCCACCAAGCCTTGGGAACATATCCAGTGCTGCACACCAAGACTCCTTCAAAGTCTTGCTTTCAAATTGCATTTCAAGAGCTCGATTTGTCCGCAAATCAGTAAGATCTTCCTTCAGCTCTTCATCATCTGACATTTTCTCCAAATTGTACGAATATGGATTCATGATCCATTCTTCTGAAATCTTCAGGTCTCCAGCAGCAAAATATCCATCAAACGATTCTGACAGCATTTCCAAATGAGCCACAATTTCTTCACGCACAGTAGGAGTTATGAATACAGCGTCATCAACCATCTCTTCTAGTGAAGGAAAATTTGAGTGGCTGCCTCATTCCATCCTTCGACGCCATTATGATATTATCTGCGGTTACGCCAAGATAAATCGTCAGGTGGAAATGCTACGGGGACACGACGCGACTTATTAGGCTACTCTCTACGGAATTTACACACCTATTTCCGATGATTACTGGAGATATGAACTCCCATCACACGATTCAAAGTCCTCGGTGCTAACCATGATACCTCCTCAACTAACACAATTCAAAATTATCAACAATTCAAGAAAAAAAACTTTTAAGAGAAAAAAAACATTTGAAATTCAAAAACTTCTTTAATGCATTGAGGCAAATACGAATGAATGACTGCAGCTGCTTTTTATCAAAATGCGGCTTTTTTAAATTTTACAATTGAATAATTTACCTACTGTCTGCGGGTTTGGTTTTAACGTGAAGTCGTTACTCGATGGTTGATTCGGGATGTATAAAGATTTTGGCATTATGAGATGATTTTTAACTCTGAGATGTAACCTTCTAGCTAACATCGATGAGACTCCTCAACTCTGAGGTGTAACTTCCCAGGTAACACTGATGAGAATCCTCAACTCTGAGGTGTAACTTCCCAGGTAACACTGATGAGAATCCTCAACGCTGACTTGGGCAGCGGGAGACTGGAGTGTGCTTGGGACAAACATTACCTCCTGTCTCCCTCGCGCTCCTCAGTCCTTCGCATTATATATGGGGAAGTCAGTGGTAACAAAGGAGGCGTTTGATCGGCTGGACAAAGCAGAGATAACCACAGGATCAGCCGAGTGAATTCAAGTGACAGAGCGAGGCACGGTGTGTGTGAGCAGAGGCGACGGCGAGCTGAGAGGCCCCGAGGGGCGAAATACTTAACGAACTCTCGCGATCGTGAATTTATGAGTGAAACAATATACAATGATTATGTTAGATGTTGCGTTATAATGATTTTAAAAGCAATACTCTGACAATCAGTTACTTACTTATATGTTAATTCTGTTATTCTCTCCTTTTGATTAAATAAACAACGAAACTACTATCTACGCAACACAACCACCTACTACCACTTCTCAAGGCACACTGGCAGCTGGCTGAGCGATGACTCGCGACTTATCACTCAAGGACATAAGCCACTCTTTGTCGCACCCCCTGAAATTCCATCTTGCACCCCCTGGTTGGGAACCCTGCTGTAGGGGCAACAATCATATACCTTACTTGAAGCAGAAGGAATATCTCGTGCATGGTTAGGATGCTGCATTTAATCCTTTGTGGCATCCTTCAAGGCAGGTTTTTGGGGATAATAAAAAAATTCCCTAATGGCACATTATTTTATGCTCAAAGCACTGATCTTCAGAAAGAAATAGTCACAATTAATAACATACCAACAAAAGGCACAGCTGTGATTTTCTACCAAATTTGCATCACTTGCCACAGTAGCCACATCACAAAGCAATACATTTCCAATCATTCGGCACAGACTCACATTCAGACTCCTCACAACTGCACACAGATCAGGACTAAATCACAGATTAAGAAGACTGGCATACAGTAAGCCTGTACAATCAAACACAAGTATTACACCATAGAAACATAGAAACCCTACAGCACAATACAGGCCCTTTAGCCCACAATGCTGTGCCGAACATGTACTTACTTCAGAAATTACCTAGGGTTTCCCATAGCCCTCTATTTTTCTAAGCTCCATGTACCTATCCAGGAGTCTCTTAAAAGAACCACAAAAGAACCATCTGAACAGCAACTTGCACAAGTTCACTGATTTCACTGCACATGAAGCATCTCCGACATGTCTATACAATGCGCTTCTTTAAACAAAGGAAATGTACCAAGAAGCCAGATGCAGGTTCACAAGTTTTATGATCCCATATAAATGTTCAAGATTAGTTCACACAATTTCTAATGCCCTTCGCCACCAAATATACAGGTCATTAAAATTCTTAACTGACATTTAAATGCATGTGTTCACATGTCCACACTTAACATTGCTGCAAAGCTCACACCTAAGCATAATGCCAGTTATTTAACCACAAGAGCTACACTATCCAAAAATATAAGGGACTCGCTGAGGCTGTGAGACGGTTCCCGGCTGCTGTGCTTCACGTCTGCGAGCTTTGCAGAGATTTGCCCCGATAAAATGATGAACAGAATACCAAGGCTTTGGGCCTGCTCCTCGGATTCAGACCCAAGAGCTCCATTTGATTTGGAATGTCGTTGTTGGTGCTCGCTTCTGTTGTTTATATAACTTGTTGTATGTTTTCTCTCTCCGTGGGCACTAGGGGATTGGTCTTAATTTTTTTAATTGGGTTCTTCTGGGTTCCTTGCTTTGTGACTGCCTGTAAGGAAACAAGTCTCAAGGTTGCATAATTTATACATTCTTTCATAATAAATGCACTTTGAACTTTGAATTCTGTTTTGTTTTAAGTCATCTTCTACAAAAAGAAGCTGGAGCTAACCAGGAATTAATAAATGCTAGGGGCATACCTGCATGTATTAATTTCTAAGGAAGAGTTACAGAAGGCCATTATAGCAAGCCCCTCCCCACCCCAATATCCTCATACACTCTCCTTTCCTGCCTCTCATTCCATAGCTTCTCACTTGCAAACATGCCCTACTTTCAATTATAGGCAGTGTGGATTTCTTAGTTGCTGCAAGGCTGCAGGCAACCCAATAGACAATAGACAATAGGTGCAGAAGTAGACCATTCGGCCCTTCGAGCCTGCACCGCCATTTTGAGATCATGGCTGATCATCCACTATCAATACCCGGTTCCTGCCTTGTCCCCATATCCCTTGATTCCCCTATCCATAAGATAACTATCTAGCTCCAATTAAAGTGCTTTCAATTATACTCAGTTGGTAGAACTTTTGCCTTTGACAAGGAGCATAGGGGTTTAGGTTCTAGACCAGGGGTTCCCAACCAGGGGCTCCTGGACCTTTTGCTTAATGGTATTGGTTTATGGTATAAAAAGGGTTGGGAACCCCTGCTCTAGACCAAGAAATTAGCATAAAAATATTCTAGGCTAACATTTTAATGCAATAATGGCATAGTGCTACATTATCAGAGGTGCTGACTCTTGAATAAGAAACGTGACCAAGGCAATCTGCATTTTCATTAAAGATTCCATAGAAGTAGCTTCCAGCGGGAGAGAAACAAAGATCTAATGAAAGCAAGCATTAAGTACAACTAAAACAAACTTGATTTGATATGTTATATATATATATAGGCTGTCCCTGTGTTATTACAGGGTTCTGTAACTGTGAACTGATCATAACATAGAGGGTTTGCAGGTCAGAAATGTAGCCATGAACTGAGTTTCCAGGTGGGTTGACTGTCTTACGCAGAGAGGTTAGAGAGACTGGGCTTGTATACGCTGGAATTAAGGAGATTGAGAGGGGATCTGATTGCAACATATAAGATTATTAAGGGATTGGACAAGATAGAGGCAGGAAATATGTTCCAGATGCTGGGAGAGTCCAGTACCAGAGGGCATGGTTTGAGAATAAGGGGTAGGTCATTTAGGACAGAGTTAAGGAAAAACTTCTTCTCCCAGAGAGTTGTGGGGGTCTGGAATGCACTGCCTCGGAAGGCAGTGGAGGCCAATTCTCTGGATGCTTTCAAGAAGAGCTAGATAGGTATCTTATGGATAGGGGAATCAAGGGATATGGGGACAAGGCAGGAACCGGGTATTGATAGTGGATGATCAGCCATGATCTCAAAATGGCGGTGCAGGCTCGAAGGGCCAAATGGTCTACTTCTGCACCTATTGTCTATTGGGTTGCCTGCAGCCTTGCAGCAACTAAGAAATCCACACTGCCTATCTTCCAAGTGTTTACTTGTATGTATGAGTTGTGCATATATCAGTTCTTGTAAGCTGGGGAGGACCTGCAGCCTTTAATATATTTTTCTGGCTATTTCCAAGCATCCATTTCTATTATGGCTGTCTGTAAAATCCTGTAGGTGCTCTGCAGCATCTAACTGAAGTCTCTTTGACAGCATAGACCAAATCCTTAGAGTAATATACTAGAAAGACAAGGCCGCCACCAGCAAGTTGCCTTCCAAGCATTGCATAATTTGAAATATATTGCCAAACCTTGCCAACAGGTCAAAATGGTGATACAGCATACCTTTCAAAAAAAGGACTGTAATGGTTCAAGGACGCAAATAACTGTTTACATTCCAACAATATGCAATTAATACATTATCATTATAAATACATAAATGTCAGCTAATGTTTCCTATGGAGAGTACATGGCATTTTATTCAAAATCAGTCAATTGATTCGCAACTATTTAAGGATAAGGAATTAAGTGTCAGAGTAGTCCACATTCCATGAATCAATAACTTGTTGCAATCAACCTGTGCACAACAAGCTCCTACAAAAGCAATGATAATAAGAAGCTTTTTTAGTAATGTTGGTTGAGAGATAAATATTAGCTAGAACACTTCAGATAATTTCCAGCTCTTTGAAATAGCTCCATGGATCTTTTCTGCCTACTCGAGAAAACAGATCAGTTTATGCCTCAACTAAAAATCTGAAGGATAATTAGCATTAAGGTGTATGCAAGAATGGCAATGAATCCAAATACTTGGTGCAACTTAGTGTAGAACTCAACATGTCATTGTGGTTTTCTTCCTTTCTTAATTCTGCTGAAGGGCCTTCTCCTTCCACATATGACGCTTCACCTGCGGAGTGGCTGCAGCATTTTTGGTTTTTATACTACTATAGTTTTTGTTTCTCTCTGACAAAGCAAAATACCTTTTTTATTGTATTATCATTCTAAATAGTCGTTTCCCCAATTCATATCTGATTTCCCTCACTCTTTGCATTTTGGCTGTAGTGTCAAAATCATTGATGTATTGTGCAGCCTCAATAAGAAAGGTCATGTACTTTTCTTTCAAATGCAAGCCATTTCAAATTATAATTTACACATATATACAATATTCAGCCAATATTGTAGATGCAAAAATGTTCATTCTGAATCTTGCAGAAACTTTGGATCTTTAACCATTATAAATGAACATTTGCTGTATTTTTATTTCCATACTGTACAAGTTGCCAGTGGGGTACTCAGTTCCTGAAACGTGGATGGCGGGGGGGAAACAGAAGGTAATGATATTGTTGACAGCAATCTGTCATGTGATGTACATATTTAGAGCAAAGAAGGTAGCAGAGTTGCATTTTAATAAGCACCACCAGAACAATAAAATAACAGAACTTTATGACTTGCTTTCAGATCCTCAAGTGCTGCACATCCATAATGTTTAGACAGTTGAGTCTCTTTATCAAAGGTTATCTATATGTGCTAACATACTCCACAAACAGTATGCTTTCCCTAGCCTTTTCATGTTTCTGAGCAATCCTCTCTGAATTATTCTTGCATAATGTAATGACTGAAATCTCTGCATCTATGCAACAGAGATGGAAACTATTATGTTAGCTACTATCTTTGCTGTGGTGAGCTTTGTAGATCTTTCTTTCTCATTCACTAAACTTAGAGATCTTGCTGTATTTTAAGAAACAGACATCTGTTCTTTTCCCATAAAGAGGAAATGTTTCATCATCCTTTAATGATGATTAAACAGAATTGCACAAGTATTTTCTTTCTATAGATCAACATTCTCCAGTGGAAAGTAAATTAAAATACCATGATTAAAAATAATTAACATTTCTCACCAATTAAAAAAATACTTTAGTTTTGAATTTATTAGCCATTATTCTAAATGTCTGAGGTGTCAATTTCTCAATCAAAACATCAAAGGGACAGATCATAATATTTACAGGCATCTACAATTATGGAAGTATATATTCCCATCACATGTTTGGACCAAACTACATAACTTTGAACACTTCATCTTTCGTTCTCATGGGCAGAATTAAACACTGAAATACATTATAGTCAGCTGATCTAATTGCAGTTACAGTTCAACACAGGTTGCCACTCTGGATGCAAAAAAAGGCAAAGCTGGCTTTTTCATTTTTTTTATTTTAGGATTTTTAAAGTCAGTAATAAATATTGTTTTCAGGAAACAGTAATCCATTTTCATCAATGATTGTAATATTTCATCAGTACAGTTATTTGAAATTAATACCCATTAGATTCCCAGCATTGCCACTAATTTAACTTTTGAAATCAGTAAGCCAAGATAAATTAATGTGCACATTTAATCAGCTGCTGATTTTGCAATGACTCATGAAGCAACATTATTAAGCAATTTCTGAGAAGCAGCATAATGTTCATTTCAGAAAATTTTGAAACTACTATGCTACAAACTGTGATTCAGCATACAAATGCATTTTAATTTGTTAGAACATTCATTTCTTCTGCAACCCCAAATATAGCTCTACTGATAGCAATCTCGTCCCATGTTCAACTGGCGACGGGATGCACATGCACAAAAACACACAAACATTGCTGCAGTAGCTAAGCTAAGTTAGTTCAATTCCATATTTAAACTTGAAAATTTAGTGTTTACACTGATAATTCAAAACATGGTTAATTTGGCCACTGACTCATTAGAAGAGTCTTACTAATTATTCTTTAAAACTTTTTATAAATAAATAACTGAAGCAATTTTGAAGATCTCTGGTAAATGACAATTATAGTAAAATTCAAGTAATTCCATCTATTTTTTAAGAAAACCAATTCAGCATCTTGTTCATGAATTCACTTTAACTTCACCAGGATTCCATTTTTCATACTCCTTTTAAATTCACCTGTCCCAGTTAACCATGTTCTCTTTAAAGATTACTGTGAGCCCATTTACCACTCTCCATTTAAGCTCATTGCAGCCCCATTCCCCACATTCTAAACTCACTGAGGTCCTATTCTCCTTTGGTATTGAAATTGGAATTAGAATTGGTTTATTATTCTCAAATGTAGTGAAGTACAGTAAAAAACCTTTCTTTTCATACAGATCAATTAATTAACAGTGCACCAAGGTATCATAAAGTAAAACAATAACAGAATGTAGAATAAAGTGTAACGGCTACAAAGAAATTACAGTGTAAACTGCAGTGCTTTTGGGTTAAATAGGAGAGATGAGAAGGGTGAATGTTTAGGGTGGGTGGGACATGTTATACTGGAGTCTACGGAAAGGAGGCTGATTTCTGTGATGTACTAAACTGTTTCCGTAACTCTCAGCAGTATTTTTTTGTGTGCTCATGGGCAGAGTAGCTGCAATCCCAAGACATGATGCATTGATATAATATGCTTTCTATGGTCCATTATTAAAAAATAAGCAAGAGTTGACAGAAACGTGCCAAATTTCTTTAGCCTCCTGGGGAAAATGAGCTTACTTGCCTGTGGCATCTACCAGGACAGACTTTTGGTGATGTTCACCCCCATCATTGCCCCTCCTGAAACCAATGTCCAACTCTTGTTTTGCTAATATTAGAGGAAAGATTACTGTCATAACATCATGTTACTAAGCTCTCTGTCTCTTTCCTGTACACTGACTCATTAATTGGACGATGGCCCACTACAGTGGTATCATCTGCACATTTGTAGATGGAGCTAGAGCAGAATCTGGACACTTAGTCATGAGTCACAGGGAATAGCGTAGGAATGAGGACTCATCATTGTGGAGCATTAGTGTTGAGAATAATCATGCTACTATTCTTACTGACTGCAGTATGTTGGTCGGCAAGTCAAGTATCCAGTTGCAGTGGGAGGTGTTGAGTCCCAGGTCTCAGCATTTTGTAATGAGCTGGTTTGGAATTATAGTATTTAATGAAGAGCTTTAGTCAATAAATATAGTCTAATGTAGATTACTTTTCTGCCCAGATGCTCCAGGGATGAGTGAAGGCCAAGAAAATAGTGTCTGCTGTAAACCTACTTCAATAGTAGGCAAATAGTCAGCGAATTGCAGTGTTTTGAGGTTACCTGGGAGGCTGGAGTTGATGTGTGCCATGAACAGCCTTTTGAAGCAATTTGTGATGGTGTAGTCATTAAGGCACATTACCTGTTTTTCTTAGGTACTGGGATAACAGTGGTTTCCTTAAAGCAGGTGGAAATCTCAGAATGAAACAGGGAGAGGTAAAAATATCTGCTAGTTGCCCTGGCAGCTAATCTACACAGGATCTAAAATCAGCCACAGAGACCATCTGGGCCAGATGCATTCAGCAGATTTACTCTCTGGAAGACTGATCTTACATCTGCAATGGTGGCCGAGTTCAGGTGCATTGGAGGCTGTCAGGATGGGAAGTGGCATACCAATATGACAATACCTCTGTTCAAAACTTGCACAGAATGCATTAAGCTAATCAAAAAAGGATGTGCTGTTGTCAGTGATATGCTGCCTGACTTGTTTTGTAGCCCATTATAGCACGTAAGCCCTGGCACAACTCAGAGCTGGTCTGGGACTCTAATTTGAACAGGTCAGAGGTTATATTTTGATTTCTTGTAAAGATAGTGTCATCTGATTAAAATGGCATAGTCCTAGACTTCAGTAGGGAGTGGATCTCTGCGTTCACCATGGCTTCTGGCTTGGGAACACCCAGATGGTCCTCTTTGGTACACAGTCATCAACACACTTGCTGATGAAGTCCGTGGTGGTAGTGACAGACTCATCTAGGCTGACAGCTGACTCTTTGAACATGCACCAGTCTATTGACTTGAAGCAGTCACATTGAGGCTCTACTATTTCCTCAGACCAACATTGTATGAGTTTCTGGTCTGGATCCTCACACTTCAGCTTCTGTTTGCATGCAGGGAGAAGGAACACAGTCTGGTACTCTGATTTCTAAGCTGTGGTTAGAGAACGGCTCAGTAGGCATTTTTGATGGGCATATGGCAATGGTCAAAGGTGTTTAGGCACCAGATAGGACAGGAGACATGCTGATAATGTTTTGGTAACATGCTCATGAAGTTGGCCTAGTTGAAGTCACTGCTAGCAGGGAGGTGGGCCTCAAGGCATCCCATTTCAAGGCCACTGACACAGAGGTTAATTCACTGAATGCAGATTTTATATCTGCCTCAGGTGGAATGTAGACTGCTGTCAGAATAGTTAAAGTAAACTCCTGTGGCAGGCAATAAGGGTGACATTTCACTGTGCAAGCTGGGTGAGCAGGAGCTCGCCAGAACCATCACATCTGAGTATCACAAGGTGTTGATTAAGAAGCCGATCCCTCCGCCTCCAACTTTGTCTAAGGACACCGCACAGTCTATCCACTGAATTGAGAAGCCCTTAGGTTCCATAGCTTTTAACCTCATTAAAAGATGGCCTTATTTCCCATTCTCCTTTTAAACTCAACAGGGCCCCATTCCCACACTCCTAATTAAACTCAACTAACTCACTGGAAAAGAAAACACAAAGTACACTGCTGATGCTGTGGTCAAAGCAACACGTACAGCACGCTGGAGGAACTCAGCAGGTCAGGCAGCATCCATGGAAACGAGCAGTCAATGTTTCGAGTCCTGACGAAAGGTCTTGGCCCGAAACGTTGACTGCTCATTTCCACGGATGCTGCCCGACCTGCTGAGTTCCTCCAGCTTGTTGTACGTGTCACTGGAAAAGATACTTTCCCAGTTACATTATCTTATTACCCAACAGCTAAAAATGAGTATTACTATTAGTGGGAATCTCATCCAATAGTTGGCACCACTAAAGCCCAGGCAGTGCAGGATAATCAGAATTTTAATGTATTTCTAAGACAGTTGGAGAATCCAGTATGCACTGCCTCCATTACAGGCTAGCTCTAATTTATACTTGCATGTTCTGCATTATCCCAAGATCTTAAGGCACAAACTAACGGAGATGGGAGTAGACTCTCACATGGTGGATTGGATAGTGGACTACTTGACAGATAGACCTCAGTATGTGCGGTTGGGAGACTGTAGGTCTGACACGGTGGTCAGCAGCACAGGAGCGACACAGGGAACCGTACTCTCTCCGGTCCTGTTCACCCTGTACACATCAGACTTCCAATATAACTCGGAGTCCTGCCATGTGCAGAAGTTCGCTGATGACACGGCCATAGTGGGGTGTGTCAGGAATGGACAGGAGGAGGAGTATAGGAAACTGATACAGGACTTTGTGATATGGTGCAACTCAAACTACCTGCGTCTCAATATCACCAAGACCAAGGAGATGGTGGTGGACTTTAGGAGATCTAGGCCTCATATGGAGCCAGTGATCATTAATGGAGAATGTGTGGAGCAGGTTAAGACCTACAAGTATCTGGGAGTACAGTTAGACGAGAAGCTAGACTGGACTGCCAACACAGATGCCTTGTGCAGGAAGGCACAGAGTCGACTGTACTTCCTTAGAAGGTTGGTGTCATTCAATGTCTGTAGTGAGATGCTGAAGATGTTCTATAGGTCAGTTGTGGAGAGCGCCCTCTTCTTTGTGGTGGTATGTTGGGGAGGAAGCATTAAGAAGAGGGACGCCTCACGTCTTAATAAGCTGGTAAGGAAGGCGGGCTCTGTCGTGGGCAAAGTACTGGAGAGTTTAACATCGGTAGCTGAGCGAAGGGCGCTGAGTAGGCTACGGTCAATTATGGATAACTCTGAACATCCTCTACATAGCACCATCCAGAGACAGAGAAGCAGTTTCAGCGACAGATTACTATCGATGCAATGCTCCTCAGACAGGATGAAGAGGTCAATACTCCCCAATGCCATTAGGCTTTACAATTCTACCGCCAGGACTTAAGAACTTTTTAAAAGCTATTATTAATGCTTTTTGAGATAGTGATTTAGATGCATATCATATTTTTTACTGAGTTAAGTATTGTATGTAATTAGTTTAGCTACAACAAGTGTATGGGACATTGGAAAAAAGTTGAATTTCCCCATGGGGATAAATAAAGTATCTATCTATCTATCTATCTATCCCGGCAGAGAAAATAGTTTGCTAGCTTTTAACTTGTTCATCATTTTAAATAAATTGGAACAGATCATTCCTCAACCAATTCTTCAATAAGAATCCCACTTATTTGTCTAAACTCCAGCAAGTACAGGCTTAGAAACATGAAACACTCATATGTTAAGACTTTCATTCCCAGAATAATTCTCATGAACCTCCTCTGGACCCTCTCCAATGCCAACACATCCTTTCTTAGATAAGAGGCCGAAATGTAGTCTGACCAATCACTTATAAAACCTCAGCTTTATTGCATTGCTTTTACAGTCTAGTCCTCTCAAAATGTTCACTAACACTACATGTGCATTCTTTACTACCAATTCAACTTGCATTTTAACCTTTAGGGAGTCCTGCAAGAGGAGACCCAAGTCCCTTTGCACCTCTGATTTCCAAATTTGCTCCCCATTCAGAGAATAACTATTTATTCCATCTGCTACACCGTATTCCATCTGTCACTTTGCCCATTCTCCAAATCTGTCTAAGTCCTTCTGAATACTTAGAAACATAGAAAATAGGTGCAGGAGTAGGCCATTCGGCCCTTCGAGCCTGCACCACCATTCAGTATGATCATGGCTGATCATCCAACTCAGAACCCCGTACCTGCTTTCGCTCCATACCCCCTGATCCCTTTAGCCACAAGGGCCATATCTAACTTCCTCTTAAATACAGCCAATGAAACAGCCTCAACTGTTTCCTGTGGCAGAGAATTCCACAGATTCACCACTCTCTGTGTGAAGACGTTTTTCCTCATCTCGGTCCTAAAAGGCTTCCCCTTTATCCTTTAACTGTCACCCCTCGTTCTGGACTTCCCCAACATCGGAAACAATCTTCCTGCATCTAGCCTGTCCAATCCCTTTAGAATTTTATATATTTCAATAAGATCCCCACTCAATCTTCTAAATTCTAGTGAGTATAAGCCTAGCCGATCCAGTCTTTCTTCATATGAAAGTCCTGCCATCCCAGGAATCAAATCTGGTGAACCTTCTTTGTACTCCCTCTATGGTAAGAATGTCTTTCCTCAGATTAGGGGACCAAAACTGCACACAATACTCCATGTGCGGTCTCACCAAGGCCTTGTACAACTGCAGTAGAACCTCCCTGCTCCTGTACTCAAATCCTTTTGCTATCAATGCCAACATACCATTTGCCTTTTTCACCACCTGCTGTACCTGCATGCCCACCTTCAATGACTGGTGTACAATGACACCCAGGTCTCGTTGCACCTCCCCTTTTCCTAATCGGCCACCATTTAAATAATCATCTGTTTTCTTGTTCTTGCAACCAAAGGGGATAACCTCACATTTATCCACATTAAATTGCATCTGCCATGAATTTGCCCACTCACCTAACCTATCCAAGTCACCCTGCATCCTCTTAGCATCCTCCTCACAGCTAACACCGCCGCCCAGCTTCGTGTCATCCCCAAACTTGGAGATGCTGCATTTAATTCCCTTGTCTAAATCATTAATATATATTGTAAACAACTGGGGTCCCAGCACTGAGCCTTGCGGTACCCCACTAGTCACTGCCGGCCATTCTGAAAAGGTCCCGTTTACTCCCACTCTTTGCTTCCTGTCTGCCAACCAATTCTCTATCCACATCAATACCATACCCCCAATACTGTGTGCTTTAAGTTTGCACACTAATCTCCTGTGTGGGACCTTATCAAAAGCCTTTTGAAAATCTAAATATACCACATCCACTGGCTCTCCCCTATCCACTCTACTAGTTACATCTTCAAAAAATTCTATAAGATTCGTCAGACATGATTTTCCTTTCACAAATCCATGCTGACTTTGTCCGATGATTTCACCTCTTTCCAAATGTGCTGTTATCACATCTTTGCTAACCAACTCTAGCATTTTCCCCACCACCAATATCAGACTCACCGGTCTATAATTCCCCGGTTTTTCTCTCTGTACTTCATGCTTCAACATATCTTACCCCTCCCATCTATCTTTGTTCACTTCCAAATGAGATAATAAACAATTCTCAGGGACTAAACCTGCTTTAACCTGGGAACTGTCTATGTAGGGAAGTAAGGGCTTCTTGGAATTGTACCAGAAAATTTAATGTTTTCTTAATGCTGGCGAATGAAGAAAAATATAAAAAATATACAAAAAAGGACAAGGACAATTAAAAAAAAAACAGCTAATGAAATATTGGCTGATTCTCAACTTTCAAAATGGAAGTGAAGGTTATGGCAGGTCACAGTTTAAAAAAAGACACAAATGCCAATTTCAGTTTCAAAGGAATCACACATAAGGGAAGGCATCCAATTATAATGTTGATTTAAGGTTAGTTATTTATGAATTATGATGTAGGTTCATTAACAGGTAATCCAGGCCTTAATCTGCCAAGTAACTCGTTCAAGATGGCGCCAAGCTTCAGTCTCTGTCTAAGTCACAGATCAGACTTAGTTGTTTTTTTAGGTACACAGGATGGTTTTGAGATAGAGAGGAGAGTTCGAGGACAGGTTAGGGTTTGTAGACAGGGATGTCTGGGAAATTACAGGACAGCCTAAGAGTAAGCCTCTACTCGGATTTCAAAGGCCAGTAACATGAATGTGATTGGATGTTATGCTAGCAGACTGGTGAAGGTGAGTTTTCCACATGGGCAGGAAGAACAAGGGCCGGTAACACCCTGGGTACATGAATCAGCAAGACCAGAGTTTGAGACCTAGCGTTCAGGCCTGTCATTGGCTAGTCTGGCATTCAAGGCCTGGTTTTCAGGTCCTCATTCATGGTTATTAGTGAATTCTGGGTTGATACTGAAGATCAAAGCCCAGAGGTCATTCAGAAGTCTAGTTCAAAGCCCGAAGGTTCATCAATGGTCCAGAAATCGAGGCCTAATTTCTGCAAATCCACGAGTCTGCAGGAGGCCAAAGAAGGCTTGTCCTGTGCTTCGAGCTCTGTGTACATATGTGTGCCAGTGGGTAAGAGGGAAGAAGGGAAGAACAAGGCTAGTTGAGCTGTAGATGCTTTGTCACTTGGTATGTTCTACTCCCAATACCATCATCACTTGCTCACCATACATCTTCCTGGACTGAAAACAATCATGGCTTGTACATTTAATCTTTAATTGGTCATTGTAAATCTTCCTGTGATTAGGCTAGGGTTAAATAACTGGATTGGTGGGCGGTGTGGCTCATTAGGCCAGAAGGGCCTGTTCTGCTCTGTATCACTAAATGAAATAAAAATAAATAAAATCTGGTTTCTGAGCTGCTCTTGCAGTTACAATCCAGATCCTTGTCAGTGGCAATCACACGATGTGGGTGGTAAAGAGAGTTCAAAATGGTATTACCACTGAATGTAATGGGTGATGGTCAGACTCTCGCTTGATATAGGTAGATTTGAGAGGTATAATTGTGACTTGCTGCTCTACGGGCCAAGTTTGAATGCTGTCCAACTCTTGCATCACAGTCATGGAAATGATACATCATTTGAACAGCAGCAAATAGAAATAAAGATTGGGGAATCATCAGCAAACCTCTCACTTTCTGATCTTACACAGAGAAAAGCTGACCTAATTACGCTAAGACACTACATCTGCAGCAAACTCCTAGGACAACATTGAAGGCTTCAAACAACAAAAGTCACCATCATTTTTCAGGTATGAATCTAGCTAGTGGAGAGCTCATCCCCACCCACTTCAATTCCCAATGATTTCATTTTTACTAGGGCTCATAATTTTGTATACTTCAACAGATTCTGTCTTGACATCTAAACATGAGGCCTGGAGTTGAGTGATCCTTGCTTAACTCAAACGGACAGATTTAACACTCTTCAAATGTAATTTGTTGTTGATTGAGATTAGACTTTAGGAGCCACAAATGGCTAGACTGACTCTGTCCCGAATCATGTGGACAATGCATATCTGGTCAATTTTTTGTCACCCCAACACCACAGTGGTTTGGTACGGAATAGGTAACTGAAAGTATACGCAGACAGGGTGCAACAATCAAATGTCACCAGTGAGTCAAAATTTTGTAAACTATAGTCCATCATTTAGAATAAACTTCTCATGCAAGATCTTGTTTTTAAAAAGAACTGGATTAGGAAATTACCAAGTTTTCACTGTGGCTGATGTTTAAATAGCTACCTAGATTAGTTGAATTACTAAATATATATATATCAGTTTGAGATATCTCAATCTAGTTCCCCATTTACCTGAGGTAAATTGGCATTCCTACTCATAAGCTCCCACTACCTATTAAATACTCCCAATGGCATGCATCTCAAAAAGCCTCTGACAACCCAGTTCAGCTCCTAGCCTTCATGTGCAGCTTAGCTACTAAACCCAGTGGAATTATTTCTACTGACAGGTAAAGGGGCCAAGGTAGGTTACTGGCACCTTAAAACCAGTCACTTTGGGCCGATGGGGTTCGTCAACCGTGGTTGGCAGCTCATCTAGAAAAAGGATAACTCTCGATCTCAAACCTCCACTGCCTTGTGGCTATACCCACTCATAAGGAAAACTTTGGGAGTAAACCCAGAGGAGAAATCAGAGCTGGAATTCAACGCTAAATGGCAACTCTTGTGATGTCACTGGTACCAAATTGTTTTGGTCTCTGTCATTCTTTTGGATCCATCAGCAAGTGTACATGGAGATGGTCAGCCTGCTACATGGGCAACAGTTTCCTTCTCACATCATACTGCCATGGCTTGCATATCACGTAGACAGCTGGGGCACAACATCCATGGTTGACCCCAACCAATGAAAGGCCTCAATTTTGTACGTACTCAAATTTAACAGCAGATAAGTTTTTGTTATTATTGGCTCCATAATGTTTGTGTATTAAACTATTATCATAAAGGGAGCAGCACTTAATCTAGCACAATCAAGGAGAAATAAGTGAATGATGAAAATATTGGTTTTAAGCATAATCTCTTTAAAGAAACTCAAAAAATAAACAACTAGTAGATTCCAACAAGAAATATTCACACAAATAAAAAAGACAAGAAAACATCAAATCAAAAATTTAAAAAAGGAATGACAAAAAAAAACTAAAAGTCAATATGAAGAAATAAAATTGTGAATATTTAAGCAAAAAGGTAAAAAAATGGAAAGATACAGTAAAACATGAGAGAAAAGCCTATGACCTGCTTTCTGACCTCTTTGAACTGACACAGATGTCACATGATATGCATCACAAGATTCTATTTTTTTTAAATCAGCCACTTCTCATGATAATACTATAATGCCATTTCCAATCATTTTTACTTTCATTTTTATTTGTGCCTTGAAGTTTGCTGGGTTTATTTGAACCACATGAATTAGTGAATCCTTTTCTCTCTGAATCACGAGTATTGTTTTTACACATCTGTATAACACAACAGTAAAAAGTCATACTACATAGAACTATCAGTAAATGTTGCTACTGACCAGTGGGTATAGAACTGCAGACATCAGAATGGACTGCATAGAAACAGCCATTCAATTGGCTAGTTAATGTTAATATTTATGATCCACGTGAACCTCCATCTCTGTCTTTAATCTTACTGTAGTAATATAAATTTCTAGTCCTTTGTTCCATAATACTTATCTTGCTTACCCTAAAATGCACATAGAATATTCCCCTCAAATTTTCCTTCCAGTAAATGTTTCCACACTCTTAATTCATACAGCTCATTTTATTAATATCACATTTTTGAGTTTTATAATACAAATTTATACATTTAAATACTTCAGATTAAATAGGAATTGCCAAAATACCACAGGCTAAACTTCTGCTAAACTGTAAGTTTCTATTGAATAAAACTAATTAATCTTCCTCAGACTTTTGGCTTCTAACTTGCAATCCATTTTCAAATTAATTGCAACCATACCAATATATGCCAGAATATTTCCATCTCATTTCATGAGTACAAAGATGAATTTCCAATGAGCACCTTTTCTTTGACAAATTTTTTTTTGTTGAAAATTCTTTCTTGCCCTTAAGTGAAATTAACTGTACTTGAAATCAAATTGATTGACTTTCAAAGCAATTGGAAATTTTGTGATCCATAGCGTGGTTTCATATATGGATTGTTTTAATACAAGTAATATAGGTGCAGATGAAATAATGAACTTAGTTATTTCTACCATACTAAAACATAGATAATCCAAATGAAACATCTCATCAATTCCCTGAACATTAATATGAACAAATACAAATGCAAATAATTTTAAGTAGGGTATATTTGTTCTATAGAATTTTTAATGCATCTAAAATCTGTCTGCAATGCATCATAGAACTTTATTGAAGCTAAATCAATATGCAAAATGACTTCTAATTCACATACACTTTTCTCACTACTTATCATAACTGCAATTCTAAGAAAATGGAGAGTCACTGTGGTGTAGTGGTTACAGCTTGGGGTTCAGGAGTTCAGAGTATAATTCCAATGCCATCTGTAAGAAGATTGTATGTTCTCCAAGTGAAGCATGTGGGTTTCCTTGCTGGGCAGTGTACCTCGTTGGGCCGGAAAGTCCTGTTCCGTGTTGGATGCCTACAAATAAATAAGTACTTCGAACTATCCTGCCAGGAGAAAATCAGCACCATTTTGTTTTGACTGACATTTCACAGACTTCCATACTTGACAGTTAATGGAACAATTCTTAAGCTAATAGGAGCTCCTATTTTCTAATATCCTAAGATAAAATATCTTGGAATTGCTATTGCCACTTATAGCTTCTCTAGGCCCATTTTCATTCCAAGCCTTTGATTAAAGTTTATCACATCTATCATATTAATATCTAACTGAAATATCATTATCAGCATTTTCTGTTTTATATTATTCACCTGACCAAAAACTGGATTTCAACCTCTTTCGGTTGGCTGAAAATGTACTGCAATAATATGGTGTTGCATACTCCAACCTATTCTTTCATCCAAGTTCACAAAATTTGGCAATTGGGATGTTAGAAACAGAATTTTCAACACAAATTCACATGCAAAAAGACGACCTGTATGTAAAACTTGCTATTAGTTGTTCATTGTTGCACTTACTGCTGGGAAACAGGTCAGTATGCAAAGAACTCTCTCCATAACAGCCACACTACTGTAACATATAGCTGCCATGAGGTGAGGGAAAACATAAGAAAAGCGGCCTGACTAAAGTACGTGCGAGCAGTTCAAAAAGGTGTTGATACCCACATTAATTGAAAAGATTAGCTTGTCTAATTTTCATAAAAGCTCATACTCCTGAACAGCCTTCTCTTAGCAACAGTTTAAGAAAACATACAACATGGCCCTTATTGAAAAATAATGGATTGAAGAACTTTTAAATAAACTTCAACTCAACAGCTGAATTAACTTCCACAAGTCATTTTAATTTCTCTTCTCAGTAAACAACAGACTGTTCTGTGAAAATACAAAATAAACTCATATTTTTAAAAAATCTGTATTTTTTCTGGTCACATGATGACAAGGAAAGATAAGTCATCACTTTCAATACATACCTCTGATTTCTACTAACTTTAACAATCATTTCTACCATTTAATGAGATCAGAAAATAGTTCCCTTATGAGTAAAGGTACTCTTTGATAACCTAATAAATTAAAATCCACCCCACTCTCTAACATGAGGATCCATGTCTTCAAACACACAGGTTCCAAACTATCTCCATCTCTAAACTTTTTCCATCTCTTTCTTCCGTTTTGAGACCATCTTCATCCTTATTATTCCCCCCATGAAGTTTCTTTATCACACACCTAAATATCATCCTTACTTTGTATTGCATCATTATTTACTCAATCATGCTGCTGCAGAATGGCAAAGAATGTTTCTCTGCATTAAAAACATAATACAAATTCTAACTACCTTTAAACTACTCAAACCACTAAACTTACAAATTAATACTTTTTGTAGACTGAATAGGAAAAAAAAATGGCTTGCTGAAAATTACAAACATGGGATTCTGCAGATCAAGACACACAGACTGCTGGAAGAACTCAGCAGGTCAGGTAGATTTATGAAGAATAAGGAGTCAAAGCTTTGGGCCGAGACCACTCATCAAGACATGTTTTTAAACATAAATAGAGCATTTGAATCTGAGCCACCAATTCTGTGTAAAAATAAGTGTAGGTGAGACAACAAAATTCATTGGAATTATCTGAGAATGAAGATGAAGTGATTAGAGTGGAAATGAGATGGACAATTAAAATATAAATAGTGCTTTGATCAAAGGAAGAGCCAAGATTAATTGATGCATTTTCTTTCTACATAATTTGTCAAGGACTGGAGAGTGGCTGTTGACAATGATTGAAGAATGGATCAGGAAATTAAAGTACAAAGGGACTGCCAATTTGATTCTGCATTTCACTCTCACCCTATTCTCTCTGCCTTTAAACTCTTAATTTTCCAATCCAGCTAAACAGGTACTATATAGATATCACCCTCAACTTTTAAAATAAAAGTTTTACAATCTTTCAGACTCAATAATGAATTTAACAATGTCATATCATAATCTCTACTCTCATTTTATAGACTGCTGTCCTGCTTGAATTTTCCAACATTTCCTCGTATTATTTCAACTTTCTAGCATTTGTATTATCTTTCTTTTATTTTACTCTGATCCTGGATTGGAATCTTACAGAATGTAAAATGTTTTCATTCTGCAAACATGGCAGCTGTTGCTTTTAATAAATATAAAAGTTCATCAAAACATACATATTTAAGGACAGAAATGAAAATTAATAATAACGCAAGTCTTAATATTTTACAGAATTAACTCTGCAAATTATTGTCCTAGTAGCCCACACAGGTTTTTAATTATGAAACAGTTACTGATCTACTTCCAAGATACAAGTTCCACAACCAATATAAATTCTGCAGACTGGGGTTCCTCAAGGGAACTAGAAGAATAAACTGACCAGAGTTACATATGGTAGAAAAATTCTTTACTTCACTAAGTATCACTTCACTAGGCTCACAGACAAGAGGAACATCCATTGACCCTTATTTTCCTTTTTTAAAAGAATCAATTTTTTCCCAGAAAGCCACAGATAGATAGGTTGGGATAGTAGAATAATCAGGAATTAATTAGATAGGTTCAGTGTTTTACTTCCTTGACAATATTTTAATCTAGTGAAAAAAATTAATTTTGCTACTGTTTAAACTATAGCTAAATTTCAAGCGGCCAGTTTCTGTTAAACACTGAAGCTTTGTTCCTGCACCTGTGCACTTACACAGAAATATAAAGGTTACATAGCATAATGACTGACTATTTGTCAGTTTCCTCTGGGCGCTCTGACTTCATCTCACTTTCCAAAGATTAATGGTTAGGGTTAGTGAGATATGAGCATACTATGCTGGCAATGGAAGTGTGGTGATACCTGCAGGGTGTCTAGCACTATACTCACTGATCTGACTCAACACAAACACTGCATTTCACCGTATTTTTCGATATACAGTAGATGTGACAAATAAAGCTATTCTTTACATCTAATCTCGCCCTTGGAGGAACCCAATTGTTCATGGGAGAACCTGAAAACTCCATGTAGCAAGCACCAGAAGTCAGCTTTAAATCTGAATCACTGGAAATGTGTACCAGCAGCTCTACTAGTGCCACACACAAAATGTGGAGCAACTCAGTAGACCAGGCAGCGTATATGGAAAAGAAGAAACAGTTGACATTTCGGGCCGAGACCCTTCACCAGTTCTGAAATGTCAACTGTTTATTCTTTCCCACCGTTACTGCCTGACCTGTGGAGTTCCTCCAGCATTTAGTGTGTGTTGCTTTGGAATTCCAGCATACCATGTTAGCTCTGCTAGTGGTGCAACTATGCTTCTTTATGCTGAAGTAATCCAATATAAGCTGACTTCTTGACAACACACATAAAATGCTGGAGGAACTCAGCAGGCCAAGCAGCTTCTATGGAAAGAAAAGTACTGTCGACGTTTTGGGCTGAAACCCTTCAGCAGGACGTCCTGATTTCTTTTTGCATGTTTGCATTTAGTTTTATCTTTCTATCTTTTCTGTCTTAAACTGTGTGCTCTTATGATTGTACACCATGCCCTACACTATTGCTTTTTCATTCCTGACACCTTCTTACTCGACCTTGTTTCTAGCCTATATTTTCTCCCTTTAGATTCTACCCTCATGCTTCCATTCTCCTGCAAACCAAATTAAATCTCGCTAACAGCATTAGCAAACTCTTCTTTGTGGAAATTCGTATGTTCTTGTTGAGATGCAACGTACCTCTACAAGAAGAGGACGCAATTCCTCAGGGATCAAAGGTTCTTTCTCCTGTACTGTCCCTCTAGCCATATACTCATTAGTTTTATCTTCCCATTTCTGTACTCTTTAACATGTAACACTGGTAGTACACCAGGCATTATTGAATTTAAGGTTGTCCTTTTTAATCTTTTTCCTAGCTCCCCTGCAAGACTTCACCTCGCTTTCTGTCAATGATATGGATCACATGCTCAAGCTGTTCATCCTGCCCCTTCAAGATGCTCTGCAACCATTCAATGACATCTTTCATTATAGCACCAGTGAGGCATCATAGCATCCTGGAGTCACATACAGGACCACAGAAATGCCAGCCTGTTCCCCAAGTTGTTGAATCCTCCTTCGTCAGTCAGTAGTACTTACATCCATTGTGATGAAGTACTTTAAGGAGTTGACCATGAAGCACATCAATTCCTGCCTGAGGAGTGACCTAGATTGTGCAAATTCACCTACCATCACAACAGATGAACAGTAGATGCCATTTTATTTACATGGAGCATTGTCACAAAAGCAGCATCCATCATCAAGGACTTACTATCCAAGCCATGCTCTCTTCTCGCTACGACCATTAGTCAGGATGTATAGGAGCCTCAGGTCCCACACCAACAGGTTCAGGACCAGTTATTACCCTACAACCATTAGACTCCTGAACCAGCATGGACAACTTCACTTACCTCGATCTGAACTGATTCCATAACCTACAGACTCACTTCCAAGAAATCTATAATTTATGTCCTCAGCATTTTTTTTCAAATTTGCACCATTTGTCTTCTTTTGCACAATATTCTTTGTCAGTCTGTTTATGCATAGATTTTTCATAAAACATATCTTTATTTTCCTGTAAATGCCTTCAAGAAAATGAATCTCAATGGTGACTTATACGTACTTTAATAATAAACTTACTTTGACTTGGATTCATATTTCATCATCCCTCCCTATACAGCTGAGCTACTTGCAGTGCTATGTTGCTGACTCTGAATGTATCTGATCAATCAGCACAATATATAAAAGGCAAAACCTGGTAGAAAGTGATATTGACACAGACAACTGGCATTACCTGCTCGCTCCATCTCAACCAACTGCTGTTCAATCATGAGTTCTCTTCCTGTTCACACCTGAACTGTTGTGTGACCATCTCCATAAATGTGCAATTGAAAAGATGCACTATAATGACTTTAGTCATCACTTCAGCTCTGAAACATGAAGCTCAAGCTTCTGTAGCTGTAGTTACATCCTGCATACATGCTTGTTCTGAAACACTGAAAACATCCATACTCTCCCACACGAAACGGGAAGTACATTCCACTCAGCTGAGCAGTGCTGTCCTGCCTTACGTCACCTCACCCTCTCAAATAACATGAACTTTAAGAGTGCAAAAATAAGACCCATCATCAACTAACCTGACTTGATCCCACATCATACGCTTGAGAACCCAATGTGATTTTCCCCTGTCATATTCACTGAAGCCCCCCTTACATACCAAAGTATACACTCTGAGCCTCACTATGTACAACTATGCTGGGATTTCTGAGATTCTTTTGGAACACTGACATTTATTATGCCTCAACTCCATTCACCAGCCTTATCCCCATAACCTTTGACACTCTTTCAAGACCCTATTAAATTCTGCTTTAAAGGCTTTTGTGGCAATGAAATCATCCTCTGGCTACAGAAATTATTCCTCATCTATATTGTAAAGTGATGCCCATATTCTGACGCTATGCCCTCGGATCCTAGACTTACTATTGGAAACAACTTCTCCACATCAACTCTTTGCATATTCTCCTAATTGGTCTGAGTCCTTCTGCAGACTGCAATTCCTCAGACTGCCTGCCCCTCCACTATTGTCGTCATGTCTACAAACTTGGCCATAAATCCATCAATTCTGTCATCCGAATTACTGACTTAATCAAAGATTCAAAAGGTTCAAAAGTTCATTCCAGTATGTATCCACGTACAACTGAAATTCATCTTCTCCAGATAGCCACAAAACAAAGAAAGAACATGAAAGTCATTCATAGAGAAAAATCAAATTCACGCCTCACCATACAGCGTCCTGATCATCAACTCCCAAAACCCTCCCTTTGCACAAAAACGGAATAACATCCACCCCAAACCCCCTTCTCCCACACAACATGCAACAAGAACATTGACCCCAAACCCTCCTCCTCTGCACAAAAAAATTAATAAAACACAACAAGAACATCAACCACCAAACCCCTCCATTCGCATAACAAAATAGTAAAGGAATGGGTGAAAAAACATAGACTATAAAATCCATAAATCTGAAAAAGTCCACAGTTCACAAATGCAATAGTTCAATCCACAAATGTAGAACCACAAAACATCCTCCGACGTCACAGACATGCATCGAAAGAGAGGGACACCCCACAAGGCAGAGGTCTACCTGCCTACCACAGCGATAGGCTGCTCACAGAAAAGGCGGGCAGTCGGTGCTGAACTCACGCTCGCCTTCCACATTCTCATTGATGTCTCAATCTTCCTTGAAGCTCTAAATCAGTGATTAATACCCGCTTTGACCAGCAAAGTGGAGTCAGACATCCAATTAATGCTACATATACTCCCTATCCTTGTTATATGCGGGGGATACGTTCCTCGTAGTTGACACATAATGTGAAATTGCATAATGTGAATAATTATTTAAATGGAGACAATAGGGATACACTCCAGAGGGCTTCCTAACTATGTTTTATCTGTAATTTATTCACATTTTCATACCAATATGACACAAAAGCAGTACCACAAGGCAACATTCGTATTATATTTAATCAATTTAAGGTAATATTCAGTGTAATAAATCATAGAAAGTTAACATACTAGGGTGTACAGTACTCACCAACAGTGACAGGTGTGTTTGCTCTGGGAGATGAGTGGTTGTTGTGGTGTCGGGCAGTTTTACATGGATAAGGTGGATGGTTGTTAGTGGTCAGGATCATCAAGCACAACAAGGGGTGAAGGAAGACTCACAGAACTCTTAGAACTGCTGGCAGCAGGAGATGACACCGGCTTGAAGAAAGTGGTGAGGGCTGTTTGCTTGGCAGCATTTTGTTTTTCAGCATAAATTTGCTTGTAGGGAAGAAGGAGTGATGACAGGGAACGACTGAAATGCTGACTCCGTTCTAAATTTGGGTCTATGTCCATTGCCATTTGTGCCAAGTGTTCCGACTTCCACCATTCCCTCACTGTTGGTAAACTCCCAGGATTTTCAAAATCGTCTGTTGCTTGCAGCAACTGAGAGATAGTTCACCATAAAAAAAATACACCTTAAATGTGGATCACACCTTGGTCGAGTGGTTGAATCAGCAATGTTGAGTTAGGCAGCCAGAAACACACTATTATATTACGATGAATGCTGTCCAAATGTTTAGGATGGGCTGGCGCATTGTCAAGCAACAAAAGAAATTTAGAGGCAAGATTCTGTTCCCAGCAGAAGCGTCCCAGAGCTGTGTTACCTTTACCTGATGCCGCGCTGTTTATAATTTCCAACTTTTTTTCAAGTGTTAAAGCGGTCCTCTGCCACTCGGCTGATGGCCCAGGACGTGACATCGGACACTTAGGAGGCATAGTTAAATATTTCAAGCACAAAATCACTGCACCATAGGTAAAACCAACAAAAGTTTAAGAGCACAAGATCGCACATCCACACCTTGCCAAAACCAATGCGAGACTGGCGGGAGTGAGACCGTGAGGCACGCACACCTGACTTGTATTGGCAGGAAAGCGGTGCTTCTCATCTCAACAGTGAGACTGTGAGGCGTGCACACATAACTTGTATTGGCGGGAAAGCAGTGCTCCTCGCTTAACTGAGTTTTTGACGCATATAAGGAGACGTTGGTAGAAATAGGTTCCTCGCATTACTGTAAATCTGCATAGTCTGAAGACATATATAATGAGGATAGGGTGTACTGCAAAAAGAAGTGGACTCAACACCAACCCCTGCAGGACACCACCAGTCACCAGCAGCCAACCAGAGAAGGCCTCCTTTATTCTGACTCTTTGCCTTCTGCCAGTTAGCCAATCTTCTATTCATGCTAGTACCTTTCCTGTAATACCCTGGGCCCTTATCTTGTTAAGCAGCCTCATGTGCAGCACCTTGTCAAAGACCTTCTGAATATCCAAATAAACAACATTCACTGGCTTTCCTTTGTCTATCCTGCCTGTTATTTCCTCAAAAAATTCCAACAGATTTGTTAGACAAGACTTCCCCTTAAGGAAACCATGCTGACTTTGGCCTACTTTATCATGTGCCTCCAAGTATCCTGAAACCACTCCCTTTATGATGGTCTCTAACATCTTGTTAACTGCTCTATAATTTCCTGTCCTTTGCCTCCCTCCCTTCTTAAAGATTGCAGTAACATTTGCAATTTTCCTGTCCTACAAAACTATTCCAGAATGTAGCAATTCTTGAAAAATCACTACTAATCAAGTTCAAGTTTATTGCATTTCAACTATGTACATGTACACAGCTAAATGAAACATTGTTCCTCTGGGGCCAAGGTGCAAAACACAGTACATATACTCACACACAGCACATACAGTTATGATCCAGCACATACAGTCTCAAAATAATATCCTGAGTGGCATGGCCTGAAGATTGACAGGTTGACAAAGTAGGAGTTGCATGCTTATATAAGACAGTATAATGCTAATGGCAATATTACAATAAAACAAGCAATAGCAGAAGTACGTAAAACAGCAGCAATAAAATATTTAATATGGCCAATGGAGGATGAGAATGTGACTGTGAGTTGGACAGTACAGTGAGGGCGGGCATCAGGTCATTTAGAGTGGGTGTACATATGTGATCGGTGGCAGCAGGGTGTTAATGCCTCCACAGTCTCTTCATCTACCTCTTTCCGAACTCTGGAGTGTAGTGCATCTGGTCCAGGTGATGTAACTACTTTCAGACTCTTCAGCTTCCCAAGCTACTTCTTAATAATGGTGATTGCACTCACTTCTTTCCCCCAACACTCAAATTACGAGCATGTTGCTGGTGTCTTCCACAATGAAGACAGATGCAGAATATTTATTGAGTTCTTCTGCCATTTCTTTGTACCTATTACTATCTCTCCAGCATCATTCTCCTGCAGTTTGATATCTACTCTTGGCTCCCTTTTGCTCAATACATATATGAAAAATCTTTTGATATCCTCTTTTATATCATTAGCTAGCTTAACTTCATATCTCATCTTTTCTCTCCTTATTGCTTGTTTAGTTGCCTTCTGTTGGTTTTTAAAAGCTTCTAAATCTCTATCTTCCCTCTTTTTTGCTGTAGGGCTGGCTTTGACTTCCCTTGTCAGCCACGGTTACCTCATCCTCCCTTTCAAATACTTCTTCTTCTTTGGGATGAACCAATTCTAAACCTTCCAAATTACTCTCAGAAACTCCGGCCATTGCTGGTCTGCCGTCATCCCTGCTAGAGTCCCCTTGCAATCTACTTTGGCCAGCTCCTCTCTCATGCCTCTCTGTCAGTCCGGATTGGCAAAAACATCTCTTCCACAAACTCCATCAGCACAGGAGCACCACAGGGATGTGTACTTAGCACTCTGCTCTACTCACTTTATGCCTGTGACCATGTGGCTAAGAACAGCTCCAACACCATATACGAGTTTGCTGACGACACCAGTGCTGTGGCTGTATCAAAGGTAGGGATGACTCAGCATATAGGAGAGAGATTGAAAATTTGGCTGAGTGGTTTAATAACAAAAACCTCTTACTCAATGTCAATAAGACCAAGGAGCTGATTGTAGACTTCAGAAGAGGGAAGCCAGAGGTCAGAGCTCAGAGGATCGGAGATGGAGAAGGTCAATTACTTTAAATTCCCAAATGTTAGTATCTCTGAAGACCTGTCCTAACTCATCATATAAATATAATTGCAAAGAAAGCACAACAGCACCCCTACTTCCTCAGGAGTCTGCAGAGATTCAGCATGTGATCAAAAAGCTTAGCAAACTTCTATAGATGTGTGGTGCAAAGTGTCTGGCTACATTAAGGCTTTGTATGGGAACACCAATGCCTTCGAGCAGAAAATCCTGCAAAAGGTTGTGGATTCAACCCAGAACATCAAGGGTAAAACCCTCCCAAACACTGAACACATCTACATGAAACGTTGCCACAGGAAAGCAGCATCCATCATCAAAATCCTCACCACCCAGGCTATGCTCTTTTCTCACTACTGCCATCAGGTAGAAGATACAAGTGCCTCAGGACTTGTGGCACCAGGTTACTACCCCTCACCCATCAGGCTCTTGAAAAAAAGGAGCAAACTATACTCATTTAAGGACTCTTTTATCTTGTTATTTCATGCTTTTTTTTTGCTATTTATTTATATCTGTATTTGCACCATTTGTTGTCAATTGATCCTGCTTACAGTTACTGTTCCATAGATTTGCTGAGTATGCCCACAGAAAAAGAATCGCAGGGTTGTATGTGGTGACATGATAATAAATTTTGCTTTGAACTTTTTACTTTAAACTTTGATTTCACTTTACTCCACTGTAAAACTGATACATCTGATTTTAGCTTTTCTCTCTCAAAATGCAGGGTAAATTGTATCATATTATGATTACTAGCCCCTAACAGTTTCTTTAGGCCAGAAGCAACAGAATTAGGCTATTCAGCCCATCGAGTTTGCTCCACCATTCCATCACGGCTAATTTATTATCCCTCTCGACCCCATTCTCCTGCCCTCTCCCTGTATCACCAAGACCAAGGAGATGGTGGTGGACTTTAGGAGATCTAGGCCTCATATGGAGCCAGTGATCATTAATGGAGAATGTGTGGAGCAGGATAAGACCTACAAGTATCTGGGAGTACAGTTAGATGAGAAGCTAGACTGGACTGCCAACACAGATGCCTTGTGCAGGAAGGCACAGAGTCGACTGTACTTCCTTAGAAGGTTGGCGTCATTCAATGACTGTAGTGAGATGCTGAAGATGTTCTATAGGTCAGTTGTGGAGAGCGCCCTCTTCTTCGTGGTGGCGTGTTGGGGAGGAAGCATTAAGAAGAGGGACGCCTCACGTCTTAATAAGCTGGTAAGGAAGGCAGGCTCTGTCGTGGGCAAAGTACTGGAGAGTTTAACATCGGTAACTGAGTGAAGGGCGCTGAGTAGGCTACGGTCAATTATGGAAAACTCTGAACATCCTCTACATAGCACCATCCAGAGACAGAGAAGCAGTTTCAGCGACAGGTTACTATCGATGCAATGCTCCTCAGACAGGATGAAGAGGTCAATACTCCCCAATGCCATTAGGCTTTACAATTCAACCGCCAGGACTTAAGAACTTTTTAAAAGCTATTATTAATGCTTTTTGAGATAGTGATTTAGATGCATATCATATTTTTTACTGAGTTAAGTATTGTATGTAATTAGTTTTGCTACAACAAGTGTATGGGACATTGGAAAAAAAGTTGAATTTCCCCATGGGGATGAATAAAGTATCTATCTATCTATCTATCTATCTGTAATCTTCAACACCTTGATTAATGAAGAACCCAGCAGCCTCCTCCTTAAATATACCCAAAGAACTGGTCTGCACAGTTGTCTGTTGCAATCAATTCCACAGACTTACATCATCTCTGTTCCAAATGAACTTCCTTCAATTCTGAGGCTATGCCCTCTGGTCCTAGACTCCCTCACAATAGGAAACATCCTCTCCACATCCACTGAAACTAGGCTATTCAATATTCAATAGACTTCAGTGAGATTCCCCCCCCTCATTCTTCTAAACTCTGATGAGTACAGGCCCAGAGACATGAAAAGCTGCTCATATGTTAACCCTTTCAATCCTGGGATCATTCTCGCAAACCTCCTCTGGATCCTCTCCAATGCCAACACATATTTCACATATTTTCTTAGAGAAGGCGCCCAAGACTGCTCAGAATACTCCAACTGTGGTCTGACAAATGCCTTATAAAGCCTCAGCATTACATCCTTGTGTTAGTAATCTAGTCTTCTCAAAATGAATGTGAACATTACATTTACCTTCCTTACCACCAACTCAAGCTGCGAATTAACCTTCAGGGAATCCTGCAAGTCCCTTTGCATCTCTGATTTTTGAATTTTCTCCCCATTTAGAAAATAGTCCTCACCTTTATTCTTTCTGTCAAAGTGCATAACCATGCATTTCCCTACATTATATTACATCTGTCACTTTGCCCATTCCTCCAATTTGTCTAAACCCTTATATAGACACCCTTTTTCTTTAACAGTAGCTGCTCCTCCAGCAATCTTCATATCACCCATTAACATGGCCACAAAACCATCAATTCCTTGACATTTAATGTGAAAAGAAGTGGTCCCAACACCCACTGCAGCACAGAGTATTAAAATTGTTCACATTCAGCAGACAGACAGTCTTAGAGGATGCCCTCAAGCTGTTCACATACAAGCTCAAGTATGAAGGGTAGCCATCTAGGACGAATTGTGTAGGTATCAGCACTGGTAGAAGGGCATTGGTGAGATCACAGATTTAATTATCCCCAGTCAGGACTACAACTTTGTACTCACCAAATCCACTGGTACATCCCTGGGGATGTGTAATCCATGCAAGCTGCATAAGTATTTATCATCAAATTGCTCTGATTCTACAATACCCTTTGCACACTGGTTTCCAGAGCTGTAATGAAAGCTATAACAACATCTGAAATTCCTCTTAAGTCCCCAAGTACAGGGTGGCTTTTGCTTGAAATGTATGAACCCTGAAGCTGACGAATCAGCTACTAATTGCTAGATTATGATTAGGCCCACAAGTTTATACATGGATTTGCAAGGCAATCCACCCACAATACAGTGCCCTTTCCTGAAACATGCAGGCAATGAACAAAGAGGCTGAACCCAGATGCATGCAACCTGAAGTTACCACAGTGGATGCATCAAAAACAATGTGCGTGTTACCGTAGATTCCGGACTACAGAGCGCACCTGATTAAAAGCCGCTGGCTCTAATTTTAGAAATAAAATCAATTTTTTACTTGTACAGGCCGCACCGGATTTTCGGCCGCAGGTGTCCCACGTTGTAATATGAGATATTTACACAGAAAGATATTACACGTGAGGATTTTTTAACTTTTAATTAAATCCATATGGTAACAAACAAATATATATTGCAAATGCTTTTTTTCGAACCGTGCCTGTAATACGGCTACTTTTAAATATACATACGTATCGGTAACACAAATTACGTTGCATATACTTTTTTACTGAACAGCACGAACAACATTCCAATATCTCCTAGCGACTGGTAAAAATATATATACTGCAGCCTACCAGGAAAAGTTATTGATCGCCTTTAACTTAAAAGCAGCATTTTCGCTCGGGTCTGATGTGCTCGGGTCTGATGAGCTCGCGTAACGCGATCGGGTCTAATCAGGTCTAATGTGCTCGGGTCTGATGTGCTCGGGTCTGATGAGCTCGCGTAACGCGATCGGGTCTAATCGGGTCTAATGTGCTCGGGTCTGATGAGCTCGCGTAACGCGATCGGGTCTAATCGGGTCTAATGTGCTCGGGTCTGATGAGCTCGCGTAACGCGATCGGGTCTAATGTGCTCGGGTCTGATGAGCTCGCGTAACGCGATCGGGTCTAATCGGGTCTAATGTGCTCGGGTCTGATGAGCTCGCGTAACGCGATCGGGTCTAATCGGGTCTAATGTGCTCGGGTCTGATGTGCTCGGGTCTGATGAGCTCGCGTAACGCGATCGGGTCTAATCGGGTCTAATGTGCTCGGGTCTGATGAGCTCGCGTAACGCGATCGGGTCTAATCGGGTCTAATGTGCTCGGGTCTGATGTGCTCGCGTAATGCCCCCACCTTCCCGTTTATCGCAAACCGGTATCCCACAAGACGCGGCGAAACCGGGTGTGACGTCATAGCATCCCGGGATGTAGTACAGAAAACAAATATAGTTAAAACACTTCTAACTTTAACTAACAAATGAATTACTAAGCGAAAATATTATAAACTAAGTAACTGCCATAAAGGCAGCACAATGCTTTTCTTCGAGTGTTTTCCATGTTGATGAGGGTGAGTACAAATGACTGATTTACAATAATTTAATTGTGAAAGTGCGCTTGATTTATCGTACAATTTCATTGGACCTCTGTGAACTACTCATCAATTTTATTGGTCTACTGTTACGAGGCAAAACGTTTACGAGGCGGCATGAAAAAAAACCATGTATTAGCCGCTCTGGATTAATGGCCGCAGAGTTCAAAGCTGTTCAAAATGTGGGAAAAAAGTAGCGGCTTATAATCCGGAATCTACGGTAATTAAGTATCATGATCACTTTTTCTTTTTAAGGGCTATCAAATTTAGACATCTACAGACATCTGTGATCAAACCAGTCCCACTCAAAATGCAGGATTTGAAACAGCCAGCTTGGATTGCTCTGCTTGAAACCAGACCATGCACAAATCCAGTGTGCATGACAATAGCACATTTAAACACAATTCATAAACATAAGAGATTCTACAGAACCTTGAAATCCAGAACAACATACACAAAATGCTGGAGGAACAGGAAATTTTGGGCCGTGACTCTTTATCATGATTAGAACGGAAGGGGAAGAGCCAGAATAAAAAGATAGAGGGTGGGGAAGGAGGAAAAGCTGGAAGGTGATACGTGAAGCCCAGTGGATGGGGAAGGTAAAGGGCTGAAGAAGAAGAAATCTGAAAGGATTGTGGACCATTGGAGTAAGGAAAGAAAGAGGGGCTCTAGGGGGAGGTGATAGGCAAATGAAGAGAAGAGGTAAACACCCAGTGCCTCTTTTAACAAGCCAATTTTGTGTCCAATTTTCCCAGAATCCCATGAACCCTAACTTTTGCACCAGTTTTCCGTATTAGACCTTACCAAAAGCCTTACGGAAGTCCACAAAGATCTCATTAACTGCACTGACTGCATTAAAACTGTAAAATTCCATCAAATGAATCAGACAGGAACTCCTCCTAACAAAACCACGCTGATTATCCTTGATTGATTTCTGCCTCTTCAACTACAAGTAAATTCTGCTTATGTACAAACATTGAGAAAAAGGTTGTTGACAGGAGATTTGAAGGGTGAGGGTTGTTGGTGGAACTCATTATCTTAAGGAAGGAAAGCTTTAACATTACGAGCCAATAATGCAATGCGAGGTCATACCTGCACCGGGAATAATTGCCAATTTGGTTTCAACAAGTCCCAATTTTGCAGAGGAGGCTGTAACAATAAAAGTGGAGAAATACATTATTAGATAAATATGACATCCACTAATCATGGTACATTTTGTTTTTATTATAGTTTAAAAATTTACCACCTTATAAAGGCTTCAGTGTCGCATCCTCTATTAAGTGGATACTCTAAATTGTTGAGTTCTAAAAAGATTAACAAGATATAGGTCATGATTTATGGGTGAACAATGCTGCCCTGGTTTACACTGCACCAATGAAGCATGCTGTTTCACTATGAAGCTGAATTCTAACTAGTTATTATTCAAAGTTAAACTCTTATCCCAGAGAAAGGGTGGATGAAAGAAAGAAATGTCAAGTGAAGAATTCACACCACTTGAAAATAAAGACCGTGGTGTACTCCAGTCTAAGGGTAATTAGTTATAATGCAAAATGAATTTTAAAAAATGGGATGTACATTTAAATATATAAAATATTTCAATGGAATGAACAGTGGGGATATTAATTCAAAATTACAGAGAACAAGGAGCAAGATTTTGATGTCTATTTAGATTGTTATTGAAATATGAACTGTGACATGATAAATGAAGCAGTTATTGGCTCAGTTTTTAAACAGAATAACATTTGAAATAATGGAAAACTAAGGCTTTAAAGAAGAATTTGTGCAATAGAAGTAGTTCTGGATTGTTGTGACAAATAGCTCTAACAATTAATAAATAATTGCCTCTGTGCATGTTGTATCAGAAAAAAAATTAATTTATAACTGAGGTTTGGAAGAGCAAACATTTTTGGCAATACCGTCATTATCTTGACCTGAAACCAAAGAACCAATGAGCTCATTCATGACATGGTATCCTACAGAAGCCAAAAAAATACAGCTGATATAGTTCAGAATTCCCTCTAATCCTGAACACTGAAGGTTCTGGATCGATGCTTCATATGCAACAAAATGGATCACTCCGGTGACTATGTGGTGGGTTATGAAGGCCCTCATTTTAGCACCTTCAAGACTCCCACACTCATACACTGCTGTGAATATGCACTTATGTCAGACCTCAAACTCTACCCCTGGCCTCAGCATTCAGTCCAGGATTTTTCTCTGAATTACTGAATCAAGGGACCAGATATGGATCTAACATGATTTGAATAGGGCCACCAATATTTATTAAAAAGATACATGAAAAGAAGAGGCTGTTTTTTAAAAACATTATTTTAATTAAAATTGATATTCTGACTTACATAAATTAATGTTCTAGCATAACCCAGGGACTTGGCATTCTGCCATTGCCCTGAGCAAAATCTTGAGAAAATCTGGCATGCCTCCACAGGGAGGTAAACTAATCCTCCTGGTTGAATTCATTGCCAGGGTTAGAAGCAAAATAATACTCTGGAAAACCCTGATTCATGGAGAGTGGAAGCTAACAAATGCTCCTGACATAATTCTTGGAACATGAACATTATAATCAACATCATGTTTCAGAGAGTCAAGTAAATGAGGTTGTGGCAATATTCCCAATCCATGCAATGGCGACCATTAGAATGTCACTGTTAGAGCAAGAGACAACTACGACGTTTCATCACCCACATCATGGCAACAACAAAGAATTCTGGACTGACTGCTGTCTAATCGGATCTATTGTTTCCACTAGCTTTTTCCCAACATAACACTGGCAACCAACACTGCTGCAATAAAACAAATGTCAAAGATGTCAAATCCCCTAAAAAAGATGGCTCTTCTCACACACCACTTAACTATCAACCTGGTGATTCTCAAGCAACAGCAGATACAGAATATCCACAGTGACTGGATGACTCCAAGGTCCACCATCAATAGCATTTGTGAAGACATTGTTAATCTTACTACCAGAAAATGCCACAAATTATTTGCCAACTTCAATGCTTGGACTATATTTTTACATGCACCATACTAGACCTTATTTTGAATTCCCTTAAAGCAGACATTATCAGGTAGACAAAAGAATGGCTCAAAGATGTTGTCTAGGTCCCCTTGAAAAATGCAATTCTCATTAATTACAGAATACGCCTGGTCTACTCAAGATGGAGAAGCATACAAAAAAGAAACCAAAAACCCCCAGTCTCCTCATCAGAAGCCTAGTGAAAACAACAGGAAACCCCCATCTCTCATACTATTCACCCACCATCCAGTCAATCACCTGCTTCCACATATGTGAATATATACTGGCCTTATCAGCCAATTCAGAGCTAGAGAAGTAGATGGAAGTCAGTCAGCCTCAACCCCAAGGGATTGCCTAGAGAAGAACCACTACCCTGAATGTACTTACATGCCCAAATATATACAGTACCAAAAAATTACAATTAAATAAAAAAGGTGGATGAGAGCAGTATAGGGCCTTTCATAAATAGTAGAAGAAAACATTATTGGTTGAATAATTACTTTGCAACAATTTTCAGAAGAGAAAATCAGAACTAAGTCATGAAACAAGTTATGAGCAATATAATGCAAATAAATGGCAGTAAGTTCTCAGGGCCATTTGGTTACTAAGGGAAATGAAATGCGTCAACTATGATCTTCCAGAAGTCTTTTCAAATGAGCAACCATTTCCTTCCACTGGAACATGGCATACCTATCTACTTTGAAGGGGGAATTATAGATGTTAGTTTGAATTCTGTTGATAAAAAAAAAACTTCACTCAGAGATTCAGCAGTTCAAAGAGATTGAATATGAGTTAATATAGGATATGTCTTGCCTGACAAACTCTACTGAGTTTATTGAGGTTGTCCAGTGTAGAAGATAATGAAATGTTAATCATATGACTTTCAATAAACTCATTCGTAAAAGTCTCAAACAAGAGAAAATCTGCAGATGTTGGAAATCCAAACAGCACACACAAAATGCTGGAGGAATTCAGCAGGCTAGGCAGCATCTAAGGAAAAAAGTACAGTTGACATTTCAGGCCAAGACCCTTTGGCAGTATTGGAGGAAAAAAGATGAGACACATTTAAAAGGTGGGGAAGAGGAAAGCGAAACACAAGATTATAGGTGAAACCGGAAGGGGGAGAGATGAAGTAAATAACTGGGAAGTTGATTGATGAAAGAGATACAGGGCTAGATAAGAGGGAGTCTGATAGGTGAGGATAGAAGGCCATGGAAGAAAGAAAAGGAGGGAAGGAGCACCAGAAGGAGGCGATGGGCAGGCAAGATAAGGTGAGAGAGGGAAAAGGGGATGGAAACTAGTGAAGCAGAGTGTGCGGGGTGGGGGGGGGGGGGCATTACCAGAAGTTCAAGGATTCAGTGATCATGCTATCAGGTTGGAGGCTACCCAGACGGAATATAAGGTATTGTCCTTCCATCCTGAGTGTGGCTTCATCGCGACAGTAGAGGAAGCCATGGATTGATATATCAAAATGGGAATGGGAAGTAGAATTAAAATGGGTGGCCACTGGGAGATCCTGTTTCCTCCGGAGGACAGAGCGTAGGTGCTCAGTGAAATGGTCTCCCAATCTGCATCAGGCCTCACCAATATAATGAGGACACACCGGGAGGACCTGGCACTGTATATGACCCCAACAGCCTCACAGGTGAAGTTTGGGGCCCTGAATGATGGTGAGGGAGAAGGTGTAGAGGCAGGTGTAGCACTTGTTCTGCTTGCAAGGATAAGTGCAGGAGGGAGATCAGTGGGGAGGGATGAGCAATCACATACGATTGCTATAGAAAGCAGAAAGTGGGGAGAGGGAAAGATGTGCTTGGTGGTGGGATCCCATTGGAGATGGCTAACTAACTAAAGTTTGTTGCTTAACTAAACTTTACAGAATTGAAAGGAAATCATTAACCAGTTCAAGAAATTAGCTGATCAACAAAAATCCGTGCTTTGTTAAGTATACAAAATTCTAATCAGACCATCCTGTTCATACAGTCACTTCAATGTATGAACAATATATTAGCTTTGGAGAGGCCCAAGCATACACTTACCAGAATGACAGCGGCAATCTAAAAGTTAAACTATGCAAAGAGATTATATAGATTAAGGATATTTTCTATTAAATTTAGAAACTCATCTAAGATTTCTAGATACAAGGACAACCAACAAGATAGAAGGGAAGAAATTAAAAGTTAAGGTCAGTTTTAAAAAGCCAAACTATGATGTAAGTTTGGGACTTGGATCTTCAAATGGAGGTTGAACCCTGGGCTAAGTGTAATATTTATTCCAAGACTACAAATATTTTTAAGATATGGGGCAAAGGCAGTTATGCACAGTTTAGACTTTGATTAGTTATGACCTTAAAGGATTGTCCAACACACTCAAGGGTATGAATGTCAGTTTCCTCTTCCTAGATTTTGAATTTCTATTGTTTTTTAAAATAAATAACCTTTTTAAAAAATGACAACATACAAGCCCAGATTTTGCTATTAAATGCAGATGGTAATTAATTTTGTAAGGTTCAAATATAAAGCCTTCATTGGCAAGGTTTGATACACCCAAGTGGTAGGCCACAATCACATAAGTAGAACTAAGGATATTGCCTTAAACTAAATAGTAGGGAGATGGATTCAACAGCTTGAAAAATAACAATGAAGTAAAATGAAAGCAGAATGCAGGAGAGATTAAAATGGTTCCAGGGTAATAAAAAAAAGATAAAATGTTTAGAAAGGGCTACAAATTTAACTTGGAAACAAAATTAAAGAGGGTGATGAATACAAGACTGAAAGTATTATGTTTGATGGCACTCAGTATACAAAAAAAGGCAGATGATTTTGTAGCACAGTTAGAAATTAGCAGGTATGATGTTGTGGGTACCACCTAGACATGGCTGAAAGAATATCCCAGCTGGCAGCTTAACATCCAAGGATACACTTCCTATCGAAAGGACAGGCAGGTGGGCAGAAGGTGTAGGAGTGGCTCTGTTGGTAAATCCTTAGAAAGAAAATGTAGACTCCTTGTGGGAAGAGTTAAGAAACTTCACCAGTAAAAAGACCCTGATGGAAGTTATATATAGGTATTTGAACTGTAGTCAGGGTATGGGGGTATAAATTACAAAGGTAATCCAGCCAATTATATTAAAGAGGATATCAAATATCTTTTCAGATATATAAAGAGTAAAAGAGAGCTAAACATGGATATTGGACCACTGGGAAATGATGCTGGAGAGGTAATATTGGGGGACAAAGAAATGATGGACAAACTCAATAAATATTTTGTATAAGACTTCACTGGGGAAGGTACCGGCAGAATGCCAGACATTCGAGAGTGTTGAGGGCAGAAGTGAGTGCAGTTGCTATTATTAAGGAGGTATTTCGTAAGCTGAAAGGTCAGAAGATTAAAAAGTCATTGCACCAGATGGACTACACCTCAGGGTTCGGAAAGAGGTGGCTGAAGAGATTGTGGAGGCATTACTACTAATGACCTTTCAAGAATCACTAGATTGTGGAATAGTTCCGGAGGACTGGACAATTGCAAATGTCACTCCAGTCTTTAAGAAGAAAGGAAAAAAGACAGGAAACTATAGGCCAGTTACTTTGACTTCAGTGGTTGGCAAGATGTTAAGAGTCCATTATTAAGGATGAAGTTTTGGAGTACTTAGGGCACAGATAAAATAGGTTTAAGTCAGCATGATTTCCTTAAGGGGAAATCTTACCTGACAAATTTTCTTTGAGGAAACAAGGACAGCCAGTGGATGTAGTTTACATGGATTTTCAAAAGACACTTGAAAGGTGCTGCACACAAGGCTGCTAAACATGATAAGGGCCTAGGATATTACAGGAAAGATAGCAGCATGGACAGAAGATTGGCTTATGGGTATTTGCAAATAAAACTACGCAAGGCATTTTATGTTTCAGAAAAACGGAACACATTTTATTGAACTCCAAAACCTGAACAGAAAGTGCGCTACAAATCCTTAATTACGCAATTATGTCAGACCAGCCTCTTAAAGAGAAACCTCAACTCAATGTTGGTGGTTGAGAATTTTGTACATTTCCAACAATTATGTTACCCTACAGGCTGACTGACAGTCAGTAAAGAGTGGAATAAAAGGGCTGTATTCTGGTTGGCTGCCGGTGACTAGTGATGTTGGGACTGCTTCTTTTTCATGTTATACTGTACAGTACTGTGCAAAAGTCTGAAACATCCTAGATTTTTTATATGGTTTCAGATGGCATGGCATCGACGGAACTCTAATTTTAACATCATCCAGGCTGTCTGGGATTACCTGGAGAGAAAGAAGCAAGTGAGACAGCCAAAGTCTGCAGAAGAAATGTTCTCTGAGATGCTTGGAATAATCTACTAGCTGATTTTCTCATAAAACTGCATGATGGTGCACCTAAGATAACTGATGCAATTTTAAAGGCAAAGGGTGGTCGTACCAAACATTCATTTGATTTAGTTTTTACTGTTAACTGCACTTTACAGTAAATATTTTGATTTTTCATTTCATTATTTTGAAAGCATCTTCAATTTACAGAATTTTTTTTAAACATACGCTTGCACCGTATTGTATGTCAATGATTTGGATGAGGGAATTGATAGCTTTGTGGCCAAGTTAGCAGACAATACAAAAATAGGTGGAGGGACAGATAATGTTGAGGAAGCAAGGAATCTTCAGAAAGACTTGGACAAAGTAGGAGAATGGGCAAACAAGTGGCAGATGGAATACAGTGTAGGAAAGTGTATGGTCGTGCCCTTTGGTAGAAGGAATAAAGGTAGATTATTTTCTAACTGCAGAACAAATCCAGAAGTCAAAAGTGCAAAGGAACTTGGAAGTCCTTGTGCAGGAAGGATTCCCTAAAGGTCATCTTGCAGGTTGAGTTGGTGGTAAGGAGGTAAATGCAATGTAACCTTTTGTTTTGAGAGGTCTAGAATATAAAAGCAAGTATGTATGCTGTAGATTCATAAGACTTTGGTTAGACTGCACTTGGAGTATTATGGGAAGTTTTGGGCCCCATTATCTAAGAAAGGATGTGTTAGTATTGGAGAGTCCAGAGGACATTCATGAGGAGGACAGAGAAGCAAAGAATTCCAGATTTTTTGGAAAGGCCAGTTAAAAAGTTTTCAGACCGCAAAATATTTCCAATAAAATTGCATCAGATAATGGCTATATGGTACAATTATTAGTTGTATATAGCAGATAATTGCAGCAACAAGAAAATATGCATGAAGGACCTCTATTTAATAAAAGGCAGATTGGATTAGAATACAAATAATCTGTATACACTTTTCTATGTCTGCAAAAGTTGCAGCAACCCTTAGTTGATTCATTTCATCTCATCATTGGTAATCAGAGACAAGTAGATTTCAGTATGATTTTGTATTAAAAGTAAACTTTTGTTATTCAAGTGTAACTAAACCCTTCTTTGTGTGAAGGGAATAAGTAAAAAGTGTTACTCTGGTATTTGTGGTAAAAATCCAGTGCACAGAGGGCACTATATTATTTAAAAAATAAAAACTCTGTCTTGAAGAAGTCATGCTTTACTTCACATGTACAGGGAGCTATAGATTTTGTTATTCACATAACAGTATAATTCCTTACCAGCCACACGAATGTCACAGGCTAGAGCTATTTCTAGACCTCCTCCTAAGGCAGCTCCATCAAGTACAGCAATTGTGGGCATTGGAAGATTACCTGTTAATTACACACAAAAAATTCTATTACACCCTAACTTTAATGATAGAAATAACATTCCATTTAGAACTTCAGTTTTATTTCAACTTGACATCAATGCTAAGTGAACTGGTAGCAGTGTTGTCGAATAAGTACATGAATATGATTTTAATAGAAGTCACTTTGTATGTAGCAAAAGCTTTATATTCTTAATAATTTTTACTACATCCAAAATTGCTGACGAATGAAAGCATTCACATGTAGATTTAGCTGTCTCAATTTATTTTCTTTTTTGTAAAATGGAGTAGATGTCTTATTATTTGCAGACACATTATCATTTAAGAAGCTGACATGTTTCCATATTGTTGCAACTAACCATCTTTTTAAAAATCGTTCAAATATTAAATTAAAAGTTTGAAATACATTCCTATAGATTTCAATACATTGGCCTCAATCAGTACCTAATAAATTTAGTTATCCATTGTAAAAGAAAGGATCCAATTCCAGGTGTTCAGTACACTTCCCCTCTGCTTATGACATAGAGAAACATGAATTCAAACAAGTTTACAAACTTAAAAGATTTTATTAGATTCAGAATTCAGCATACAGCAGGTTACTTAGAGCTTACCATTCAAGCAAGAGAACCCATTAAAAGTGGGAAGTATAACATGTACAGGTGGTAAAGAATCCACCTTCAGGAGCAAGAGAGGACACATGGTTGAATGGTGCCACTACAATGTCCGTGAAACTAAAGAGCCGATTGCCTGACTTCAGGAAAGGGAAGGAAGGTGAACATGTGCAGGTCTATATTAGGGGATCAGCGCTGGAGAGAGTCAGCAGCTTCAAATTCTTCACCATTAACATATTGGATGACTTGTCTTGCACCCTGCACGTAGATGTAATCACAAGGAAAGCACACCAGCATCTTTATTTCTTAAGATGTTAAGGAGGTTCGACTGGTCACTGAACACTAACAAACTTCTATGGATGCATTGCTGAAAGTGTTCTGACTGACTGCATCAGAGTCTGGTACAACAATTTAAATGTGCAGGAATATAAAAACTGCAGAGAAGTAAACTGTGCCCAATACATAAGTCACATCCTTTCTCACCATTGGTAGTATCTACAGCAGGCCGTGCCTCAGGGAGGCAACATCCATCAAAAGTCCCCACCATCCAGGCTATGCCATCTTCTCACAGTTAGCATCCGCATGTACATATAGAAGCCTTAAGTCCACACCACTAGATTCAAGAACACCTATTTCCCTTCAATATTCAGTTCCTGAACCAAATGTATCAACCCTAATCATTAGTGTTTAGTAACACTAAACTTTGATCATTTTGCATTAAAATTTACCTTTTTGGTTCCAATTTTGTTCTTTTTTTGAAAAAATTGTGCATAATTTATGTTAAATTTACATTTCTCCTTTTAAATGCTGCTTGCATATGCCATGTGCCTGTGTTGCTGCTGCAAGTAAGCTTTTCATTTCACCTGTATACATGTACTTGAGCAAATGACAACAAACTCATCTTTTACATTTCAATTATAACGGTATAACGAGGATTTATAATAAGAATTATAGTTATATTGTGAAGCAAGAGAAAATCTACAGCTGCTGGATTTCTTTACTGTGTCTTCCAACAGTTGCGAATGCCTGTCCTTACTGCTAATTTGGCAACTCTGGTTTTCAGTAGGACAGAGACTTGGGTTCTTGTGTCAGATAACCATGAGAGCAAGAACAAGCCACATACAGTATATCGTAATTATCAGTGGGTCACTTTTCCACCAACTCTGTTTCTAGGAATAAACTATTCTAGGGCATCCAGCCAGGTACAGGTATTGATTTTAACTGATTTTTCGATGACAGACTCGGCCATCTTCATCAGGGATGTCTAGTCTGGTGTTATTTATACTCCTGTTGTCCGTCCCTCCTGATTGGTTAGTCCTTATCCAATCAGGTTTCCACTGTCCCACCTTGTTTACCGTCAAATTCTAACTTGTCTTTGTTAAAACCCTTTGAAAGGAAGTATTTCAATGGCTTCCTTTACTAGGCAGCCCCAAAAGGCATTTCATGGCACAGTAGTTTGTGTCAAAGCTAATCCTATGGCTATAGTGAAAGCAAAGTTCTGCTACCACCGACTTCTCAGGATAACTCAACCAGATACACCTCCTGATCTCTTTGATGCGTGTTTCCACCATGCGTCCTGTCTGGCTGATTTACGCTGCTCCGCGTTCATAGGGAATCCTGTAAACGCCAGCCATTCTGAGTCCCAGGCCATCTTTGAACCGCATACCCTGGGATTTGAGCTTCCTTACAGGTTTGTGGATGATATTAATTGATACTTGAAAGTGATGACAACTTCTGCTTTACTACAGAAATCCGGACTTCGAGCAGATATATGCAAGACCTGGTACCTTCTGCCTCAGGTCCTGGTACCATCAAGACTTTATGGGCTCCCTAAGATACACAAGGAGAGATCCTCACCCCCCCCACCCCCCACCAAAGCCTATTGTCAGTGGGATAGATTCTCCAAATTACTACCTCACTAATCATTTAATGACCATGCTGTCTGCCTTTGTTAGGGACTGTGAGCATCACATCATGAACTCAACTGACTTCGTAAAAACGATAACCAACATCCAGCTGACTCCGGAAAACATAGTGGTGTCCCTGTTCATGAGAGTTCCCATTAAGGACAGCTTGGTCCTCCCTCAGTCTTTGATAAGAGTACCATTGACCTATCTGAACACACCCATATATCAATGTACTTCCCCTATAAGGGGAACCATTATGAGCTAACGGATGCAGTGGACATGGGTTGTCGTCAGGTATTGCTAATTTCTACCTGCAGAACTTTGAGGAGAGGCCTCTGAGTTCATCGTCCTTACACCCCAGATGCTTTTTCAGATACATTGATGACACCTTCAGAGTGTGACCTCATGGATTCCAGGCACTCCAACAGTTCCACGGCCATCTGAACACCACACATCCAAACATTCAATTTATGATGGAAATGGAGAAGAATGGTTGCCTTCCGTTCTTGGACATTCTGATATGATGGAAACCAGGCAGTAGCCTAAACATGGCACCTCCCAACATAAACAAGAAAAAATCTGCAGATGCTGGAAATCCAAGCAACACACACAAAGTGCTGAAGGAAGAGTACAGTCCCTTCGGCAGGATGAGAGACTCCCAACATAGAGCTTTTTTCTACTTTGATTAACCATGCAAAAATGATTTCGTACCCAGAGTCTCTACGAGGAAATAAAATGATTTTGCACAATGTTATACAAAATGGCTACAAGGTGAAGGAAACCAATTGAGCCCTTATAAGGGCTTATAAGTCATCATACCTGATGAAAAAGGCAGAGTTTGTCATTGAAATGTCAATTAAAGTCAATACTTGTATCTGGCTAGAAGCCCTGGAAGAATTTATCCATCATATATGCAGGGGAAGCACTAGATGCTTTGTTTCTAGATCAATAATTTACTGTTGGACCTCAATTTTCAGGTTTCCAAGGAACTGTGCTTTTTTTTTCATTTGATGTGTTTGTTAAAGACAATGTAGATCTTCTGATTATCCTCATCAATCTGTTCCTGATTCTTTCTAGTGAAGCCCCAAATGTCTTCACAGGCACTGACACTAATGGACTTCAGAACATCTGAATACATCGAGAACCCAAAACACAATGAGTTCCGTATAATTAGAGTAGTCATAGCTTTAGTAAACCCATGTCCTTTAACTACTGGTCTGTAAAAAAGGAATGACTAAAATTAATTTTTCTTCTGAAGAGAGTATCAATGATATCCCTAAAGAAAAGCTGAGAGGCAAATTATGATCTGTCTTTGCTTGGAGGGTTCCAGAGACAAGATAGCTTAGAATTAAAGTGACTTTCACCTCAAGAGTATAGCAACCTTAGTACAGGTGTGTGACTCAACAATTCCTGAAGAACACTGCAAATTTGTTATTACTGCCTTGGAAATGTTTAGTCTTTCAGTACTTTGTTCCTTGAAAAACTGGAGACAAGAATACAGCTGTGACCTCTGGGCCACAATTTATGAAGTGCAATATCTTACAGAAGTATAATGAGCTGGAGGAGATTACAGAGAGGTTGAGTAAAACCATGGAAGAATATGCAGATAAAAACTTGTAAAAACATGGCATAACATATTATAGAGACAACTCAGAATTTTAAAACATGAGAAAATCTGCTGATGCTGGAAATCCAAAGCAACACACACAAAATCCTAGAGGAACTCAACAAGCCAGACAGCAACTATGGAAAAGAGTAATCAGTTGATGTTTCAGATCGAGACTCTTCATCAGGCCTGGAAAGGAAGGGGGAAGAGCCAGACTAAGAAGGTAGGGGGAAAGGAGGAAGTGGTACAAGGTGGTGGGTGATAGGTGAAACCGGGAAAGGGGGAGGGGTGAAGTAAGGAGCTGGGAAGTTGATTGGTGAAAGAGATAAAGGCTGGAGAAAAGGGAATCTGATAGGAGAGGATAGAAGACCATGGAAGGAAGGGAAGGAATAGCACCCGAGGTAGGTGATGGGCCGGTAAGGAGATAAGGTGAGAGGCAGAAACATGAATGGAGAATGGTGAAGGGGGGTGCAATTACTGGATGTTTGAGAAATCAATGTTCATGCCATCATGTTAGAGGCTACCCAGGTGGAATAAAAGGTGTTGCTCCTCCAACCAGAGCATGGCCTCATCGTGGCAGAAGAAAGAGGAGGCTGTGGACTGACATGTCGAAATGGGAATGGGAGGTAGAATTGAAATGGGTGGCTACCAGGAGATCCCACTTTTTCTGGCGGACAGAGCAAATTCAAAAGACAGATGATGGGCGACATTGCAAAGTAAGTTACAGATAGGCTTAGATGATCTTGTATCAAGGCTGATCAGGAATCAAATGAAATCATGAAGGATTTCAGAAGTTCTCAAAAGATGAGCCAAGGCAGAGGATAGTACTGTAATGAGAATGGACAGCATTGTTCATGAGAATGGTCTTAAATTCACCTCAGTATCAAGTATACCATCAAGGTTATAAACAGCTATCTTCACTCTACACTCTCAGTCCTGATGCAGAATTCTAGGAGTAAATTCTGCTGATTTGTTTCTGTGCACAGTTGATTCATAATGTTCCTTCATTATTTTCTCTCAGGATATCATGTTGTGAAATTGGACAGCTATGTTTTGTTCCTCCATTCAGAAGGAAAGGTGATGAAAGTGCTAGTTATGCTATTTAAGGCTGATGACACGTTCTTTGTTGAGAAATGTACATACCAAAAGAAAACACTGGAAAATTTTGTCATTCTGTACATTACCCAGATTTCCAGAAATACTTAGATGTTCTGCTTGAAAGGATGCTTCATCAAGTGGGTAGCTCAGTACAATTTGGAGATGAATGAAGAAATGACTGAAAAGTAAAAATCAGTTCATAATAAATAACTGATGCCCAGCCTCAAAGAATCTTCAGGAAAATTGCTGGAGTGATATAGTTTAATGAACCACTTCACAAATTCTAGAAAGGCCTGGAAAATAATTATACATAAGCAGAAGAGTCAGAGCTCGAAGTTACAAATAAAAGGACAAGTTTTACATACCAAGAGAAAACAAAGGTCGTATTTAGTGAAAAATGCTGAACTAACTCAGAAAGAAACTGAGAGGGATGATACCAGGCACTGAATTAGTTATCACTATTCACAAACAGATTAACTGGTCATTATCTCACTGTGGTTTGTGAGGCCCTGCTGTGCACAAATTGGCTGCTGCTCCAATACTTAAAAATTATTCCTTTGGTTCTAAGGTCGATTATATATCCAGAGGTTAGAAAAGACAAGCAATAAATATAATTACATTTTCTTTCCTTTGCAGAACACCAATTAACAAAATAACACATGCCAAACTAGATTAGTAAATGAATACAGCAAAACCCCAAGGATGGCATACTGAAGAATCTGTGTACTGTTCTGGTCGGGTGTCTATTTGAAAACTGAATTAAGTTCTAGCCATTAAGGCACAAGCAAAATGGAGAAATATGGAAGTGATATGGAGAAAGGCTTAGGTCTAACCCTTTGAAGCAAGCTATAAGTTATGAATAAAGACAAGAGAAATTTGCATTCAAGCTTTCGAATTCTTAAGGTACTTTCAGAAAGAGTAAAGTTTAAACCTGAGCTCTAAGGCAGAAGCACTCTGCCAAAAGCTAATTTCAACAAAAATGCAATAAAGCGCTTTATGACACATAAAAAAACTTCTGTACACATAATTGCCTTTCTGTTAGGTAGTAATGTATGGAGAAATCTTTGAAATTACTCAAATATATGGTAACCACTGTGATACACCCCACCACTTTTGATTGCACGATAAGCAAGATGAGCCAAATAGCAACCTGCATGCAAACTTATCATTATTTTCACCTGATATTGTGTAAAAATAGGTCAAGTTGGAATGTTATATTAGCACGTAATACATCTTTAAACTAAAATAACACTGATACATGACTGCAGCTTTATTCCTTTGGTTTAGGATATCATAACGGTCTGATTACATGCAGCACACAGCTGTCTCCCAAAGTAGAGGTGTTATTATTTTTATATTGTATGTGGGACTGATTAAAATACAATATAAATTATATAAATATAAACATATGAATTTGGAAAAGCAGACAACTCGGTCTCTGGAGTACATGTGATTTTTAATATCATCTTGGCTGATCTGGTGTTAATATCAACTGCATTTCCACCTATACCTGGTGACTTCACATCTCCTTGCTTTAAGAAAATCTAACTACCTTTGCCTTAACAAAATACAAAGGTTTTGCAACTAATATCCTTTGAAGAAACTAATTCCAAAGTCCCACAACTCTCGGAGGAAACAAAAATGGGTGACTCATTACTTTTAAACAGAGAATCCTCGTTGTTGATCCCTTCACAAGAGGAAGCATCCTCCCCATGTACACCCGTTCTAGATTTCTCAGGACCTTGTACATATTTCAATCAAGTCTCCTTTGAAACCACACTGAATGCAAACTTTCCTCATAAAACCTGCCAATTTCAGGTTTCACTGCATTCTACCTTCCCTGAACTACTTCCAAATCTTTTATATCCATCCTTGAATAAGGAGTCTAATGTTGTAACAGTACTTCAGATGTGCACGCCTATGCCCTTTATAGTTAAACCAATACCTTCCTATGTACAGTATGTATCCAATTCCACAAGTAATTAACAAAACATTCTGCTTGCTTTCCCAATATTTTTGCAATCTCTCACTATTTGAATATTGTCTTTTTCCTAAACCAAAATGGAAAAAAGACATAATTTCACATACCTTTAGAGCAAGTACCTCTCACTTTCATGGACCAATCAATACACCTCACCAACCAGAAAAAGAACCTATTTTACCTACTCACTGTTTCCTGCTAGCCACACAAAATGCTGGAGGAACTCAACAGGTGAGGCAGCATCTATGGAAAGGGATAAAGAGTCAACATTTTGGACTGAGACCCTTCAAAATCTGATTAAGGATCTTGGCCCATAACGTCAATTCTTTAATCCCTTCCACAGACAATCTGCTGAGTTCTTCTAACATTTTGGGTCAAAAATATCAAAAAATTAATAATTCAGATTCTACAAAAACCAAACCATTTAAACCAAATCACCGTGTATGAACATTGGCCTTAAAGCAGGATTTACAGACTTAAAATTTACTGCCAATAGTAAGCTCTCTGTAGTCACCACTGAAAATGGAAACAAAAATTATACTCGCCATCTACAAATTGATTGAAAATTGACTTGCTAGTAAGATTCAGACAATTCATCTGTGTGGATTGGGCACAATAATCCCTGCTGACAAAACAGTTGGCATAAAAATCAACTTTGATGGTTAACAAAGCCTTGGTCCCAGTTTTTACTAGAAGGCTAACAAATCCAGGATTTTCACTTTTACAATCAAGTCTCAGATTTGCTCACACTTGTGATGTTGTGTCAGGGGAGGTGCTTGTGGTAACATTTCCCAGAAAATTTGAACTTACATATTCATGTTACACACAAGACAAATTTATTACCTCTTAGGTCTTTCAAATGCAAATACAGTAGATTCCAGTTAATTAGGCCATTAGATAATTGAGACAGCAACTTATTTGGGACAACTTTTAAAGAACAAAAATAAATCCATAAATTTGCCAGGATTCCCTGGCTTGATTTGGGATACTATGCCACTTAACTGGTGCAGGAGGCTTGCCAAACAGTTTCTAACTAGCATTAATCACGTGCACTTGTGTGACCGGTAGACATAACATGCTTGGAGTAAGCATTTTTTTAAAAATAGTGTCAGTTGTGTATGTTTGTATTCAAAATGCAGTGACTTTTGTTGCTGATAGCTGGCGAGAAATAAGCAGCAAGATAATTCAGAACTGTTTTGCTGACTACAGTTTCAAGCATTCAAGCTTGGAGATGCCAGAAGGTAGAGTGAAAAACGAAATGATTTCACTACTTCAACTAGTTAAGAACTACGAAGAATTTGTAAGTATTAATAATCATCTTGAATGTAACCCTGAAAATGAAGATTACAGGAAATAGTTGTTGAAAGCATTGTATTTATCCATTATCTGTACTATGAGTTTGCGTTGATTTTGTTCATTTAGTCATCAACAATATGGTAGCGTACCATATTCTGAATTGCTCTGTCGATAACTGTCAACAGCTAATACACAATTTTATAGAACCGTACTAGTAATGATCAGCTGTCTGGTGGTGTAGTGGCATCAGTGTGGACTTCAAGACAAATGGTCCCAAGTTCAAATCCAGCTAGCTCCATCTTGGGTCCTAGCCTCTGTAGTATCCAAGAAATCTTCAAGGAGCAGTGCATCATTAAGGACCCCACTGCACAGGGCATGTCCTCTTCTCATTGTTACCATCAGGAAGGCGATGCAGAAGCCTGAAGGCACACATTCAGTGATTCAGGAACAGCTTCCTCCCGCCTGTCATACGAATCCTAAATGGACATTGAACCCATGAACACGCTCTCACTCTTTTATTATATACAGTACTATTTTTGCATTATTTTTAATCTATTCAATGTACATATATATACTTACTCTAATTGATTTCTTTTTTTTCTTTCTATATTATCATGTATTGCATTGGACTGCTGCTGCTAAAAAGGAGGATCACTCCCCCTCCTTTCTTTCTCCTGAGGCCTCCCGTCCCATGATCCTTTCCCTTCTCCAGCTCTGTACTCCATCTCCCTCTGGTGCTTCCCCCCCACCTTTCTTTCTCCTGAGGCCTCCCATCCCATGATCCTTTCCCTTCTCCAGCTCTGTATCACTTTCGCCAATCACCTTTCCAGCTCTTAGCTTCATCCCACCCCCTCTGGTCTTCTCCTATCGTTTTGCATTTCCCCCTCCTCCCACTACTTTCAAATCTCTTACTATCTTTCCTTTCGGTTAGTCCTGACGGAGGGTCTCAGCCCAAAATGTCAACAGCGCTTCTCCCTATAGATGCTGCCTGGCCTGCTGTGTTCCACCAGCATTTTGTGTGTGTTGTTGAGTAAATATGAATATAGTTATTTGCATGGATGGAAGGTAAACAACAATATCACCAAATTGTGTTCAACAGCCCAGTTTTGTGATGTGATGTAGTGCGTTGATTCTGTCCTTGGTCATCAATTATATCGCTAACATCTTACATTCAATTATTTTCTTTCTTTCTTACTTTGAATTTACAATTTGGGTTGTATTCCCTTGCACCCATGTGAGTTCACTGTCAGCAAAATATGCAGGCAACCCCTGTATAATAGCACCACGAGTAACTGAAATTTGCCCCAAATAGAATTCTCACATCACTGACAAAAAATCTGGTTTATGGAAAAAATATCGCTCTTGTAAAATATGTGAGAAAAAAAATAAATAAAAATTTATTTTTCAACTTGCATTTGTTCATGCATGTGCAAATGACACAGCTTTACATTATGCAAAATTGCAATACAGAACACATTCTAGGATTGCAACCAACCTACCTCTCCCCCACCTGCTGTAATGTGAAGGGTGCCTTTAGTTCACTGTCTGCAGTTGCATAACTAATGTTAAGTGTCATACAATCCTAATCTACCAGCTAAAAGCCTTGAGAAGCAGGTTTTTATCCCTCCTATCTATCTCTACTTGTTTGCTTGGTTTCATTCCATATATTTTGTGTACTGTAAAGTAGGTGATATTTGGGGTATAAAGGGAGTGTTTTGTGGATGCATGGGTGATATGTAGATTTACTGGAGCCAAGTACTGTTGACAGTAACACACTTATGATGATGATTTCCAAAAAGTACTCACCTTCATCAAAAATGAAGGCTTAAGTATGTATTAAGCTAAAACTAAACAAGCATTGACCTTTAAAATAGGAAAACAAGAAACATAAATTTGTATATTTGCTGGTTCTTCTATCGCTTTCTTTTAACAACTGCTTTTTCTGTTCTATCTGTCATATTACCTAAATGCCAAAACACAGACCATTGGCCATGTAATAACACGTACATAAACTTTTACAATATTTACATAAAGAGCAAGAGAATATTTTCAGATCAAGGTTGTAATCAGTTAAAGTCCAACCTTATGTCTCCATTGTGATAGGTGGAAACGGGTAAGACTGGTCAACAGAGCTCTGGCAAAGGTGTATAGGCCAATCTGTTGTACAGTGGATGCAATGGACTCCAATCATACCATCGACTTCAGAGGATGATGAAGAGGGGAGGTCATCAATGGTCTATGATCCACTGAGGTCTAAGGGCCCAAGTAAGTAGCAAGTAAGTTGTAATCAGTAAAATTCAGTCCTCAAAACCATGAGCATTCATGATCAAATTCAAAGTTTTTGATGTTCTGTGTTAGCTTAGTGTACAGCATCTGAAAACTGGTGTTGGATTTTCCAGATTTAATTCATCTGTTGATTCCATTAAGCATTATCAATGCAAATGAATGGAGTGGTGAGTGACATTTATATACCTTTCGCTGTTCTCTGGCCCAGTAGCATTTCTGCATAAACAATCTTGTCACACTTATTCAAATGATATTGTCAAAGGCCGCAAAAGAAAATGTCAGCAGTCTTTCCAGATACTTATTTAATCACAATTTCTAAATGCAGGAAATCAAAGGTCAGATTGCTTACTTACTAACTATAACACTGAGGCACAGAGGAGGCCACTCATCCTATTAGTATCATGCTAGTTCCTAGCACAGCAATCCTAACAGACTCATTTCCCCCTCAGCTACCCCCCAATATTTCACAACTGTCAGGCAACTTACTGTTATAGTGAGATACAAAATGGAAGCAGACCTTTCAGCCCACAAGGACCAAGTCAAACACCAAGCATCCATTTTTATACTGATTGTACCCTATTCTCTGTACATTCCCATCAACACCCCCAGCTACTGTCACACAATGAGAATTTACACTGGCTAATTTACCCACAGATATTTAGATATGGGGTGAAACAGGAGCTCCCAGTGGAAACCCACGTGGCTACAAGGAAAATGTGCAAAGTCAATAAAGACAGCACCTCAGGAGAAAAGATCAAATCCAGCTTCCTGGAGTTGAGGCAGCTGGTCTACCTGTTACACTATTGTGTTACACTTTTTTGAAACAGCTTTCGGATCTTTAATTTCACATTAACACATAATTTTCAGTCTACAAAACAATGTTTCCAGTCTCACTTTCCACTGTATTAAAATTACGCTAATCCAAAAAAAATATCATCACTGGCTGGTGTATTTCTCAAATTGTTCTATTACAAGAAAAGCTTGTGCTCAACTGAGAAAGCCACTTTTATCAATCCTTGGTAAAATGTAGCACTCTGTTGAAAAACATTTCAACAGGATTATGTTTATACTCCAAATCCCCGTTCATGATCAGAAAATCAGTATTAATAAAAATGATTGTGACTGAATGTATTGATCAGATGCTCAGCAACACGGTTATATTTACTTTGCCCACAGTGGTGTGAAATTTGATCTGTAAAAATATAGTTGAAGCCTAATTGCGTAATCAAACTTAAATAGACTTTGTGTCCAGAAAGCTGGTGAACATAAGCAAGTTTACATTAAATAATTAAAATGAATCGTGTCCAATTGCTTTAATATGGTCAAAATTTATGAGAATATGACAATTATAGAAAAACTTCCCAAAGCTAGCCAAATTTTCCATTGCATTTTGCAAAAGGCCCAAATAACAATGAAACATTTTATTTTACAAACACAAGAAAATCTGCAGATGCTGGAAATCTGAGCAACACACACAAAATGCTAGAGGAACTCAGCAGGCCAGGCAGCATCTATGGAAAAAAGTACTGTCGACATTTTGGGCCAAAACCCTTCGGTAGGACTGGAGAAATAAAGCTGAGGAGTAGATTTGAAATGTGGGGGGAGGGGAGAGAGAAACACTAGGCGATAGGTGAAACTTGGAGGGTGAGGAATGAAGCAAGGAGCTAGGAAGTTAGTTGATGAAAGAGACAGAAGACCATGGGAGAAAGACGAGGGGGGGGGGAGGAGCACTAGAGGGAGGCAATGGGCGGGCAGGGAGGTAACATGAGAGAGGGACAAAGGGATGGGAAATGATGAAGGGGGGTGGAGGTATTACTGGAAGTTTGAGGAATCGATGTTCATGCCATCAACTTGGAGGCCACCCAAACGAAAAACAAGGTGTTGTTCCTTAAGTGTGGCCTTATCCTCACAGTGGAGGAAGCCATGGATAGACATGGATAGACATAAAAATCAAAGCTCATGGCACTGGGGGGAAGACATTGACATGGATAGAAAACGGGTTGGCAGATAGAAAGCAAAGGGTAGCGGTGAATGGGTGTTTCTCGGAATGGCAGGTGGTGACTAGTGGGGTGCCACAGGGCTTGGTATTGGGACCACAGCTGTTTACAATTTACGTCAACGATTTAGATTAAGGCATTGAGAATAACATCAGCAAATTTGCTGATGATACTAAGCTGGGTGGCAGTGTGACATGTGATGAGGATGTTAGGAGAATTCAGGGTGACTTGGATAGGCTGGGTGAGTGGGCAGATACTTGGCAGATGACGTTTAATGTGAATAAGTGTGAGGTTATCCACTTTGGGTGTAAGAACAGGAAGGCAGATTATTATCTGAAAAGTGTAGAGTTAGGTAAGGGAGAAAAACAAAGAGATCTAGGAGTCCTTGTTCATCAGTCACTGAAGGTGAATGAGCAAGTGCAGCAGGCAGTGAAGAAGGCTAATGGAATGTTGGCCTTTATTACAAAGGGAATTGAGTACAAGAGCAAGGAAATCCTCTTGCATTTGTACAGAGCCCTGGTGAGACCACACCTGGAGTATTGTGTACAGTTTTGGTCTCCAGGGTTAAGGAAGGACATCCTGGCTGTAGAGGAAGTGCAGCGTAGATTCACGAGGTTAATTCCTGGGATGTCTGGACTGTCTTACGCAGAGAGGTTAGAGAGACTGGGCTTGTACACGCTGGAATTAAGGAGATTGAGAGGGGATCTGATTGAAACATATAAGATTATTAAGGGATTGGACAAGATAGAGGCAGGAAATATGTTCCAGATGCTGGGAGAGTCCAGTACCAGAGGGCATGGTTTGAGAATAAGGGGTAGGTCATTTAGGACAGAGTTAAGGAAAAACTTCTTCTCCCAGAGAGTTGTGGGGGTATGGAATGCACTGCCTCGGAAGGTAGTGGAAGCCACTGGTACATTTTTACATTCTACATGGTCTTGTTCTAAAATTCAACCTTTTTGGACAAATTTAAGACTTTTATTGGAACAAATTACGGGAATAAAACTTCCTCATAATCCAATATTACTTTTACTAGGTGATATTGAAGGGACAAAACCGAAACTCAAACTTAATAAATATCAGAAAGAATTTATAAAAATTGCGCTGGCTGTAGCCAAAAAGGCTATTGCAATTACTTGGAAATCAGATACATATTTAAGTATAGATTGTTGGAAAAAAGAAATCTATGGCTGTATTCCATTAGAAAAAATTACTTATAACTTAAGAGATAAATATGAAACATTTTTGAAAATCTGGGGCCCTTATTTACAAAAGACAGGACTAAATATATAGGTGCTCTGAAGAGAAAATTAATGGTTACTTGGGGAAAGAAATAAATATATATACTAAAGTTATTAAGAACTCCATGGAGCATGTGGAGACCTTCCAACAACCAGGCATTCTTTCTTTCTTTCTTAATTTTTTTTATATAGGGAAGTTAGGGGGGAGGGATTAAGGGGAGGGGGGAAGGGTCACATAATTTTTTTTTTCTACACTTGTAATCATTTAAAAATGCAATTAAATAAAATTTAAAAAAAAAAAAAGGAGCTAGATAGGTATCTTATGGATAGGGGAATCAAGGGATATGGGGACAAGGCAGGAACCGGGTATTGATAGTAGATGATCAGCCATGATCTCAAAATGGTGGTGCAGGCTCGAAGGGCCGAATGGTCTACTTCTGCACCTATTGTCTATTGACATATGGGAATGGGAAGTGGAAGTAAAACGGATGGCCACAAGATCCCACTTGTTATTTTATTTTACTGCGTCTAAAGAATGTGATGGCAAGATACAGTCATTATGAACACAGAAAAATACAGCATAGGAACAAGCTCTGCAGCCCGCCATATGTGCCAAGCAGGATGCAAAATTAAACTAAATCTATCTGCCTGTATGTAATCCATTCATCCCCATTCCCTGATGTTCATATGCTTGTCTAAATGCCTCTTAAATGCCACTATTGTGCTTCTACCACCACACCAGCATCATATATGAACAGATGAATTGGGAATAGTAGACAACTTGGACTCCTGAACCCACTCTGTATTTCAATGCGATCATAACCAATACATCACTACCTGGGTACCATTCTCTGAGCAAGAAATAATATTTTGTTAACCTTTCTAATTTCTTGTTGCAGCCAGACACTAATCATCCAAGAGCAGATTACTCTGCTTCTCAGAGCGTTGAAACCTCCATTACTTTCAGTAGGATTTTCCATTCAAGTGCATTGGTACTTCCAAATCAGGCCATGATACAACCAGTTAATACACTCTCCACCACACATCGATAAGTCTGTCAAAGTTTTAGATGGCATGCAGAATCTTTGCAAACTTCTAAGGAAGAAGAGGTCTTCCTTCTTCGTAATGGCATTTACATCCTGAACCCAGGACATATCCTCTGAAATGGTAACATCAAGGGATTTAAAGTTGCTAACTCTCTCTACCCCTGACCTCCCGATAAGGACTGGCTCATGTTCGGCATAAGCCAAGCAACGCACGTCATCAAAAACACAAAACCCTGTGAAGTATGGTGGTGACTGCATTATCTGTGGGGATGCTTCACTGCACCAGACTTTGGAAGGCTTGTGAAGGTAAAGGAGAAGATGAATGCAGCAAAATACAAGGAAATCCTGCTGGAAAGCCTGATGTAGTCTGCAAGAGAGCTGCCACCTGTGAGAAGATCTGTTTTCCAGCAAAACAATGACCACAAGCCAAAGCTACACAGGAATGGCTTAAAAACAACAAAGTTAATACCCTGGTGTGATCAAGTTAGAGTCCAGTCCTCAACCCAATTGAGAATTTGCGACTGGACCTCAAAAAGGCTGTTCATTCATGATCCCATGCAATCTGACAAAACTTGAGCAGTTTTGTAAAGAAGAATGGGGAAAAACTGCAGTGCCCAGATGTGCAAAGCTGATAAGAGACCTATCCACATAGACTCAAGGATGTAATTGCTGCCAAAGGTAACTGATTTGAAGGGGCTGAGTAATCATGCAATCAATTATTTTGTGTTTAATAATTGTAATAAATTTAGCCCAATTTGTAGAAATTTGTTTTCACTTTGACATGAAAGAGTCTTTTCTGTTGATCAGTGTCAAAAAAGCCAAAGTAAATCTACTGTGATTCAATGATGGAAAACAATAAAACATGAAAACTTCCAAATGGCTGAATACATTTTATAAGCACTGTAGACATATTTCATTGCTGCACTGATAATGTTTGTTGTCAGATGATGTTAATGGTGAGACATGGTACTGAACATTGCCACTGAACGTTAGAAGTAAATGGTTAGACTCTAATGCTGGAGATGATCCCTGCTTGGCACTTTCCTCAATTTTTAAAAGTTAACAATGTATGCTGTACATGCCTTATAATTACCACATGTACTTGTTTCGGTGATAATTATAAAATCTGCATGGAGTTTTCATTTAGCATATTTGCCTGACAATTACCTTTTTGTCTTTAATTTTGCAGAACCCTGTGTACCTAAGGATTACCTACACGAGCTGCCAGTTTGATCAAAGTTCCAAGCAGAAGCAACAGCTGTATGTTATTTTTTTAAATCACTGGGCTGGTTGAACAAAATGTGTTAAACAAAATACTCAATAGAGTGATTCAGAGACCAAGGGAATTCTGTCTTGAACATAATCACTCGAACTTATATATAAATGTGAGTGCATGCATTTTTATTTTATATTTTAGAAAATAAATCATAAGCTGTACATGTGCAATCATTATTATAAAAGCTGTTTATACTTATATTTTTGCAAATAACATTAATCAATCTTTGATTTTGCTCCACAATCGCCATCAGCACAGGTGCACCACAGGCTGTGTGTTTAGTCCCCTGCTCTACTTGCTTTACACTTATGACTAGGTGGCTAAGCACAACACCAATGCCATTTTCAAGTTTATTGGAGACACCATTGGTGTAGGCTGAATTGCAGGTGTTAATGAAGGGAGATTGAAAATCTCACTGAGTGTTGCCACATCAGCAAACTCTTACACAATGTCAGCAAGATGACTGATTATTGACTTGAGGAGGACGAAACCAGAGGTCCTTATTGAGTGATCAGAGGTAGAGAGGGTCAGCAACTTTAAATTCCTCAGTGTTATCATTTCAGAGGACCTGTTCTGGGTCCAGCATGCAAGTGTAATTTCAAAGAAAGCACGGTAGCCCCTCTTCTTCCTCAGAAGTTTGCAAAGATTCCGCATATCAACTAAAACTTTGACAAACTTCTATAGATGTGTAGTGAAGAGTACATACATTAGCTGGCTGCATTACGGCCTATTATGGAAACCAATGTATTTGAACCAGAAAAGCCTACAAAAACAGTGGATACAGTCCAATCCATCACAGATAAAGCCCTTCCTGCCACTGAGCACATGTACATGGAGCACTGTCACAGGAAAGTGGCATTCATCATCAGGAACCCCCACCACCCAGGACATGCTCCCTTCTCGCTGCTAGCATCAGGGAGATGGTACAGGAGCCTCGGGATTCACCAGCAGGCTCATGAACAGCTGTTACCCCTCAACTATCAGACTCTTGAACCAAAGGGGATAAGTTTATCTGGTGGCAGCAGTGGTTTTTGCAGACCCAGGTAACTTCTTCCAGTTTGTCTGCAAAACAGCTCATTTTTCTTTTGAAGGTGACTTGTGTCCTGTTGGACTCCATGAAATACAGCTGCAAAGAACACAGAAATCTACAGCACATTACAGGCCCTTCGGCCTACAATGTTGTGCCGACCATGTAGCCTACTCTAGAAACTGCCTAGAACTTCCCTAGCGCATAGCCCTCTATTTTTCTAAGTTCCATGTATCTAAGAGGCTCTTAAAAGACCCTATTGTATCCGCTTCCACCTACCGCTGCCGCCAGTGCATTTCACACACCCACCACCTTCTGAAGTGAAAAACATATCCCTGACATGCCCCCAGTATCTATTTCCAAGCACCTTAAAACTATGTCCCCTTGTGTTAGCCATTTCAGCCCTGGGAAAAAGTCTCTGGCTATCCACACAATCAATGGCTCTCATCATCTTATACACCTCTATCAGGTCACCTGTCATCCTCCGTCACTCCAAGGAGAAAAGGCCAAGTTCACTCAACCTATCCTCATAAGGTACACCCTCCAATCCAGGCAACATCCTTGTAAATCTCCTCTGCACTCTCTCTATAGTATCCACATCCTTCCTGTAGTGAGGTAACCAGAACTGAACAAGTACTCCAAGAGGGGTCTGACCAAGGTCTTACATAGCTGTAACATTACCTCACAGCTCTTGAACTCAATCCCACAATTGATGAATGCCAACACACCCTACACCTTCTTAACAGCACTGTCAATCTGCATGGACCCCAAGCTAGAGGCAGGTTCCGTATTGTCATTTAAAGTAAAACTGGATAGGTATATGGACAGGAAAGGAATGGAGGGTTATGGACTGAGTGCGGGCCAGTGGGACTAGGTGAGTGTAAGCATCGGCATGGACTAGAAGGGCCGAGATGGCCTGTTTCCGTGCTGTAATTGTTATATGGTTATATGGTTATATCTCTCAGATCCTCCACACTGCCAAGAGTCTTACATAGAAACACAGAAAACCTACAGCACAGTACAGGCCCTTCAGCCCACAAAGCTATGCCAAACATGTCCTTACCTTAGAACTACCTAGGCTTACCCATAGCCCTCTATTTTTCTAAGCTCCATGTATCCATCTAGGAGTCTCTTAAAAGACCCTATCATTTCTGCCTCCACCACTACTGCTGGCAGCCCATTCCACACACTCACCACTCTCTGCATAAAAAACTTACCCCTGACATCTCCTCTGCATCTGCTTCCAAACACCATAAAACTATGCCCTCTCGTGCTAGCCATTTCAGCCCTGGGGAAAAGCCTCAGACTATCTACATGATCAATGCCTCTCATTACCTTGTACACCTCTATCAAGTCACCTCTGATCCTCTGTCGCTCCAAGGAGAAAAGGCCGAATTCACTCAACCTATTCTCATAAAGGCATGTTCCCCAATCCAGGCAACATCCTTATAAATCTCCTCTGCACCCTTTCTTTGGTTTCTATATCCTTCCTGTAGTGAGGCGACCCCACAGTACTCCAAGTGGGGTCTAACCAAGGTCCTATATAGCTGCAACATTACGTCTCGGCTCTTAAACTCAATCCCACGATTGATGAAGGCCAATGCACCGCATGCCTTCTTAACCACAGAGTCAACCTACATAGCAGCTTTGAGTGTCCTATGGACTCGGACCCCAAGATCCCTCTGATCCTCCACACTGCCAAGAGTTTTGCCATTAATGCTGTATTTGACCTACCAAAATGAACCACCTTACACATATGGGTTGAACTCCATCTGCAACTTCTCAGCCCAGTTTTGCATCCTATCAAATCCTGCCCCAACCCCCAACCTTTGTGTCATCAGCAAACTTACTAACCCACCCTTCTACTTCTTCATCCAGGTCATTTATAAAACTCACAAAGAGGAGGGGTCCTGCAGAACTCCACTGGTCACCGACCTCCAAGTAGAATATGAACAATCTACAACCACCCTTTACCTTCTGCAGGCAAACCAGTTCTGATTCTACAAAGCAAGGTCTCCTTGGATCCTATGCCTCACTTTCTGAAAGAGCCTTGCACGGAGAACCTTATCAAATGCCTTGCTGAAATCTATATACACAACATCCACTGCTCTACCTTCATCAATGTGTTTTGTTACATCGTCAAAGAATTCAATCAGGCTTGTAAGGCACAACCTGCCCTTGATGGAGCCATGCTGACAATCCCTAATTAGATTATGTCTCTCCAAATGCTCATAAATCCTGCCTCTCAGGACCTTCTCCAACATTTTGCCCACCACTGAGGTCAGACTCATTGGTCTATAATTTCCTAGGTTATCTCTACTCCCTTTCTTGAACAAGGGAACAACATTTGCAACCCTCCAATCCTCCGGTACTTCTCCTGTTGCTATTGATGATGCAAAGATCATCACAGGAGGCTCAGCAATCTCCTCCTTCGCTTCTCACAGTAGCCTGGGGTATATCTCATTCAGCCTTGGTAACTTATTTAACTTAATGCTTTTCAAAAGTTTCAGCACATTCTCTTTCTTAACGTCTATACGCTCAAGCATTTCAGTCTGCTGTAAGTCATCCCCACAATTGCAAAGGTCTTTTTCCCTGGTGAATACTGAAGCAAAGTATTCATTAAGTACCTCCTCCACCTCCATGTATATATTTCCACAATCACATCTGATTGGTCCTATTCTCACATGGTTCATCCTCTTGCACTTCACATACTTGTAGAATGCCTTGGGGTTTTCCTTAATCCTGCTCAACAAGGCCTTCTCGTGGCCCTTTCTGGCTCTCCCAATTCCATTCTTAAGCTCCTTCCTAGCAACCTTGTAATTTTCTAGAGCTCTTACAATACCTAGTTTCTTAAACCTTTAAGTTTTTCTTTTCTTTTTGACTAGATTTTCAACGGCCTTTATACAACACGGTTCCTGTACCCTAAAATCCTCTCCCTGTCTCATTGGAACGTACCTATTCAGAACTCCATGCAAAAGTTCCCTGAACATTTGCCACATTTCTGCCGTGCATCTCCCTGAGAACATCTGCTCTCAATTTATGCTCCCAAGTTCCTGCCTAATAGCATCATATTTTCCCCTACCCCAATTAAATGTTTTCCCAAATTATCTTTTCCTATCCCTCTCCAGCGCTATGGTGAAGGAGATAGTTGTGGTCACTACCTCCAAAATGCTCTCCCACCGAGAGATCTGACACCTGACCAGGTTTGTTTCCCAATACCAGATCATGCCTCTCCTCTAATTGGCTTATCTACATATTGTGTCAGGAAACCTTCCTGAACACACCTAACAAACTCCACCCCATCTAAACTCCTTGCACTAAGAAGATGTCAATCAATATTAGGAAAGTTAATATCTCCCATCACAACAACCTTCCTATTATTGCTCCATTCCAGAATCTGCCTCCTTATCTGCTCCTCAATATCCCTGTTACTATTGGAGTGTCTATAAAAATCACCCAGTAGAGTTATTGACCCCTTCCTGTTTCTGACTTCCACCCACACTGTCTCAGTAGACCATCCCTTCATAATTTCCTCCATTTCTGCAGCCGTGACATTATCCCTAATTTGCAATGCTATGCCCCCACCTCTTTTGCTTCCATCTCTGTTCTTTTTGAAACATCTAAAGCCTGGCACATTCAGCAGCCATTCCTGCTCCTGAGACATCATATGTAATGGCCACAACGTCATAGTTCCATGTATTGATCCAAGCTCAAAGTTCATCCACCTTGCTTATGATACTCCTTGCATTAAAATAGACACATCTCAACCCATCAGACTGAGTGCATCTTTGCTCTAACGTCTGCCTATCTTTCCTCAGAAACTCCCTACAAGCTGTCTCTACATGTGCTCCAACCTCCCCATCCTCTGCCTCTTCACTACATTTCCCACCCCCCTGCAAATCTAGCTTAAACCCTCCTCAATAGCATTAGCAAATCTCTCTGCCAGGATATTGGTCCCCTCAGATTCAAGTGCAACCCATCCTTTTTGTACAGGTCACACTTGCCCCAGAAAAGGTCCTGATGATCCAAAAATCTGAAACCCTGCCCCCTGCTCCAATCCACGCATTTATCCTCCACCTCATTCTATTCCTATACTCACTGTCGCGTGGCACAGGCAGCAATCCTGAGATTACTACTTATGAGGTCTTGCTTCTCAGCTTCCTTCCCAATTCCCTGTATTCTGCTTTCAGGACCTCCATCCTTTCACTACCTATATCGTTGTTACCAATATGTACCACAACCTTTGGCTGCTCACCCTCCCATTTCAGGAGATTACAGACACGCTAAGAAATATCATGAACCCTGGCACCTGGGAGGCAAACTACCATCCTTGTTTCTTTTTCGCGCCCACAGAATCACCTATCTATCCCCCTAACTATAGAGTCCCCTATTACCGCTGCCATCCTCTTCCATTCCCTACCCTTCTAAGCCACAGGACCAGACTCAGTGCCATAGGCATGCCCACTGTAGCTTCCCCCAGGTAGGTCACCCCTCCCCCCCACAACAGCACTCAAAATGGAGTACTTATTATTAAGGGGGACAGCCACAGGGTGCTCTCCAACACCTGACGCTGTCGCTTCTCTCTCCTGATGGTCACTGACCTATCTGTCTCTTGGGGCCCTGGGGTGACTACCTACCTGTAGCTCCTGTCTATCATCTCCTCACTCTCCCTAAAAAGCCGAAGGTCATTGAATTGCAGATCCAGTTCCCTAACTCGGTCTCTAAGGAGCTACAGCTCAATGCACCTGGCACAGATGTGGCCATCAGGGAGGCTGGAAGTCTCCTGGACATCCCACATCTGACACCCAGAACAGAAAACTGGCCTTGCTGTCATATGCACTATTCTTGTTGGGGGGGCAGGGAGAAAGGAACTTACCTCGCCTAGGCCCTTCCTTGCCAAAGCCCTGATGAACCAAAGGCCTACTATTCTGACTTACACTACTCCGACAACCACTCCACTAGACAGTGTCTCTCTTTTATTTTGGAGCTTTCTCAGCGTCCTTGCGCGATGACGAGCTACTGTGTCTATGCACTTCCCTGCCGACCTGTGTGAAGTTCACTCTCTCTGAATCGACTGGTCCTGCCATATGCCATGAAAATTATGTTTGTTACGAACCCCGTAACTGGGTCACTTACCAGCAAAGATAGAGAGGTCCGTTGAAGTCTGATGGTACTATTTTAACAGTATTTATTGGTAAAAATACACAAAAATAATATCAATGCGAACATACAGATACTATACGTCGTCAATACTAGATCTAAAAGTGCGGGTATAATAATAATCAATAAGAAATAGCTCTATCGTTGTCTAGGGGATAATGTATTGTCCGATGGAAATATAAAAGTCACTCAAGTTCATTCAGGCTGCAGCCTTTCATTGGAGTCAAGACAGAGTTTTTAGAAACTTGCTAGCTTTTCCTTTTTATGATGTCGATCCTTCCAGAGTTCCGTTGGTGTTGGTTTCTCCTTTAGCTAAAGCCGTTCTTCCGTGGTAAGGCCCCAATCCCGGCAAAGGGAAAGGACGCACGCGGGCCCCCACCGGCTGTCGCTATTAAACGCTGTCATGGGATTTCTAGCGTTTCTCCTGGTGTGTCTCAAGGGGTTGTTCCCCAGACCCTCTTTTATCCTTACTCACGGGGTCTCAGATGTCAATCAGGTTGGGATGATTCAATCCCTCAACCAGCCCACTCTGGTCATTCCCTGAGGGCTTCAATGAATAGTACAGTACTCAATACACAATTCCGTCTCCAAGAGACAATAGTCGTTATCAATGGTTCCGCCTTTCTGGGGGCCAGACACATTCCAAACCCTTGTGGATTCTGTGTGTCTCTCTCTCTCATTTCCTGGGTCTCAGACCTGAATTAATAGCAATCTTGTGATTCTCAAAAAGGAGGGGGCTACTTTGTACCCTTCGGCCCCTCAGAGTTGTGGCACATTCGTAACACTATGCACTTCCCTGCCGACCTGTGTGAAGTTCACTCTCTCTGAATCGACTGGTCCTGCCATATGCCATGAAAATTATGTTTCTGCAGGAGCAGCACAGTACTTTACAAAGTAACAAACAGAATTAAGGAAACTTAAATTAACAAATTATACATAACATAGATATGCACAAAATATACAAAAAATATGGGTATTGGTTTATTAAGATACAATGAAGAGCTCGTCTTTCATACTGTCCATACAGATCAGATCATTACACAGTGCATCGAGATTGAACAAGGTAAAACAATAATAGTGCAGAATAACAATAACAATAAAGGGCTATGCGGTAGGAACATTCTGGGCAGTTTCTAGAGCAGGTTACATGGTTGGCACAACATTGTTGGCTGAAGGGCCTGTAATGTGCTGTAGATTTCTATGTTTCTATGAAGCTGACTCTCTCTTCAAATTGACTGGTCTGCTGCTATGAAGCAAGGGTCAGATAGGACTCTGAAGAGTTACAAGATAGCCAGAAAGGAGCCTAAGCATGGCTTTGTAAGGGGCAGGTTATGCTTCATGATGCTTATTGAGTTTTTTGAGGAGGTGACAAAACAAATTGATGAAGGTAGAACAGTGGATCTGGTGTATATCATTTTTAGTAAGTTGGTTGTCAGGGTTCTCCATGGTAGGCTCATTAAGAAAGTCAGAAGCCATGGGATCCAGCAAAACTTGGTCACGTGGTCACTCTATCTGTGCTTCCTATCATCTTCTACACCGTTGCCTACAGAAAAAGGTGATGGTGGATGGAGTATATTTTGCATGGAGGTGACATGATAAAGGTGTATAAGATGATAAGAAGCATAGATGGAGTGGACAGCCAGTACCTTTTTCCTTGGTTAACATGGCTAATACGAGAGGATGTATTTTCAAGGTGACTGGAGGAAAGTTTAGATGAGATGTCAGAGGAAGATTTTTCAAAGTGGTAAGTGCATGGAATGCACTGCTGGGGATGGCACTAGAGGCAAATACATTTTGGATGTTTAAGAGACTATTGGATAGACACATGATGAAAGAAAAAAGGACTCTGTGGGAAGGAAGGGTTAGATTGATATTGGAGTAGGTTAAAAGGCTGACACAACAGTTTGGGCCAAAGAGCCTATACTGTGCTGAACTGTTCTATATTCTATTAGCATTATTACATTATGCAAATGGTATTTGTTTTCAATATTAGACTTAAGAATCTATGCCAGGTTTAGTCAGTAATTAATATAAAAATCCAAAGAACTTTTGAAAGATAATGAAAAAAAGATTAGAGCAAGATAGTCAAATTAGTCCCCTGCACTTTGCTACTTTTTAGTAAGATGATCAGTGGACTTTGTAATCTCAGTACCACTTTCTTATGGCAATTCTATTTCCCTTAATACCTAATAAAATAAACAAGGAATGTTTTCATGAAGCTATAAGATGAACGCCTATTATTCCCAGAAGGTATGCTTATACCTTTTCATAGTTCACAAAAGGTAAAGGCATTATCTTGAGTTAATGATGCAGAATAGCTTATTAGGAACTGTCTACATTTAGAACACGTAACAGTAACGCACAGAAACAAGCTCTTTGATTCGCAACATCTGTGCCAAATATAATGCCAAACTAAACTAATTCTCTTCTTCCAGCATTTGATCAATATCTCTTCATCTCTGAATATTCATATGTCTATCGAAAAGTCTCTTAAATGTCAATATCATATTTGTTTTCACCACGGCCAGCATCTTATTTCTCTATAAAATAAAACTTGCTTCACAAACCTTCTTTAAACTTTCCCTCTCTCACCTTAACTGTACATCTTCTCATATTTGACAGTTCTACTTTGGGGGAAAGATTCTGACTGTCTACCATATCTATGTTACTCTTAATTTAATAAACATCAATCAGATCTCCCCTCAGCCTTTAACAGTTCAGAGAAAACAACCCAAGTTTGACCAAGCTCTCATTATAGCCCATACCCTAAAATTCAGACAGCATCCTTCAGCATGCACATCCTTTCCACGATGGGAGCATTGTACTTGAATTGTACACAATACTCCAAGATGAACCTAACCAAAATGTTATATAACTACAATATGACTTTGTTACTCATACTCAATGTCCCAACCAATAAAGGCAAACATGCAGCTGTCTTTACTAGCCTATCTACTTGCATGGCAACTTCTAGGGACTACATGCTTGGATGTTACATATATGTCACTATATGAGACTCATTTTTTGTGGGCAATTACAGTAAATACAATAAACACAATAGAATCAATGAAAGACCACACCCAACAGGACAGACAACTACCAATGTACAGAATAAAAATAATACTTAAATAAGCAAATAATATTGAGAACATGAAATGAAAAGCCCTTGAAAGTGAGTCCAGTTCAGTGTGAATAGTTCAGTGATGAGCGAGTAAAGTTATCCCCTCTAGATCAAGAGCCTGATTTTTGAAGGGTAATAACTGTTGCTGAAACTGGTGGTGTGGGTCCTGAGGCCCTTGTACCTTCCTGATGACCACAGCGAGAAAAGAGCATGGCTGGTATGGTGTAAGTCTACAAAAAAGCTACTTTCTGTAGACATTTCTGTACAAGGGCATTGGTGTTTCAATACCAGGCCGCAATGCAGTCAATATACTCTCAACCATATATCTATAGAAGTTTGTAAAAAATTTTTAGAAGATGTGCTGAATCTTCACGTACTTCTAAGAAAGTAGAGGTGCTGCTATGCTTTCTTCATAATGGCACTTATAATGGACCAGGACAGATCATCTGAAATGATAACACCGAAGAATTTAAAGTTGCTGACTCACTCCACCTCTGATCGCCCAATGAAGACTGGCTCATGGATCAGTTCCCTCCTCCTGAAACCACTAATCATCTCCTTGGTCTTGCTGGCATTGAGTGAGAGATTGCCATTGATGGTACCACTCTGCCAGATTTTTAATCTCTCTCTGTCACCACCCTTGATTTGGCCAAGGAAAGTGGTGTCATTAGGTAATTTAAATATGGCATTGGAGCTGTGCTTCGCTTCACAGTCATAAATATAAAACAAGCAGAGCAGGAGACTAAGAACACAGCTTTGTGGTGCACCTGTGCTGAGGGACATTGTCGAGAAGATGGTGTTGCCAATCCAAACTGACTGCAAGTGGGGAAATCAAGGATCCAGTTGCACAAGGAGGTATTCAGGCCTAGGACTTGAAACTTATTGATTAGTTTTGAGGGAATTACAGTACTAAATGCCGACCTGTTGTCAATGAAAACATCCTGATGTGTGCCTCTTCACTGTCCAGATGTTCCAGGATTGAGTGATGAGCCAATGAAATTGTATCTGCTGTTGACCTATAGTGATGGTACGCAAATTGCAGTGGATACAAGTCACTTATTAATCTTCAGATGTTCCAGTCTGGAGAAACATGAGTGCAATAAGACCATCAAGTCTGAGTACCACAGAGAGTTTATCATGAAGCACAGACCCCCACCTTTGACCTTCTCTGAATCAGCAGTCTGGTCCATCCAGTGAATCGATAACCCTTTGGGTCTTACTTACGAATCCAGAGTGTCTGGTGTTAGCTAGGTCTCTGTGAAACACAGAGCACAGCCATTTCTCATTTGCCAATGGTAATGTAATTTTGCCTTTAGTCCTCAGTCTTGTTATCCACTGACTGTATATCTGTGAACAAGACACTTCTTTTGTGCTTAAGCATGGAGGAGGCAGGGTTTTTGAATATTTCTAAGACAGACGGTGCATTGGCCTTCATCAGTTGTGGGATTGCGTTTAAGAGCCAAGAGGCAATGTTGCAGCTATATAGGACCCTGGTCACACCCCACTTGGAGTACTGTGCTCAATTCTGGTCACCTCACTATACGAAGAACATGGAAACCATAGAAAGGGTGCAGAGGAGATTTGCACCCAATTCACCTCATAAGGCATGCACCCAATCCCCTGGATTGGGGAGCATGCCTTATGAGAATAGGTTGAGTGAACTCAGCCTTTTCTCCTTGGAGCGACAGAGGATGAGAGGTGACCTGATAGAGGTGTACAAGCTATTGAGAGGCATTGATCGTGTGGATAGTGCCACAAATCCCAAGACAAGTTGAAAAGGACCAGCAGAAATAGAACACACCTGGAGTCTGGTTTACTATAAATTAAGACTATATTAATTACTACTACGAATTAATATCATTAAAACCAGATAATACGATCCAGGTTATAAACTATTATATTCATTCTCTCTCTCTCTCTCCCTCTCCCTCTCCCTCTCCCTCTCTCTCTCTCTCTCTCTCTCCCTCTCTCTCTCTCTCCCTCTCTCTCTCTCTCTCTCTCTCTCTCTCTCCCCCCTCTCTCCCCCCCCCCCCCACCCCCTTAAATGTGAGTGTGGATACAAGGATAATAGTCCCGGAGGTAGATATGTCTTACAGTGTCAGGTAAGTTTAAGCAGTTCAGTTCACTTTGAGTTGTGTCGAGTTGAATTTATGGAGAGAGAGAGAGAGAGAGTTAATTGAGTTGATGTTTATGTTGGCAGCTTTAGTTGTTCTTGCTTCTGAAGTCTTTAGAGTCACTTCGTGTGAACCCCACGCAGACACAGATGGACAGACACCATTCTAGGGAACGGTCTAATAACCTATTGCACGGGTTCAGCACCAGCAAACCCCCATAGGCAAGCTCTTACCCGCACTGGTAATCACGGGTTGAAATTAATCGGTCCGTGGCCTCCACCCTCGTGGTGGTCTTAAACTCCACCAGTGGTTTCTCGGGTAGCTTCCGCAATTCTCCCGTGTCGTGTCTCCTCTGCTGTTATCAGAACAAAGCCTCAACTTTTATATTCCATCCAAAATTCCAGCCATCCGTTAGCTCAACCGCTCTGAGCTGTTACCATGGTGACTTCCCAGCTTGTGTCTCAGCTGGCGTCGTACTCTCTCTCTCAAGGTCACAATTAAAAGTGTTATCAAAACCAAGTCAGAGTCCTCTCTCTCTTTTAATTGCCTCCTTGTTCATTAGGACTGCCGAATTTTTTAGCAGTTTCTCACCTGCGTGACAATAGTCTGAAGCTTTTCCCCAGGGCTGAAATGGTTAGCACGAGAGGGCATGGTTTTAAGGTGCTTGGAAGTAGGTACAGAGGAGATGTCGGGGTAAGTTTTTTATGCAGAGAGTGGTGAGTGTGTGGGATGGGCTGCCAGTGGTGGTGGAGGCAGAAACGATAGGGTCTTTTAAGAGATTCCTGGATGGCTACATGGAGCTTAGAAGAATAGAGGGCTATAGGTAAAGCCTAGGTAGTTCTAAGGTAGGGACGTGTTTGGCACAGCTTTGTGGGCCGAAGGGCCTGTACTGTGCTGTAGGATTTCGATGTTTCTAGATACTTGATAAGCAAATGGTTAGGAGGTTACTCTGGGTACATTTGAAAGCAGAGTTGAGGTTAAAATCATATTTACCCTTATCATGTTGAAGAGTGGTGCAGACAGAGGAAAAAAATGTGTGCCCTAATTAATTTATACCAACACTGATCAGTTAGTTTGATAGTACTCAACCAAATTCACCAACTAGCCATTTCAATTAATTAATAAAGATTATTTGGTCCTTTGCTCTCAAGGACTATTCCATGCACCTTACCACCCTTCTCCATAGCTACTCTCTTCCCCCATTAAGCTGGCTCAATGCTCACCATTTATATCAATTAAAATAACACTCATTTCAATTTCTAATCCAATTGTACTTGGATTTGTCTTTCAAACCCTCAATTACAAGGATAGAATTCATGGGATAAATATATTAACATGTAATTAGAGACCTGAGCATCAGAAGTTTGGAATAGTTCCACAAGTTCTGGAGCAGGAGACTAAATCTGTGGGTTTGTGATTTTTGTGAATAGATATGCTTAGGTAGAATATAAACTAAATTATTTAGTGGATCAGCACCGGTATGTAAGATATAGTAGAAAAAAAGAAATAATCTGTATATTAGAGCATTCGCCCTTCTCCTCTCTCCCACTGGGTAGATGATACAAAAGCCTGAAAGCACATACCACTTGGCTCATGGACAGCTTTTCTACCACCTTGAACAGACTTCTTGCTTGATAAGATTGATTCTTGGCCTCATAATTGATATCATTATGATCTTGCATGCTACAATTTACCTGCATTGCACTTTTTCAGTAGATTTTACACTTTATTTTAAATTGCTACTGTTTTACCTCATTCAAGGTCAATGCACCATGCAATGACATGATCTGTACGGGTAATATTCAAAACAAGCTTTTATCTTGGTACATGTGACAATAATAAACCAAAACCAATACTAATGAATGTAAGTGTTGGATAGTACTAGATTAGGAAATACAAAATTTGGTGTGATTGGATACAAGAATGCTGATGCAAGATGGACCCAGATTACACATGTGTAATCAGACAAGACTTGCTAAATAAAATTGACAAGCCCAGGCACAATAACCACCTCAGATAGTCAAGATGCACAGCCATTCCTCCCTTGCCATCATCCTAAACACAGGTGCACTCCTTGGCTATGTTCTGAGCCCATTACTGTACACTCTGCTCACACACGACTGTGCGGCCAAATATCCAAATAATCACATTATCAAGTTCACCAATGACACAACAGTGGTGGGGCTAAGCACCAACAACAAGACAGCCTACAGACAGGAGATGGAAGAGCTTGAAGCCTGGTGCTGGCAAATATCCTCTTCCTCAATGTCAACAAGACAAAGGAGATGGTTATCAACTTCAAGAGAATCCACATCATTCACACCTCTCTTTACATCAGCGACACAGCAGTGGAAACTGCAAACAGTCAGTTTCAAACTCCTGGAAGTACAGATCTTGCACAATCTCTTATAGTCCCATAACACATAGAATAGTACAGCACATTACAGGTCTTATCAGAAAATCTCACCAACGCGTCTTCTTTCTGAGGAGGATGAAAAGAGCTGCACTATGCACATCTATACTAACATCCTTTTACAGATGTGCAGTAGACAGCATACTGCATGGTATGGAAACTGAACTGTAGCAGACTGGAAGGCTCTACAATGGGTAGTCAAAAATGCCCAATGCATTACCAGCACCAGCCTACCCACCTTCGAGGACATATATACAGAATGATGCTGGAAAAGAGTCAGTAACATCATGAAGGATCCCACTTACCTTGCTCATGGACATTTGTCTCACTCCCATTAGGGAGGAGGCTACATAGCATCCATGCCTGGCCCATCAGACTCAAAAAGAGTTACTTTCCCCAAGAAGCAAGGCTGATCAACATCTCCACCTACTAACCTACCCCACCACCACTATTTTATCATTCCCTGTCAGAGTCACCTTATGTACAGATTTTTTATAGATATTGGCAAAAAGACATGCTTCCTCTCTGGCCGATGTGGTTTCTTAGGTGTTAGCACACCATGCATGACATTCTCTTTCTTTTCAATCAACAGTTTACTCTTTCTGGTGATTTCTATAATATGGTAATGATCTTGTATGCACCCAAGGAGAAGACACAACTTTAAAAATTTCAAAAGCAGTACTTGGCATGCATTGCGAATGTACTCCCTTCGGATCACCCTTTGACATTCTCAACATGATCCTGTTGCACTGTGTCAAAGCACTTGGTGGTAAAAATCACAGCAATCCATTGTTCTATTCTTGTGACTGCACATACCATTGGAGAGAGCCATGATAATACTTGAATTAAGTCAGAAACGTTCCACATTAATCAGTATAAATAATTTCCTGTTTATTTAGATTCCATAACAAACCAGGCCCTGGAATTAAATATTAACAATTAGATTTGATTTTTTTTGGAAGCAATTAAGATTTGCCAGTCCTTTAAAAGAAACAAAGTAAACATATACGTATAAAGATACCACATTTACGTTCGGATTTCAATTTAATTATTTAACATTTTATTTGCACAAGGTGGTACAAAGGTAAAATAAAAGCAGCAAACATCTGTTCATAATTTGGAACAAGATCACTGAAAAAATATTTAAACTCTGCGCATTCCTAAATGGATGTAATTATAGTAGGATTTAATAAGCAGGTTGTGCAAAACTCAAAATTAAATATAGTTTTCCTTTGAAGTGTTAAAATAATTTCATAAAGGGAACTTTGCTGCATGGACTTTATATTGCTCTTAACTTCACTAAATTTACAAAATTTTACCATTAACATATGATATTTCAGAAACAGCTAATGAAACTCCAGCATGCTTGCCATTACTTTTTTTTAAATTTTATTTTTCCTGTAACTAAAAGCACAGGTCAGTCAATTGCATTCCTTCTGTGGTTAAAGCGGTTGAAGAAGAATGAAAAACATCTGTACTTGCATGCTTGTGTTACTGAAGTAACTTCACTGAACAGACATTAACAATGACTGAAAGAAATGTCAGAGACTAAATTTTCTATGACTAAGTTAAACATGTTGCACAAAAGCTTTTCTTCATGGGCTATGGTTTTATCAAACTGAGTCATGCATTACAGCAAATTAAATAAAACCACTCTTTAATAATGTTCTCAGTTCTTCAATTTAAGCTAATTAGAAAAAATTTAATTCAAAAACAACTGAAATATTTCCCACTACACAATAAAAGTAGAAAGCTTCAAAATGTATCAAAATGTATTCAAAATTCAATGCAAAATATATTATTAACTTTTACTTTGGGAGAATATTTTCTTCCTAGGTCAGCCCTCAGGATAAATATTTAACACTCCTGAATTTATTATATTCAAAAAACCTCTTTCACAAGTATGTACAAGCAGCATTAAATATTTCAATTCTTGCCATTCTTTATAAATGCAGTATTATGTTTGGTTTCATTATATGTTGTTGTCCATGATGAAAGTTGGAGCAACAAATTACTGAATAACATCTCAGGAAACAATAACTGTTTCTTACCATGTGCATCATCTGCAGTACAGACTGTCAATGTACTGACTATCATCTCTTTATGCACAGATTTTCATATGCAAGAGGACTAAACAAAGCAATCCCAAATATCGGGTAACACACACAAAACCCCAGAGCAAGTCAGACAGCATCTAAGGAAGAGAATAAACAGTAGACATTTCAGACCAAGACCCTTCATTAGTACTGGAATAGGTGCAGCAACCAGAACAGGAATAAGTTGTTGGAGCGGGGTTGAAGGAAGGTAGTACAAACTGGCAGAGTACAGGTGAAAGAGATAAAGAGGAAAGTGGGGTATGTGAGGGAGGTGTCATTCTAATCGTACATCAGCTCTGCAGGGCAGAATGAGACAGCGTTTCCCAGGAGCAGTGCAATCATAACATAACAAACGCAACAAATAATAAACATAACAATAAATAGTAAAACACAACAGCCACACGTCAGTTAAAAACAAGTTATAAGTGTCCAGTGCAAGTTAAAAGTGTCCAAAGCAGTCAGGTAGAGCAGCTATTAGCAGTCTGACTGCCTGTGGGAGGAAGCTTTTTAGTAGCCTTGTGGTTTTAGTTTTGATGCTCCTGTAACGCTTACCTGATGGCAGAAGAACAAACAGTTCATGGAGAGGGTGTGAGGGGTCTTTATGATGTACGGTGTCTTCTGGTGGCATCGACTCTGAAAGAGGTCTTGGACAGAAGGTAGGGAGACCCCAATAACCTTCTCTGCTCCCCTAACCACCCTCTGCAAGGCTTTATTGTCGGCAGCACTGCAGCTGGAGTACCAGGTTGTGTTGCAAAAGGTCAGCACACTCTCAACCACGCCTCTGTAGAATGTAGTTAAGATGTTAGTGGGGAGTGATGCTTGTTTAAGCTTCCTCAAAAAGTGCAATCTCTTCTGGGCTCGTTTCACAATCCCAGTGGTGTTCCTGGACCAGGTGAGATTGTCCGAGATCTGCACCCCAAGGAACTTGATGTTTTCCACTCTCTCCACTGTGAAGCCGCTGATGCTGAGGGGTGTGTGCTCAGGCTGAGACCGTCTGAAATCAACGATCATCTCCTTGGTTTTGGTGACATTAAAGGGCTGAAGGAGGAGGAATCTAACAGCAATGGACAGTAAATCATGAAGGAAAGTGAAAGAATGGTAACCCAAGGGAGGAGATGGGCAGGTGAGGAGAAGAGAAAGGATGAGAAGGTAAACAGAATGGGAAATGGGAAAAGCAAGAAGGGGAGAAATTATTAGAAGTTAGAGAAATCAATGTTAATGCTGTCAGGTTGGAGGCTATCCAGATAGAATGAGGTATTGCTCCTTCAGCCTGAGTTTGGCCTCATCCTGTCAGTGTTTGGAAGCCAAGAACAAACATGCCAGAATGGGAATGGGAATTTGTATTGAAATAGGTAGTCACTGGGAGATCATGCCTTTTCATCAACAGAGTTGTTTGGAAACTTAGAATCACAGGATAACACAGCATAAAAACAGGTCCCTCAGCCAAACTGTCTGTGCTGAGCAAGATGTTTATGTAAGCTCGTCCTATTTGAACATGTTTGACACATTGCCCTCCAACCCTTTCCTATCCATGTACCATGAGATCATATAACTTTCAGTTTACCCTTGACTCAACTTACTTTTAATTAAATCTACATCAACTCAGAAATAAACTCTAGCCAGCCTACAAAGATGACTGGATCCCATAGGTACACTGAAGTGTACACTCATTTTGAGAAAAGGAAAGCAATCTCATGTATGAGCAGCAATGGCATTTGAGATATCCATGGAAGGCAACCGAAGGTGGGAAAGAAATGCTGGTCTAGCTGCAGATATCCACATCTCTTTTATATAAAAAAGCGCCCTGTATCAAACAGCATTTTCTGGCCATTCTGCAGCTTACTGCTGATTAACTCTTTCATGGGTGAGCTCACCCCTGACTTCCAAATCTGTGCATTACAACACTGAAATGCAGAAGCAACTTAGAGGTTAGATGGGGAAGGTGGATCTTAAACCAGCGTATATGACTTTGAGCTCCATTGCGAAGTGCAGAATACAAACACTCACAAGCTCGCTGTTTGTTTTACTTGTTTTATTTTTATTATTTCTTAATATTTTAGATGCATGTATGCTGATTTATGCAGTTTTTAAAAATTCCAAGTTTTTTAAAATATTAATCCATTTAGTGCCTCTATCATTAAAAAAAAATTCTTTTCGAGTATATTTTATAGCAGAACATTTAAACATCCATAAACGTCTGCAAATGGAGTACAGGAATATGCCACCATGATCCAGTTTTAGATCAGGAAACTCTTGCCAGAGCAACTGGCAATGCAGAACCAGAAATAACACAGTAAGTACTGGGAAGGGGGAAGAGATGGAAGAAACTTGGCATGGGTAGGGGACTAGAGAGAGAATGATCTAGCCCATTTCTTGTTCCAAATGGCTACTTTTAGATTACATCAATCATTTATGGGAACCATTTCTGGTATCATGAGGAGAAAGTATTAAACAATTCCTCTTAACTAATTTTTAAGATTGGAAACTAACATCGACCAACAGTTCTTCAATTTGTTATTAAAGTCTACCATTATTGGAGCAATTAGTTGTCATTCTGTAATGCAACCACTGCATACCTAAATAAGATTACCTTGTTTTGGACTATACATTTCAAACCTCAGTGAACAACTACAAGGCAATATTCTCCCTACATTCATGCTTAGCAATTATTCCTCAAATAAAGTTAGCTATTCTTCTAAGGCCAGAATTTAAAAGCAAGAGAATACTGCCAGATTAAATAGTTTACTACAATTACGTCCATAGTTTACATCCTGTGCTGTCTCCAGTGCAATGACTCCAACAGCCAAATACCTTACCAAGGTCACCATAACTCCTCATGGATTAACAGTAGCAGATGATAAACTATATTCATGAAACTATAAATCAATAATGAATTGAGAGATGAAGGACTTTTTGGGGGTGTGTGTATGCTTAACGCCTGTGACGCAACAAAAAAACAAATCATTCCTCTGGACTAGAAAGGAAGGGGAAGAATATGAAGGTGTGGGTATGGGGTGGGAGAAGAGGCTGTCAGAATTATCTATTGCATCTGGTGCTCCCAGTGCAGCCTCTACATCAGTGAAACCAGTGATACTCAATATAGATTGGGGATCTGCTTCATGGAGCAGCTGTGCTCGCTCTGTCCATTACTTCCCACTTGCATACTTATTATGTGGGTCAATGGCTTCCTCTACTGCCACAGTGAAATCAACACAGGTTGGGGGAGCAAACACGAGGAAATCTGCAGATGCTGGAAATTCAAACAACACACACAAAATGCTGGCGGAACACAGCAGGCCAGGCAGCATCTATAGGGAGAAGCGCTGTCGACGTTTCGGGCCGAGACCCTTCATCGGGACTAACCAAAAGGAAAGATAGTAAGAGATTTGAAAGTAGTGGGGGGGAGGGGGAAATGCGAAATGATAGGAGAAGACCGGAGGGGGTGGGATGAAACTAAGTGCCGGAAAGGTGATTGGCGAAAGGGATACAGAGCTGGAGAAGGGAAAGGATCATGGGACGGGAGGCCTCGGGATAAAGAAAGGGGGAGGGGGGAAAGCACCAGAGGGAGATGGAGAACAGGCAGGGTGATGGGTAGAGAGAGAGAAAAAAAACCAAACAACTAAATATGTCAGGGATGGGGTAAAAAGGGGAGGAAGGGCATTAACAGAAGTTAGAGAAGTCAATGTTCATGCCATCAGGTTGGAGGCTACCCAGCCGGTATATAAAGTGTTGTTCCTCCAACCTGAGTGTGGATTCATCTTGACAGTAGAGGAGGCCATGGATAGACTTATCAGAATGGGAATGGGATGTGGAAATAAAATGTGTGGCCACTGGGAGATCCTGCTTTCTCTGGCGGACCAAGCGTAGGTGTTCAGCGAAACGGTTTCCCAGTCTGTGTCAGATCTCACCAATATATAAAAGGCCACACTGGGAGCACCGGACGCAGTATACCACACCAGCTGACTCACAGGTGAAGTGTCGCCTCACCTGGAAGGACTGTCTGGGGCCCTGAATAGTGGTGAGGGAGGAAGTGTTAGGGCAGGTGTAGCACCATCACCGCGTGTTCCAACGGCCGTCAATCTCGGCTGCCCCAGCAACCCAGGGCATTTTGAAAATATGGACTCCAGCACCATCAACGCGGGTTCCAACGACCATGGACAGCTTCAAAACGATTACGCAACCACCGACTGCGACTCCAGCCTTGAACTCCAGGCCGGATCTTCACATGCTGCGATTGTGACTCCCGTCTCCCCTTCCCCCATCACCACTCTGCCATCCCCTCTCCCTCAGATCCCATTGTCAGCCTCCCTCAGAGGTTCCATCTTCCTCTCACCCCAACCCTCCCCTCTCCACTGACACTACCAGCCTTCCTCCCCCCTCTGATCCCATCTCTCATCCGTGCCGGGTCTTTACCATTCCCTCCGACCTTCAACTCTCTGAGGCAGAGCGCTCTGTCCTCAGTAAGGGCCTCAGCTTTGTCCCCCTTCGCCCACAACTCAGCGAGTTTCGCGTACGCCATGACGCTGTACTCTTCTTCCACCGGCTCCGTCTCCGAGCTTACTTCTTTGGCAAGGACTCTCCTACCCCCACCGATGACCCCTTCTCCCGTCTTCAACCCTCTTCCTCTTCATGGACACCCCGCTCTGGTCTTCTGCCTGCTCTGGATCTCTTTATTGCTAATTGCCGATGGGACATCAACCGTCTCGACTTCACCGCACCCTGTTCCAATTCCAACCTCACTCCTTCCGAACGCTTTGCTCTCCGCTCACTCCGCACCAATCCCAACCTCACTATAAAACCCGCTGATAAGGGGGGAGCTGTTGTTGTCTGTCGTACTGACCTCTACCTGGCCGAGGCACAGCGACAACTCTCTGATACTTCCTCTTATTTACCCCTTGATCATGACCCCACTAAGGAGCACCAGGCCACTGTCTCCTATACCATCATCAACCTCATCAGCTCTGGGAATCTCCCATCCACTGCGACCAACCTCATAGTTCCCACACCCCGCAATTCCCATTTCTACCTCCTACCCAAGATCCACAAACCTGCCTGTCCAGGTAGACCTACTGTCTCAGCTTGCTCCTGCCCCACTGAACTCATTTCTGCATACCTGGACACTGTTTTATCCACCCCCTTGTACAATCTCGTCCCACCTATGTTCGTGACACTTCTCACGCTTTGAATTTTTTCAATGATTTTAAGTTCCCTGGCCCCCACCGCCTTATTTTCACCATGGACGTCCAGTCCCTATATACCTCCATCCCCCACCCAGACAGTCTCAAAGCTCTTTCGCTTCTTTTTGGATTCCAGACCTAACCAATTCCCCTCTACCACCACTCTCCTCCATCTAGCAGAATTAGTTCTTACTCTCAATAATTTCTCCTTTGGCTCCTCCCACTTCCTCCAAACCAAGGGTGTAGCCATGGGCACCCGCATGGGTCCCAGTTATGCCTGCCTTTTTGTTGGCTTTGTGGAACAGTCCATGTTCCAAGTCTATACAGATATCCGTCCCCCTCTTTTCCTTCGCTACATCGACGACTGAATTGGTGCTGCCTCCTGCACGCATGCTGAGCTCGTTGACTTCATTAACTCTGCCTCCAACTTTCACCCTGCCCTCAAATTTACCTGGTCCATTTCCGACACCTCCCTCCCCTTTCTTGATCTTTCTGTCTCCATCTCTGGAGACGGCTTATCTACTGATATCTACTATAAACCTACAGACTCTCACAGCTACCTGGAATATTCCTCTTTCCACCCTGTCTCTTGCAAAAATGCTATCCCATTCTCACAATTCCTCCGCCTCTGCCACATCTGCTCTCAGGATGAGGTTTTTCATTCCAGGACGAAGGAGTTGTCTTCCTTTTTTAAACAAAGGGGCTTCCCTTCGTCCACCATCAGCTCTGCTCTCAAACACATCTCTCCCATTTCCCGCACATCTGCCCTCACCCCATCCGCCCGCCACCCCACTCGGGATAGGGTTCCCCTTGTCCTCACCTACCACCCCACCAGCCTTCAGGTCCAATTCTCCGTAACTTCTGCCACCTCCAACGAGATCCCACTACCAAGCACATCTTTCCCTCCCCCCTCTTTCTGCTTTCCGCAGGGATCGCTCCCTACGCGACTCCCTTGTCCACTCGTCCCCCCCCACCCTTCCCACCGATCTCCCTCCTGGCACTTATCCTTGTAAGCGGAACAAGTGCTACACCTGCCCTTACACTTTCTCCCTCACCACCATTCAGAACACTGACTTCTCTAACCTGTTAATGCCCCTGCTCCCCTTCTTACCCAATCCCTGACATATTTAGTTGTTTGTTTATTTTTTCTCTCTCTGCCCATCACCCTGCCTGTTCTCCATCTCCCTCTGGTGCTCCCCCCACCTTTCTTTCTCCCAAGGCCTCCCGTCCCATGATTCTTTCCCTTCTCCAGCTCTGTATCACTTTCACCAATCACCTTTCCAGCTCTTAGCTTCATCCCACCCCCCTACGGTTTTCTCCTATCATTTCACATTTCCCCCTCCCCCCACTACTTTCAAATCTCTTAGTATCTCTCCTTTCTGTTAGTCCTGACGAAACGTCGACAGTGCTTCTCCTTATAGATGCTGCCTGGCCTGCTGTGTTCCAGCAGCATTTTGTGTGTGTTGACAGGTTGAGTGAGTAGCACCTCATATTCTGTCTGGGTAGCTTCCAATCTGATAGCATGAATATTGGTTTCTCTAACTTACAGTAATTTCCCTAACACCCACCACCCCCCCCACACACATTCCTCCCCCTACTCCTTCTCTCTTCTTCTATTCCCCATTCTGGTTACCCAGTCACTAAATCTCCTCCACCACCCTCATGACTTGCCCACACTCTCTGATCCTACTCCTTTCCTTTATTCCTTGGCCTACTATCCTCTCCAATTAAATTCCTCCTTCTTCAGCCCTTTACCACCTATCACCTCCCAGCTTCTTAAATCATCTCCTCCTCCCACCACCTTCTTCTGGCTCCTGTCCACTTCCTTTCCAATCTTGATGAAGGGTCTTGGCATGGAATGTCAACTGCTTAGTTCCTTCCATAGATGCTTCTGGACCTGCTGAGTTCCTCCAGCATTTTGTGTGTTGCTCAAGATTTCCAGCATCTGCAGTCTCTCATGTCTACACCAAAATATTAAGCTTTTTCTTTCAAATATCATCATGCTCATGTTTCATGTGATATCTACACAACTAAATATCTTCAAGCAGTTTCTATCTTTAAGACTGAATAACAAAGTGACAGTGAACCAAATAGACTCCCCCTGTGTTGGGATTTATATCTTATTTACTCTTTGTCTGTATCTCACGTAGGAATGTTTATGAAAAAACACTGGGAATTCAATCATGCAAATCAGGGAATAAAATAAAAACATTGTGCTGTTGATAATTGGTTTAATCCAGAACAAAGAATTTTAGCACTCTTTAGGAAATTCACATCCTCATTTATCAGCAGGACTTTCATTCTCCAAGCACTTTTTAAATCCACTGTCCAATCCACCAAAATAACAACAGTATAGCAAAATGCAAAATTCATCTGCAGCAAGATTATCAACTTCACTAGTTGAGAAACAGGCATTTCTGATTGTTCACAAAACACAAGGTTTCACTAATTCAATTTCACCTGAAACTGAGCTATTTAAAAGGTAAGACTCAAATATATTTGATGTCGCTAAGATATAAAACTTATTTGAAGCCCAAATACACTTTCAGTTTCCTAGCCTCGAAATCATTCTAGGTCAGGCATGGGCAAACTACGGCCCGGGGGCCATATGCGGCCCGTTAAGCTTTTTAATTTGGCCCGCAGAACTTGATGAAATTATATTAATAAACCTTGTTAACGTTTTTTTCCCACAATTCTGGCGTTTTCCCAATAGATGACGCACTCTATATACATTGACCTTTGTTGAGGTGCAGCGTATTATTCCACATTTGTGCTTTACTCTTTGACCTCTCACCCCTTTCTGTAAAGATGAGTGGAGCTAAGAAAAGAAAAGTGGATAGAGAATGTCGGGTGTTTAATAAGGAGTGGACAACTAAATATCTTTTTACCGAACACCGATCAACTGCTGTATGCCTGATATGCCAAGAGACTGTGGCGGTTTTTAAAGAATATAATATCAGCCGTCACTTTGCCACAAAACATGCCAACTATGCTAGCAACCAGTCAACGAAAGAACGGGAAGCTAATGCTCAGAGGTTGGCAGCTAATTTACAGGCTCAACAAAATTTTTTTCACCGTCAAACTGCCATTCATGAGTCAAGTACCAAGGCGAGTTTTATGCTGTCATTCAAATTAGCAAAGGCCAGCAAGCCTCTGTCTGAAGGCGAGTTTTTAAAAGAATGTATGGTGGAGACAGCAGGTGTATTGTGTCCGGAGAGCAAAGACAAATTTGAAAAAATCAGTTTATCACGCAGGACAGTGACTCACCGTGTGGAACTGATAGATGAAGATATAACCAGCGACTTAAATAAAAAGGCAGAGTCGTTCACGTTATATTCATTAGCACTGGATGAAAGCAACGATGTAAAAGACACTGCTCAGCTCCTCATTTTTATCCGAGGAATTAACAATACTTTTGAAATAACGGAGGAGTTTTTGACAATGGAGTCTCTGAAAGGAAAAACACGGGGAGAGGACTTGTATGACCGGGTGTCTGCTGTCATCGAAAATATGAAGCTCCCTTGGAGTAAACTTATCAACGTCACCACATATGGATCTCCTAATTTGACAGGGAAAAATGTCAGCCTGCTGAGGAGAATACAGAATAAAGTGAAAGATGAAAATCCTGACCAGGATGTTATTTTCCTTCACCGCATCATCCACCAGGAATCTCTATGTAAATCGGTATTACAGCTGAATCATGTTGTGAATCCTGTCGTAAAACTTGTCAACTTTATACGTGCAAGGGGACTTCAGCACCGTCAGTTCATCATGTTCCTGGAGGAAACTGATGCGGATCACCAGGACCTACTTTATCACTCCCATGTCCGCTGGTTAAGTTTGGGCAAAGTGTTTCAACGAGTATGGGAGCTCAAAGAGAAGATCGGTGCATTTTTGGAGTTACTGAGGAAGGCCGGCGAATTTCCTGAGCTGAGCAACAAGAGCTGGCTTTGTGACTTTGCGTTTGCTGTGGATATATTTTCACACATGAATGAACTGAACGTGAAGCTACAGGGGAAGGATCAGTTTGTGCATGACATGTACACAAACGTGAAAGCCTTTAAATCCAAGCTGGCTTTTTTCTCCAGGCAAATTTTGAATAAGTTATTCACTCATTTTCCCACACTAGCCACGCTGGAAGAGGCCGGCGCAAATGTGAAAAAATACAGCGAGTCACTGGATGCGCTGCACAGAGAATTCTGCCGTCGCTTTTCTGATTTTGAAAAAATTGACAAGTCACTTCAGTTGGTGGCCTGTCCCCTGTCACAAGATCCTGAAACAGCACCAGAGGAGCTACAGCTGGAACTGATCGACCTTCAGTCTGACCCCGTCTTAAAAGAGAAGTTCAACTCTCTTAAACTGAATGACTTTTATGCTTCACTTGGTAAAGAGGTGTTTCCAAACCTCCGGAGGACGGCACAGAAGATGCTGGCGTTGTTCAGCTCGACCTATTTGTGTGAACAGGCGTTCAGCGTCATGAACATCAACAAAGCCAGCCACAGATCCAAGTTAACTGACCAACACCTCAGATCCATCCTGAGAATCGCCACAACAAAACTAAATCCAGACTTTGATGCGCTGGCTAAAAAGGGAGACCAACAACACTGTTCCCACTGAAATTAAAAATAAGTTTCTTCGTTGTGTTATGTAAAAAATGCATTTGAAAATATTTTTTTCAATAAGCCTTACATGTTACATGTCATTTCTGTTAAGTGACGGACATGAGTAGTGAGCAGGTGCACGTACGTTCTCAAAATAAAAAATGCGCTCCAGATCAAATAACGCGCTCCGCATACTGGCGCGCTGTCGCTGTTCTGTCCTTGTGCTGGTCGTTGTTGAGTTTTGGCACAGGGGACAATTGAATAAGAAGGAGCAGGACAAGTAGACCTGCATCTCCTACCGTTTTTGAAATAAAGACAGTCAGGAGGAGAGTGATGATGATAATATTTTGAAGGATAACAGAATTTTCAGTGCTTTAAAATAATAACTGTTACTATTTTAAAAAGCTGTATTTTATTCATTTAATTTTCAGTGTTTTAAAAGTCATTTGAATAAATAGCTAAATACCATGGGACTTCAAAGACAGATATTTTGTTGTAATGCATTTGTTCATTTTCAATTGAAATTAAAGCACATGTTTTCTACATATCCCATGATATTTTCTTTTCTCTTATGAGGTGTATTACCAAAACACTCCGTCCATCTGCTCCTGGTCCGGCCCCCCTGTCAAATTTTAGAACCCTTTGTGGCCCACAAGTCAAAAAGTTTGCCCACCCCTGTTCTAGGCCATCACTCCTGATTTGTATTACTCAGAACAGGATACCATTTACTTCTTCTTCAGTCCACAGAAATATATACAGCAGAAATAGTGCTGTGTCTGCATTGCAGGATTTCCTGAAGTGCAGACATTAATAGACACACTTATATTATTACAGAGACTTTACACCAACCTTTCATCAGCCTTGCACAAACAAGTCTCCTACTCTAATATTGATTTCATTTGGTATTTAATGTTGTACAAAAAGTACCATTCTTCACAAGTGTCTCCAATTCCTTGAAGACACTTTTCTTCTTCCCTCCCACGAGTGGAGCAACCATTTTTTAACTACATACTGTAACTCAGCTGCTGAAATGTGCCACAAATAAGAGATCCTTTTAATACCTAGCTGCAAAGATTACACTTCCTGAACTACATGCAGGCAACTTAAATTCTCACTTTTATCCGAATTTCAAACACCTTTAGGATAATCTTCAAGCTCTAGCTTTTGGTACCAAATACAGAAAACTACTCGCCAAGCATCATCTACTGTATATCCTTAACAGCAAAGGAAAACTGCAAATAATTTGTATAAAACTAATCATCTATCATTGCTTTATACTTACAATACATTTGTCCAAAATCTTTGAATATCACCAATCTTCCCCATACATGTTAAATATCTATTTTGCTTTAGTTTCTTCAGAAAATTTGGATTTCAACTTCCATAATGGACTCGAGCAACGCTGAAGACAGATGTAGGCAAATTAATTTTTAATCAATTGTGAAGACTTCCACATGAAATGATAATGAGTTCCCATTTGTAAGTGGCTGCACTGTATTTTGATAGCTGGTCAAATACTTGATAAAATATCTTGACTAACATCTTGATCATTTATCATCTCACATGAGTGACTGCTTTGGTTAATAAAAATTTGAATATCATTGGATCATCTGAGTTACTAATGTTTCTGCTGATAACTGAACAGGATTTTACAGATCTAACCCTCAAATCCCTATTTCAGTATACCCTCATCAATTTAATATTAGCTGCGGCATGCATCAATTTCAGAAAAAAAAGCATTCTACATTCTACCAGCATTTCATTTTTGATTAATTTGATTAACATATTTAATTCCACATTTCCTAATCATTCTTAAAAGTCAAACTATTACATTTCAATGAATGATTATAGTTGTGCAGGAAGCAAAGTGAAAATTCTTCAAGATTGCCTGGACTCTCAACAAATTGCAGTTTATCTGATACTGTTGCAATAAATCAAGAGGAAACTAAGAATTAACATTACTTATAAGAATACTGGAAATGAAGGATAAGAAACAGTAGGATACATGAGGCAACAAAGTGGATAGGCCAGGCCATCTACTAGCAAATCCTTGATCACCTTCAATTTAGAAAATCATTATTGTTCCATGTGGAGTCATACAGCTCAGGAAACAAGTCCTTCAGCTTCACTGCCACATACACTAAGGACGTTAATTATTCACGCCACATTCAGAAGTTTCAAAGGTACAATTTAATGTCAGAGAAATTCCCATCAATACCCCTCACCTCCAAATCTTCCAGTCACCCAAGGACAATTTACAGGAGAAATTACTCAATCATTGTGCATGTTCTTGGAAATTGGGATGAAAACTACCTGTTCAGATGCAAATTTTACACCATCTCCACTGAACATCAAGATTAAACCTAGGTTGAGAACTATAAAGCAACTGTAGAGCAGAGCATGCCAGGAAAGACAGCAGACATGTATTCCAATTGGATACAAATAGAGGGAATCTACTATAGACCATATGACAAAGGAGCAGAATTAGGCTATTCAGTCCATCAAGTCTGCTCTGCCATTCCATCATGGCTGATCCCAGATCCCACTCAACCCCATACACCTGCCATATCCTTTGATGTCCTGACCAATCAGGAAATGATCAACTTCCGCCTTACATATACCCACGGACTTGGCCTCCACCACAGTCTGTGGCAGAGCATTCCATAGACAAAGTACTACCATGGTTAGCTCTATTCTTAACAATGGAAATTAAAATAAGGAAAGTTTCAGTAATTGTCTTCACTCAAAAGTGCTGAAATTATGATTTCACAGAAGCCATTTTTGTGCACATGTCCAATCAGTCAGGTTTATTCTGTTTAGGCTTCTGAGTAACTGTAGGCACTAAAGACAGGAAAGACAGAGGTGCTGACGACATCATTGCTGAACTGCTGTATGGCTGAGCTTTTATTTATCTATTAATGTACTTATTAATTGATTGATTTAAAAGATACAGCACAGATTCGGCCCAATGAGTCATGCTGACCAGCAACGCATCTATTTGACCCTAGCCTAATCATGAGACAATTTACAATGACCAATTAACCTAGTGACCAGTACGTCTTTGGACTGTGGGAGGAAACCCACGTGCTCACAGAAAGGACGTACATATAAACTTTGTACAGAGGCAGGCTGTCTCAGCAGTGCTAGCACAAATTACAGCAGTTAAGTAAAACAAAATATTGCTCAGAAATTTCCTATGCACAATATAAACATGGCCAATTGCAACAAGGTAGTCACACCGGGGCCTGGGGAAACAGATAAGTGGGTAACAGTCAGGAGAGGGAAAGGCAGGAGCCAGAGGCTGGAGAGCACCCCTCTGGCTGTCCCTCTTGACAATTTAAGTACTCCTGCTTGAATACTGTTGGGGGAAGCAACAATGGCCGTGCCTCTGGCACAGAGTCTGGCCCTGTGGCTCAGAAGGGTAGGGAAAGGAAGAGGATGGCAGCAGTGATAGGGGACTCTATAGTTAGGGCGTCATACAGGCAATTCTGTGAACACAATAAAGAAGCACAGATGGTAGTTTGCCTCCCAGGTGTCAGGGTCCAGGAGTTTCTGATCGCGCCCACGATACCCTGAAGTGGGAGAGAGAACAGCCAGCGGTCGTGGTACATATTGGTACCAACGACATAGGCAGGAAAAGGGAGGAGGTCCTGAAAGCAAAATACAGGGAATTATGAAGGAAGTTGAGAAGCAGGACCACAAAAGTAGTCATCTCGGGATTACTGCCTGTGCCACGTGATAGTGAGTATAGGAATAGAGTGAGGTAGAGGATAAATGTGTGGCTGAGGGATTGGAGCAAGGGGCAGGGATTCAGATTTCTGGATAATTGGACCACTTTTGGGGCAGGCAGGACCTGTACAAAAAGGACAGGTTATACCTGAATCCCAGGGGGACCAATATCCTGGCAGGGAGCTTTGCTATGGCTATTGGGGAGAGTTTAAAGTAGGATTGCTGGGGAGTGGGAACCAAACTGAAGAGATGGAGGAAAATGCGATTGGCTCACAAATAGAGAAAGCTTGCAGACAGTGCGAGAGGGAGGATAGGCAGGTAATAGAGAAGGGTCGCATTCAGTTTGATGGTTTGAGATGTGTCTATTTTAATGCAAGGAGCATTATGAACAAAGCAGATGAGCTTAGAGCATGGATTTGTACTTGGAGATATGATGTGACCATTACATGGATGGCTCGGGGCAGAAATAGTTACTTCGAGTGTCAAGCTTTAGATGTTTCAAAAAGGACAGGGAGGGAGGCAAAAGAGGTGAGGGTGTGGCACTGTTGATCAGAGATAGTGTCATGGCTGCAGAAATGGAGGAACGCATGGAGGGATTGTCTACGGAGTCTCTGTGGGTGGAAGTTAGGAATAGGAAGGGATCAAAAACTCTACTGGGTGTTTTTTAATAAACCACCCAATAGTAACAGGGACATCGAGAAGCAGACAGGGAGACAGATTCTGGAAAGGTGTAATAATAACAGGGTTGTTGTAATGGGAGATTTTAATTTCCCAAATATTGACTGGCATGTCCCTAGAGCGAGGGGTTTAGATGGGGTGGAGTTTGTTAGGTAGTGTTCAAGAAGTTTCTTGACACAATATGTACATAAGCCTACAAGAGGAGAGGCTGTACTTGATCTGCCAGCGGGAAATGAACCTGGTCAGGTGTCAGATCTCTCAGTGGGAGAGCATTTTGGAGATTGAGATCACAATTCTATCTCCTTTACCATAGCATTGGAGAAAGATAGGAACAGACAAGTTAGTTGTTTAATTGGAGTAAGGGGAAATTTGAGGCTATCAGGCTGGAACTTGGAAGCATAAATTGGGAGCAGATGTTCTTAGGGAAATGTATGGAAGAAATGTGGCAAATATACGTGAAATTCTGCATAAATACATTCCAATGAGACAGCGAAAGGATGGTAGGGTACAGGAACCGTGGTGTACAAAGGTTACTGTAAATCTAGTCAAGAAGAAAAGAAGAGCTTACGAAAGGTTCAAAAAACTAGGTAATGATAGAGATCTAGAAGATTATAAGGCTAGCAGGAAGGAGCTTAAGAAAGAAATTAGGAGAGCCAGAAGGAGTCATGATGGCCTTGGTGGACAGGATTAAGGAAAACGCCAAAGCATTCTACAAGTATGTGAAGAACAAGAGGATCAGACATGAGAGAATAGGACCAATCAACTGTGACAGTGGAAAAGTGTATTTGGAACCAGAGGAGATAGCAGAGGTACTTAATGAATACTTTGCTTCAGTATTCACTACAGAAAAGGATCTTGGCAATTGTAGGGATGACTTACAGCGGACTGAAAAGGTTGAGCATGTAGATATTAAGAAAGAGGATGTGCTGCAGCATCGAGTTGGATAAGTCACCTGGACCGAACGAGATGTACCCCAGGCTACTGTGGGAGGCGAGGGAAGAAATTGCTGAACCTCTCACAATGATCTTTGCATCATCAATGGGAGCGGGAGAGGTTCCGGAAGATCGGAGGGTTGCGGATGTTGTTCCATGCTACGGAGTAGAGATACCCCAGGAAATTATAGACCAGTGAGTCTTAATTCAGTGGTTGGTAAGTTGATGGAGAAGATCCTGACAGGCAGGATTTATGAACATTTGGAGAGGCATAATATGATTGGGAATAGTCAGCATGGCTTTGTCAAAGGCAGGTTGTGCCTTACGAACCTGATTGAATTTTTTTGAGGATGTGACTAAACACATTGATGAAGGTAGAGCCGTAGATGTAGTGTATATGGATTTTAGCAAAGCATTTGATGAGGTACCCCATGCAAGGCTTATTGAGAAAGTAAGCAGGCGTGGGATCTAAGGGGACATTGCTTTGTGGATCCAGAACTGGCTTGCCCACAGAAGGCAAAGAGTGGTTGTAGACAGGTCTTATTCTGCATGGAGGTCAGTCACCAGTGGTTTGCCTCAGGGATTTGTTCTGGGACCCCTACTCTTCGTGATTTTTATAAATGACCTGGATGAAGAAGTGGAGGGATAGGTTTGTAAATTTGCTGACGACGCAAAGGTTGGAGGTGTTGTGGATAGTGTGGAGGGTTGTCAGAGGTTACAGTGGGACATTGATAGAATGCAAAACTGGGCTGAGAAGTGGCAGATGGAGTTCAACCCAGGTAATTGTGAGGTGGTTCATTTTGGTAGGTCAAATATGATGACAAAATATAGTATTAATGGTAAGACTCTTGGCAGTATGGAGGATCAGAGGGATCTTGGGGTCCAAGTCCATAGGACACTCAACACTGTTGTGCAGGTAGACTCTGTGGTTAAAAAGCTTCATCAATCCTGGGATTGAGTTTAGGAGCTGAGAGGTAATGTAGCAGCTATTTAGAACCCTGGCCCAACCCCACTTGGAGCACTGTGCTCCGTTCTGGTCACCTCACTAAAAGGAGGGATGTGGAAACCATAGAAAGGGTGCAAAGGAGATTTACAAGGATTTTGCCTGGATTGGGGAGCATGCCTCATGAATATAGTTTGAGTGAACTCAGCCTTTTTTCCTTGGAGCAACGGAGGATGAGAGGTGACCTGATAGAGGTGTACAAGATGATGAGATGCATTGATCATGTGGATAGTCAGAGGCTTTTTCCCAGGGCTGAAATGGCTAGCACGAGAGGACACAGTTTTAAGGTGCTTGGAAGTAAGTACAGAGGAGGTGTCAGGGGTAAGTTTTTTTTATGCAGAGTGGTGAGTGCATGGAATGGGCTGCCGGCCAGCAACGGTGGTGGAGGCAGATACAATAGGGTCTTTTAAGAGACTCCTGGACAGGTACATGGAACTTAGAAAAATAAAGGGCTATGGGTAACCCGAGGTAATTTCTAAGGTAAGGACATGTTCAGCAGCTTTGTGGGCTATTTCTATTTTCCTAAGCCATAGTTATTGTATATTTCCAGTTCTCCCGACAACATCAGAATCTACTTGAATCATTATAATCCTTGTGTGATAATTTTCCCACCCTGTCTGAATTGAAATCAGACAAACTGATCTGAAAATTTCAAATGCACCTTTTACTGTGCCCCAAAGGAAAAGGATTTTTTATACCCTCTGGCTCCTGTTCTATTCTATTTGTGTATTAATTTCTTCTTTAAAATTGCATTCCCTTCTAATTTTACGATCCTGTTCCTTTTCCAACACCAGTCTATCCTCCCCCAGTTTGAACGGCCGCAAGTCTGCTTTGAAACAAAAAGCTGAAGGAATTCAGAAAGGTCAGGCAGCATGTGTAGAGAGAAATGAACTGCCGACATTTCAGGTCAAGACCCTTCATCTAATCCAAAAGGGCTTCAATAATTTGACAATATTGCTAAATAGACATCATGCAAGTCAAGACAGGAAAAGGCAATTGACTGCATTCACGGATATCAAATAAAATGAACCAGAGACACAAAATAAGAATGTTAATAAGGCATATTGAAACTACAATTTGCAAATAAAAAACAAAATCGAGCAATAACATATTGGATTAGGGCTGCCTGTGAGCACTTGCTATGCTACTTGAAGAAAATAATACATAACTATAGCCCCTGAAGATTAAAAAAAACTTTTTATTGGATTTTTTTTTACTAGCATAGTGAGAGACATATCCATAATGAAATTAGCTCTTACAAAATAATATGCAGCACAGAACCTTTCTCCTTTGACACCCTACAACTACCGGTACTTAGAAGAAACATAGTAACCTGGCAGGAACTGGCTGACAGGGAAATTGCAGTATCCAAAATTTAAAGAGCAGAGCGAGATGAATTGATAAAAATGATGAATTGTTTCTGAAGGCCTGCCAAAGCAAAGATAGTCAATATTGCTATATACTGAATAAAGATATCCTCTCACCCTTTTGCACCCTGACTTATGTTGCATTCAAAGTCGTAACAAAACTACTCTACTTGATCTCTGTATGGCTGCAGGTAGCACCTAATAGTTTCAGTATATGGCTTAGCTACTTGAATTCAATTAACTAACACTACAAAGCAAATTTACTACCAATATAATAATCAATTATTTACATAGAAACATAGAAAGACCTACAGCACAATATACAGGTCCTTAGGCACACAATGCTGTGCCAAACATGTACTTGCGTTGGAAATTACTTAGGCTTACCCATAGCCCTCTATTTTTCTAAGCTCCATGTACCTATCCAGGAGGCTCTTTATTTGCACACAGGTTCCTCTGTAGGGTTGCATATTTGTCTCATCCTTCTTTGCACACTTAAAGCAAGCAAAACTTATTGTCTGTAGGCAAAGGGGAACTAACGCCAAAACAGAGATAACATCTTTAATTTTAAATGTTTCAATTAGTTTTAAAACTATGGGAACATAGAGAACCACACAAAAACAGTGTCAGAGAAAGTCATACTCAAGCTAGCAGTTTCTGATAAAATCAGGTCTTGTCTAACCCTCCTTTAGAAACTACTTCACACCCATCCCCACACTTAACCGTGTAATCATGGATGTTTACTCCACAGGAGAAAGCCATTCAGGCCATAATGTAATCACGGCTCTTATCCGAACTGAACCAAAACCAACATTATTCTCCTAATCTTTTCTAATAACTGCATCTTTCGCAGCTTATAATTTTTCCTTAGATGGGTATTTGATGGTAAACAGGACAAGATGGGCAATTTCTGTGCTTTATAATTCCACGACCAGGAGAATTTTCATTCAATTATCCTTCTGTATATTTTGCATCTGCCTGAACTGTTGGATTTTGGCCAACTACCTATGTTCTATGAACATAATGCATTAAGACATTGAGCAACGTAATAGAATTTTATGGCCAATGTGTTATGAAAGCACTTTAACAAAAAAGCCATATTACACATTTCTGGTTATTCAATCCTGCTCTTTGTGTGTACTGTTTAAGTACACACTTCCTTTTTCTCATTAGGTATTCATGAGAATCAGAATCAGGTTTTTTATCACCGGCATGTGACATGAAATTTGTTAACTCACATTTCCATGCCCTCCAGACTACAATAGAGAAGAATTAGTGAAGGCTGGTATAGACTTGTAGTAAAATTTATGGCTCATTTTTTGGCCTATCAGACATAACAATATGGTGACTGTATGAAGAAGTTAGTCTTCAAACTAGTAAAGAAACTATAAGAAGACAGGTGAGCACTTATTCCATTCTGAAGGTGGTATGTCTATCCCAGCTAATACTGACAAAATCTTTGTATTTTTTTATAGAATGAGGTTAAATTCTGGGTACCCAGAACAACAGTTCTGCTGTTACCCAGGTGCAGCTTGCAGTCACAGGTGAACAGAAAGATTCCAACCAAGAGCAACAAATTGTTCTCCATAAATGAACAACAGAGAGATGCCACCAGAACAGATGGCTCTCCAGTGGAGACAAAACCAGTACAGTCGGCCCTCCTTATCTGCGAGGGATTGGTTCCGAGACCCCTCGCGGATTCCAAAAAAATGTGGATACTCAAGTCCCTTATTTAACCTGTCTCAATGCAGTGGACCTTAGGACCCAGCAGAACCCCAGACCTTATTTAACCTGTCTCAGTGCGATGGACATTAGGACCCAGCAGCGGAGCTCTGAATCCACAGTGTTTCTGTTCACGAAAATAATCACGATCACGATTGAAAATAAAGTGGAAATAATAAAGTGATTGGAAAAAGTTGGAACGCCATCGGTCATTGTAAAAGCATTAGGCAACATCGGTCAACGATCGGAACAATTTTGAAGGATAAAGTGAGAAAGGCCCTGCCCCGATGAAAGCTACAATTATTAATAAGCAACGCAGTGGTTTAATTATTGGGTTTTGGGGTTTTGAGTTTTTGATCCTCCACATCAACCCTGCAAGGATGGAGAAGATATTAACTTCTCTCCTTCCAGTATTTGCTCTGAATCCGTGCCAGTCTATGGTCCATACCCACTATGCCAGACTACAGATCACAGTGGAAGGCACAGTCAGAAGCCCCCTCAATTAAAACAAGAGATGATCATTGGTTCCTGGTAATATTGTTACTGCAGGAACATTTATGAAGTCAGAGGCTCTAAGATTCAGTCAATTTGATTTTGGCCACTTAATGCAGAGAGTAATTGCTTGCTATTTGGTAAAGGATGCACAAAGCTATAAGTTCAATGAGTCAAGGCTGATAAACGTTGTGATTAATTTTTTTGAGGATGCATCATATACAGGACTTCTGAAACAATGAATAGTTATGAAAATTATAAAGTAATGTATATACCCATATTTTGAAGGGATATCATTGCACAGGTAGCACGATGATGATGTGTCAAGGACCAGAAGTTCCATATTAATGATCCACTCTAATGTGTTTCTTTAGAACATTTCCCTGAATGTAGAATACATGTCAGAAATCAAACAAATCAGAAATCATAAACACAAGAGATTCTGCAGATGCTGGAAACCTTGAGCAACACACACAAATTACTGGAGCAACTCAGCAGGTTAGGGAGCATCTATGGAGGGGGGCTAAACATTCAAAATTTCAGGCCAAGACACTTCATCAGGACTAGAAGGGAAGGTGGCAGAAGCCAGTACAAGAAGGTCGGTGGTTATGGTTTCTGCCCCTTCTTTTGTAGTATTCTTTCAGGGCCTGAATATTAGCAATGACCAAAACACTGCCAAAAATTTTTATATCTGTTTCTTATTCCACAGCTGCTAACAGGCCAACTGTGCATTTTCACAGCGCTTGTGTCTGCCCAAACTCATGTCTCTGTGAAGGAATTGCAGAAGCAGCTCAACTTCCTTAAGTGTCGAGCATAAACAACCAATTAATATCCATGATGAACAATGAACTGCAGGATAAGGGATAAATCAAACAGCTTAGGTAATCTGGAGACAAGTAACAGTACTCTGACGGCAGAAAATCTATTACATATATGAGACTCAAGACCTGCCCACTGGTAGATCACATACAGTATCTCCTTTACAAGTGATTTAGAAAAAGTAAACCTCCAAAGTTACTGTTCCTCAAGAGATGACATAAAGTGTCCGAAGCCCCTATGAACTCACTAGAAAGGAACTACAAAAATTGAGCCCTTTATGCTTTCCTCTCTCTGATCCCCAGACATGCACAAAGTTATTTGTTGTAACTTTATGGAAGTTACCTTAATTTCATTAGTCAAAGTAAATTTATTATCAAAGCACATATATGTTATCATATATTACTTTGAGATTTATTTCTTGCAGGCATTTACAGGAAAATAAACAAATCGATAGAATTTACATTAAAAAGTATACACACACTTAGACTGACAACCAATGTGCAGAAGAAAACAAATCAAGTAAATAATGATAAAATGTAAATAAGGTTGTGACACAAACAAGAGATCTGCAGATGCTGGAAATCACAGTAACACACACAAAATGCTGGAGGAACTCAGCATGCCAGGCAGCACCTATGGAAAAGAGTAAACTGTTGACATTTCAAACCAAGACCCATTATCAGGAAAAAGGTTATGAAATCAGTTCAGCGTTGAAGTGAGAAGCCATCCATGCTGATTCAGGAGCTTGGTGGTTGTAGAGTAGTAACTGTTCCTAAAACTGATGGTACAGGACCTAAGGCTACTGTACCTCCTTTCCAATGGAAGCAGAGAGAAGAGATCATGACTTAGATGGTGGAGGTCCTTGATGATGGATGCTGTTTTCTGCTGACAGCGCTCTTTGTTGATGAGCTCAACGGTGAAGCAGGCTTCTTCCTATGATAGACTGGGCTGTACCCACCACTTTGTACTTTTCCATCTAGGGTACTGGTGTTTCCATGCGAGGCTAAGATGCAGCAGTCAAGCTCTCTCCACTGGGCATCTATAGAAGTTTGTCAACGTTATAGATGACATCCTGAATCTATGCAATTTTTAAGAAAGTGGAGGCACATTCATGCCTTTTTTGTAATGGGACTTACTTGCTAGTCCCAGGACAGATCCTCTGATGTGGTAACACCAAGGAATTAAATGTTATTGACCGTCTCCACTTCCGATTCCCTAACATGGAAAGGCTTATGGACTTGCAGCTTCTTCCTCCTGTAGTCAATAATAAGTTTTTTGGTTTTGCTGACGTTGAGTGAAAGGTGTTGCTGTGGGACTATTCAACCAGATTTTCAACCTCCCTCCGATATGCTGATTTGTCACCACATTCGATATGGCCAACTACAGTGGTGTTATCAGCAAACTTAAATATGGCATTGTCAGTGGAGTTGCACCTAGCCACACAATCATAGTATAAAGTGCTTAGAGCAGATAGATAGATAAGACACAGTTCTGAGGTACTCATTAACAATAAATATCACTCCAAAGGTGCTTTTCTGTAGTTGCCATTGAACTTAAATTGGTCACCTGACTCAGCAGTAATGGAATATAGAATATACTGGGGTACAAGAGTATTAGTTGTGGTAAAATATAAATTCAGGCCTTGCATGTATCTTATTTGAATCAATAACAATTTTCCAAAACTATTCCATTTTTAGGTACCTCTATTTGACCTATTTTTTAAATTTATAAATTTTATTTTATTTCTACACTTAATTACAATTTTTCTCTATTACCTGGAATCACAGTCCTTGCAAATGCCAAAATGATGGCCTCGTTTTTCTCATCATATAGTTAGATGCAGATTTTTAAGCTATGTATTGCCATGTTAAATGTATTGTTTCAAGAGCTTGATATAGTTATCAAAATAAGAACATACATTATTAAAGTATTCCAAATACCCAGTCATCTTAATTTTTGACAAAGTTTACCTACAAAAAAGGCACATTTCCAAATATTATATCCGCAATAGCAAATGTTTATTAGCTCTGCATCACAACTTACCAAATTCATTAATTAAACCTCTTGTTTTGGAAACAAATGGACCAACTTCACTAGGCTGCATTTTTGCTCTCTCCTTCAAATCAGCACCTGCAAAATAAATAAATCTGATTAATACATAATGTACGTTGAAGTTGAACACAAAGACCTTGAATTTCTCAAAGGGGCTAGAAGCGTTATTGAATAAACAAGTTATCTCATTTCAAAATCTGATGGCATGGGTACATATATTTAGGGAAATTATGCAAGTAAAACAAAATGCACACAGCAGCAATATTTCACTTTTTTGAGTTCCAAATGGGTAGCTAGTGGATTTTTTTTTTAATGAACAGTGGAAAATCTTGGGGCAAAAGATTCCTAACAATGAATAACTAGAAAACTTCACAGACCCAAAAGAGGAAAACAAGATGCTAGACATCTGAAACAAAAGTAGAAAATACTGCAAGTACGCAAAAGGTTAATTCCGTACTAGTTAAAGAATTTACAATACTTTAACTGAGGCAGTGGGGAGAAGGGCTTCTCAGCTAAATTCTGGCATGGAGGGATTAGTATATAAAGTAGTGGTCTTCAACCCTGATTTCAGTTCCTCAACTTTCCTGGCACGGATTGCGCTCTTTGGGGGGTAGGTGTCGTTAAATTTCTGGTGGTTGGTGTTGTGGTGCTGCTCCAGATTCCCTCTTTTAGTCAGTGCTTTGTTTGGTGGCACAACGTACATACACTTGTCTTTCACCAAGGTAAATAGAAATTCCTCTTCCCATTCTGGATGGCATTTGTACGTTTTCGCCTTCTTTCATGGAGCCTCTGCCATGCTAGCTAGCTACCTTCCAGGATATCATCAGCGAGAGCCGTATATTGATGTTTGCGACAGTCTAATCTAATCTAATTGGTCACTTTGATGCAGCACAAGCTACGGTGAAAAAACTACAATAGTCACATGATGTCAGCACACATGTGACGCACGACGCTGGGTAGTGGAAAAAGAGAAACACAATAACCAGGGAAAGCAACTAAGTGTGGGTTAGAAACGACTCACATATGCGCTCTAGGGGTAAAATTTACTTTTGCATCAAAAGGTTTATCAGACATAATGTATTTGTAGTATCTACTACTTTGAAAAAGGACCATTCGACAACTTCATGCCCAAAGGAACAACTTTATCTGGGACAGATAAACCAATATTTACCATAGAGGTTTTCACTGAACCACGGTGCATGGCGGAGGGATTATACACACATGCGCACCAGGCAGAAAGAATGGGAGTAAAACTCCGCAACCCCAGAAACAACCTCTCTTTACAAACAGCTTTCCGTAGCGGGAGTATTGCTATATTACCATTATCCTAATTAGTATTGCTTATTTTTATAATGTTCACATTACAACAGTATATGTGTATTTTTTGTTTAGGCTCTACTGGGAAAGTCTCAAAGATTGACCCGCCGATCGCGATCGACTGGTTGACGACCACTAATATAAAGAGTGCTGAAGGGAACTGAGAAGATGAATTGTGAATATGTGCTTCCCCTATCTAGCATTAAGGTGGAGCATTTCTACACACTGAGGTTATAACTCCTTGGAATGCTCTACGTCATATGGTTGTAAAGACACAGTAACTGCATATAACTGCAGTAAGGCACACACTGACTCCATTTGAACAACAAAAGGTGGTGGGAGTGTAGATGTGTCAAGCTCACGACAGGATCAACCATGAACTTATGAATAATGATGGTTCAAGGATACTATTTGCCTACTTCCTCTTTCTTGCTGGTTTATTTGAAAGTTAGTATTAATAAATAAACCCAATGAAGCATACAAGAAAAACTAAGTGCCATTCTTTATTAAATAACATGAATGAGTTATAATGGGAATTATACTTGAGGCTATAATCCACTTGAACCAAATGTTGACAGAATACCCAGACCCCATAGTCTCTTGCATCATCTCTTATTGGATGCGACGAAAGCTGTCACGTCCCTCTCTTATTGTTTGGCTACAAACTCTTCTCAGCCTAAAGATTTCTCAATGGTAATAAGCCTACTGATCCAATATTCAATTAGCCAACCAGGATGCAAGTCTAAACTCCATTGAGGTCAGCACTGAGTAGCTGCTCTGCTTGCACTAGTCTACACAACTCTAGCTCTTGCAGGCAGCTTCTTTTCACCAAGCCCTGGTCAATTCATTGCTGGGGAATATCTGATTCCCAGCATCCAGTTTCAAAACACATCAACGGGAGGGCAGAGTTAGTTCTCAGCGCAGCAGTGCTATCAGCAATACATTTCTTTATGTTCTAATATCCTTTACTGCCAATTCCATTGCTTCTTCTATTCTCAAGAGTCAAGATCATATCCTGAGTGCAAGGCAAAGTACCAGTAAGTACAGTGAAATGACATGCTAAAAGCTGTAACACTCACTTCATGACCAGTCAAACACTAGAAACATTTTGAAACAAAGATACAAGTAAAGCCACAAATACAGAATAAAAAATTGTGACTTTTGAAACATTAGAAACATTTTGAAACAAAGACACAAGTCACAAATACAGAAAACTAAAAATTCACACAATCCAAAATTAAACATGATCCTTGAGAGCAAAAGTGGGTACAAAAAAAAACTTAAGTTTTAGCAATTTAAACACTTCAATCAAGCAACAACCTTTGAATGAACTGCCTGATGACCCACAGTACTTTAGATATACAGTGGCATGCAAAAGTTTGGGTACCCCGGTCAAAATTTCTGTTACTGTGAATAGTTAAGTGAGTAGAAGATGAACTGATCTCCAAAAGTCATAAAGTTAAAGATGAAACATTCAATATTTTAAGCAAGATTAGTGTATTACTTTTGCTTTGTACAATTTTAGAGAGAAGAAAGGAAAAGAGCGCCACGCAAAAATTTGGACACCACAAGAGATTTGAGCTCTCAGATAACTTTTACCAGGGTCTCAGATCTTAATTAGCTTGTTAGGGCTATGGCATGTTCACAGTCATCAATAGGAAAAGCCAGGTGATGCAAATTTCAAAGCTTTATAAATACCCTGACTCCTAAAACCTTGTCCCAACAATCAGCAGCCATGGGCTCCTCTAAGCAGCTGCCTAGCACTCTGAAAATTAAAATAAATGATGCCCACAAAGCAGGAGAAGGCTATAAGAAGATATCAAAGTGTTTTCAGGTACCTGTTTCCTCAGTTCGTAATGTAATTAAGAAATGGCAGTTAACAGGAACGGTGGAGGTCAAGTTGAGATCTGTAAGACCAAGTAAATATTCTGAGAGAACTACTCGTAGGATTGCTAGAAAGGCAAATCAAAACCCCCATTTGACTGCAAAAGACCTTTAGCAGACTCTGGAGTGCTGGTGCACTGTTCTACTGTGCAACGACACCTGCACAAATATGACCTTCATGGAAGAGTCATCAGAAGAAAACCTTTCCTGTGTCCTCACCACAAAATTCAACATCAGAAGTTTGCAAAGGAACATCTAAACAAGCCTGATACATTTTGGAAACAAGCGCTGTGGACTGATGAATTTAAAATATAACTTTTTGGCCGCAATGAGCAAAGGTATGTTTGGAGAAAAAAGGGTGCAGAATTTCATGAAAAGAACACCACTCCAACTGTTAAACATGGGGGTGGATCGATCATGCTTGTGTTGCAGCCAGTGGCATGGGGAGCATTTCACTGGTAGAGGGAAGAATGAATTCAATTAAATATCAGCAAATTCTGGAAGCAAACATCACACTGTCTGTAAAAAAGCTGAAGATGAAAAGAGGATGGCTTCTACAACAGGATAATGATCCTAAACACACCCCAAAATCCACAATGGACTACCTCAAGAGGCGCAAGCTGAAGGTTTTGCCATGGCCCTCACAGTCCCCCAACCTAAACATCATTGAAAATCTGTGGATAGACCTCAAAAGAGCAGTGCATGCAAGACGACCTAAGAGTCTCATAGAACTAGAAGCCTTTTGCAAGGAAGAATGGACGAAAATCCCCCAAACAAGACTCTTACCTGGCTATAGAAAGGTCTTGTTTACAAGCTACGGTACTTGCCAAAGGGGGTGTTACTAAGTACTGACCATGCAGGATGCCCAAACTTTTGCTTCGGGCCCTTTTCCTTTTTTGTTATTTTGAAACTATAAAAGATGGAAATAAATAAAGTAACCTTGCTTAAAATATTACAGAAATGTGTCATCTTTAACTTTATGCCTTTTGGAAATCAGGTCATCTTTTACTCGCTTAGCTATTCACAGTAACAGAAATTTTGACCGGGGTGCCCACACTTTTGCATGCCACTGTATATTAAATATCACTGGCATCATTTCATTATAAGATGTAATGTAAATAATTAGTGAAGATTACAAAAACTGAACCAAAAATGTGTTAACCCTTTCTGGAAAGGTACAATTTTATGTTCACCTTACCACCATTCAATTCCATTATTACTTTGGAAAAATTGAAACTGAATAAACAAGTATATATAAATTAATTTGAATTACAGTTGGCCCTCCTAATCCGCGAGGGATTGGGTTCAGGACCCCTCGCAGATACCAAAATACGCGGATGCTCAAGTCCCTTATTCAACTTGTCTCAATGCGGTGGACCTTAGGACCCAGCGGAACCCCAGTCCTGACGAAGGGTCCCGGCCTGAAATGTCGACAGTGCTTCTCCCTATAGATGCTGCCTGGCCTACTGCGTTTCACCAGCATTTTATGTGTGTTGCTTGAATTTCCAGCATCTGCAGATTTCCTAGTGTTTACCCAGACCTTATTTAACCTGTCTCAGTGCAGTGAGCATTAGGACCCGGTGGCAGAGCTCTGAATCTGCAGTGTTTCTGTTCACGAAAATAATCACGATCACGATTGAAAATAAAGTGGAAATAATAAAGCGATCGGAAAGAGGAGAAACACCATCGGTCATTGTAAAAGTGTGTCTACATCGTCAACGATCGGAACAATTTTAAAGGATAAAGTGAGAAAGGCCCTGCCCCGATGAAAGCTACAATTATTACTAAGCAACGCAGTGGTTTAATTATTGAGTTTTGGGGTTTTGAGTTTTTGAGTTTTTGACCCTCCACATCAACCCAGCACAAATGGAGAGCACACTCGATAGTGATCTGTCACTGGATCAAACTCGGGAACTTCCGTTCCCAAGCGCGGTGCTAAAACATACATTCTTAAGTGTTTTATATGCATAGAAAGGTAAAATATATACTATATACTAAGACAAACGTTTGACTAACTGACACCATCTAATACTGTTCCAGCTTAATTAGTAAGAGAACTTATTTTTTTCAATCCCGATCCACAATAACCCACGCACATCCTCCCATATACTTTAAATCATCTCTAGATTACTTATAATACCTAATATAATGTAAATGCTATGTAAAATAGTTGTTAATACTGCACTGTTTAGGGAATAGTGACAACAAAAAATAGTCTGTACATGCTCGAACAGCAAGTGCTGGAAGAGCACTTCCTGGTTTTCTCGATTCGCGGTTCACAGTTGGTTGAATTCGTGGAAGCGGAACTCGTGGATAAGGAGGGCCGACTGTAGAGTGAATCTGGATGACTTTGAAGAAAGCTTAAAAACACCAATTGGCAATCAGAATCAATCATTGCTGTTCATGGCATCTAACTAGGGCCAAAAACTTAAGCACACTGTGTTCCAAATGATATTCATTTAGTAAACAGCACAATGAAATTATTGCAGACAACATCAGCATCTTACAGGGGGAATAGATCCATGTGCTAGCAGTCAAGTTTTACACAGGCAGGCTAATGCACTACATCTGTAAGCTTGTACTGATTCATACTTTTTCCCAATACATCTCTTCAATAATTCTGAAGCTGAACAATGGTGTATTCAAAACTTTACTCCTGTTATCCCTGATGTTATGTCAACCTTTGCATTCAAGCCAAGATTATATTGGAACAGTACATTTTTCCCAGAAACGTTAACTGTTCAATTTCTACAGAACTTAGGCAGAAAGTATATTATAAAGAATAACAAGATTGTGATAGACTTACAAAAGAAAACAAAAGAAATTAGAACAATTGCTCCATTATCAGAACTGTTCTCTCAATCTGATGTTTCTTTCAGAGAGAATTGTTATTAGTACTTAAGCTTTTTTCATTCTGATCAAGAATGTCTACATTTATTGTCAATTTACATCAAACCTCAAAAGCAAAGCGTGCCAAGTTTCACTGAAATGTTACACAGTACTCTATCCACGACTGAGTCAAACGTTCCTAACTTTGTTAACGCTCACTCATTCATATTCAGTAAAATATAATCACCCCCGTCACCCTTCCTGATATCATTAGGTCAGTATTGTGATCATTTTTTGGCCCCCTTATCTAAGAAAAGATGTGCCGCCCTTGGAAAGGGTTTAGAGAAGATTCCAGGAATGAAAGGTTTAATGTATAAGGAGTGTTTGATGGCTCTGCAACACACACAAACTGCTGGAGGAACTCAGCAGGTCAGGCAGCATCCATGGAAATGGATAAACAGTCGACATTCCAGGCTGAGACCCTTCTTTAGGGCCATTGGTATGAGAAGTGTTTGATAGCTCCGAGCCTGTACTCACTGGAGTTTAAAAGAATGAAGAGGGATCCCATTGAAACCCATCAAGTATTGAAAAGCCTAGATTGAGTGGACTTGGAGAGGACGTCTCCTATTGTGGGGGAGTCTTGAACCAGAGGGTACAGCCTCAGAATAGAGGGAAATCTCTTCAGAACAAAGAGAAGGAATTTCTTTCACCAGACAGTGGTGAATCTGTGGAATTCATTGCTACATATGGCTGTGAAGGCCAAGTCATTGGGAATACTTCTTGATTAGTAATGACATCAAAGGTTATGGAGACAAGGCAGGAAAACGGGATCGAGAGGGATAATGAATCAGTCATGATGGACAGAATAGCCTAATTCTGCTCCAATGTCTTATCCACAAGCAAAATGAAGTTGAAATGCTGGAAGGCCACAACTATCACTATAACTATGTATAATATAAAATGTCACTTCTATAACAGAAATGAGGGAAGTAAATTAGGACAAATTTGTTACCTCATCTTGTAGAAATGTAATATTTCAATTATCAACTTAGAATAATATAAAAGGTATTCCAAGTGTAGCACCACCCATCTTCACTACTTTTAAAATTAACTGCTATATGCCAGTTACTCAAAGGGGCATTGAATTCCTTTACATATTAGCTTTTGGTCTGCAAGAAGGAAAAGAAAACAATTGTTGATTTGTTATGAAAGGAAGCTAACAGCAGCAGCCATTTTTCAACCGGCGTGCTTGTTTCCTATTTAGAGCTCATTAGGCCCTGGCCTTAAAAAGGTTCTTTCATCCCAAAATGAGTCCTGCTTTGTTTTCAGAAAAGTAAATTAGCTAATTCTTTTGGATGTCAGCCATTGCTGGGAATAATACAATGGATAACTTTTAAGCATTATGTATGTTAATCTCAAACCAACATTTTAAAGATGTTTCACCTACTTCAAAAATTACATAAGTGAATGGATTCATCTGCTGAAGTAGCTAATAGTACACCAATTACTATAACAAAGAACCAGATCAATATCTGGTCAGAATTATTCAGCAGTTTGATACTTCGGGTAGAAGTGCAATGAAAAGATAAATAACAAGCAACAATGTTTCCTAATGACCGAACATCCTTTCTAAAAGAACAACTTGCCAAAGAAAAACTCTAACTTCAGTGCAGGTATAAAATTTACAGTATCGGACTGATCATTTACTTGTTACATGTCCAGCCTGATTCTCTGGCTTAATAAGGAATAAATATAATCAGTTTTACACTCCCACTCAAGTTCAAAAAAATTCAACTTCAAAATATGGCTTAACAATACAAAGTTGTAATGATTTGGTGAAATCTTTACCCCAAAATAAAACCATAATTATTGCTTAATGGATTTCAGTTTTGCATCTCTAATATTCCAAAAGTTGTGCTGAAGCCAAAGGTGTGAAGGCTTTGATTTTACAAATGCATTTCACCTTTTAGTTCATAAATGTATTGAGATGCTATTTTTATTAGTGTTACATTTTCTGTTCCCCTTTCTTATTTAAGTATTTCCTTTTTTTTTAGTACTGTTTCATGCAGATTAATAATTTTCTGAGGAGTGATTTGAATAAGTCATGAAGTTGTGACCAGAATAAATTGGAAGGAAGAAGTTGAACATTTACAGACATATATTGCTTCTAATTATCGTAATCTAATGATTATTAATTTTGAAAAATTAGTGATTCATATTCCTCTTCTTAGAATGATGTCTATTGTATTTATACTACTTACTTTATGGAAGATTCTAGGCATGCTTCACTTTTTAGTGGATATATCACAAACCTGAAAGTAGCAGATGAGGTGATAGAGAAATTCTGCTCTGATTTTGAAATTTAACTGATCAAAGACCGAACAGAATCCACCTTGATGACTTCAATGTCAGTCTTGGAAAGTGCTGCATAGAAGATGCAAGAAAAGCCAGCTGTAACGCAATCTTCCTCTTGATGAATTGCTTGAACATGATTGAGTTATAACCAAAGCCCAACTATGAAGTTATATCATCATCTAAGCAAGGCACCATAGGTACAAAGATAGCAAGGATTTAGAGAGCTATGCACCAAACCTAGGCAAGTGGAACTAGCTCAGAGGACATATTGATCGGCTTGATGAGTTGAGCCAAAGGGTATGTTTCTTGCTGTATAACTCTAAGAAAGTCAATGTCATTTTCACCATTATGACTGCTAAACAAACCTTTTCCTCATATGGTTTCTCACCTCTATCACCAAGGCATCTAAATAATGACGGAACAGAAACAGTGTCACAGAAACATTAACACTGAAAGATACCGTTCTGCAAAGAAAATTCTGCTCTGTCAATGTCTCATAGCCAACTTGGTGACACCCAATTAAGATATACTGCAGATTAACACCTGTGAAGAATCTCCTAAATTCGGTGTCACAAAGCATTGAAATGCTTTTAATCAGAAAAAACCAATAAATCCAGGAATAAATTACACAGAAATTAAATGGAATCATTTATGTCTGCTAAAAGCCATTGAATTAAGGAGTATTGCCGAAAACATTCATTTTGTAATTTTGGTAACATAATAGAAAAAGAACACGTTTGAATTTGTTAAAAACAAAGAAAGAGAAGGAGAGTTCAATTACAGACAGTAAAAGTTTAAAAAGTAGAAACCTCTATTGTGCAAACAGAGCTTCTGTCATTGCCAAGAAAAAACAGTAAACAGTGATAAAAACGCCAAAGAAATAGAGTGGTGGCACACTGCTCATGTACCTTCGCTTACCAACTAATAATGAGCTAAACTTTGTTGAATCAACAGATGGAAGAACCTTTCCAAGTTTGTTCCTGTATGAAGTAATTACCAAGTTTAAACAAAAAAGGTTTTGTGCAAAAAAAAGTAAGATATTATCATGTAACCAGAACACTGGATTATGTCAACTGCAATTACTCCTCAATTAAGCAAAACTACGGTACCAATTTAGAACTCTTTAACATCAGTTTGGGTTAGCTACAAATCATCAATTCAAGGAGATCAGGAGCACCTAAACAAGTTAAATTGTTTATAAATATGAAAAAGTTAAAAGTATTGAGCCTAATTAGAAAATACTCAAGTGAAACATTGTTCAAAGAAATTAAATGATCTGTATTTCAACTACAAAAATTCTAATAAAAAATATTTCTTGGAATGCCAATCCCTCCTATAAATGTCCCGCAATTCAAAAGGAAGTACAGTGACCAAATACAATTGCACATTCTAAAATTAAATGTTCTATATATATTTTAATAACCTCAGTCTATCCATAGCAAACAACAAAGGGAACAAATGAGAGTTTATTCTGTATGTGAGGGGCATGTAAAGTATTGCTAGAAAGTTTCGGAACCATGTAGAATTTACACTAGTGAAATTTAAGAGACTACTAGACAGGTATATGGAGGAACTTAAGGTGGGGGGATATATGGAAGGCAGAGTTTAAGAGTTGGCACAACATTGTGGGCCAAAGGGCCTATACTGTGCTGTACCATTCTATGTGATCATATTTTCCTACAAGTCCTAAAAACTAGATAAAGAGAACCCAATTAAATAAATAACACAAAAAGCATTATATTGTTCATTTAATTATTGAGAAAACAATCCAATATTATATGTATTTGTTGGAAAAAGTATGTGAACCTTTGCTTTCAGTAACTGGTATGACCCCTTTGTACAGCAATAACTTCAACCAAATGTTTGTGGTGACTATTGATCAGTCCTGCACATCAGCTTGAAAAAATCTTAGGCCATTCCTCTTTGCAAAACTGCTTCAACCTGGGATGTTGGCTGACTTCTTTGCATGAATTGCTTGCTTCAGATCCTTCCACAACATTTCAACAGGATTGCAGTCAGGACTTTGACTCGGCCATTCCAAACACACATTTTCTTTTTAAACCATTCCATTGTTGATTTACTCTGGTCTTTTGGTTCACTGTCTTGTTGCATTATCCAACTTCAATCAAGTTTCAGGTGACGGACTGCTATTCTGACATTCTCCTGTAAAATGTCTTGATACAATTTTGAATTCACTGTTCCCTCAATGATTGCAAGTTGTCCAATCCCTGAGTCAGCGAAGCAGCCTCAAACCATGATGCACCTTTCACCATTCTTCACAGTTGGGATGAGGTGTGCATTTCTGCCAAGAAGTTTAACTTCTGTCTCATCTGACCACTGAACATTGTCTCAGAAGCATTGTGGAACATTCAGGTGGTCTTTTGCAAACTTGAGACATGCAACAATGTTTTTTTTGAGAAAGCAGTGGTTTCTTCCATGACGTCTTTCCATGAACACCATTCTTGTTCAGTATTTTTTATATATATAGTGGACACATGAACAGAGCAAGTTCTAGAGATTTCTGCAGGTCTTTTGCCCTTGGGTTCTTTTTCACTTCCTTCAGCACTGCATGTTGTGCTCTTGCTGTGATCTTTGCAGGCCGCCCGCTCCTAGGGAGAGTAGCAACTATACTAAAGTTCCTCCATTTCCTCTTACTGTGGACTGATAAACACTCGGGTCTTTTGAAATGCTTCTGTAGCCATTTCCAGCTTCATGGATCTCTACAATTCTTCTTCAAAGGGTCTATGAAAGTTGTTTTGATCAAGGCATGATGCACATAAACAAGTCCTTCTCAAGAAGTGCAGGCTCTGTCAGTAACCTGACTTTATGTGTCTTTTTTTTTTACATAGCCGGGCACCTCCACAACCCATACTTCCAATCTCATTTTATTGATTGGAACACCTGACTTCAAATAGCTTTTGTAGAAGGCATCACCCCAGACATTCACATACTTTTTCCAACAAATACATGCAATATGAATCATTTTTCTCAATGAATTAATGAACAAGTATAATGTTTTGTGTTATTTATTTAATTGGGCTCTCTTTATCTTGTTTTAGGACTTACATTAAGATCTGATCACATTTTAGGTCATATTTATGCAGAAATAGAGAAAATTCTACAGGGTTCATAAACTTTCTAGCACAACTATAGATTCAAAGACCTAACCAAAGGCCAAAGTGCTGTATAACACATCCCTTTATTACTCATAAATTCCAATGTCACATTGTACTCTTTTGCAAAGTGGTTGTGTTGCTTTTTGAAAGCAATCCAGTTTGAATTTGAATAAATTGACTACATATGTACAGAGAAAGACTGACAGAAATGAAAAACAAGTGGACAAATTCAGAAGTGGACTTATACAGCAGAAAGAAATCATAATAAAAAGATCATTAAGTACAATTTTCTCCTCATTTACTGCGGGGAAAAAATTAAGTTCTAAAGTGGCTTAATTTTCCAGGTTTTACAAGGCTATAGTCAAATAGTGTAAGCGTTTACATTGTAAACTTTTGATTGGAAGGAGAACACCAGCAGAGATGACAAGAGAACAGCAGCTGCTGAGTGGGAATCTGGTTGGTTGCAGGTGGTGCTCCATAAGGGTTGATGTTGGGGCTGGTGCTTTTCATGTTGTACGTCAATGATTTGGATGATAGAATTGATGACTTTTTTCTGATTTGTAGATGATACAAAGATCTGCTATCAGAGAGGGGAGACTGGATTTTTAAGATTGCTGGTGAGATCACTTCACTACAGAGATGGGAGTCTACCTTCCTAAAATTGCTATTGAGATTACTCTGCTATGTAGAGTGGAGACTGTCTTTTTAAATCACTGGTGATACCACTCTGCTACAGAGAAGGAGAAAGTTGCCCAGGTTTTCTGAGTTTTGATGTGGACTTGGACTGAGGACTTCTTTTTCAGTCTTTTTTTTTGTATTCTGTGTTTTTTGCCCAATATTTCTTGTTTTTTGGTGTATGGGGAGAGGGATTTATGTGTTGATGTGCCTGTTCCATTTTTGTTCATTTTTTTGTGCTGGGAGGAGGGATTTGGGGGTTGATGATCATGCCATTCTTTATTTTCCTGGTTTCATGGCTATCTAGAGAAGAATAATTTCAGAGTTGTATACTTTGGTAATAGATGAATCTTTGAACCTTGATAAGTGGATGGTCTGGTAATGCTGAGGAAACAGGGAGTCTGCAGAGGACTTAGCCATATTAGGAGAATGTGCAAAGAAGTGGCAGATGGAATATAGTGTAGGAAAGTGTAAGATCATATATTTTGGTAGAAGGAATAAAGTTGTAGACTATTTTCTGAACTTGAAGAAAATTCAAAAATCAGGTGTAAAGGGACTTGGGAGTCCTCATGCAGAATTTCCTAAAGGTTAACTTGCAGGTTGAGTCAATGGTAAGTAAGGCAAATACAATGTTAGCCTCGAGTTTGAGAGAACTAGAATATAAAAGGATGTAATACCAAGGTTTTATAAGGCATTGGTCAAACCACATTTGGAGAATAGGGAGCAGTTTTGGGCTCCTCATCCATGAAAGGATGTGCTGGCATAGGAGAGGGTCCAGAGCAGGTTCATAAGAATGTTTCAGGGAATGAAAGCATTACCTTACGAGGAGTGTTTGATGGCTCTGTGTCTGTACTTGCTGGAGTTTAGAAGAATGAGGGGGGAATCTCATTGAAACCTATCAAATTTTGAAAGGCGAGATTGAGTGGATGTGAAAAATGTTTTCAATAGTGGAGGAGTCTAAGACCAGAAGACACAGCCTCAGATTAGAGGGATGCCCATTTAGAACAGAGGTTTCTTTAGCATCACGCTGGAAGAACTCAGCAGGTCAAGGTAGCATCTATGGAGAAGAATAAACATTTCAGGCCTGGGGACAGAAAATCTGGAATTCATTGCCACAGATGGCTATGGAGGAGAAGTCAATGGGTATACTCAAAACAGAGATTGAAAGGTTCTTGATTATTCAGGGCGTCAAATGTTATGAGGAGAATGGTATTGAGAGGGATAATAAATCAGCCATGGTGGAGCAGACTCAATGGGACAAATGGCTTAATTCTGCTCCTATGTCTTATGGTCTTAAAAAGTAAACAGTTCCACACTTGGTCACAACTACATCAGTTTACAAATGCTATGGTCTGGAAATTCATGTGCACCTTAACGAACAGCCTAGGCCTCAGATACTTAATATGTACTCAGGTGCTACCTGCTGCATTCAAGATGTTGAGTAAGATTTGAGGGGACATTGCTGCATAGCACCGATGGATAATTATAGTGGGAAACAACAGCATAGCAATAGTTGGAAGTAGTCAGGATATAGCCACAGAGAGCTTGAGAGTTGAGAGATTTAACTAAGTAAATGAATCAGTATGGCAGCACAATGACAGAAGGTTGGAAGTTTACTGTTCTCATTCTATACACATCTGATGCACAAGTTGGATTGGGACTACACAGATAATTTGCACTTGGAAGCACTTGTTCAAATTTCTGGGGTAACAGACAACAACTTGGAAACAGTCATTTCCATTTCACTTGAAGTGGAGGAGAAGAAACCAAGTTTCATGTAATTAACTTACTAGGCATATGTCTGAAATTTTGCTATTAAAAGAATTTATTTGGCACCAGACACTTGGTGACATCAAGAAATTTATTCTGCTGATTTTTAATTTTATGCTGGCATTGTTAAATCAACATACGCAAATTTTTTAAATAATTATATTGCTAGTGAAGGAACTAAGGCATCAAAATGACTTCAAATGAGCATATAAACGCATGTTCTCAAGTTCAAGGAAGAAAAAACTACTAAATAAAAGCACAGCATAAACCATGCACAAGTAACATGATATATGACATCTTGCACTGATGCAATACATTGCTTGACACCAGCAAAGTGCTAAATTAGCTGTTTGACATTAGAATTAAAAAGCAACAACTGATGCTGTATTGCCAATCACATCAACTCAAATGTCACTGAGGAAGATTTTTCAAAGTACAGGTTAACAGAATCTTCAGATAGCGACTCCATTAATTTTAAATTATTGACAATGTCATTGGTTGTTTCAATTTGAGTTCTTCTTGATGCTTTTCCCACATTTCCAACAACCGCTTCATAGAATCAGAATCAGAATCAGAATCAGACTTTAATCGCCAAGTACCTATGCACATACAAGGAATTTACTTCCGGCAGGTGTTGTCTCTCTGCTCATAACAATAATAATGATAAATATAAATGAAAATATAGATTATACATACAGGTAGTGCAATCCAAGTACTGTAGATTCCGTACTACAGAGCGCACCTGATTAAAAGCCGCAGGCTCTAATTTTAGAAAGAAAATCAATTTTGTACTTGTACAAGCCGCACCGGATTTTAAGCCGCAGGTGTCCCACGTTGTAATATGAGATATTTACACAGAAAGATATTACAAGTGAGGATTTTTTAACTTTTAATTAAATCCGTATGGTAACATAAACAAATACATATTGCAAATGCTTTTTTTCGAACCGTGCCTGTAACACGGCTACTTTTAAATATACATACGTATCGGTAACACACAAATTACGTTGCGTATACTTTTTTACTGAACAGTGCACGAACAACATTCCAATATCTCCTAACGACTGGTAAAAAAATAAATACTGCAGCCTACCAGGAAAAGTTATTGATCGCCTTTAACTTAAAAGCAGCGTTCTTGCGCGGGTCTAATGCGCTCGCCCCCACCTTTCCGTTTATCGCAAACCGGTATTTTCCCACAAGACGTGGCGAAACCGGATGTGACGTCATAGCATCCCGGGATGTAGTACAGAAAACAAATATACTTAAAACACTTCTAACTTTAACTAGAAAATACTAACAAATGAATTACTAAGCGAAAATATTATAAACTAAATAACTGCCATAAAGGCAGCACAATGCTTTTCTTCGAGTGTTTTCCATGTTGATGAGGGTGAGTACAAATGACTGATTTACAATAATTTAATTGTGAAAGTGCGCTTGATTTATCGTACAATTTCATTGGACCTCTGTGAACTACTCATCAATTTTATTGGTCTACTGTTACGAGGCAAAATGTTTTTGGCGGCATGAAAAAAAACCATGCATTAGCTGCACCGTAGTAAAGGCCGCAGTGTTCAAAGCTGTTCAAAGCGTGGGAAAAAAGTAGCGGCTTATAATCCGGCATCTACGGTAATAGTTAGCCGACAGTTAACCGGCAGTTAACTGTTCAGCAAAGTGACCGCAGTAGGGAAAAAACTTCTCCAGTGCCTATTAGTCTTAGTCTGGAGGGATCTGAAGCGCCTACCAGACGGAAGCAGATCAAACAGTCCGTGCGCAGGATGGGAGGAGTCCTTTATGATGTTCCCCGCCCTCTTCTTCAACCTGGAAGAGTACAGGTCCACAATAGAGGGCAGGGAGGCTCCAATGATGCGCTCGGCAGTCCTCACTGTGTGCTGAAGTCTGGTTCTATCCTGCTTGGTGGCGGCTCCAAACCACACAATGATGGAGGTGCACAGGACAGACTCAATGACTGCAGTGTAGAACTGCAGCAGCAATTCCTGAGGCAGACCATATTTCCTCAAGAGCCGCAGGAAATACATCCGCTGCTGGGCCTTCTTCAGGATGGAGCTGATAGCTCCAGGGATCCCAGTTCAATTCTGACTTCAGGCTATTTGTGTAGAGTTTGCACATTCTCTCTGTACCTACATGGGTTGGGTTAATTAGTGGCTACAAATTACCATTCTGTGGATAAGTGGTTAAAAGAATAATCAAAGGGGAATTGATGGGTATGCAAGAGGAAATGTATTGCCATGGAGAAATGAGAGAAAGGAAAAAGACTGAAAAGGATTGTTCTGATCGGAGCAAGTAAAAATCTGATAGGTTAAATAATAAGCTAAATAAGAGGTTTTACTTTCAATTATTGGCCCCTTAAATCTGTAACTATTTCCTCTGGTGTAGAGCCAGAACCTAAGCCTGCTTCTGGTAGGCTGTTTCCACTATTCACTTTTCTTCTGTTGAGAAGGCAACAGCTTATTATTTAGAACACAGCAGTTATTTACATTGCTACTAACCAATCTATCCTAAAAAATAATCTACATCAGAACACTGCTGTTGCTGCATAAATTAATGTCACAAGACAGCTTCCATAACTTCATTGTCACTGGCTTGTATCTGCTCAAGATTTTACAGGAACTATTCAACAATGCTGCCTGTGTTGCCCTGCATTACTCCAACTAGCAACTTGTGCAATTCTGTTAAGATCAGTTCCTTCACAATAATCCTAAACATCAAGTGAATCAAAAGAGCTGCAAGTTTGATTCCCAAAGTAACAATCTCCCACCAATATTGTGGGGAATCGTCAAAAAAAAACCAAAATGCCACATGATATTTAAAATGTCTACAAGTTAAACTTTTTTTAAAAATGCAGTACAGTGCATATACTATTTTTTTTAAAAACACAAACATTCACTGTTACTCAAATGTTTCTGAAGGTCAGAAATATTTCATATTTTATCTCTGTAACAGCCAGCAGGTGTGGCTTAGCTGTCTGACAAAAACTCAGGGACACTACTTGTTCTCAAACACGAGAAAATCTGCAGATGGTGGAAAACCAAAGCAACATACATAAAATGCTGGAGGAACTCAGCAAGCCAAGCAGCATCTATGGAAAAGAGTAAACAGTCGACGTTTCAGGCCAAGACTATTCATCACTCTTGTTCTGGTTCCTTTTACGTAATAGATACCATTATATTATGGAAGACTCTTGTCACCAGACAGTGCCTTACACACCACTAAAGTGAGAATAACACAAATCAACTGGAGGTTATTTATAAGTGTCAAGCACTAATGTGTATTAATATACAAATCACAATGCATTAATGGCACTCCAGGACAAATACTTTCCAGGTGACGTCAGGTATGTGACCAGTATCCTATCAGCATAGGTCAGGAGTGTCACCAACACAAGTTCTCCCCTAGACACCTGGAAGTTTCTGATCAAAGTTTTATGATTCTATGATCAGTCATACCTCAGAGAATAGCATTTACATAGTTCTACCTTCTGTGCTTCAAATATTGTCTCAGTTTACGCCTGACTACTTAAATATTCTCAGAAAGATTCTAGATACTTAGAAAAGGTGACCTGAATTACTTGAGTCACATAAGCCATATAATACAAGAAAACAATTAAATTCTTGGAAGCGAAGTGCTGGCGGTAAGTACATTAGAGAGTCTTCCAAATAGCAATTGTAGATCAAAGCATGATTAACTGATCAAGTGGAAAAATCCAATGTTATTACCATTAAAAACCGTTAAGTATTTTCAATAATGCTTTGTTCCCTATCAAAATTAATTTCAAAAGCTCTACCATGCCATCTCATCTCTACTCTGAAGTTCTTGAATGTAATGCAAATTCCTAAATCAAGATGCAACTTTTCTGCAATTCTATGTTGATCCTCTAAAAACAAGTTTCAGTTCTGCAAGTGCTCTTAAATATTCTTATTCTGTTAAAATTTATATACTCTGGCAATGCCCTATAAGCAAAATAAAAACTGCAGATATTGGAAATCTGTCAAAAATACAGAAAATGTTACAAGTATTAGAGTTGACAAAGGGTTGGTTATCAAAACCTATTAAAGGGTTATGAGGGGAGGCCAGGATTCACCTTAGTGTGGAAACAGCAATCTTAAAGCAATCGTGCTAAATTGCCATTTCGCAAATGATTGCAATCATGGAGCACAAGCCAAGCCCAGAATCAAATTAAATATTTGTCTTACATCAGAATGACACAGCTTTATTTAGGAACAATGGACTGTTGGTAGGTTAATTTGCTACTGTAAACTGCACCGTGCATACACAAGTGGTAGTCTCTTTTGAGGATTTGTTGATCATGTGGCAAGAAAATTAGATTACCATGGAAGAGTAGTCAATGACTGACCCAGACTTTGTGAGCTGAAGGACCAACTTCCATGCTGTATCCCTCTCTGACTTTTCTCAGCAAGCCATGCGGCATTTATGGAGAATGAAACAAGAGTCAGCATTTCAGGGTAATAATTTTTTTATTCATGTTGACTCCACTGTTCTCTTTCTACAGATGTTGCCTGCATCTCCAGGATTTGGGAATACCTCCAGCATTTTCTGTATTAATATTCACCACAGAGGTGAAATCTTTATCAACCATTCAGTTAATGGCACTGATAACCACAGTTCTTTCTACAACATCAATAGTCTAGAATCTTTCATATTTCTATATTGTCCCCATCATAATATACACACTGCAATGAAAAAAAGAGTTGAGATCAGTCCCCAGTTGTATGTTGATGATCTATATTCGTAATTTAGATTTCTCCCATCTCTTGTCTCAATACACGATTGCTCAGCCAACATCAGTAATGTACAAGCTGGAACTCTCGAAAGTTAAACAGTAGGCAAGACTGAAGACAACACATTTACTTTCCTTGAGAGACAAATTTCTACTCAGTCTGCAATCTTCAACTAATTCTAGTCTCATGTGAATCTGCACTCTAGTTCAGCATACCATGATACCAGTACCATAGAGTCAATGCTCTGGCCTTCTCTCCCCAATCCAGGGGTTCCCAACCTTTTTATGCTGCAGACATCTACCATTAACTGAGGGGTCCCGTGGACCCTAGGTTGGGAACCGTTGCTCTTTTCTGCTTTCTCCTCCTGTTTAACAAGTCCCATCTTTTTGAATAGTACATCACCATGCCTCCTAGAACCTTTATAACAAAAATCGTAGTCAAAATAGTTTAATCAACTGAAGTCATTGCAGATATTTTGCTACATTAAGTGCTAAATATATGCAACAAGACATACAGTGGAATGCAAAAGTTTGGGCAACCCTGGTCAAAATTTTTGTTACTGTGAATAGTTAAGTGAGTAGAAGATGAACTGATCTCCAAAAGTCATAAAGTTAAAGACGAAACATTCTTTTCAACATTTTAAGCAAGATTAGTGAATTATTTTTGTTTTGTACAATTTTAGAGTGAAAAACAGCAAAAGGAGCACCATGCAAAAGTTTGGGCACCCCAAGAGATTTGAACTCTCAGATAACTTTTACCAATGTCTCAGACCTTAATTAGCTTGTTAGGGCTATGGCTTGTTCATGGTCATCCTTAGGAAAGGCCAGGTGATGCACATAAACAAATCTTTCTCGAGAAGTGCAGGCTCTGTCAGTAACCTGACTTTGTGTGTCTTCTTTTTTTTAAACAGAGCCAGGCACCTCCACAACCCATACTTCCAATCCATCTTATTGATTGGAACACCTGACTCCAAAGAGACCAAGAAAACTTTCCGAGACAACTACTCGTAGGATTGCTAGAAAGGCAAATCAAAACCCCCGTTTGTCTGCAAAAGACCTTCAGGAAGATTTAGCAGACTCTGGAGTGGTGGTGCACTGTTCTACTGTGCAGCGACACCTGCACAAATATTACCTTCGTGGAAGAGTCATCAAAGAAAACCTTCCTGCATCCTCACCACAAAATTCAGCGACAGAAATTTGCAAAGGAACATCTAAACAAGCCTGATGCATTTTGGAAACAAGTCCTGTGGACTGATGAATTTAAAGTAGAACTTTTCAGCTGCAATGAGCAAAGGTATGTTTGGAGAAAAAAGGGTGCAGAATTTCATGAAAAGAATACCTCTCCAACTGTTAAGCACAGGGGTGGATCGATCATGCTTTGGGCTTGTGTTGCAGACAGTAGCGCAAGGAACATTTCACTGGTAGAGGGAAGAATGAATTCAATTAAATATCAGCAAATTCTGGAAGCAAACATCACACCATCTGTGAAAAAGCTGAAGGTGAAAAGAGGATGGCTTCTACAACAGAATACTGATCCTAAACACACCCCAAAATCCACAATGGACTACCTCAAGAGGCACAAGCTGAAGGTTTTGTCATGGTCCTCACAGTCCCCCGACCTAAACGTCATCGAAAATCTGTGGATAGACCTCAAAAGAGTAGTGCATGCAAGCCGGCCCAAGAATCTCATAGAACTAGAAGCCTTTTGCAAGGAAGCATGGGCGAAAATCCCCCAAACAAGAATTGAAAGACTCTTAGCTGGCTACAGAAAGCATTTACAAGCTGTGATACTTGCCAAAGGGGGTGTTACTAAGTACTGACCATCCAGGGTGCCCAAACTTTTGCTTCAGGCCCTTTTCCTTTTTTGTTATTTTGAAACTGTAAAAGATGGAAATAAAAAAGTAATCTTGCTTAAAATATTAAAGAAATGTGTCATCTTTAACTTTATGCCTTTTGGAAATCAGGTCACCTTTTACTTGCTTAGCTATTCACAGTAACAGAAATCTTGACCGGGGATGCCCAAACTTCTGCATGCCACTGTATCTTTCAACTTTAATACTAAAGTAAGAGTCCTGAAGAGAGAAGATAGGAAGATAGGGAACTAGGTAGGAAGCTAAAAACCTGGACCACAAGGTTAGTAACCTATGAATTGCTGCCTGTGCCATGTGCCAATGAAGGTATGAATAGAATGAATGTGTAGCTGATGAATTGGTGCAGTGGTCAGCTCTCAGAATTTCAGATTTCTGGATCATGGCGATCTCTTCTGGTGAAAGTATGCGCTGTACAAAATAGACAGGTTACATTTGAACTTGAGGGGGATAAATATCCTTGCAGGGAAATTTGTTTGACCTGCTGGGGAGAGCTTGGACTAGTTTGGCAGAGGTATGGGAACCAGAGTGTTAGGTCAGAGGATGGGGATACTGGTATGCAGGTAGATACAGCATGTAGAGCATATATGTCAAACTCAAGGCCCGCAGGCCAAATCCAGCCCGCGGTGGAATTATCTTTGGCCCGCGAGATAATATCTAATTACTATTAAAGCTGGCCCCAGTAATCGAAGCGCCTATGGCGTATGATATGGCTAATGCTGAGTTTATTCAGGTACCAGGTTTTCAGGGTTTTTAGTGTTTATTCGGCAGTCTTCTTCATAAGAAACAGAATTTGTAAAGTGAAACACTTTGTAGTTATAGCAGAGACTGAGACACATGAGAGCAGGCTGAAAAAACGGAGGCAACGAAAGCTGCGTTCGCACGCGTCCGACTGATCCGGCCCACATGAAGCTGCATTTTGCTCAATCCGGCCCGTGACCTAAAATGAGTTTGACACCCCTGATGTAGAGAGACTGTGAAGAAGGGCAGGCAGTTGTTAGGGCAAAATCGTAATCAGTTCGATGGGTTGACATGTGTCTATTTTAATGCAAGTATCAGGAACAAATGACACTTATAACCATTAAAGAAACTCATAACAAGAGCCGGAATAACTGCTAGAGATTCAGGAGTTTAGATGTTTCAAAAGAGACAGGGAGGGAAGTAAAAGAGGTAGGGAAATCGTATTGCTAATCAGGGATAGTATCTCAGCTGCCAAAAGAAAGGAAGTCCTGAAGGAATCATCTACTGAATCAGTGTGTGTGAAAGTCAGAAACAGGAAGAGAGCAATCACTCTATTGAGAGTATTCTATGGAACACCCATGAGGAACATGAGATACTGAGGAACGTATCTGGAGACAGATTTTGGAAAGGTGCACAAATAACAGGGCTGTTGTCATGGGGGTCTCCAACTTCCCTAACATTGATTGGCACCTACTTAGTGCAAAAGATTTAGATGGGGCAGAATTTGTTAGATGTGACCAGGATGGATTCTTGTCACATTGTGTAGACAGGCAGACTAGAGAAGAGGCCATACTGGATCTGGTACTAGTCAATCAAGACAGATCATTGATAGACTGACAGATTTCTAAGTTGGTGAGTGTTTTGGAGACAATGACCACAACTCTCTATTTTTTTTAACAATAGCCTTGGAAAGGGACAGGAGCAGACAGCATGGGAAAGCATTTAATTGAGGGCAGGGGAATTATGATGCCATTAGCCAGGAACTTGGGAGGACATGCTGGGAACAGATATGCTCAGAGAAACACATAACAGAAATGCGGAGGTCGTTTAGAAAGTACTTGCATAGGGTTCTAGATAGGTTCATCCCATTGTGGCAGAAAAAAAAAGGTAGGGTGAAGGAACCACATTAACACTAGATGCGGAACACCTAGTTAAGAGGAAGAAAGAAGCTTACCTAAGGTTTAGGAAGCAAGGATAAGATAAGATCTAGAGAGTCACAAGGTTGCCAGGAAGGAGCTGAAAATTGGATTTAGGAGAGCCAACAGGGGACAAGAAAAGGCCTTGGTGAGTAGGATTAAAGAAAGCCCAAGAAATTCTACACATACGTGAAGAACAGGAGAATGACTAGAGTATAGGACCAATTAGGGATAGATCCGGTGTCAGAGGAGGTAAGGCAGGTTCTTAATATTTCGCTTCAGCATTTATCAGTGAGAAGGAAAATGCTGTTTGTGAAGACAGCACAAAACAAACTGATATGCTAGAACATGTCGAGGTTAAAAAGAAAGAGAAAAAGGTTGAAAAACATTAGGATAGAAAAGTACCCGGGGTCAGACTGGATATAGCCCAAGTTACTACGGGAAGTGAGGGAAGAGATTACTGCACCTTTTGGATTCTCACTGACCACAGGAGTAGCACCACATGACTGGAGTGTGGCAAATATTACTCCTTTTTTGAGGGGGCATAGTTTTAAAATGATTGGAGGTAAGAATAGGGGGTGAATGTCGGAGGCAAGTTTCTTTCACTCAGAGTGATGGGTGTGTGGAACGAGATGCCAGAGGTAGTGGTAGCGGCAGATGCATTAGAGACATTTGAAGTAAAAGAGACTCTTAGATAGGCACATGGACAATAGAAAATGGTGGGCTATTTGGGAGAGAAGGGTAAGATTGATCATAGAGTAGGTTAAAGAGTCAGCTCAACATTGTGAGTCAACGGACCTGTACTACACCATAATGTTCTATGTTCTAAATAGCAAATCTCTAATAACTACGATACGGTCCAGGATGACTTCAATATAAATTAACAAAATTAAAATTAAGCTTAACCTGACATTCATCACTTAACTAAATTAAATATTTTCACAGCATCATCTCCTGTATAGACTAACTCTAAAAATTCAGTCTTACTTGCAACTATTAGTTTAAAAAAAATCAACAAGTATATTTTTTGGAGTTTCCGATAATAGTAATATTTGAGCTTGTTTTCTCAACCATGACTCTTTTCATGTTGTTTTTCTTAGATAGCATCTAAAATCTGATAAAAGCATACCAGACTGTAATATTCAAATGAGAAGCACAACCTCCGGCAGCTTACCAAAGCTTTCATTAACATGATTTTTATAAAGTTACCAGTCAGCATGTCACATTTTCCCTCAATTTAAAAAAAATCATTTTTATTAGAAGATCATTTGTTAAACATGATTAACACACTTTCAAGAATCAAGTGTATTCCTAAGTCATTGGTTCCAACCCACAAACACTGGTTGCCATTAGAGGAACAACATATGGTGGCAGTAAAAGCAAATTCTATCCGATATAATTTTAAATTACTGTCCTAGCATCATGGTTGTGGAGAGGCCATGATCTATCTTTCAAAAGCAATCTTATGATGCAGTCACGCTAAATCATCAGTTAGCAATTTACTGTATTCATGGAAGCCCAAAATCAGATGACAAGCTTGTATTGCATCAGAATGGCACAGAATATTTAGGTTTTGTGATAAGTAAAAGAGATACCTCATTTGAGCAAAAACATTTGAAACTCTGATGTTGAAATATGAAATGTGATGAAAAATCAATTTGTTATAAAATAATATGTAATGGGTCTTCCAGTATTTATGCATTCGACAGCCGTTAAGATGAGCTGTAGCACAGGCATCCCCTTCAAACTACTAAAATATTTTTTTCTTATTTAAAAAAGAAATTGAGTATTTTGATGTTTCTTCAATTGCCTCCAAAGAGTCAGTGACCCTGTTGCAATTTATTGGTTGCCTTCCCTTTAGAATAGAATTCAATATTGTTACCCATTTTGATTTTCTGCTATAGAACCTCTTCTGGATACTGTATATTCTTTAAAATCATAATTATGCTGATGCTGGAAATCTGAAAAGAAAATCCTGGAACACACAACAGGTTAGGTAGAATCTATGGAAAGAGAAACAGGGTTAACACGTCAGTTGCAGATTCTCTGTTAGAACTGGGAAAGCGAGAAAACACATTTCCAATCACCTGGACCTTATTTCTGGCCTTGAGCTGTCTCTAGATCTATTTATTGTTACCTGCTCACATAACTGTCTTGATTTTGCATTCCCCTCATCCACTTTAATTTGCTTCCTTCTGAACCTGTTTTTTTTTCCTTTTGCCCAACATCCATAAGCAGGACAATCTGAAAGACCGATTGTTTCAGCATGCACTTGCCCCAGCAAACACTTTTTTCCACTACCTTGACTTCATCCTTTCTTCCCAGGTTCAGACATTTCCTATTTACAACTGTGACGTGTCTAATGGCCTTCAATTTCCTCATCTATACCATGGATATCTACTCCATTACTCCCCAACAAGGTCAGTCCACTTCTTTCTTGAACAGAGCTCCAATTCCCCGCCGTCACTCATTCACCTGACTAAATTCATTCTCAGATTGAACTTCTAAACTCCAGTTAATTTTACCTGATTAAGATGTAGCTCATGAAAATTCACAAGGTCTAAAGTCTTCGTGTGATAATTAGAACACTATTCAGTCTCCCCAAGCTTAATTATTTCTTCCAATACTTACTGTAATCATACAAAATTCAAAAGTTTCAATACTTTTGCTGCCATTTCCATCTGATGAATCCACAGCTATTCTCTACTCTTTATGGATTTCCATCTCAGGAGTTGGTCTAGCAGCAAAGCTCTTTTACAAGCTTACAGCTATCTCAACTAGAATTCCTCTCACACTGCCTCTTTTAAAGACTCCTTTCCATTTTCCCAGATCCTCCACCTCAATGGTATTTACTACAATATCGAGACTTTTCACGAAGAAGATGAGTTCCTTTCCCTGAAGCACACTTTCCTTTACTGAGTAGAGAACGTGCCTCCATCCCTCTATTTCTGAACTGAGCAAGGACAGAGTTCGGCTGTTCTCACCTTCCATCCCACCAGACTCCATGTTCAGCAGATCATCCTTCACAATTCCTGACAGCTCCAATATGATTCCCTCACAACTTCCCTACCTCTCCTGGCACTGGAGAGGTATAATGAAGCACAACATAAGCTTGAGGAGCAATATTTCATCTGCCCTCTTTGCAAAACTTAGCCTTCCAGACTTAATTATAAATTATCTGACTTCAGGTAATACACTTTCTTTGTCTGTTTCAAAGACAAAGAATCAAGACTAACTAGTGTTGCACGTCATCCATTGGTAAAGTTTATCTCAACCATTACCACACATATATTACAACAATGCATGCTGCAATTTCTATGTTCCTTGTTATATTTTCATTCTCTTTAAAAGGTCTCATTTCATAACTTTTGTAACCATTCTAACCGCCCCCATTACCACATCCAAGACCAAGGTAACATATCTGAATGACTGGTGTCCTGTCGCACTCATCTCAATAAAATCCGACTGGTGGTGTAGAGGCATCAGCACCGGACCTTGGAGTGAAGGCTCCCGAGTTCGAATCCAGCCAGCTCCAAAAACCTGGAGAGGGTTGGGATCCACCAGGTTTCAGATGGCCAAGACACACTGTGTGATGAGCAATCGCCAAAAAGATTGGTGCAAAAAGCTTGTCATGACCCCGACGACTCCACCAGGAGTTAAGGGCGCACACACACACACACCCACGACTGTGTCACTATCCACAGCTCAAATCTGTTAATTAGATTTTCTGATGATACTTATCTCAAATAATAACGAGGCAGCCTACAGAGAAGAAGTCATCACCCTGACACAGTGGTGTCAAGAAAACAACCTCTCCCTCAATGTTGCAAAAACAAAGGAGCTGGTTGTGAACTCCAGTAGGAATGGAGACAGGCTAACTCCTACTGACATCAATGGATCTGGGATTGAGAGAGTGAACAGCCTCAAGTTCCTCAGCATACACATAGTCTGTACATACCGGTTATGTGGTAAAAAAAAAGCACAACAGCACCTCTTTCATCTCAGACAGTTGAAGAAGTTTGGTACGAGTCTCCAAATACTATAGACTTTTTACAGGGACACAACTGAGAGCATCCTGACTGGCTGCATCACTGCCTGGTATGGGAACTGTACTTCCCTCAATCGCAGCACTCTGCAGAGAGGGGTGTGGACAGTCCAGCGCATCTGTAGATGTGAACTTACCACTATTCAGGACATTTACAGAGAGAGGTGCATAAAAAATACCTGAAGGATTACTGGGGATCAGAGTCACCCCAACCACAAACTACTTCAGCTGCTACCATCTGGGAAACGGTACCGCAGCATAAAAGCCAGGACCAACAGGCTCCAGCTTCTTCCACCAGGCCATCAGACTGATTAATTCACACTGATACAATTGTATTTCTATGCTATATTGACTGCCCTGCTGTACATACTATTTATTACAAACTACTATAAATCACACATTGCACATTTAGACGGAGGCGTATCATGAAGATTTTTACTCCTCAGGTATGTGAAGGATGTAAGAAATAAAATCAATTCCATTCCTTCCCCTATCCTCTCTGCAACTTAAAACTGTTTTATTTCTCTCCCAGTCCTGATGAAGGGTCCTCAACCTGAAATGTTTACTCAGTTTCGCTTTTTGCTGTTCCTGCTGTGCGTTTCCAGCCTTTTCGGCATATATACCTGTTTCCTCTTCATTCAATATTCAACATAAACAATGGAAGCATGATAAAGTAATTTTATCTATGAGGAAAACACCTCACAAGACAAGTGAAAGGCAGATAAGGCAGGTGTTTGGATCCTTGGGAGGTTTAATTTATCATGTTTTCTGAATTATTTCCAGATTTCTATTTCATGGGACTAACTATCCTGTGTCAATGACCTTGTGCATAGTGAACTTCATCTGCACACATATCAGTGATCAAAATAATGTAGCTCTGGGGATTCTGGAACCAGGTGGATAAGAATCCTTGCCCAAGAGTCTTAAATGATGTTGCCTCTCAATCATAGTGCTGAAAAGAAGGATATTTAAAAAAACAGGTAGCAAATTTCTCAGTAGTATAAGTTACAGCACCTGGTATTTCATCGACATGATGATTGTCCCTTACAGAGTTTTCTCAGTTGGCTACGAACCAGCAAATCCAAGGTGGAATTACCCCGTTCTTTTTTTTAAGCATTCGTCCATGTATTTGCCAGCACAGCAGAATTAAATACAGCAGATGCACAACTATGATAAGAGCAGAAAAACTGGGATACCCAACAGGGCAATGCCCTTTCACTGGAACAGGGAAGGTTAGAAATAGAAGCACAAGGTAAACTTTTTAAATATTTTCCATGACTGAACACTATCACTGCTGATCCCCTGTTACAACACCACATTCCCACTCTCTCTTCATACTCGTGTCTAGGAAACTCTAGCTCCATAAAAAATTCAGCTATTAGACTTCCTTAATTTTATGTGGTAAACATTGCACAGGTGCACCCCCTTCCCAGAAAAGAAACTTCTGTTCATTCCTAGCATAAAAAGATGCACCACAGAAACAAGCCCTTCAAGCCCACTGGGAATACACCATCAACCATTCATTTTATACTGATCCTACATTAGTTCAATTTTTTTTAATACTTCCCACATTTTCATCAGCCCTCCTTAAAATTTACAATTCACCAATACATCAGGGTCAATTAGCCCACAAGCATGCTTGTCTTTGGGATGAATCAGTCATAGAGAGAACATGCAACTCTTCAGACAGATAGGTTCCCAAGATCAGGACTGAATAGTCAAAAGCACACAAAGCTCTCTGGCACTTTGATGCAGCAGCTCTACTAACTCCAATGCTGTGCCAAGGCCCAAATGTCTTTATCTGCTATGACCCTAGTTCTCCACCAGAAGAAATAATCCCCAACTTCAGTTCATCACGTTCTATAAGGATGTTGTATAATTCAATGAGATCCCCTCACATTCTTCAAAACACAAAAGAATGCAGATCCAATCAATCCAATTTCACAACCAAATGACAGTCTTGTCATTCAGGAATCAGCCCAGCGAACTTTTGCTGGACTCCAACTGCAAGTATATACAATGTTAAAATACAATGGTGTGGAGATAGAAACAATCTACAACAGTGTGGAAGACAGGACAAATTATATGGTCAAAGGGATGCTTGTACAAAGCATTTAGAGGCAACCACTGGGACAAGAAAATAAACAAAAATCAAGACTGCACAGGGACAAATGGGCAAGTAGAATCATTCTAAAATTGTTGACCTCAATGAAGGATGAGATGCTGTACATAGAGCCAGTAATAGAGCTCAGAAACAGGCCTTTGGTCCAAGTCATCCATGCCAGAGTGCTAGAACACTAGAACATTACAATACTACAGCACAGTACAGGCCCTTCTGCACTCGATGTTATGCCGACTCATAGTTTCCTTTAAAAAAAGTACTAAACCCACACTACCCCGTAACCCTCTACTTTTCTTCCATCCATGTGCCTGTCCAAGAGGTTCTTAAATACCCCTAATGTTTTAGCCTCCACCACCATCCCTGGCAAGTCATTTCAGGCACCCACAACCTTCTGTGTAGAAAACTTAACCCTGATGTCTCCCCTAAAGTTCCCTCCCTTAACTTTGTACATATGCCCTCTAGTGTTTGCTATTTGTGCCTTGGGCAACAGGTACTGGCTATCCACCCTATCTAAATCTTGTAGACCTCTATCAAGTCCCCTCTCATCCTTCTACACTCCAAAGAGAAAAGTCCCAGCTCTGCTAACCTTGTCTCATAAGACTTGTTTTCCAATCCAGGCAACATCCTGGTAAATCTCTGCACCCTCTCCATAGCTTCTACATCCTTCCTATAATGAGGTGACCAGAACTGAACACAATACTCTAAGTGTGGTCTCACCAGAGAATCGTAGAGTTGCAACATGACCTCTCTACTCTTGAAATCAATCCCCCTATTAATGAAGTCTAGCATCCCATAGGCCTTCTTAACTATCCTATCAACCTGTGCAACGACCTTGAGGGATGTCTGGATTTGAACCCCAAGGTCCCTCTGTTCATCCACACTCCTAAGTAACCGACCATTAACCCTGTACTCAGCCTTCTGGTTTGTCCTTCCAAAATGCATCAACTCACGCTTATCCGGATTGAACTCCATCTGCCACTTTTCTGCCCAACTCTGCATCCTGTCTATATCCTCTTGTAACCTCCGACAACCTACTGCTCCATCCCCAATTCCTCCAATCTTCTTGTCATCTGCAAACTTACTCATCCATTCTTCAACCTCTTCATCCAGGTCATTTATAAAAATCACAAAGAGCAGGACCCCAGGACAGATCCTTGCAGCACTCCATTAGTCACCGACCTCCAGGCAGAATACTTTCCTTCCACTACTACCCTCTGCTTTCTTCTTGTAAGCCAATTTTATATCCAAACAGCCAAGGTTCCACTGATCCCATGCCTCATAACTTTCTGGATGAGTCTCTTGTGGGGGACCTTGTCAAATGCCTTGCTAAAATCCATGTAGACCACATCTACCACCCTACCCTCATCAATTTCTTTTGTTACCTCTTCAAAAAACTCCATTAGGCTTGTGAGGCACGACCTTCCCTTCACAAAGCCATGTTGACTATACTTGAGTAGACTGTACCTCTCTAAATGCTCGTAGATCCTATCTTTAGGAATCTTTTCCAATAGTTTGCAGACCACTGACTTAAGACTCACCGGTCTATAGTTCCCAGGATTCTCCCTACTACCTTTTTTAAACAAGGGAACTACATTTGCCATTCTCCAATCCTCCTTCCGTCTTAAGTTTACTCCCACATCCTTTATCTCGGCTCACTTAATTCCAGCTGCCTATACATGACATATTTCAAAATTAACAACTACAAATTTCTCTCCCTAGTTATTAGTCTTTTGCTCTTAAAATAGCTTTAACACCTCTTAGCTCTGGCAGAAAAAACAAAGGAGAATTCCATCTCATGTCTTTTTGTCCTATTGATTTCCCTCTAAGTTTACTCCTACATCCTTTATCTCCCTCACATAATTCCAGCTGCCTGTACATGACATGTGCCTCTTCATTTTCCTGAATGGACTCTTAATATCCCTCATCAACCAGGCTCCACTTTTCTTTTAAAATGCTTACACTGGCCAGACATCCTTATACCTTCCCATAGCCCGTCCCAATTAATTTCTGCAAATTCTCATCCAACATCATCAACAATGAATTTTGATCCAATTATGGACGTTAACTTTAACAAAGCGCTCTTCCACCGACAAACTGGCTACTTGCCCAGCATCATTTCCAAATGGTTGGCCAAGTGTTGCCCCCTCTAATTCTGCCATCTATACTATACTTAAGAAAATTTTCTTGGGGGCTCTTAAATTCTGCCTCATCCTTCAGCAATACAGTCATCACAAAAGAGAAATGTCATTGCTCTACATGTTTACTCTTCTAAGTCCCAATGACTGTTGGCGGACGTACAGTACAATCACGTCAAGGTGATTACCGTATTCTATTTTCTACCCATATAGCCTTACCGAATTACCTCCCTGACACAGGAATATGTTCTCAAAGTACTACCATAATTTCTCGCTAATCAAAACGCACCTCTCTACTCTACTTCCTCCACCAAGTACCATCCTCCATTGAGTACAGGTTGACAGTGCCCTCAAATAACTGCTCCATTTCTCCAAATTCTGCCTTCATCCCTTCACCTCCATCACCAGAGACATGACAGACTTTTCCCTTGTTTTCAGCCTCCAGCTTTCATATTGATCTTGTTCTGCTATTCCTAGCACATTCAGCATAATGCCACCACTGAACATATACTATCCTTTTCTTTCAGCATTTTGAAGGAACTATTCCCCCTTTGATTTGCTGGTTCACTCCAAGCTCTTTCTCTTTCGAGTATTTTATACTCCTCCCAAAGGTCACAAGATGCAATCAGGCAATTATTTGTATTTCTCTCAATTTATTGTTCTCCTACTCACTGTTCATAATCTCATCTCATCTACACTGGGTAGACCAAATGCAATTTATATGAACTGTGTGCATTCAATCATTTCTCCTCTCAAATATGATTCAAACTGCTATTTACCTATAGTTTGAATTTATCATTTATTATCGTACTTTAATTTTGGCACAATTTAGAAGCAGAGGTCAAAAAATTTCAAGGGAGCTGATCCTTGTGCAGATGCTATTTTCTGATTTGACACATTGCAACTTTCCAAACACAACACCAACATTAACACACACAAAATGCTGAAGGAACTCAGCAGGCCAGACATCATCTATGGATCTTAGCTTCTGGCTAAGATCCTTCATCAGGGCCAAGATTAATAATTCAATTGGATCCTGCTATGCCCCTGGATATCCACGAATACTGTTTCAATTTCAGCCCCATTATCGCCTTTGCACAATCTTGCACTTTGAACCCTTATGAGAGTTAATTTCTCCTCTTGTCCCCTACCATAAACTTTGTCTGTTTCACTCATCCTCCCCACTTCTCCCAATCTTAACTTACTTGTTACAAAGACCATTCAGCCCATCGAGTCTACACCTGCTTCCATCTGAAGGATGCGTTCAATGCCTTTCATCTTATTTCACTATAACCAATTCTTTCTCACATAGCTATCACTCCTTTTGATTCGTTTGCCAGCTACCTATACAAATGTAACTATCAATACATCATAGGGAAGTAAAAGGAAATTGGAGAATCCCAACAAAACCACTGCAGTCACAAGAACAATGTACACAAATATTACACCCATGGTCAGGATCTAATATGGATCACTGGATTTTAATGTTTACTTTTATCATGGTCATTTTAATTTCTGATTCAACTTCACTGACTTTAACTGTTTCTCTTTCAGCACATCACCTGTAAATACAGAGTATCGTCAAGATATTTTGAAGATTTATAATTAGCCAGATCAGGAGCAGGAATTAGTAAGACAGATCAAATGCATCATTCTGCTACTATTTCAGTTAAATATCAACTAAACCTAAAGCAATTGCACAGTATCGTACCCTTAATCATTAGGCAATTTAAAACTTGTTTTTTTCAAATCATGTTAATCAGAAGAAAACCATGGTTTCTAATGCAGGTCACTCAAACTGTAAAAAAATATTTGTCATTATTGCTGCAATGTTGTTTTCAGGAAATTGCTACTTAACTGGTGTTGTCACATTGTTACAAATATCAATTCACTGAATCAGGAAACAGCTTGGCTGTCACTTCTCTGCAGATTTCCTAGGAAAGTTCTGATTACAATGAGAACACTATAAAAACAATTAACCAGAATAAACAGCAGGATCATATAGAAAGAAACATAATTAAATTATCCAAAAAGCTGTGTGCATCAGCAATGTACTATTTTGAATGTTGAGCTTCCTCTGCTACTTTCAATGTATCTCAATTTTCAGCTGTATAAATATTTGCAGAAAAAAAATGCCATTGTTCATTACAAATTCAAAATGTATAACAGGCTCTTTTTTAAAATAATAAAACCCTTACAAACATTTTCACAAGAACAGATGGTGGCAATGTGTCAAAGCTTATACTGAATTGAAAATTCAAATAATTACGAATTTTAGCATTGGTTATAAATTTTAAAATAAAACTTCACTCATTGGTAAAGTTCAGTAAATTCTCCAGTACTCAGTGAACCCATGCTATAATATGTAATAAAAAATTGCTTCTAAGTTCATGACAGTCAACAAATGAGTTTAATCCATCAGACCTTGAAAACTAGCAAATTTTTGAGACTGTGGATGTTATTCCAATTAATACTCCAATGTACTTCTCAAGTAGAGTTGGATAACACAGAGTTGATTGTTTGACCCACCCATGACAACTGTTTCTGTCCCTATACACTAATTCCATTTGACCTTATTAGCTTCATATCGTTCTTTGCTCTGCCTGTTTAAATGTCATTTAAGCATAGTGATGGTGTCCAATTCCATCATGTACCTTGGCAGTGAGTTCCAAATATCAACTACGATGTTAAGAAAAAAATGCCTCCGTCACATTAAACGCATACATATACTCTCTTCTTTCATACCCTTAATTCACTTTCTTCCTCCAAATAAAATCACTTTTCCAGCAAATCCGTTAAGTTTCAAGGGAATGCAGGAAACAGAACCTGGTGACTTTCATTCAAGAATGCAAAGGAGGTCCCAGCGGATTTGAGGGAAGTGCAAGAACCCCAAGCTCAGCTACGTGGGAATTGCGATCCTTGCTACATAGAATGGAGTACACACATTATAAGCCAAATACCAAAACACCAGGATTTCTGAATATTCAGGGAGCTGATTACTGGAGCTTTACTGTACTGCACTATTAGAAACAAACTCAATCCTGTGTTCGTAGATCTTAAAATGTTACATAAAAATAGTGCAGTATTAGGAAGCCCAAATAGTATTAAATAGAAATAAATAATACCACAATAGTACTTTTTGCTCAAAGAGAACTTGTAGAAGAAAACTGCACAGCCAATGGCAATGAACAATGAGAAATATTACAAAATAAATCACCAAATGAAACTATTCACTAAGTCTGAGAACAGGTTTTTCCTGAATAACAACAGTTATAATGCAAAAGGCATACATAAAGCTTCAGAGATTGATGGATTTTTTAAAAAAAAGAAAGGCGACCATCAAAAAATTAGGGTGTTTACCAAAATACTTTTACTGACAAAAAAGGCTGAAGAGATGGGTAGATGGGACAACACTAAACGCATTACAACAAATATGAACAACTGAAATAGTAATTTCACTCAGCCCTTCTGTGGAGCGGACCAAATGTTAAACTTCATTTTCACTATCAATTGCAGTACTGCCTTAGTGCTATAGTTATGAAACCAATGCAACCGGTTATTGAATTATATCCTGCTTAATTTTTGCTAAAAGATTATGATTGGAACCACTGGCATTCAGAAGGTAAAACTCACAATTCCAGAGTACCTCACAGCAACAAATAAAATACTCAACTCCAGGACATACTGGTAAATTCAGTTTATGCTGACAGAGCAGGGCCCAGTGGTGTTGGGACTCCCCACACATTTTGATCTTCCATCAGGTCTTAGCAAGTGCAGAATCTAAAATCTTGACAGGGATGAAAGGGCAAAGATTTAGCAGACAAACAGGAAAACAAGTTCTGGTTTCCCTCCTCTTTTCCTTTCTTCTTGGTCCACTGTTGTCTCCAATTCTTCATCTTCAGCTGTTTACCCTTTCCACTTACTCCTCCCAGCATTTTACTTCAGTCCCTCTCCGCCACCATATTATTCTGACTTTTACCCTGTTCCTGTCCAGTCCTGATGAAGGATCTCTTCCCAAAGCATTGACTGTTTATTCCCCTGTATAGATGCTGCCTGATTTGCTAAGTTCCTCCAGCATTTTGTGAGTGTTACTTACAAATTATTTTGCACTGGCTTAATTTTTTTAATTATCTAATAGAGTGCTTGGTTTCAATTGGGCAACAAGGCAATGGCTAGAGGGAAGAAAAGATTAAAGAGAACAGAATCAGGTGAAAAACAAAAGTTGACAAAATGTGAAGAAAGGAAAATAACAGGACAGTTCAGCAAGAGGGGAATATGATTGGTTATGTTTCTCACAGAACAATTCAAGTCCTGAAAATCTGCATTAACAAAAATCTTCTTTAATGTTTTCAGTCTTTAATTTTGCTGTCACAAAGGCAATTTTTGAAGAGACATTGAAAGGTCAAATTATAAGTTACAATAGTCCAAAATGTGAAGTAAGGGACAAGTTTTGTAAATAGACAGCACCACACCATTCAATTTAGTACTTTACAAGTTGACAAAACTGTATGATAATCAACCACATATTAAAGTTTTGTTCCACTTTCATATTTTAGTCCATTAAATATAAAGCAAACCTTATAAAAAGTTATTACAGACCACTACAAAAGCGGGAAAAAAATTAAACTTCTCTGGGTGAAAAAGAATGATAAATGATAAATTGTCATCATTTTATTTAAGGGTGAAGCATGTCATAAAGCTGTTCTGCCATATAAAACCAATTACATAAAATAAAACAGTCTAATTATTGTTCTTTTGCCAGCTATTTCTTTCCTTTATTTTAAATAAGACTGCTTTATTTGCTGCAAGTCTAATCTGCTGCAGTCTCAGTATACAGATTTTAGAATGTGAGAACAGAGAAATCTGAGGACGTGAGTTCAACATCGTAATAAATTCCATGAATTACCCACTGGTGCAATGCAAATGTTCCAGTGCCAGTAGTTCACAGGAGCAGAAAGCTGAACTTCAGTATCTACCCAAGTCCTAAAAACATGCAAATCTGAACAGTTAACCATTTTGAAACACTTGTGGTAGTTATCCCAGAAAAGAGTTGTAAATTACTGGTCTAAACAAATTCTCCAAATTGCAATACTTTCCTCAAAATTTGTTTTGAGAAATTCCAAAATATGAAACATTCTAATAATGAAAGTCAGATGTAATCACAAATAATAGAAGTCACAGTTCACCTGTATCACCTATCCCTACTTCTGTATCTTTTCCTAACCTTAATTTGCTTTGATCCATCAATGGCAGCTGTGTATGCTGCAAGTCTCACTTTTCTCTCCATACACATCACCAGCTTCCTTTGATTTGTTAATCAAATCCTTAAAATTTCTTCTTCATCAGATTTTGGTCACCAGTCCCAATATTTCTTTCTGTAGTGTTAAATTTGTGTGACAACATTCCTGCAATTTTTCAAGTATCTTGGCTAGCAAGGCAGCATTGTCTCCCAGGTCCAAATAAATAATCGAAAACTTCATCACCTGATATTATTCTGTATCCAAAAGAACTCTGAATTGTTTATTACAAGATTTCACTATCAACTGAAAAAGCTGTTATTAAACATCTATATTTTTTCAACCATCGTTAAAATTAAATATTAAAAATAAAAATGACATTTATGCTCTTATGCATTACAAATCAAGCAAGCAATAATGCTAAATAATTTTTTTCAAATATTTTATAGTCATTTAGAAAGACTTAACAAAATGGTTTTCATATAGAGGCATGTTGTTTAAACTTATTTGAAAGCTAATGCTGATGACAAACCTGCACAAAATATGCCTGGTACCTCACTGCGCAATATAACAGCTCGAACATTATTATCGCATTTCACTTCTTCTATTGCTGCTGCCATCTAAATAAGAGAAAACACATTAACATATAAAATCAAAGATTCAGAGGGACAATGTTAAACCAATATAGTTGTATGCCCATGTTCAGCTCAATTAAGGAAACATTATCCCCAAGTCAATGGTACTTCAGTGATTTCTGAATATGTGCACCTTTGATCTTTCATCTACTAGATCCTTCTCTTCCTCTCCCCACAATGAAAATTATCATTTCTCCTACCAAAATGCAGCATTAAATGTTTATCTGTATAATAATTAACATGCGATTTACATGCTATACTGAACAAATATTTATGCCATGTATTTTTGCAGCCTTCTCAGAATTAAGTCCACCCATTTAACAGCATGTGCAAACTTTGAAATTGTATATCTGTTTCCAAGTGTAAATTATTCATACAAGTGGCAAAATAAACAACTCAAAAAAAATTCTCAATTTCCATCAATCTCAGAAAAAACACTTAATTGTAACATTCTTCATTTTGTTCAATTGGCAACATTACCTTGTTCTTCAGCTTGTTACATGGCCTGACTAATCATATTAAGGGTCCAGTCATGAATTATTAATCCACTACTTCAAAGCCTTTTGACAGTCTAATAATCTGCAATTACCAGACTTCCTTACTTCTTCAAAGAACTGGATAAAGTTCATGCTGCATGTCTAATTTCAAACCAAATTTAAGTATTCTTTGTATTTCAGATTTGGGGATTTCCTTTTTTCCTTTCTTCTCAGAAATTAATTCTCAGAAATTAATTTGTAACTATCTAGATTTGTCCCATCGACTTTCTAAATTGAGAGCCACCATTATCTGTTTAGTAGTCTTTTGGGGGGGGGGGGGGGGGGGAAGAGACTAGAAAACAGCAAATACCATTTTCGAATGATGCCGGATAATAAATAACTAATAGATAAATGACCAATAGACTTTTCCTAGTTGTTCCTTGCCCTTCCAAATATATACAAATGCAAGTGCATGCTTGTGCTTACCATGTCCACAAGTTTTCTGCTGAATGCATTTTTGGACTGTGGTCTATTTATTCCAAGTACAACAATTCCTGTTAAAATACGAAAAATGAAAATAATCTACCGCTTTTATAATTTTTGTAAATTCATAAACTAAAGTTAAATATTAAACTAAATCCCTAATGCCAGTTAAGAGAAATAGTAAAGATTAAATAGGGAGATTAAAGGGGAGTTTGTTAAATCAGAAAACATTACATTAACAAAATAAGAATGAAGTTAATTTGCAATTGAGGACAGCTATGCAGAGATATTGAAGTTAAAAAAAGGCAAAAGGACTACATTGTTTGCATGAATCAAAATAAACTAGTCTCCAGAATATGGAATCATAAAATCATGAGGAGATCCATAAGAAACAGGCCCTTTGGTTCTCAACATTCACAACAACCAGCAACTACCCAAATACATTAATCTTACAATAATTCCAGTTTTACTCTCATCGTATCCCCCTAGATTCTACCCTTCACTGACACTCTCAGTCAAACTACAGTGCCCAATTAACCTACCAACCTGCACATCTTTGGAAGATGGAAGAAAACCAGAGCACTCAGAGCAAACCCACACTTTCCAGGGAGAATCTGCAAACTCCACACAGACAGCACCCAAGGTCAGGACTGAACCTGGGTGAGGCAGTGGCTCTACCAGCTGCACTTCTGTTCTGTGCAATTGAGACACATACCAATGTATGGAGCTAGGTAATGTCATAAGATCTAATTAGTATCTTTTAACCCTCCTTCTATAATGGAATAATGTGGAAGACTATGAAAGTTATGTTGTTATTCTGTAATGTACCTTGGGCCAATAAGCTCAAACTCAGTAACAAGAAATATCTGAAATCTTACGAATGGAAGAGAAGATTTACTTCAGTTTTGAGTTCTTGATCTCTTCTCACACATGCAGCCAAACCTGCTGAACATTTCCAGCATTTTCTGTTTCTATTTTAGATTACGCAGCATTTCATACATTTCCCTAGCTATTGACTATTTCTCTCCCTTACATCTGACAAATTCAACTAGTGTACAGCCACCCACCCATCCCTATAAAATTCAGCTGATCCAAAATTTAACTGGCCATATCTATGTCACATTCAGTCTTCAACTCTGTGCTCAATATTCTAAATCAGGTTCTCAACCTTAAAATACTCTTTTTTTTCCCTAACCTTGCCAAATCCCTCATCCATAACATATTCATTCCCAGCCAATCAGAGATTGGGAACAAGAGAAATGACTCACACCGGTTGGCAAGTGTGCGGTCAAAAGCAGTGCTTTGCGGGAGTTTTTGTATTTGAACAGCAGTCAATCAGAGATAAGGATTCATTAGCAAGGCCAAACAAAAATAATACAGGGGCAAATGGAGCAGCTTTTGTTGGAGTGGTCAGTGTTAGAATGGAGATTTGAGGCATTAGCTCATCAAGGCTTGAGTGAGAGAAGGTGAAAAGCTGTAGGTAGATTTTTTTCAGTTTATTGTTTCATTCTTTATAATTGCACAGTTAAACACATTATTGCATATTTAGAGCAGTGGGGATGCCAGGCAGGATGAATGCTCCTCTTACAGGATGTGAAGTCCCTGATGACTTCACCTGCAAGAAGTGCATACAGCTACAGCTTCTAACAGACTGTGTTAATGAATTGAAGCTGGAACTAGATGAACTCTGGATCATTTGGGAGGCTGAGGGGGTGATAGACAGGACATATAGAGAGGTAATAACACCCAAGATGCAGGACATAGGAAACTTGGTGACAGTCAGGGGGGTGAAAAGGGTTAAACAGCCAGTGCAGAGTACCCCTGTGTCCATCCCCCTCAATAACACTTTGGATAATGTTGGTGGCAATTACCTAGTAGAGATCACTGTGTCAGGTCACTAAGTCACTGTGGTCAGGTCTCCAGCACTGAGTCTAGCTCTGTGGGTCAGAAGGGGGGGGGGGGGAGAGAAGACATGACCTGTCGAGCAGTCATGATTGTGAATTTGTTAGTTAGGAGAACAGAAAGGAGGTTCTGTGGACAAAAACAAAACTCCCAGATGCCTCCTAGTGCCAGGGTCTGGGACATTCTTAATTGGGAGGGTGAGCAGTCAGAAGTCACAGTCCATATAGTACCAATGTTATAGATAGGAAAAGGGACAAGGTTCTACAAAGTGACTTCAGGGAGTTAGGAGCTAAGTTAAAGGACAGGACTCCACGCTTGTGATCTCAGGATTGCTACCTGTGTCACGTGCTAGTGAGGCCAGAAACAGCAAGATCATACAGTTTAACACATGGCTAAGGAACTGGTATAGGAGGGAGGGCTGCAGATTTTTGGATCATTGGGCTCTCTTCTAGGGAAGGTGGGACCTGTACAGAAAAGGCAGTTTGCCCCTGAACTAGAGGGGGACTAATATCCTAGTGGGGGGGGGGGGGGGGGGTGTCGAGTTTAAACTCGAGTTGCAGAAGGATGGGAACCAGATTGCCAGAACAGACAGTGCAGTGACATGTGATGGTAGAAACAGATGTTATTAAGACCTCAGACAAATTCAGGAACCAAAAGGTTGAGCGTGGTGTGACTATGATCTCAGTTGCATATACTTCAATGCAGCAAGTATTGTAGGAAAAGCAGATGAGCTCAGGGCATGGATCAATACACTGAATTATGATATCACAGCCATTAGTGAGACTTCATTGCTGGAGGGGCAGGACTGGCAGTTCCATAGACATAGAGTCTACAGAAGTGAAGCAAAGCAGCAGTGAGGTCATAAGCCCTGTACAGATTACAGCAGTGAAGGTGTTTGCTGAGGCAAATGAGGGTGGACAAATCCCCAGGGCCTGACAAGGTGTTCCCTCAGTCCCTGTGGGAGACAAGTGCATTGATTGTTGTGGCCCTAGCAGAGATAGCTAAATCATCCTTAGCAATAAGTGAGGTACCAGGGGATTGGAGGATAGCTAATATTGTTCTGTTGTTTAAGAAAGGCTCCAAGAATAAACCAGGAAATTATAGACCAGTGTGCCTGACATCAGTAGTGGGAAAGATTCTGGCAGCTATTCTAGGGAACCAGATATATGAGTATTTGGATATACAGGATTGATTAGGGATAGTTAGCACGGTTTTTTTGCATAGATCATGTCCAACCAACCTTAGGAGTTTTTTTCAAAGAAGTTACCAGGAAGTTGATAAAGGCAAGGCAGTGGATGTTGTCTACATGGACTTTGCTAAGGTCCCACATGGCTTCAAAGGTTTCAAAGGTAACATTTAATGTCAGAGAAATGTATATAATATACATTTTACAGGATGCACCACAAGCCTCAGCCAGGGGCGGTACACTTGGTGGCATAACCAAGTTCTCAGACAGCTGGCATCAATCTTGGAACAGAGGTGAATCACCACAAACATCGCCAAGAAATATTCACATTAAACAGTCTGTACCAGCAGCCAACCTCCAGAGCACCATATAACATCAAAAGAGGTAAGCATTCTGCAGGTTGCTCGGGATTGGAAAATGGACATGGACTTGGAAAAAAAGCTTGTGTTTCCCCCAGACATTACAGCTACAACACTCCGGCAGTACCATGGGAAGATGGTATTGAAGAAGCTTATGAGAGGAAAAAGACCAAGTACTCTGAACTGGCAACTGCAGCAGCCCAGGATGGCTAGAAGACCGAGATTTTCCCTGTAGAAGTGGGATGCAGGGGATTCATGGCTACATCTACGACCAGTCTATTGAAGAAGATGGGGGTGAGGGGTTATTCACTCCAAAAGCAATCAAGTCCTTGTCAAATGCAACAGAAGAAAGCAGTAAATGTATTTGGATTAAAAGGAAAGACAGCAGCTGGGCTGCAAGATGAAGACAGGAGGGTATGGAACTGAGAGGAGTGTATCTGGGATGCCAGATAGCACCATTGAGCCCTCTGGAGACGTCGTGGGCTTATCAACAAAATGTCAAAGAAGGAGGGTGCCCATCTAATGACCTCGATGAGGTACCTACCCTCCTTGTCACCACTCCAAGCCCACTGCCAACACTGAGAGTGCTGACTTATCATAGGGATTGAAACATCAAGTCCTATATCATAATATGATTGAATTCAGTTGCAAATTTGAAAAGGAGAAGCTGGTATAAGGTGTATCGATAGTTCAGTGGAACAAAGGAAATATCAGTGGTATGAGAGAGGAACTGGCCCAAGTTGACTGGAAAAGTAAGCTATATGGAGGGACAGTGGAGCAGAATTGGATGAAATTCCTACAAGAAATAAGTGCAGGAAAAATATATTCCAAGAAAAAAAAAGAAAATCATGAATGGAAAAACAGCACAAATGTGACTAATGAGAAAGGTTAAGGTTAAAATAAAAGCAAAAGAGACGGCGTACAAGGAAGCAAAAATCAGAGGGAAAACTGAGGACTGGATGACTTTTAAAAACTTACAGAAGTAAACTAAGAAAGTCATTAGGAAAGAAAAGATGAATTGTGAAAGGAAGTTGGCAATTAACACAAAAAAGGATGCTAAGAGTTTTAAAAAAATATATTAGAAGTAAAAGAGTTACACGGGTAGATATAGGACTGATTGAAAATGATGCTAGGGAAATTATAATGCGTAACAAAGAGATGGCAGAGGAACTAAATGAGTATTTTGCATCAGTCTTCACAGTGAAAGACATTAGCAACATATCTGATAGCCAGAGGTCTCAGGGAATTGAATTAGGTACAGTCAAGATTATTAGACAGAAAGTGCTTGGAAAGCTAAATGGACTAAGGATAGATAAGTCTCCCAGACCAGATGAGGTGCACCCACGGGTTCTGAAGGAGGTGGCTTTGGAGATTGTGGAGGCATTGGAAATGATCTTCCAGGAATCAATGGACTCTGGCATGGTTCTGGAGGACTGGAAGGTCACAAATGTAGTTCCTCTGTTTAAGAAAGGAGGGAGGCAGCAAAAAGAAAATTACAGACCTATTAGTCTGACATCGATAGTTGTAAAGTTATTGGAGTCGATCCTCAAGGATGAGCTTATGAAATACCTCGAGGTGCATGACATGATAGGCCCAAGCCAGCATGGTTTCATGAAGGGAAGATCCTGCCTCACCAACCTATTGGAATTTAAACTAATTTGGCAGGTGGATGGGAACCGGAATGATGGAGCGGAGGAGAGGGAAAACAGAAATAGATCTAAGGCAGTGAGCAGTAAGGATGTCAGGAAGGACAGGCAGCTGATGGAGCAAATTTGCAGCCATTGGGATGAGTTGCAGTGCAATAAAGTTGCAAAACAAAAAGTTACAGTGCAAAAAGTACCAAATACTGGACTTAAAGTGTTGTACTTAAATGCACGCAGCATAAGGAATAAGGATGATCTTGTCGTACAGTTACAGATTGGCAGGTATGATATTGTGACCATCACTGAGACTTGGCTAAAGGATGCATGTCTCTGGGAGCTGAACATCCAAGGATACACGGTGTATCAGAAGGATAGGCAGGTAGGTAGAGGGGGTGGCGTGGCTTTAATGGTTAGAAATGATATTAAATCATTAGAAAGAGTTGACATAGGATTGGAAGGTACAGAATCTTTATGGGTTGAGCTAAGAAATCGCAGGGGTAAAAGGACCCTGATGGCAGTTATCTACAGGCCTCCAAACAGCTGCAGTGATGTGGACTACAAATTACAACAGGGAATAGAAAAGACTTGCCAGAAGGGCAGTGTTATGATCATTGTAGGGGATTTTAACATGCGAGTGGATTGGGAAAATCAGGTCGGCACTGGATCTCAAGAGAGAGAATTTGTAGAATGTCTACGAGATGGCTTTTTAGAACAGCTTGTTGTTGAGCCCACTAGGGGATCAGCTGTATTGGATTGGGTTTTGTGTAATGAACCAGAGGTGATTAGAGAGATGGAAGTGAAGGAACCCTTAGGAGGCAGTGATCATAACATGATTGAGTTCATTGTGAAATTTGAGAAAGAGAAGCCAAAATCCGATGTGTCGGTATTTCAGTGGACTAAAGGAAATTACAGTGGTATGAGAGAGGAACTGACCAAAGTTGACTGGAAAGGGACACTAGTGGGAAGGACGGCAGAGCAGCAGTGGCTGGAGTTTATGCGAGAAGTGAGGAAGGTGCAAGACAGATATATTCCAAAAAAGAAATTTTCGAATGGAAAAAGGATGCAACTGTGGCTGACAGGAGAAGTCAAAGCCAAAGTAAAAGCAAAGCAGAGGGCATACAAGGAAGCAAAAATTAGTGGGAAGACAGAGGATTGGGAAGTTTTCAAAAGCTTACACAAGGAGACTTAGAAGGTCATTAAGAGGGAAAAGATGAACTATGAAAGGAAGCTAGCAAATAATATCAAAGAGGATACTAAAAGCTTTTTCAAGTATATAAAGAGTAAAAGACAGGTGAGAGTAGATATAGGATCGATAGAAAATGATGCTGGAGAAATTGTAATGGGAGATAAGGAGATGGCGGAGGAACTGAACAAGTATTTTGCATCAGTCTTCACTGAGGAAGACATCAGCAATATACCGGACACTCAAGGGTGTCAGGGAAGAGAAATATGTGCAGTCACAATTACAACAGAGAAAGTACTCAGGAAGCTGAATAGTCTAAGGGTAGATAAATCTCCTGGACCAGATGGAATGCACCCTCATGTTCTGAAGGAAGTAGCTGTGGAGATTGCAGAAGTATTAGCAATGATCTTTCAAAAGTTGATAAATTCTGGCCTGGTTCCGGAGGACTGGAAGATTGCAAATGTCACTCCGCTATTTAAGAAGGGGGCAAGGAAGCAAAAAGGAAATTATAGACATCTTAGCTTAACATCGGTGGTTGGGAAGTTGTTGGAGTCGATTGTCAAGGATGAGGTTATGGAGTACCTGGAGGCATATGACAAGATAGGCAGAACTCAGCATGTTTTCCTTAAAGGAAAATCCTGCCTGACAAATTTAGTGCAATTTTTTGAGGAAATTACAAGTAGGCTAGACAAGAGAGATGCAGTGGATGTTGTGTATTTGGATTTTCAGGCCTTTGACAAGGTGCCGCACATGAGGCTACTAAACAAGATAAGAGCCCGTGGAATTACGGGAAAGTTACATACGTGGATAGAGCGTTGGTTGATTGGCAGGAAACAGAGAGTGGGAATAAAGGGATCCCATTTTGGTTGCTTGCTGGTTACCAGTGGTGTTCCACAGGGGTCTGTGTTGGGACCGCTTCTTTTTACATTGTATATCAACAATTTGGATTATGGAATAGATGGCTTTGTGGCTAAGTTTGCTGATGATACAAAGATAGATGGAGGGGCCGGTAGTGCTGAGGAAACAGAGAGTCTGCAGAGAGACTTGGATAGATTAGGGGAATGAGCAAAGAAGTGGCAAATGAATTACAATGTCAGAAAGTGTATGGTCATGCATTTTGGTAGAAGAAATAAATGGGCAGACTATTATTTAAATGGGGAGAGAATTCAAAGTTCTGAGATGCAATGGGACTTGGGAGTCCTCGTGCAGGATACCCTTAAGGTTAACCTCCAGGTTGAGTCGGTGGTGAAGAAGGCGAATGCAATGTTGGCATTCATTTCTAGAGGAATAGAGTACAGGAGCAGGGATGTGATGTTGAGGCTCTATAAGCCACTGGTAAGACCTCACTTGGAGTACTGTGTGCAGTTTTGGGCTCCTTATTTAAGAAAGGATGTGCTGACATTGGACAGGGTTCAGAGAAGATTCACTAGAATGATTCCAGGAATGAGAGGGTTAACATATGAGGAACGTTTGACTGCTCTTGGACTGTACTCCTTGGAGTTTAGAAGAATGAGGGGGGAACTCATAGAAACATTTTGAATGTTGAAAGGCATGGACAGAGTGGATGTGGCAAAGTTGTTTCCCATGGTGGAGGAGTCTAGTATGAGAGGGTATGACTTGAGGATTGAAGGGCACCCATTCAGAACAGAGATGCCAAAAAAATTTTTTAGCCAGAGGGTGGTGAATCTATGGAATTTGTTGCCATGGACAGCAGTGGAGGCCAAGTCATTGGGTGTATTTAAGGCAGAGATCGATAGGTATCTGAGTAGTCAGGGCATCAAAGGTTATGGTGAGAAGGCGGGGGAATGGGACTAAAGGGGAGATTGGATCAGTTTATGATGAAATGGCAGAGCAGACTCGATGGGCTGAATGGCCAACCTGCTCCTTTGTCTTATGGTCTTATTGTCTTATGGAATTTTTTGAGGTAATCTCAAATAAGATTGACAAGGGAGAGGCTGTGGATGTTGTGTATTTGGATTTTCAAAAGGCCTTCGATAAGGTGCCGCATAAGAGGCTACTTAATAAGATGAGAGCCCTTGGAATTACAGGAAAGATACTGGAATGGGTGGAGCATTGGCTGACAGGCAGAAAGCAAAGGGTGGGAATAAAGGGATCCTATTCTGGTTGGTTGCCAGTTACTAGTGGAGTTCCGCAGGGGTCGGTGTTGGGGCCGCTTCTTTCTACACTGTATATCGATTATGGATTAAATGGTTTTGTGGCTAAGTTCGTGGATGACACTAAGATATAGGTGGAGGAGCAGGAAGTGTTGAAGAAACGGAAAGGTTACAGAGAGACTTGGTCAGTTTAGAAGAGTGGGCAAAGAAATGGCAGATGAGATACAATGCCGAGAAATGTACAGTTGTACATTTTGGAAGAAGAAATAATCGGGCAGATTATTATTTAGATGGGGAGAAAATTCAAAAATCGTAAGTGCAAAGGAACTTGGGGGTCCCCATGCAGGATACCCTAAAGGTTAACCACTAGGTTGGATCGGCAGTAAGGAACGCGAATGCTATGTTGGCAATCATTTCAAGAGGAACAGTGTATAAGAGTAAGGAGGTGTTGATGAGGCTCTATGGAGCACTGGTGAGACCTCATTTGGAAAACTGTGTGCAGTTTTGGGCCCCCTATCTTAGAAGGGATGTACTGATGTTGGAGAGAGTTCAGAGAAGATTTACGAGGATGATTCCTAGAATGCAGGGGCTAACATATGAGGAGCATTTGACGGCTCTTGGACTGTATTCATTAGAGTATAGAAGAATGAGAGGGGATTTAATAGAAACATTTCAAATGTTGAAAGGGTTGGATAGAGTAGATGTGGAAAGGCTGTTTCCCTTGGTGAGTGAGTCCAGGACAAGAGGCCACAGTCTTAGAATTAGAGGGTACCCATTTACAACAGAGATGAGAATTTTTTTTAGCCAGAGGGTCGTGGATTTATGGAATTCATTGCCACATGCAACTGTGGAGGCCCGATCTTTGAGGGTGTTTAAGGAGGAGATTGATAGGTATCTATTTAGTCAGGGTATCAAGTGTTATGGGGAAAAAGCCAGAAATTGGAACTAAATGGGAGAATAGTTTAGCTCATTGTGGAGTGGTGGAACAGACTCGATGGGCCAAATGGCCTACTTCTGCTCCTTTGTCCTGTGATCTTGTGATCTTATTAGCTCTACTGAAATGCTTTTTCTTCGCAATCATCCACGAAAACCATATAACAATTACAGCACGGAAACAGGCCATTTCGGCCCTCCTAGTCCATGCCGAACGCTCTCACCTAGTCCAACCGACCTGCACTCAGCTCAAAATCCTCCATTCCTTTCCTGTCCATATACCTATCCAATTTTACTTTAAATGATAATATCGAACCTGCCTCTACCACTTCTACCGGAAGCTCGTTCCACACAGCTACCACTCTCTGGGTAAAGAAATTCCCCCTCATGTTACCCCTAAACTTTTGCCCCCCAACTCTCAATTCATGTCCTCTTGTTTGAATCTCCCCTACTCTCAATGGAAAAAGCCTATCCACGTCAACTCTATCTATCCCCCTCATAATTTTAAATACTTCCATCAAGTCCCCCCTCAACCTTCTACGCTCCAAAGAATAAAGACCTAGCTTGTTCAACCTTTCTCTGTAAATTAGGTGCTGAAACCCAGGTAACATTCTAGTAAATTTCCTCTGTACTCGCTCTATTTTGTTGACACCTTTCCTGTAATTCGATGACCAGAGCTGTACACAATACTCCAAATTTGGCCTCACCAATGCCTTGTACAATTTTAACATTACATCCCAACTCCTATACTCAATGCTCTGATTTATAAAGGCCAGCATACCAAAAGCTTTTGTCACCACCCTATCCACATGAGATTCCACCTTCAGGAAACTATGCACCATTATTCCTAGATCACTCTGTTCTACTGTATTCCTCAATGCCCTACCATTTACCATGTATGTCCTATTTGGATTATTCCTACCAAAATATAGCACCGCACACTTATCAGCATTAAACTCCATCTGCCATCTTTCAGCCCACTCTTCTAACTGACCTAAATCTCTCTGCAAGCTTTGAAAACCTACTTCATTATCCACAATGCCACCTACCTTAGCATCATCTGAATACTTACTAATCCAATTTACCACCCCATCATCCAGATTATTAGTGTATATGACAAGCAATAGTGGACCCAGTACAGATCCCTGAGGCACACCACTAGTCACCGGCCTCCATCCTGACAAACAGTTATCCACCACTACTCTCTGGCATCTCCCATCCAGCCACTGTTGAATCCATTTTACTACCTCAATATTAATACCTAACTATTGAACCTTCCCAACTAACCTTGTCAAAGGAAAACAGAGGAGTGCCCCCAAAGAATGGACGACAGTTAAATGTTAGAACTCCAAAGTAAACCCCCCAACTCCCCTCCCTCCCATGCATAAGTGGCAGCAAGCAGCAATTCCCCCTCCCCCCATGGGAGGTTGGGCTGGTCTAGAAGGTTCAGTTGCTTGGCATTCAAGATGAGGTAGTAAACTGAATTAGATGATGACTCTGTAGGAAAAGCTGGAGAGTGGGAGGTGAGTGGTTGCCTCTCTGACTGGGGGACTGTGACTAGTCGAATACCACATGGATTGGTGTTGGGTCCATTGTCTTTTGTCATCTATATTAATGCTCTGGATGATAATGTGGTTAACTGGATCAGCAAATTTGCCAATGACACCAAGATTAGGGGTGTAGTGGACACTGAGAAAGACTATCAGCAGGATCTGGACCAGCTGGAAAAATGGGCTGACAAATGACAGAGGGAATTTAATGAAGACAAGTGTGAGGTGTTACACCATGGTAGGTTTTACATGGACAGAGGGACAAGAACTTCAAAAGTGTTGCTGCAAACAAACTGCCATATTTTATCACACTAGGGTGGCATGGTAGTGTAGCAGTTAGCGCAACACTTTACAGTACCAGCAATTACTGATTGGGGTCCAATTCCCACTGCAATCTGTAAGGAATCTCCACATTCTCCCTGTGACTGCATGGGTTTCTTCCCCCATTCCAAAGATGTACAGGTTAGGATTGGGTTTTATATGTTACGGGTATGCTATGTTGCTGCTGAAATCATAGAGACACTTGTGCAATGACCTTGGACTATGTTGGTCATTGAAGCAAACAACAAGTTTCATTGTACATGTGTCAAATAAAGCTAATCGCATTCCATTTATTCAATATCACTGGAAAATTTCAGATGACTAGTTTCATCAACAGAAAAAATTTTGTAGACATCTTTAGCAAAATACTTACCTGGGGAAAAGAATTACCATTAACACAGAAACTGGCTGACTAGCAGGCTGGTTAAATGTTGCTGCAACAACAACTAGGCACTCAACATCAGCATGACCACTGAATTAATTCTCAACTTCAGATAGGGGAAGTGAGGAGAATACACACCAGTCCTCATTGAGGGGTCAATAGTGAAAGGTTGAGCAGCTCAAAGTTCCTGGACATCAACAAATCAGAGGACCTATCCTGGGCCCAACACATTAAAGCAATCACAATGACACAACAGTAACTCTACCACATCACTTTATTTGCCACATACATTTACATGTATTAGGAATTTGCTGTGGTGTGTTGGTGCAATAAGTAACAATAAACACTGAACAATAAGAATAAAGAATTATACATATAAAAAAATAAACTTAGTGGTTAAAGTACAGAAATAGAATAAAATGTGCACAGGTAAATACCAGCATTTATTTACGATGTAAACAGCATTATAATATGTAGATTAAAGCGTTGAGGGTGAAGTGCAGTCAGAATTGATAGCAGGGGTTGGAGTGGCCAACTAGAATGGTTGACTAGATTATCTGCTTAGAGGAAGAAACTTTTAAGATAGTGTGAAGTTTTTGTTTTAATAACCCAATAGCACTTTCCAGAATGGACTTTATGGAAAAGGCAGTTTCCAGGATGGGTAGTGTCCACAATGATTTTTTTTCCCTGCCTGCTTCTATGTTCTGGATACATACTAGTCATGCAGTGATGGCAGACTACAGCCAATAAACTTTTCAGCGGACCTGACAGTTCACTGTAGTTTTCGTATATTGTGAGAGAATACTGCTCCAGATTAGACAGTAACAACTGATATGAGGGTGTTCTCTGTGATGATAGTGTAGAATTGTACTAGGATGTTCTGGGGAAGATGGGATTTTACCAACTGCTAAAAGTAGTACGTCCTCTGCCGAGTCTTTTCGTTAATGAAGGAGATAAGATTCTCCACCCAAGGTCCCGCAAGATAATGATGCCCAGGAACCATAATGTTGGAGTGGTGCTAACTGTAGAGTTGTTGATGATGAGTGAGTAGAAACGAGACATATTCCTCCTGAAGTCAACATGCATCTCCACAGTTAAGGAAATTCCACTCCGAGTTACTGTAACTACACCAGGAGACTAGCTTGCTAACTTTCTAGTGATCCTTGGATTCATCACCTCTGGTGATTAGTTCTATGTCAGTGGTGTCATCCATAAACTTGATCAGTTTAACTGATAAAGCTTATATACTTTCACATCAGTCATTACTGCCCAGTTTGGTGCACAATATACGAAAACTACAGTGAATTGTCCGATAATCCAAAAAGTTCATTGATAAATAATCACTGCAGGACTTATATGCGTTCAGGACAAAGAAGCAGACAGGAAATATCATTGTGAACACTGCCCACCCTGGAATCCACCTCCCAGTACAAGATGGTGGTGTGTTCAGAAGCATCTCTTTTTATAATTGGAAGTGAATGCTAGACACTGAGAACTTCAAGTATTGCAAGTCTACCCTATCAGTGAGCTGTTCATTGGTGGACAAGCTGGACATGGTGCAAACTGTGTTAATGCCTGCTAAGACAGCCAGTGCACAAAAGCAGTGGGCAGTTTAGCAGCACATGATTGTCTCAGACATTTCACTTGTGATTGACTGCAAGACCCTGTTGGACACAGCGTTAATTACACCAAGTCCGCTTACTGTCGTGACATATGACAGGGGAGCTGTGTGGCCCAGTGTAGCAAGGACTAGGCCTCAAGCAATGAGCTTGCCCTTTACAGCAGTACAAGAGAGGAGATGCTGGAAGTGGTGTAGCATAGCGTCCATGCTGGGTTGGGGGTTGCCCCACCTATTAGTGCTGCCATCCAGTGTTTGCTCGGTTGAAGTCAAGCTGGATTGTGTGGGTGTGTGCATACATTCATCTGCAGACTGCTGAGAACTGCTTCTTCTTACAGAAAACACCCATGCACCATCTATTTACAGGCCATGTCACTCAGGGACTTGGGCTATATATACTTTTTTGTATAACTGTATGTTTACTTGCTATCTTACTTGTGCTATTTGTACCTTGTGCTGTGTATAACTGTTGATACAGTGTTTTGCACCTTGGCCCCAGAGGAACACTGTTTCATTTTGCTGTATTCATGGGTATTCGTGTATGGTTGAATGATGATTTAACTTGAACGTGATGGTTCACTGGAGACACATTCATTAGTGTACAGAGAAAATAGGAAAGGGGTGAAACACACCGCTGTGATGCGTCAATGCTGATTGAGCAAGATGTGGAGATGTGCTTGCCTAATCTCACTTGCTGCCTCCTGTCACAGAGGAAGTTTGTGATACATCTGCAGATGAGACAAGAAGCTTTGTGGTGCCCCAAGATGGCGGCTGAAGTGTTTTGGCACCTCATACTGTTTTAGCAACCTCATTAGGAAACTGAGACAACTTGGTATGTCACGAAAACTTGCAATTTTCTATAGATGAATGATGGACGGCATTCCTACTGGTTGCGCACAAGAGGCTGCAAAGGGTGGGAGACTCGGCTAATTCCCGCCAGAGGACATCTTCAAGAAGTTGTGTCTCAAGAAAGCAACAAACATCATTAAAGATCTTCACCATCTGGAACATGCCCTATTCAAACAACTACCATCAGAGAGAATATATAGAACATGACGACCCCACTCAATGTTTTAAAAACAGCTTCTTACTCTCTGCCATTAGAGTTCTGAATGGCTCATCAAAAAATGTCATATTGCTGCCTTTTCCACTTATTATTTTGTAACTTAGTAATCTTTATGTCTTGCACAATACTGCTGCCACAAAACAACAAACTGCAGGGCATACAGCCAGTGGCCATTTTACTCAGTACACCTGCTTATTAATGCAAGTATCTAATCAGCCAATCATCTGGCAGAAACTCAATACATAAAAGTATAGAGACATTGTCAAGAGGTTTAGATGTTGTTCAGAACAAACCTCAGAATGGGAAAAGCGATCTAAGTGACTTTGCCTGTGGAGTAACTGTTGCTGCCAGGCGGGGTGGTTTGAGAATCTCAGAAACTGCTTACCTCCTGGGATTTTCACACACAACAGTCTCTAAAGTTTACAAAGCATGATGTGAAAAACAAAAAACATCCAGTGAGCAGCAGTTCTGTGAGCGAAAGCACTTTGTTAATGAGAGGTCAGAGGAGAATGGCCAGACTGGCTCAAGCAGACAAGAAGGCAACATTGCCCCAAATAACTATGCATTACAACAGTGGAGTGCAGAGCAGCATCTCCGAACACACAACACATCGAACCTTGAAGTACATGGGCTACAGCAGCAGAAGACCACACCAGGTTCCACTACTATACAGAGTAGACACTGAGTATGTGTGGGTGTTAATGATTGGATGACTGCAATTCTGAATGGATATTAGGAATCATATGATTTGAGGAAACTGATAGTTATCTTATTTTTTACAAAGAAGTCAAAATTCAAAGTAATTTTATGATCAAACTACAACTACATCGCCATATACAGCCCTGCAATTTGTTTTCTTGCAGGCATACACAGTAAATCCAAGAAACATAATAGAATCAATGGAAGACTGCTCCCAACACAACAAACAACCAATGTGCAAAAGACAAATTCTGCCAATACAATAGAAAAAAATTAACAATAATAAATAAATAAGCAATAAATATCATGAACATAAAATGAAAAGTTCTTGAAAGTGAGCCCATAGGTTATGGAAACAGAGACAGAGCCAGTGAAGTTGAGTGAAATTGTCCCCTCTGGTTCAAGAGTTTGATGGTTGAGGGATAATAACTGTTACTGAACCTGGTGGTGTGGGATCAGAGGCTCCTGTAGCTTTTTTTTAATGGCAGTAGCAAGAGAGCATGGCCTGGATGGTGAGGGGTCCGTGAAGTGGATAATGCTTTCTCGCAACAGCACTCCATGTATTAGTGCTCAAAGGTGGGGAGGGATTTATCCGTGATGGACTGGGCTGTACCCACTACTTTTTGTAGGATTTTCCATTCAAGGGCATTGGTGTTTCCATACCAGTCTATGATACAGCCCATCAATATACTCTCTACCACACATCTATAGACATTTGTCAAAGTTTTAGATGCCATGCTGAATCTTCACAAACCCCTAAAGTAGAGGCACTAGTATGCTTTCTTTGTAATGCTACTTTAATATAGTATACATATAATGACACTTTAACATAATTATATTGGTTAAATTAAATAAGTAATGCAAAAATAGAAATAAAAAAGTTGCGAGGTAGTGTTATTGAGTTTAATGTCCATTCAGAAATCAGATGGCAGAGGGGAAGAAGCTGTTCCTGAATCATTGAGTGTGTGCCTTCATGCTTCTGTACTGCCTTCCTGATGGTGACAATGAGAGCAAAGCATGATCTGAATAATGGGGTCCTTAATGATGACCACCACCTTCTTGAGGCATTGTTCCTTGAAGATGTCCTGGATACTACAGAGGCTAGTGCTCATGATGGAGCTGATTAAGTTTACAGCTCTCTGCAGCTTATTTCGATTTTGTGCAGTGACAACCCCCCCCACCCCGACCAAAACTAGACAGTGATGTAGCCAGTTGCTGACCCTTACCACCTCTGATCCCCCAATAAGGAATGGTCATGGACCCCACCAGTTTCCTCCTCCTAAAGTCAATGATCAGTTCCTTGGTCTTGCAGACATTCCATGAGAGGCGTTTGTTTTGGCACTCTGCTCAGCCAGATTTTCAATCTCCCTCCTATATGCTGATTCATCACACCAATGACAGTGGTGTCATCAGCAAACTTAATCATAACATTTGGAGCTATGCTTAGCTTCATAGTCATGTACAAAGTGAGTAGAACAAGCGGCTAAGCACACACAGCCTTGTAGTGCATCTGTGCTGATGGAAATTGGAGAGGAGATGTTATTGCCAATCCAAACTGACTGGGGTCTGCAAATGAGGAAATCAAGGATCCAATTGCCCAAGGAGGTATTGAGTCAAAGATCTTGAAGCTCATGATTAGTTTTGAGGGGATGGGAGTATTGAATGTGGAGCTGTAATCAATAAAGAGCAATCTGATATATGCATCTTTACTATCCAGATGTTTGAAGGTTGAGTGAAGAACCAATTAAATGGCATTTGCTGTGGACCTGTTATGACAGTTGGCAACTGGAATGGATCCAATTCACTTTTCTGACAGGTGTAGATTCTTTCTGTCAAGGTGGCGCCAGTGAACAACAATTCCTCAGGCTACATCTTCCAGATAGCCAATTAGTTCACCTATTCTCCACTTTTTACTCACTCTTTTTATCATAATTGTTTTTCAGAAACTGTTGGAGCCTGCGACTTACAGTTTGGAGTTCAATCAAGTGACCTTGTGCCCTGCTGTTTCCAAGAAAATTCCAGGGAGAGGACCAAAAACACAAGCTGTCCCAAACAGGAGACCAGAGGCAGGGAGCACCATCAACTCCATTTCTCGCTTATCGAAGCATCAAAGAAAATTGAAACAGAGACGAATGTGGAGGAGGCCAGGTTGACAGTTAACAGGTCAGCCCAGAGATCAATCCCCACGGGGGGCCATGTCAGGGCAAAGGTCACTCCCCATGGGAGGCTGCTTCTCGGCGGATGAAGGCTCCACAGAAGGACTGAGTTCAAAGTGTTGCTCTTATTGATGCTGATAGAGGACGTTTTTTTGAAATTCCAAGACTTATGTGATATAACTAGTTTGTATTGGTCTCGTTCAGCTTTTCTGTGTTGCCAATTGGCAGGTGTGCTATATGTTACTTTTTTGGGTGAGGGAGGGATTGGGTATTTGATGTTATTGTCGTTGTTTTTTGTGTGGGAGGAGCTTAAGGGTTAGGGGTTTGACATCTAGCTGCCGTGTCCAAATGGGCAATCTGTTAATTTTTGTGCAAGGGAGAGGCTGAGGGGTTTAGGGTTTACAAGTTTTGTTTCTTTTTCTTTTTTGTGCGGGAAAGGGGTTTTAACGTCTACGATTTCCATGGTTTTTCTGTATTTTCTGGCTATCAGGAGAAGACAAATCTCAGAGTTGTACTCTGTGTTTCTACTTTGATAATAAAATGAACCTTAAACCTTGATATGTTCCATCGCCAACCTCTCAAAGCACTTCATTACAGTGGACGTAAGTGCTACTGGACAATAATCATTGCGGCAGGTTACCACATTCTTCTTAGACACTGGTATAACTGAAGCCTGCTTGAAGCTGGTGGGTATCTTGGACTAACGAAGCAAGAGGTTAAAGATATCGGTGAACACTCCAGGCAGTTGAGCAGCACAGGTCTTTCGTACTCGGACAGGTATCCCACCTGAGCCAGATGATATTCGTGGATTCACTCTCCTGAAGGATGCTCTCACATTGGCCTCATGGACTGAAATCACAGTGTAATTGGGGGCTGTGGGAGTTCATGAAGGTTCCTCCATGCTTTGATAGTGAAAGCAAGCATAGAATGCCCTGAGCTCATCTGGGAGCAAAGCCTTGTTGTCACCCATGTTGCTTGGTTTCACTTTGTGAGAGGTAATCAAATTCAAGCCCTGCCACAGTTGTCAAGCTTTATTCAATAATTCAACTTTGGTCCAAAATTGCAGTTCACACACAAGATGGCTTTCCGGAAATCGTACCTGGGCCTCTTGTATCTTTCTTGGTCGCCAGACCTGAAAGTCACTTAACTGGCCCTTGGCAGATTCTGGATTTCATGGTTCATCCAGGGTTCATGGTTGGAGAAAGACTCTGAATGATTTGGTGAGGACACACTTGTCTGCAACTATCTTTATAAAGTTCAGGAAGGACAACTGTGGTATATTCATTCAGACCCACTTACATCCCTGAACACGGCATTTCTCACCAACTCAAAGTAATCCTGCATCCATTGCTCTGCCTCCTGCGGCCGCCTCTTTGTTGTCCTCATCTCTAGAGCCTTGCTCTTTGATTTGTGCCTGTATCCAGATAGTAGAAGAATAACCAAATGATCTGGTTTCACAAAATGCAGATTAGGCATAGAATGGTTGGCATTCCTAATCATAGTACAGCAGGGGTGTTGGGACCTCTGGTGCTACACATTATATGCTGATGACAATTGGACAGAGAGTTCTTCAAATAAGCCTTATTGAAGTCCCCAACTATGATCTGAAATGTGACAGGCTGGGCTATTTCCTGTTTGGCAAAAGCAGCATTCAATATCTTGAGTGCCTGATTAACATCGGCATTTGGTGGTATGTAAACTTCGGTCAGAATCATGAAGGACTCTCCTGGCAAGTAGAACGGTTGATCCTTAATGTTCCAGGTCGGGGGAACAAGAATGCAACAAGCCGATTGTGTTGAAGCGCCACAAAGAGTTTATCATGAAACACAGATCCCTGCACATTTTACCTTCTATGAATTAGCAGTCCAGTACATCCTATGTATCCAGAAGACTTCAGGTCTGACTGACGCATCATGAGCCGTGTCTCCGTGAAACTCAGAACAGAGCAATTCCTCATTTCCTTCCAATACAACAATCTTGCCCGTAGGTCCTCAATCTTGTTCTCCAGTGACTACATTGGCTAACAAAATGATAGGTGAAGTGTCTTCCATGTTATGTCATGTAATAATCATTTAAAAAGAGCTATTAGGTGAAAGCTTCAAAAACTTACTCACATCCTACTACAGAAATCAAGGTCCACTGTAAAACTAAATGGAGAATAGGAACTTGAAAGATTATAAAGAAAATTAAATGACATTGCTGAATTCCTTTCATTGAATATTCATGCCACTTTAAGGACAATGAAGTTTACTTACATGTTTTGGAATTTAATTTTACTTAAGAGACTGCAGAAATGCTGACTTGATTGTTTTTGCATTCTTGGAGAAATTCTCATAAATTTGCTTTAAATATGATACAAAAAGTGACCAAGTTGTAGAGTAACGAGCTACATGGACTTTTTTTATACTATTATTTTATGTTTTCAGTAACATTACTTAGAGGACATCATGTTTTATAAAACTGAACTATTATGACCTTAAGCTTAATCTATTAATATATTTGTATACTTTATTCACAATTTCTAACCCTAATAATATATTTTCCAGTAAGTACATGTTTATATGGAGGTACTTAGGTTCAAGTGGAAACAAATAGAAGTCATCTGTTGTAGACACTCATGAAAGCAATGTTGTGTTTACACAAATGGGCTTTAAAAAATATGAATAAACTTTGATGTGACAACATTTAATGCCTATTTGGTCAATGTGCAACATGCTGTAAATGATCCTTTCACTTAAACCATTCGATTGCATCTAGAAACCATGCTTATTTGAAGACTAGCAAGACTGAAAAACAAATCACAATTGCAATGACTTCCCCAAATTGACTAAATTTACCGCTTTAAAACTGAATTTGATTTATGAGATTGCAAAATCCCAGCTACAACATTTTGTATTCCTGGAGAAAGCCCTGTGATTTTAACAAAAGTAAGATACAAAGGATGACCCATGTCTGATGGCCAGAAAACAGTTAATTGTGCAGGACATTTTGTGTTAAAGAACATGTGTGAGGCAAGTTTTCTTTCTACGCAGGGAGTGCGAAAAGCCTGGAATAGGCTCCCACAGGAGTGATGCAAGCTGACATGGTAGTGTTTTTTTAAGTGGCTGTTAAAAATGAAAGAATATAGATCATGTACAGATAGATGTACTTTAATACAGTGTTGGTTTCAGTGTAGGCATGATGGGCTGAAGGACCTGTTGCCATACAGTACTGTTCTATGTTCTATCACTTAAACACCTAATGCAAAACAAAATTCAAGATTTAAATTATTTTAAAATGCTTTTTCACATACATGAAATTGATTACTTTCACAGAATCTTATATTGTGCAATGAAAAAGAAACAGCTTATTTGCATTTTGTGTTCCAAAGAGTTTAAGCATCACAGTATAAGTAAAGTTGTATGAAGAAAGATAATTGAAATTCGAGAGTGAAGTTAGTCTCCATTAAGTGGCAATTTGAAGGAGGAGATAATCAATTGGAATAAAAATACAGACTGAAAATAACGAAGAGGTTAATCCACCACAAATCTTCTAAAGAAATGGAGGGTATTCCAGCTACAATATTCTTGTTAAGGGTGTAGACAAGGACAACCTTGGATTCGCATCACTGGGAAAAGGGCAAATCCAAATTTGGGCCAGTGTTACTGCCTGTTACTTGTTCCCTTTTTGTTCTTTCTTTCCTGCCCTCCTCCTATCAATCCATTCTCCCCGGGACAGAGTGGCCACACAGTTACCTCTCGATTCCTCCTCCAGGTGATGCACCCGCAGCTCCGGTCCCGCTGCATTTTCACTGTAACACCTCGTTCCAGGCGATCCCACAGAGCCCGTCTTCCAGCCTCGGCTCTCGTGTGCAACAGACCTACTCCCAACTCCTAAACTGTACCTGCCTAGGCTGCCAATGAATAAAGTTCCGATACCCCTCCGCAAAACAAGCGGCCTGCAAACAGCTGTCGACGCCGCCATAGTAACCATTCGTCAACTTTGACCCCAATGCATCGACCTTCCTTGCCACACTTCCCAGAAACACCAGCGCAGTGGGGTGACGGGTGGTCAGTTTGCGGCGGAGGAGGAATGAGTGGAATTTAGGCTCTGTGAAAGTCGGGAAGTGCACTGTGCGATTGTGTTCTTGGAATTTATTTTTGCTTTATGTAGAATATTGTACATTTAACATTTTTTTGAAAGTTTCCAGCAATATCTTTTTATTCTTGTTGATTGTTGCACGTCGTCTAGTTGTGGGAGCAATAACCCTGCTGAAAACAAGAGATATTCAATGCTAAATTCGTTTATCCACCAGATGAAAAAAAAGCGGATTGATGCCAATAATTTTCACAGATTGAAAAAAAAATCATTGTAAAGGACTCCATGAGGTAGCTGGAAGTTTTGGGCATGCATTTGCAAATTTTATTTCTGGCCTTTCAAGCCAAGGCTGTAAATGCTGCATTTAGACCTGTGGAATTAATCAGTTTAAGTACCTTCATGTTCTTAGCCCATAAAGCAAATCAAGCTCATATAGGAAGAGGTAGGAACCATAACACATGTTTACAAACCAAGAGCTATTTGCCTGAAACTGATAACTGCTATCAAATTTCAAGTGTTCGTGTAGACCAATCTCTTTTAGAGATGAACATTGACTTACCTAACTTCCGTTATCTAACCTCCTCTTCTTACCTCATCCCTGATATATTTAGTTTTTCTCCCCCCTTTTTTTCTCTCTCTCTCTGCCCATCACTCTGCCTGTTCTCCATCTCCCTCTGGTGCTCCCCTCCTCCTTTCTTTCTCCCCAGGCCTCCTGTCCCATGATCCTTTCCCTTCTCCAGCTCTGTATCCCTTTTGCCAATCACCTTTCTGGCTCTCAGCTTCACCCCACCCCCTCTGGTCTTCTATCATTTCGCATTTCCTCCTCCCCCTCCTACTTTCAAATCTCTTACTATCTTTCAGTTAGTCCTGACGAAAGGTCTTGGCCCGAAACGTCGACAGTGCTTCTCCCTATAGACGCTGCCTGGCCTACTGCGTTCCACCAGCATTTTGTGTGTGTTGCTTGAATTTCCAGCATCTGCAGATTTCCTCGTGTCTACTAGAGATGAATTAAGACTAGAAGGTGAGCGTCTCGATCAGGAGGCTATGTCCAAGTTGGATCCATGAAATTAAATACCTAACATTTACTGTTCCAAAGAAACAAATAATTTTTTGAGTTCAAATCTAGAACCAAATGGTCTAGCGATGCCTAAACGCTAAATGCCTAAACGTGTCTTTCTCTTTAAAAATATGAAACATAGTGCCTTTGAGCATTAATTTTTTTATATCCCAAAATGTATTTATATTGTGATCCTGATTGGACAGGAACACCTATCATGTAACTACATGCAACTAACTCCTGAAGAAGGGTCTTGGCCTGAAACGTTGACTGTTTATTCATTTGCATAAATGCTGCCTGACCTACTGAGATCCCTGTGAGTGTTGTTCTGGGTTTCCAGCATCTGCAGAATCTCGTGTTGATGTAACTACATAACTTTGTCCACAGACATTTGGAGCATTCATTCTGCATCAACATTTCAATAGCAGTGCTTAAATAACTGAAGTTTCCAATTTAAAGTAACCATGACATCCCGTGTTCCCATTTCTCTTAATCTATGTCAGGGTCTCTCATTTTTTTCCCTTCCCATAGATCCCATCCAGACCCCCATCTATTATTTTAGTCTTTTATCACCTCCTCCCGGTTCCATCCTACTATCCACACTTTCTACCCACAATATCCCTTCCCCATCTGGTTTAATCTGCTCTCCATCTCTCCCCTAATAGTTCCAATATCATCTTCCTAATTTAACAGCTTCCAAAGCAACATAAGCAAAATGTTGGAGGAACTCAGCAGGTCAGGCAGCACATTGGAAATTAATAAACAGTATACGTTTTGGGCCAAGACCCTTTTTTAGATTCCAGGTCTTCTGGCCTTTATGTCCCTACTTATCACCTAGTCTCTATCTACAACTTAACCCTCCCCTCCCCCTACCTGGCTCTACCTGCCTCTTTCTCCCCCTTGTCCGCTTCCACCTATCACCCATCTGCCTCTTGCAACCTACCCTACCTATCGCCCCACCCCTCACCAACTTATTCCTTCCACCTATTAACCTTCACCCTTCCTCCTTGCACCTTTTACCACCAGGCTCAAGGACAGCTTCTTCCCCAGTTTTATAAGTCTATTGAACAGCTCGAGTATGATATGAATGCTTGCCCTCACGGTCTACCTCATTATGGCTTTAAACCTTATTGCCCACCTGCACTGCACTTCCTCTGTACCTGTAACACTTTATTCTGCTTTCTGTTAATGTTTGTACTACCTTGATGCCCTGTTGTAATGAAATGATCTGTGTGGATGGAATGCAAGGCAATTTTTTCACTATACCTCAGTGCATGGGACAACAAAAAAGCAATTTACCTGTTTATACTGGCTGTCTTCCCTCTCCGCTTCATTCTTGAAATGTCTGAAGTTGGATAAATTGCTTGAACCTGATGGACTACACCCCAGCATTCTGAAAGAGGGATCTGAAGAGATTGTGAAGGTTTTAGTAGTGATCCTCCAATAATCACTGATTCTGGAATGGTTCCAGAGAAATGGAAAATGTCACTCCACTCTTTAGGAAGTTAAGGAGCCAAAGGACAGGAAGTTATAGGCCAGTTAGCCTGACTTCAGTGGCTGGGAAGATGTTACAGTGAATTATTAAGGATGAGCTTTAGGGATTTCTGGAGGCACATGATAAAATAAGCCAAAGCCCTAGTCGGTTTCCTTCAGGGGACATCTTGCCTGCCAAATCTGTTGGAATTCTTTGATGAAATAGCAGGCAGGATAGACAAAGGAGAGTGGATGTTGTTTACTTGGATTTTCAAAAGGCATTTAACAAGGTGCCACCATGGCTATGGTATGAGCGTGGGTAGAAGATTGGCTGACTGGCAGGAGGAAAAGGCTAAGCATATAGGAGGCCTTTTCTGGTCAGGGCACTGTTGACTAGTGGTGTTCCGCAGGGGTTGGTATTGGGACAGCTTCTTTTCATGTTATATGTCAATGATATGGATGATGGAATTGATAGTTTTTTGGCCATATTGGCAGACAATACAAAGATAGGCGGAGGGCTAGGGACACAGTTCAACCCACTGAGTTCCAACACCACTTTCTTTTCAAGCTAAATAATCTAAGTATTCTGTCTAGCAAATAATCATTTTGATATAAAAATCTAATTGTGCCTCAATGCAGTGAGAAGGGAGTCAAAGAACAGTTAGCTCTCCAGTCCAGGTGAAGAGTCTTGAATCGAGACATCAACTTTCCATTTCCCTCCATAGATGTTGCCCGATCTGCTAAATTCCTCCAACTTTTTGTGTGTAGCTGTCTACACATGCTGCTTGACCTGCTTGCTGCGTGTTTCTAGCGCACTCTGTTTTTGTTCTTATCTGCCCATTCTTAGACGTTACATCAGGAGATCTCAACCTCTTTTATTCCGTGGAGCTTTACCATTAACCAAGGGGTCTGTGAACCCCTGCCTTACATCAAGAAAATTACTAAGACAAAATGTCAATTTGCAGAAGTTCTAAAATTTGTTATATGGTATATTTAGTCTAATCTGAGGTCATCGCTGCTAGTGTTTTATTTCTCATAGAGATACCATTCCATTCACATGATCACATCAGGAAAGCTTCCTATTCCTTTCGTCCTTAAATAGCCCGCCCTTAACACCAGTCTGTATTATCTAAGAATTTTCTATTAGTCTCCACCCTTTAATTCCCTTTGTTCTCCTCCCTGTCTGCCACTTGAATTGTGCCTATTTTCTAATTTCCTTATATGTGTCTTACTTCTGGCAAGAGGTCATGGACCTGATATACTGTAGATGTGTGTGTGTGTGTGTGTGTGTGTGTGTGTGTGTGTGTGTGTGTGTGTGTGTGTGTGTGTGTGTGTGTGTGTGTGTGTGTGTGTGTGTGTGTGTGTGTGTGTGTGTGTGTGTGTGTGTGTGTGTGTGTTTTCTCATTTTCATTTTTGTAGCATGAAAACACATTAGTTGACTTAATCATAAACTATTTTCTCTTAAATATCTAGTACACAATTACAATTAAAGCATTACTCATGTTACTAAATGTGAACATTGCTCACAATGATGCCATTTATTGCCAATCCCTAATAAAGGATGTGTTCATTATTTTGGGATTTCACCTAGAAGGCATATTTGTTTCAGATTTCATGTAACATGGCAAGTGAATTATGAATCAGATCTCTACTGATAAAATGGTCAGTTTGATTCTTAACACACTTTGTATACATAACATTTGTATACATATTTTATTTATGATTTACTCTAGTGCAATGGGTCAAATTCTCCACAACTCTTCTAAGGAAGAGACTTTATTTTAATTTAGGAAAACAGCATGGTAACAGGCTCTTCCGGCCCAATGAGCCCTTGCCACACAACTATACCCATTCTGACCAACTAACCCACTAACCTATATATTTTTAAAATGTGGGAGGATACTGGAGCACCTGGAGGAAATCCACGTGGTCACAGGGAGAATGTACAAACTCCTTACAGACAGCAACAGGAATTGAACCCCGTTCTTTGGCATTTGTAAAGCGTTACAGTACTATGCTGCCCTTTCCAATATACTGGCAGTTAGATAATTTCCACAACAGACAAATTATGATGTAAGTTAAAGGATCTAAATCATAAACTCTCTATAAACAGTTGATCCCAACTTGTTAGTTAAATAGCTGTTGAAAGAGTTTATCTTGTAAATACTGTAGCCTCATTTGCCTCATGTTAACACAAAGATAAATCCAGTTAGCAGCAGCTATTAACAAGCATAAAGGCCAGTTGACCTGTATTTCAGTATATTGGATACACTCGTTAATGGCTATGAAAAGGCAACATAGGAAAATACCCCTAGAGCCTGGGAGAGTGGGGGTGCAAGATGGTTCGATAACTAATAACATGGCTACAGTCCTAGGAACGGAATCTGCCATGAATAAAGAGAGCACTGCACAAGAGACACCAAATCACCAGCGGCTGTAGTGGGTCACAGGTGTTGGGTGTGTATCTGTGGGTGGGAGAAAGTAACGTCAGAAAATGGTTTGAAGATCTATCAAGGGAGGAAAAGGTGCTTGAGGGAGCAGGGGCAGGGGCCTGTCATTGACCAAACCTTCTTGCAAAGTCAATCAGCTGAGTCGAGTGAAGCACAAACCAAAGTTCGCAGAGCATCAGCACCCCTGTCACTGAGGAGGTTAGCACAGAAACCCCAGCTGAGGGACCTACCCCACCACCAACACCTCCCAAGGAGAGAAAGATCAAAAGGCACAGATCACTCGTGAAGTGGCCCAAAACTGCTGATAAGAAAGAGTGGGAAACCATTATCAACAACTTGATGAAAAGTTTAGAGCAATTAAAAGGAACAGTAAAGAAGCTGGATGCAATGGGATACATCATCTACTGCTATGGGGAAGAGCGGTTTGGAGTCAGTGCAAGGAAGAGCAGAAGACATTATCATCACCAGTAAAGTCTAGGAGGCAGCAGGTGATTGAGTGACTGGTTCAAAAAAGGAGACAGCTGAGGAAACAGTGAAAGAAACCCTCAGAGAGTGAGAGGGAAGGCCTCAACCAATTTCAAGCAGAAATCAAGAGCCAGCTAACAAAGTTGCGAAGAGCTGTGAATCTAAGGAAGCTTTGCAGAAAGACAGAACACAGTTCTACAAAAACCCTTTTAAGTTCATTAAAGGTTTCTTCACACTGGAAAAAAAGTGAAGCTTTGAAAACATCACAGCAGGAACTGCCAGAGCACCTGGAGAAGATCCACACCAACTTGAAAAGGCAGGAAGTTATGATTTTGCCATGAGACATCCAACGATTTCAGCACCCATCCTAACACCTGGATTCTGACCCTCCAAAATAGAGAGAAGTAGAGAAGGGAATCTGATGGGCAAAAGCGACATCTGTTCCCAGGTCTAATGGAGTACCATACAGGCTTTATAAGAATGTACCGGCCATCTTGAGGTTTCTCTGGAGGCTCATGAGGGTAGTGTGGCAGAGGAGAATAATACCCGAAGTGTGGCGAAGGGCCGGTGGTGTCCTGATTCCAAAAGAAAAGGATGCGGAAAACATCAGTCAGTTTCAGCCAATCTGCCTTCTGAACGTCAAGGGGAAAATCTTCTTCGCTGTAACAGCACAGAGGCTGGACAGCTTTCTGGAGAGAAACAAATACATTGATACATCTGCACAGAAAGCAGGAATTCCAGGGTTCTCCGTATGTTTGGAACATTCAAGCATGGTATGGCACCAGATCCAAGCAGCTAAGGAAGGACAAAAGAAATTTCTATGTCATCTTCCTGGACCTCACCAATGCATCTGGCTCAACTCCCCATACATTCCTCTGGGAAGCACTTGACTTCTTCCAGATTCCAGAGCCCTTCACAATACTGGTGAAGTTGTATTATCAAGACTTGCAATTGTGCTTCACAACAGCAGATTTTACCATAAAATGCCAGAAACTGGAAGTAGACATTATGGCAGGTTGCACTATATCACCCCTGGCTTTCTCAGTGGTCATGGAGGTCATTATCAGGACTTCAAGATGGGTGGTAGCAGTGAAAGAACAAGGCTGGACTTCGTCATCCCCCATTAGGCCGTACATGGATGATGTAACAACACTGACCACTACTGCAGTATGCACCAAGCAACTACTTGGAAAGCTGCAGGAAAACCTCAAGTGGGTCAGAATGAAAAACAAACACAGCAAGTCACAAAGCATCTCCACAGCCAAGGGAATGCTGAAAGACATAAGGTTCTTTATCGGTGATGACCCTGTTCCAGCAGTGTCTGAACAGCCTGTCAAAAGCCTGGGTAGATTGTACAATGCCAGCTTCATGGACAAAGAGCAGGTGCAGCAGCTAAAGTAACGCATCGCCAATGGGCTGGATAACATCAACAAGACCATGCTGCCTGGAAAACTGAAGCTCTAGTGCTTACAGTTCAGACTCCTCCCCGGTGAGGTGGCCCTCACTGTCTGTGAGGTCCCACTAACAACCGTGAAGAAGCTCGAGCAACCATCACTTTGATCATGAAGAAGTGGCTCGGTGTATCAGTAATATCAGTCTCTATGGTAAAGGAGTCCTTGAACTACCTTTCACTGGCCTTACAAAAGAATTCAAGTGCTCTAAGGTGCGTCGACAGATGACACTCAAAGACTCTCATAACAAGACCATTGGTATCTCTGCATGGGCCAGATCAACTGGACGGAAATAGACCCCATCCAACGTGGTGCAGCAAGCAACAGCAGGCGTTGGACATAGAGACATTGTGGGGCAATTCCAACAGGGCAAGACAGCTTTGGTTGTTTGGCAGCACCTGGAATAAGGCCACAATTCCAGAGCGAAGGAAGATGGTTGTCGAGGAAGTATGGTGACAAGAAGAGTCAGAGAGAAGTGTAAAGGCTGCCTCCCTGGCTGAGCAGGGGCAATGGATGTGGTGGGAAAGAACTGTGTGGAGGAAAATCAGCTGGAAGGAAATATGGACGATGGAAGCAAACAGAATTAGCTTTCTTATCAGATCTGCATATGATGTGCTTCTCTCACAAAAAAAAACCCTCCACCAGTGGTTCATTGAGGACCCAACTTGGGTTGCCTGATTCCGGCAACCCTCAAGCATATCCTGGCAAGCTGCAAAACCAGCCTCTCACGAGGCAGATACACATGGCAACACAACCAGGTCTTGAAGAGTCTGGCAGTGGCAATCAAAACCAAGAGGATAGCCCCAAAAAACAACTAAACTTCTAACACCAGCAGGAAAAGACCAAATAATCTCCCTCCTAAGCCAGAAACAGGACAGATGAAAGTGGCCTGTGACTGGAAATTGCTGATGGATGACAATAAACAACTCACCTTTCCACCAGAAATTGCTACCACCAACTTTCGGCCAGACTTGTTTCTCTGGTCCAATTCATTACAGATTGCCTACATTGTGGAACTCGCAGTTCCGTGGGAGGATTCAGTGGCCAAAGCATATGAGCACAAGAGGCTACACTATGCAGATCTAGCAGCTGAGGCTCAGCGACAGAGCTGGAAAACCAAAGTTTGTCCTGTGTAAGTGGGTTGTTGGGGACTTATAGCCACATCCACCATCAAATTGTTGAAGAGCTAGGGATCCATGGTCAGACTCTATAGAAAACCATCAGAGCCACAACAGAGGCAGTGGAAAGAAGTAGTCAATGGGTTTGAATCAAGCAAAATGACCTCTCCTGGCTCCAAGATAGCATCAAAAGAGTGGGAGGACACAATGGGGAGTGACTCTGGGACACCAGAAGTCATTGTTGAGCCCTCCGGAGATGTAGTCAGCTAATCAATGAAACATCAAAGAAGAAGGATGTCCACCTGAAAATCCCTGCGTGCCAGCCCTGTGCCACTCCCAACATCAGGGCAAGTGCTCACAACCCATTGGCACAAGGGATATTAATATTTTGCTTTGTGTTTTTAATCTTTTTTCAGTTAATGCAGAAAATCTCCTACATTAACTTAAGCAAATGTGATAGTTTTGATTCTTAATTCAGACTTGCTTATTTGCAAATACTTTGAGAAGCATATCAAGTATCAGATGATGACAGTAACATTCAAATTATGCACTAAGTACAAATACTGGTTGTATGAGACCTAACAAAGCTTCTGTACCTTTTAAAAATGATACTAGCTTTCTCCACTCACGGCAAGTGAGAACACATTACAAGGTACTACACTTTTGAAAAGGAATTATAAATTAGTATAACATAATATTTACTTGAAAAGTTGAAATATTTCATAACCTCAATTGTTTTCATTAAGTGATTAATTTTAACTTCTACTGATGTCTCTTATTTATTTTTGCCCTTTGGCATCTGTTCATATATTTGTTTAGTAAGCGCAGTCTGGAACAGTCATTATATAATTAACATTCAAGCAGGTTTCTTGTTTATTCGAATAAGTCTGCCAAAAGCTGAAAGCAATTGATTATATTTATGTTTGTTATTAAGAATGGACCACTGGCACTTAACATGGGAAACAATGTAAAATTATATGTTTCTAAGCAGAGGGTTTTTTTATATAGAGGATAATGTGTATTATGAATGACTGCCATTTTGGAGTACAGCTGATTAAATAACATAACTGCATTACTAAAATGTCCTTAGATTTTGATCTGGTCATGCCATGAAAGAGGAAGTTGGCTGCAGAACAGGACTCATATTCAGCATTTTTAACAATAACTGCCCTCAATTCCTTGGGCCACAAATAAACTCTTAATCATCAAAGGATTAAGAATTACGAAGTATAGTAATTGCATAAGCTACAGACAGAGAAATTCCATGTTTTGGTTTGAAGCTTGTTTTGCCTGAAGATAAAAAGCAGCATTTTTTTTCAAATTCAATCAATCAAGCCAAGAAGCATCTTGCTTAAAATATGCAGAACTTCTCATTGATATCTCTATTGCATTTCTGTGAGTAAAATGTTGAGTAAAGACATGAATAGAATTTATTAAACCGAGTTTTAAATAAATTTCAAGGTGTTCGTGGATATTTGATTTATCTGATTGAAATTAACATTGTTACTCATTTTCAAAGTATAAACCAATTATGTTGAGATTCTTTCTATTTAAAAAGATCTGTAAATATATCATACTTTGAAAGAAGCAAGTGTACTTAAATACTGTGAAATAATAAGATGAAAAATGTCATCTAAATATAACATTGTAACTTTACTGAAGGTCCTTTGGTTTTAAAATAATTAATTCAAACCATGGTATTTGGTGTTGTATTGGAACAAGCTGAGCAATTCCTTAGTTGTTGCAGAAGTGTTTCAGTGTTGATTTAATAGTTGAACAGTTATATAAATATTTAAAATCAAAAGTCAAAATTTTAAGTTCTAACTGTTGGATAATGACTGTGTACTTATAAAATGTCAAATTGAAGTTAGCATTTGTCTTTACATCATGGCCAAAATATGTATTTTCTGCATATTGTGATGTGTTTTGTATTTAAAAACACATACAGAAATGAAAACTTATTCATACACATTTGAAAATCTAGCAAGTACTCCATAAATATTTCCTAATTGGTGGAAGGAAACAACAACGGTTTTAATAAGTTTTCATTATAGTGTTAGATGCAGTAAACTGATGTATTGGCATGACATGTTGAAGTGTTGTGCTTTTGTGACCATTATTACTTGTGCAAACAATCCTTGAAAGGCATTGATTTTAGCATTGGATTATTTCCAAATGATTTCCTAAAATCCTATTGCTTGACTAAGGGAATGTTTTCTTGATTAAACAGCAAGACCATTAGGGAAAAAGGACATAATGATAACAGAGTTCAATGCCAAAGGCAACTTTAAGACCAAGAGTTATCTTGCAGAAAAACAAAATAATGGACTAGGACATAGCTACATAATAAACCATCCACTTGAAAGTCAAATGATCAAATATCCAAGATATTTAAAGTGGATGCTTTATTATGTAGCTATGCCCTAGTCCATTATTTTGTTTCTCCTCAAGAGAACTCTTGGTCTTAAAATATACTTATCCTCTGAACTGTTTCTGATGATTTGCACATTAAAGCTTAGCTAAAGTAATTTAGAAAATACTGAAGCAGATATTGTTGGAATATAGGAGTTTCTCTGGAAGAACAGGGAGGTGCAAAACTTGCACAGTATATAACAGCAGTAGTAGTGCATGATAACTGGGGGTCCACTAACATTGAGCTGTTGTTTAAAAATGTAGGAATCATATGTTTACTGTTAGTTTAACTTTAATGTGCAAATCATCAGAAACAGTTCTGAGGAAATGTATACCGCATATAGAAGGCACAGTTTTATCAAGGACACACAGTATAGATATGTTAAGGGAAGCTCATGTATAATTAAGTTGATTGATTAGAAGTTAGGATGGTCAGTGAAGATAGTGAGTTATGCACTGTATGTTGATTGAAGCAAGACTTTTAACCAGGTTCCACATGGCAGGCTGCTCAAAATGTGAAAGCCCATGGAAAAGGGTTCCAAATTTTGCTCAGTTAAAGAAAGCAAAGTGTAATGTTTGACAGATTTTATGTTTTAATTTTGCAGCAGTGAGGTTCATCTCAATCCTTTGTCATTTGTAAAATATACTGGTGATTAAGACCTAAGTGTAGGTGACACTAAAACGAATCTTACAGAAATTGTCCATGTAGTTGACAATGGGGAGAAACGTTTTAGACTGCCTTAAGATATAAATGGTTTAGTCAGTTGAGCACGAACATGGCAATTGGAATTCAAATCAGAAAATCATGTAGTAATGCATCTTGGGAGATGCAGCCACAGGGAATACCAAATAAATGGAATAATACTGTGTTGAGAAATATTGGGTGCCACTGTAGCATAGCAGCTCAGGACGTTCCGAGTCCGGAGTTCGGAGTTCATTTCTAGCGCCATCTGTAGAAAGTCAGTACTTCCTTTCCATGGAAAGGGAGGCTTTGCCCCAGCTGCTCTGGTTTCCTCCCACAGTCCAAAGATGTACTAGGAAGGTTAATTGGTCATTGTAAGTTATCCCACGATTAGGTTAGGGTCAGTTGAGTTTGTTAGGGGTTGCTGGAGCAGCTTGGCTCGAAGGGCCGAAGACCCTAATCCACACTGTATCACTACCTACCTTAGACCGTTAAATTCACAGATTTCTGCAGTAACGAGCCTGTTGCTTGCAAAGGCCATGCAATACTTTCCGTTATTTGCTAAGGCAAATCTCATGCTATAATTGTACTGTACATCTGGTCAGACCACAGGTTAAGTACTTCATATACTTTTTGTACCATGTTGCAAGATAGATGCAATTTTATTGGAAATTGTGTCAAGGAAATGTTTGAGAATGTTGTCAGGACTGGAATATTGCAGTCCCTGAAAAAAAACTGAATAGGCTTTGACTGTTTCAACTGTGGTGGGGGAGGCTGATGGAAGACTTACAGGAACTGTGCAAAATTTTGAGAGGCCTATAGAGTCAAAAACCAAGGAGCCTAGATTTAAAGTGATGATAGAATGATTAGAGGTAAGGTGAGCATTTTCTATTCATCCAAAGCATGGTGAGGGTCTGAAAGCCAATGTCTGTGTTAGTGTAGAGGCAGATACCCTCATCACATTGGCTGAAGCAGGGATAATATGAGTAGAATACAAGGTTGAATCCCACATGGCAGATAAATAATTAAGTTCAAGTTATTAAATGAATTAAAAGATGGTTACAAAGCTGATGAACAAGGAAGTTAAAAATTACCATTAAAAAAGCATCTAGGTCTCTAACAGCATTTAAGGGAAGCATATTGATCAGTTTTATCCAATTTGAGCTGCGACTATTGACCAGTTGTATTATGGTTGCCTTTTACATGCCCGACTGAAAAAGCCAGTACTTTCGGAGGGAATGGGAATAGACAATACATGACAACCAACCACGATGTCCACATCAAAGAAAAGCTGGAGCTAAGGTGTTTCTCAGAGACAGGAGTCAAGGGAGTTTTATTGATCATCCAAAGATGATTTTATGTTTAAAACTTTAGGACTAAGAAAACTTGATGCTGGTACTTACTGATAAAAATGATTAACTCTCTATTCCCATAAACAAAATTAAAGAGAAAACAACTTTTTAAAAAAGTGGTAAAAATTACTTCAAATTCTATTAATTTTGAAATGAAACACACAATTTTTTTGAAATTAGTATTTTCAGGTGAACAGCACCTTACAGATAAAATATTGAGTAGTGCCTCTAATTCACCAATCCTCAATTTTGGCTTCATAAAACTACTGCAATTTCCAGGAGACCTTTTTTTTAAAATTTAGAGCACAACCTGCCAGGGTAGAGACAATAGCACAGGATGGTAATAGTAATAGTAACAGGATCTTCGTATATTTGAATATTTCCTTATTCAACAAAAGTCAGGCAAGTCTCATCATTCATCAACTGTTTAATTGTTGTACCTGATATTTGGCTTTTTGATGTCTGATAAAACAAAATGGTAAAAGGTTCATCTGTAGAATTGTTTCAGGCATTTGGATGTACAGAAGTGAATGTTTTCATCATACAATGTTTATCACAAAGTCCACAAAAGACAAATTTCATAATGTACAATTCAGAACATACAGAAGCATTTACAAGAAATTACAAGTTAACTACAGTGAAATGACAACAGTTCCAGTGAAAATTTATCTAGTATAAAATGTACTACTCTACTTCATTTGGTAATCTTAGTTGGCAAATCGTTTCTCAGTAGAGCTTTTACTAGAGTCTGAAGCAGTAACCTGCTGCTTTTCTATGAGTTTTTTCAATGTTGCAACTTCTGCACTTAGGTTTGCAATGCCTTGTTTTAAATACAAGTTGTCAGATTCCAAGTGTGCCCCTTGATTAATGCCATTGCAAGCAGAGTCCTTCCCAGCATTAACCAATGGGTTTGCTAGTGCAACTGGTGAACATGGCTGAACATTTTTATATGCCCCTTCCAATTTCTCTTCAATTTCTTTTTGTCGCCAAAGTTCTGGTTTCTGAGACCAGTCATTGATACTTGCTACTTGAATGCTCAAAGGAGCAAGAGAAGAGTGCACTGGCTTTGAAGAATTGCATTTAAATGTTGTTGCACTATCTAATGTGCAAGATCTTTCAGTGGAAATATTGCTGGCAGATGGTTGTTTTTCCGCCGTTTCATAATATGCCTCCACATTCTCTACTTTAATCTGTATTGCTCTAGCCTTGATACGAAGCTTGTGAGGCAGTGCAGAAGAGTTTGATTCGGGGACCTTAACTATGGCATTGCTCACAATTTTTGGTTCTACAGGAGAGGGAATTGGGCCTTTTGGTACTCGCTGTTCATCTTCTCCATCCTCTTCGGGTGTACTTTTCCCTAAGAAACCTTCATCAGCTTCTGATGTTCCTGGTGAATTACTTGATGATCTGGTAATCTGTAAAGCAGGTGGCGAATGGGAATAATTTCCACTGAAGGCACTCCCAATGTAGTTCCTGTACACAGTTGCAACATATGAACCATTGTCCTCATTAGATTCCCTTAAGTAGGTCCTAGAATCCATTTTGAATTCCAAAGGCTCTTGTTTTATAACCTTGAAGGTACTGGTTGGGCTTTTGCATGCAACTTGGAGAAGAGGACTTTCCCTGGCATTTGAAGATGTTTCCGAAACATCCGACAATGAACTTGGTGGTGAGTGTTTAATGACAGAAATACAGCCATTTGCTAGAAAGTTGTGTTCATGGTCAGGTGGGAAAGAAGTTAGATTCATGTTGGAGGGTTTATAGTCTTGAAAACATGGGCCTGAAGAATTCCCAAGATTCTGTACCTCCTGAGCATAAAATGCTGCAGTAATCAATCCAAACTTCAACTTCAAAGCTAAAAGTTCTGACTTCAGTCTTACATTTTCCTCACCTAATGCCATAAGTTTGTTCTCCAAAACCATGTCATTCAAACGTCGCTTCTCACGTGACCTTTTGGCTGCTTCGTTATTTTTTCTTCTCTTTTCCCAGTACAGTGCATCTTTCTTTTCATCGGGTATGAATTCCCGCTTTCTCCGGCAAGATGATGATTTTTGTTTGAGAGATCCAATGCTCAACTCATCACTCAGCAAACTGTCATCCGCAGAGAAATTCTCTGCTATGTTTTCTAAAGCAGGAGCTAATACCACCATTTGCTCTCCAGAAATGCAGGATCCAACCAGTGCTGTATTTTTCTGGAGTGCTGGTCTTTGTGCCTCCATTATTTTGACTTTGTTCTTGTGCACTTGTATGACCGACGGGACAAAAAGAGTTCTTAACTGTTTTCTAGAATACAGCACAATGAAGGTTTTGCTTCCATTAGTAGGCTTCGATTTCTAAATGTTCACTGTTTCCAATACGAAGAAGTCTGAAGCCTTAATCTTACCCAGATCTTCATTACTAGTTAGATTTAAATCAGAGCTACAAAAATTATTTTTGGACTTGATAGAAGGAATCTGTCAATTGCACTGTGATCTTATTGACAACCTGGAAGAAAGAAAATTAAACAAATTAGTCATTCTGAAATAAATGCAACACTAAAACATTGCCTAGAATATTATTCTATGTTGGCAGTGTTAATCGGTAAAGAACATATTACAGACTGTCTCCAGAATTCTTTGACTTCACTGGAATGAACTTTAGAGGCAGAGTGCATGGACAGACTCAATCATACAGGGCATTTAGCTTTACCAATCTGGCATGAAGGTCGGGGCATACGTCATCTGGAACTTTGGTGCTCATGTTTATTTTTAAAATTGCTTATTCAAATTCATAGAGCTAATCTCACCATGGCTAACACTTAGAATCTGCATTAAGAAAACACCAAGAGACAGCAGTGCTCTGTGTTATAATGGAAGAAATTAGGCAGGAACTCTTGGAGTGTAAATGTACACAAATTAACACATGGAAATTCATAAGCTGTTGTTGCATTGATTCCTTGCAGTTACATTGGCATGGCTGATTTGCCATCTTCCCCATCCTAATCCTCAAGCCAGCAAACATGCAAGAACTTCTGATACTTCCAAACTACTTTTAATGTAAAAACTATTTAGTTACACTTTATTGTAAGCAGTGCAAACTTTAAAGTCAAATTCAGGTTTGATTAAGTCAGCTGGTGGTGTAGTGGCATCCACACCACCCTTTGAGGCGAGAGGTCCAAGGTTCAAATCCAGCCAGCTCCTTGCACGCTTTCTATCTGTGCTGGGCTGAATATTTAGCTAACAACTCAGCATTGTAAAAAGCAGAGAAATACTAAATAAACGGCAAGGTTGCCACTCAATACGCAACGAGGCGCAGAGAGGAACAACAAAAAGATTTGATTATTGTTGTAAAAACTGAATTCATATTGGTAATTACAAATAAGAGAAAACCTGCAGATGCTGTAAATCCAAGCAAGACACACAAAGTGCTGGAGGAACTCAGCAGGCCAGGCAGCATCTATGGAAAAAAGTACAGTCGACGTTTCAGGCCGAAACCCTTCGACAGGACTGAAGGAAAAAAGCTGAGGAGTAGATGTAAAAGGTGGAGGGAGGGGAGAGAGAAACACCAGGTGATAGGTGAAACCTGGAGGGGGAGGGATGAAGTAAAATGTTGGGGTTAATTGGTGAAAGAGACAGAAGGCTATGGAAGAAAGAAAAAGGGGGGAGGAGCACCAAAAGGAGATGATGGGTGGGCAAGGAGATAAGGTGAGATTGGGAAAAGGGGATGCGAAATGGTGAAGGGGGGTGGTGGGGGCCATTTCTGGAAGTTTGAGAAATCAATATTCATGCCATCAGGTTGGAGGCTACCCAAATGGAATATAAGGTGTTGTTGCTTCAACCTAAGTGTAGCCTCATCACAACAGCAGAAGAGGCCATGGATGGACATATTGGAATGGGAATGCGAAGTGGAATTAAAATGGCTGGCCACTGGGAGATCCTGCTTGTTCTGGAGAAAGGAGCGTAGATTCTCGATGAAGCGGTCTCCCAATCTATGTCGGGTCTTATTGATACAGACTCCTTTTATTTAAAGAGTTACACTTTATTGTAAGCAGTGTAAGTTTTAAAGTCAATTAAGATTTGATTAAGCCAGCCGGTGCTGTAGAGGTATCCGCACCAGTCTTCGAGGCGAGTGCTAATTATGAGGACTCCTCTTTCTCTAAAGATTGCAGTTAAAAAGCAGGCCACATCCAATCTTGAATTCATAGTCAAATCAATGATGCTTTCTGCTTCACAATGTTGTTTTCTGTGAGAATTACTTACTGAGGTTGCCTGTTTAGCTTGTTTCAAGGCACCACAGTTGCTTGGTTCCAGAAGTCCCTAAGACTTGTCAGCATCTGGAATGCTGAAACTCACACCACAGAAATTGTTGAATCTTTATAGGCACCTTTCCTTAAAGTCAGCTGCAAGTGTTAGTGCTTGCCACTGTTCATAACATCAAGTCTAAATATAGGCCAATATGTCCCAAAATGCTTAAATTCATACAATGCCATGCATATTCTCTGAACAGACTGATTGTTCAAAATGAGTGTTGAAAAGAATGAAATGTTTGTATTCGGGTATTTTTTTAAATTTAAATTTAAAGTACAATGCAGATGCAAGCAAATTTCTTCAGTAGAATCCCAAAGTAAACATTTTTTTTAAAGTGCACATTCTCCAACCATTGTTGTGATAATTATATTCCTCTGTTGTAGTCTTCCGTGCAAATCATGTCAATATTTCTTTTTAAGGGTTTTTGTCCATCAATTCTAAAGACACTTAGGAGTTTGGGAAGTCCTTTTCTATCACTTATAATGATTGATGCACTACAACTGAAGTTGCCACCATTCCGTCTGCAATCTTTCCATTTCTATATCTGGAGGTTAGAAGTACATAGCAACAAGAGCTTGGGCCAAAACACAGATGAGATAAGAATATAAGGCTACCAAGCAAAAGAGACTGGAGATTAAAAAAATGAGATAATTGTTGTCATATCGCATCATGTACTGTATGTAGTCAGTTAGTCTTAAAAGGACTATTTGTATCCTTACTGGTTTGTTCCTTAACAAAATTAGATGCCAAAAATAACCATATACTCAATAAATATTATTTTTGTTAGTCACGACTTGGAAAATTACTCTACAAGCCTGAATCCCACCAAGTTATATCCCATGAGTTATTACTAGTGGAAATGATCACTAGCAATTCTGAGAATAATTATAGTCTTCATCTAGTAGAAATAGTGATCAAGTATAGTATCAGATGATAACTGACTGCTCAGTTTTTTCTTATTAACAGGCCAAGTTTATAAACTCCCTGGTTTTGTTTTAAAATACTATAACTAATCTCTCTTTCTTAATGAATATAAAATTATTTTTAGTGACATATTTAATCCACAATTGGCCTTTACTAATTCTAATTGTTCTCTTACACCAAATTTGGTGAATATTAATTTAAAAAGAACTTTTTATTTTCTTAAATTAAAAACAAGTTGGAAGATTGAATATTATCTAAATCAGGTAGATTTAATGTGGTAGTCGGTTACTGTCACTAATTGTAAACCACATTACTGATGAAGGACAAGATAGCATGAAATCTCTTCCCCCCCATTTCCAATTAAACATCATATTTAAACATGACAGGTCTTATTTCTCTACAAAATTGCCTTCGCCAATTTTAATCTTCCTTTTGTAATTAAACCATTTTAATGAGTTACTGCTGAAACATCTAAAGCAGGACTGAGCATTTATAAATGTAGTCATTAATTTTTTTTCTCATCAGGAGAACATGGAGAAGAAAGCAAGTTCTAGACTTAAAACAAATCAGTAGAAAATATTTCAATGGCTGTGATATTCCATTATACTCTTAGGTACTTTGCTGAAACTTTATAAAGTTTAATTTAATAGGGAACCAAGGCTTCAGATTTGTTATGAATGAAATGGTAGATTATATTAATTCAGATTTTATTCAATTTTCAAATTCTGTGTTTAAAGTATTGTTGATGGTAAATTGGATGCAGACTGAGCCTTCATTCCCTTTTTCTAATAATTTAATCTACTACTTAGATATATGTAAAAATAACTGACTGATTATCTCCAAGAATATCAACAATTCTGGAATGTTCTTCAATAGGGATAAAATATACCTCTTAACAATTTCACTAATTGCCTATTTCAGCTATCATTAATTTTTTCAACTCTGGAGGAGGAACTGCTTCCTAAATAAATATTGTTTTATACTTCTACTTCTCTTAATGCAGATTTTCAATACTCAATAGAGCATTACCTTCTTAATCATAAGATAAATAATTTCTGCAAAGCGAAACCCCAAGAACTGTTGGTTACTGAAATCATGGGTGAAATACTTCTTCCAATAAAAGAACCAGTCAGCAGTTCAAACCTTTAATGAACATTTCAATCCAGTTTTTCCTGAAACACTTACTTTAGTTCTTTGAGTTTACCTGTTTACAAATGAATACAACAATTTCCACAGTGGGAAGTGAATGGTTAATACCGAATCTATGGTTATTATGCTTCATTATGGAAAAATGCATAAAAGAATATTGAGGAATGTATCCAAGGTTGGCACTGAATGGAAAAAAAACATAACTGGAAATAATTTAACAATAATTTCCTGTTAAATTCATAATTTATGTGGGCATTTCCCAACCTTCATGTAAATTGCATGATGAATTTTATTAAAGATTTTTATTAAGTATCTTTAAATGTTGGAATGTAAGTGAAGTGATGATTAACACTTAACACTAATATTTTATTCAAATTTGTCTACAAACACTTAACTACATATGTTACCTTATCTACTCTTATTGAAATATACGATCTTTAAGACTGGCATAAGTATCAATTCCCCACAAGTTAATGAATTTCACTCTCTTCAAAAATGTACTAATAAATAAAATTAATTCAGTGATGCAGTAAAATATTTGTTTACTGAACCAGTTGTTAAGTCAAAATGTCATAGAGAGCTGCAGTGAACATCAATCACTCATTTATAATAATCCCACATAAATCCCCCTTCTTCATTCTTCTCACCTGCTTATCATTCTTTCCTTTTTCTTTACATTCTCTCCCCAGGTGCTACCTTTCATATACTCACTAGGAGCAATTTACTGTAGCCGTTGGCCGACTAGCCAACACATATTTGAGAGGTGTGAGGACACCAGACCATTCAGAGGAAACCCATGTATTCAAAGGGAGAATATGCATAGTCCAGAGACAAAATCCAAGTACAGGATCGAACCTGAGTCTTTGGTGCTGTTACTACTAGATGAGTCAACATGCCATCCAAATACATCATCTTAGTTTTTACCTCCATGAAAAAAATCTTCAGTTAATAACTCATTGGACATAAATCCATTTACAATTTTTTAAGCTAAAGTATTTACTGAACTATAAGAATACTCTCAGTACATCATACTTTTTCAGTTATAATAATAGAGCTTGCCTCTACAAATAAAGTTTCACATGTGGGAGGGGGGCTTTGGCATTCTAACATTTTTCTGTCAGTCATTCTTACAGGTTTTTTTCTCTCTGTTTCATGGATGCCTGTGAAGAATAAGGATTTCAGGTTGTACACTCTATAGGATCTCTGTTATTAAATTGAACCATTGGTAAAGAAAAGCAGAATTAAATTTTAAAGATTCATTCAAAATGAAGAAAACAATTTTGTAACATAATCCTTATTTATCTTGACCTTAGAAAAGCTTAAGGGCAGAAATCAAAATGATTTGCATATACAAATTGACATATTGTTTTGCTTAATTAGTCAATCATAACTATATTTGTCTTTCTATTTTCAGAATAGGCTGAAGATGATGGTTGAGCACACATTTCATTTTATTTGTTCTGCGTTAGAAAGCAAAATGGTTAAGCTACCACAATTACATTTACTTTCATGGTATGACTGGCACCAATTGTATACTACAGGAAATTATATTGCTCCAATTTTCTGAATGACTGTTTAATACATACTAGTTGTAAATACTGGGTTTTACTTACTTTTTGTAGCTAAGGAAAAATAAGGTTACTGAAAATCCACTTGCACTTAATACAATATGCAATAACTTGATTCTGATAGCACGTTGGATTATTGGTGTACAGTTTGAAGACTAATCGAAAATATCATAGCACTATGATATTAATAAATCTTAATCACGGCATTAGTAAAAGTAGTGTAACATGTTCAAAAGCAACAATAATTCTTGAACATAAAAGAAAGGGGGCAGTAATAGGACATGAAGCTCATGCTCCACCATTCAAAAAGATATTGATTGACTTTTTATGCCAATGCCTGTCCTATCTCAAATATACAGAATTCCATCATTCTCAGTTTTTGAATCAGTGAGGCTTTGCAACCCTCTGGGCTAGAGAATTCCAAAAATCCACAACCCTTTATGTGAAGAAATCTTTCCTTTTACCAGTCTTAAATGGCCTACCTCTTATTTTGAGACAATAATCTGCTCTTTGTAGATCCCTCTGCAAGGAGAAACATCATTGCTGCAACTATCCTGGTGAACTCTTTGACAGTTTTGCAATGTTTCAATGATGTCAATAGAGGCCTAGCCTTTTCAATCTCTCTTCATATTCCTGTCATGCTATCCCATAAACCAGAATTCCTCCATAACAAGTATTCTCCAATGTAAAACGATATAGTACTATCTCAATACTTAAAGTATGGGTCCACAAGGCTTTCTATAGTTATATTAAGGCATTGTTGTTCTTATACTAAATGGACATTCAGGTAGGCCAAGAACAATTGTCATTATTCAGATCGCAGCTTCCAAGATTTAAAAAAAAAATTGGATAAACTGCTAGAATTCTGCTGGCAGGATTCAGCAGGGATGGGTCACTGAGAAAATATGCATGGAAAACTAACAACTGTTGAATTCATGTGGGTTAGAAGGACTATCCTTGTTCACATATTGGGTAAACCAATTGAAATCTTAATTCATTTGGAATCAGGAAATTATGCAGTAGCCTTTAGTGCACAAGGTTTCCAAACCGACTGTAATCTCATTCGTTTTCCGCCTTACTTCTTCGCAATGTTCAATTTTAGAGCAGTGCAAAAAAACTTTCTGTTGGACCTTAAATCAGATAGGGTGCGCAAATGAGGATAATCGTGGCGCCCTCTAGAGAACAGCGCCCGCGTTGCAACTCAACGATCCACTCCAAAGCTTTTGATGACAACGCTACTAACCAGGAAAATAAAGCCATTATACACATGACCTACTTAGCCAGCCACACACAATTGACTCCTGCTGTCAGGTCAACAATAATAGTGACACACATTTCAAACGCTATAATGTACTTAATGCAACAAAGCAGCAGAACAAGTGCCATCGAAGCAGCCAGACCAGGAATGGGGAAAGCGGTTTGTCTGTTTTGAAAGACTGAATCGAAGAGATTCAATTTTCGTGGAAATTAATAACTGAATGAATATTTTATAAAAGCACATTGCTCAAAAATAAATCATATTCTAAAAACTATGAAGAGCAGAGTTTTCTCTGAAGTAATTAACACCTTGCAAGGCTTATATGGGGGGAAAAAAACTCCATTTACTGTACTTAATCATTAGAAATCAAAACAGCCATACCTAAAAAGCCGAGAGCTGGGACACATTAGATGGTCATCTATCACAAAGAGAACTGGAGTGGGGAAGTTTTGCTAAACTAATAGATCCACCACGAAAGAACGTCTTGAACGAGCTGTTTTCGTCTTATATATAGCCAGTGTCTTCCAGTGCCCTACCACCACCCACTCTCTCTTTCTCCCATTGAGCGCCTCGATAACGTCTAAAGGTGTTTATCGCTACACTGATGAAATGTTCTGGAACGATGTGTCAATCCAGAAGCGATTGCCTCACAATGTAATGTACCTCTCTGTGTGTTTTCTTTCCCTCTCATTGGATTGCGACAGTGAGAATCAGAATACGTGACTAGAGCAGCATCCGAGCTGATCCTGCAGCTGATTCATCCTCATTCAGCTCTTCGACTTGCTCTTCACTCCAATCCACCCTGAACAAAGGAATGCAGCCGCTGCCCTTCACGTGTTCCCAACACCAACGCCTACAACATACTCCTTTGTACTGGGGGAAGAAAAACACAAGAAGCCGCGGTATATAACTAAAACTTTTTTTTCTTTTAAAAAATAAAAGATTTCATCTGTATTTTCTAAGCAAAAGACTGGGAAAGGAATTTAGGTCCGTTAAATTCCAACATTCGTTTTAAAAGCTTATTCAGCTGAATCAGTCAGCTCCTGGATACCCCCCAAACAACCCTCGATCCCTTTCTGAGACATACCTGCTTTGTAATAGTTTGCACGGTTAACATTGTCTCTTTCAACTTTCAGTTTCCCTCCCTACCGATTAGATTATGCAATATTTTCGAAAACGCTTGCTTCAAAGGGCCAAGAGTCACAATGTATGTTACATTTGAACGATCGGTTAACCGAGGCGAGTTACACATTATGGAAACATTCAGGATTTTATGTTAAAACGGCAGCCCTTTCCGCGTCCAATCGATTGTTTATACATATCTGCTTAGCCATTTTAAAAATACTTTCTTTTTTGTTACAAAAAAGGACAAGACAGCACTGCACCCGCGTCCTATTTTCCTAATAGCAGGATTACAAAAGCGTCCATTCAGCTTCTTGATCCTGCCAGCGTTTTATAATGGCTATATTATGCAATGTTTCCAAGAACAAACCCTACAAGTACAAGGCACAGGATGTGCTCGGCAAGCGAACAATCTATTAATAATAGTGTAATAATGTCATAAAATATATACACGAGAAAAGGGGAATTCATCACATAAGGCTATTTGCTGCGCGTACCACCCAGCGCCAACCTGTTTTGTTCGGAAACACACACACACACATAAACGAGATTTATAGCAAGGGCATCCTAACTCCTTATTACAAATCTACCGTGATATTTTGTGTGTTTTGGGACCCCACTCTAATTCTGTGCTTACACTCTGAACATCTAGATCCTCGTTACCAGAACTAACAGCGCTCCCGTGGTTACATAATAGGATGGTGTGCTCAGTGTCTCCTCTATGGATAGATATTATAATTAGAGAATTTATATATAGAAGCTGTTCGTCACAGCAAGATGCGCAGCGCTGCCTCCCTGGAGCTCTGCGCCTTTAGGCGGAGATTAAATCAATTTTAATACATAGTACACAAAAAGACAACAGACTAAACTATTTCCTACCTCGCGAAACACCATCCAAAGCGATCAGTAAGTGGCGGAGCAAAGCTGCTTGTGAACAGTGAAAGTGCTCCTGGGTTTACTTTGTAGTTTTCTCTTTTCGACTTCCCATTGAAAACCTCGCCTTGCCTCGCCACATAAAGCCACACGTCTGCTGCTGCTGCTGGTGCCCGAGATGTGTGTTAGTAGGTCAGCCGCCGAGCAACCAAGCCTGAGTGGAAAAAAAAAGGAAGCGCCTGATTGACAGGACGCTCGACCGCACAGCGAAAGGGAGCACCCAACTAGGCACAAGGGAGCGACCAATGCGGCCGGAACCACGGCACGGAGAGGGCGGGTGCTGAGATTGTGCGGGGTTAGGTTGAAAAACAGCACATTATCGGAGGCTGTTGCATAACTGAAGAGAAATAGAGCGAGGGACGCAGACGTGGGGGGTGGGTGCTGATCTCACTAAACTGCTATTTAGGTAACATCCAGTGGGGACACTGCCAAGTCGCCCTTAAGGTTGCCCGATACCCCGAGTGCAGACGGCAAAGGGCCAGACGGGGAAATTTGAGTTATATGGTTGTGCTGGAAACTTTCTCAGCGGAGATTAATTACGTTTTTAAAATGAAGAACTTGTGAAAGCTATTTTTCCCAAAACGCTGAAGGAGCTGCTAGATAACATCTTCACTAACTCACTGGGAAAAGAAACAAATAAAATTAAGTATCGAGGTGTTTGTGGTATACTGACTCAGTACCAATTTCGGTGTAAGGTAATTTCCCTGCAGTAGACTGAGGGAATTTGAGTGCATTGTCAACAAACAAAACGCTGGAAGAACGTAGTGGGACAAAGAGTACCTACCTGTAGAGGGAAAAGGGCATTCCGGGCCCATTCATCTGGGCTAAACCAACAGGTTTAAATTCACATATAACATGCCACACTTGCTTACAGTACTGAATGTACTTGATTTTTAAATGCCCGTGTATGGCGTAGGACTTCCAATGCATTTATCATTCACCAAAATCGTACAAATTGTACGTGATTTCATACAAAATCGCCTTGCATAATGATGCACCATCAATAGCTTTCGGAGACGGGAGGCGAACGATAGGCTTTTATTAGCAGCAAAATGGAGCACAGCATCTCCAAGACTGAGGGGGGGGGCAGTGCCCCCAATCGCCTTTATACAGGGGTCTGTGGGAGGAGCCACAGGAGCAGTCAGCAGGGGGGGGGGGGGGGGGGTGTGTCCAGACAGGTATACATAGTTTACCACACACAAATTGCCAAAGCCCCGCTGGGGAGAGTATGGGGAGGAAGCATTAAGAAGAGGGACGCCTCACGTCTTAATAAGCTGGTAAAGAAGGCGGGCTCTGTCGTGTGCAAAGTACTGGAGAGTTTAACATCGGTAGCTGAGCGAAGGGCGCTGAGTAGGCTACGGTCAATTATGGAAAACTCTGAACATCCTCTACATAGCACCATCCAGAGACAGAGAAGCAGTTTCAGCGACAGGTTACTATCAATGCAATGCTCCTCAGACAGGATGAAGAGGTCAATACTCCCCAATGCCATTAGGCTTTACAATTCAACCGCCAGGACTTAAAAACTTTTTAAAAGCTATTATTAATGCTTTTTGAGATAGTGATTTAGATGCATATCATATTTTTTACTGAGTTAAGTATTGTATGTAATTAGTTTTGCTACAACAAGTGTATGGGACATTGGAAAAAAAGTTGAATTTCCCCATGGGGATGAATAAAGTATCTATCTATCTATCTATCTATCTATCTATCTATCTATGTGGTAGATTCTTCATGTGGATGCATGGGCTAACACACCGCATGCATTTTCCGTGGCCCAAGGGTGCTCATATTCCCTGCCTTTCCAGAATGTGAGAGACTGTGTTACTTGAAGTGGCATCTCCTAGATGTGCAGTTAAATACGTGTGCCTTGATTCTGTTTAGAATCAAGTGCAAAGGAAGCAGACTGCAGTGGGCCATCATGGGGCTGTTTCAGGGACTGGTCAAGCTGTTGTCAGTGGCTATTGCAATATCCTTTGACAACATTTTGACGATTTAAATTTCATCATTAACCAGGGGAAAATATCATTTGTAAGAATTATCTCTGGTTTCACTGGTATAAAATGTGTGTAAATTAATACCCAAAGTTTCAGAAACAGCAATACGTTAGGGCATGTTTATGTTGATTTATGGTTATTTTAGTATGTATTCCTTGTAGTTTTCTATACTAAAGATCTGGTCTGCACTTTCTTTTGATATATGTTTATGATGCTATATATTAACAACTGAAGCCCTTCCTCAATGCATCTCCTGAAACACCGTAAGTCCCTTGTGCATATACGTATAACGGCTCCAGACTTTAATTTATAATTTATATTAATTTATGATCTTTAAAGTTGCAACAATGTGAGATTTCTTGCATTATTCAGCTTTCATTGCTTATACTGACATCCCTTTGTTTGATCAGATTTTCTAATCTGTAGCTCTACTACATTAGGAGATTGAGAGACTCTATGTCACCAAAGACTCTAGCAAATTTCTATACATGTACAGCATAGGGAATTCCAACTGGTTGCATCCCAGCTTTGCATGGAGGCCCCAGAGCACAAGATCACAAGGGACTGCATTGAGTTGGAGACTCGGCCTGTTCCATCATGAACACATTCCTCCTTACCATCAAGGGCATCTTCAAGAGGCGATGCCTCAAAAATGCAACATCCATCATTCATTGTCCAAGACATTCCGTCTTCTCATTACTACTATCAGGGTGGACGTACAGGAGTTTAAAGACCCACACTCAATTATTCAGGAATAGCTTCTTCCCTTCCGCCATCTGAATTCTGAATGGCCTGTGATTTACATTTCCTTTTCTGCACTATTTATTTATTTTCTATTTTATAGTAATTTAATAAATTTGTACTGCTCTGCTGCAGCAAAACAACATATTTCAAGTCCTAAAAGATTTGTAATAACAAACCTGATTGTGATCAGCACACACAAAATGCTGGAGGAACTCAGCAGGCCAGGCAGCATCTATGGAAAAGCATACAGTCGACATTTTGGACTGAGACCCTTTAACAGAACCTGGTTTTGATGTCTACTAAACAGTATTTGCTGTTGCCAAAATGGGCATGATGTTACATAATTTTTGTTAAGGGATTTCAATGCAAATGATTTTTCAAATGATGCCAGTTATATTTAATATAATTTTAATATCTGTTAGATTAATAGAAGAACATAATAAGTAGGAGAAGAAGTAGGCCATTTGTACTCCGAGCCTTCTCTGCAATCCATCAAGACCATAGCTGAATTTGCATTTCAACTCAATTTTCCTGCTGTTTTAATATATCCCTTAATTCTCCTTATATGGAGAAACACATTGCTTTTGGTTTTGAATGAATTCAATGAATTCCGTTTTCTATAGCCCATCTGGACAGAGGTGTCCAAATATTCACCAGCTTTCATGTGAAGAAATTTCTTCTCATCACAGCCCTGAGTGTCCAACCCTTATTCCGAGGCAGTGAAATTTGTTTCAAGGCACCTCAGCCAGAGATCCTACACGTATCTATTCCATACATCTCTGCAGGTTTTGATAAAATTCTCTCAGATCTCCTCTTGTTCTTCTAGAGCCTAGAGCAGTGGTCTCAATGTGGGTCATGCTGGATTTCATAGGGGCCACAAGTAAAGAACAAGAAATTGAGGGCCGTAGTAGTTTCTGAATGAATCATGGAAGGTTTACAGTTTTAATGAAATATTACTAAAATATATAAATAAAAATAATTGAATATATGCTATTTTATTGTAACCGTGAATGAAATGAATGGGGAAATATGCTAGATTATGCAAGTGAGAGAGCAAAATAGGTGTGTGTGTGTGTGTGTGTGTGTGTGTGTGTGTGTGTGTGTGTGTGTGTGTGTGTGTGTGTGTGTGTGTGTGTGTGTGTGTGTGTGTGTGTGTGTGTGTGTGTGTAGGAGGGAATGCTACACATCGGTGATTAACTCTGTTCCTGCTTGACCATGCACAGGTCACTGTTCACACCCTCCAGGATGGCCCAATAAACTCCACTCCACATCCACTCCCAAATCACAGCCTAGCAGATAGGGGGTGGGGGCTGTCTGTAGTAAGGGCAATCAGTGAGTATGCGGCAGGAGGTGGCTCCGCTTGCCTTCTCCTGACCGGTCGGTGCATGTTATAATACTTATCAAACATGACAGGAAGTCTGCAGCTACTGAAGTGGGGTCATCTGCTAGAATTGGCTAAACTGCAGGGAGGCGAGAGTACATGCATCACTATCTACCACTTAACCTCCATTAAATCCCTGGCACTTACCATATTTTGAAAGGAAATTCTATTCACTTTTCTTGGTGGATACATGCTCTATATTTTACACGTAAGATATGTTTGAAAAATTGAGTTTATTAAACAAACAGTTACTAGGGGAAAATTGCAATCTCATATCATGCAAAGATGTTAATACCACTTTCATTGGAAAGCTCAAATTTCCAGCACCAATGATGGACGTTGCAAATTTATGTAATTTCCTTCACTGGCCACCCTTAATTATTGCAAAATGATCTGATTGTATCTCTCGGTCGTTTGAAAGAACTGCACACACATGGAATTTCGGTTCAGAGACCTGCTGGAGATACATGTTCCAAGTTGGGTGGTGGATCCATTTGGGGTGAATGTCAATGATGTTGACACCACATCACAAGAATATGTTTTTTGAGCTGCAGATTGATACACCAGCTCAAGCAAAATTCAAATGTAGCAAGCAAAATTTCTGGATAATTAGTGATATTTAAAATAAGCTTCCACAGCTCTGGGAGAAAACAAAGTTGTTTTTAATTGGGTTTCCCATCTCCTATTGAATTGAACTGACTTCATTTCTTACATCCTTCACATACATGAGGAGTAAAAATCTTCATGTTACGTCTCCATTCAAATGTGCAATATGTAAATTATAGTAACTTGTAATAAATACTATGTACAGTAAGATATAAAACAAAACAGTCAATATAGCTTAGAAATACAATTGCGTCAGTGTGAATTAATCAGTCTGATGGCCTGGTGGAAGAAGCTGTCCCGGAGCCTGTTGGTCCTGGCTTTTATGCTGCAGTACCGCTTCCCGGATGGTAGCAACTGGAACAGTTTGTGGTTGGGGTGACTTGGGTCCCCAGTGATCCTTCAGGCCTTTTTTACGTACCTGTCACTGTAAACGTCCTGAATAGTGGGAAGTTCACATCCACAGATGCACTGGGCTGTCCGCACCACTCTCTGCAGAGTCCTGCGATTGAGGGAAGTTCAGTTCCCATCCCAGGCAGTGATGCAGCCAGTCAGGATGCTCTCAGTTGTGCCCCTGCTGAATGAGGTTTCAGTCAAGCTCTTCACCTGCTGGGAAAAGCTTGTAACCATCCTGATGTTGTGAAAGGAGGTGATCTTCGATTACCTTTAACCAAGTTGCAACCAGATATTCAAAAACTTGCTAGTTTGGATCTGTTGCAAGAATCTTATTAAATACCCAAAGTAACAATATTAAGTGGTTTTTCATTGCCGGTTGGAAGAATATTATGTATATAGTAAATAAAGTATCCTGTTCAGAGTTTTGAAATAGTTTAATTTCTCATGTACACTTGTAACATTATATTAAATAAAAATACCTATAACCTATTAAAACTTAAGTATTGACTGTATATTAGAATAATATCTGCAGTTGACCAAAAAAAACTTTAGCAACTAATGGAGATCATGGAGGGTGGGGGCCACAGAGGTAAATGAAAGTCACAAGTGGGCTATGAGCAGAAAAAGGTTGAGAATCACTGCCCTAGAGAACACAGGGGTAATCTACTCAATTACTCCTCATCCTCTAAACTCATTATCTGCCAAATTAGCACACTCCCTCTATGGCAACTACAACCTTTCACCAAGTACAGAGACCAAACATTACTCCAGGTTCCTTTTGATGATGTCCCTACATAATTGCATAAGATATCATTGGACCTGAAATTGAACCCTCTTGTGTAAAGGTCAATGTATCATTAACCTTCCTAAATGCTTATTACACTTGCATGTTGGTTTTCAGTGACTTGTGAACAAAAGCGCTTAGGTCTCTTTGAATATCAGCATTATCCATTCTCTCACTATTTAATTATACTCCGCTTTCCAGTTTTAAGCGGATTATTAGAAGAATAAGGGGGATCTGATTGAAACGTATTGAATATTGCAAGGCCTAGACAGAGTGGACATGGAGAGGATGTTTCCTATAGCAGGGGAGCATTGGACTAGAGGGCACAGTCTCAGAATGCAAGGATATTCCTTTAGAAAAGGGATGACAGGGAATTTCTTCAGCAAGATGGTGGCAACTCTGTGGAATTTATTGCCACACTTTAGAAACCAAGTCATTGGGTATATTTAAAGTGGAGATTGATGGGTTTATGATTGGTACAGATGTCAAATAGTATGGGAAGAAGGCAGGAGGATAAGACAATAAACCGACCATGGCAGAACAGACTCAAAGGGCCGAATGGCTTAATTCTACTTCTATGTCTTATAGTCACAAAGAATAAATCAGAGATCTGCTGAAGAAGTGTGTTAAGAGTTGGTGGGAAATATACTGAAAGTAGCAATGAGTTGGAGATCTGCTTCCTATCCTTGGGTTGTTTTCAAAGGAGCAGAGGTTGATGGGACATCTGATAGAAGTATATAAAATTTTGAGAGTCAAAAGGTAGGACAAACAGACAGAATCTTTTATCCAAAGCAGAAATATGAAATACTTGAGGGCATGAGAAATGGAAAGGGGAAAGTTTGAGGAAGATATGCACGGGAAGTTTGTTACACAGAGAATGATGGGTGCCTAGAACGAGCTGCTGTGGTTTGTATGGAAGCAGTTCAATGGTGGTGTTTAACAGACTGTTAGGTCAACCCATGACCACAAGAATGTACAGGGAATGGAGGGATGAAGATCAATGCAGGCAAAAGAGATTTTGTTTAATTTGGCATAATGTTTAGCACAGACATTGTGTACCGAAGTGCCTGTTCTATGCTGTACTGTTCAAATCTATTGATCTGCATTTAACCCAAGCTGTGCAGTAATAACTCCCAGTGTGTGGTGGGTTGTCAGATTTAGTATATCATCAAGTGGGGTGCTAACCAAAGTCTAGAATTTTAACTTAACTCAGTTCAGTTTTCCAAGCTTCCCAGAGTCCACCAGGGAGAGTAATAGACAGCACAATGGCGTTGGAGAAGGCTGAAGAGGGACAGGCAAATAGGTATGTTTTTGCAGTGTTACAGTTGAATGAATCTGGAAATGGCTTCATTCATAAAAGAAATGCTTTGAAACATTAGAGTTAACATGTTAACCTTAGACCTGTATTCATAAATTCTCTGCCCCTGTCATAATCACCATTGCCCTCAAACTCATGACTCAATTCATCCCATTTCTTAAATCACACATACTTGAAGTGTCTTGCAGTTGGTACACCAACACATTAAGCAAGCGACAGGTGACTCGTTTGTCAGGCTGTGCAATTAATTATACCTGGATTTTGTGCAACAGAAAGCCACAGTCACTGACTATGTGATATCAAAGTCAGGCACGATGATTTCCTTTCCTTCAATAAGCAGCTTGCATGCAACTACAAAAAGAACTTCATGAGGGTATGCACTATGTTCCTGAGTAGTACTATGCTATCATGCTTTCATCCTAAACTCTCAGCATCCTGAAGAAAACTTACCTGTTTGTTGGGAGAAAAGAAATAAATCCCTTTAAAGAATAAATGAACATGACTGTAAGGATCAGTAACCAGATACATTATGGTTCAGCTTATTTGACAGCCTATTATGTCACTAAGAAAGATACTGGCAACCTGAAGACATATTTCAGTTGCCTTGATAAAACTAGGGGCATCGGAGTCTCCTGAATGGTAGTGCTGTGCTGCTTGTGTAACTTTCTGCAGTGCTGAGGTTTGGACATATAGAAATGAAACACTACATTGAGGAGCCTGATGCAGTGAAGATGAAAATCAAGAGCAATCATGATAAATAATGAAAAGCCAATGGTGCAGTTTACTCACCTGCCTGTCCTCATTATCATGAGGTCTTTATTTTACCCTCCATAAGTTACGCCATCCGGTTTCTGAATTACCCTGAACTCCAAGGCATCTTACCAGCAACAGACCAACTTTCGAACAGCCAGGGAGCAACCAAGAAAACAAAACAAAAATAATTTGTCTTGACGTAGTGCCTTTAGTACAGAAAGTTATCACAGGTGAACCACAAGAACGTTATCAAACAAAATTTAACACAAGTTTGTGCAGAAACGTTTAGGGAGGGTAATCAAAAGCTTGGTCAACAAAGTTAGGTGTGAAAGAGTATCTTAAATTGGAATAACAAGGAAATGAAGTGGAAAGGTTTAGGAAAGGAACTCCAGTGTTTAGGAGCTTAGAATGTGAAGGCAGGTGTACCAGTGGTAGAACAACTATGCAAAGGCTGGACATTGAAGAATGATATGTCTCAGAGGACTGCACAACTGGAAATTACTGAAATAGGGAGGGGTAAGGTCATGAAAGGATTTTTAAAAAGATGGGAAGTTTAGAATTATTTAATTGAGAGCTAATGCCGATGAATGCAATGAAGCAAAATGACTTTCTGTGTTTAAATTTACGGACCATGCACCTTTGAACCTATCTATTAAGACAATGGACTCATCTACTAGTGCTAAATCTTGGAGGTTCAACTCTATTTTATTGCAGGATTTAGACTTTCTTAATTTTATTAAACAAAAAATTGATTTGTTTTTCTCAACAAATTCTACAGCAGAGATCTCTAGTGGAATTTTATGGGACACTTTTAAAGCATTTATTCGTGGACAGATTATTTCATACTCTGCTGGAGTAAGGAAACAAACTAATTCTAAAATATTAACATTGGTTGATAAAATCAAAGCAATTGATAAGATTTATTCAGTGACCCCCAGCAAAGAACTTTATAAAGAAATAGTTGAACTTCAAATGGAGCATAGTTTGTTATTATCCTCTTCGATTGAAAATCAGTTAATTAAATCTAGAACCCAGTTTCATGTACATAGAGATAAGTCTGGCAAATTATTGGCTAATTAATTGAAAACTGCTTCGGTTAAACGACAAATTACTAGGATTCGTAAACGAGATGGCACTCTGACGATCGACCATAAAGAGATAAATAAAGCCTTTCAAGATTTTTATAATTCTTTATATCAATCAGAATTTGTTGAGGATTCTTCTATAATAGATGAATTTTTAAGAAAATTGAATATCCAAAATTAACAACAGAGGATAGTGTATTCCTAGATGCACCTATTACGGAAACTGAAATAAAAAAGGCTACTTTTTCAATGAATTCCGGTAAAGCTCCTGGTCCGGATGGTTATACTGTAGAATTTTTTAAATCCTTTTCCTCTATACTCTCTCCTTGGCTTTGTAAAATTTTTAAAGATGTGTTAACTATAGGTAAATTGCCACAATCTTTTTATGAAGCCTATTTCTTTATTTCTTAAAAAAGATAAAGACCCCACTGAATGTGCATCCTATCAGCCTATATCCTTGCTGAATACGGACTTTAAGATTTTTAGTAAAATTTTGGCCACTAGATTAGAAAATATATTACCTCGAATTATTTCTGAAGATCAGACTGGATTTATTAAAAACCACTACTCATCTTTTAACATTAGAAAATTAATTAATATTATTTATACTCCTCCACCCAAAATACCAGAATGTGTCATTTCCTTAGATGCTGAAAAAGCATTTGATAGAGTTGAATGGCCATATTTATTTAATACGTTGCAGCATTTTAATTTTAGTTCGAAATTTATATCATGGATTAAATTAATATACTATAAACCTTTGGCTTCGGTCTTTACCAATAATCAAAGATCTCCTTTTTTTTCAGTTATTCCGTGGTACAAGGCAAGGCTGTCCTTTAAGTCCTTTACTATTTGACATTGTTTTGGAACCTTTAGCTATAGCCATTCGTGGATCACCTAATATTTTGGGTATTACTCGTGGGGAAGGGACGTATAAGTTATCATTATATGCTGATGATTTGTTACTATACATATCCGACCCTGAGAGATCTATTCCTGCTATTTCGTCCTTGCTTGCTCAGTTTAGGAACCTTTCCGGGTACAAATTGAATTTTAATAAGAGCGAATTATTTGCATTAAATATGCAAGTTCCAATTTATAAACATTTACCATTTAAAGTTGTCACAGATTATTTTACTTATTTGGGTATTAAAATTACCAAAAAACATTAAGATTTATTTAAAATTAATTTTTTACCTTTAATTGACCAAATTAAGCAACTTGTTACCAGGTGGTCTCCATTATCTTTGTCATTGGTTGGTCGAATTAATGCTATTAAGATGATGGTATTACCCAAATTCTTATATTTATTTCAAGCATTACCAATTTTTATTCCTAAATTTTTTGATATTATTGACTCCAAAATATCTTCCTATCTGTGGCAGAATAAAAATCCTAGACTAAGCAAAAAATATTTACAGAAGCCTAAGAAGGAGGGTGGTTTGGCTTTGCCAAACCTGAGATTTTACTATTGGGCAGTTAATATACGATATTTAATATTTTGGACACAAGAATCGACTATAGCAGCTTGCCCACAATGGGTAAATTTGGAATGTAAATCTGTACAAGACTTTTCATTGTTTTCAATTTTAGGATTTTCACTTCCTTTTTCTTTATCTAAATTGAATAAACAAATAACTATTCCTATAGTTAAACATACATTGTGAATATGGTTTCAATTTTGTAAATTTTTTGGCTTGAATCAGTTTATCTTATCAAGCCCTATAATATCTAACTTTCTTTTTCGGCCCTCTTTTATGGATCAAGCCTTTGTTTTATGGAAAACAAAAGGTATAACATGTTTTCATGATCTATTTTTAGATAATAGTTTTATGTCCTTTGAACAGCTATCTAATAAATATAATTTACCTAAAACTCATTGTTACGAATGTGCCACAACTCTGAGGGGCCAAAGGGTACAAAGTCGCCCCCTCCTTTTTGGGAATCGCAAGATCGCTATTAATTCGGGTCTGGGACCCAGGAAATGAGAGAGAGACACGCAGAATCCACAAGGTTTTGGAATGTGTCCTGGCCTCAGCGAAAACAAAGCCACTGATAACAGCCATTGTCTCTTGGAGACGGAATTGTGTATTGAGTACTGTACTATTCAGTGAAGCCCTCAGGGGATGACCAGAGTGGGCTGGTTGAGGGATTGCATCATCCCAACCTGATTGACATCTGAGACCCCGTGAGTAAGGATAAAAGAGGGTCTGGGGAACAACCCCTTCAGACGCACCAGGAGAAACGCTAGAAATCCCGTGATAGCGTTTAATAGCGACAGCCGGTGGGGGGCTCGCGTGCGTCCTTTTCCCTTGCCTGGGAATTGGTGGGCTCGCCACGGAAGAACGGCTTTAGCTAAAGGAGAGGCCACAAGTGACCGGCCACACCAACGGAACTCTTGAAGGATCGAAATCATAAAAGGAAAAGCCGGCAAGTTTCTAAAAATCTCTCTCTTGACTCCAACCAAAGGCTGCAGCCTGAATGAACTTGAGTGACTTTTATATTTCCATCGGACAATACATTATCCCCTAGACAACGATAGAGCTATTTCTTATTGATTATTATTATACCCGCACCTTTAGATTTAGTATTGACAACGTATATTATCTGTATGTTTGCATTGATATTATTTTTGTGTATTTTTACTAATAAATACTGTTAAAAATAGTACCATCAGACTTCAATGGACCTCTCTATCTTTGCTGGTAAGTGACCCAGTTACGGGGTTCCTAACATCATTTTTTTAGATATTTGCAAGTTAGAAATTTTTTGAATAATGAGTTACAGTCTTTTCCGAAATTATGTCCATCGGACATTACAGAATTTTTTTTAGCTCTGAATCCTTGTCAGAAGGGTTTAGTAGCTATCATTTATAATATGATCATGAAAATACAGCCAGAAGTATCAGAAAAAATTAAGAAGGAATGGGAAAAAAACTTCATTGTCTTATACCCACTGAGCAGTGGGAGAAAATTTTACAATTAGTCAATTCTTCTTCTATTTGTGCTAAACATGCCCTAATACAATTTAAGGTTGTACATAGAGCTCATATGTCTAAGGATAAACTTGCTCGATTTTATTCTTATGTTAATCCAACCTGTGACAGATGTCATTCTGAAGTTGCTTCATTGACCCACATGTTTTGGTCTTGCCCTTGTTTGCAAAATTACTGGAAAGATATTTTCGGTATTATTTCAACAGTTCTGAATATCAATTTCCAACCGCATCCTATTACTGCAATTTTCGGTTTACCAATGGCGGATAATAGTCGTTTATCCCCCTCAGCTCAACGGATGATTGCATTTGTTGCATTAATGGCTAGAAGATCTATTCTATTGAATTGGAAAGAAATTAATCCTCCAACTATATTTCAGTGGTTTTCTCCAACTATCTCTTGTTTGAGCTTAGAAAAAATTAGAAGTGTTGTCTTTGATCCTTCAGTTAAATTTGAAGAAACTTCGAGACCATTTAGTCAACATTTTCATATGAGTTAAATTGTCTTTTCCTAAACCTCACTTTTATTATCCTTAATTATTTGGATGGAGGTACGGAGTTATTGGCACTACTGTATATATTTGACATAATGCACTGGCCCATGTTGGTTAGTTTTTTTTTTCTTTTTCTCTTTTTTTTTGGTTTTTTTTTACTTCTTTTGTTCGTAATTACCATGAGTTTGGGAGGTTATTATATTTTGATTATCATCTATTTGAATGTTTATTTAAACTATTAACTATGTACTCTCAAACTCTCTGTATTCATGTTTCATTTATGTTTGTTTAAAAATTAATAAAAAGATTTTAAAAAAAAAGAAAGGAAGAAATTTACGGGTGGAAGAAGGAGGGAGCCTAGCCAGAAGTCCCTTGAAAAAAAATCAAAAGATTATAGAGTAAAGATTAGCTTTATTTGTCACATGTATATTGAAACATCAAAACATATAGTGAAATATACCTTTTGTATCAATGACCAACATAGTCCAAGGATGTACCAGGGTCGCACTGCAAATGTTGCCATGCTTTGGAGCACCCAGATGATACCCATGCTGTTATGGGCAGAACGTATAAACTCCTTACAGACAGTGATGGGAATTGAACCCCTATCATTAGCATTGTAAAACGTTGCACTAACCGTTATACTACCATACTGCCTAGTAGTCTGAATGAAAGCTAAAAGGAAGCAAATTGAAGGGTTAACACGAGGAAATCTGCAGATGCTGGAAATTCAAGCAACACACACAAATTGCTAGTGGAATGCAGCAGGTCAGGCAGCATCTATAGGAAGAAGTACAGTCGACATTTCGGGCCGAGACCCTTCGTCAGAACTAACTGAAAGAAAAGATAGTAAGAGATTTGAAAGTGGGAGGGGGAGGGGGAAAACTGAAATGATAGGAGGGGGTGGGGTGGGGTGAAGCTAAGAGCTCGAAAGTTGATTGGCAAAAGGGATACACAGCTGGAGAAGGGAAAGGATCATGGGACGGGAGGCTGAGGGAGAAAGAAAGGGGGATGGGAGCACCAGAGGGAGATGGAGAGCAGGCAAGGAGTGATTGTGAGAGGGGCAGAGAGAGAAAAGAGAGAAAAGGGAAAAAAGTGGGGGTGAATAAATAAATAAATAAACAAACAACCAAACAAGGGATGGGGTGAGAAGGGGAGGAAGGGCATTAACAGAAGTTAGAGAAATCGACGTTCATGCCATCAGGTTGAAGGCTACCCAGACGGTATATAAGGTGCTGTTCCTCCAACCTGAGTGTGGCTTCATCTTGACAGTAGAGGAGGCCATGGATAGACATATCAGAATGGGAATGGGACGTGGAGTTCCACTGAGAGATCCTGCTTTCTCTGGCGGACCGAGCGTAGGTGTTCAGCAAAACGGTCTCCCAGTCTGTGTCGGGTCTCACCAATATATTAAAGGCCACATCGGGAGCACCGGACGCATGCCCGTGGTCTCTTCCCAGGAAGGAATACATTACCTGACATCAACATTCAACATCATGCTTAAGCAGATACATGCATTATGCAGCAGATGTACATTCCTGCCAGTTCATTGCGCACGCCACTCGATGCTCATAAGGTACAGCATCAACCTCAGAGCTTTAATGTTCCTGCTCCTTTGAGAATGTGAGACAATTTCCTTCTTGCTTAACCAACTGAAATGCTGTTGTACTGCCTGCTTGACTATTCTGTTGGGACACTCTTAGAATGAGTGACCTCCATTGGGAAAGTGTCATAGGTGTCATCACACCCTTTCTTCATGTCCTATCAGCTGTGTTGACTGACTGGTGAAAAGCTGCAAACATTAATTAGAACAATCTTGTTCCCACCCTTTCTACCTGCCTTTTGATGGCTGCTGGAGGAGGTCTGTGAGCGGCCTATCGCTGTGTAGCTCGCTGTGGCAGGCAGTTAGGCCTCTCTGCCTCATGTAGTGTCCCTCTGTTTCGATGAACGTTGGTGATATTGTAGGATGGTATTGTGGTTCTGCGTTTATGGATTGGACTATTGTGATTATGGACTACAGAATTTCTCAGACTGACAGTTTTTAATCACCTGTTCCTTTCTCATTTTGTTGTGTGAGGGGAGTGTGTTTTGGGGTTGATGTTCAGTTAGTTTTTTTGTGTGGGGAGGGGGTTTTTTGGGGGGGAGGGCTCAATATTCCTGTTCCATTTTGTGTGGGAGGAAGGGGGTTTTGAGATTTGATGTCAGGACACTGGAGCAGGGATCAGGTCGCAGACTCAGTACTTTGCACACAGTGATATTAATTGAGTGACAAATCCCAAGGTGCAAACAAAGTCAGCATCAAATTTCAGACAGAGATCAAAACATCCAGAGAAATCCAAGTACCAGAATCTGGAAGCAGGCAGAGTCGATATTCAGACGGACAGAGTACAGATACAAATGCTGGAAAGGCTCAGGAAAATTCACTGGCACAATCTGGCAACAAACAGGTGAAAACATGGGACTGAAATACGCTGAGCAATAAACAGAGAGGCAGATGATAGGTGGAGCACAATGAGACACGGGTGGCAGCAATACGGGTAATAATGAGAAACGGATGAGAGACAGAGTACTCAGTGATACAGGGGCCGGAGTAGAGCAGGAGCGGTGACAGGAGCACACGGCAAAACAAAACCACAGACTGACAGCTAGGGGGAAACACACAAAAAGACAGAATTCAACTGGAGGTACTGACACTTGATGATCAGGATGCTGTTCTTTTTTGTATGGGGGTGGGGGGAGGTGGGTTTGATGTTTCTCTCTGAATGATTTTCCTGTTTTTTTCTTTGTTTCGTGGCTATCTGGAGCAGACTAATTTCAGAGTTGTATATGGATACATGCTTTGATAATAAACAATGATAATTTTTCACTTTCTGCTGAGTTCAAATCCACACAAGTGAGCTTTGCTTACCAGGCGAGGGAATGACAGTGAATTTAGTTACCAGCCATCTAGGACTCTCACATCTTCCTGTCTCTGACAGTATTGCATCTCGGGTATAACCAAAGCCTCTTTCCCTTCAACTATGTGAAATGGTTTCCGCAGAAGTTCAACTCTAGTTTCCTCAGTTTTACTGCTGTTCTGTGTGCTTCTGCCTTGCAAGAAGGAGAGACACCTCTAGGTGATAGAAAGGGCTTGATCTGAATGGAAGGATGAAGAGGTTTTATTTATGGTGTCTTTAAGAACAAGGCAAGATGGTGTAAAAGGACGAGATTGAAAAAACAAGTCAGGAAGTGCATACATTAAAAAAGGATTAGTTTCCCTTTAAGGTGGAGGTGTATGAGGATGTACAGAAGTAGAGTTAACCAGTAGAATGACAGAATAGCGGTAAATATATTCAGGAATGGAGATGAAAATACTATTCTACTCCCCCTTCCTGATCCTACGGGTTCATCAAATCTATTTCAGAATCAGAATCCGGTTTAATATCAATCACATATGTCGTGAAATTTATTGTTTTGTGGCAGCAGTACATTGTAATACATGATTTCAAAAAATTATAATTTTTAATAAGAAACATACAAAAATTAAATAAGTAGTGTAAAAAGAACAAAAGTAGTGAGATAGTGTGCATGGGTTCATTGTCCATTCATAAATTTGATGGCAGATAGTAAGCTTTTCCTGAAACATTGAGTGTGTGTCTTCAGGCTCCTGTACCTTCTCCCTCATGGTAGCAATGAGAAGAGGGCAGTAGGTTTTGGGGATCTTTAATAATGGATGCTGCCTTCTTGAGGCATTACCTTATGAAGGTGTCTTTGATGTTGGGGAGGCTAGTCACCTTAATGGATCTTTCTGAGTTTGCATCTTTCTCTAGCTTTTTCCGATCCTGAACAATAGCTCCTTCATACCAGACTATTAGAATACTCTCCACATCCAATTCCAAAATTGGACTATTTCCGTGAGCATCCCCAGGCTTATTTTGTTTCTGAAGGTGCCATTACCCAAAGAGTAGGGGAGATAATGTCCTGGTGGTTCCTTGCTGTCCCAGCATGGTTACAGCAAAGTGATGCCAAGTCTAGTGGTTCACAGCACATCACTTTTTCTGATTTGGTAATTGTCCGAGCAGTTGCCAAACATCAGTGGAAACAAATATGAATCATAGTTGATGTCACATTGCCCAAGTCAATCTAAATATAAAATAAGCAGCAATCACTGGCTCAGTTAAAACGAATGTCAGAGCAAGTGTAATGCCGAGGTTTCTCAACTTCCTTTACACTGCTGGGGACAGTACATCAACACCCTCCAAACTTCAGTTCCCCACCCATCTTGGTGACATACAAAATTCCCCCCAGATGAATGGAGAAAGTAAATGACATCTGTTGGACTTTGATACTTTTTTAAAGTGATTCATTTAAATCAATGATATTTAAAATCAAAAGACCCCATTGTCACATGCCAGAGTTACTCTCATTTTCCCTGGTTAACAAAACAACAGGCAATTTCCACATTGATAACTGAGATGGACAACTGCTTCATCAAAACATTGATTTAATATGAATAAAATTTATTTTGCTTGTTATATGAAAATATTTTCAACTAATAGATAAAGATTATGGAAATGGTATATTTTCAGAAACTTTCTGTTTAAACCAACTAAATTGAGAAGGCAATATCCTTCTTCAATTCAGAAGCCAAACTCTTTTGTAGACCACCAATGTGATAGACTTTAAAGTGAGGAATATGACCCACCCACTATTGTAATAACAAAAGAGTACAGTTCATGCTCTGTTGGTTCTCCCTTTATTGTCTTCATTCCAATGCATCACAATAACCAAATAGAGCTTTGGGAGCAGATGAAAAAAGATACTATCCAAAAATAAAAGGATTCTTATGACAGTGGATGTAGGTGGATGCTATTGAGCAAAGAATATGCATAAAGGAGGAGTGATGAGAGAATGTTAAACTATAGTTTTACATTCTGAAGACTATTTGAAGAAGGTTTAGTTGTGGTAACCAAGGAAGTGCATAGGTTTGAGACTTGGTGAGAAAATGAGTTACAACGAGTTATGGAAATGACTTTTATCACAGCAGCATGAGGGAGGAGGCTAGAAGAGTGGAACTAGACACTTGAAGGTTCTTCAGCTTACTGCAAGTTGACATCAACAGTATGCTTTGCTGTTACCCCAATACTTTTTGCAATTCTTACTCATAAAAAAAACCTAACTACTCTGTCTCACCCATTCTGTCTCGAACTCCTTTTTCCTTCTTGAGGTCCTTGAATATATTGAATTTGTTATCCCTCAGTTCATATTTTACCCGATTACAGTAACCTAACTGGTTTCACCGGAGTTATAAATATCATCCGGTGCCAACTCAGTACAGTTAATTAGAGAAATAAAAACAAAATCTGAAGTTTGCTTTCAAGGGGATTCGTTCATTCGCTCATTACGTGCCACATCGTAAGACATTGGCGATCTTGGTCTTTCCACGACCATGTTTGTTCTTGGCAATTTTTTCTACGGAAGTGGTTTGCCATTGCCTTCTTCTGGACAGTGTCTTTACAAGATAGGTGACCCCAGCCATTATCGATACTCTTCAGAGATTGCTGTCAGAGGTAGCATAACCAGGAATTGTGATACGCACCAGGTGCTCAGACAATCATCCACCACCTGTTCCCATGGCTTCACATGTCCTTGATGGGGAGGGGTGGGTGGCGGCTAAAGCAAGTGCTCCACCTTGCCCAAGGGGGACCTGCAGACTAGCGGAGGGATGGAGCGCTTTACACATAGGTTTGTAAAGACATATCAATGCAACTTCATCCAGTCTGAGTTACACTAAAGTTACTGGATTCCACCAAAACTCAACATCTTTTCCTAATTCGGCAAGTATCTTTAACCACTCACAAGAAAAGTACTGTTTAGATCAAGGCAAGGGAAGTACCTGTTGGTTATTTATTGAAAAGGACCTGAGGCAGACATGTTCCTGTTTATTTATATTTATTTAATATACAATTACTTATTTATTGGTTCTAATTTTCTACCTCAGAAGCCAAGTAATCTGTTGATTGCTCCAGTAGATTCTGTTTTATTATACACTGCATTTCTCCTTTCTTAGCACAACTCATTGGAGGAGTGATTTGATAAAACATTCAAGGGATAGAATCACAAAACGGTAACCCTTAATGTCATGTGAAACATGTTTAGAACAAAGACTTATGAATATCAATTTAATTTGAATTTGTTTCTATTCATATAATGGAATATTTAATCAAGGTAATCATTCTAGTAGTATTGCGGGAACGAATATATAGGTATATCGCATGATACCTCCATGCGCAATGGTCGTATTGCTGTGAACCAAAATAAACAAAAAAAGTTAAATTCCTTCTAATCATACAGGAGAGAGGACTGAAATGCAGAGTCCTCGTTGGTCATCTGATCAAAATTCTGGCATAAAGTGTTCCTTGCTATTTCAGGAAATAAGTAAACTTAAACTGTTCACCATTGCAACATAACTCTTTCATGAATCAAGAAGTTCGATGAACCAGATTTTAAACCTGTAAATAGCATCTGGAAATAGCATTGAGGTCATCTCATTACAGTGACAAGAGGTAGTTGAGAATATTTTATTTTAGGTACAACCTTCATGTACTAAATTACACTTTCCTGTGATAAGTTGTGGTAGTTAATCATTTGGCCATTGGAGCCCTCATATCTATTTACTGCCCAGGAATACAAATCAGTGTTGACACAAAAACGAAGATGAAAGTTCAAAATCATTGTAGATTTCAGAAATTCAAACTATTAACTGCCAATGGGGTACCACTGGCTTAAATTAATTTTACACACCTCTTGTTATCCAGAATGGATGGAAAGTGGATGGGAAGTAGTTGCTGACTGTTAGAAATCTGACCAGCTTTTTCTTTCCACCAAGTGAGGGAAAGAGGTTCTACGGCAACTTACTTAGGTTAGGCAGGGAAAGACATAACCCTTCTCTTTGTGGTCTAAAGGAAGAAAAAGATAAGGTATGTCTTTTACATCTTCCTAATACTCTGCATGGTGGCTTCCAATTTTCATGATTTCATACATTTTGAATATGATTATATTTTTGGTGACAAGATAACAGCACTGAGAAAATGGAATGAAAGGAAGAGATTGAGCAAAGATTATGAAAAAACCCAGGAAGACGTACATGGACAAACCAGTAGAATGGGAAGGCATGATCAGATGTAATTGGACATGGTTGGGTTAGAAATAATGCACTTTGAGAGGAAAAACCAAGCATCAGGATCCGCATTTAATCTAAAAATTATGCAAAAATATGGGAAAGGAAAAGGAGATTAAAATACATCAATCCCTAAATAAGCAAGTGTACTTTAAGAAAATGAAGAAACACAACAAAGAATCCTTGCTTTCTTGTTGAAGTTGAGAGAATTGAAATACATGAAGCAGAAAAAAATACAGGCAAAGAGGAGAAAGCAACCTTGCAAAATTGACGTTCACGATCACTAAATAGCTTCCTTTATGCTCTGGGTGTCTTTGGTCTTAAGGAATACTTTGTCATTAATTTCCCAGTTTTGCCATAAAGTGGGAAATGGTGCAGCCACATGCTGAACTTGTTCTCCGATATTTAGAGTTAATTGCCATCTTAGATCAGTATGTTTGACAGTATATCCGTGTTAAATTATTTCTATGTTCCATACAAGGTAGTCATGTTATTTTTTTGAAAAATGTTTTATAATGTTTGTTCAGAGTTAAGGAAAGAGTTTTCTTCTCAGGAACAAAAATAAACATTCACCCCACATCTGTCCTAAACTGTAACCCAATTTCTCCAAATAAAGTTGCTGTATTCAGAATGGAAATCTAAATAAAGAAGGTCATCTTTATAGGAAACGGAAAAAAAACAAGGAAACTAAAATATATCAATCCCTAAATGTGTAAGTGTACTTTAGGAAAACCAAGAAACACAAAAAAACCTTGCTAGTTCTAGTTGAAGTTGAGAGAATTGAATATTTTAAAAATAAATACATGAAGCAGAATATCCCCAATCAGCATCCTTGAACCAATAAACCAATACAACTCTCAAGATGAAGACAACCGTCAATAGCTGTGAACTTGGTTTAGATAGACAAACAACTTAACCTACTATGAGACACCACAAATTATAAGCAGATGGAGAAAATTTTAAGAAATGAAAAAAAAAATTAAATAATAATGTGGAATACAACCTTAGGAAAGAAGCTTAAAATAAACCAGGAAGTCAAGGAGGAACAATGATAATTAAACTATCAAGGTGTAGCATGTGAAGAAAGATTGAAGTATCTTTTGGACACATAAAAGCATGATAAAAGAATCTGGATAGGAGGTTAACTCATAAGTAATGGCCATGGAAGGACTGGAATAAAGGATGTGAATGTAAAAATTGAAGCATTGTTTAACTATACCCTGCTTGGCAGTGGTGATGTGGTGAGGGACATTTTGTGCAATTTAGCTCAGAGGCAGAAAAGATTTGGATGACTTTGAGTTTACAAGAAGTAGAACTAGGGAGACCAGCTGGAACTGCATTGAAATAATACTCTTGTGGTAACAAAAACAGTGATAACCAATCACCTATAGATATTGTATGCAGAAGTTGCAGTAGGAATATTTCCATACTATCATAGTGATGACATGTACACATTATCAGAAACAAATCTTGCAGCGGTCGGGTTTAAATCGGGGGTTGCTGGGCAGCACGACTCAAAGGCCTGGAAGGCACTGTATCTCAATAACCAATTAAATATAAATAAATAAAAAGACTCCTAAGTTATGTATAAAAATGTGGAAATAATCAGCAAAACAGGAAAGGGGTTCATGAATAGATGCTGGAAATATATATGAACAGTAATTTGGTTCAGTTACAAACATTTGTTGAGGAGACAAAACGAATCAGTGAAAAGATCCCTGAGTTTGTGACGAGGACTGAAGACAATAGCTTTGTTCTACCCATGATCTCCTTTTTGAAGATATTTCTTCACAGCCAGCACCCAATGGCAGACTTGGTATCTGAGATTATAAGGATAGAGGGGTGGAAGTTAAAAAGTGGCAGCAAGGTCATACTGGGTGTCATGATTATATACATGGAGTGTAATCCATGAAGTCAACATGTGCTGGCTTCCCCAGAACAACATTGCACCGAGCTTCCTCACAAAATAGTTCCAACCAGATGAGTGAGAGTAACTACCATTGATATCAAAGTGGTTTTTGACCCATCAAGAAGCCCAGGTAAAAATACTGTGAGGGGCATCAAGGGAAAACACTCCAATAGTCAAAGTTATCTCTTGCAGAAACATAAATGGTTCTAATTTATGGTTGTCAATCAGATTAGTCTCAAGAATTCTTTGCAGGAAGTTCTCAAGGCATCACCCTAGGCGCAGTCTCCAGTTGTTGTTTAATCAGTGATCTTCCTTTCATCATAAGGTCAGAAGGCAGGAAGATCACTGATGATATTCAATCTCATTTGCATCTTCTCAGAAAAATGTTCTTTAAGGCTGCAACATCCAATAAGTGGCAAGTAACACTTATGCCCCACAATGATCTTTTCCAAGAGAGAGAATCCAAAGACCAGATATTTAATGGGATATCACCAATGAGCTTCTGCATCTGGAAGTCATACAGTCTGAAACGTTAATTGGAAGACCTATGAGAGCAAATCAGAGGTGGGGTAATCTGCAATGAGCGGCTTATCTCTCGACTCACAAAGCACTTCCTGCCAGACAGTCAGGAGCATGGCGATAGATTCAGTACTTGCCTAGATAACCTTAGCTTCTGACTCAATTAGCTCCCTTATCCAGGAGAAAACAATCTGCTTGCTTAGCTCCTCAGCCTAAATACTTATTCCCTTTACCACCACAACACAAAGGTTGCTCTCTGACATCTACTAATGGTACTGCAGTTATTCATCCACACTACTTTGACAGTACCTGCTAAATCCAAGACCTCTGTAACCAAGAAGGACATGCTGGAACATTATCCTCTACAGGATCCTCTCCATGTTGTACATCATCCAAATGTGAAAAAAATATAATTGGATCTAATTTCTGGAATTCCCGTAGAAGTACCTTGACCAGAAGGATTGCAGCGGTTCAAGAAGGTGACTTACCATTACTTTGCATACACAAATAAGAATGGGCAGTAAACACTGGCCTTGTCAGTGACTCACACATCCTGGAACTGTTCTCTGACTGGGTCCCTTCAACCTGAGTCAAGAGCATGCACCATTTGCAACTCAGTATGAAGCTGGCACCTGCTGTGGCCTCTTTTCCCTTCTTTCTGTCCGTCGATGAATGATGCTTTTCCAGAGCCACTTGCTTTTCAACACGCACAGGTTACCTCCTAGCAACATTCTGTAATACGTGGAGGTGGCCCTTGACTAGTGGACAGCACAGATCTTGACTCTGCTCGCAGTTAATTGTCTCAGGTCTGATAGTTCTTCTCCAGTTCATCATTCCAGTTCCTGACTGATGATTCAAAGTTTCATAAGGTAATACAACTGGTCCATGTCAATAAAATTGTCAAGCTAAGCTAGTTGCACAGGCAAGGGATTAGCAAACAACAGACTCGAGTAATGAAGCAAAGTTGAGCTAAATGCAAATCATATTATGTCTTTCAATCCAGGATCTTAACACAGGTCTGAAAAAAGTTTTGTATGGTATGAGTTTCATCCCTCTCACCTCCAAATTGTCATGGAAGTTCACAGGTGCCAACAATATAATGGATCAGTTTTATGTACTGCAGATATGGTGAACTAAATTGTTATTGTTGAATTGTTTATTAATTGAGAATTTTGGTACAACCAGATTATTTTACCTCTTTTCTAGTATTAAAATATTTAATATACACACTACTACAACTATTAATAAATGGAAGTAAATAGAAATTTGTTTAATATTAAACTTCCACACTTTACTGTGGAAGATACCAGCAGTATGGTAGAAATTCCAGGTGTCAGGGGACATGAGGTGTGTGAAGTTACCATAACTAGAGAGTAAGTTCTTGGGAACCTGAAAGGTCTGAAAGTAGATACGTCATTTGGACCAGATGGTGTACACCTCAGAGTTCTGAAACAGGTGGATGATGAGTTCGTGGAGGTATTAGTAATGATCTTTCAAGAATCATTAGACTGGAAAATTGCAAATGTCACTCCGCTCTTCAAGAAGCAAATTATAAGCCAGTTAGTCTGATCTCCATGGTTGGGAAGATGTTGGAGTCAATTATTAAGAATGAAGTCTCAAGGTATTTGAAGGCACATTATAGGCTGTAGTCAGCATGGCGATCTCAAGGGAAAATCTTGCATGACAAATTTGTTGGAATTCTTTGAAGAAATAACCAGCAGAATAGACAAAGGATAATCAGTTGATGATGATTAATCAGTTAATTGTGAACTTGGGTTTTCAGAAGCCACACATGAGGCTGCTTAACAAGCTAAAGCCCATTGTATTACAAAAAAGATTCTAGTATGGATGAAGCAGTGGCTGATTGGCAGGAGGCAAAGAGTGGGAATAAAGGGAGCCTTTTCTGACTGGCTGCTGGTGACTAGTGGACATTCCCACAGGCACCTGTGTTGGGACCGATTCTTTTTACATTATATGCCAATGATCTGAATGATGGAATAGATGACTTTGTTGGAATGTTTGCAGACAATATGAAAATAGCTGGAGGGGCAGGTAGTTTTGAGGAAGAGAGAGGCTACAGAAGGACGTAGACAGATTAGGATAATGGGCAAAGGAATGTCAGATGGAATATCGTGCTGGGAAGTGTACGGTCATGCACTTCAGTAGAAGAAATGATATGGTCGACTATTTACTACGTGGAGAGAAAATACAAAAAACTGAGACACAAAGGGACTTGAGAGTCCTTGTGCAGGATTTCCTGAATGTTAATTTGCAGTTTGAGTCTGTGGTGAGAAAGGCAAATGCAATGTTAGCATTCATTTCAAGAGGACTAGAATATAAGAGCAAGGATGTAATGTTGAACCATTATAAAGCACTAGTGAGGCCTCACTTGTGAGCAGTTTTGGGCCCCTTATCTTAGAAAGGATCTGCTGAAACTAGAGAGGGTTCAAAGGAAGTTCACAAAAATGATTCCAGGATTGAATGGCTTGTCATATGAAGTGCGATTGATGGCTTGAGGTGTGCATCCACTAGAATTCAGAAGATTGAGGGGTGACCTCATTGAAACATATTGAATGGTGAAAGGCCTTGATAGAGTGGATGTGGAGCTGATGTCTCCTATGGTAGGAGAGTCTAAGACCATAGGACACAGGCTCATAATGGAGGGGTGTTCTTTTAGAATGGAGATGAGGAGGAATTTCTTTAGCCAGAAAGTGGTGAATCTGTGGAATTCTTTGCCACAGGCAGCTGTGGAGACCAAGACTTTATGTATATTTAAGACAGAGGTTGGTAGAGATGTTGATTGGTCAGGGCATGAAGGGATACAGGGAGAAGGCAGGAGATTGGGACTGAGAGGAAAATTGGATCAGCCAAGATGAACTGGCACAGCAGACTTACATAGAAAACCTACAGCACAATACAGGCCCTTCGGCCCACAAAGTTGTGCGGAACATGTCCCTACCTTAGAAATTACTAGGGTTACTTATAGCCCTCTATTTTACTAAGCTCCATTTACCTATCTAAAAGCCTCTTAAAAGACCCTATCGTATCTGCCTCCACCACCATTGCCGGCAGCCCATTCCACACACTCACCACTCTCTGAGTAAAAAACATACCCCTGACATCTCCTCTGTATCTACTCCCCAGCACCTTAAACCTGTGTCCTCTTGTGGCAACCATTTCAGCCTTGACAAAAAGCCTCTGTCTATCCACATGATCAATGCCTTTCATCATCTTGTACACCTCTATCAGGTCACCTCTCATCCTCCGTCGCTCCAAGGAGAAAAGTCCAAGTTCACTCAACCTATTCTCAGAAGGTATGCTCCCCAATCCAGGCAACATCCTTGTAAATCTCCTCTGCACCCTTGCTATGGCTTCCAAGAGTTGTTGGGCCAAATGGTCTAATTCTATTCCTATACCTTATGGTCTTATGATCTTATTAGAAAAAAATACAAGGGAAACAGAATTGAATAAGAAAGGTGAATGTTATTCAAAGGAAGGCATGCTGGATTTTGAGGGCCAAAGTATATAACTGAGAAGCATGTCTTTGCCAAACAGGAATTACGGGAAAAGTGATTACACAACCTGAAAGCATAAAATTTAGGTGTGTATAGATTGCTGTAAGAATTATGCAATTGACTCATAGGTTATGGATTGTAATCTTGCCAGAATATAACATTGTTGGGTTAATTCTTAGAAAGATAATTGTGACATAAACCATCTATCATTGCAAAACACAATGAATTATAGTCGTACTTATATAATTAATGATAAATACCTTGATATTTCCTGCCAGTTATGATTTGCATTGTGACAAATTGTACTTGAAATATAAACTCCAATGTGCGCATGTTACAATTTCTAAGTTTCACAACTAATAATGTGGAACTGCTGTGTAAATCTCGGACAGATTGGTTTGGTTGTTCACTTTTATGTACGTAATTGTACAGACCACCACAAATAGTTCTTACAAGGTTATCAACCTTTGTGTTAACTGTGTCATGGAGAAGTGTTCATATTATTAAATTTTGACATTTTCTGAGGTATTGCCATCACTGATCTACATTTTCTTGAAAGATATCTTCCAAATGTGAAAATGTCACAGATTGCTTGAAGCAATGAGAGACTAATGATTTATGCAAAAATACTTACAGGAGCTTAAGCGTAATTTGCTGAAAAGTTTATGTCCTGATTTATAATCATTTCTTCAAACACAATTAATGTTCATGTCTGCATTGGATTGACCAGAACCTTATTCAAATGTTGCTATTCTACATCTTAATTTAACCTTCTGTATTTTTAATTGATGCACTTGTCAGCTTAGTTGGGGGTGTTTCAGGTAAAACTTGGAATACTGCCTTAGATACAATGCAAACAATTGTTCACCACAAATAGTTTCACATTTACATCAGTCCCAAGATGTGTATTTTTGTTCACTCCCACAATATTAATGGCCCATAGACTGCAAAAGAGTTTTAACCACTATGGGAACAGACAAACTTAAAACATAATTACATGCTTATCTGCTATCAATAAATTTTCTGAGCAGATTGACCCATCGATTGCTTGTTCATCTATCAGTCAAGAAAAAGAGAGTGTCAATTATAAACCTACAGTCTGTAGTTCCTTGTTACAAAACCTTTTCTCACTGGATTTGTAAACGAACACTCCCTGTTTTTTTTTCCACAAAGCTGATAGCAAGGTAATATATATTACCTCAAAGATGTAGCCTTGTTAATCTATCAATCACAAAGGATCTCTGAACTATGCAGAACAGTTTACCCAGCAATTGCTCCAGTACTTTAAACTATGTTGGACTGACAATAAGCACTTATGCACGGCAAGGAGTGTGTCTGCAGTGAACTGAATCTGTAATGTCTGCCTCAGAAACTGTTTTGTAGTTGGATCCATGAGTATAGGGAAGAATTTGGCAATCAGTGCCACACTGGAAGTGAAAATCTCCTGGCTTCCTGTAAATCCATTAACTGAGTTGGAGCTAGAATTTGCGTCGATGGGCCAAAGGGCTTGTTTGTGTGTTGTAGTGACTCTAAGCTTCTCTATATATCAGAAGATCTTCTGCAGGCTTTCAAACACATTCAGGACTTCACCACCACACTTCACACACTGCTGCCCAATGACACCCAACAGTTAACACAAAGTACACTGCAGATGCTGTGGTCAAATCAACACGTACAAACAAGCTGGATGAACTCAGCAGGTCGGGCAGCATCCGTGGAAATGAGCAGTCAACGTTTCAGGCCGAGACCCTTCGCCAGGACACCTAACAGTTGCTGCAGTAGAGAGCTATCAGTTTCAAGCGTTCAAATGAAGTGATGCATAGAAGATCCTAAATTATGATGCTTCGACATAAACTCTTCGCACAACTTACTCACACAAAAATCACTTTGTTGTGTATTTAATATTTCAGTGGTATTTGAATAACATTGTAAATACATTGTTTGATTAAGCATTCTTGTTTGTTTTAATAATTCATTACAGGTTAAATGTAAAAATTCATGAATGGCACAGGTCATGACACTACCATGTGATACGACTGCTTCGCTCAAAGTAAAAAACAAAGTACACGACTTATCTCTTGACTCTCTTGTTTTGAAGTTACAATTTTTAACACACTCCCTAGCAGCACTGACCAGGCACTGCCCCAGATTTAATGTTTATTTTTAAGCAAAGATAAATTTCTAGGTCATTATCCTTTATCAACAAATTCTGAAAACTAAAGTTATTCAGCAACATGTAAGCTGAATGATACGTTGCTCCACATTTCAATGCCTCATTCACACAGCAAATGATTACTCAGAAACAACAGCCCCAAGTCATTTTAGACAATGCAAGGGTCAGGGATCTGCTGTTACTGTACATTCCTGTGGAAATAGATAAGAGTGCTGGTTTAGAAAAAGGAGCGCCAGGAGTCTAAATGGCATACCTGTGTCATAGTGCAGTAACGTGGTCTCTAAAGGAAATTTTGTCTGAACTTGTAAGAAGGTTTAAATTAATATAATGTACTTATCTCCAATTTGACTGAATTCCTAAGTGGAATTTTAGTCAAGCGCACATTCTGGGAAGTCCCTGAAAGCTGCCATTTTTGGCAAATAACTGAGGGAAAAAGTATTTGAATAAGTAGGAACATTTCTGATAATGCTTGATTTGGGAATCCTTCCTAAAATAAAGAAGAAAAAAATAATTCTATCTTTCATGTTGTCTCCTGAAGAGCTTTGGATGGAAAGTGGTGAATATTTTGATTGTTGTTGCTAAAGCTGGGCCAACAAAATGAATTGTGTTAATTTGTACTGTTACAGAAACGGACCAACACTGGTCAATGTATGCAAGAAATCAAATTTCCTTAGATACTATTACCATGAACGGCTATTTTTTGGAATGAGTTTTAATTTCCCTGAATGTGGAGGCTTAACTGAAGACATTTGATCTCTTATTTGCATTAAAATGAGACAGATTTTAGAACTGCATTTTATTGATTTAGTTCCTAATTAGAACAAAACAATATCAAATTTTGACCTCTGTTTCAAGTAAAAGCGCATCTACAACCCGGGAAGATACCGATGCAAATTTGCAGAAGAAAAGAGCAAGATAGTAACAGTGGAGTGAAGCTAATCTACAGAATTAATTAGAAATTGTTCATCCACAATGACCAGCTTCAGAACCAAGGTCACCCCAACCTTAGTGGTTGAGCAATATTGGCTAATAATGCTGATAGTATAAGTAAATTCAGAGGTCAAGGTTCAAAATAATTTTTTTTAATCAAAGTTCCTATATATCAGCATACACTACCTTGAGATTAACTTTCTTGCAGGCATTCACAGTAGGACAAAGAAATACCATGGAGTAAATGAAAAACTTCCACACAAAGATTGACAATCAACCAACATCCAAAAGAATACAAATTCTGCAAATAGAAATTATAAATAAAGGCTGATAACACGAGTTGCAGAGTCCTGGGAAGTTGGTTCGTACATTGTGGAATCAGTTCACAGCTGAGATGGCAAGTTTCAAGCCATCATTGACTAGTTCACTGAAGTAGATTTGAGGGTGGGCCTTATATTTAATTGTGTAACACAACACACCGCAACGCAGCACAAACAAAATCCATAAGTCGTCCTCCCAGCAAGTTGATACACACTCAGTGTTTTAGGAATAGCTTCTTCCCCTCTAACATGAGATTTCCAAACTGTCCATGAACCCATAAACACTTCCTCACTATTTTTGCTCCTATCTTGCACCACAGACTGTACAATATATATACTGTATACTTGATTTTGTAATTTATACCGTATTTTATGCATTGCTGTCTATGCTACTACAAAACAACAAATATTACAACATAGTATGTTGGTGATAAGAAGTCTGATTCTGCTCTGAAGTGTATACATTCATAAAGGATTCCTATTCACCAGAACTGAAATTGAAGACGAAGAATTCAGACCCAGCACTAACCTCAAGGTTTACCAAATAAAAATGATCTTCAACCTCCCACAGTTTCAGAGATATGGACAACTTACAGCAGGCTTAGGTCACCGAAGAAAGGTCCACCACTGCTACCTTTGCAAAACCTTTCAACTTCGTTAGCAGGATAGCAGAATCAATGTCACCGTCCCCACCCAGATCAACATTCCGAACATTCGGGCTTCGAGTTTTCTCCTATGTGTCAGCTGTATCTTCCACTTGCCTGATTCACAATTCTCAAATCAGCTTGGATATTCAAAGAAACTACAGTTGCTGGAAATCTGAGACAAATTGCTGGAAAAAGTCAGAAGTCATCTTCTGTGAAAAGAGAAACAGAGTTAAATTTAACTTTGCGGTTCCAGGACCCTGTGTCAGATAGGACCACGTACGTATACTATCAATTCTGAAGAAGGGGTCTCAGACCTGAAATCCATGGATTCAACCTGAACTGTTGAGTGTTTCCAACGTTTTCAATGTCAACATCTGAATCAACCTTAGCCAAGCTTCAAGCCCTGTATATTCTTCATCACAAAGATCATCTTTCTCCACCACAGTTCTTTTCATGGTTGTTTCACTCTGACTGCCTGTGCCATATTCAAATAACTCCCATTTGATAAACGTCTTTCTTTTGCCGCATCATTAAAGTCCTGTCTTTCCAGCAGCAAGACCAGGCAAAGTCAGTGCCTGCTGACGTTAATTTCTTCGTCTACATTTCAAGACCTGTGAAGCAACATGAATTAGGATACTGTGTTTAAATATTTCCCATCTCTTTTTGTCTCTGGTTCCAGGAGGATTGTATGTTATTTATTAATTTATTGGGATACAGTGCGGAATAAGCCCTTCAGCCCTTTGAGCTGTGCTGTGCAACCCTCTCATTTAAGCCCAACCTAATTGCAGGACTATTTACAATGCCCAGTTAACCTACCAACCGATAGGTCCTTGGACTGTGGAAGGAATATCCAGAGGAAACCCACATGGTCACGGAGAGAACATACAAGCTTCTTACTGGCGGTGGCAGGAATTGAACCTGGGCCACCTGCACTGTGAAGCATTGTGCTAACCACTACCATACTGTGTTCATTCTAGAAACTTAAGAACAAGACCGAGGCATTGAATTGCTGTACTGAAGGAACTCTTGAAAGATAGAGGTGCCCTTTTTTAGACAAAGAGTTAAATTGAGTCTGTGACAGCCATTTTCATTCAGGCACTGAACATCCAGAATCAGAATCAGGTTTATTATCACTGACATGTATCGTCAAATTTGTTAACTTAGCAGCAACAGTTCAATGCAATACATAATATAGAAGAAAAGTAATAATAAAAAGAAATAAATAGTCAATTACAGTATATGTATATTGAATAGATTAAAAATAGTGCAAAAACAGAAATAATATATATTTAAAAATTGAGGTAGTGTTCACGGGTTCAATATCCATTTAGGAATCAGATGGCAGAGGGGGAGAAGCTGTTCCCGAATCGCTGAGTGTGAGCCTTCAGGCTTCTGTATCTCCTACCTGATGGTAACAGTGAGAAAAGGGCATGCCCTGGGCGCTGGAGGTCCTCAATAATGGACAATGCCTTTCTGAGACACCACTCCTTGAAGATGTCCTGGGTACTTCGTAGGCTAGTACCCAAGATGGAGATGACTAAATTTATAACCCTCTGCAGCTTCTTTCGGTCCTGTGCAGTAGACACTCCCCCTCCATACCAGACAGTGATGCAGCCTGTCAGAAGACTCTCCACAGTATATCTATAGAAGTCTTGCAGTGTTTTTGTTGACATACCAAATCTCTTCAAACTCCTAATGAAGTACAGTCGCTGTCTTGCTTTCTTTATAACCACATCGATATGTTGGGACCAGGTTAGATCCTCAGAGATCTTGACACCCAGGAACCTGAAACTGCTCCCTCTCCCCGCTTCTGACCCCTCTGTGAGGATTGTAGAAACTAATTGCAACTTATCTGGATTCTAATATAAACAACAATATTTACGACAGACAGCTGTTTGGGATTGATAACATATGACTTAGTACCTTAAAGATACTTTATCAGGAATATACTTAACATTCACTTATAAAGTTGGATCATACGACTCTTTGGCATTTGGCACTCTTTGACATCATTTGGCATTCAAGCTATTCTACAAAATACATTAATTCAGTAAGCACTTCTCCAGTTTTTCAATGGGAATTTTTTAGTTACGAAACTGAACTTACATGCATGAATTCTGGACTCAGTCACTAATTGATTGGGTAACCACATTTAATCATGATGTAATTTGCTCTCTGGAGTCACATATGCTTTTATTTAGTCTACTGCTCCTGGAGAAGGCGATCAGCTGATATAACAGAAAAAAAAACCCATAGAAAAACATAGAAAACCTACAGCACAATACAGGCCCTTCAGCCCACAAAGTTGTGCTGAACATGTCCCTAACCTTAGCAATTACTAGGCTTACCCATAGCCCTCTATTTTTCTAAGCTCCATGTACCTATCCAAAAGTCTCTTATAAGACCCTATCGTATCCGCCTCCACCATTGTTGCCGGCAGCCCATTCCACACACTCACCACTCTCTGTGTAAAAAAACTTACCCCTGACATCTCCTCTGTACCTACTCCCCAGCACCTTAAACCCGCATCCTCTTGTGGCAACCATTTCAGCCCTGGGAAAAAGCCTCTGACTATCCACACAATAATCTGTGATAATTATTGTTATTTGTTACTAATGGATTTCCAAAATGACATGAGCAGAAAATTGAACATTGAACTCCAAAGAGAAGAGTATTATTCATTTGTATGGTCTTGTGACATCATTAAGAAATCTTGATGTTAAGTTATGTGTAAATACACAAATTACCAGAAAATACATAAATATAAACTGAACTTTAAAAATGAAGTGTTTATATTATTACGCCAAATAGAAAGTGATGTGTAATGTTCAGACAATCACATGTTCAAATGCTTAGTCATTTCTACGGAACAAGATGCCAATCTTCTGTTATAAGCATCTACTAGAACAGGGCTGGCAAACCCATTTAATAGCCTAAGCTTAAATTGGTGATAACCTAAAAAAACTATGTTGCGTGCCATAGCAATATAAGCCAAGATTATCATTGATTAATGAATTAGTAACAATAATTATGGACTATTTTAAAGAAAAGGGTGATTTCTGTTGCTTATTTACATGTATTCATTGTTTTATTATTCATAAAAAAATAACAGAGACAGATTGAAATAAATGAAACATTTCAGAAAATCTGGTCAAAATATCAATATGTATTTTTTAAAAGAAAATTGAAAAAGAACATTGTCTCTAAATAGTATTGCTATTGTAGCCATTTACTGTCCAAATACTGATGTGTGTACCAAGGCAGCGAGGATCCCGTGCATGCAGACAAAAAGCTAGTGGAAAGCCAATGTGAGACGTTTCCTGTGAAGGCACCTCACTGCTCTCAGGTTGTAAAATATCATTTACTGCTTCATTTGGCAGTAAAGGTAATTATGTAGTATCTTTTTACTATGGGCAGGATTGAAAGAGTCATGTCAAC